>NC_135177.1:21550559-22924309 GCF_041146795.1 Maylandia zebra
AGAGCGTCCTACTTGTTTACCGAGTGTCTAACCTCGACCTTTTTGTTGTGCATTGTGTTGTCCAGATAAGATGATTAATTATCCTCGCATGTGTCTTAAGAGATCACAGATCTCACAAATTTAGCAACACAAGCTGAGGATGTACCCACAGTGCTGATGTTGGGTGTTTCTTCCTTTGATGAGAAGTGGAGCAGAAGGTTCAGGGCGACGGAAAGAGGAGAGACGCTGGGATAGTGGAGCACAGCGCCACTTATAAATAGCCCTCTCTGTCTCTTCACTTCACACTCGCTCTCTGTCTCTTTACTCAACCTCTTTCTCTTGTGGCTCTATTTAGGTTTATCTAGCAAACCTTTCATATGCTCTGACTCTCTGCTAATGTAAAAAAAAAATCCCCTCTCTTATTACAGCGGTGGCAGCCTGCTGCTAACTTGCTTGAATCTTATTTTTCTATTCTGGATTTCATGGATAGGGCATTATGAAAATAGCGAGAGGCAGAGTTAGTATCGCGAAAAGGAAACCGATAGCTGAATGTGATTTAACTGGAAGTTGCAAATAAGTGGTTAAAAGGCAGGAACACAGAAAGAAATCAGTCTCAGCCTGATGGGTGCAGTTTCACTTTGATAATTCAAAGATGATTGTTTATGCAGATGACTTCCTCACACTCACACATGCACTCGTCTGTATTACCACACATTTCTAAAGTCTTCAGTTTGAGTCCTGTAAAGTGTAAACTGCATGAATGCCTGATTCATTCAAATGAAAAAGACATTTTAGTGATGTTGTAAGCCTGATTCTTGTCTTTACCCACCACTCTAATTCATTGGCTAAATGCTTTGAATGCACTACAGTTTGATTTAAATGCATTTGCTTTATTTCTCTACTGTATCTAATAAATATATTAAAATGAATGACTTTAGATAAAATGGATGTGCCTTGTTTAAAGGAAGTGTTGATACTGTGCTGAACAACGTTTTCCTTACAAGGTTTTAGTTCAGAGAGTTTTAGCTCCATCTTTGGAAATGCAAATTGTTTGTAGTAACGTCTTTGTTAATTGGGATTTCATTTTTTTTTTGTTTAATTTGGTCCAAGTTAACATGAAAATGTGTACCATCCACCCATTTTCTTCACCACTTGGCAAGTTTAGAGTCACAAAGGTCACTCTGTCTAAAGGTGGGGTACACCGTGTACAGGTTGCCAGTGTATCACAGGGGTACCACACAGAGACAGACAACCATTCCCACTCCTGGAGTTATGACGTGTTTATGCTTGCTGCTTGGCCCCTGTCATGTGGTGGCACATGCGAGTTTGATGTCACATCCTCTGCCACGCTTCACCTTATCTGTGGTTCTTTGGCCGACCACCAGTTAATCTTAACATGCATGTCTTTATACTGTGGGATGGTGCAGGAGTACCTGGAGAGAACCCATGCAGGCACAGATAGAACATAAAGGCTCCAACCAGCAGGTGGGTTTTGAACCCAGGACCTTCTTGATGTGAGGCAACGATATGCTGTATAAAAATGATAGATTTCTGTCAAAGAAAAAAGGAAAAACTCTTTGCTGGAACAGTTGGGTTTAATTGACTCCTCACAGGAGAGGGCAGAGGCAGATGAAACCCTGATTTGCTTGAGGACTGCTTTAATGTCCCTTTGTCCAAAGTCAGGCAGATAAAAGAGCATTTGAAAATTTGTCTTGCATGCGCCGCACTCTGAACTCAATCCCGTCCGACACCTCACTGAACTCTGCTGTAGGATAATAAATCACACAGATTTCCACATGTACAGTGGGGCAAAAAAGTATTTAGTCAGCCACCGATTGTGCAAGTTCCCCCACCTAAAATGATGACAGAGGTCAGTAATTTGCACCAGAGGTACACTTCAACTGTGAGAGACAGAATGTGAAAAATAAATCCATGAATCCACATGGTAGGATTTGTAAAGAATTTATTCGTAAATCAGGGTGGAAAATAAGTATTTGGTCAATAACAAAAATACAACTCAATACTTTGTAACATAACCTTTGTTGGCAATAACAGAGGTCAAACGTTTACTATAGGTCTTTACCAGGTTTGCACACACAGTAGCTGGTATTTTGGCCCATTCCTCCATGCAGATCTTCTCGAGAGCAGTGATGTTTTTGGGCTGTCGCCGAGCAACACGGACTTTCAACTCCCGCCACAGATTTTCTATGGGGTTGAGGTCTGGAGACTGGCTAGGCCACTCCAGGACTTTCAAATGCTTCTTACGGAGCCACTCCTTTGTTGCCCGGGCGGTGTGTTTTGGATCATTGTCATGTTGGAAGACCCAGCCTCGTTTCATCTTCAAAGTTCTCACTGATGGAAGGAGGTTTTGGCTCAAAATCTCACGATACATGGCCCCATTCATTCTGTCCTTAACACGGATCAGTCGTCCTGTCCCCTTGGCAGAAAAACAGCCCCATAGCATGATGTTTCCACCCCCATGCTTCATAGTAGGTATGGTGTTCTTGGGATGCAACTCAGTATTCTTCTTCCTCCAAACACGACGAGTTGAGTTTATACCAAAAAGTTCTACTTTGGTTTCATCTGACCACATGACATTCTCCCAATCCTCTGCTGTATCATCCATGTGCTCTCTGGCAAACTTCAGACGGGCCTGGACATGCACTGGCTTCAGCAGCGGAACACGTCTGGCACTGCGGGATTTGATTCCCTGCCGTTGTAGTGTGTTACTGATGGTGACCTTTGTTACTTTGGTCCCAGCTCTCTGCAGGTCATTCACCAGGTCCCCCCGTGTGGTTCTGGGATCTTTGCTCACCGTTCTCATGATCATTTTGACCCCACGGGATGAGATCTTGCGTGGAGCCCCAGATCGTGGGAGATTATCAGTGGTCTTGTATGTCTTCCATTTTCTGATGTTTGCTCCCACAGTTGATTTTTTCACACCAAGCTGCTTGCCTATTGTAGATTCACTCTACCCAGTCTGGTGCAGGTCTACAATACTTTTCCTGGTGTCCTTCGAAAGCTCTTTGGTCTTGGCCATGGCGGAGTTTGGAGTCTGACTGTTTGAGGCTGTGGACAGGTGTCTTTTATACAGATGATGGGTTCAAACAGGTGCCATTCATACAGGTAACGAGTGGGGGACAGAAAAGCGTCTTACAGAAGACGTTACAGGTCTGTGAGAGCCAGAGATTTTCCATGTTTGAGGTGACCAAATACTTATTTTCCACCCTAATTTACGAATAAATTCTTTACAAATCCTACCATGTGAATTCATGGATTTTCTTTTCACATTCTGTCTCTCACAGTTGAAGTGTACCTCTGGTGCAAATTACTGACCTCTGTCATCATTTTAGGTGGGGGAACTTGCACAATTGGTGGCTGACTAAATACTTTTTTGCCCCACTGTATGTGTAGTTCAACAGTGTGCACATGCATGCATCCTAACAGAAGCTTGTGCATCAGGATGGGGTCTACTCAGAAAGCTGGAGAGTGGAAGTGGATCTAGAGGTGCATTGCTGTGCACATGCAGAAATTGATCCTCTGATAAAAGCTGCATTTCCTCAGGGAGAACTGCTTCCTGCTTAATGGCTGTTAGGTATCAAGAAATGGACCAGGAAGAGATGGCCTGCCTGCAGAGCACTTAGGTACTTAGACATCATGCACATCTATAGACGATAAATGTGTGCAGAGAGACACGTAGATCAAGAGTGAAGACAGAGAGACGGAGATGGTAAAAATCTGACTTCCTGCTGCAGAGAAGTTCGGATAGAGGAGTGAAGTCGCTGAGGCGTTAGCGCGCAGATGGTCAGATGTGAACGTGCAAAGCTCAAAGTGCAAATTGTCAAACAAACACGCGAACAGTATATTCACATATCTTCAACAGAGCTTACTTGCACTTGCATGTATTAGCAAATGAATTCTGTGTAATGGATTGCTTTGGACTCATTTCCTTGTGGTGTCCTCGGATCAAAGATGGTCCCTAGGTGAACGGCAAACAAGCATATGGGAATCCCGAGGACACCACAAATTAAATATGGTAGTGAAGAGGGGAATATTTCACTACATCATGTGTGTGAGCTTCATCTGTGTGTATTTGTGTGTTTCCACACAGGGCGGAGAGCACTGCTACTATCAAGGAAAGGTCAGAAACATCCCTCACTCCTTTGTGGCTCTCTCAACCTGTCACGGGCTGCAGTAAGTACAAATAATACAGATGCGACTTTTTATATGCATGTGTGTGTTTCAGCCTCTGTTCTAAGTCCTGCTCCCATTTTTTCATTAGGTTAATGTAATTAGTTTTAGCCAGGCGTCGCTGCCTGTCTGCATTTTAGGTTTCATAGGTTATCACTCTGGCAGACGGACAGACAGACAGACATCTTCTCTTCTTCTCTTCTTCCTTTCCTGTTCTCTTTTCTTTTTTTCCCCTTCTCCTCTAGCCTCCACTAACGTTGGTATTTTTAGCTTTTTCTGCTTGAGGCGAGACGGGTCAGAAACAAGGCCTGCTGTGAGGGATGCATGCACACTTTATGCTTTCTAAGTCAATGTATGTAGTCTCCTGTGTATATATGTGTGTATATATATATGCATGAAAAGAGGCGAGACGCTCTCCATCCCGCATGTGAGAAATTCACTGTTTGTTGGTGGATTTCATTGTTTGCACAGAAAGCCGCCGTGAATAACAAAGCATCAAACGTGCCTAAAATGAGAACCGTGTTTCCACAAAAAGTTACAATGCCGTGTGACATTTAAATAAAAAGAGAATGCTAATGATTTGAAGCCTATATTTAATTAAAAATATACAAATACAACTTACACAGGGGAGACCAGCTGTTGTATTTTCATGTAGGACTTCAGCTCCTCAAAGGTTTGAGGTCTGCTTTGTTTGCTTTTCATTTCATGATGCACCAAATTTTTAAGACTTATTTCTTTGTTTGCTTTATCGTGTCATGGAAAATAAACGCTGCTATGAAAAAGATGTCATCCGGAGGGCTGCATCTTATCATCTTATCTTTAAAAAAATAAATAATCACTATGGTATTCATTCAGCACTATCGCTTTTTATCCTTGATCTATGACCTAATTCTATTATAACGTCCTTATTGTCATCATGCTTGCTTGCACTGTACGTGTCTTTTATTTTTATTTTTTATGTGAAACTCTTTTGTTTTTATGTAATTTCATAAAAACCACAAATAAAGTCTAGTCTTAGCAAATGCTTGTCATAAACGTATATACACTTACCGGCCTGCTTCATTGGGTACACCTGCAAAACATCTAATGAAACAATCACGTGGCAGCAACTCGTTTAGACATGTAAGCTACATTGTAGCCACAGCCACCCTGGGGCGCACTGACAGAGGCGAGGCTGCCGGACACTGGCGCCACCGGGCCCTCTGACCACCACCAGTAGGCAACGGGTGAAGTGTCTTGCCCAAGGACACAACGATCGAGACTGTCCAAGCCGGGGCTCGAACCAGCAACCTTCCGATTACAAGGCGAACGCCCAACTCTTGAGCCACGATCACCACAAAAATTTAAAATGAGGAAAAATAATTTCTTGAAAAGAGGCCAAATTTTCTCCAAACATTTTTAATCAAATGTCAGACTGTCAACACCATAAACTGCTGTATATTTTGAACTTGTTGCCCGATGTTTTTTGGATTAACCGTCATCAGTTCTTGTAGTCATGTAAAGAAAACCACATAATAGGAGCTCCTGGTCTGAATTAACCTTCTGCCCATTCAGTGTACATTGTTTAATCTAATTATCAATTTCAGCTGTTTCAGAGACCATGATTATTTATTTCTGATCCATTACGCAGTCTCAAAGCTTTCTCCCACTGAGTATATCTTGTTTCAACATAATACCAAGCCAAATAGACAGAGTAATCAGTTTAGACATGTCTTTCCAACTAATTAGGGGAAGCAGGAAGAAGCAGACTAATATCTGCTGAACAAGCTAAACTAAAGTCCAAGCCTTAACTCTTTTTATTCTTAAAGTTTTTTTGTGTGTTTCATGAGAGTTTTGCATGAATTTGGGGAAAGTTGTCAGTACAGCAAATTATAAAATGCTGGATGCAAAATAATGAAAAGAAAGCAACTACCAAATAATTTATAGTATATTTACCTGCAGTGAAATCTCATATTTAGAACGCAAGAGGTTGTAACGGGATAGAATCACTGAACTTTGAAATTTCTAATGAAGAAAGAAAGAAACACCAAAATGTTATATGTGTGTGTGTGTGTGTGTGTGTGTGTGTGTGTGTGTGTGTGTGTGTGTGTGTGCGTGCATGCGTGCGTGTGTGTGAGAGAGAGAGAGAGAGAGAGTAAGAGAAAGAGAGCGAGGGAGTCAAGGGCTTCCTGCTGTGGAGTGTGTCAGAGCGTTAGCCATTAGAGGGAGAGCATTCTCCTATGCTGAGTCAGGTGTTTACCATAATATACATCCTGCCCCCGCCCCCCAACTCTCACACACACACACACACACACACACACACACACACACACACACACACACACACACACACACACACACACAGAGGCAAATTTTGTTCTCTTTCTAAACATTTAGCTTGGATTCTTTGCTTTGATGCAGCACAAAAGTGAGCTAAAAGAATCCATCCATCCATTTGTTTCTTAATCATTTATCAAACTTAGCTATAATTTAAAGCCTTATCTTTAAATTAAAAGATTACATTTGCACGCTGAGCTGACTAAAACTAAAAGCTAAGCTAAACTTTCTATACAGTCCAGCGATAGTTCTTATTTGGTGTGTCAGTAAAAGTAAAGCTGCATCCCAAACTAAGCAGCAACGACATGTAAAGTCAGGTAAAGCTATAATAACTGAGGGGATTGTGTAGGTGTGGTTTGTGCACAGATGCATGACATCACCTTTCTTCCAAATCCCACTCACTCACACCAGCTCTGAACAGATTTAAGCATAAAATACACACATAAATTCTTTCAATTTGTCCGGCCAGGAAACCTGAAAAACACAGAGAGGGTAGAGTCGGAGGAGGTAGATAGATTGTGTATTTCCTGCAGTGTTTACCCTCCTGACTTCACAGTCTGACCCGACCAATCTCCTAAAAGCTTCAGATAAACTTAATTAACGGATGATGTGTTCATGCGCACATGAATGTGGGCAGGCGGCCAAAGACCTTCAGCCATGGTTAAAATGCTGCATAGCTCTGTGCTGTTCTCTCGCAACCTTATATGTGATGACAGCATGGATTTTGTTTTTATTCTAACAGCTGAGCCATTGATGGACTAATTAGACTAAACTAATCCTATATTATTATTATTCACCAACATTAACTTCTTGCAACTATGTCTCAGCTTTATAGTGTACATAGTATTTATTAGTCATACTTTTTACTCTTCTTTAACTAAACCTAATTTTTATTTTTTCCTTCCCTGTTTTTTTTTTAATTCACAGTTTTCTATATATAATTTCTTTGCAGTATAAGGCCCTCACTATGCGTATGTTTATTTATTGTAATCTGTACTATTTTTATTCTTTATTCTGCTGCTGTAATAGCCTCCCTTGTGGGATCAATATTACAGATATATATATATATATATATACATACATATATACACACACACACACACACACACACACACACACACACACACACATATATATATATATATATATATATATATATATATATATATATATATATATATATATATATATATATATATATATATATATACATACATATACACACACACACACACACACATATATATATATATATACATGAGAGAGAGAGAGATAATACAGATATATTTAATGTTCTGTAATAACCTAGTAATAGTAATAGTAAGACATATTATCCACCAGCAGTCTATACCCCAAATATATAGCCTTCTTACTTGGTGAATTTCACATTTAAAAATGTCTTGAATGGCACAGTGTATCTCTCTTTACTAGTCTTTATTAAATATGCCAGTGGTTGCACATTTTTCCAGCAGACAGGGAGGTTATAACACTATAGACAGGTTTCTGTGCGGGTGTAATAAAAAAATCTTCCATTGTAATCTCCACATCACTGTCCATTACACCTCCTTCTTCCCTCCGTTACTTTTCTCACAGTCATATAACATAGCGTCCCATCTGTAAATATCCATAGAAGTCTTGCTTTTCTAATAAGCATTTCAAAACTTCAAACTTCAAAACTTTTTTTCATTACGTCGAACATAACTGTTGTTCCCTTAGCTGTCCAGTCCTTAAACTTGTTATCTAATTTATTTGCAGAAAAATGAGAGTCATATGCACATTAAGGACTGTAAGGTCTCCCTCTGGTTTATGTTCTTTTATAACAGTTTTCCATATGAAGTGACTAATCTGTCCGGAGGACTTGATTTATTCCATTTGATGCTGAAAAAAACAGCAGAAACTTGTACTGATATGTGCTCTCGCCTCTCCCCCTCTTTCCCTTTCCAGTGGGATGTTTTTCGACGGCAATCACACCTACATGATTGAACCTGGAGGACACGGCAGCAGCAATGTAAGTACTGCAGATGGCTCTTCTCAACAGGGATTATCAATTTGTCCTTCCTCCATGTTTTTGCATCCAGCTGCTTCTACGTCGTGTTGAGCTGTCTGAGGTCAAACAATTTGTTGCAGTAGTGCTGTGTTGTGTCCAATGTCCACCCACAGCCCTGCAAGTTCCTCGTCACTGATGGTACCCAAAATCTTTCATATGTTTTCCTTTGAAATGATTGTGTCAAGGGTGCTCTTGAAAAGGCCTGGATAGGCTGTTTTTGTGGTGCTGATTTGGTAAAAAATTTGCACATCTGCTGCAGATGATTTGTTAGAATAGGAGAACAGGAGGTTCAGACAAACCAGAATCAGTTACAGATCACAAACCGGTCACTGCAGCTGAACCCTGAGGTTTCAAGACAGAGAGATTCACGGGATTACAAAGCAGCAGAAAGCAGAAAAGCCCACAGACAATTAGATAATAACAATTAGAGGCATTACGGCCAGAACGAAAGGACAGATCCGAGATTTCCAGACAAGCCTTAGGCATGAGAGTGAAAGAACAAGCTGCTGATACTCCGTGTGTGTGTGAAGGGCTTACTTTCTATCTAATTAAAACCTCCAGAAGAAGTGTGTGTCTGGCTTTAATCAGTCAGGGGCGAAAGAAGACCAGATAAGAGAGGTCAGAGACCTAGGTGTGTGTGTGTGTGTGTGTGTGTGTGTGTGTGTGTGTGTGTGTGTGTGTGTGTGTGTGTGTGTGTGTGTGTGTGTGTCCTTGGTAGTTGCAACCTAGCCCACAGAGCTACTTAAGATTCATTCCCATATGAGAGTTTTTGTGCCGGCAGGTAGGAGAGAAAATCTGGTAGATGGACAGACAAACAGAAGATTAGGAGGTGGAATAGTGTGAAAAACCAAAATGTAATTAGGGCGCATGTCATTGTATTTTCTGCAGAGAAACTGCAGTATAAGAGGATCTAATCCAGTTTTAAAGGCAGTTGCTATTTCACAGTTAAACAGTAATGAAAAGGAGAGGAAACATGAAGTTAATTAAGCAATAAAGTGTCTTTAGTGTGAGGATGGAGGAAATAAAGTAGAACACCGAGAGGGAATGAGCGACAACAGTGCTCGAGGCCGCTGTGTTTATTCAGGGCCTGTTACGACTCTTCGTTGCTCACTCTTTAGCTGCTTCTGTCGTCTCCAGCGTTTTCTGGAGACACTGAATTATTGAAGCAATGAGAGAGAGAAGATTCAGAAAATAGGCAATCCAATTTGACAAAGTAGATAAACTCAGAAGGGTGCTGCAGCACTCTCCTTGCAGAGATACAGGGTGTGTAAGTATATCATGACAAACATTTGGCTGAAATGTTGCGTTTCTGTAAAGTCTTTAAAAGCCACAGCTAAAGCAACATCTTATAGAGTCACTCCAGAAAGCCGAAAGACAGCAGTCACAGTGTTACTTCAGAAGATAACGTGTTCAGTATTTTGGCACTAACTAAAAAAGACCAGAGGCAGAGCTGAAGATGCTAAGATTGTTATTGAGAGTGACCAGAATGGACAACATTAGAAATGACCTCAGATTGAGCAGTTTGGACACAAAGTTAAAGAGACAACGCTGCGATAGTTTGGACATGTGCAGAGGAGAGACAGTGGATAAATGCAGCTGCCAGGCAGGAGGAAAAGAGAAAGACCTCAGAGAAGATTGATGGATGTAGTGAAGGAGGCCATGCAGAGAGTTGGAGTGACAGAGAAGGATGATGGGACAGGGTGGGATGGATGCCACTAGCCCAACTTGGCATTACTCTTTGGTTAATCTGAAAACGACTGAGTAATTTAATGTTTAACATGTGATTACCCAACTTTGTTTATGTTATACTAAAGCACATTTTCTATATTATTGTGATGATGCTTTACACTGGTGTAAAGTACAGTTATTAGCAATCAGTGGCACAGTGGTTAGCACTGACACCAAGCTGCAAATTAATTAATAAATGTTGATTCTAAACTGGCAGGAGGTGTGAATGTGATCGTGTCTCTGCGTGCTGGCCTGGAGACAGACTCATGACTTGTGCCTGAATTCGATGCGCAGTTAAGTAAAAGGATGGATGGATTTATTTGGTACTTCATTAAATGTGTCAGCAGATGATGCGGATTTTACAGGCGAGAAATAACTTTTTTATAAATCAGATGTAAAGTCTGATTGTAGATAAAATTTATGACATTGGTTAAAACTGGCTTCACTTTGGTCTTCTACAGCATGAAGATCCAAAAGATCAAAGGTTTGAGACCCAAGAGGAGATGCAGTAGACCAGCCTCAGCTATTGCGCTCCCAATCTAGCTGAGGGGCACTGAAAGCCCCTCAGCTAGTGAACGTTTTGACAGGAGGTTCTGGTTTACAATAATTTCTACTGAGAGCTCTGGTAGATTTTCTTAGTGTACAGGCTGTGATCAGCTGACCTGCTGCTCTGTTTGGATGTAAACAACCAAATTCAACCAGATATCAGCAGATGTTTCATGACTTGTCCTGCTCAGTCAATGGATCTAAGCATCATCAACTAAAATTCATATGAATCTCTGCTACACTTGACATAACCTTACTTTGACTGTGAAACTGCAGATGATTTTCATGCAATCTTTAAATAACACATAGCTAGCTCAGTTTGTTTTGCAGCAGGTTTCACAATAAAAAAAACCCCATAATGTCATGTGTACAGACCCAATATCTGATTTAAAAACATGAGGACTTAATGGAAACTTTAAATCTGCACTATATCAAATTCCACTGAGCAGTCTGAGCAAAAACTCCCCCAAAATGCAAAAGTAACGAGCCTGTTTTTGAAAATTTAAGGAGTATAAAATACAGATATTTGTTTAAAAATATAGGGAGTAGAAGTAAAAATTAAAAAAGCTACTCAAGTAAAGTACAGATACCTGAAAATTGTAGATACCAGTACTTTGTAATAACAAAGTACAAATACTTTGTTACTTCTCACCTCTGCCGATCTGTGGCCTTTTAAAAATATCACATAAATCAAGTGTATACAGAGTAGTGTGAACAGAGTAACACATTTTTGACAGTTGTGGTAGTATTGGTTTTGGCTTGATGTTTTTGGAACGCTGGCTGCATGACAATGCCGGGGACGGCGCTGCCCTCGAGCCCGGAGGTGCCTGTCAGTTTGTTGTTACTGAGCTCTGGATGTCTGCTCCCCTCGGGCAATGCTCCATCGTTTCTCTCCCCGTGGATTCCTTCTTTCTCTATTTCACTCTCATTATGTCTGTCTATTTGTCTGCTCAGTCTACAAGTCTGCCTCAGACACACAGATGTCTTCTTCAAAACCCTAGATGCCCTCCATGTCCGGTGTGAGATTTAGTGGCTCTTTTACGAGGAGGCTGTCTGCACTGTCATGCACTTGTTACATTAGACAGCATTCACATATAATCCCTTATTGAACAGCATTGGATGCAAATTTTTTACCCACCTGCAACTAATTGTAGCTTTCCTAAATGTAAAAGAACACAAACAAGAAAACAGGGTTGAAGTGGGGCTGTGAGAGTCAGCGTGGCTCCTGTCGGCCATATGGCAAATCCATCTGCCCTTCTTTCACCAAGGCAGAAAAAGTTATGCAGGACATGAGGTAAACGTGTCCTGAACAAGCTGCTCTTGTCACTTTATGTGGCTGAGCCGGAGTTAAAGTGTCTTGTCGTGTTATGTAATTGGTCTCATATATAATCTGAAAAGCTAGATCTTCAAGATTAAAGCTCACAAGCGAAGAACGAGCTGTTCCAGCGCAGCACGCAGTTGATAAATCTTGCACTTATTGACTGTTAGTGTCGGCATGAGTGTGTGTGCATGTGTGTGTTTATGTGTGTTCATGTAGGGAAGTTGTGAGGAGGATGTGTGATTGACTCGCATAGACAGAAAACACCATATGTTTAGTCCTCCTGTTTGTGTTGTTGTTTTCTTTTTGGACACCATGGCAGCTCCACCTGCACCTCGGAGCCACTGTGGCTACACCCAGAAAGCATAATGCTGTGTGCGTTTTTTGTTCAATGGTGGAGTGACCATGAGTTCAGGCTTTAGGACATTTCAACCATAAAGCCTAAGCAAAGGCATGACGTGTTTTAAGTGTATGTTACGGTTCAAAAAACTGTTGAAGTCCATAAAATGTGTGGTTGAGGTTGCATGTCAAGTTCAGGCTCTCCTGAAGGTTTGAATGAATATATTCAGCCTATATTCAGTAATTATAAGTCATATACTCATTTTGATAAGAAGCCATCACTTGAAAGATTTGAACATGTTTTTATTGAACATGAGTGATGAAGCATCATAGCAGAGTGGAGTCCCAGCAATGATAAGCAGGAACCCCCTGAAGTCTAGACGCTGGTGGTTGGTAGTGAAGATGAGAAGGAAGTGGCACGAGGCAGGATGACATAAGAGCAGTGAGGTTTAAAGCAGACAGTGGAGGCTGATTGGCTCACAGAGAGCAGCAAGAAAATGATTGGACCTGAGCAATGATGTCATTATTTGGTGTAATGGCGTGGGAAAGAGGAAGTGATGTAAAAAACACAGACTAGCAGCAGGGATACCCAGTAAAGCAGCCTTTAGTATCCTTCTTCCTCTATGATCCATGAACACACACTCATAAATTCATTTTCGAGTAGTTTTTCAGTGATTTTTGGGGTGAACCAAATGTGGTAAAGTGTCAACAGGCCTGTTTCTGGTAAGAAATCGTCACATTTTGAGGCAAAGATGACAAGACTTCATATCAAACCACATGTTTGTGTAAAAGTTACCTCTGAAGCTAATCAGAAACTTCTTTGTACCATTTATAAAGGTACTTTTACCTCAAGACCCACCTATGAGGCCACAAGTTGATTTTAAAGCTCCTTACATAATCCTACATTGTTTAAATAAATGTTTCTTGGCAATTATGCAGTTTTTGGGAGGTTCAAATTGTAACAATGCTTATTAAAAATCAAACAGAGAAGCACCCGTAGTAAAGAAACAAACAAACAAACTGAAAACGGGATTAGAAACACTGAAATAGATCCAGTGCCTGAAATTTTGTGTTGGAAGTAGGTGACCCGTCTTGAAAACCCAAGTGGCTATTGGGATTTTTCAAATTAAAGGCTCCAGAAGGACAAACACACTAATTTTGGTGCTTGTTTCCACTTTTGAAAGATTTTCCAGTTGTCTGCTGCACTAGAGGGGATAACTGAAGATAAGGGGGTTGGGTGGTGAAGGATGCAGAGGAAGAAGGGGGTGTGTCGAGTGCCAGGTTTTAGCATGGGGGTGTTTGCATTTGGTGCCAAGGGAGGATTTTTTACACGGACAGCACAAGCTGGGAATGACACACTGTATCTGTGCTGGAGCTGATGGGATACAAAAAAGGAGGTGTGTGTGTGTTCGGGGGGTCTCCCTGTGGCCTGAAGCCATGTTCATGTTACTAAACCTGGACCGGTTCATTCACACATGCAAGGAAAGAGTGAGAAAGAATGAAAGACGTGTTTATCCCTCCCCACTTTATGTTCATGAGCCAGCGGTCTGTGTCTGAGGTCTCCCATGGCAACCCAGGCCCCACCCCCTGTTTCTTCCCAGCTCAGCATATGAAAGCCATCTGTGTCGACCTCTAATCTCCATCAGTACTCGCTCCCCGCTGGGTCTATATGCTGTGTGTGTATGTTTTTGAACTGAGATTACTGGCCGGGAGCGATGATGCAGGGAACAAAGAAAGCATGGCATTATTACAACAGTTAAATCAGACTTTGGTGCTCTGATAATGATGATTTGTGCTGTGTGTGCGCTACAGATACATGCAAATGCAAACAGATATTCTTATTTTCATTAAGGTCTTACTAACCATCAGCCACTAAACCTTGACATAATTTCCAATTATACCTGCCGCAGTGATCACTTCACATGCTTGGTCGACTTACATCAAAAACAAAACGAAAAGCTGTTTTTCTTTTTTGTTAGACTGCTCACTGTCATCTACTTCCTTTGTTAAGCTATGAACTCGATTATATCTTAATTTGCTCATACGGCAGGTGACAGCAAATATCATATCCCCCATTGTGCTGTGCAGTAGTGCAAATTTTGGTATAGATGCTACACCAAGTAAATAACGGGCCGTTATTGACAATAATGAAACTTTTAACCCGTAAAAGCTTATGCAGGGGAGAGAAGTGTTTCATGATTTATGAGTTGAATCATTGTCTGTTTAATGACCACTAAATGACTGTGATTTTTACTTTCCATAATAGTTAATTAACACAATAAAATGCATCTTTAAGCTTTCATGTATACTGAAAAAGGGATTTTTGGAAAGCTGGAACATAAATGTGCCTTCTGTTGTTTGGATGTGCCATATCCTCTGAATTTTGGTGAAATCTTCTTTTTAACGAGTGTACACTCTAGAAAGCAGAGTTTATAATGAGATTAGTCTGCCAATGCTGTGCTGGCCATTTTCCCACTCTCCCCTGTTAAGTCATTTATATTCATAAACAACAAATAAATAAATTTTCCCATTTAAACACCACATTGATACTTTTAAGAAGTGCTACATAAACCACTTCAGTGTCCTCTGGCTTAATGGGGATTGGGTTGGAGAAGGGGCTTTAACATTTTATGATACATTTGTGTGAATTAAGAACCCCACAGGCTCCTGATTTCTCTCGGTTAAAGTGGAAAGAGGAGCCATAACCAGCTGAAATCATGGCTGGGCCACATTAAAAAAAAGAAATGCCACAGCAGACAGATGCACATCTTTCCTTTCCTGACACAGCCCTCCTATTTATCCAAGCTTGGGACTGGTACAAGGAGTATGCAACCTTGCGTCCCCTCCTTGCTTTCAATTTGGGGACTTTTTGTATGTTAACCACTATTCCACTTTATTAGGTACATGTTGCTAGTACTTGGTCTACCCCTCGGTATTGAAAACATTCCTCAGAGATTTTGGTCCCTGTTGACTTGATAGCATCACGCGATTGCTGCAGGTTTGTCAGCTGCACATCCATGAAGCAAATCTTTAACTTTACAGGGTCATCTAGACCTCCTCTACATGCGCTGAGTTGCTGCCATATGACTGGCTAAATAGATAACTGTGTGAGTTTGCAGCTTGTATAAAAAGAGAAGCACGTGATTACAGTGTGATTTATGTTTTATTTAAAACAAAAACAGTGTAGAAAAGCATGTTTCTTTGACATTTTCACTTTAGAATCACATAAAGATCTGTACTTCATACGCAGAACCTGCAAGAAGGCAACAAATGTGGCTTAATCATGACTTACAGCCTTAATCAGTCCTTCCAGCTACATTAGCAAGTTTTTTTCTACCACACTAGAGATGTCTTAGTGTTTCTGACAATACAGTAATGTTAACTGCATTTGTACATCAGACTGAACACAGCTAAAAGGTTTATTAGTGGCACCTTTTGATGTTTTTTGACACAAATACCTTGGAAAAGTACGCTGTATCAAATGATTAAGTACTATATAGGAGGCTTTACATTAAAAAAATAGACTCAAGGCTAACAACATAGGTAAACAATGGCAATTAAACCAGGCACATTATAGACACACTTAGTGCAGTTAACAAAGAAATGACAGCTGCTCTTCAAAGTGACAGTTCATTATACACTTCGTGTTAGAACAAAAACAGGTGAGTAGTTGTCCATTCAGGACACAGAAGTCAAAGTTAATTGCAGTCCATAATGCACTTCAGCAGTGATAACAGACAATCCTCATACTGTAAGCTTTACACAAGCAAAAGTCACTTGAAATTAAGGATAAAGTGTCAAGCACAAATGTAACAGAAAATTAGAAAAATTAGGTTGGTCCATTGGCCACTTCAGCAAGGAATAAACTATTATTTAGTGCTCATACTCTGATATAAAAAACAGTGAAACAAGTATTTTTTTAAAAACAATACTAAACTGAATGCAGTGTTTTAGTTTCGAGGTTAATCTCATCCTTCATGTGGTACATCCAGGGTTGTTTCTACCGATTCTCATCCTCTGCCATCAGCAGTTCACAGGCCTGGACTGACTGACAGTATTTTTGAAACTATTACTCTTGAAGCTGTAAATAGCTCTCAGGTCATTACCTTCCATCTATCAAACTCTGTTAGTTTTATCAGTGGTGAACTTTATAGAGGTTCATGGACAGAAGTGATGAGGTTATCAGCCTCTCCTCTTTCACTACTCTTGCGTCAGCACAGGAATATCAATTTCTATTGCTGACATCCGCGAGCGGGTGGAGTAGCGGTGGCCTGTATAGCTGGATGCGTACCCCTGAGAGGGAGCGTAACTCTGCGAGGGGGCATAGCTCTGCGAGGGAGCGTAACTTTGTGAGGGAGCGTAGCCGTAGGCGTGGTTTCCTTCAACCTCTGATCCATAGCCATTCGGTGCAGAAACCTGAGACACGTACACCTGTGGTGGAGCAGGTGCGATAACGCTTTGCACGTAGCCCTGCGCGGGCACATGCGGTTGGGCGTTAATTACTGTAGGAGGGAAAGTCTGTGGTGGGAAAGGCTGCGGAACATAAACTGAGGCAGGAGAATGTGCGTTGGCAATGAGAGGCTGGGTCGACATGGAGTTGGACGTGGACATGGGCAACCAGAAAGGTGAAGGCAGCTTCTTGCACATACAGTACCACATGAACATCAGCAGTGCGGCTAGCATCAGTCCTCCAGAACAGCCTATAGATGTATACACAGCAAAGCCATCAGAGAAGATGTTGGCATATCTAGCGTTCATCTCCTTGGTGCGGAAAAGGAACCACACGGAGGGCGCAATGGGGACTGCGCCGCCCAGGAAGAAAAACATGCCGGCCACCAGGTGACAACCTGGACTGTTCACCAGGCATCTAACTGTTTTAATGTCCGGTTCAGGCTTGTCTGAGCAGCAACAGGTTTTACACATCCCGGTCATGGACAGCAGCAAGGCTAAAATGCCGAAACCGAGGCCTGTGGGAAGGCAGAACTGCAAAAGCCGCAGATCCAGCTGATCCAACTTGGAATACCACTGGAAACATAATAATATATAATTAATGCTGGGACTATTATAAACATCGGAGAATTAAAAAACAAAACATAAGCAGAATAGATCAAGCAATACCTCTGAATCATAGTAGAGGCATCCTGAATAGCCATCCTGCATCACACATTTAGCCCACAGCCCATCATACACACTGATATTCTTGGCATTACGATTAAAGGTGACGAGTTTCGTTACGCGCCACTGCGGAATTAATGCTGCCACTGTGAGCCCACCTACAGACAAAATAGCAATGATGAAGGCAAAAGCATTGGTGGCGTGGATGTCCCGGCACGACATGGCTGGTTATTGCTGACAGGGGAGTTTCCGTTTTCCTGGATAAACAACACAAGTCAGACAGAAAGCAGCAACTGATCAGTTTGATGGACACAGAATTCCTGAAAAACGTGGTTATACAAGTTTATCTGAATGGCCCCATTCCTTTATAGAAGCAAGCTAACTGTGCCACACGCTGACCTAGCTATGGGCAACCCCCCTGTATTTCAATTCACCACAGTGTGGTCGACCCAATATCTGCTGTCCCTGAGAAACAATGCTCTCATTTCACCAGCAAACAAAGTGGGAATGACTCGATGACTGAGGCTGCACTGCAGGAGTGTCTATACAGCAGTGCATTACACAGATTACTGTGCAGCTGAACAATGAGCAAGGCTCGAACTTTATATGACGCATGCAACAGTGACTGACTCAGACAATGCAACTTGCAACTGCTTTTTATTTTATCATCTTAAAAAAAGAGCTCTTATTGCCACTTTCATCTCATCTCTGAAGGTTATCAGGGTCTAACTGAGTATGTTTAAAGCACTTTATGGGCCAATTCCTTGTGGCATTGACGGTCTAAAAAAATCAAGGTGCAGCCAGGTGCACTAGCTGTTTAAATTACCGGGTCATTCCACCTCAAATCAACAAATTTTTTCAACATTTTCTGCTCAACCATCTCTGATCTGCTTCATAATTTTATGGCCAAAGCTTGGGTTGTGGTGAAATAGCTTCATATATCAAAGGCTTTGTTTTGTTTTTTCGTTTAGAGAAATTTGAGCTTGAAATTTTAACCTGAATCAAAAAACTCCTCCAGGATAAAACAAATTTATGTATTATTTACTCAGTTATAATTAGAGTACCATCTGGAAACTCAACTAGAACTTTTTCCTGTTCGGTTAGGACTATCTATTGATATTTTTGTTTTCTGTGGCACGACTTGTGATATTTGCTCAATTTTCTTCATTTTACGATTAAGATTTTCACATCAAAAAGCCTTTCACAAGTTTTCTTTTGTATAACTATATGCAACACATAAATTGTCACCAGCTGTATTTTGGAATGTCATTTTTATTTTTATTTTTTGGTGGATGTTCAAATATGGGACTTCCCAGGACTACACAAAAAACTTCACAGCAATCCTTAATTTATATCAAAATGTTAAACCAAAACAGTTTTAGGTGATTTGAGATTAACTGACAGGATATCCTGGCTCAAAACTAGAGGCGGACAGGATTTTACAGTCAGGATGAATGGACTGTGAAGGGTCTTCAAATGTTCTGAACAATAATCACTGTACCTTTCTGACATGTCTCAATAGCATTTTGTTTTACACTTTTCGTTTACTCAGTCGCTATCTTATTGTGTTTTATTAAATGTAACTTTCAAAGTGCCAGCTGTTACAGACCGGTGAATCTAAACTATTTATTCTAGATTATGCTAACGATCAACGTGAGCAGGGTTAATAGCACAGTGATTATTACACCCAAAGCAGTATAATTATACATACAGTACCGACACAGTGTGCATTGTGGTAGTAAACAAAAGACCTCAACTCTGTAATAACTGGTTAGCAGATAGCACAGTCAGCTAGGCTAATTACCGCTACTTTTGCTAGCCCTCAGCTAGCTCTCTTTGCTCAGACGAATGCAAAGGGCCTGTAAAGTTGTTAATACGTGTTAATAACAGTAACAAAAGCCGATCGTCAACATCAACTGACTCAATACGAAGAACTTAGTAGAAAATGTGAACTCCGAATTCGCTAACTAATTAGCCACCTAGCTACAAGCTAAAGAGGTAGCATTACCGCAACCTGTTGACGCCGATTTATTTTCATACTTTAACTACATTGACTAAAGGGTACTATACCTTGTTGAGCTACGTTTACAGTGAAGTCGGTAACATCTCAGCCTGTTTCTCCTTTACATACTTGAACACAAACCGAGTCTCGTACAGTAGCTCGGAGAGTAAACAGGATGTGCCCTCCGCAGAGCTCGGGGTGTTTCCGCCCTCAGAGCTGACTCACAGGAGGTAAACACACCCTTTAACTCATGTTCTAAAGTATTTTTATTTATTCGTTTATGTCTGTGATTCTTAAAGTTTTACGTGGAAACAAAAAACTTAACCACGCGGATGATAAAAAAAAATGAAGCAAATAAAGGGTAGATAAAATGATAAACAAACAAACAAAAATACAAATAAAATAAAGTAAGGCATAAGAATTCATGAAACCACACTAGGGTGTGTCTATGTGTAATCACCACATACAGGTCATTAATACAGCTAAACCGGAATTCATTTTTCTTTGCTGAGTTTGCTTTAAATGAACAGAGCTGATTAATATCCTTTGTTCTTATCAACTTATAATATTGGTATTAATATTTTAGTAAGGTACTACAACTTACCAAGAAGCTCTATCCATTCTCTTTGACGTCACTTCTCTCTCAAGCAGATAAATCGGTCTGTGCCCTGAAACTGAAAAGTCACTCGGCTCTGATCTGTCTCGCTGATTAACTGGATAATTATTTTTTCTGTGCATGTGTGTTTTAGGGGGATATTCGCATTCACATGATCTACAAATCTGCCGGTGAAGAGGCAATTAACGATCTCCTTGGTGGTAAGCTGATGGTTCATGTACTGACCAGGCTTCTGATGTGCTTTAATTAATCTTACATACTGAATGTGTGTCCGTCTGTTTATAAGGCGCTCTACCAGAACCACCTTTTCCCAGCCCTCCATTTCCAGGGTCAAAAGTTGTGCACAGGAGGAAAAAGAGACAGGTATGAGTCTACTAAATGGTAAAGCGGTCTGCACTTATGCAGGGTCTTTTCACCTTAGAAGGGTGCTACAAAGTGCTTTAAAATCTGTCTCCCATCCACGCACACACACTTACACACTCACACACTAATGGTGGCAGCTTGACTGCCATTGAGAGCTGCTTGAAGTCAGTGTGCCCAAGGATATTTAGGCAGTATAGTAACCGGGGAAGGAAGCGCCGGCCCCGGACAGTCCTCTACCACCTGAACCACAGCTGCTCAGATGGCAGAGGAAAATGATCACCAATAGCAGCGGAGGCGTGCAGATGCTTATATTTTGTGCATGCCTGCATGAGTGTAAGACAGAGAGCTAATTATGCTACCAAGGCTGTTGTCTTGATTACACTGCTTTCCGTCAATATGTTTTATGTTAATTCATAAAGAGTGCGCTGTTTCCAAGCGTTCCTCCCACTCAACAGCTCTCCAGCCCGCTCTTCTCCTCTTCTCGTCTTCTTCGGTTTCATGAAATATTTATCTTATAAGTAGAGGCTGCTTCCCTCCTCGCCTTTTCTCAGACATAGTCAGGTGTCTGCAGCTGTCTGTCTCTCAGCCCTGAAAGCTGCGCTCATATTTACTTTGATTTGGGCTCACAGACAAACCTGGTTTGGCTTTTGCTAAGCTGATGCTCTTTGATTTGTCATTTATTTTTCTTTGAGCCTCGAGTTGACCTTTGTTTTTACTGTACTCTTTTGAAATTCTCTTTAATTTTTTTTATTTAGAAAAAGATGGCGTCTGCCTCCCGTTAATATGATAAAACTGTCGTCTCTTTTCAGGCTCCACGTTTGTCACGAAGTGTAGAAGATGAGACCAAATACATCGAGCTGATGGTGATCAATGACCATTTAATGGTAAGCTTATTAGAGACTACAAAAAATAGACATGAATGTGACCTGAAGCCAGAAATCGTGTTATGCTGGCCCACTGACCACAAATCTCTCTAGATTGAAGTGATGCAGGTGTGAAGCGTCACTTTTTATCACGACTGTCTGACTGTCGCATCACAAACAGTCATAGTAGAAAGAGTGCACATCCCTTTTCAATTCTACGGACTTACTTAGAAGGTCATAATAAAACTCAGTTGGTGCTTATCAGGTTTAAAATTATTTAATTTCAACCTCAGGTGCACAGCAACACAAAATACTACACAGAGACTGTATTTATTTACTAAAAACAGTTTTGTTTGCAATATTGTTGCAGTTCATTGAAGTTTGCAGACGTCCCTTTATGCCTAACTCTCTTGAAGTCATATGACAGCATTTCATGGGTTTGGGGTTAAAGTCTAGGTTCACACTTGACTTTAGAGTATTTTGGTATAAAGAGGAGTCCATGGTCAACTCAATGACTGTAAGTTGCCAAGGCGCCGTTACTGCAAAACGCCCAAAATCATCACCCTTTCACCACCGTGTTTCACAGTTGGTATGAGGTGCTTTTTTGCTGATGCGCTGCTTGGTTTTCTCCAAATGTGGCGCCGTAATGACAGCCAGACATCTCCGCTTTGGTCTCGTCTCTCTAAAGGAGATTCAGCTTTTCAAACCTTAGCCGTGCTGCCATGTTGTTTTTAGAAAGGAGAGGCTTTCTCCTGGGAACCCTTCCAAACACACCAAGTTCAGTCATCTTTGACATTTAACATGCTAACTGAGGCTGTAGATTTAAATTTCTTCGAGCATTAGAAAATCTGCTCTTCTGGTTCAATTTGCTGCGTCGTCCACTCCTGGGAAGATTGTGGCATTGTTTTGACACACACCATGAATGCCTCAGACCAGCAAAGTGCCAAAACGTCTGCTTTTTATAGAGGTGCTCACACTTGGTGATGATCAATTATTAAATTCCATTTGAGTATCAGTACCTGGCTGCTACTTATCATCTTAATTCCTATGAAGGCAGAAAGGGTGTACTTAGTTTTTCACAGGACTGCGTATCCAAACAATTCTGTCAATATTAAGAGTCGTAATAATTCATTTTACATTTTATGCTTCAAAGATGTAAAATACAGCTAAGATGGAAAAGTTTGGACTCATATACACTTGTTCTTGTAAATTAATTTTGCAGAAAGATTCATGTGGTCATCCACATAGATAGATATTCACGTAAATCTTGGTGTTACCATTTCCAGTAAACAATAGTCAAACAGGGGGTTGCACGGTGGTCCTGTGGTTACCACTGTCACATCACAACAAGAAAGGCCATGGGTTTGAATCTGCTAGCGGGATAAAGATGTTCCGTGTGGCGTTTGCATGATGGCTCACCCACCCATATGACCCTGAATTGGACAAGAAGAAGATGGATTGATGAATACTGAAACAGGAAGAAATAGTTGAAGCATGTCAGGCTTTGGATTTAAGACATGTATGAAATTAGACTCATTCCATTGTTTGTTGTGTGGTTTCTTGGGTTTTGTTAAAAGAAAAACATCTTTTAAATAGCTCAGAGTCTACAGGAAGCTGGTTGGGCTGAGAGTCAAGGCTGTAAACAAAGTAAGAGCATGCACTTCAAACGCTGCCTTTACTGAGCATGAAAAAACATTCTGATCAACTAAGATCCACTGGAATGGAATTGACTTTGTTTTTATATCATAAAAGCAACATTAAGACTGAATCCAATGTGCAGACACAGGCTTCTTCCATGCATTAAAATGGCTTAAAGTAAATTTGTTCCAGATTATGAAACCCATTTATATTAATTTATCCTTCTTGTCTCTCTTTCTTTGTTTTTTTTTCTTTCTACAGTATAAGAAGCACCGGCTTTCCGTCGGGCATACGAACAACAACGCTAAGACAGTGGTCAATATCGCTGACATGGTAAGAACTGTATCGATCCGCTTCTTGGAAAGCTTGCCACAAGCACTCCCAGGTACTGGAGTCGAGCGCACGCTGCACTGATTTCTCATTTAACCAACCTCACTCTCCCCATTTAAAGCCTCTCCTGGCCCATAATATGCCGCGAGCAGCCATTAACCGCCCAGTTATGAGGTTTTCAGATGACTGGATGTCAAAAGCAGTGGTGGCATCCCGACAGCTCAGAGGCAGATTTTAAGTGTTTGATTATTTGTAGCCACGTCTGTGTGTTGTATTACTGAAATCTGAGCTGGGACAGGGTCACGTCTGTAAGCTGAGAGGCTGGTGAAGCTGGAGAAAGGTCATGCTTTTTGTTGTGCCCTTGAAGAAGATCATATGAAGCAGGCTTTATTTAGGAGGCACGCATTGATTTCTTTCATCTATGCTAAACACTATAGCATACACCTGGAAGAAATGTTGGAATAAGAGCTGGAAAAGAAATAACGCAACAATGGTCTGGAGCAGGTTTAGTGTCTGTGGGTATTGTTTCTTCTGCACTTTTGGCAGCAGTGAACTCTCCACACAGATGCACCAGCAGAGGCAGATAGTTTGAGTTTGTAGGGGCCACAATGGGATTAAATCATGCACACTGACCCCTCCATCCCTGCACTGACAAACCATTAGCATTTATTTTGAATGCAGACACTTTGCTCTCCTCCGGTGTTTGTCTGGCCCGAGGCACCTGCAGATTTGCGTCTTATGAAAGCAAACATTATTATTTACAGCAGAGTTTGCTCCCACTGTGTCCTTCAGACGGTTACCTTTGTTTACTGTCTGTCTGGTTTCTTATGATGTGCCGCAGCTGTCTGGTGGCAGGATCATACTGAGCATTTGATCACTGTCGTATTGAACAGCTGGAGATGCCGATGCTCATGACACATCAAACCAAATATTTTTGCCACTTTCTGTTACACAAGTATTTAAACCTTCTTGACATTTTTCCTGATATCAAGTTTGCTTTTTCCACAGATTTTCAGGGAACAACTTAATACCCGAATTGTGCTCGTTGCAATGGAAACCTGGTCAGCTGACAACAAATTTAACATTGACGATGACCCCATGGTGACCCTGAAGGAGTTCATGAAGTACAGGAAAGACTTCATCAAGGAGAAATGTGACTCTGTTCACCTCTTCTCGTGAGTATGCCAGTTTTTTTCCCCTTATACACTCAGCATCTTTTGATAAAACACCCTTTTCTTTCATCAGAGGGTCTCGCTTTCATAGCAGCTGGGGTGGAGCTTCCTATATGGGCGGAGTTTGCTCTCTCACCAAAGGAGGGGGCGTCAATGAGGTGAGTGAAAATTAAATAATTTTAAAGTTAAATGATGCAGACAACGTGGAGTTCAATCACAGTGGTCAGTTTACATTGATCACCACCAACACCGACTGTTTTCTGTGATTAAATGAGGGATACAGTGCTGTGCAAAAGTCTTGAACCAACCCTCATTTCTATATTTTGCCATTTTTAACGTGGTCTTGAGCAATACTTCTTCAGGGTTTTCTTTGGACATTGGCTGCTTTTTCGCCCACTTTCAGACGAATACTTTTTTGTTTGTTTGCTTGTTTGTTGTTGAGTCCCTAAACACTGAGCTATGAATCATTCAAGCATTAATAACGGGATGAATCATAGTTGTGTCTACACATAACAAACAACTTAGCGAAGAACTAATTTTAAATGGTGTCTTTAGGCACATGGGTCCAACTAATGGAGTCACCTATCCAATTTTTAATTTTCAATCCAATATGTTCAGTAGGGGTCAGGCGAGAGGTACAACAGTGAGTGTCTACAGCCATCTATAAAACACGGTGAAGGCTCTGTCATGGTTTGGAGCTGTATTTTAGCCAGTGGTGTTGGAGATCTTGTAAAAATCAACGGAATTATGAGAAAAAGAAAAGTACCATTGGATTCATATAATTTCAATTTTCTTTCATTTAAATTAATTACTGTTTTTTCTGCTTTACAACAAGATTTCCTACAATAAATCAAAGATTCTTGGTCTTTTTTTCATTGATTCACTTCATTCTCTCTTCCTCTGCATTTTTTCTTCAGTATGGGAAAACTAATGAGATGGCCATTACCCTCGCACAGTCTCTTGGACAGAACATCGGCATCTTCTCGGACAAGAAGAGGATCCTTAACGGTAAACCGTTAAATCTTAATGATCCCTTCTGTCTTCTCTCACGCTCTTCATGAGATTTAACACTGATTGTTATTTGTTATTTTTGTTTTTTGTTTTGTTTTTTGTTGAGGTTTCATCATCTCCATTCTCATATATCTTGTAAATGCACCCCAGAAAAGGAGAGGAGGAATGAATGGCTGGGCATGTGTTACAACCTAATAGAATAATTAACTATACTATCTATAATAATTAATATCTTTATTTTTTCTATACTTACGTCACAGAACAATATTTTTTTGCTTGTTTGCTTTGTGTTTTTAAGTTTTCTTTTCTGGACTTTTCTATATATTTATGCATTTACACACATGCAAAGGCATCTAACTTTAACCGTCTCCTGCAATATGAGGTTAACTAGTAAAATATGTGTAAAAAACACATGTAAATACCCGCATTTTTTTGTCTTTTCATTTTCCTTCTCCAACATTATGTGCTTTTATGTTTTTCTTTTCCAAACCTCCCTAATTTTATTATTACTGTGTCCAGTATTTCACACATCTGTACACTACATATGAATTGCACTTGTTTTTGTAAATATTGTCAAATTTCCCCCCTAACAATAATAAAAACACACATTCTTCTTAAAACTCAATTTTGATGATATCACAAATGTATTTTTCCAGGTGAATGCAAGTGTGATGATCGCTGGGCCGGCTGTATCATGGATGACATTGGGTAAGTTCCTTTTCAAAGTGCATTTCCTGATCTCATCTCACAGCTGAATTCTTGTCAACTCTCACAGATGCCGATGATTCAGTCTCATCAAAGCATTTTAACAAATTCTGACACAGCATGGAGTTGGATGCAATGTTACCCAGACTATAAGTTGCTTTCGTTCCCTTCCCTGTATGAATATTTACTTAAATATCGCTATAACTGCAGTTATCAATAAGTGTCATCCTGCCTTGTCAAAGCTATGTGTTTTAATATGTAAACATAAAGTTTACATGTGTGTCTCTTATGTATTTAAAACCAATTAAATCTCAAATATCAATCTATTTATCCATTTAAATTACATGTATGTCATTCACTGCTGTGTTCTTGTACCTTTATAATTCACCACTAGGGGACAGTCCAGGTTTAATTTCCAGTTGCTATCTTCTTGTTACATAACATTGAGCATTTCTCTGCATAAAGGCCTTCTGTAATGTCTTATTTGCTTAGATAAGAAAATAGATGATTAAAATATTTTTGTGGACTGCACAGGCCTGCTTGGCATCATGCCACTGTGAGTGTCTGTGTGTGATCTGTGTGTGTGTTGTCTGTCTGTGTGCGTGTACCTCTCTTCTTATATACTTCTTACAATTCCCCCCCCCCCCCCCCCCCCATCCCGAATGGGACAGCAGGTGAGCTGAAGCTTGTGAGCGTTGCTTGTGCTGGTTTTGAACCAAATGGCTGCGTCAGAGGGAGGTTGTCAGTCATCACAACCTTTCCCTTTGTCATCCAAGGGCACTACAGCCACTGTGGCCCCAGCTTCTCATTTTACCTAGATGATATGAACAAATACAGCTTGATGTCCTGTTTGTAATACACTGGCTGTATTTTTCATGATCACTTTGTAAAATATCACATACTTAGTGTGTATTTTTCAGTTTTTGGGCAATGTTACTGACTGAATAGCTGATAAATGTCATTGATTTGTTTTTCCCGATTGCCGAGAGGCTTCTTCTCCACCCTGCTGTTTAAAAATTAAAACTTCTCATTACTGATTTTTGTTCATCGTTATCCAGTTGATACAGTCTGCAATGTCATTCTCATCTTGGGTCAATATTTGTCTCATTCTCCTGTAACAACACAACAAGTACACTTCCCAAACACTGAGATCCTGCTCTATTGGCTTACCTTAATAAACCTCCTCTATTGTCACAAGGTCACATGACAGAGGACAGGTGACTTTGTGCTTATTTAAACCTGTCACCTGTGAACAGACCCAAGCAATTTCCCTAAAATCGAGTCAGTGGTGTTTCAGACGATTGTATTCAATGAGCGGCCTCTGAAGTTTATTTTTAATCCCTCAGCACCTGCATGTCTGATTTTCTTCACCTGACTACCTTTAACTAGTTTTTTCACAGGATGTAGCTCCTCTGTTTGCTTGTGTGTTGCGCGAGTGCGTGTCTGAGTGGATTTGTGTTAAAATACAGACGGGACACAAATTAAAGGAAAGAGAAAAACAAGATAAGTAATGAAAAGACTTCCTCGTTAGATGTTTTAATCAGCGCTGTCCAACACTCAAGTCTCTCACAGGTGTTTGCGAAGACAGCAAAATGATTCACATCATTTTCACACTCATTAAATCATTCAGTGATATTTGTACAGTTTTCATCCTGGAAGTGGCCTCTGCCTTTTTATAGGATCAGTCAGAGCAACTTCATGTAGGTTTGCAATATTTGACACATTTCTTTAAGGGGCCAAAGGCTCCCAAAGCTGTGCCAGCAAAGCTCAGGTTTTTCCTTTAATATGTCACCCATCTGTGGGTATGTGTGCTCCTATGCAGTGTATACAGTAGCTTTTCTTAAGATCTTAAATCCTAACTACACCTTGTATAAACTGAAGTTTCTTAAAAAAAAAACACATTTTCCATTAAGGTTAAGTTAGGATTTGGTAGCAGTTAAATTCTGTAGGTTTTTCTATTTTTATTTCCTTCCTTCTCCTGTGAGAATGGGTGTTGCCATCAGCAAACCGGGTCAAAATATGTATTTCAAAGGGAGCAACCTTAAAGCCTTTAATATTTTTTAATTTAATGAGGCCAGATAGCCTAAAACGCACAGTACCAAGAATAGACAGGCACGACAAAGACTCAAATCCCACTTCACAATTTTAATGCAGAGATTAAGAAATTGAGAAATGGCTAAGCTGCTGATGAGCGTCCTAATAACCACCAGGTGTTATAAGCTGACTGTAACGGAGCGAAGGAAGGAAGAAGGTTGCTAGCGAAATAGTTTGGTTTTTATAGTGGTCTTTTTATTTCTATTTTAAAAATATAATACATATTTTGATCATATTGTGTGCATGCTGTGAAATAAAGAGTGAATAATAGTGTTATTCCATGTGGTACCAACTGGGGAATCACACAAGCATGTTTCTTCTTTGCTTCACCTCATCTTGATGTTTAAAAGGGAATGAAAGCTACAAGATTTCAAGAACAAATCCCGTATAAGAGCCGGGACAGCAATAAACCTTATTAATTCCCAAAACTTGCAGAAATATTGTAGTGTACTTCATCCATTACCTCCTCTTTATATAACCATCGTCATCATTGGTGATGGCTTCATTTAGTCAAATTACACATGAAACATCAGCCAAAGCCTCTCCCACCCTCGACTCTCTCATTATTGCATTGTCTGGTTTGGCAGGCCTGATGAGCCACTCTAACCTTTTCCTGCAGAATAATCAGGATTAAGACTAACAGTGCAGAAGAACATAATAATATTTAAGTGCTGCTCACTGTTGGGATAATGCCATTAAAAGCATCAGCCTGGCCAGGCATTTTCAAGCTCCGCTGAGATCGGACACTGAAGTCCGGATGGATGTGCCATCCAGCTGGACTTTAGCCTTTAATTATAAATGAATTGAAGCAATCACAGTGAGAATTAAAGAGCTGATGACACTCTCAGCAGAGCTTGATTTCTATTCTGAGCAACTCATTAAAAAAATTAGTCAGATATTCTTTTTGTTCTTTTGGGGCTTCAGTGTCAAATGATAATGCAATGCCGGCTTAAAAATGACTCATCGATAATATTAGGCTTGTTTTCCAGGACAACGTAAAAACGGCACATCTTAGAATCCATTTACAGCCCGCTCATATCTCCGTACGATGTTCACAGAGTCAGTTGTGCTAAATGTCTGTCTCCATGTTATTATAAGGATCTCCTCTGAACTGTGAGTATAGTGAACCTGCCGTAAAACCTCTAATATTTAAAGTGTGTTTTATGTTTGGTAAAAAAGAAGCAATTTTAAGTATATTAATAAAAAAACAGTTCACACTAGTAACTGTAAAATTGTGTAAAACTAAATTGTAATTAAGTAAATGCACGATACAAAGACTGAACGGGTTAAGGTGCTTAAAACTGTGTTTTTTCAGTCTTTTGTTCTTTGGTGTTGGCAGGGAGGAAACCCTCTCACGCACACAGTAAAATCTGCACACGTGGTTTATTTTGTGTCCGCGTTAACAGCCCGATGCGTTCTTGTTGTTTTGAACAGTTTTTACCTGCCCAAGAAATTCTCTGACTGCAATGTGGAGGAGTACTATAACTTCTTGAACAGCGGTGGAGGAGCCTGCCTGTTCAACAAACCTCTGAAGGTACATCATACTTTCAACCAAATGCTACATACGTATATAATCTATATTTACTGGAAAGTTCATTAGGTATGCCTTGCTAGTATCAGGGTGGACCCTCCTTTGCCTTCAGATCTGCTTCTTCGTGACATCCTGGAAACATTCCTCAGAGATTTTGCTCCATTCAAATGATAGCATAACTCAGATGCTGCAGATTTAATCAGCTGCACATCCATGATGTGAATCGCCCGTTCCATTACATTCAGCTCTGTGATATGGTGTGTTTTCCTGCTGAATGAAGTAATCAGAGATGCTCTTTTGCATACCTTGGTTGTAACAAGTAGTTATTTGAGTTACTGTTCCCTTCCTGTCAGCTGGAAGCAGTCTGATCATTGACCTCTGACATCAAACAAGGAATTTTTGTCCTGCTGTTCACTGGAGATTTTGTCTTTTTTTGACCATTGTCTGTAAACCCCAGAGATGGTTGTGCAGGAAAATGCCAGTAGATTGGGAGCTGTTAAAGCTCCATGCCACGTTTAAAGTTGCTGGAATCGCCTTTATTCTAATGCTCGGGTTAAATTTCAGCAGGTCTTCCAGACCATGTCTACATACCTAAATGTAGTGAGCTTCAGCCATGTGAATGGCTGATTAGATATTTGTATCAACAAGCAGGTGAACAGCTATACCCAATGAAGTGGCTGGTGAGTGTATATATTAATTTAGCTCTTTATTCACTCAGCTGTTAGACCCTCCAGAATGCGGCAATGGCTTTGTGGAGCCAGGAGAGGAGTGTGACTGCGGAAACCCAGCGGTGAGTTAAACATCCGCGGATGAATGAAAAATACACAGATATATATACTGAAGGCTTAACCTTTATGATCATCCAAGGTCAAAGAGATGAGTTACAGCAAAATAAACAATCAAAGAAAAAGGGTTAACATCTGAAGCAGTGAAGTAAAGTCATTGGAGAAATTAAGGCAAAGAATAAACTGTGTTGAGAAAAGTTTTTCTTCCTTTCAGGAATGTGCAAAAGAAGGAGAGAACTGCTGCAAGAACTGCACCCTGACTCAGGCCTCTGTTTGTAGCAATGGACTCTGCTGCAATAACTGCCAGGTACTAAACCGGACAGTAGCAGGTTTTAAGTGGTTTTTATCTAAATATACTGATCTTTATAAACAGATATGGAGCTGCAGAGTATGGTGGATTTTTGGTTTAGTCACATTCAAGCAGGGTTTGGTTGCATGCAGACAAACAGTCCATGTGGAGAGCAGAAGCTGAAATACTATTAGCTACGATCTGATGGGGATTTAGTTTTAAATCAGCTTTTCAAAAATGTATCTGTGTAAAATCTAACAATGACTGACAAAACAGGAAGTGTTGAACTAGATATCCTTTTTCCTACATTGGAAGCACTGAAAAAATAGCCGTGGTCTCCGGGGATTATGCCACTTTCAGGCACTCCTCCGCTACTGAAACTGAAACGGAAACTATTTAGGACCATTAAATCCTACAAGAAAAGATATGGACATAGTTAACATTGATGGGGTGTGTTTTAGCTGTGAATGGGCAGACTTGTCACACACTTTACTTTATGATGGCAAAAAACGTTTGACTTTTTGTTTTTTTCTGCCGGACGTGGAATGAAACACAAAACCTTTTCCGATTTAATTTGTCTTGTGTGCTGATACAGATGGAGTTCAGGGGAATTGTGTGCAGAGATGCGGTGAATGACTGTGACATCCCAGAAATCTGCTTGGGCAATTCCAGCCAGGTGAGCACGGATTTTTCCTCCTAAACATCTGCTCATACTTAGATTTGCATCACTGTATTTTTGAGGCTTTCTCTATTTTTTGCAGTGTCCACCAAATGTGCACAAGATGGATGGTTACACATGTGAAAAAGACCAAGTAAGATCTTGATGAGTTTTATGTGATCTTGCATTAAAATGTTTAAAAACCTCTCAGCTGATTGGCATGCACTTTGTTAAGAATCACCTTGTTTGCCTGTAGGGTCGCTGCTTCAGTGGAAGGTGCAAAACCAAAGACAGACAGTGCAAGTTCATTTGGGGAGAAAGTAGGTGTTTTCTCTCATGTGCATTCCAACGCAAGGAGATCTAGAGGAGCTGCACAGAAAACACCCTCGTATTATTCTCCTTAAAATTGCTTGTGTTTCCCTCAGAGGCAACAGCAGCTGACAAGTTCTGCTACGAGAAGCTTAACATTGAAGGGACAGAAAAAGGCAACTGTGGAAAAGACAAGGACACGTGGATCCAGTGTAACAAGCAGTAAGCCAGTCGTCTGTGCCTCCTGTGGAGCTCTGGGTTACTTTCCTCTCCTGCTGATATGTGTTTGCACCTTTTGTGTTCAGGGATGTTCACTGTGGCTATCTGCTGTGCTCCAACATCTCTCCTGCTCCACGACTGGGAGAGCTGCAGGGAGGGCTGACTTCATTCTCTGTAGCCCAACACAGTGCCTCTTTGGACTGCAGGTAGCCAAAGGAACAAAAAAGAAAACACCTAAAACAGTCTATAATGATCATTTGTGATCTGTGTTTAGTCTATGGAATACTATTGTTTGTGCAGCACTGAAGGAGGAACGCTCTTAAAAAAATCTCCTCGCTTGTTGCTCTCTCAGTTGTTTACAAAGCACATAACTCTAGCATCAAGTAAATCCTTCATTGATTGTTAGAGACCCACCAAGCCAGGAAAACTACATTCTTCTAAACATCACAGATGAACTAAGAAACAGCAGCCTGCACATCACGCCACGTTTACTGCAAGCCAACATAGCCTTTCAAGTCACTCAGTCTTGTTTGCTCTTCAGTGGTGCTCACGTGGTGATCGACGGAGATATAGACCTGGGATACGTCGAGGACGGGACGGCCTGCGGCACAGACAGCATCTGCTTCAACCACAAATGTCTCCCCATCCAGCAGTTCAACTTCAGCACCTGCCCAGGGACGACTGACAAGGCCATTTGCTCTGGAAATGGGGTACACGCCAACAGCGAACTCATACACCAACGCCTAGAATTGATCCAATCATATAATATAATATAATATAATATAATATAATATAATATAAGTGTTTCCCACTTATAGTATTTGGGAAGTATCTATTTAGCTGCTGTCGGGGTTTTCTTTTTATTTTAATGTTTTGATGCCTGATTGTGGACTTGAAATAACTTGAAAACATAAAGACTTGAGTCACCATATTTTGTGGTTGCAATCAGACCAACTTGAATTTTGACCCATAAAGTGCCCATAACAAACTTCGACAAATATCTATTTATGTTACATTTTCATCCTGCAGGTGTGCAGCAATGAGCTGAAGTGTGTGTGTAACCAGGGCTGGACAGGAGAGGATTGTAGCTTCATGTTTCCTGTGGCCAAAACCACAGCCTCAGTTTCAGGTAGACATTTTATCTGCCCTCTGCACCTGTTCCACTTGTTCCTGCCTCTGTCTCTACATCACATTTTCCCTCCAGTCATATTTCAGGGCTGCTCTGCACACTTGTCCCTCTGTAAAAACCCCACCCCTCTTCCCAACCTGCTACACCCGTTTCATTTCTTTCTTCATTGTCCTTCCACTTCACCACAGATATGTCATCCTTTTTGTTGCTTTTCAATTGTCTTTTAATTTTTGTTATTTTTGGGGGCTCACGTCTGCTCATTAAACCTGCTGCATTTGTATTCACTGAACCTTGCATGTCATTCTTTTTGTTTGTCATTATTTTCACACTCATTCTTTGTCGACAGGCCGATGTCTTTGACGGAGTGATTTGAGGTCAGATTTAGGTTCCTTTTTCATTGTGTTTGTCTTGTCTTTGATGTCATTTCCCGCTCCTCCTCGTCTTGTCTCACTCCAACTTCAGTCCCATCACAGTTAGATAATTACAGCCCTCATTCAATTGAGAAGCAAGCAGTTTTTATTGTTACCCTGAATGGGAAGCGCTTGTAGGTTCCCCCTCAGAGTAGTGTTGGAGGGTGACTGAGGTTTTGGTGTTTTTTTTCTCCCGTGTCTTCCTGATGAACTTTTCTTGCTAAATGTTCTGTGTTTTTGTGCTCTGCTGCACTGTTTTGTGGTTTGTGTATCCCCATGTGTCTGCATTGTTCCAGATACAAGAGACACACACATCTCAGTTAATACACATTTGGCTTCCCACTCTACTCTCTTCCTCTGTCTCAGGTATCAACAGCACTAACATCATCATCGGGGCTATTGCGGGCTCTATCCTCTTCCTCGCCCTAATACTGGCTGTAACAGCCTGGTGCTACAAGTGAGTCTACACATAGTTTGTGCATGTCTGATGATGAGTGATGAGTGGAAATAATAATAAATAAAAGTATGAACTTTCTGGATTGTTATAAGATTGCTGTTTTCTTTACAGGAGCTACAAGCAGAAATGCTACATCGAGTCTGAGGTTCACCGGAGATTCTGCCGGTTTGCACACTTTAACATCTTTTTCTTACTCTGTTATTTAAAGCGTGACTCTAAAGTGCATGACAGAGCTGCAGCTTGTTTGAGTGTGTTATTGTTCTCTCAGTAACTTTTTCTTTCCTTGTTTTGTTTTGTTTTTTTGCAAAGACCACAAAACCTGTAGTTAATACTCAGTCGTTTCTTTGTGCTCAAATGATCCAAAACCCGGAGCAAGATCTTAAATACAAATCTGCAGCGAGACCCTGAGGAAATCTGAAATATCCCCGCCCTGCATAATAACAAAAATGACCAAAAATGTTTTCTAATCTGCTACAAGTAATCGTCTTGCATTTAAATGTCATCTACATGAAGTTATATAATCAAAAGGAAAACTAAATATCAAATGTAAAAATATGCATTATGAGGGCCATGAGTCTGTGGTGGGCCCCGATCGTACTGCATGTGGCTCCAGCAGGTGATTTACAATAACAAAGTTTTAAATCAACAGACTTGTAATTCACTTTTTTAGCATAATTTGTAACATTTATAAATGGATACATTTTACTCTTAAGAGCTTGGAAAAGAAGGCAGATTGACTTCTTCAGCTTTGTAAAGATGGGTTGGTGAAGTTGTTTCATTGATTTTTACAATTCTAAAACAACTGGCAAGAAATAAACCCCGCTGGGGTCTGTCTCCTCGATAGAAGAAACCAAACGGCCACTCCACAAACGTCCTTCTTCCTTTTATATACATTTTATGGACATCCTTTATTTATTTGTATGACCTATTTTCATCGTTGGCAAGAAAAGGTTGTAAGAAAGTGACGAATATCAGGTCACGAAAAGTTGTTTTGAAAATTACCTTCAACAAGCCAATTATTAATGAGGTCAGAAATCTTTTACATTTGGGTTTTTTGTACCACTTCTTAAAGTAAAAAGCAAGAAGTAGCCAAAACACTCTTTGCATATTTATATTGCCAGTAAAAGTCTTTGAAATGCTTATGAGTGTTTTTATTATAGAAAATAGAGAAAACATACAGTGGGGCAAAAAAGTATTTAGTCAGCCACCATATATATACATATACATATATACATATATATACATATATATATATGTATATATGTATGTATATATGTGTGTGTATGTATATATATATGTGTATGTATATATATGTATTAAAAAAAACATTTTTCCCTTTTTTTAGACATGAGAGTATAATGATGTTAGCCAACTGGACTGAGCTAGAACAAAAATAGGGAGAAATGTAAATGGGGGCTCTTAGTGCAAACTTAGTGCAATAACTGAACAACTAATTACATCATGAAAAATGCAAAGCAGTCACCAGAGTAGAAGAAAACAAAATGTGGCACAGATCATAAATGGACTATAAAAAGCTTTTAATTAAAATATATGCAGGTGGCTGTTTCCTGTCATGGTGTTCATCTCTGCAGCATCTAAATGAATTCTTCTGTACTTCCAGGCAAATGCCTCCAGGTGACTATGTCACAAAACCTGGGGATGCAGATTCATTTTACAGCGACATGCCTCCGGGTGTAAGCACAAACTCGGGCTGCAGCTCCAAGAAGAGGTCAGCCTGCCTGTCGCACCTGCAGATTTGCACCCCGTCCTTCACTCCCTCCATCCCATCCATTTCTCAGAACCGCTCACTGTTTGCCTTCAGGTGTGCTATCTCACCATCACTCAGTCATTTGCTGGCAAGTGTGTGCGTGTGCATCACCGGTGTAGATGAGCTCAACATGTTTTCGTGCTTTCATTAGGTGTCTTACCTTTTTCTGGAAATGACCAAAATGCAGAAACCTGTGAGCATTTTGGCAGTTTTGCATCAAGTGCTTTCATCTCATGTCATATTCATCTGTCATGAAATGTTTTCATGGCTCATAATGATGACATGGCATCTTCATCTTCTGATTCATTTACCTCAGCCTCATTTTAGCCTCATTTGCAGCAGACTTGCAGCATCTTAGGAAGATGTTACTGAACTTTTTTTTTTTTTCCTTCTCTCATGTGACCTAGATCTAATGGCCTGTCCCACTCGTGGAGTGAGAGAATTCCAGATGCCAAACACATCACTGACATCTGTGAAAATGGGCGACCAAGAAGCAACTCGTGGCAAGGTAAGCGGTGCTTTTTTTTGTTTCTCAGGATGAAAGAAAATGAATGTGTTTGTTCAGGACAGGAAACAGTGAAAGAATCTAACTCACGTTCTGATCTTTAGGCTAAATTCAAACCACAACTAACAAACCAATTGTAGCCCTTCTCATACAGGCCTGCTTTTTCATTATCATCCCATTAAATACTTAGCATGTGAATCTAAATGTGCACTTCTGTTTTGTTTGTCTTCAGGAAACCTGAGCGGTAATCGTAAGAAACTGAAAGGAAAGAAGTTCCGTGCTCGCTCGAACTCCACAGAGTAAGTAATATTTGGGAAACTGATTAAGTTGTGATGTCAGTGAACGCTCTACTTGCAGATAGAGAGACACCGTAGTAAAAAACACTAATGTATCAGGATCTATTAAAGAATCAAGCTGACATTATCTTTATAATTTTCATTCTTTATTTTAGTAAATCTCACAAAAAGACCAAAACCAACAGTTTTTAGGGAAAAGGAGCAAATTTAGATCAGTATTTTCACCTGTGGATTACTGAATAGTTATATTTACAACACTGGCAGTCACATTGGGAACCCTTTAGTCTTGGCCAGACAGCCAGACTCTGAGGATGACAGTTTAGGCCAGCAGGTGTCTGTGCCAAGACCGTGCACCGGTCGCTGTTTATGAATGCAGATACGATTTTATAAAGGTAATGAAATCCAAAGCAATATCAGAAGGTAGTTGATAGTTTCAAGATTACATTTCTGTGCTGCATTCCCTCCTTTGCTCTCCAAGTCAACTGTTTACTGCCATGTGATGTGACTACCAATGACCCACAGAGTCTGCATGTTCATATGCACATATACAGTCATATGAAAAAAAAGTTTTTGCAGGACTCTATGCACATCTGTCTGTCTCTCTCACAGCTTTGCCACTGCACACGCTGCAGGCTTGGGATCATTGTCCTGTTGCATGACCCAGGCCAAGCTTTAGCTGTTGGACAGATGACTCAAGAAAGCTTTGGTACAGAAGAGGTCAACCATGCACTCTTCTGTACCAAAGCTTTCTTGAGTCATCTATCTAACAGCTAAAGCTTGGCCTGGATCAAGCTCGGCTTGGCCCAAATCATAACCCCTCCACCACCATGCTTGCCAGTTGGTATGAGGTGTTTGTGCTGATATGCGGTGTTTGGTTTTCTCCAAATAAGGTGCTGTGCATTATGGCCAAACATCTCCACTTTGGTCTTATCTGTCCAAAGGACACAATTGAAGGAATGTTGTTGTTGATAAGATGCAACTCTGCAAACCTAAGCCATGTTGCCAACTTGTTTTTCTTCAAAAACAAGGCTTTGTACTGGTAACTCTTCCAAACTAGCCAAACAAGTTCAGTCTTTTTTCATTTGTGCTGTCATGAACTTTAACAAATAACAAGCTAACTGATGCCTGTTGAGTCTGAGATGTAGCTCTTGAGTTTTAAGCAGTTTCTTTGAGAATTACACTGTCTGAGCTCGGGGAGAACTTACTGAGACGTCCGGTCTTGGGAAGATTGTATTATTTGTGTATTAAAACACACCTGAATGCTTCAGACCATTACTCTGTGTTTGTAGAAATCATAACATTAGCAGGAAGAGACTTAACTGCAGTGCTTGTGTTTATTGTAACAGCAGTGTGCAGTTTCAGTATTGTGTGGGCAACAATTAATTATTATGACTTTTTTTTATTTGTGGCTTTTCATCTTTAGCCACAGTTAAATGGAGACAGAGAGGGTAGAACACGTATGCTCAATCAGTTTATTGTTGGTTTTGGTCTTTTTATTAGATTTGTTGACAGTCAACAAATAAATGATAAAGTTTGATATTCTTGTCATTAAATAATTTCTGTAAAGAAAATGAAACGATGCTTCTGTTTGTATCAGACAGAAAAATGTAATTGTATCTCGTTTTGCATTGTTCACATTGACCTGCTCTATCAACGTGAACTCTAAGCTTCTGTTTGGCTTTTGAGGCCGAAGCTTTAAATCTTTTAGACTTTACCTACAGCCTGTGAACAAATAAGATATGTGCATACCTGCCTGTTGACTGTGAATGCACAGTGAGCTGTGTGCATCAGCTGCCTCCCAGCCTCGTATGTCGGTCGGTTTGTGCGTCTGAAGGTCTTGGCATAAGGAGTAGTGTGTAGTGCACATGTTCTCGATATAAGCATGAGACTGCCGGAGTGGCAAAGAAGCTATAGCTGCTTGGAATGATGAGACCAACATGCAACCGAGCCTGTAACACGCGACACAGGTGTTTGTGATTTTCATAGTGCCGTTTTCATCTGAAACCACACACAGGTCTGTCTGCCATCTTCTCACCATTTTTTCCTCAATTGCATCTTGTTCAGAATATCTTTGCTCTGCTCTGCTTTCCTAAAATATTTCCTCTTCCTCTCTCCCTTCCCCTTACCTCACTCCCTCACACTCGCTTATTTCTGGAGAAATTTCTGTCCGTTTCTTTTTTCTTCCTTTCTTTTCTCTCTTCTCCCCCTCACCTTGTGTTGTGTCCCTTTAACTTCCCTCCCCCTCAACCCTCCCACAGGTATTTAACCCCTCGCCTCAAAACAGAGTTTTATGATGTAACTAAATGGGTAGAAGATGTGAATAGAAACACTCAAGGACCTTACCTTAGGTATTACCTCGGACCACGTCCTGTATACCCCACACGCTTGTCTAAAAACTCCCTCACTTTTTGGTTTGATTTGTGGTTTGGAAAGGAAGGCTTAGTGCCAATCTGGTCTTTTTTTCCTTTCTGGAGACAATTCAAAGCTATATCTCAGAGAATGGCATGTTGCAACTGAGAAAAGGTTGCCACTTGTGCATAAATAAGGATGATAAAGAGACATTTTTAAACTTTACTTTTTTTCTTACAACTCAAGTGCTGAATTTTTAAGTTGCAGACTTTTATTTTCCTGCTTTATTGTATTGATGCAAAAACAAAGATGGCTATTACTGTCTGTGCTAGTGTAAAACTATAATCCAGTCATTTTTATTCCTAATTTCTCCTTATTCCCTTCTTTGCTCTCCTCCCTCCCTCTCAGTCTCTTGTTACCTCTGCATGTTCAATGTTGTTCCGTCAGTAAGTGTTTTGTGTTGTTCGGCCCTCCGCCTCGCTCACAGTGACCTCACGAGCCGTCGCGTCAGTGTGATGTCACCGCAGAGCCAGATATTTCGGGTGCCGCTCTGACATCATCATTGCGCTGTTGTGGCAAAATCTCTGATCGTGCCCAAGGTCTATAGATGGTTAGAAACACAAGCTGAAGCTCGCTAAAAAACCCCAAACATCAGTAAACAGCAAACCAACACTGGAATCTATAGACCTTCACTGTCCAGGCGCACATTTCTAACCCTCTCCCTCTTCTTACCTAGAGTAGAAACAGCCCAAAAAATGAAGAGACATGGAGCAGCAGGTTGCAGAACTTTTAACTGCAAACTGAATATTGAATCCTCTGTAAAAAGACTTAGAAAAGGAAATAGACCAACAGTAAGCTACAGAATGAATATGAAGCTGATCAGATGCCACTGTTTTACAGAAGAGACACGTTAAAGGTTTAAACACTTCAAAGTTCCTTCATGCGAGGAGAAAAAAATAACTTCTGCAACCTGCCGTCAAATTGCTCTGGTCTTTCCATCATTTTGGCCAACCCAGGACCATTCAGTCACCACGGTGCAGTGATGTATAGAAGCCGCTGCACACGCTGCAGGCTTTCTGCTGCTGTTTCACTGGACTGGACCTCTTCCTCTGACTCTTGGTCTTTTGTTTTTTTTTTACCCAGCTCCGGTCTGGCCCGCTGTCCCAGTCGCCTTTTCATGCTCCCGCAGATTGAGCTATCCCATCAAGACAACACACCAGCTAAGCTTAGAGCAGAAGTTACCTTTAGCAGCATGCTTTGTCCACAGTGGCTAAAGTTATTGTTCTGCAGCTTCTAGCTAAGAGTGTGTTGGCGCTTGCCGAAAATGCTGTGAGACGGTGAAGCATGAAGGGAACTATGACTGTGCCCACACTGCAGCCGGGAACTGTTTACTGCTGTGTAAATAAATACATATCATGCACAGGGTTTGCTCTTAAAAGCTAAACATTTTTTGCAGTGATTATTTTATAATTTTGTCTCTTTGCTTTCTGGTGAGCAGCTTCTAGGAGCAAACTCGCTATTTAGGAAGGTGAAAACTGAATAGGTGGAGCAGCTGAAGGAGGATGTTGCCCAAAGTCACAGATCTAACCTGATTTATGTATCTGTGTCTTTGGACATCTTAGTCCTACCCTAACTAAAAAAAAAAGGGGGCAATAGCTTTATGATCACGTCACATCACGATCACTTTATTTCTTTTCTCAGGACGCTATCGCCTGCCAAGTCTCCCACCTCCTCCACAGGATCTATTGCATCCAGCAGGAGGTACCCATACCCTATGCCTCCTCTCCCCGATGACCAGAGGAAAGCCAACAGGCAGAGTGCCAGGGTAAGTATCAATCAGAAACACAATACAGGGATTTCTGCATTTAATGGTGGTTGTGTGTGCAAATGAAACTACTGAGGCACGTTATAATGACATAAGGTTTAAGGAAAACAGCAGAACTGTAAGTCCAGCCTGAACTCTGTGGAAAAAGGAAGTGATGTGACCGACCAGCAGTAAACTTTGGGAGATGCTAAAAGGCTTCTCTTTCTTCTCTTCTATTTCCAGTTGTGGGAGACCTCAATATAACAGCTGTCTTGCCCTCTCTACACAAGACTATAAAGAACTACACATCTCTCCTTTTCTATGAATGAACAAACACAAAAATGATACAAAATTGACTCTAAGCGACTAAAGAGGAAAAAGAGAGAGCCCCACCCACCCACTGGACAGGAAACAGGCAGAGTTTGAGTTTGAGTTAATGTGACCAAGCATCTGCGAGGCCGTATTGCCAAACAGCCTCATTCAGTGGATCTCTACGTGACGATGTGGAGTCCCGGCAGAGACACCAGCTCCACATCCTCTCCAGACCAGCTGGAGCTCAGACTGAGCTGTTCCTGCTGTCTGCTTAAAGCTTCACCAACGCGACACAACCCCACCCAAAACCCCCACACCACCCTTACCCCTCTTTAGCTTGTCTCATGTCGTATTCACTTCAGCATCATCCCATCTGAATTGTACAGGCTCCTCTCTGAAAGGAGCTGTGGGAGCCAGGCCATCGCCGGATCTGCGTCGGATCATTTTGACGTGAATTACTGTAGAAACGCCAACACTGTATGCATGAGACGACCGTGTTTATCGGCAACTCCCTCCTACCGAAAAGACGAGACGGACAGCGGTCTGACCCGAAAGGAAAGCATGCAAATGGGGCTGTGATTTTATAACGTCTGTAGGCTTAATGCTTTCTCTCCACTAAAGGTAACTCATATTGTATCACCGCAACATGGACCCCACTCTGCTGTTCCTCCCTTTGGTTTGTGTGTAAATATGTACAGTAAAATACACACAAGAGTATGGGTTTTCTTTTGTTTTGAAAGACAAAAAGACAGAGAGAGAGGCATTTCTTTGTTTCCTGTTGATTTGTAGATAAGTTCAGAGACCCTGCAGTCTGGGTTTCTCCCGCTCTGTGACTGTGACCTGTATAGCCTTCTCCATCCACAGCAGAATGTGTGTTTATTTTTTACCTTAGCCACTATTTTCATGCATCTCTGTGAGACACACACACAGACATCCAGCGATGTTGACTGTGGCACATTAATAAGAGCGTCGCTAAGACCGTTCTCGATCGATATTAATTTAGCTACATTTTTATTAGTTTTACGTCCCGTTCCCGAGCGAAACGAACGGACGAGATGTGTTTGGCGTAGTTATAGATGTGCCGCTTGTCACTCACGGAATTTCCTGAAAATTTCCCAATGATGGTGACAAGGTGTTTGTGTGTTTGAGACGGCTGCACTCCCATTTTTCCAGTGGCAGCCACTTGAATGTGAGTAATTGAACATCTGGCTGGTGACCCGCCTCAGCCAGCATCTGGAAATTGACTGAAATGCGCATTTTGAATTTAGCTGTGACGACTGAGATATTTAGCCTTGTAAATGATTAACTATGCTGTACAGTGCTTGCTGTTCGAGCTTACGAAGACCCAACAGCATGACAGATCTATATCAGATTATTTCGCCGGTAGGCTCTTTATGAGGTCATAACAGGAAATGAGCATGTCACCGGATGAGTCTTTCCCCCCTATTGCCTTTTCCTGTTGTTTTTAATGGGTCTGTGTACCACAGTTGCTTGTAAAGCTCATGGCAGGTGGTTCAAAGCTAACTGTCGTGCCAGTGTAATTATTTAAGGTGGTTTCTTTTTTTTTCTGGATGCAAATCCCGCTCACCAACAAGTTCTTTGTACAGTCAGTGCTCTACACTGTGGAGAAACTGTTGTGTCAAGGCCTCATGTTTGTCATTTTACTGTTGTTAGCTTTTGTTCCAGTGTGGGCACTTTTACATTTGTAATTCATGTATGCATTAGGACTGTATAGGTAATATGAGCTTCACAATATTGGATTAATATTGCTACTAGTATCTTTTTTTTATTAAGTACCTTTGTAATGTTCACCTTTTCCCCCTCAGCATTATGTACAGCAGCTATTTAAACATTAATTAAGTGCATTATTGTAATTACGTGGGTTGATGAGTTTGATGGAGAGCATTTCGTTTCATCACCTTTGTCCTTTGGGGCCAATAGAAGCCGTTGTTCCTTACGCATGTGCTGATACGATGCTACGTGCTGATGTAAGGTTTGGACACATGTTGCTGTCTGGGCTCATGATTTGCCTTCTACCAGAACTTTCTTTATTTTTGTTCCTCTGGTCTTACTATCGGTGTCCAGCGGCCCAGTGATCTTTCTGGGCTTCCCCAGGCTGGGGAGAGCATCATTTCTGAGCTCCTTACAAATGTTTCTAACATCATAATACTGTGCAGCAGCGAGACATTTGTCCTGGTGCCTTGGGCAAAACTCTACAGGATTCTCCATCGAGGACGGCAGTAGTGATTTGGCAGGCAGTAGTGATTTGTGTGATTGTACAGGTGTTACTCCAAACATATCTGCCTCCGCACACAGCTGGACTGACCGATCCCTGCAGAGCAGCTGTCTGGCCAGAGACTTGAATGTATTTGTGTACCACCCAGTCTCAGCCATGCGTTCCCATCACACCAGAATCATCAGCACTCTGCTCCAGGAACCCTAAAGAGCCCCATATGTACTAATTCAGACACTGCAGTTGTCTTTTTTTATTTTTTAATTTGCCTGTATGCTGTACAGACTGATGATGCAAAAATCCCCATATTTTTTCCTCTTTATCATTCAGTATTGTAATATATTTAATATAAAATAAAACTTTCATCAACACCTCTGTCTGTGCAGACATTTGTATTATCTTCTGATTTCCCAGGATGGTTTGATAACCAGTTAATAAAACCTGATTCAGCTGAATGAGGGTTACATGACAGTTTAATTCTCAGTGTTATCAAAACATTTAAGTCACTCTGCACAATACTCCTCGGCCTCTTAGCATTTTATATACTGTAGTATGCTTTACATCTCTACCCTGTGTTGAGGTACAGACTGGGGTAACCCGAAAATCAGACTGTAAGAGCATCATAGTCTGTAGGTTTAAAAGAAACCTGACTCCACTGGTTGCAAATTATAGACCATATATTTACACAGACAGACAGACAGACAGACAGACAGACTCGCACGCACACACACACACACACACCTTAGTGAGGACATCTAATTGACATAATGCTTACCCTAACCATCAAAAATGAATGTCTAACCCTAAACCTAAATGTAACCCTGACAATAAAACCACATTTTGAGTCTCAAAAATGCCTTCAAATTCGTGGAGACGGGCACTTTGTCCCCATAAGTCACTGTTGGTCCCCACAAGTATAGTGGCATGCCAATTTTCTGTCATCACAAAGACACGCATGCACTGGCTACTTTATTAGGTACATCTCTTAAACTGCTTGTTAAAGCAAATATCTAATCAGCCAATCACATGGCAGCAGATCAATGCATGTAGACATGGTCAAGATGAATGCTGAAGTTGAAACAGAATGGGGAAGAAAAGTGACTTAGGTGACTTTTAATGTGACATGGCTATTGATCCCAGATGTGTTGGTTTGAGTATTTCACAAATAACTGATCTACTGGGATTTTCCCAACAACCATTTGAGAATTTGCAGAGGATTGACTAAGAGAAAATATCCAGTGAGTGGCAGTTCTCTGGGCTTAAATGTCTTTGTCAGCAGTCAGAGCACACCAAACCAAGGTATGCAGAAGAGCATCTCTGTATGAACAACACATCAAACCTTGAAGCAGATGGGTTACAGTAGCAGAAGACCGCATGAAGTGCCACTGCTGTCAGCTAAGAAAAAGAGCTTACTAGAATTCAACAAGAGATTAAACAATGCATGCTCAATTTCTACTGTGACATTCAGACAGTACGGTCAATTTGGCATAAACTGCATGGAAGCATGGACCCGCTCAGTGTTCTTGGGCAACCCCCAAGCACTGTTCAAACCCCATGGTCCATCTGAGTATTTGTGTTAGCAGATCTCAATAAGGTTGATCCCCTTTGAGATGTGGTGGAACAGGAGATTCACATCATGGATGTGCAGCCAACAAATCTGCAGCAGTTATCATGACAATATATAGCAAAATCTGATGACTGTTTCCAGCATCTTGTTGAATCTGCCATGAAGAATTAAAGCAGTACTGAAAGCTACTAATAATTAAAAAGGGGGTCAAACCTGATATTAACAAGGTGTACCTAATAAGGTGACCAATGAGTTAAAGACAACATACACGGCCGGTAAGATATCATCTACTGGTTTTGTACTTGACACTTGCATTTTTCTTTTGGAGCTTGGAGTGTCCATATTTAGTACTACTGTATTTTCTCATGCAATGCTAGCATGTGCACCCAGAAACTACATGGGTGCACTGCACAGACGCATGTAAACTTAGCACAAAAAGTAAGGAAATTTGTTAAATCGATTACATCTTTGTACTAAATGTTTGCTAGCAATAAAACCAAAAATCACCAAACACAAATTTGCTTCAAGTTTATTTGCTCATTTTAACTCGCATCCTTATAAAAACTAAAATTTCCCCCTGTCAAAAAGTTGAGTGAACCCTTAGCCCAGGCTGTACCTCACAGCAAACCATATGACTGATCGAAAAACAGTCAGGAGATCCAGTTCAGTCACTCAAATTAGCGGAAATGAGGCCAAGTGGAAAGGAACGGGTTACCTGTGTCGGTACACCTGCCAAGCAAAGCAACCAAACTCTTACCTTTAGGTCTTATCAGCGATGAAACTGTTTAGTTATAGCAAAGATTCACCCCCACTGGAATTACTTTGAACGGGGAAACAATGAGGACAAAACCCATTTTTGCATCAGGATGTGTTACTGCTGTTGAGCATTTTAACGTGGGAGTCTGTGATGACTGACTCACTGCTGGAGCCAGCCTCAATTGGTCATTACTGAGGTTCCTGCTTGGTTGCAAATTAAATCAGACTCTATATAAGCCTACAGCAAACAAACTATCTCAGTTAACATGTTCCTAATAAGTTTATGGCCTAAATCGCTAGTTTCAAGTTTTCTGCAACACTGCATGTTCTTTGAATTGTAGATTATGCCCCCATTTAAAGTGAAACAGACGATGCAGCTGAGTATGCACAAAACATTAATCGATAATAATAAAAACATTTTAAATCGTAGTATGAAACTGAATATATTGTATTTATCATTTAATGTAGTCATCTTGACTAGAATCCTTTTATGCACCAGCCTGTGAATTTCTATGATATTCACAAAGTTTTATCAGCCTTATACAACACATCACTTTTAAATAAATAAAGATGGAGTTTGCATCAGTCAGTGAGAATTTGATCATCTCCAAGCAGAGACCTCCATCACTTGTATAAATTGAAGTGGTTTTGCTCTCCCAGGAGCTTCGTGGTAGAGGATGTTTATCTGCAAAGTCCTGCGTGATGATGCTTGATGTCGTCTACGTTACTCACGCACGTCCTTGTGACTGCTTCCTCAGTGCTTGCAGCTTTTCTCGATGAGTGGCTTTAACTTCTAAGGCTGCGTCTTCATCGAGGGACTGTCGAACGCAGCTCTTAAGGTGGCTGATGCCAAACCCGGTGATTGCAGAAACGGGAACCACGTGTCTGAAGGTCAAATAGTTCTGTGGTATCATATCTTCAGGGAGCAGATCAGAGAACTCTGTACAGGGGAAAGAAAAGGAACAGAAATACTCTCAAAACCAATTTTTCCTCCCAACAAACTGCAAAAATATGCTCACATAAAGGAAGTTCAGATGCATGAAAACGAAAAAGTCATCATGCCGCTTGTGTCGATATCTGACAGAGCAAACGGCATGGCTCAGACAGAGCCAGAGAAATGTTTGGAACAGACTAGGACGCCTGTGAACCCTGGAAGTAGAAATCCGTCTTCAGTCTTTTCTCCTAAATGATTTTTCTACTCATAAGTGCTAATTCTAGTCTAACCTTCTGGGTTTTGTAGTTGCTCCTTCAGCTCTGCTAGCTTGTCCTCAGCATCAGGCAGGTCCATCTTATTCACCACCAGTAATGCAGGCTTTGACAAAAGCTCCTCTTTATACAACTCCAATTCCTTTAGGCAGCAGTCAGAAAGCAGAGGAGAACGAGGGACAAAAAAATAAATAAAAGGAGCGAAGATTGAGTCAGGAGATCAGAATGAATATCTAAAAACTAGTCATCAGCCTTTGCAGCTTCAGGCTCACCTTGGTTAGAAGCTGCACAGCTTCGAAGGCTGACCTAAACGGTGTTTTACTTGCCAGCTGAAAACCACAAACATCGACCTGCATTCAGACAAAATGCAAAATTGTCATCAGAAGCAATTTTCACCTGGTTACACCGAAAGCAAAAACAGTTTGTGTTAGTTACGCACCACAAATAACAGCTGCTTGGTCCTCTCCACGTGTTTCAGAAATTTGTGGCCCATGCCTTTGTTCATGTGAGCCCCCTCAATCAAGCCAGGGAGATCAGCAACAGAAATCTACACCCGCCCCCCCAAAAAAGAGCAAACAATCAAGTAAGCCAAGTAAAAAGAAAAAAGAAATGTTTTCGCAGACAGTTACAGCACAAGGCAACACGTGGAATTCTTGTACCTGCTTATAATCGTCATATATCAGTTTGCCAATCTCTGGTTTCAAGGTTGTGACTGTGAAACGGCAGAAAAATATTAAAGTTTAATGAAACACAGAATTATTTCTTCTTTCAAAGCATATTTTTAGAATTTAAAAAAAGACACGTTTTCTTTTTCTATATGCGTGTGGTTGTCTTCTCACAAGCATAGCTGGCAATCTGAGGCGTGGCGTTAGACAAGGCTGTCAGCAGAGAGGACTTTCCTGCATTCGGGAACCTGGTGTTGATTTAACAGAACAAAATCAGATGTTCCCCTTTGCTAATCTGAACCTCAGCAGAATTCAGTTAGTGTGGTTTGTTCCCCCTCTATTCTCACCCCACAAGGCCCATGTCTGCTATAAGCTTGAGGTCCAGTCTGATGTGTTTAGCCTCGCCTTTACTGGGCTGAAACGCAGAGTACAGCGAGCCTCCTGATCCTCCTTTTGCCACCATCACACGATCGCCCTCCACATTCAAGTCACCTTGTAAGAAGAATGGTAGAGGAAATAAGAAGCTTCACAGCAAAAGTCAGGTAGCTACTGCACTGGCAGTTCTTTTTCTGTTAGAAAAAACAAGATTCACATGACTGACTGTGAAAGATTTGACGTACCGAGTGTTCTGCTTTCATCAGTGGTGACGGTGATACCGACAGGAGCAAGGATCTCCTTGTCTGCCCCTCTTTCTCCTTTCAGAGCTCGAACGCTGTTGATAAAAGAGATCCAAACAGCTCTCACCCTCTCGTGCTTACAGGACTATTTCAAAACCTCTATGAAGGTCTGAAAAATAGACATTTTTTAATGATCGACAGAATTTAAAATAAAAATTGTATTTCTACCCGCTGTTGGCTCCTGCGTCCGCTACAAAACGTTTTTGTGGGAATTTGTCCTTTATCCTTTTTAAGGTCATGTTCTTCGTCGCCACCACCCAAACATCTCCCCCTTTCCCTCCTTGACCTCCAAGACGGGGTAAACCCATCCCTCCACTGCCTCCACGGACATACAGCCGCAGATTGTCAACAAAGTTTCCATACTGCAAAGAGTCAAAGACACAGACTGGTATTAAGAAATCGAAGAACACCAGAGATCCTAACAGGCAACTTCAAGTGATTGAATCTTTCAAAAGTTTTACTGACATCATTTACCAGAGTGCGACCTACATATCTCACAAGAATAATGAAATCTGACAGCAGCTTGAGCATCCTTCCTATTTTCTTCAGTCCACTCAAGCTAAACAGTAACTCATATATATTTTATATATGAGTTTAAATATACAAATATGTGCCTATGTATAGTCTATAGGGGCTTTATTGTTGTTTTACTGTTTACTTGATGTACTTTATTTGTGTGTATGTACTTTATTTTGGTAACATGACGTAGTCTATACAGAAAGCTGTTCTGGGTTGACAGGTGTATTGATCAGTGGCGCATTGATGAGCAACTAGAGTGCTCAAAAACTCCTCGAGGATGGCACGTTCATATATGTGCAGCCACAAAAAAGGTTAGCCACGCCTCCCAGCACAATATCAGGAGTGTGGATGAGACAGCAGGAAATTGATATTTACTCAAGGAGAGCTGGACAGGGCATCATCTCAACAGCAGGACTGGTGTCTGCCCCTCTGTGTGAGGAGGAGAGTTGGCAGAGCCCTACAAACAATCTCCAGCAGGCTGCTCATGTGCAATAGCTATAGAGATAGTTGGTGTATCATCTAACATACCACATGAGAGACAAACACGATTACTGCTTGGTGTATTTAGCGTTGACAGTTAGCTTTCCAGCTAATGTCAAAAACCGTATAATATCCCCCGTTAAATATGTGACATTCAGAGTACAAATCTTCTATAGCACTCACCTTCCGTAAGCAGATCCTAGTGATGTGAACCATCTTCAGTGGCACTTATTGCCACTCTTAAGAAGTATTTTCGCCAAAGCTAACTGCTAGCATACGTACATGTGTTTGGATCGGGGACAGGAAGTAGTGGTTCTTTTCTCTCCGCTTATTGGATGATGAAGCGGGGAGGCGGGGCTCCCATTCTCACTAACTGTGAATCAACTTCACCTTAACCAGGGATGTGTCAAATGGACGTTTCCTTTATCTTAAGAGCAGAGGGAGAATCAGCGGTTTTATAAGTGATTATGCAAGCTGTTAAAAGAAATTTAAAAAGCCAAATTGTTTGTATATATTTTTAACAAAAGGATAAAATCTATTCTTCCAACATTTTATTTTATTTTATTTTTGCCTTTGCCACATACTGGTTCAGAATGAGCTTGGTCAACAAATACTAGTACAAAAAACTGATGACGAATGACTTATTGATTTGTATGAATTTATTTTTAAGCCTGTTTTATGAGTGCATTTTTTTATCTGCTGAGGACATATATAAACTTTTAAGGATTATTTATTACTATGCTATATCCCTATAAAGGTAGTAAAGGTGTACTCAATTTTTCACACACTGCTTTCTGCATTTTTTAAATTAAATAATAACACTGTTTCGCGTCTTGGTGTTGATCTGAGGTTGTATTTGCCTAATTTTAGGACCTGCTAAGAATCAGATTTATTTTAAAATGTCCTGATACATTAAACATTAAGGAATGTAAGAGGGTGTACTTTGTTTTTCACAAGATTGTGTAATGTCTCTATGTGCTTTGGTCCTAGACAGTTTTCTCTTGAAAAAGAGATCTGAGACTCACTGAGACAACCTATTTAAATAAAGGTTTAATAGTGATAACAGTAAAAATAATAATATCGTTACAATAATAAAATAAATGTAGTTTTTCATCTAGAGTAACTGAAAATAGGTGTGTCACAACCTAAAACGCACACAGGCTGTATTGTCCAGAAATCTGGCAACTATGACCTACAGCACTGAATATTACCTTTAAAACTTCAAGAAAATGCAAGTTTCTAACCAAAACCATTCTCAATAAAAAAAATTCAAATTGTAAAAGCCAGATTTGATATTTAAGTCCTTAAATAATAAAGGCAGACCATAATATGCAGCTGTAGCAGGGATCACTGTCTGTCCTACATTTGAGCAGTGCACGTCTTATAAATAAAACTGTTCTCTCAGGTAAGCCCACCTAGCGGGCAGCAGTGTCGGCGGAGCTGCGAGGATGCTGAGAGAGATGCTCTGATCTTCCAGCTCTCCCCCGTGAGCGCGCTCGCGCGCGGCGGTGCAGAGATGCGCATGTGACGACGAAAACGAAGACGCAGTTTCTCTCTTTCACACTCTGCCACCAAGGCACACAGAAGATCTCCCCCCTCAGTGGACATTTGCACATCGATCAGATCTGCATACACCAAGTCTGCTCGGATTTAACCTCGCGGAGGTAAGGCTGTGTGTGTGCGTGCCTGTTCGTGTGTGTGTGTGTGTGTGTGTGTGATGACGAAAGAGAGGTTGGCTTATTATCTCTCACAAGACCCCAGACAGCTGGGTAGGTCCTCCCACCGGTGTCTGGCTATTTATACGATTTGAAACGCTGCCGTGGGTCGTGATAACTGGACGAGACCGGGAGATACTGACACACATCACAGCTCGGTAAGAGATCCTGTTACTGAGTGATGCGGGTGGCCGCATGTGTATGTTTGACCTAAATTATGCAATAATGGTGTAATAGCGGCTGTAGCATGTGCTCGTTGAGATTCAGTGGACGCAGGCTTCCCGGAGTCAGCGGTGTAGTGGAAGATATAAGGCTGCTGGTCCATGAGGATGGTGTTTGCGATCGGGTACCAGACTGCTGCATCATTCTTTCCATCCTTTAGCGCGTGCTGCAGCATCATCCCCGGATACCGTGTATAACCAGCCCGGCCCTGTTTTGAATTTAATCTAATTTTCTTAAGTGAGATGCAGACTGGTCCGTGCAAAATGATCTCAAGTTGCAAAGAGGAGGGTGTAGTTAAACCTGCTGTGAGACGTAGTGTACACATAAGGGTTTATACACACTAATATTTCTTAGCATGCTTTTCATTCCATTCCTGTGAAGCTGTAAAGGCTTAACACAAAGTTTCAGTTGTTTGTGGTAGGTAGCTAACAGTACATCGTGCACCATGTTCTAGAAAAGTATGGTGCGTCCTACACGCTGGCAAACGCGCACACGTAGGCGCGTACACGGGCTGGAAGAGAGTAAAACAAACCCCAAAAGGATGAAGCGCACTAACACCTGGGGCGTATTATTATTATCGTCACGTTTAAACTATGGATGTTGGTCTGTTCTGTGTTAAGGACTTGTGCTGTCGAAGTTTCACTGAACTTAAAACGGCGTTTTTGGATTATCCGAACTGGGGTTTTTTGTTTGTTTGTTTGTTTGTTTTTGCGCACTGAATGACATTATATCTGATCACAAAGATACAGTAAATGCAGCCCACAGATCTAGCTCCATGATTTGCTCATGATGCATCATGTGCTGCTGTGGCATCATGTAGAAATTATAGAGCACAGGTGCTCTGTGAGCCCTTGGAAGTGGCTTTTTACATTTTTTTTGTCCAGTTTTATTTGTTATCTGTTGATAAAATCAAACATAAATCCACTGTGGGATAACATAAGCACTGGTTTGTGCGTGAAATTTCAAACAAAAGAAAACAACTGCACACACGGGTGTTTTTGTTTTGTCAGATCAACCAGAGGCCTGAACAGTATCAGTCTGCCAACTGGGGGCATGGATACGGTATGCAATGTGTGGAATCCCGTTGCTTTTATTGAAGAGGGTAAATAAGCCGACAACCAAAGACAACTGGTTGGTCTATAGACACAGGTCAGACAGGGGGGAGGGAGAGAGGGGGAGACTGGACTTGAGTCAGATTGTATGGGCGGCGGGGAGTTTTAAGGGACATGTGCCAGACTTTTGGGATGTACAAAGGCAGTGTGGGCACTGTTTTGGTTGGTATGAAAGTGGGGCAAGTGGGCACTGGTTTGCTGTAGCCGTTGGGTAATGTTTTGGCGGGAGTGAGCGTGAGTGTGTATATTGGGGTGGAGGTGGGGGGGCTATGAGAGGAGCGGGTGTTCTGATGATTTGATCTGTCAGCATGCCAGGACCACATTCTCATCCTGCTGCCATTGAAAGGGGCGGTAAAGACATAAACAGGCCCAGTGGGATTAGGGCCCACTCGGAGGAGTGATCAGGGGGGATTTGCTGCCCGGCGGGCACACAATGGCACTGTCGCGTAACACACAAACACACAGTACACATGCTCAACGGCTACATTTCACAACAGACCCAGGCCTACATAAATCTGATTAGAAGTCCCTTTTGTCTGGAAAGCAGTGCCGGGGTTAACAGAGGCTAGCTCTGCCCCGGGCCATGTGCGGTAGGACGTGGGGTTTGTGGACACGGCGGGACGGCAATGAGAAAAACTGGGGGCATGCTGTGTTGTGGCGGGGTGTTTCCACGTGTGTGAAGCCCCAGACAGACAGGGAGGGCCATAGCTGTGCGTGAAAGCACAATAACAGGATGAATAAAGCCCCCCCCCCCCCAGTGTGTGTTTCTGAGTCAGCTGATGGTGGTCGACGGAGACAGGATCTAAGCTAACATAAGACAACAACAACTCTGACAGACAAAAAGACAGTATGCTGGTTTGAACCTGTTCAAATAATTTGACCCAGAAGCATGGAAACAGTGGGACAAAGAACAAATGAGGCTCTGCTTTTAGTTCACTACTGAATGGACGCAGCTACAGAAATTTCTAGAACTTTCTTCACATTTCTGTTATTCCTGTCCTCCTCAGTGCCGGCTCTGGCCCAGGCTGCAGCCATGCCTCTCCTGGAAGAGACCACTCTGCCACAAGAGCACCCACCCACCGTCCCTGTGGTCATCATAGGTAAACTTTTTGCCTGACCTTTCACTGGTTTAACATAACTAATACATCCTTCAATCATGCACACATTTTAAGGCACAAATCAATAGTTGGGAAAATCAGGACAAGATGCTCTTCACAGAAGACAAAAAAGAGAATAGGGAGGTCCTGTGTGAGGATCATTCCTTTTTTGTAAACGCAGCAAGATGAAAAACTCAAGCAATATAGTTGTTTTTTGTATGATAAGTATTGCTGGAGCTTTAACCTCTTCACATGTACTTTGAACCACTGAGTAGGCACAATAAGAAAGGTTTTGTGGCCAGTTCATCTATTTCTGTGTCATGTGCACCTTCTTCCATAAACATCAAGATGTTCATTGCAGGTTTGAAAACTGCTTAAAAAGCACACATTTCAACCTAACATGTATTATACATCACCTTGTGCCTCTTTGCAATGCTATCCTGTAATTTCCCAAATGTGGATTTATGTTTAGGCAACGGGCCATCGGGTATTTGTTTGTCCTACCTGCTGAGTGGATACAAGCCGTACTTAGACACAGCAACTGTCCACCCAAACCCAATATTATACAGGAAACTACAGGACACCAAGCATCTACCCATTACCGAACAGGTAAAAAAACAAAGCAACTACCAATCCTTGCTTATTTAAAAATGGCCAAAGTCAGTCTGGTACCTCATAGGCATGACTTTCCTCATTTATATATTTATTTTTTTACAGGATCTGGAATATCTGAGTGAAGGTCTTGAGGGGAGGTCAAGTAATCCGGTGGCTGTGCTTTTCGACACACTCCTGCATCCTAATGCTGACTTTGGCTACAAATTCCCTTCTGTCCTTCAGTGGAGGAGGGACAAGCAGCAACACATCCCACATCTGGTTCTGGGCAGGGGAACACCTGGGGGTGCTTGGCATGTAAGTAACAAACTTTGATCTTGATTTAAAGTCAGCCATTTTGTTTTCACCTGTATAATCTATGGCGTTCCCTCTCTCATCGCTTCAGGCAATGGAAGGCTCCATGCTGACTATTAGTCTTGGCATCTGGATGGAGCTCCCCGGGGTCAACTACAAAGACTTGACCAACGGGAAACGCAGGTAATGACAGAGGAGAAGGTTTACAGCAACGATATGGCTCAAGCTTCAGTTCGGTTCTGTACTATTGCTCCTCTTTGTATCTGTTGTTGCTCTAGGGATGTAACCAGTGACAGAGCCACACCAGAGGAGATCTCATCCTATTACTGTAACTATGTAAAGCTAAAGGGTCTTCAAAAGAACTTTGTTGACAACACCTACGTGACCTCCATCCAGAAACTCTACCGGGGGCATGAGGGAAAAGGTCTTGAAAACGGTCACACTCATCAAGGAGATGGAGGGGTGGGAGATGGAGTGAATGAGAGCTTTGAGGGAAATGGAAAAGTGTGCGTAATGAGTGGAGGAGGGGGGGCTCTCTGGGAAGTAAGGGGATACCAGCAGGTGCAGAACGACACTCACGTCCCTTTCTGCCTGTTTGCTGAAAATGTAGTCCTGGCCACTGGTGCTTCCGACTCACCAGTTCGACTGGGTGTAGAGGGGGAGGATCTGCCTTTTGTGTCCCACAGTATCTCAGACCTAGGCTTGGCAGTTAGCCAGAGGAAACTGGATAAGAACTCCGATCCCGTTCTAATCGTGGGTGCTGGTTTAAGCGCTGCCGATGCAGTTCTGTGTGCTTGCAACAGCAACATTCGAGTGTTGCATGTTTTTCGCAAGAGAATCGACGACTCAGACCTCATCTTTAAGCAGCTTCCCAAGACACTGTACCCAGAGTACCACAAAGTCTACAACATGATGTGCTCTCAGGCTTACACAAACGTGGCTCCCTCTTCTGTTTCTAACAGACCCCAGGCAGTTAGTATTGCCTCTTCAGTATGTGCCAAGATGTGCCCAAAGCCTCAGCTTGCTGCGGGTAATGTGGCTGGTAACGCTAGTATCAACCTGTTTCCTGACTACACCAGTTTCCCCGAACACTGTGTGGTGTCCTTCCAGTCTGACATGAAGTGTTTGCTGCAGGGAAACAACTCCCTCAAGGCATTCAAGATCTCCATGGTCCTGGTTCTGATTGGGACCAACCCAGACTTATTTTTCTTGAAGGGGCAAGGCCAGTACCTGGGTCAGGATCCAACAAGACCCATCTCCTGCAAGCAAAATCCAATAGATATCGACCCCTACACTTTCGAGTGCACCAAGGAGCCAGGTCTGTTTGCCATGGGGCCACTGGTGGGTGACAACTTTGTTCGCTTTTTGAAGGGTGGCGCGTTAGGCATCGCCTCCTGTCTGCTGAAGAGACTCAAGAAGAAAGGGAAGCTCATCAGCAACGGAGGAAACAACATAATGTGAAAACACGATGAGGAAAAGAGTTTGACACGTTGATCTTAGGGCACACATTTCAAACCCTTTTACCATGATATAAAAGGTGAGGAGAAACTTTTAATATATTTTCTTCATTAATGCAGTGTTTTCTCATCAAAGCTAAAGCATTTTTACAACTTTTTAAGACCAAAAAAAGACAATGGTTGTACTTTAATTTGTTTCTAACGAAACAAAAGACAACTTTCAAGAGTCTTTTCTGACTTCATGTGAAGTCCCCATATGTCCAAGCTACTGTGTGCCAACGTTTTCTAGTCAGTCTGTAACCTCATAACTGAACAGGACCTTACACTCATCAGGGTTATTTATTCATTCACCATGTGTCTTCAATTCATCTACTAACAATGCTTAACTCGATGTTGTATCATGCTTTAAATCTTTTTTTAGCTTAGCTTGTAGGGAAAACTAAAAAATAAAGGACACTTGTTAATTCCCATCCAACTTACTGATGTAAGTGATGGTTTTGTGGTCCGACTTACAAAACCTACAAACTGGAATTCAGCCACAAGTAGTGTTTGTTCTATGACATGCTGTAACCCAACAGTTTCATGGCTACAGTCACACTAGGGAAAATAGAAATGTATTGCAACTATCTGCAATGAACTTGCAATTGTGTTGCCTTTGAGATGGTTGCTTTGAAAATGGGGACCAGGTCTGCAACTACTCGCAATCAGCTGGTGTGTTCAAAGCAACTTTGTGAGTGACCGAGCCAATCTGGGATCAGTTTGGGTCAAGAAGGAAATCATGCGCAATTTGTTTGTGATAATACAGAGATAAACTGTGAAAAATCGGTGAAAGTCTCAAATCTGTTGCCACTAAAATATTTATTCTCATTCTGGATGGTGGTGCCACCCAGAATGAGAATCTGTTGGGGCTTTGGAGGTGTCGGCATCATATCAGGGCTCTCCAAATTATCCAATGCAGGGTGTGAAATATGGGGAAAAAAACTGAGGGGAATGTTTTGGGGGTTTGTTCAATGAAAAATAATCCAGGAACCACCTATTTACTCTGAACCCTGTCAGAGTATTTATTATTTATTATACCTGTCAATGTAATTTAGTGAATTCAGAACTTAAAACACCACATGGCAACCTGCGCAGCCACCTTGCTAGAAGTTTAGTATGTTCAACGCTCAGCCTCTGGGTCTCCACTTGGTTGCTGACAGAAAAATAATTAAACCCAATCACCAGTGACCACAGATCTTTCCTTGTTGTAATGAGGTTGCCATCATATTTTTACTCTAGTGTGACTGAGGCTTCAGAAGTCCTAATGTTCCTGATTGTTGAGCCTGCTACGGGAGTTTCTGCTTTTAGCTGCTATTGCAGGTAGTTGGAGCTATAGTCTGATAAATTTGACCTGTTGCTTCAGTTATACTGCTTCTCCAAGGTTTTCTATGCAAATAATTTAAAGTAGATCTGAATGTATTCTTGCACATCCACTGCTAATTTTACTGTTTGGACTCAAATATCATGGAAAAACTTAGGTTTATTAAAAGCTCATTCTGGTGTTTCACATTTTTCTCCTTTTTAAGTATTGTCAAAGTCAGTGTGTGAAACACCTCAGCCAAAAACTAACATTATTTTTGTTTAGATGCACGCTTCCTATCTTTACTCAGAGAATTATTTAAGAAAACATTCACTGAATAGGAAAAAAAAAAAAGAAACACCAGTATGAGTCTTTAACTTTACCCTTGAAAATAAATGGCAATTATATATTATTAATTCAAATCTCGCTAAAAGAGTAATGAGTCTCGCCTTGATAATGTATTTATTCAAATACCAGAATTACAATACTTACTGCACTTTTAAAAAATAAATCTGGGCAGAATAAACACTAGCTTACCCTAATCTAAAGCCATATGGAGCTAAAGAGCTTTAAAACAGCAGAATACACACTTTTACAGTTATACCATCCAGTATTTCTTATTTAAAAATTTAATCCATTTGCATTTATGTAATTTGATGATGGTGTTTTAAAGGGCTAAAAAGCCTACTACATAATCTCATATCAGGATTTAATACTGAGCTATCATTATATTAATTTAATAGATTTTTACTAATGGTGTGAAACATGATCCACCAAACAGGTCAAATATTCACTGCCGTTTTCCTAAATTGTATTGACACGTAGAGCTATACTGCTAAAAGCTCTACTTTTATACATGTCCACATGGTACAATCAAACAGTTGCACATATTTCAATTTTAATTTTAATTTATACAGCGCCAAATTACGACAAAAGTCACCTCAAGGCTTTATATTGTAAGGTAGACCCTACAATAGAGAAAAACCCAAGAACCATATGACCCCCTATGAGCAAGCACTTTGGCGACAGTGGGAAGGAAAAACTCCCTTTTAACAGGAAGAAACCAGCAGAACCAGGCTCAGGGAGGGGCGGCCATCTGCCGTGACCAGTTGGGGTGGGCTCATAAGCAACAACAACAACAACAAAATAAAGATCTCTCCTTCAAGATCCTCTTCTTGCACATCTCCAGGGGGCTGTTTTTAAATATTTTCTTGAGAGTCCAAAGTCTGTGATTTCACGAAGCTTCAAAATCTCTGTTTAAACCAACTTCACTCATGTCTGAGTACAATCCTGCAGATGTCACTGTAGAGTCCATAGTTTCCAAGCTCAGAAGTAGAGCATCAGGTGAGGAGTGAGACCCGAACCATGCAAACCCGAACCCCAAGTTTTTGTCAGAAAGAAGAAGATTATTTACAAAAACTTTACAAAAAATTATTTATTAACAAAATTGACACCGCTACAAAGCGACCTAAAAATAACGTCAAACTGACAGCAGCCCAGCGGTGCACAGGAAGTTAACCCTGAAGGGGGATATAGACCAAATTTAAGTCAAGCAAGCATTTTGAGTTTTACAAGCGCAGTCCTAGAACTTTTTGATTGCACCTCATGTCTGCCCATTTACCATTACACTATGGTAAATGGCCTGTATTTATATAGCGCTTTACTAGTCCCTAAGGACCCCAAAGCGCTTTACATATCCAGTCATCCACCCATTCACACACACATTCACACACTGGTGATGGCAAGCTACATTGTAGCCACAGCCACCCTGGGGCGCACTGACAGAGGCGAGGCTGCCGGACACTGGCGCCACCGGGCCCTCTGACCACCACCAGTAGGCAACGGGTGAAGTAGACAGCCATGACTGTTTTGTTAAGTGCCAAATAAGAGAAAGGTTATTAAAAAGTGACCATAGCAATCAATTTTTAATTCCTGTTTTTAATTTAATCCCTGTCTGAATAATGTGCATGAATATTTTTTTTTTTGCCGCTCACGCACAGCTCATGCTTTCTTTACTGTGATGTGATGTGCCCCCCTTCAGTACAAAATAAGTCAGTGTTGGGGGCAATGCATTACTAAATAAGATGTAACGTAGTCATATTACTTTTTCCACTAACAGAATAGCTTAAAGCAGTACTGTTTTGACACTCATATAACAGTTAACTAGTGAAAATGTTGATACTTGTGTTCCACCTGAGTTATACCCTTGAACTATTTTCATGTACTTGGACTACTGTTTTGATATAAATATTAAATATATGCATGCAGGCATGACCTTTTGCCTAGCAGCAGCTGCTGAGTTAACAGACAGTAAAGCTACGAGGACAGATGCGAGAAGAGTGAATTTAAGGACGACACAGGGGGCTGAATGACTCAAAAATGGAGATTACTGTCTTTACTTAAAGAGAAAAATATGAGGCTGTTACATCAGGGTAAGACACACCTGATCATAGCTTCTAAAGCAACAAGATTATTTATATTTTCTGTTCAGACTTGTACAGATTTCAAAAGGTAACTTAGGAATCAAAAACTTAAGCTATGTAACCTTATTATTTCAAATTGTGTTTGAAGGCAGTCTCCTGACTACTTTTGCCACACTGTAGCCCACTACAAAAAAAAACAAACAACTTCTGTTATTGCACAATTCATGCTGAATGCCAAATTAACCCTTAACTTATAAGCCACACTATCTGTGATTATGTGGGGGCAGGTAGGATTTAGTTATCTGCACAGAAAGGCCAACAAATGCTTGGCACGAGGACTCTTTATCTGAACAGTCTCATATCTGGTAAAGTGCCTGCGAGGTCGGCTCTCTAGAGATCGCTCAAGAAACGGTAACACTTGAATCTCTCTGGAGTTTCTACTGTAGTTCTGCTAAAACCAGGGAACACATTGGGTCTTAAACTTCAAAGTGAAGGAAAAGCTGCTTTCAGCATGTAGAGTTTTGAAGCACTCTTGTACAACTGAAGCATTTTTAATGTTTTGTATGCCATGTTTTTTATTATTGACAAATAAAAACTGGAAAAAAAAAACTCAGAACATGCGACTATTTTTTTGGTTACATTTCCTCTTTCAGTGGCTTAATTAGACAAGCTAAAAAAAACAAAAAACAGAACAGGAACAGCAACCAAAACAATGACTTACAAATGAAATACAAACATAAAGAGATACATGAAGTTAGAGTCCTTCCACACAGGGCTGATACTTCCTGTACCTCTGAAATGAATCCCCTCTGGAGGATGTTGAAACGAAGGCATTTCATCTCCTCTTGCTTAGTTTGGTGGGGTTGTACCTAAAGACACACACACAAAAACACAATCTCAGTACGGGCTTTTAACATTCCTCATGCATCACTCCTCAATGTCCTAAGAGGCATTTTGAACAAACAATAAAAAACAGCCCAAATTAGCCCTGTAAAATGGGGACAATGTTTGAACAGCTCAAAGCAAACAAGCTCCCAATAAACCACGTCTGGAAACTTGGTTTAGACGTTGAAAAAAAAAAAGGTACTGGACTGTTTTCTTAGCAGCAGAGTCTGTTCCCTGACTACGCATGACTGACTGAGCATGACTCAGTGATCAAACAACTCAGCCTTGACACACACACACACACAAAATCAATCTCAGACGGTCTCTTTTCTGCTTAGTCAAAGAAAGAAAAAAACCAGCGCCGGCTTACATCACCCGTTACCCAGGCAACGGTGGTGACGAAACAATCTCTAGGTTCTGACTGGTTAAGCTGGAGCTGCTGAAGCCCCGTATCCATAATTCTCGGCTAATTATGTCCTGTGCTCCTGAGTGTAGCAGCTGAGGCTTCGTAGAACCTTTGGAGTATTTTTACCTCCCAGGCTGTCATGGATGAGAGCAAACAGCTCTTCTATGAGAGACAGAGATGTGAAGGTTTCACTTGAATGACAACGGGGTCAACAATTACTGGGAAAGGATTTGGAGCTTTTTGTAGGAAGTATTATCCAGTGTGAATCCATTAAAGTACATTAAAGTAACAAGAGGTGCACAGGAGAGGCAACAACAAGAAAACCTCTAAAAAGCAACATCCAGGCATCCTCCTGGCATCATTTGGACCACCAGTTTGGTCACAAACATGCACATGAGTAGCTCCCTGGAGTTGAGTTGTGCTCGACTATAGACTGAAACAGGACTCTTCGTGGATAGTAAGACACAACAAAGAACATCGTTTTCAAGGAAACTTTTATCTTTCTAAGCAGATTTTAAAATGCATCACATGTTTTCTTGTGCCTTTACTGAAATTGTGTTTACTTGCTGTATCATTTGTTGGTTTGAAAATGCTTCTGAGGCAAGACAGCAGCACGAGGTAGTAAGCTGTTGGGAATTGCATTACCAAGCTTAGAAAGCATTTATAGGGACCATGGATGGAGTAAGGCAAATAACATTGTGAAGGATGTGAGGCATCCCCCCCGCCCCTTTAAACTACTACGATCTGCACGGCCCTGGGGATGGGCGTCCAGGTACACACCGGCTCACTCCTGGTGGCTGTAGGGATGGGTACCGGTATCCGGTGCCATTATGGCACCGGTTCCGACATAAACGGTAGTAACCAGACCGTAAAGCAGTGCACATTTCAGTGCTTTTTCCCCCTGAGATGTCATACACTTTGAATTCTAGCCAATCATTTTACCTTTCCAAGGATAGTAGGCGGGCCCAGGTACGTACGTTCTTTTAGAGCAGAGCTACAGATTAAAAATGCCCAAGGCAAAGCGGTCAAAAGTCTGGCTGTAGTTCACAGCAAAAGATGCAAACTCAGCAGCCTGCAACAAGTGCTTTAAGCTGATACTGTGATACTGTCAAAGGAGGTAACACCTTGAATCCGATGAAACACCTGGCGACGCATAGCGGGTTTTTTTTTAAAGCCAAGAAATGCACCGTATTTGATAGCTTGCTGCGAGACCTCACACCGAGCACATCTACTGCGGGTGGGTTGCCTGTTATCGGACCCGGAGTTAGCAACATCCCCCAAAAACCCGAAGAGGAGAGTCCTGGCCCCTAGCCCTGCCAGTGTAGCAGAAATGATGACGTATGATGATGATGGCAGCAGCCGTTCTTCTCTGCGTGAGTAGCTTAATGTTGTTCGTGTGTAATTTATGTTGAGTAGGCTAACCACGTTATTACATTAATGCACGTAAGGTGAACTAGCAAACATCATCACAGCTACATGCGGCTGTCCTCTTATTTGATGGCAGATGCTCCCTTCACCCTGGCTAAAAAGGCTAAAATGACCAAAGAAAAAGTGGAAAACAGTTAAACATGAGAGGTTTTTGGACAAAGTTTGTGTTTTTTCCATTGTTTAAGCACTGCTTCCAGCCAAGAGTGATACCATATATGCCCCATAGCTGCAGAAAAGGCTAAAATTGTTATCTTTTTACAAAAAAACAGCTAAACATGAGAGGTTTTTGGACAAAGTGTGTGTTCTCCATTCTTTAAGCACCGGTTCGAGCACCGTTTAAGCAACGGCACCGTTTCAAAAGTACTGGTTTGGTACTGGTATCGTACCAGCCATCCCTAGGTGGCTGCTTGTCGGGGCCTGGAGCCTGGGGCTCGCTCGGGCCCCTTCGGGGGTGGGGTGCCCTCGGCCTCTTGGCCTGGGGCTCGGTCACTCTGGCACAGCTGGCTGCCGGCGGAGTTCACGGGCACGTGACTGCAACCCCCCCTGGCTTCTGCTCCGCAGCTGCTGAGTGAGCCCTCATCTGGGACTCTCCTCAGCTCTTTCTGGGATAGTGGCGCGGCTGCCCCTCCGTTGGTCTTCCTTGGTCTCTTGTGCTCTGAGGGCCTCTGGATGTCTGGAGCCTTGATCTCCTCCATACCTGCTTCATGCCCAGGAGGACGGGGCTGTGGCCCCCCACACCCTCTAGCAGATCATTACATGAAGGAACCTTTTAAATACAAGCGCGTCCATGCTCACAGGTGTACACACGGGTGCTCACACACACAAACTACACCCTTTTTGGCTCCTACCTCAAAGCACACTGTGTGCTGTCGATGTTACGTGCTGCACAATAATATTTAATATTTACTGTTATATTCACACAGATCATCGCGATGATGTTGTTTATTATATTGCTCTCTTTTTCTTTACTTGTTTTCTCTTTTTTCTTTCTCAACAGGTGATCCAGGTGATTGATATATGTATTTTTTGTCTGTTTGTTTTGTTGGTTTTTGCTTTTTGCCCTTTATCACCGTCCCTCTTCCCTGCTCTTTTTCTTTCCCTCTCTCTTTCTCCCCTTTCTTTTCCCCAGTCAAGTCTGTCCCGTGTTCAGCAAATGAAAATAAAATAAACAATAAAAGCAAAGGTGAATCAAATAGACCAATACAGCAAGGCTGGGATGGTCCATTTGGTAAAGTAAATCCGTTGGGCATCTTTCTTTGCCTTTAGACAACAATTCTGATGGCAAAAGAGCCAAACAGGACAGGCAAAAAAAAAAAGTCAACACATTAGTGTTTGACTTGTTCCGAGTTTTACACGGGTTTCTCTTAGATCAGGTCCAAAGTTTGAGAACCCTGGTGAGCTGGCCTGTCCCTTTTGTTGTCAGACATCAGGTCACAAAAAACAAGCAAAGCTAACAATATACTAAATCTGTATGACAAACCGAAGAAGCGGCCAAAATAAAATTGTCAAAGCTGAATCGTGGCACAGAAGGCATAGATGCGTTTTAAGGACACTGTAAAGGAATAACAAGGCTACTTCATGTGGTCTCGTTACAGATTATTAGATCCCATTTCTCACCTAAAGAGATCATCTCCTATGGTCTCGTCCCTCCTGCTCTGTTGCTCCTCCTGAGACAGACAAAAATTCATTCAATTCAAAGTCATAAATCAAATAATAAACAAATAAGAGGGGCGACAGCACCTCAGCTGCATCTTTCAACCATTCATCCAGATCAGAGTTCTTGCCCCGGTTGTGAACCAGCAGATCAGATCCTCCAATAATGTGATGAAAGCCCTCCGAGCCCGGCACACGACTCTGTGTCACAGACAAAAACAAAAAAACAAAACCACAGACGTGGTCTTTGTCGGGTCTTAAAGTCAAATTAGAACATCTGATAAACTCAGAAAAACATCTTTAAAAATAAAGGAAATTTTATAAAAAAAAGATTAACTGATTATGCAAAAATACTTAAAACAATTAAAAAACTTTTATTTTTAAACTTTCACTTCATATCTTGAAATGTGAGTTGTCTTTTTTTAACTTACCCAGGGGGTGACACGTATTGTTGGATGGAAAACTGAATTAACTGAATAATTTATTTAATGACTTATTTTACATTTGAAATGAGCCTCTGCTGTGTGTGTGTGTGTGTGTGTGTGTGTGTGTGTGTGTGTGTGTGTGTGTGAGAGTCATCACCGGCTGACCTTGCGGAAACATTTGAAGTTCTTTATGTGGCCATTGCCCTGCATCTGATTTTGCTTGGCTTTGGGAGGAGCTGCCACGGTGAGAGATTTAAACTCCACCAACAGCAGCTTCTTAGGAAGGTCTTCATCGATCTTTGACTCCTGCAACAACGCACTTCTGTCAGGCAGGCTTCTTTCTAAGACATTTATATGGTATCAAACAGCAGCTAAAACAGAAACACAGTGCTCAGGCTATATGCAGTATGGACCCTGACAAGCTTAGGCTAAACTACCAACGCCTGGATGACAGACAGCTTCAAATAAAGGCCATGCATGCTCCAATGCGATTTCTAAAATGCTGTAATATACCGAGTATTGCAATAAGATATTTTTATGATTTATCACCTCTTTTCAACAGCAAATTATTTCCTAAAAGTTCAACTTTATCAATATCTGGTTTATTCAATAAGATAAAGTTATCTCACTTCAGCATCACTGTCACTAAAACCAGCCATATCAATCTGCTGTCTGATTTTTACTCATGTGACTGGACCACTAGTTAGCTCTGAATTATTATTGTCCAGCTAAGTGTTGGGCATTTTTCAGTTTCAAGCCTCGATATTTGTTGGCCCTGCATCGATACAATATCACGATACTACATCGTATCAGGTTGTTTTTTACCCCACCCCTACCTGATAGGTCTTTGAGATTCATTAAATACACACTGTTAATATAGTCACATATATAAAGCGTAAAATATTTCTTCTACTAGAAATGAGCAAGAAAACTGAGCTTGGTCTTCAGGAGGAAAAGAGAACAACTCACTTGGACTTCCTGTTTGATCACAACTGGTTTCAGAGGGCTTTTAATCTCTTCTTTAGGCTGAGGAATATCTGCATTGAGTAGTTCTAAATCCTAAAAAAAAGAAGGTGGAAACTGAGAAATAATCATTCTCAAACATAGCTGGGTTATAGTTGGGTATACTGATGTAGTTTCAGTTTCAGCTTCAGTTGTCTGCAGACTGAATTACAGACAGTAAATCATCTTTCCTCACCTCAATGAAGGACACATCATCTTCTTCAAAAGGAATCACATCTTTACTCGTACTGGCTGATGACATTTCTTCTAGTTTACTCGACCCACGATTAGCCGTTGTGCAGTCAGCTGGGTCAGCTGGCTCTGTCTTAATACGGACAGCGTGCTGTTCAGATCGCTGGCTGTTCTTCTGCAAACTCGATTCTTTCTCCGAACCTGCCTGTGGCCTTTGATTGGTTATCCCATTTTTCTCTAGGTGGACACGTTGCCTCTTGCTCGAAGACTCCGCAGTATTTAAAACTTGTTTCTGTTTAGCTGAACTGTGCTCAGGTTTTGCTTGCTGGCCTTGATTAATTGAGGGTTGCTCATCAAAGCAGTCCATATCTTCAGACATAATGGACTCCAGTTCCTCCATCTGTATCACATCTTCCATCTCCTTCCTCTTTCTACTCTGTGGTTCCTCTGAGCGAGCCTCTGACCGTCCTGCGAACAAATCAGCTGCTGACCCGAGTGGAGTCTGGGACACAGTAGCAGGGCCTCTGTGTGTAAGTGGGGGGATTTCTTCAGACATGGCCGGGGTGTGTGGTGCCCGAGCAGTGACGGATGATGCTAGTGCAGGTCGCTTTGGCTCTGACGTGACAGCCGAGGGCTCGTCCTCCAAATGCCTGGATGAGAGGATAAATTAGAGAGAGATGGGCAGAAATAGATAATGTTTTTTTCTTTAATATATATATATATATATATATATATATATATATATATATATTAGAGCTGGGTGATAGAACGATAACGATATGTATCGCGATATAACTTTTACTCGATAGAGAAATTAAGCTATCGCGATAGACCTCGCCGCTCTTGTCCTCTTAAAAAAAAAAAAAAAAGGTCAGCCGATCCAAATTCAGTAGCGCAGAGCCGAACCAATCACAGCCGCAGCGTCACGTCGCGTGACTTGTTACGTACAGCACAAGTGCCAAGCCGCACGTGTGTTTGTTTGGGAAGCAGCCAGCGGGTAATGGAGCCAGCGCGTAATGGAGGAAATGAGTGTGCCGACTAGAAAAATCAACCGAGCGTGACCGAAGAGAAAACAGATGATGGTTCCAATGCCGGAGAGATTGTCGAACGGAAGAGCCATAGAAGTTCCGTAGTGTGAAGGTATTTCGGCTATTTCAAGTCTGACAAAAAACAGAGTAGCGTGCACTGTAAATTGTGCCGAAAGCAAGTCTGGAAATACAATAAACTGGTGCATGCGTCACACTGTGCGCCACGTTATTGTTTCGGTGAAATGAATTTCTACAATAGTGTTACTGTTAATTCTACTCTCTGCAGTGTTTAAATGCTTACATATACACACAGTTACTGTCCCTCCACACATACGACTCGGTTCTGCTTCTATGCCCCAGCTTTGTTTACTTTTTCCCACCGAGGCTTCTAGACTTCTGATTGGCCAACATTTCTGCACGGTTAGGAATCTAGCGCCACCTGCTGCTTTGGCATGTTCATAGCAGCGTTTTGCTTCATTTCTGCCTTTATGTGTGGACGGGATTATTTTTCAAAACGAAAACGGAAAATCTCCGTTTTCAAAAACACCCGTGTACGTGTGGACGTAGCCTCAGTCTCTGACTGGAAGCGCTAATTCATCATTCGGCTTTTGTCAGACTAAAGTAACTGTTACAACTGTTTGAAAAGCTCAGCTATACAACAAGGAGAGATTGAGAATTTCCTTTTAGTTCTCAGTTTATTTGATATTGACAAAGGTTAGTCAGTTTTGTCTGTTCTTCTGTAAAACAAACTAAGATTTATTTTTAGAATTAATACTTTATTTCTAAGTGGAATTGACAATTTAGTCTGTTTCATTTGTTCTATTTTGAAACTTAAACGCTTTAGCGGCTGCCTTTTGTGTAGTTTGCAATATTTGCCTTTATTTAGCTGAAAAAGTCTCATGTTCCTTAAGTACATCTACCCTGTTGAACTTATTATGGGAAATAAATATTTAAAAACAAGCTGCTGATTATTTCACATTTTACTTGTGAGCAACGGCACATTTAAATCTTACAAATATAGTTATTTGGCTTATATCGTGATAGATATCGTTATCGCCTGAAATGAAAAAAACATATCGTGATATGAAAAAATCTCATATCGCCCAGCTCTAAAATATATATATATATATATATATATATATATATGAAAAATATTCCTTTCATGTGGTACTACTTCCTCTTTATTCCAGTATATCAGAGATTAGTTTGCAAAGATCTGAAGTGTCATAATTTGAGGTCCCATGAGAGAAAACAGTCACACATTTGTCTTCAAAACTTTAAAAAAAAAAAAAAAATCTAAACAGTGTGATTTCCTGCTGTGGGTTTTCTTTTTCAATCCTAAACACAGATTTACCTTTTCTTGCTGGCTGGCTGAAAGAAAGTGGTCAGAGTCGACTGTTTCTGTGGAGAAGCTTGTGAAGAGATTTTTGGTTTCTGAGGAGACTTCTTCGGAGGGAAAGTCTTGGTGCCACTGTTAGTCTTAGGAGTTGATGGCTGTGGTCTGATGTCAAAACTGTCTTCACCTGAAACAGAAAAACACTCATTTTTAAAAATAAAGATATTAGCAGAACAGGTATTAGGCTGGAACATGCATAGCTGTTGACAAGGTAGATGACTGACCTTGAGGTCAAGGGCGCCATGTTTTAAACTCGTCTGAGATTTTTAGTAATTTCAAAATCCTATATCGTGTTGTTCTCGAGTTATCGTATTCACGGCACCCACAACAAAACCCTATACCTACATTTTTTATGGCCAAGGAGTAAAAATCCAGCACGGGTGCTGGATTAGTCCTCTGTTAAGCTCAGACAATGTAAGAAAACTATCAATCGCTGTATTTCTGATTCACTCATGCAGCTACCTGCTAGCTTGGATTCAGACTTCTTCTTCTGTGATTCTGCGTTTGCTGCAGTGGTGAGCGACGAGCTCATTGTTTCATCCACAATACACTGAGTGGTCGTTTTCTGAGCCACGAGGCTGATTACACGGAGCTGACTGGCATACTGGTGCGGCTTCTTCTCAGGCGTCTCCCCTACCGACGTCACCCCGGTGACCTCAGAAACCCGCATCCTGAAAACGCAAAAAAGTGAACTGAAACACCTCAGATGAAGAAGACGACTAAGGCAACGTTTTTGACGGGGACATCATGGTGTCTGTAAGTGCTTGTCTGAACCTCTGTGATGTCTCTGTGTTCGCTGCATACGCCGTGATGTCCTGCGATGCTGCAGGTAACACGGTCTCATCCACAGCTACGCTCTGTGACAGCGAGGCGCTTGGGATTCTGGGTGTCACTTTTGGTACAGAGTCTAAGACACAAAAAAGAAACAAAGCAATCCAAGGAAACGTATAAGAAAACAAATAAATATAGAAACTCTTGTGTGTTTTTTTTGTTTGGTCAGCCACCTGAGTCTGAGCTTGAGGGATTGCAGTATTTTTCACAGGAAGCATAGATGGCAGCCAGACCGATTTCAGACTCTGTGATGACTCGAAGGCCTTTTCTGTGCCAGTGTTAAAAGGAGAAAGATTCAGAAATAATTCAGTCAACACAAACAAATGATCAACACCCTGCAGAACAAAGGGAGTGTGAACCTTTCAACGATGCTCTTCACAGAGTTTGCCCACTCTGTTGCGGAGGGAGACAGCAGAGTTTGGGAGGCACCTGTTGTAAAATCGACCACACAGCTCTGCGGAGACTCCAGCAGGTCACGAGGCAGGCTGCCCTCCTCCAGCAGCTGACTCCTGCCACCTCCAAAACTCACTGCCACACGAAGGCGCTTCAGCTGGAAACAGCACAGTAGAGCCGCATATTAACACACATACACAAATAAACTACAGATAAACATAGAAACATCAGTTTAGCAAGGATGCCCCTCATGCCAAACTCTTGAGTGAATATCTGCCCAGAGATTGCTTTTGGCTCCTTTGAATTTCACCTTCACTTCCTTTGCCTCCTCAGACAAAAGCTCTTTTTGCCTGGTGAAGTTTCCATAGTTATTTCAATTGTTCCAGCATCCAGCACTTCAGCTACCTGGGGAAAGTTACCCAGAGCTACAGAGAAAACAAAAGCACTGTTTTCTGCTTTCATTGTGTGCGCATGCCTTCAGTTTCCTGTGAGATTTCATCCCTGCTGCACAGCAAAGCAGATAAGCAGACAATCTAAATATGATCGGTGTCATATTTATTTACATTCTAATGATAATTTGAAGCCAAAAAGTTAGCTATGCAAAGCATGGATGCAACGTAGGTTGTATAAAGTTAACAAAAATATCACATCACAGTTAGCAGAGTGTGCACGTCAAAAGAAAAACATGCAAAAAAGATAAAAAGATGAATCCATTAGGTCTTTAACCTCATTCATCTCACATAAGAGAAAAGGCCAAACAGCAGAGATAAGTTTATGTCCCTGATGAGGTTTCATAATGTGAAAATGCCCTGCGGTGCACCAGAACTCACCTCATCTGCACAGTCAGGTGTTTTTATTTATTTATCCATATACGATTTATCACAATGGGACTTAACCATAAATGCCACACAAGAAGTACTGAAGTATGCGCTAATGTCTTTGTTAAATATTAGGATGGATGGATCCATGCTTTCTTGTTATTTACACCAAATTCTGGTGCCTAAATGCAGTGAGCTTCTGCAATGTTATTGTCTGATTAGATGTTTTTGTTAAAGAGTAGTTGAATAAGTGTATCTAATAAAGTGGCAGGTGAGTGTATATTGTGATTAGATCAAAAAAAGGTGACTAACCTGTTTGGCGCTGAGGAAAATAAAGGTCCGGCCACTGTAAAGCTGTTTGCGAAGTGGAACCGCTCCAAGATTAACATCGTCTTTATTCAAGCTGGGCTCATCGATCTCAGGAATGAAGCTTAAAAAACACAGAGAGAAGACGGCGTTGAGCTCCGCTTCAGCGTTGCCGTGTATCCATGGGAATGGTTTGTACTGTACCTCTCGGCTTTAGGAGGCGGTAACTTCTGCTGAACAGCTCTGCTGAGCTCTGAGAAGAACTCTGGCTTCACGATGGGACAGCAGCACAGCAGAGCAGAAATGGTCTAATTAAGAAAAAAAACAAAAACAAAAAAGTAACGAACAAACATGCCACAGGAGCTAGCGATGGTACAAAGTCGGGTCCTGACCTTAATGGTAACTTTAACAGAAGACATAACCAGGTGGGTGCAGTCCTGAGACCAGCTGCTGACCAGCTTTCCACCCAAAGCTAGCACGACCTGAGAGAGCGACGCTTGGCCATCGTTGTCCAAACACGATGAACACACGACTGGCTGCAGATGAACCACACTAACACAAAGAGGACACGGTGATTGAGATACAACCAACCACAATCAGAACGTTTTATTAATCCAAGAGAAAATAACGAGGTCACTGTTGCGCCAAGACAGTAAGAACAGCAACAAACAAGTACAAATAATAAATAATATGACAAAACAGCTCTCATAATAGTATAGCTAACCAAAGTTGAAACTGAGCTTGTTATTTTTTGTATGCATGCGCAGATAAAACAATCCTTTTAGAATTCATACAACTATACATTCATACAACTATACAACTCATACATGAGTTGTATAGTTGTATGAATTCTAAACTATACAACTCATGTATGAGTTGTATAGTTGTATGAATGTATAGTTGTATGAATTCTAAAAGGATTGTTTTATCTGCGCATGCATACAAAAAATAACAAGCTCATGTATGAGTTGTATACCCTACTTGCCAACACCAGTAGGCAAGTAGGGTAAAGTGTCTTGCCCAAGGACACAACGACCAGGACAGAGAGCCCAGGGATCGAACCGGCGACCTTCCGGTTACAGATGCGATTCCCAACCCCCTGAGCCACGGTCGCCCCATTATGAATGAATGATGAATTTTTATGAATTATTATGTCTATTTTTTTATGTTTAAGGACAACAGATGGAAATTAGCCTTTGGCTATAATCTGGCATGTTTACATTCATGCAATTTTTTTTTTACATTTATGTTCATTAACATCCACTGTCCTAAATAAATAAATAAATAAATAAATTAGCTTTTGTAAAAGTTCTCAAAAAGTTGATTCTGTTCATCTGGATGTAGCATTTTCAGTGGGGGAAACGTTTCATCACTCATCCAATTGACCTCTTCAGTCTCAGCTGACTGCAGGTTTCCCCAACCTTATAAACAGTACATTGCACAATGACTGAAACTAGCACCACTGAATGAATAATGGGCTGGGAGGTCAGTTCCTTGATCATTAATATGCAAATTCTCATGACCATGAAACATTTCTCCCACTGAAAACGCTACGTCCAGAACAGAATCAACCTTTTGGGATTTACTTACCTGGATGATCAAGCATGCATTAAGACATTGTGTAAAAATTCAAGAAATATAACCATATCTCTTCTGCATACCTGAATTTGCTTTGAAAAACCCCAAAAGTCACTAAATCCCCTGATTTCAGGTTCACCGGTGTTGTAATCTGTTGGTTGTTGACAAATGTACCATACTTGGAGGTGTCTTTCAGAGTCAGCGTCTAAAAAGCAGAATACATGAGAGCAATCATCACATGTTCAATGTCTTTACTGAAGATCGGTCTCAGTATTGCTATCAGCGTACATCATCTGACCAAATGTGTTGACTATGAGCCAGACTCCATCACTTTGCTGATTAGATATTAATGTGAAATAATTAATGCATTCTTGAATTATGAATAAAACCCTTTTTGGGAGGTCACGGTGACATCCAAGGGAGATAAAATGGCACAGAAGTTAAACTGTAATGAAAGTCAAGCTTTAATAGACATTTTTATCATTTTAGATAAAATTTAATTTTATGTTTTATAGTCCAGCAGGTTTATGAATGTATCAATAAAAGGCATCAAGTAAACAGAAAGAGAAAGAAACAAATTCAGAAGCTTCTTAAGGCAAGCAACAAGAAACCACACAGATCTGGCAAGCCAAACAATCCATATTTGGCAGCTGATAAATACTGTGGGAGCTCCACGCGAGTCTCAGAAGAACAAAACAATGTGTGAGCATGTAGCAGTTTTTTAAAATTGCAATTAAAATGACATCATATGTGTTTTATTTTGCAAGTGCATCACTCAGCACAGCTTGCATAGCTTTTGGTAAAAACCAAATGGAGAATTTCTTAGACTGCACAACAATTACAGCTGAGTGGTGGCATGATTTACTACATTCAGGCCTAGTAATGTAGGAGTAGCGCAGCAGCACCACCTTCTGCACCAAAGTGTCATCATGCAGGCAAATATTTCACTGGTGCTTCAAGGAATACCAAGAGGATTTTTACTGATGTTCTGGTAAACCAGGAAAAAGACAAAAAAAGTCACTAAAATGTCTTTGCTTCCTTAACATTACATATAATAAATATGTCTCAGCACAAGCTGGATTAAAGTTTAGGAATAGGCCCTAAGGATAGATTTAAAACAGGCTGGTAAAGCAGCAGATCTGACACAACGGGGTAAACTCTGAGAAACATTTGAACCCCTGGATTTGGGCTTCGTTAAATGCCTCTAAAAGCATGATGTGAAGGAGGGTGTTCACTTAAGTATTTAAAAACAAGTAATTAAATCTTAAAATCTATCAGAAAAATAACTGATAGTGTGTTCTTCCCAGTTGAAATGCAAGCTGCAGCATTTTGAAACAGCTGCAAAACTGCAATGGAAAACATTAAGACCAGCATCTACATTAGTCTAGCCTTGATCAAATAAAAGCATGCAAGATTTAAAGATTAAAGCTTGTTGTCATAGCAGTAGCAGGGTTTGTGTTGTTACATACACCGCAAACAATGAGTAAAAGGGAGTAAAAAAAGCACATTTAAAGCCCAGGACAGCACAGCTGTATTTGATTGCAACAGATTTCACTTGTGTACCTAATAAAGTTACCACTGAGTGTGTATAAACTGTATATAAACACTACAACTGTTTGTTCTCTGTTCATACCACCTGATCCTTTCCCTGCCTTGTCTCACCTGCTCTGTAGCACTTAGGTGAGCGTGAGCCCTGCTGATAGACTGGTCACTCGGAAGAAGAATGTCACAATTCTTTCGGCCCACCACGTACGCTTTACCCGAGAGGAGATAGCAGGCCTCAGCTGTGAGTGACAGACGGCAGGTTAGTGATTTTCTTATCTTTTCTTCAACTTAAAAGTTATCCCCTTTTGAAGTTTTGCATCCAGGAATTTTTTAAGAAAATTGTACATTTTATCTTGTAACAAACAAAACGTTATCGCAAAATGACCCACATTCTTTATATCTTTGATATTTGTTTTCTGGGTAAAATCAAAATTCCCAGAACAAACCTGTTTTTTGTTTTGTTTTGTTTTGGGTTTTTTGTATAAATAACTAAGGGTCATGTGATAGAGCACATGACTGACAAAGCAGCGATTAAATCCTCTTCTACCTACAGGTTACCTGTGGTGTAAGAAGTTGTGCTCCTACTGTAAATCAATCCATACATAAATCGTATTAATTACATATTCAGGTCATTAATTAGAAAAAAGGTTTGAGTTTTTGACTTTGACTGCTGGAAACATTTAAATTCAGATCATTTGACGTCTTGTTTATAGTTGCTACCATTAATTTCAACTTCCCATAAGCTCATTTAGAACCAAAGCATCATGCTTAGATAACACATTAACCTGTTTAGCAACATTAAATTAACACAGAGTATAAACACATGACAGCACAGCAAACATGCAGCCTAACGGGCTGCTAACCAGACAGATGCCTCCTGTGTGAACCATGCTTTAAATGCTTTAATCTAGTGTTTCTCAGATAGCTGCTAACTCCATCATCAAGGTGCTAACTTTGCCCGGCCTGCAGCGTCATAAATAAAGCTTCTATAAAACGCCGTCATGACACGAAATGTTACCTGTAGGCTGCTGCTGGGGCGTCAGTATCCACATTATACTGCCCTCTGTTGCTTTGGCATATATTAAAACTAGCCGCAACTCAGAAATAAAGCAATGTTTTCAGCAAACAGTTAAGAACAACTATTAACTCGCCGGACCGCTTCACCCTCGCCACTGTGTCGTCATAACTATGCGCCGCGCTTTCAAAATAAAAGTTCGAAAACTGCGTTTCACTCTCGAAAACTTTAAACACTATCTGATAAAAATTTAGAATAAAAGAAAAAAAAATTAGCTGTGCATATATACAGAGAGTGTCTCGTCTTGACCCACAGTGATCATAGAAGCACAAATATAATGACTCCCATTAGCTGTTTCTACACCACAACCATACCGTACCTTAGAAAATTAGGAATTTGAATCAATAAATAAATTAAATATAAAATGCTGGAATAAGTGTGGAAATAACCATTGCGATCCTTTATATTTTCAAAACACTGACCTCTCTTCAGTTGCCGACTTTTGCTCTAAATACCAGTTAGAAAGCTAGAGAAGCCATTGTGCAGTTTATAAACACTATGGTTACAGTTAAGTGTTTGAAAAATAACAAAGAAATATATTTATATAAAATAATGACACAGTAACAAATTTGAAAAAGCCATAAATCAGATATATTGTAGATTTTATTTGATCTTAAAAGGTGAACCAGACACATGTAACACATTTAAAGTGACAGTTCAATAACAAACGTCAAAATATTAAAATGACAAATATAATTATTAATATAATACGGCGAAACAGATATGGAGGTAATTGCTTTTTTGTGTAAAATTGACTAGTTTATGATAAACTAAAACCAATAATTTATTTAGTTATTCTTAATAAGTATCACATTTTATCTATTGTTATCTTTGGTTTTATTTGCTGAATTCAAAATAAGGGATCGTTGTCAGATTTCCACGGCTGCCCTGCAGCTGTCCTGAGACGGCCTTGTCCCCAGAGGCACGGCAGTTTGTGATTGACTTTCATCACTGCAACGCTGGTGCAAGAATCTGGCTTACGGATGACCTCGCACCAATCTGGATAGTCCACAGGCTGAGATCCACTGCAGGAAAGATTAGTGTTTAGTTATGTTTAGCCACATCAAAATACAGTCTGTGCTTGTTGGTGTGTGTGTGTGTGTGTGTGTGTGTGTGTGTGTGTGTGTGTAAGGAAACTCACTGGTCACAGCATCCCACTCCAAAAGGCTCCATGCAAACACACTGGTAGCAGTCACTGGTGATCCAGCTTTCTCCTATCCCGTACATCTGTCCCATGTGTTCACAGGTCCCTTAAAAATGACAAACATGAGAAAGAGAAGATGAAGATTAAATAAAACTCATTCCATGCCGTTACATTCAAAATTTACGAGAATAAGTATATATATTAAAAATGTTCATCACAGAATTAAATTATATTTAAAAAAATGGCTAAATACTTTTTTTTTGCAGTTTTAGAAGTTAACTACACAAGAACAAAAAAAATGCTATAAAACCACTTTAAATGCAGCTTTTTCCCTCCTGCACTTCACTGAATTACCTTCTCTCAGGTATAGATGCTCTGAATGTTTGTGTAAAGAAAACTGCAACCTCTTCATACTTTGTAGCTTATTACATTAGTATGCATCTGAAGCTTTTGAACCAATCCTGTTATAAAATGTGCATCTGATGAGCAACCACAGCACACAGACTAAGTGGATGGAGACATTCAGAAAACATTAGGTATGAGCACCAAAAAAAAAAGAAAAAAGAAAAAGTGTCTAATTACATAATGTAGGATATATGATACCTTTAGTGTTGAAGAAGCATTCGCCACTGCTGTACACAGAAAAGCATGGAACAGTGGCACTCAGGAAAGACAGTAGAGCCAGGAGCATACTTGCTGTGTTTGCCATTTCTGAAAATAGAAGAAGTGCAAAGGTTAAAGAAACACCATGAACACATCAGTCTGACTCAGGTTCATCAACTCAGTACTCAGGTTGATGCTCTCACTCGGGTTGAAGTTTCCAGCACTGTGTATAAAAATGTTCTGATGCTGTATTGTCTCTCAGGTCTCCTCTGCGCGTCCTCCTTCTGTCATCCACCCTCTTCTTGCTTCTTCCTCCGTCTCCTCCTCAGTGCCCCTCCTGAACTGATGCACTCTCTCCTCCTGGTCTCTCTCTATTTATACCGCAGCAGCACGTTCCCCCCAACCCCCCCCCCCCCCCTTTTTTTTTATCAGAACACACTCACTTTCTACTTTCTTTGTTGCCATGTGTCCACAAACCTCCCACTCATTAATTACCAGCAGATGTTTACGGCACATATACACCACACACACATTATATGCACACACAACAAGCACATTTGTTGCAGTGTTTGTCATTCCCCCTTGCACTGCTTTGCAGACAGTGCCCATGAGTATACAGTGTGCACTCTTTCAGATAACATTTGTTTCATGGGGTGCCATTTGACTCTATCTGTAGATCGTGCTGATGACACCCTATATAGGACAACCAGGCTCTGGACTATTGTCTAACATACGAGCAGCTACATGCGTGTGCATGAGCAAAAACATAAACCTTTGACCCCGCTGCTAAAGAAGTAATATGAAAGGACAGGTTTGTTTCTTTATAGTTAAGGACTGATATCATATTTTAGCCTTCAAACAGAGATCTTGGCTGATTGTCTTTTGCTTACAAATGACTAATTTTAAAAGTCACTGAAGCATGTCACTTGCTTTATTCAATTTCATGTCCTTTAATTAATGAATCATCATGGGAACAACATTAGTCCAAATAGGATTTCAAATGATTCAGTGAACTTTATCTAATTTTTCTTATAAAAGTCTCTTCATGTGTGGCGTGCGTCATTGTGGGGTTTATTTTAGGAACACAAGAGACAACGCAACATCTAACAATATCTGAAGGCCGCCTGATTAAATTTGAGCTCATTATGTTTTTTCTTCTTTGTTGTGGGTTGTGTTTGAAGAAGCCACCTTGAATCCTGTGATAGCATAAGCTCATATGTGCACACACACACACACAGACACACACACACACTCACACACACACACACGCACACACATGCGCGCGCGCACACACACACTGCGATTTTTTTTAACCCTCGTTCATCTGATCGGCCATTGGCTAGTCATATTTGATTTGAAGCATAGGAACAGTGTACGTGTGTGAGTGAGTGTTAGAGCTATATAAGAACTAATCTGTCTTGATGTCAGAAAAGTTTTGTTCAAAAAAACAAACAGTTAGAGTCAATGTAATCCATTGTAATACACTTACACGTACTTAAATAAAAGTAAACAGAGGTGTTAGCTCTGTTTGTCATAGAGAAAATCATTTTATTAAACCTGTCCCAGGAATGCACCCACAGCAAAGTACTGCTATGCTGAGTTAATGGGAATTCTCACACTGGAAAAACTGACATTTAGCTTACATGACTTTATTGAGGGATTGGTGACAGTTGATCACAGTGGACTGGAATTTTTGTGCACTGTCTCATCATAGACTTATCATCCAACAACTTTTCTGCTGGTCGTTATGGGCGAGGGCTCTGCTTTATTGTGTTTGTCAGTTTGTTAAGTCTACCTTTAAAAAAATTGAAGGGAGCAATAATCACAAAGTACGGTATGATTCGTTCATAGGGAGCACGTCCATTATCTAATTGAAAACCTGCAAAATATAAAAAGAAATTAAAAAAGAAAGAATGAAAATAGGAGATAACCATCTTTCCTACCGGCTCCACCAGTTTTGCATTTGACACATTCCTTCCAGCCTATTCATATAAGATATTGCATAATAAAATGTCCTTTGAGGAATGCAGTGGGTGGACTCTTTGTTGAAGTCAAATTGCATGATAATACTATGTACAACGACAATAAAGGCTATTCTATTCCATTTTATGGGAAAAGATACTTAATAGTCAGACATTAAATAAAATAAAATTTCGCATTTTGCATTCCTACCAGAAAAAAATGGGAAAAGAAAATCTCCAGGAGAGCAGATGGGGAACCAGAATATTACCTAAAGTCCTTATATTTTGTTTAATTTTTTTTTCAATTGTTGAAATGTAAAAAATAAATAAATAAATGATTGGAAGAATAAAGAGGAGGACGTGAAAGACCTGACTTCTTCTCTGGTAAGACAAACACTGACAGCAACGCCTATTTGCTCATGAAGCAGGATGTTTCCATGCAGTCAGATCCTCGTTTAAAGAGAAAACAAACAAAAAAAAACCAAACAATGCACGTCTTTACTGTGTCAGCTGTTTGTAACAAGATTGTAATTGTGTACTTGTGTACATGCCTGTGTGTGTTTGAGAGAAAGAGTGGACAGACAGCTGAAGCCGATATTCACTCATTTTTTTTATTTGCGTCATTCAGAGTATAAAGAGATCATTCTCAAGCTTAATCATTTACGTATATATTTTAAAAATTTGCTATTTAAGAATTGCAATCATGTACTTGTAAAGATTTCCATTGGCGCCATATTTATTTTGCAGAACGTCTCACGTCACACAGGCCTTTTTTCAGGGATGAAGCAAGGTCAGAAGTCAGTGCCGGACTCTGTAGGAATATGTCTGATATTTAGTTGACATTATAAAGCACAAGAACAACCGAATATCAAACATATCACACAGCTTCTGGCAAACCAGGAAGAATCCTGCAGGCTGGAAAAACCTGTTGCACAAAAGAAACATGAGGCAGTGAGGTAAAAAAAAAATTAGGAAGTGACAAACATCGCATAATCAGTCAGATTGTTGAGCTGAATTTAACTAATACTGACTTGAACAACCTTCTCCAGAAAGAAAAAGACAGACCAGAGGCCCAGAGGGCGAGGGAGCCAGAGATCGTGTTGGCATTTGAGATCAGCGTCTGTTAGCTTCAGGAAATACAGTTGGTGCAAAGGCAAGAGAAGAGGAATGATCTACATAAAGAAACACTCTTGATAGCAATGAAACAAACAAAAATAAAGATACTCACTCATTCTCTCTATGCGCAGGTGGAGTCCCAGCATCCCATCAGCAGGTCCTTCGCAAAACTGGCATGCTGATTAATAAAAAGTAGAAAAATAATAAAAATGTTGACGAATGTGTGTGAGTCTGTGAGCCTGTCCCCAGTGGGACAGCATTTATATATATGCAGTCCCTTGATTTTGGGGGGGGGGGGGGACCACCAACATCCACTCTTTCAGTAACACACACTCTGTGTCCCATGTAATTAAAGGTATATTGATCAGCTGCTGTGGCCTGCAGTCTTTCCTCCCCACATTAGCTGGATCAATAGATGTAATGTTCATCCCACTGTGAGTACACACACACACACACACACACACACACACACACACACACACACACACACACACACACACACACACTGACATGAGTGCAGAGTCAAATAACACTCAGTTATTGCCTGTAGGGAGGACAAGAGTGAATGTGACGGTCATTTCAGTAAAGTCACAGGTCGTATCTAAGATTATCTTTAAAAATATAAATATATTTAAAACAAATAAAACTTCTAAATTATGTTTGTTTGCATTGAACATGGTTACAGGAGGAAAATAAAATCCTTTTAAATATGTTTTCCATCATTATTACAACAATCGAGAGCATCTAAATGTGAAAGCAGTACAAGGTAATTTTTTGTCTGAGAAATACCCAATTTTATTGTGTTAAGCAGAACTTTAAACAATATTACCTTAATTTCAAACTCCACATCAATTCAAAGGCAAAAAGTTGACTTTTACTTCAAAATGTGAACACTGTTTAGTGTCCATGGATCGACATTCATTAAATAGCTCTGTTATGTTTTCAATTGCTTGATATTTTTATTTTAACGTGAGAATGACTGTAAAGTTTAACCGGTTCTGCTAGACTTGTGACATTGAGGCAGACTGAGGATTGACTCTAAAATCTCAGTGACCTCCAGCTGTCAGTGTGACCTCTGAATGTCAGGGTGGTTTGTTATAACTTCCACTTTGTGTTCGACGACTCTAACATATTTTTGCGCTAAACATAAAACAGCGTCATCGCCTACAGAGAATCTGGCTATTTTTTTTAACACAGGTGCATTCTTAATTGTACATTTCTGCTCATACACATCAAATCACACACTACAGTTTACGTTTATGACATCAGTCAGATTAAATGTCCCTTGCTGCCGCCTCTGTATCCTCTCCTGGTATGACGCCGACCTTGTCAGCCTATTGGGGCGGAATGATAGCCCCTCGATTGCCTAATTGTGAGCCTGGGGGAGTGTTTTAATCTCCAGCAGATGTCTGGCAGTGTGAAGCAGAGTGAGAGATGACAGGGTGATACAGAGGAAAGTGATTTTAAAAATGAATTGCATGAGATTTAACAAAACAACTAACATCCTTTGCATTACTAAAGACAAAAGAGTTTGCTTGAAAGCCTTTTTATAGTGCCCTCATCTCAAAGACCTAAGAGGAAAATTACATCCCTTTAGTTTAGTCCAAGTTTTTCTGTTTTCTAATAACATGTTTAAGGATTAAGAGTTAATTTAAGTTAATCTGAAAGAGGTTTCAGTTTAGCTGAAGTATTAGTTTTGCTGTGTTGCTGATAAGATTGCAGAACTAAGACATTGCTTGCAGCTTGTCTTAGTCCGACAGAAAAAGGATCACAAGAGTGTGAAAACGTGCTGATTCTGTGCTTTTATAAAAAGGGGCAGATAACATCACTAACAGTAAATCACTTTAAACACAAATTACAACCAATGAAGTGATTTTGTAAACCTGATCATGCAGTAACCGATTGTTACATGCAGTCATGATTAAATTTAATGGGACTGATCTCATATATAATCACTTCTGTGCAACTGCTTAACAAATCTAAAGGAATAGCAGACCTTCTGTAGGATTGAGCTGCTACGTCCCTGATTTGACACCAAGTGAGGACTTCTGTCACATGTCATTTTACACCTGTCTCTTCACCTCTTGTCTTCTCTCTGCTCTGGTTAAGTTTCTAGTTAAAGGATAAAATGCTTTAAAAAAAAACAACCCTTTAATAATAAAGTCAATTCATGAATGCTGAACCCGACAGACAGACACCCTTAAATGTTCTCATCTCTGAGTAAGACTTTCAGTCAATCAACTCTTCATTTCAAACGTATATGTGTTCATGCAGTCATTTCTACCCCCTGTAGCTCATGTTATATATCGTTTAATATATATGCTATGAATAACCCTATGTAATATTCATGTTATATTAATATATACACCTAAAATTAACAATTAGATAGAGCAACTGTGGACTGATGGAGGACACACAAATAATGACACTGTACGATCGACCAGAACACAAGCTGTACAGCCGAAGCTTCACAAGAATAACAGACTGAAGTTTATATAGAGTGATGCATCAAAGCTCTGGGTTCTGCGATTGGTCAGTTAATTATGCTCGCTCTTTCTCTCTCTCTCTCATGCACACACATACTGACGCAGAGGCAGGGTCACTAAAAAGGAGCGAGGCAGACAAGGTTAACAGTGGTTATTCAATATCTCTGTGTTTTCAGCGCTGGACGTGGAGGAGTTATCTAACAGAGGAAAATAAATTAATAAAAGTGATCCAAACTAAAGGCCAGAACACAGCGTCCAAGACACAAATCAGATGTACATACGGTTAATAGGTTCACAGTGAAAGCAAAAGTGGAAGATGCTTTCCATTTTTATTTTAGTTGTGCAGCATTTAGTTTTTTTTCCGCCAGCTTATATTTACATGCAGTCAAATATGAAACCGACACACAAACGCCTTCACGAAGGAGCAGAATGGAGGACAGCAGCATTATTCAATACATAAAAACACTGTCTGACTGGTTCATTGTTCTTTCTCATTCTGTTTGTGTTTGCATGCATAAACTATTACCTGTGCAACCAGGATACAGGTTAGTGGGCAGGAACAGTATTTCACAACCATGCGCCTTACAAGTCCCACGCCTTAACTATTGTGTGCAATGTGTTCTCGGCCAACTAATATAAATTACTTTATGGCAGGGAGAGTGAGAGGAAGGTCACCATCTGTTTGCACTCTTTAGCAAAGCTGTGAGAAATGTTACATATATTGATTTTTCATTAATGCTTTCAGACACTTGTTTTTTTGTTGTTGTCTAAAAAACAAACAAACAAACAAAAAACTTTAGCTCTGCTTTACACTTTTAGGTACAGAGAAACTCAGGGACTAGTTTACTAAGTGCACCTGCTGCAAGTCAAGTCAAAGTTTATCTCTATACTGTATTTTACAAAAGTGCTACACAGGTTATGCTAAATATCCAATAAAAAAAATAATTAAATCACCAATAAATACACTATATGCATTATAAAGCACCATACATAAGACTGATTTTGCATGGTTTGTAGGCCTCAGTGCTTTGGCAGCAGTGTAGGACTGTAAAAGCTCAGTTAAGTAGCGTGGTGCCAGGCCATTCAAACTCTTAAAAGCAAGTAAGTTCATTTTTAAACTGGATCCTGGAATGTAAAGATGCCAGTACAGGTGTGACATGATCACGTCCTATTTTTCCTACCAGAAGGCAAGCATTTTATACAGCCCACAGCCAACAAGTGACAACGGATCAAACTAGGGTTGCCAACCGTCCCTTAAAAAACGGAATCGTCCCGTATTTAGAAACAAAAGTACACGTCCCGTATTGAGCTAATAAGGGACGCACTTTGTCCCGTAATACAGTGAGAATCAAAAGTAGTCTATAAATGTTAATGGAATTAACGCTTTGTTTGAAAACATAATTCCCAGCCCCTCTCCTGCTTTGTGACCAATGAGCTGACAGCACACTTTTGACAATTCGAGTATGACAATTCAGATTACCGCTCATCTCATTGGTCGAGGAAAGGTCGCTTACGGAGAAAATACCGGAAGACAACAGATGACCACAACAAGAAGCATGGCCAACAGGGAAACAAACGCCGACACTGCGGTGCAAGTCTCGGACGACAGTACACCTAAAGCTGGGCAGACACTGTGCGATTTTTTCAGTCACGTTATTCAGCTCCTGCTCAAACTGCACGATTGACTCGCAGGGGTTAGAAGTTGGTAGGTCACGATGCAGGGTCTCACACTATACCGCCCGATGCTCTGATGCGACCTGAGTGCTCACACTGTGCCTCCATAAAATGAAGGTTATAACAGAAAATCTGTCGCTCGCTCTCTCTGTCTTTCACTCACTCACACAGACACACCACCACCATCAACTTTGCCAAATTGCTAATGAAAAACATTGATCAGGCAGCTGTGATTAAGCAGCAATGTAAATCCAACTATTTTAACGGTTGTTGTGGTCGTGATAATTTTGTGAGGCCACATCGAAAAGGCTCGGATGAGCTTTCCAAAGTTCTACAAGTTGTGCCTCCATCGCTTGTGTCCAGATCACACGCTGCACAGCCGTGCTGCTCCGTCTTTTTCACCGACGTTTACCTGTTTGCGCGTGAGCAGTGTGAGCGGCTCACGAGCGATTGATGATCGGGAGCTGCTCGAGGTGTTAATCGCTTCTCGTTACCCCATGTATACTACACGACGCACGATGAAGACCAAAATCGGGCCGATCACCAAATCGGTCGCATGACTCAAAAATCGTCTCAAAATGGGCCAAAAATCGCACAGTGTAAGCCCAGCATTAGAGCAGCAATATTTGTTCGCCCAGAGAAAGAAAAAAAAGGCTGCGAAAGTACAGGGAGGAATGGGAAAAGGAAAACACTGGGCTGGGAAAATGCACGATAACACCTATAAAGCGCACTGCACTGTGCCGGAGCACTTTTTTCCATAGGCATGCTTCTAGTGGTGGGCACATGAAGAACATGAGGGGCGTGAAAGCTCGGGGAACCCTTAACCAATTTCTTGTCCACCAGGCCAAGGCAGAAGCAGATATGGTATGTAAACACTGGTTTGTTTTTTAAACCCTCTGGTTAAGGTTAATATGGGCATGTGCAGTGAATATCAGCGCTATGTGGCCAGAAGTGTGATAATATAACTTATTTTGTGTAATAAACAACTGCAAGGATAGATGATTACAACAAATAGATGACTAATACATAAAAGTAATACATAGATTAATAATGATGATGAGTTAAGATGCGTAATCATGGGAACAAGTGGGTTTACAAACAGGAGCAGCTGATTAGCATTAGAAAAGCTGAAATAATACCTCAACTGAAGCCAATTGTACTAAATGCACTATATGTGCACTGTTACAAGAATATTTTTGTTGTATTGCTTTCTATTAATTTATATAATTTTAAGTTAAGCAGGACAGAGTTCTTTTAAAGAAAGATTTACTTATATTCTCAAAAGTTAAGCATGACAGGCTTCTGTTTAAGAAAGAGACCTGTTTTACTGTGTTAATGTTGTCATTTTGAGCTAAAAATAAATGGCTAAATGATCATTTGTTTCCCATATGGTCATATCACAAAGAATATGCATCTGCTTAAATCAAATTCAAGTCAAATGGTTAAAAAAATAATTTCACACACAAAAAAAAGAGCTACCACACTGGGAAGGGTGAAGACAACTGGGTTGCCCGGCCCTGGCCACGAGGTGTCCCTTATTTATTTTTCAGGGAGTTGGCAACCCTAGATCAAACCCAACAATGAGAGAATTACAACAGTCTAATCAAGCAGTATTAAAGGTTTGAATTACTCTCTCAAAGTCACGTGAAGGGTGGTAAGCCTCCAGCTTACTGAGGAATTTACTTTGCATAGAAGCACTGCCAAAAATCACACAAAGGTTCTTTGCAGCTGGGTGGCAATCAGAAACTAAAAGATCATTTCTGAACAAAAAGTATTTCTTCTTGATGCTCATAATGACATTTAACACCATATCAGAATGGTGTTAATCCAACTATTAGATGTTTCAAATATTTCATGGACTCATGGATATAAATTGTACGATTTCATTGTTTTGAAAAATGTTATTACGTTGGCTTTCTCTGTGTTATTGTAGGGTCTTTACCTTACTATAATGTGCTGGTTGAGGCAACTGTTGTTGTGATTTGGTGCTATAAATAGCTAACCTATAATGTGCACCTTTGCTGTAAAAAATGTATCTGATTGAAATGTATTGGTGGTATTTTAAAGGATACTGATAGGGATCAGGATAAAATTGTGATTGGTGGTGGCCCACAGTGTTTTTTAATCTACTAAGGAAGAATTTTGTCGGCTTAAAACAACAGCAGTGTCCTCCCACAGCAATAAGGTTCCTGGTTTGATCCCCAGAGAACCCCAGAAACTGAGAGCATCTTGCAGGACTGTTTTGCTCAAACAGATTGGGATGTGTTTCAAACTGCAGCCACTAAGGAGAACTGTTCTGTCAACATACAGGACTATGCTGAATATGTGACTGGGTACATCAGCACCTGTGTTGACAATATTGTGCCCACCACACAAATCAGAAAGTTCCTCAACCAGAAGCCCTGGATCAAAGTGGAGGATGCTGCATTCAGATCAGGCAATGAGATGGAGCACAAAGCTTCGTAGTACGGACTGAGGAAAGCCATTACAGCAGCTAAGAGGCAGTAGAGAGAGCAGCTGGATGGCTTCCATTCTTCTGCTGGCCCCGGGCGGATGTGGCAAGACCTGCAGCATATCACAGAGTATAGGGCCACCACCAACACCATCAACTCTGCACGCAGGCTGATGGATGATCTCAACCTGTTTTACACCCGCTTTGAGACCTCCCAGACCTCCCAGATCTCCCAGACCCTCCAGACCTCCCAGAAACCCCAGATTACCCGACTGTCTCCCCCGCCAGCGGTCTCAATAGACCAAGTGCACAAAATCCTGAGGAAGATCAACCCCCGCAAAGCATCAGGACCAGACAACATCCCTGGAAGGGCCCTTAGAGCATGTGAATGAGCTGGCTGATGTTCTCACCTCCATCTTTGACCTTTCCCTCAGTCAGAGCATCGTTCCCACATGCTTCAAGACCACAACTATCATCCCTCACCCCAAGAAAAGCCCCGCCACCTGCCTAAATGACTAAATGACCAGTTGCACTTACTCGAATCATTGCAAAGTGTTTTGAGAGAGTGGTGATATTAAGAGAAATATCAGGGTAGTCTTTGCTGACTATAGCTCCGCCTTCAACACGGTCATCCCTTACGAACTCATCAGCAACTGTCTGCACTCAGCCTGCACCCCACCCTCTGCGACTGGCTACAGAACTTTTTGACTGGCAGGCCTCAGTCTGTCAGGATCAGCAACAGGACTTCAGTCAGCATTATTACAAACACTGGAGTTCCACAGGGTTGCGTCCTCAGCCCCATCCTCTGCACCCTGTACAGTCACGACTGTGTCGCCTCCAACAAAGAGAACATCATACTTAAGTTCGCGGATGACACTGCAGTGATCGGTCGCATTACTGGAGGGGATGAAGCGGCTTATAGGAGAGAGGTGGCCTGTCTGGTGTCATGGTGTGAGGACAACAACCTCACCCTCAACACTAACAAAACAAAGGAGATGATAGTGGACGTGAGGAAGAAGAAGAGGCCTCACCAGCCGCTGTTTATCCAGGAGAGTGAAGTGGAGAGGGTGAGCAGCTTTAGGTACCTGGGTGTCCACATCACTGAGGACCTCACCTGGTCACTGAACACTACACAGCTGGTCAAGAAGGCTCAGCAGCGGCTGTATTTCCTGAGGAAGCTGAGGAAATTTGGGATGTCAGTCAAGATCCTCAGCAGCTTCTACAGCTGCACTGTGGAGAGCAACTGACCCACTGTGGAGAAGATCACCAGAAACCACACGTCTGCCCTCGAGATGAAGGTTTAGAAGTCTGAAATCCAGAACATCTCAAGTCAACAACTCCTTCTTCTCCACTGCTATCAGACTCCTGAACATCCATGAACATATCCTTATTTATCTTGTTCCATCAACCCTACCTAACTTTGCATTTGTGTATGGACAGCAAAGGAAGAATTTCATTGCACAGAGAAATGCCATTTCTTCTGTACACATGACAATAAACACTTTGAATCTTGACTCTTGAATCTTGAATCTGGTTAATGGTTCTCCTGTGTAGGTACTCTGTATTCCTCCTACAGTCCAGAGATGTTAGGTTACTTGTTTTTTCTGAATTAGTTGTGGATGTAAAGCAGATACAGGGGTTGAACTTTGTTGAATGAGGTGCTGTATAAGAGTATGTGACTTGTGGTGTATAGCACTTTGAGCGGTCAGTAAGCCTGGAAATAAAGCAAGCACAGCAAGTATCGATACCAGCGCTGGTAGTGGTATCATATTAATACTAGCGCGATAGGATCAATACCTTGTTTCTATCCTCTAGTTCAGTATGTAGCCGACTGGATTGTGTCAAATTAATACTTTTTAAAAAATGTAAATATTCCGCAAACACCCAATATAAAAATATCTGAACCTTTTTGTGTTGTCACATCTGTTTTATTTATAGCCTATAGCACATTTAAACAAGAGAAGTTGACTCAAAGTGCTTTAGAGATTGGTACATTTCATTTCAGGTATCCCAATTTTTTTTTTTTTTTTTTAAACATGAAATGCTGAAAGGTGTGATGTTGAAAGTAAAAATCATTGATTTACTGGTCATTAAAATGTGTTCAGAAATTGCAAACTTATGATGATTCATCTCAAAAGTCTTGACACGTGGCTCTTCCCTCCATAAGCTGCCTTTATAAGTAATAAATCTAAAAGCATTGATACCATTATTGGTATTGGCAATATTGATTGATACCAAAATTTGCAGCATGCCACAGTACTCCATTTCACACACAAATGATCATGATGTTCCATTTCTAAGAACAATAATGTGCCCTGCATATATAATTGAGGATTTTTTGCACTATAATAACTCTTAGTGCATTTCTGTGTAATTATTCTGCTACTTAATTTTAAAAAAGACTGCTGTGCAGACTTTGAACTTACATTACAGAAATATTCCCCCTACTGTTTGAAAATGCCAAAAGACATGCATTTCATTTTTTTTCATTTAAATTTTTTAAACCTAAACTCAAGCATACTGTTTACAAGATATTACATGCATACAACCAATCAGTCAAAACATAGTTAGTTTACAGTTTTGCATTACTTTTGTGCCATGAATTCAACTAAACCAGAGCAGATAAACATTGTTCCTCTTAAACAAGGTTAATATTAAAAGTTGGGATGGAAACAAGAGGCTGGAAGAGTGAGTAGTACAACTAGTAACAGGTCAGCGACATGACTGAGGGGAGAAAGATATATATGGGTTTTAAATGAACATATTCTCCCATCCAGACAAACTCTTTTACAGGGAAGGCTTTGTATATCACACACCAAATTAGACCAAGTCCAGGATACTAGTATCCATGCCTGATCTTATGGGTCCAATTCCTTTAGCCTTTTAAGCCTTGGGGGCCTCAGCCTTTGCCTCTTGTTGTTTGGGAGCCTCGGCCTTTGGTTGCTCCTGTTTGGGGGCCTCGGCCTTTGCCTCTTCTTGTTTGGGTGCCTCGGCCTTTGGTTGCTCTTGTTTGGGGGCCTCGGCCTTTGCCTCTTCTTGTTTGGGGGCCTCGGCCTTTGGTTGCTCTTGTTTGGGGGCCTCGGCCTTTGCCTCTTCTTGTTTGGGGGCCTCGGCCTTTGGTTGCTCTTGTTTGGGGGCCTCGGCCTTTGGTTGCTCTTGTTTGGGGGCCTCGCCCTTTGCCTCTTCTTGTTTGGGGGCCTCGCCCTTTGCCTCTTCTTGTTTGGGGGCTTCAGCTTTTGGTTGCTCTTGTATTCCACACAGAGTTCTTTTAACAGAAAAAATTACAATAAAAATATAATATGTGCATCAATATCACAATACATATAATAGTAGGCTCTGCTGATTTATGTTAATCAAAGAGGTAACCATACCTAGCTTCTGCAATATCTGTTTTTATGAACTGGCACGCTGAGCTGTATTTTGCTAGTTCCTGCTTCAGAGTGTCTTCTTCTGTTGTCCAGCTCGTCTTCTCTTTTTCCTGGTGAGCTGTAAGTGTTATAAATTACAAGATGGGTTCGAAGCTAGTATGAGCTTAGTAAAACATACAAAAAAGTCTTTACTTTCTTTACTTCCAACTACACGACTACTTTCATTCACTAGACTTCATAAACCATCACTTACCTTTCAGACTTTTTAACTGTATCTTTGCTGCTGCCACCTCATCTGTTATTGTCTTCTGCAAATGCAAAGAAAAAGCTCAGCAACACAAAGCACTGGTGAAACCACAGAGATCAAATTTGCACAAATGGTTTGCAGAATGTGAATGTGATAAGTATGTAAATATAAATGATTTGGAGAGAAAAAACCCACAAGAACCAAAGTGGAGTAAAATAGTGGCTCGCTTGGCTTTCTCCTCAGCCACATGCACAATGATGCTACACAGCAAAGGCACTTCCATTTGGTAATGTGGCATGTAGAAGATATATAGCATTTATAGACCTAGCATAAGCACTAGCCTACATGCTGTTTTTCTTACAGTTGAAAGCACCATCCACTACTGTTTCTTTGGGTGAAGGAGTATGCTAACTTTCCCAATAGGGCCTGCAATATATACAGCAGAGGCTATAATATATTGTTTGAATTAACAACAAAAAAAATCATCATTTTTTTTTAGATCCAAATCACAACATCAATCACATCAAGGCATTTTATATTATATGGCACAGACCCTGTAACAATACAGAGAACAAGCCAACAATCAAATGACACCTCTGAGTAAGCATTTGGTGACAGCGGAAAGGAAAATCTCCCTTTTAACAGGAAGAAACCACAGGCAGACAGGCCAAAACTACTGCTGCAGCAGAAAGATTTAGAATTGGGTTATATCATAAATCAGAAATGACTGAGCCAGAACAGTTCACATGATGAAGAATTTACAGGTGTTTCTTCTTGCATTAACCATTAGACGGCCTCAAAAACCACGAAGACAAAACAAGCTATAAATCAAAACACTGTGCTGCATCATTAGTAAATTTACGTAGCCTACATATGAGGAACTTGCCAATACAAACGACCATGTACGCTGTTACTCATATTAATTAATAATTGGATGCAATGTGGTGAAGAAGAAACGTGCATCATGGGAAGTGAAATCACAAACCCATTGCAGCATAGCTACGGGATCCATCTATATACTTTATCAAGTTTTAAGCCTAATCTTCAAAAGCGGGGGTGCTGGATGTCAAAGACTGATATTTTGTACAGTAATGTAGGAAATCAGCTTCAGTTTAGTGGTGGCATAAAGTCCACTGTCAGGCGGATAAGCCTGATTTTCTGAGTGCACCCGAGTACACCTATGCTCCTCAACAGGTGGAACGGGTTTTGGGAGTCACACTAGCTGTCTCTACCCGTAAGAATTACAAAGAAACAAAAGGAATACAACTGTGTGAACCTAATAATTATAAATATTTCTACTCACCAGGTCTCCCTGGCAGGATTTCGCATCTCCCTTTGACTTGTCCCCGTCGGTCTGGAGCTCGTTCACCTCCTCCTCCAGCGCTTTATGCGCAGTGCTGGCCTTTTCCAGCATGTTCTGCTTCTCTGCCTTATCGTTCTGATATTCTCCCAGCACATCATAGGCAACCCGCAGTCTGACATCCTGAAACTTGAACTGCTTCTCGTATTTTTCGTGCTCACCTTTCCGCAGTTTCATGATCCCCACTAAAGCGACCGACACCACTATGGTCGCAGGTAGCAAAAATGACTTCATTGTTTGCCCGGCGTTGAGAGCCTTCCTTTACTGTGGAAAGTGAAGAGCGGATCTTCTTACAGAGCGGCCTCTTCGACGTTCACGAGCAAAGTTGCTCTGTGCGTGACCCTGGCAACACCGTGAATGAATTAGTGAGTCACCTGCTGTTACCTGGATTGGACTTTAATCATTGTGGTTGTTCCTGAGCTCGTCAGTAAACACGCCCTCTCCTAGCATGCCGTGTCTAAAGATAGACAGGTTGGGCCTGTTGGCTTTGAGCAAACTGGTTTGCCTTAATAGGCATGTGGTCATGCATGTAGGCCTGTATACACACACACACACACACACACACGCACACACACACGTATATAAATTAGTAGGCCAAATAATAACCTCCATAATTCAAAAAAATATGTACGAAGGTAAACGCACATATAGTTCTGTAGAAAATATAGTGAACTGCCTTTCTTTAAAATAAATAAATAAATAAATATATATGTGTGTGTGTGTGTGTGTGTGTGTGTGTGTGTGTGTGTGTGTGTGTACTATGTTGAAAGCAAACAGCAGATGTTAGGCCTATAAGAGAAAGGCTCGAGATAGGCTGATCATGATGCAAATACATCCCAAGTGTTTGTTTAAGTGACTGCCAACAAGAGCAAGCGAGAGAGAGGGAGTGCCACAGGAGGAAACAGGTGGTTTGTCACGCCCATCCAGTTCAGCAGGTAACGCAGCCTGCAAGTTTCCCGTCACACCGGCGGACTGGTAAGGAGACGCGTGCGCAAGGTCGGAGACCTGGGATGAACAAGTGACCCTCAAGAGTTCTTCATCGTGTATCCCGTGTCTCCCCGTCGAAACCAAGATGAAGCTGGCGATGGCGTTAGTTGGCCTGAGTGTTGTTGTGATGGGTGTCTTGATTTTCCAGGTCGTGCATCAGGAATTCCGCCTGAGTAACTTAAAATTCCGCTTAGTGGAGAACTCGGCGCAGGTTACCAGGAAAGAGGAAGGCATAGTCGAACTGAAAGCCAAAATCTCCGAGCTGCAGAAATCGCTGGACGACGTCAACACAAAGGTGGAACAACTGAAAAAGAAAAAGGCAGAAATTGAAAAGTCATCGGAGGACGCGGGTAAAAGTCTGGCGGCCTGTACCACGGAGAAGGCAAGGCTCGCGGGCGCACACACGCACACAATTGCACTTCGACTCTCCACAGGTTTTAATTCATTTGCATGCTCGTGCAGTCTAAACATTAACAAAAAGAAAAAAAAAAGAAAATGATCATGTGACTAACTGTAATACATTTAAGTATTTGCTTGATTGTCTCTATTTGAGCTTCATTCCGCAGTAAACCGTAACTGCTGACTTCCACTTGTTTTCGCATTAGGAGAAGGCGGAGAAGACGAGGGATAGTACAACTGGGGAAATAGATCAACTCAAAGGTAAGCCAGCTTTCTGTTTAAGTTCTGCTTTGTTGTTATGAGCTCTGGACTGACAGATCTACAAATATGTTTGCTTCTATACAATGATATGGATCACATAGGAGAATAAGACAAGCATTTCTCTGTTTGCATTTTTAAATGCACTGGGTGTCGTCCCCCCCAATTGTCTACAAAAGCAGAAAAAGAACTGTTTCATTTTTACATTCCTTTATGAAAAACCTGTAAAACCAGCTGTTGCAACACTGAGCCACACGGGCTTACTTGGAACGCAAAGCTACCAGTTTCAAATAATACATTTACACTCTCATATGTTATTATCTTTTATTGTCTCAGACAATCATGAAGCGGCTAAAAGTAAAGCCCAGGAGAACATTCAGAGCTTGAAAGAGGAGATTTTTAATAGAGATAAAGCAGTCTGTGCCTTTCTTGATACAACCAAGGACAAAGGACGGTAAGATTTTAATCACCAGCATGCATCGTCAATAATAAATTGGATTACCATAGATCACTACTGGGGGCTACTGTACAAGTCTATTTAACACGCCTCTATTGCAAAACTGAAAACTGTCTTTTGATTTCTTGATTTTTCAGGAAGTTGTGTGAAAATCTTCAACAATCACAGTGAAGTCACCTCAGAACTGTTCAACAATGACTACCAACTTTTTCAGAAAAATATTTGTGCATCCAAGTTTTGTATCACCTCTAAGGTTATTATGGAATAATAACAAAAAAAGAAAAGAAATTCTGTGCATTCACTCAGAGAACAAGTATACAGACATGTGGAATAGAGAAATAGAATTCATTTCATATCATAAGAAGGCAATGAAGGTTGTATTTGTAATGTATAATGTGGGGATCATCCGACAAAAATTCTATGTGCTCAAAATGTTGCGCCTAATATGATGATATAACAATAGAAATAAGCAATGTAAATAATAGAAATAACTATTTGGTTAGTTATAGGGAAAGATTATGGTTTGGTTAAAGTGACCCTCATATCAACGTTTGCCACGTCTGTCTGAGCGTTCTGTGACAGTGTGTTCGAGCTGAAATAACCCCTGCAGAAGCTGTTTAACTGCTATGGTTGGGTACCTGATGTGAAACACTGTAGTGTCTCCTTTTATCATATTATGTTTTACTATTTTTTAGTTATTCTTTCGAATGTAATAAAAAATAGCAAAAGTTCACTTATTATTGTAACAATGTACAACACTTTCATTTTAGCTCAGGCAGTAATGAAAAAGCGACCTTGCAGTTATTTTGCACTGGTTTTATGATCGTGGAAACAATATTTTTGCTAAAATAGTTCCTGTAATTTCTTGTAGTAAAATAAACCAGATAGTTTTTTTAAAGGACACACGGACCCAGATTTTATTCAGTTTCTGTTTGGTTTTTATAAATTTGATGTACTATTAATGCTTTGGGCCATAAACAGCAGACCTTTAAGCAGTCTAGAAAATAGATGCAATGTGTGTAAAAGTGTAAAAGCATTGTATATATCAGTTAATACGACTCTGAATATAAAGGAAGCCAAAATGATAAAACATTTTAGATTTAAGAGGCAAAACCTAAATTATCACATCTGTTCAAATTAATGCTCCTTTAACTCCCCCTAGTGCAGAACCTAGGTTAAGACAGAGCATGTTACTGATATTGTGCTGATACAACTGAGGAAACACTTTCTTACAGGGGATCTTGTTTGGAGGAAACTATTAAAAGTACAATCTGAGTACACTGAACTTGTTACAAAACGTCTTGTATGAAATTAGATTGCCAAAAGCATTTATTGTGGGTTTAATGAGTGCTGTATGGATGTACAATTACTAAATAAAGCGTTTTGTGTTCCTAAAGTTCCTATAAGTTAACAAGCGCAACCTTATTATTGCTCATTTCTAAATATTGTTTTACCTTTACCTTTGCGTTCATGCAGTTCCCTTTACCGCCTTCAGCTAATCTGCAGGCAAGATGCCTTTCCTTATGGTTTCATGATAAGATAAGATAAGATAAGATAGAACTTTATTAATCCCTCGGGTGGGTTCCTCTGGGAAATTCGACTTGTATAGCCTTGTATTGAAAATAACCTGTATTTGTAAAGTATATAACGACACTGAATCAATTACAAACATATGATAATCACAAATTATTATTATAAATAATGCATTAATATTCTAAATGTTTTGTTTTGCTGTTGTTGTTCTTTTGAAAGTTGTTACAGAAATAATTGCTACCTCTCCTTCAACCTCCACCCACTTGCAAACTTTTAAAATGTCATCTTATTATCTTTTTTATTAATATCCGAATAGCTAATCATTTGGCACCAACTCAAAACATTCTGGCATGTAAACATTTAAATGACCTGCTCAAGTTAGAACTGAGCATCAGAATGAAGAAGGAAAGTGATTTAAATGACTCTGAAGGTGGCAGGGTTGTTGGTCCCAGACAGGCAGGTGTGAGTATTTCAGAAGCTGCTGAGCTGCACTCTTAGAAGGGATGTGTTAAAATTGACACATCATGTGTTAAATTTTAACACATGTGCTGCATCATATTAGGGACAACACATGATGTGTCAGTTTTAACACAATTAATGTGTCTGCTCCTTTAACACATCTTCTGTGTTAAAAAATGTAAACACAAGGATGTGTTATTTTGACACAAAGATGTGTTAAAATGTGTACATTTCAATTGTTTTTTTAAAAAAGGAGAAAAAAGATGGGTATATATTATACATTTATTGAATTCCATTTTTTATTTGGCATATTATAAATCATTACAAACTGAATGAACAACAGCTGTCAGAATCTTTTCAATTAAAATGTTTTAAATTAAATTTTAGCCAAAGCTATATCACAATTTCTACTTGACAAAATCAAACAAAATTCATATCCGACTAGCTTTCTATCTCTCTAGATCATTAAAATGTCAAAAAAATTGAAAAAAGGGCAATCATATATATATATATATATATATATATATATATATATATATATATATATATATATATATATATATATATATAATGTTCTGATATAATCCAGACAATACATGAATTAAAAATTTTAAAGGTAACAATTGTCATCTTCAACAAATTGTCAACATTTAACAAATGTGCAGTTGCATGCGAACAGAAAAACATACATTTTGGCGAATATAGCATCCAGGTTATACAATTTTGTACCTTGGGTTTAAATACGAAAATCAAAAATTTCAGCCAATCAGTTCATATTGTCTGTCCTTTCCACTGCATAGGTATAAAAATGGTCAGTCCTGATAAGCAGTGTATTTGACAAAGATGCCAAATGAGGTTTCTCACCTCTGTGAACAGAGACTCTCTACATTTTGGACAGGTGAACATTTTACTTGCATCCTTTAATCTGTGCAATCAGCTCCAGTACTTTGGTTTTCCTTTGGGTGGACAGCGGCAGGTCATAGACAAACTCAAAGAAGGTGAAGACGGAGCCAAGTGGTGCTGGATAGGACAAGTTACATACCCAGTACAGTTTGAAAAGCTTATCCACAGCACACGTCAGGCCATCATTCAGAGAAATGGTTACTCTGTCATTCTTAGCAACAATGATGTACTGCCTGGTTGCCCTCTTTAGATCACCGATGCATATCAGCTGGGGTTGGTGTGTTGTGGATGATGCTTCAGGATCACTGCAAAGCGATGCAATACTTGTTCCAGGCTTGGAGATGGGGAAGATAAAGATAGATTTTTAGAGAAGTATTCAGTGAGGTGTAGACAAATGCTTTCCTCAGGTAAACCGTAAGAACTTTACTGAATACATACCAGTGCAAAAAAAGGCTGCAACGACTGGCACCAACTGGTGGGAGTAGGTGTGTTAACACACGGCGGGGGGGGGGGGGGGGGGGGGGGGGGTTCTTGTTTCCAGGGCAGCAACTGATTTGAGCTTCGGAATGATACTGGCTTCCCATTTTCGCAAAAAGAGGTCCACCTTTCCTCCTGTAAGATTGCCAAACTCCAAGTCCAGCTTATGGAAATAAAAGAAGTGTTTAAGTTTAAAATGAAGCATTAAATACATTAAATCAAAAGTACATTCTGTCCATTTGGTAGCTGTATGGCTAAAATCAAACTTTACAGTATCACATTTCTGTTACCCATTCCACATCAAGCTTACCTACACAGTGAAACATAACAATTTACTTGGAGTGGTATTTGAATACAAGTCCATTATTCCTTAATTTTAGCTATGATTTGGGTTCCATCAGACCCTGAGAAAAAATTAGGACTTTTTAGTTGATGTGATATTGTTTTACCTTTACCTTTGCGTTCATGCAGTTCCCTTTACCGGCTTCAGCTAATCTCCAACATGCTGGGATTTTCCCACACAAACTATTTCCAGTGTTTACAGAGAATAGTCTTAAGAAGAGAAAAGATTAGCCCTTTATTGTCACTGTACACGTACATTAAAATATCACGCAAGCAGCAGTTCTCTGAGTGAAAATGTCTTGTTTATGCCAGAGGTCAGAGCAGACTGACCAGGCTGCTTGACCATACTGGGCTTCACAACCCTCAGCTAAGAACAGGACACCGAGGCTACAATTTGAACCAAAAATAGAACGATAAAAGACCTGGTAAATGGTGCTTGGTGTGATGAGTCTTGATGTCTGCTGTAGCATTTCAATGATGTGGTCAGAATTTGGTGTTAACTACATGAAAGTTTGGATCAATGAAAGCATGGATTCAAACTGCCTTGTGTCAATGCTTCGGATTGGCGATTGTGGTGAAATGTTTATTGGGATACTTTCTTGTCCCATTTTGGGTGCTTTAATACCATCTCTTTGTGACTAAAGTGTAACCATCTTCTGAAGGCTGCTTCCAGCAGCATAATGCACTATGTCACAAAGTTCAAGTCATCTTTGTACTCAAATGGCCTCCACAGACACCGGAGATCAATCCAATAAAGCACCTTTGGGATGTGGTAGGACAGTAACAGTTGCAGATAGTAAACTATTATCTATTATCTTGTCTCTTACGTTTAAATTTTTATTTGCACATTACTTTTTAAAATTGCGTTGCATTAGCTAAGTTAACAATATAGATTAAAAACTTTATATGTGCTATACCAGAAATAAGTTCCAAATATTGCAATATGCGTAAGTAAAGAAAGTTATATTTCTAATAAAATAAATGTTACGTACTTTAATCTCTAAGCTTTATGAGTAAAAAAGCTACAGAAAAATAATAATATATAATAATAACTCTATTAATTTTTTTATTGTCTAATCCCCATGTGATCTAAGTCTCTCTTATAAAACTATTTACTTGTTTTCTACAAATGTATAAAGTTTTTTTTTTTTTAACTTAATCACTATTAAACTTAAACTTAATCAACCATTAAAATCTGTCTTTTTGTCTCGGAAAAGTTAGAAAAAATAATGGTGGTTACCACGGGAACAGAAAAAAAGTTCTATTTGACACCCAATCATATTGGAATCTGTACGGCACGTGACTGTACCCAAACGACGCAACGGCAGAACTCCCTCACGCCGGAAGTTTACAGCCTGATCTTGACAAATGAAAGTCACCGGTAAAATAATAGCAGTGACACCCGCCATAGGACGTATTCCTATTCTGTGGAACATAAACACGAGTCAAAGATGGTTAAGTCACTTTTATTTTAAAACAGACCAGTGTTTACTGCAGCGACCGTAGTGTGTTTGGGCGCTAACTGACGAAAGCATTTGCCAGCTAACTCTCAACGACCAGTTACAGGATCATTTATCTACCTCAGAATATAGAAGATATCACCGCGGGGACAGTTTACAGATGGCAAGGAGACTGGGTCGAATACTCAGGGGCTTTCAGAGCCTCGGTTCACTCGCATTCATGAAGTCTGAACTCAGCAACCTCCCTGCCAGCGTTTCATTGAAGAGTATGGTGGTAGGTAGATCTGTGAGCCGTATTTTATGAAATACTTTTTCATGCTGTATGTGAGTTGTTTGCCGTGTCATGTTCTCCTCACTCATGCCAGATGTTTCTCCAGTGTTGTGACTGTACAGCTAAAAAACCAAAACAAAACACATGGCCAGCGTGAGAGTTTGTTAGCTTGTCGCAAAAACAACAACAACAAACGAACACATTTATATAAGATGACTATAACGAAGTGATTACAACTTAAAATAGCAGGCCATGTCACTACAACACGACCACAGAGGTCAACATCATCACAGATAACATAAGAAACACTTTATCGAAGAGTTGGAAAATGATTTTGTTAGCACAATTAAAAATGAAGTTCATTCAGTTCTTTTTCTTTTTGTGTTCTGCTTTGTTTTTGCCCTCCATCTCCCCTATATAACGTTTTAAGAAAAACAAGAAAAAGAAAGTGAAAAATGAAGTTCATTATGACAAACATGTAAACAGTAACAAATAATAGTGTTGTAGCTAAATATAATAACATACAATCATGTGAAGAAGGTTTTCCGTACTTCTTCCTGTTAAAAAGTACTACTAAAATCTACGTCCTGACTGTTTCCATAGGAATTAGGTATTCGAGTTTATATGAGTTAGAATTTATAAGATCATAATAATCTCCACATTTACATCAAGAAACTTATCCTGTTCTAACTCTTTACTCTTTGTGCTAACAACTAGTTGGCAATAAGGTCATTTACAATAGCAGAATGTCTCTATGCATGCAAGTGTACATATGCACCTCAAACACACAGGCATACAAACAGAATTAGGAGGGTAAGTATCAGTCAAATTCTCCTAATGGAAGTAAGACAACAGATTTATTCGATTTTAAATTATCAGCAATTCCTAAGATCTTTATAAAGGCAGACGTTTTGGCATTTTGCTGGTTAGGAGTATCCAGTCTTCCCAGGAGTTGACATCACAACAAATTCTCCCCAAGGTCAGATTGTGCAATGCTCAGAGAAATTGCAACATCTCAGACTCTACAGGCTTCAGTTATAATGATAAATATTAAAGTTCATAACAGTGCAGTTAGAAAATGGCAAATAGGGTTTGCTTGGAAGGGCTGCCAAGTGAATGTCTCTTCCTTATAAAAAGAGTTTGGCTGCATGGCTCAGGTTAGCAAAGTACCACCTGAACAAACATATCAGGAAAAATGTCCCTTTGACAGATGAGACCAAAGTGGAGGTGTTTGGTAAAAACGAAACAGAGCATATGAATACAAACACCTCAAACCCACAGTGGTGGAGCGGTGATGATTTGGGCTTGCTTTTCAGCCACAGGAGCTGGGTACCTTGCAGTACCCGTATTAACAATTCAAATGTGAGGACATTTGTCTGACAGCAAAAGTGGAGCTGACATTGAGTCATGCAACAAGACAATGATTTCAAACACAACAACAGTAAATCTACAACAGAATGGCTGAAAAAGAAAAGAATCAAGGTGCTGCATTGGTTTGCCAATATCAAATATAATAAATATAATATCCAATATCAAAATATAGCTATTTTAATACTTTTCGCTCATTTGGAAAATGTTTTCATGACCCCCGTTGACTTAATAGAACCACAAATATTAAAGCAGCATCCATATGGTATCTATATGAGACATCCACACTTTGTCATTACCCTTTCGCTACTAACAGACATTGTAATTCATTTCTCTGTTTAGCGAGCGCTTCCATCACTCTTTTCATCCAACCCCCGGGACTTCAGTCTTCCTAACTCCTCATGGGGCACAGAAATGAGGCAGCTGTATGAACATTATAACAGCCAATGTGAGGCAGTGACAGATGGAGGAGAGGAACAGGGTGGACTATGGAACAGACTGCCAAGCTACAATCGTTCTCTGAAGTATGCTGCAGGTAAATATACAGACCCAAAAGTTTACCTGAAATAAGAACAAGAGAATTTCCAAAAGCTCCAAAAGTTTAACGTGGCTGCTGAATGTTCACTTGTGTTCTTTCCCATCAGGTGGAGTATACCTTAGCAAAATAATCCAGGCAAAAGCTCGTCTTTTCACCCGCAACATCAGAGACCCGGGGGCAGCATTTGAGTACGTTATCTTTGCTAACAAAAAGGAGCAAAGGTGTGTGTGCATTTTCCAGGCTGGACACCTTCTGGAGGGACCACCAGGGTGAGATAACACACTCCTGTCCAAGCTTATCGAAGTCTGTGCTTTTCACGTTGTTATACTCCATTCTCTTTGTCATCCTCTCAGCCAGCAGCTTTCCAGTAAACCCAAAGTGGCAGAAATAAATGGGAAAAAATAAAGGAAGACTTGAGAATTTTTAGCTAGACTTAACTCTAAATGTTCCGTCAAATCTCACAAGTTTTACTGTCTCATGTACCAATGTCTGTGCTTCCAGAAATGTCCACGGGGGGGCGATAGCCACTATGATTGATACCGTGACAGGAACTCATGCTTGTGTGCATTCTGGACCTGTTATGACTGCCAACCTCAACATCAACTACCGCAGGTACAAGAACAAAAATCAGCAAATTGTACATGATAAGAATATTTATTGAACATGTAGCACACCTTACAGAAATATGAGGATTAAACTGTTTAGTATATTAAAGGAAAAAAATGTTAGATGTTTTCATGTGTGTTGTCCTGCTTGTTAACATGGAGCATATTTAGCTGCTGGGCAGGGTTTATGGAAGTATCACTGAGGCGGTCATGCAGAAGTCATGAAGGTTTCTCCCTGCTCCAAGTCAGTATAATGAAGATCGACTCTGAATGATGTCACATAGATAATTCATTGTGGAAATTAAATATGCAGCATCGGTGTCACCGAGTCAGCCCAAACGGTTCACTTTCTTTGGTCAAGCACGGACCAACAGACATTTGCTCGGCTGCCCAGTTGTTCTGTTTAACACATAGCAAAATATGAATAATTACACATATAATTAACACAAAGTAACACCTCTTAGTGCACTACTTTGATCATTTACTGTGAGTTTGATCATTTTGTCTTGTTCCAAGTCCCATCCCGCTGGGAAGTACAGTGTTGATCAAATCCTCTCTGGATAAGAAGGAAGGCAGGAAAACGTTAGTTTCGTGTAAAGTGACCAGTGCTGACGGCGCCAGATTGCACACAGAAGCAACAGGTAAAGCAACAGGTTTTCCCCCTCCCACACACACACACACACACACACACATACAAAATCTCAGATGGACATGTTACTGTGAAAGCTGCTGGTAAGTGGTACATCTGCTTGTCTGTTTTCTTCTCTGCAGCACTGTTTGTGTCAATCGGCGTCAGCCAACTAATGAAAGGGTGACACGAACACGCCAGCCAGCCATCTATGAAGAAGGAGACTTCAGAAACAGTGTGCATTTTTTTTGTTTTGTCTAAGTGGGCCATTAGTTTTTTTTTTTAATTAAAAGGATGTACATATTTTATAGGTGATAGAAGGAAACTCTTATATTAAATAAAAAAGTTAACCTTCTATTTATACTACTAATATGTTGCATTTGATCTGATACTTAGCTCTACTTGACTGCTGCTCCTTCATGTTACTAACTCATGAACAAATTTACTGAACTAATTCAGAAGTATTGATGGTATTGATGCAGTATTGATGGTTTTAATTAAGACTGCTGTATTTGAGAACAATGTTATTGATTTAAATGTACTGTTCATTTATTTATCATTTTATTTTCTCCAAAAAAGCCTTTTCTATTGGTATTGCGTTGCTCATGCAGGTGGTGTGTTTGTCAGAGTTAAATAATCTGCATTGAGAAATAAAACGTTTTTTGGGGATACTTTGAAACTGATGATCTTTACATTTGAGTAGATACCGTCAGACTTAATCTTGAAATAATTCTGTGGTAATCTGCTGAACTTAATGATATTCATAGGTTAATACTATTAATAGTAAACACTGTGTAGTAAATGTTGAAAGGTTTAATTAAGGGATACTGAAATATATGTGATACAACATCAGCTTACTACTTTTTGTCAGTAAATCACACAACTGAAGGACGAATGGGTTCTAAATTTATTCTTGAAGTTTTGTGCCCCTTACATCACAAATGTTACACAGTTTTGTTTTTCATGTGTGGGTTGTAAACTGTTACCCCCCGTGTGGTGGTTGTGGTTTTATTTGAATGTGGGGTGTGAATTTGCATGCCATGAGAAATTATGACATACAATGAAGGCACGAGGACTTCAAACCCAAAATCGTCACGACAACTGGCTGTTTTTTACACGAGCTGGTTATTCTCGTTCACTCTGACACTTTGAACGCGTTTCTACATTCAGAAACGGCTGACGGATGCCGCAGTATGCCATAATAAGTAACACAGTCCACATCACAGAGATCAGTGCTGCTCTAGCAGCCACTGCAGACCACAGTTCTACAAAACATGACACCTGAGAGTATGTAGAGTACTGTTTTTGATTAAACACATACTGTACTGACTATAGGTTGAGGACAACATACCTCCCGAATAGGCTGGCATCTTGTAACTGAGGAGCAATTACAAAATGACTCCAAAACATAAAAATATTATATGTGGGATTAGTTTTTTTAGGGAGGTAGCAGGTTCACTTTATATATATATATATATATATATATATATATATATATATATATATATATATATATATGGAAGAGCATATGGGAGAAGGATGCAACCCATAACGGCAATGCTCAGTGGCTAGAGGATCTGAGGGCTGACCACAGCGACCTCCCTGAACAGGGTCCAGTAACCATCACAGTGGCAGATATCCAAGAAAGGGTCTCCAGTATGAAGAGTTGGACAGCACCAGGGCCCGACATGGTTCACGCCTACTGGCTGAAGAAGCTGACTGCACTCCACGAGCGTCTGGCAGCACAAATGAACCAGCTGCTAGTTAACGAGAGACACCCGGAATGGCTAACTGAAGGCCGGACGGTCCTGATCCCCAAGGACCCCAAGAAGGGACCGGTCCCCTCCAACTACCGACCAATAACCTGCCTCAGTACTACATGGAAGCTCCTGTCAGGCATCATATCGACTAAGATGAACAGGCACATGGGTCAATACATGAGTGGGACACAGAAAGGAATTGGCAAGAATACCAGAGGCGCAAAACACCAGCTACTGGTAGACAGAACAATCAGCCGAGACTGCAAGACCAGACTGACCAACCTGTGCACTGCCTGGATTGATTACAAGAAGGCCTATGACTCAATGCCCCACAGCTGGATACTGGAATGCCTAGAATTGTACAAGATCAATGGGACCCTAAGAGCCTTCATCAGGAACTCAATGGGGATGTGGCGTACAACACTAGAGGCCAACTCCAAGCCCATAGCACAAGTCACCATCAAGTGCGGGATCTACCAAGGAGATGCTCTGTCCCCACTGCTGTTCTGCATAGGCCTGAACCCCCTCAGTGAGATCATTAACAAGACTGGCTACGGATACCGACTACAGAACGGAGCAGTTGTCAGCCACCTCCTGTACATGGATGACATCAAGCTGTATGCCAAGAGTGAACGAGACATCGATTCACTGATCCACACTACCAGGCTATACAGCAATGACATTGGAATGTCGTTCAGACTGGAGAAGTGTAGTCGGATGGTAACAAAGAGAGGGAAGGTAGTCAGAACTGAGGGATTGAACTACCAGAAGGCAACATTGCAGACATAGAGGACAGTTACAAGTACCTGGGGATCCCACAGGCGAATGGGAACCATGAAGAGGCCGCTAGAAAAGCTGCAACCACCAAGTACCTGCAGAGGGTCAGGCAAGTCCTGAGGAGTCAGCTGAATGGTAAGAACAAGATCCGGGCCATCAACACGTACGCCCTGCCCGTGATCAGGTACCCTGCTGGGGTAATAGGCTGGCCAAAGGAGGAGATAGAAGCCACTGACATAAAGACAAGAAAGCTCCTTACCATGCGTGGAGGGTTTCACCCCAAGTCCAGCACCCTGAGGCTGTACGCTAAGCGGAAGGAAGGGGGCTGGGGACTGGTGAGTGTCAGCACCACAGTCCAGGATGAGACAAGGAACATCCAAGAATACATTAGGAAGATGGCCCCAACTGACCGAGTGCTCAGTGAATACCTCAGGCAGCAGAAACCCAAGAAAGAGGAGGGAGACGAGGAACCATCATGGAAGGACAGGCCCCTGCACGGTATGTACCACCGGCAGATAGAGGAGGTGGCTGATATCCAGAAATCCTACCAGTGGCTGGACAAAGCTGGACTGAAAGACAGCACAGAGGCACTAATCATGGCAGCACAAGAACAAGCTCTGAGCACAAGATCCATAGAGGCTGGGGTCTATCACACCAGGCAAGACCCCAGGTGCAGGCTGTGTAAAGATGCCCCAGAGACAATCCAGCACATAACAGCAGGGTGCAAGATGCTAGCAGGCAAGGCATACATGGAACGCCATAACCAAGTGGCCGGCATAGTGTACAGGAACATCTGTGCCGAGTATAACCTGGAAGTCCCGAGGTCAAAATGGGAGATGCCCCCAAGGGTGGTGGAGAATGACCGAGCTAAGATCCTGTGGGACTTCCAGATACAGACGGACAAAATGGTGGTGGCTAACCAACCGGACATAGTGGTGGTAGACAAACAGAAGAAGATGGCCGTAGTGATCGATGTAGCGGTTCCGAATGACAGCAATATCAGGAAGAAGGAACACGAGAAGCTGGAGAAATACCAAGGGCTCAGAGAAGAGCTCGAGAGGATGTGGAGGGTGAAGGTAACGGTGGTCCCCGTGGTAATCGGAGCACTAGGTGCGGTGACTCCCAAGCTAGGCGAGTGGCTCCAGCAGATCCCAGGAACAACATCGGAGATCTCTGTCCAGAAGAGCGCAGTCCTGGGAACAGCTAAGATACTGTGCAGGACCCTCAAGCTCCCAGGCCTCTGGTAGAGGACCCGAGCTTGAAGGATAAACCGCCCGCAGGGGCGTGCTGGGTGTTTTTTATATATATGTATATATATATATATATATATATATATATATATATATATATATATATATATAATATCAAATATGTACGATGACTACCTGACCTTTCAGAGCTAAGTTAAAGTCATAATGCACCATGTCCAACCAGCAATATATAAGAGCAAAGCCTTCCTGCTTGTAACTTTACATAGACTTTCAAATGGCTTGCTGAGACCATGACATCAAATGTGAATGTTCATTATGCAGTGCAACCCAATTAAAAAGTATTAGTTTAGCTATATTTTCATTTCAGATTAGTTTTTACCTTATAGTTGTTTTGTCACATTTAAAGTCACATGAAAAACAAAGATTGTATTGGTGTCTGTGTAGCCCTGTTAAAAAGCAGAGTACACCCCATAATTCATCGTCTTGTAGAATCAACTACAATAACCTGAAGTATTTATTCTCTTCTTGCTTTTGTCAGTCTCTCACGTCATGGTGGAGGAATTTTGGCTCACTCTTGTTAACAGTGTTCCTTTAGTTCATTAAGGCTCATTCATGCACACCTCTCTTAAGGTCTCACTACAACATTTCAGTCTTGTTCAAGCCTGGACTTTGACTCGGCTGTTGCAGCACCTTGATTATTTTTCTTTTTTCAGTCATTCTGTTTTGCTGCTGTGGATCTTTCTCCTGTCGCATGATCAAATTCCATCCAAGCGTTAGCTGTTGGACACATTGGGATTGGAATAAGATAACACAAAGATAAGAATCTGGATGGCCCCTATACTCTTTTGCTTGGAAGACTTGCAGTTTAATATTTAACATCTTGATTTCTCAGTCCACAGGCTGATTTTCCACTATCCCACACTCCACCTTAAATGAGCTCAGCCCTGGGGAAGGTACAGATGGTTTTCTTTGCGTGGTACTTGTTTGTCTTTGTCCTGTCTTCCTCCCCTCACCTTCAACCAGTGAAAGATGATGGCTGCTGTCCCTCTCTGAGCCTGGTTCTGCTGGAGGTTTCTTCCTGTTAAAAGGGAGTTTTTCCTTCCCACTGTTGCCAAGTGCCTACTCATAGGGGGGTCATCTGATTGTAGGATCTTTACCTTACAATGTAAAGCGCCCGGAGGTGACTGTTGTTGTGATTTAGTGCTATATAAATAATAATATTAATATAAATGAAATAAAACTGTACATAATTTAATTTTTGTAAGCAATGATAAAGTATGGTTTTCAGAAATGTTCTATATGTGGCTCTATAATATAGTGGTTTGCACATTTGCCAAACAAGCAAAAGATTCCTGGTTTAATCCTGGGAGGAGACTGGGTTGCATCAGAAAGGGCATCAGGTGCAAGAATATGCTGAATGACCCCTTGCGAATTAGAGTGCAGCCTTCCTGGGCTCATGCAGTGATTTCCACTACAGATTTGTGTGTCTATGTGTTTTTAAAATTCAGTGCTGCTCAAGGGTCTGAACATCGCAGTCAGTCTATTAAGAGAGCGTAAAGAGATTTATAAATGTGTGTGTATATATATATACACACACACACATATATATGAAGAACCACAGGTCATGAAATCTTAAAAATTCTTGGTCATTTAGGAGAATATTTTTAAACCTTTAAACAGAGTGCCTCTGTTGTAAAGAGGTTTTATGCACAACTGCAAAAAGTGACTGTTTAAAGTTAATATGAGAATAATTATTTTCAAGAAATTTTTTTTTCTGTTCTGCTTTTTAGTAGATCCTGTCAAGTAAGTTTTTATGCAGCAGTCAATTAGTGGTTTAAGGTCTACAAGCCATACAGACTTTCAACTGCCTTTAACTTTAGTTCTCACACAGTTTGGTCGAATGTGTGGTTTCTGAGTGTATGGGCTCATCACAGTACAGACCTGGTGGTCTTTTCAGGGCCCCTCATAGCTTTAACCTCAGTAAAATTGAGATGGAAATGCTACCAAAGTTTTTTAAAACCTTAATGGTGTGTGAGCATCTGTGTGTTTGTGTGTACGTGTGTATGTATGAGTGAGTACAGGACAAGTGAGCACTAGCAGTGTTTTTTTTTCCTTTCCCCTGAAGAGCCATGTGGTCAAGTTGGGTATGAGGAAGCGGGTGGAGGTGTTTCCACTTTCAGTTAAAACCACCTGCAGCATGCTCTGTCCAGTAGCATTTTAGTCTTCAGTGCTTTTTTTTTGAGGGGCCACAGTTTCACAATCCCACGGCCTTGTCATGAAATGTTTTGGTAGCTCTGAAGAGGATTCAGTGTTTTAGTTCTCTAGTTCACAGGTAGATTCTCAAATACTTAGACATTAACACATTTTCTCATAATTTAGTTTCTGTACACCTCCAACAATAGATTTTAGATCAAAGGTCAGTTCAGTTTTTATCTTCAATAAATAAAAAGCATGGCCCTGTTGGGTTGAGATCAGGTCATCAGGACATGGCCACTGAAGAATATCCCACTTCTGTGCTTGGAGAAACTCTTAGGGATGTTTCCTGGAAAAGTCTAATCTGGAAGTGGCTTGCAACTTGTGAAGCTGTTTTTCTTAATTATGGAAAGAATATTTTGATCATCCAGTCTTTCAGGCTTCTTGGTATTACTGAGCTGACAATGCATACCTGCTGTTTGAGAAGGAACCGGAGTTTTGATTTGGACAGCTAAAGATTTTTTTGTTTGTCCTCTTTTACTCGCATGGCATCTCTTTGTTCCAATGAACAGCTATCAAAGCTAACAAAATGACTTCAACACATGGGATCAACTCCAGATCCTGCTGAATCTGTTCATGGAATGACAAGGAACAGGCCTCACCTGGCCATGCAACTGCTGGTCAGTCAATTACCCCGTTGCTTTTGAGGCAAATGGGGGACTGTGTATAAAAATAAACAATTAATTCAAAATTGCAGTTAAACCCCTTCAGTTAAAGTGTGCACATCGATCTAATCTTGATTGTTTGATTCAAAATAATCCCCTGTGGTGGAGCACAGAGGCAAAACTAAAAAAAAAAAAAAAAAAAAAAGAACAGTACAAAATTAAACCAAAAACAAACAAATCAAAATCCAAAACCTTAAGCATGTAAATATGCTTTGTATTGTTCTTTGCTGCAGTTATTAGCAACATTTGAAATGAAAATACTCACTTTCTCACAGGTTAGCTAGCCAACACATCACTTAACTGTTTTTACAGCATGTGTGTTTGTTTGTTAGTTAAAGCGAGCCATGCAGCATTCACTCCCTCACTGCACCTCTGAATTATTTTTTTTAAGTACTTTTAGCATAAAAGAATCAGAATCAGAGTCAACTTTAAACACAGGAACTTTAACCCTAACAGCCTTTGAGACTTGTAATCTGTAAATGCTGGTAAAAGTGAAAGGACTTGATAAGACCCTGAAGTGATTCTTGGTGATTTAGATGAACTCCAGTGTTTTGAGTGAGTGTTGGATTATGAGGATTATGATTTATTATTGCGAGTTAATTTTTGTAGTAAAATGATTTTAAAATATAGCTGAACAAATGATTAGTAGTTTGACACACAATTATTTATTTATTTATTTTGATAATTAATATTATTAATAATATTAATAATTAGCAGCTCAGTTGTTGTGTACATAGTAGTTCAACTTAGTTGTTAAAGTAGTTAGAACAAATTATAATTGACTGCTCAAAGACATGCTGATCTAAGGACATACTAAGATTTTTTTTATTGACGTTTAAAAACATTGTTGTCGTGAAAGAAATACGTCCTTACGAAGAATGAAAAGTGTCACTATCACGTGGCAAACATTAAATCAAGATAAGATTTTGCAGCCCGGGTTCATATGAGTTGTCTGCTACAGGCTACTTGAGTAAATGCACTCGGTTACAGTCTGTTTCCCTCCTGACATGCATGTGTCTGCACCATGTCTGCAACCACTGTACGAGCCATGTCTTAGAGGATTTACCACAATGATGTAAACCGAGAAGACGTATCGATTATTCATCGTTTTCTTTTTGTCCTCCCACCCGTGTTAAAATGGGGCATAAAATAACCCCTCCGTGTATGCCATACTGTATGGGCAGGGCCCTACGAGTAATTCTAACAAAAATGACACCAACCCACGAAAAGGGATTTTTAATTTAAGGATGTTCCATTTCCATACAGACTGAAATCTAACGTCTCCACCGTGCATTTTATTTTCTCGATTGGTGTGGCGGAAATTTGTGGCAGCAACATGGGATTATATTTCTCAACCGAGCACTTCAAAGCAAAACCCGATCCGGTGCTATTACGTAAGAGCCGGTGACATAACTCTCTCCAGCCTGGGACGGCTAGGGCGCACTGTGAGCGCAAGGGGAGGGGGGTGGCGGGCGCGCGGCCGGCCGGTCCAGCTGCACTCTCCGCACTGCTGCTGCCACAGGGGGGAACGGGATTATTTCAAAAACAACCACACAAGAGGAGGAGTGCTGTTGAATAAGGGACCCTGACACACAGAGAGAGAGAAAGAAAGAAGCCAAGGAAGATGACTGCCGATTTTGGGGAGCCACTGTGAAGACTCTTGAAGGAGGCGAGATGGCAGTGCACGTTTTCAAATGCCTGCGCCGGCCTGGGCGCTAGAGCGACCAACAGGTAGTATGAGTCTCGAGTTTTGCTTCGTTTCTTTCTGAGCACTGCAGTGTCAGCAGATAGATTTGAAAACTGACTGACCTTACAGGACTTTGTGGTTTGTGTGCGCCAGAGTGCGTGAGTGAGAGAGCGAGTGAGTGAGGGGAGAGTGTGTGCAGGCCCACCTACTGGTGTTTTGACAGGAGAGTTATGGAATATGAAGAGCCCGACGTGCCCTCCGCTGACACCCCCATCAAGAGAGGTGAGATTTTCCCTCTCCAGGTTACATTTACACTGTGGCAGGTGCAGGAAAACTGAACTTTAAAGTCACAGCAAGAAAAATACAATTTGTTTGACTAGTTTCAGCTCACTAAACAGTGTGCCTTGACATTTTATGCCCTCATGTCCCTCGCTTATTTCCCAGCATGCCTTTGTGTGCCCACTCACTCCCATCCCCTCCTTTCCTCCTCACTTTTATCTCATCCTGTTGGCCTCTAGTGCACCAGCTGACTCCCTATCTCTCCCTCTCTGTTCACTCTTAACTTCTCCCCCTTCACTCTCATCCATCTTTACCCTAGTAAACCTCCTCATCCCTTTAACTGGGGTATGGTTAAGGTGCTGTGAGTGTGTAAGAATGGCAGTAAGCCGGAGTAATCCATGGGAATTAGCTCTAATTTTTGCCTCTATTACTGGCCAATGCCTTTCTGTTCAAAGCCTCTCCCAGGCCATAATCAAACTATTGGCAGTGACTGGAGATAAGACTGTCTCTCTGTCACAGAAACCCATAGCACACCTTTCCTACAGGATAGCAACACAGCTTGTCTGAAGTGCTGCAAAATGTATTTGTGTGTGTATGTGTGTGCCTCCATTTAATGCATGTAAGAGGCAAAGCAAATAAATAGGTTCTTATTTCTAAAGAGGTGAAACAATAATGAGGCCTGTCCCCTTTTCTCCAGTAAATGTAGGAGGATCATAGCAGCAACAGTTTACATTCAAAGTCCTGAACTTTGTATTTTACCTTTGAAAATTTCACCACACTGCTGATATAGTTTTTGGTTTTCTTGACTTAAGTTTTTCGATATTTGCCACTAACATTGACAGATTGATACTTTTATCTACCCCCCTAAACTCCCCCAGAAACATAACATAAACAATTTGCTGGTTACCCTAGATTACCTTTAGACCGCAATGCCAACAGTTTTAATTTGGAACCATTAGTGATTTAATAGTATTATGTAACCATTAGAAAGAAAGCGACCAGCAGGCAGGTCAGAGAGGAAACAGGCACAATTTAGTGTCCATTATAGATGTATTATAGATGCACAATTATAATTTAAAATGGGTTTTGTTTATGTTGCAAAGTGTCAATGGTAATCAAGGGAGGAAAATAGGGTAAGATTAAAAGTGAAAAAAGAAATGCCAGTATCAACAGGGACACTGAAATGGCTCTTAAAAGTTTTATGTCCTTCTGTTCTTCTTCTTCTTCTGGTTTTTATTTGCAAGTGACAATACAAACAAATAATTCCAGAGTGGTTTCCTTTGGAGATAGCTTGCCTTGGGTAAGTTAAAGTCATGTCGTGCAGAATTTAGTGTAAAAATGACAACGTTTGGGGTAAATTTGTTAAAATGATGCACAGCTGAAGCTTGAACATTATGTGCAGGATACCTAATGCATCTGGCCCTGGAGCTGATGCTTTATTCAGGTTAAACTAGAGTGTGGTTGCACTGTTTTATTTTCATATTTAGTTTCCGTACTGCTGAGACGGCTCTTCTTGACTTGATGAGAGTCTTGGTTTTAGCGGCTGTTGTGGGCGTCACTCACTTTTCTCAAGCAGTAGTTTTAGTCTTGCTCCACATTTGGGGTTTTTTCTCCTGTCTGTACAGTATAGGAAAAGAGAAAAACAAAACAAAACAATCTCCTGTTCATTATCCAATAAACGCCCATTTGTGGTGTTCCCCAGGGACCTATTGTAGGTCCGATTAATTTCACCGTAAATCATTCTGCAGCCATTTCTGAACCAAAAACTGTCTTCACAGCAATGACAGTATATTATTCTTTTAACCAAAATGCATCTGGCCTTCTTCAGCCGTCTGCTATTTTCTTGGAAATCAATGCAGACAAGTCAAGAAATACTTTCTGTTCTAAAAGAACACTAGCCTTGCAGCCGTCCTACTGATGTTTTCAGAAACTCTTTGAAGCCAACATGTTCAGATGACTCTTTTTACAGAGAGATTATCCACAATTTGTGACACTGTGAGTGCTACTCCTTTTTTTGTCACTCTATACCTTACTTTTCTTAAACTCCTGCAAAGGTTTGCTTCACCAAATTGGCAGCGACATTTATTTACAGACTTGTGGTGAATTACTTACGGTGTACTTCTGAGCTACACGACTGTCCTAAAATTTTCAGCTGTGTAGATGTTTTGGGTTTAAGATTTTAGAGGAACTGCACGTGTTGGCACATTCTTCTTGAAACCTGGCGAACAGCTTAACCATCCAAATCAGACTTGCTTTTAACTTGATTTGTACATATTTCTTTTTGTTTCAGCATCTAGCATATATTCCTTTTCATATTTTATAGTTGTTATGGTACTATATGTTGTAATTTTTTTACTTGTTTTAGTAATCTTCTTCTCAAATGTATGCTTTTCTTTTTCTTACTGATTAAGCATTCTACCTAAACCTAATTTTTAAAAAGCCCTTTTTTAATCTTGTTTACTGTATTTGGCACCGGTCTTGGATGTTCACATGTTTTGTATGTTTTCTGTGCTAGATGGGTCGTGACAAAATCGTCGCCTCCTCTCTGGGTTCAGTGGTCTTCGGTGCTGTTATGTAACACAGCAACTGTCACTTCAGCAGTGAGCTTAGATGTCAGTGCAGAGAGTGAGATTTTGCCTGATGGGTGGTGTTGATTTTTGTGCCTCCGCTGTCACTTTTGGGTGTGTGTAGATGGTTCATGGCCTGGCTAACAGGTGTGCCTTGCTAAATATGTACATGCTGTGTCACATTTAGTTTTCACAGGTGCCATCGACCGCATGTTTATTTAATTCTGCTGCAGCAATATTTTAGGCATTTAATACCATTGGTGACACATTTCAGGAATAACAGCGGTGCAAATAGTTGGCGTCAATTCTCGCTCATTTTCGATCAGCGTATCGGGGTTCAGCATTTTATTTATTTTTTAAAATCAGATTAGTCGGCCTTAAAATCGTCTCCGTAAGGCGAGAAGCTGCTGTGCGTTTCTGTAAATGACTATTCAAGGAACGCAGGGGAAAGCATTGATGTAACACTAATGTAAAAAACACTGAAAAAAATTCAGGCCGTCCTCATTTGGAAATGATGCTCTAATAAATGTAGCTGATTTTTTGTGTGTAATTAATCAGCCTTTTCTTAATCGATCACCTTTAAAACAGTTGCTCTGTGAGTGTTGAAATTTTCTTTTCATTTTCCGTGCGTGCACTGCTGCGCTTTCATTCCATATATTCTGCTTATGAAGCAAAACTGATTTGATGAGGGTAGGAAAACAGAGGAAACCACAAAGGGCCTGATCTGGCGCCAGACAAAGACCGGCTAGCTCTACGTCTTCCATTGATACTTATCTGCCCTGCATTCAAACCTCTGTCTAACACACACAGCCTCTCACACGCAAATACACAGAGAAAACGCACACATACCCTCACACACATGCGTATACATACACCCACAGCAGTAAACCCCCTGCTTAAGAACTGACCCTTAGTCGCTCTAGCTGCACTTCAGACTTTCTCACAATTGCGGTCACAAAGGCAGACAAGAAAGAGGACCTATTGCTTCACAGACACCCACCTTCCTCTACCTTTATGTCCTGTGTGTGCGTGCGCTGAAACACCACACAAACATATCATAGACCCACACTAGTGTAAATAGGAATCCTCTAATTTAGCCTCTCCGCTCTCACTGAGGCTTCTTATCTGTCCACATGCTATTGTACACTAGAAAAGAAGCCAAAGAAAGTGCTGCCTACTGCAAACCCCGTATCAAACTGCCATTTAGGAGCTGACAATGACTACAGTGTAATTTTATGCCGGTTTTACTTTCCCTCTCATTTCAGTCTATTTGAAAGTCAGGATTTTACTTGTTGTTACAGTAGTAACATGCTCATTTGGATATTTGATTATGATTGGTGAGTATGATATGTATTTGAATGTCAAACGTGCTTTTGTAATCCATTCATTGCACTACGAATAGCTCCTGTGTAGGTTTCAGTGGTATTTAAATTGTTCGCTTAAGTAAAAGTAGAGATACCGCACTCTAAACATGATCACTTCTTTTTTTAGTAGCAGATGTAAAGGGAACAATAAGTTAAGGTATCAAAGGTATTCATCGAGCAATCAAAGATTGTCTCATCTAACTTTTGTGATGGGGTTAGCTGTCATTTGTAACTCTTTTTTCTTAAAATGTTATACTGTACAACATTTATCTCAAAAATGAAGTAAATCCGATGCCTAATTTATTTTCCAGTGGCTATCACATTTTCAATTCAAAGAGATGGAAAACTCTATTGGTAAATGTTTACTCCTGGATTCAATATGAAGCTTAGATGCCACTGTGTAACGCCCACCATGTATTCATATGAGTATACAGCAGGTTGAGTTTCTTTCACTAAAATGCGCTTTAGGATGCTCGTACAAAGCATAGACTCACAAAGTTGTTTAGTTTGAATCCACTAACTACCCTTTTTCCTCCCTTTAGGAGGTGCCGTGTCCAAGAAGAGTCATTTGAGTAAGTTGTCTACATTTGTGTGTGTGTGTGTGCAGTAATAACTTTGCTTGTGTTTGTGCTAGATATTTGTGCATGCAATGTGGTTAACTTCATAGTTAGTGAACATGCAGCATGCACCTGTACAGCAAAACACACATACACACAGTAGTGTCGACGGGGACGGGGCCATTAGTGACACACTCGGCGCGCGGCGTGTCGCACCTGTGCTACCCCCCTCGCACAAACACACTCGCAGACAAACAGTGATGAAAATACCAACCACTTTGGCATCTGAATGCAGATGAAAGCGATAACATCTCGTCTTTTTTTAACTTTTTTGGTTTAACACCTTCTGCCACAACTTTAGCACACCTGTGTATGTTATCGAGAGTGAAGGTGCTGTGTGTAACACACCACCGACCTTCATATTAGGTGGCGTGATGATAAACCAACTGAGACTAAATAATAATGGTTTTCATTCATCACACGTACCCAAAACCAGAGAAGACAAGAAAGGAAGGGCAACGTTTGGGGGTCTTCTGTGGTTCTGTGTGGCGGGATGGAAGTGGAGGGAAATATGAGTGGAGAATGAAGAAGCTGTGGTGGATTGCAGCTGCAAGTGTTTACTTAAACACAGCACTGAAGACATAAAATAGTCTGAAATACATTTTTCAGTTAAGTTGAAGAGCTCACATAAAAAAATAACAGATCTCAAAATACGTACCTTTTTTTTTTAGCTACATCATCCGAACAATTTTTAATAAAATGCAAACTTAACATTGAACACATGCAGCATAATAATTAATTAAGGTAATGTTTAACTCGCTGTACTTTTGAAACCTAATTGCTAATTGTATGAAAATGATAAATATGTAGATTTTACTTAGAGCATTTTCAGTGGAGGAGATCTGTAAGCTAAACTCAGATAACCTGAATCAAGTGTGTAAATATGCTACATGGAGAATAAATAATTCTTTAAAATGATTTTCTCTCTCTCATATACATATATATATGCATTATTTGAAAATATCTGAAATCTCCAAACTGAGTTTCCCAATAACAGAAATGTAAGTTTGTGTGACTTACATATTTTTTTTAAGTTCATCTCCAGTGATTCCTGTCTGCTGGTTTGACTTAAACTCTCTCATGGACAGTCTCAAAGGTGCCAGACATTATAAAGCATTTTTTGACATATGATACAGAGTGAGGGGGTGAAGGATAACAACAAAGGTATAAAGAAAAAGTACCTTGAGAAAAACGACAGGGCAGGGGACGGTCCCCCCTTCTTTGTCTTGATCTCTCTCTCTCTCTCTCTCACACACACACACACACACACACACACACAATCATGCACACGCAAACAAGGAAGGTGAGGCGGTGACTGACACTCAAAAGTCTGAATATGTATGCTGAAGCTGCAGTGAGCACCCGACCCAGCTTGATAAAGGACGAGCAAAAAAAGGAGCAAGATTAAAAGATATAGGTGGTTCCAAAAAACGAGTGTGTGTCAAAAGAAAGACTATTCTTAGACAAAGTGAGAGGACAAGTGAGTTTGTGAAAGTGGGACAAACGTCTGACACAAGTGGAGGAGTGAGGATGATGCGAGGTAGGGATGAAGCTCTTCAGCGTGTGTGTGTGTGTGTGTGTGGGCACTTCAATCAAAGATATTTTTTATCAATTAAATCAGTTACGTGCTTTTTGATGACGTTTTTCTCCAAGCCTCCCATATTTCAAACTTTACGATTATAAGGTAACGTTGCGACTGATGCCTCTGATGGTGCACGAAATCGGTATCGTTCGATAATAACGTCACCTTTTGGTTAAAAGTAGCTGTGTCTTTTTAAACCTTCACCAAGTCACCCTGAAATATCTGTGCTTTCATGCAGACTCAGACACCTGTGGCTTCAAACACATCAACTTTCTCAGGGTGTGTCATTAAGCTTTTTGTTCAGGTTTGCACTTTAGTTTCTGGTGTAATACTTCGTTGAACAGGAAAACGCCGCTCAAGTTTCAAGTGCCTTTATATTTCACAATTTTTTCTCGTGTGCTAACTAGAATTTTACAGCTTTACAAGTTTTATTGAATCCCACCGACGGATGTTTTTAGCAGCATTGTAGAAAGCATGAAAACACACACGTGTGTTCCTGTGCTTATGGTTTTCAGCGAGTAAAGATTATCTAATCTGTTTTGAGTCCCTCCATTGGCTGAATTTTGAGTACCTTCACAGTGATTGATGTGTTTCAGTTTTACGGTTTGGCAATATGACTCAATTTTGAGCTCTCTTTGATGATTTTAAGATTTGAATCATGTCTCAGATATTTCTGCCCTCTGATACTCCCACATATACAGTATACCTCAGGCTAGGCTAATTCTGTAGAGTGAAAAGGTTGTATAAAAATGTATATTTCTGGAAATAATACCCATTCATAACATTGTAGTAACACCTTTTGTCAAGTCAAGTTTCCATTGTAAGTAATTCTTTTAATGAAGCCAGTGATTGGTGGAAGATCAGTGTGACCAGGTTATAATATAATATTTAAGATGTTGAGTTTTTATTTATTTTTAAAATCATACACACACACACACACACACACACACACACACACACACACACACACACACACACACACACACACACATATATATATTATATATATATCATAATCAATCATCATAGTCTTGCACTTGAGTGCGGAAAACAGGATGTTTCACTACCGCAGTGCGTTGCTTTTAAATGGACCGACTCCAAGCACGTACAGGATGCAGAGGAAATGCTAAAAGTGTGATACTGAAAATGATTTCTCACACAAATAAGTCCCAGATTACCTGAATAAAAATGGACAAAATACACAAAGAGGTGACAAGGGAGAAAAGGCAAAGGGAACAATGAAAATTGATTAATTTGTTTTTGCTGCGTACACACTTTTGCCGTTGCAACTTGCAAACTCTTATAGACACACCAGCACACGCAAGCACAAACACGCATACACAGATGCGCAGCTGCTTTTTAGATGGCGGCTAGATGCAGCATATCTCTGCCCTGCAGCTGTGCTGTGGATACTGCCTGTGTGAACAAAACGAGAGCAGCCTCTGATGAAAAATAACTAACTAAATATATTTGTGTTATGACCACAGCTGGGAGACAATGAATTATCTCTGGTGTTACACACTTGATTCCATCAGGCGCACTTGAGATGGCTTTGTTGCTGTGTTTGGGGGGATTCCTGTGTAGATTGTTACACAGTTTCTTTATCAGAAAGGATTTCCTTGTTCCTCTGGGTGCAGAAGCCTGCAAAAGCACTTCCAAAGCAGCAGAAGCGGTTGGCTACAGATCAAAGCAGACATGAAAATGGCAGGTGACACATTCCCCCCCAAAATTTGGTAAATGAAATACACAAGTCGAGCTGATTCATACCCTTTGCTACTGTCAAAACATTACCTCTTTCAGACACCTCCGAATTCAGGAGCAACTTCAAAGTCAAATATGTGAAATCTGATGCTAATTGGTGTTCAGATCTGCTTTGAAAAATTCCTCAGATAATCATCTCTCAGTAGGTTTTTCCATCTGTTTTTTGTTATTGCAAATTAATGAAACTCAGCGAAGGAGTTCTTGCATTTATTAAACGACCACAGTCTGGCTCTGAAACCTAAAAATACATTAGCAGTGAACTATTTCTGAGTGAAAATGTTTAGTCCAAAAAAGCTGACGTGAAATGCTTCTTATTAAACCGCTCTCTGGCACTAGGTTTTACTTTATTTCCCCTTTTTTAAAATTAATTTTATTCAGTTGCTGCTTATTTTGTGTTTTCTTGTAACTCTTGGTTTCTTTTAATGGAAAAAAAAGTAACCTGACTTTTTATTGTTATTTGTTTGGATTTGCACTGCAAAGTATTGTATGGTATGATGTGTAGCAAAACATTCATCTTTTATCTAATGTATTTAAATGCAGTACTACACATGCAGTTATTTGTTTAAAAATAAAAAGCTGTGACAATCTGCTTTTTTTTTGTCATTTAAAAATAGTTTTAAATGCAGCAGAAAAATAGTGGTTTTAAGCTAAAGTTCCAAAAGTCTCAAATTTTACTTCAGGACGACCTTAAATTAAAATCATTAAGTGTGTTTTTATGTATTAGAGATAATAACAGTACAAATAAAATTGAATTTAATTCGCCATGAGTCATATTAAAGTAAGCGGTTAAAGAATTTGTCTTCACTGGTGTTGTAAACTCAAAAAATGATCCTACATTAGGTACAGCCCTCCTGTGCTGAGTGTTAATGTGCTGTATGAGGATAAAGAGTCTGTGCAAGTGTGTTTGTTTGTGGATGCAGTCTGTATACAAAGCTTGTTTGCACTTTTGCTTGCGTATGTCTCAAAGGTAAGCTTCCGTCAGAGGAAAGATTGAGGGTTTTTTTGTCCGTTTACAGTTCATAGAACAAGCTGCTGACAAGGTAATTTCAGGCACAGAGAAGAAAGTGTCTGGTTAAACGCTGCAACAGTGGAGCTGGTACAGTTTTCACCCGTGAGTCTGTCTGCCTGTACGTATCATCATGGTAAAATGGGATTCTTTGCCCATAGCGTCACAACCGTGAGAGACACGGTCTCAGAACTGGCGTCTTTGTGAGGTCAAACTGAAGGCCGAGTTCAGAGATTTGGGGCAGTCCGATGTACTAGTTTGCTGATAGCGGCGATGTGAAAAAGGACGTGAGTTTCCACGATAAACCCCTGTCAAAAAGTCTTTTTAAATACCTGCATTGACAGCGGTGCCGTTAGTGTTTTGACTTTACGAGTCTGTTTCTCTGTCTGTGTCACAGCGTCGTGATTGAAAACCTTTACAGGTGAGAGCTCAGTTCAGAAGAAAGGCCTCGATTGATGGTGGTTGTAGTCTGACTCATGAGTGCTGACTAAAGGGAACTAAGAGTCGAGGGGCTAATCCCCATTGTCCCTCTTTTTTATATCACAGGTGTTCTGATCCCATCATAAAACTGGTGCTGGTTTGCATCAGTATTCACACACACACACACACACACACACACACACACACACACACACACACACACACACTTGTGCTCAGTTTGACTTAAACGTTGTGAGAGGACTAATTAATCTTTTTTTGATTTGAAATCCAGGAATAAAAAACTGTCCTTGATCTTTTCTTAATCCTTTTTATTTTTTCTAAATGATTTTGAAAACGTTCCTCATTTTGCAGTTTGCTTTATAGCTTTGTAAATGTTTGAGGGTTTATTAATTTCAGCACATTTAACCTCATCATTATTATTATTTTTTTTGCTTTTTCAGTTTCCCTAAAAAGAGATTTAATGCTTGCACCATTATTATTTTCCTTAATGACTGATATTTATTATCCAAATTTCACTGAAAAGCCATTACAACGTCATCTCTGCTTACAGCTCTAAATGAAAGCCTATATATTATATTATTATATTTAATATATGATTTTTTTTTTTACTTTGACAGCAATCCTGCTTTGTCATTTAAGTTCTCAGTGAAAGATCTCAATACTGTTTTAAAGATCATCAGATCATCTCTGTGTGGCGGCATTTAGGTGTACAGTGCACTGTGTGCGGAAGCGTGGGAGGTGGCACGCTGTTGTTTGTACTGACAAATCAAAATATCTCCACCACTAGTGTACTTAAACCCCTACACTTGCCAACAGCATGTGTCAGGCAGTTTTGAATAACTTTTCAGGCGAACGGTTTTTGTGTAAATGATCTCATTTCATTGTTCCTCAATCATTAAGTGGTTGGTATAGGATTAGTTTCGCACTGTATGTCGTCACTTGTAGGTTGTGATTGCTTACGTAAGGTGTTGGCAGCCATGACTATCAAAAGAGACTTTTTTGAGTGGAAAAATCTGTGTGGACTGCAGAAACATGTTTAAAAGTCTCTATCAATATGAGTTTATTAGCATTACTGCATGTGATTACTGTGCAGTGGGAATTTATAACTGTCTAGCACTTAAGCTTTGCATTGTCATTAGCATACTGTCATGTTTATGTTGCAGTTATGAACTATAAAGCCTTCAATGACTAGAATGACTCATTTTTCAATGTGTTTTATTGCCACTAAAACAGAACAAATCTGAAATGGAGGAAGAAAACATCTACTCGCCTGCTGAGGCCTACTTTAAAATAGAAGAACTGCGCTTTGAGTTCTTCTGTGTTTGCGCACATTAATCAAATGAAAAGAAAAGGAAACCTACACTCACAAAATATAATGAAAGAAATAACACCATACCCGCTGCAAAAACAGTAAAAGTAAAGCAAATAGTACCAGTTTAATTCTGACTAAACTTCGGTTACATATTAAACACTGCTAATTACTTTTATTTTAAAAAATTTGGACTCCACAACTAGGAGGACTCAGGTCATGACATTTATGTGTTTAGGGTGCTAGGTGATAGACAAAGACTAGGTATTAAAACATTTATTTTTTTATTGGGTCTATTGGCTGCGCCGTGTTTTTACAGCTGGAGAATGTAAAGAATCGCTAACAGCACTGATAAATAAAAAAACAAAATGCCAAAAAAAAATTAAAAGTCAGATCAAACTGAAAAAGGTTACTGTTGCACCCAAAGGCCTTGTGGTTGCTTCACTGTTGCCAGTTGTGACAGCATTTTAGCAGTTTTCTTTTTAACGTACGTGTATTTGTAAAATCTTATTCAGTAGCGCAGATTCCCAACAACAGTTGCCTCAAACCGCTTTATATTGCAAGGCAAAGACCAAAAACCATTAGAGAGAAACCCAGATAATCACAAAACCCCCGTGTGAGCAAGCACTTGTTGAAGGCGGGAAGGAAAAACTCCCTTTTAACAGGAAGAAACCTCCGGCAGGGCCAAGATCAGGCAGGCGCAGCCATCTGCAGCGACTGGTGAAGGGTGATGGCAAAGAGAAGAAGAGAAGGAGACAGGACAAAAGGCAAAATAACTATAGTTTAATTCTGTATTAGCATCTGTTGTAGCGACCCCTAAAGGGAATGATCAAAAGAAAAAGATGAAGACAGTCATCTAGTTTTTAATAAGGCCATTGAGAGTCACTGGAGCTTAAACAGATCAAACTGAAAAAGGTTACTATTGCACCCAAAGGCCTTGCTGTTGTTTCACTGTTGCCAGTCATGACAGCATTTTGGCATTTTTCTATTTAACAAACATGTATTTGTAAATCAAGCGCTGTGTTTAGCTACAATGCGCACCAGACGCAATCGCTCGTGACGGAAAAAGACACAAATGGAAGAAATAATGGTAGCGCAGTATTTTTATCACTCTATCTCACACAACCATACAACCATGCAAGCACGCACACCAGGAGATGCTGGGTTTGATTGGTCTGTGCCTGTGGCTGGAGATAACCAGGTGAGACAAAAATGGCTATAATCTGCTGATAGAGGGCTGTTCGGTGGCTGCCTGGCGTTTATTTCTGTTTGGCAGTCGGGCTTTTAAAGGCAGATTGATTCTTGTTTCTGTGTGGCACCAATAAAGATGTCACAGTTGTGTTGGGCTCATTTAAGGTGAGCGCAGGTACGACTACATGGAAAGCTGTTGGAGGAGCGGTGTGCGTGATTGCCATGAGTTTGAGTGTGAGATTGCATGTGTGAGATTGCATGTGTGAACAGCGAAAAGCTTGTGGGCCACGGTGGATTTCCTGTTGTTTGAGGTTGACAATCAGAACTGAAATAACTAAAAAAGCAGAGACCACTGATGTTCTCTCTGACTATCCAGCACTACCAACAGGAACACAATTTTAGTCACAGCTCGGTCTCTTTTCTTCGTTCTTTTTTTTTTACATGTGATATTCAGCTGGCGGCGAAAGGCTGCTGGTCAAGCTTAATGGTTAATTTAAAGGGACAGATTAATGTGAAATGTTAAGCATCAGAGTTAAACTGGTGAAATATTCTTATCATGGTCAATCATGAGGTTAATCAGACAGTTCCATTAGTAGAAGCTGCAGTCTTATCAGATTTGTGGCTCTATTATTTTCAGCTCGATTGTAAATGCCTTTGCTCTGTGTCTATATTTATTTTATCTCAGACTGGCTGTTCTCAGAAACCTTCTAGTGATCCCCGTGGCACCAAATAAAGAGGGCACACACTGACACACTAACACACACTCGTGAAAACAAATCTGACACAGTTATGCACGGAAACGTAAATACTCCCGTATATTGTCAAGTTGCAGCTATAAGAGCTTGTCTCGAAGAATGCAGTCACACTTTCTAATGAGAGACGATGGCGGGAAGAGATAGCCGCCTGCATTATTTTAGGTTATTTGAGGCTGGAAATGCCTCTGCATCACCACACGGCATAATGCGAAAGAAAAAAAGCCCACTTCCTCATGAGCTTCTCAAAAATATTTTTGTCAAGGATCCGTGTTACAATTCATCTTTTTTAATGAATCAAATGACATCTGATTGTGACAGAAATCGCCACTAATCAAAAGACTGGGGGGGTGTGAGAGTTTCACAGTGCAGTGGCATGGGGGGAGGTGAGAGGGGATGGCCATTACTGGCAGTGATGAAGGAGAGCGCATTACTGGCAGCGATGTCCTTTATGAGCGAGATAGAGAAGGATTCACAAAGAAAGAAATGACATGAAAGCAGGAAAGTCAGAGTGAAAGAGAAGTCACGCAACCACTTGAAAGCACTCTGAGGTTGACACCTTCATATTCGCCGCTTTTCTCCATTTGCAAATATTCCATGTCCTCAGAAGTCTCTCGGCTTATTGCATTTGAAGGTATTTTGTTCATTATTATTAAGGCAAGAGGTGCTTGAGAGGAAAATACCTTTGGTCTACTATGGTCACACAACAACTGATAGATGCTTAAGGGAAAGTACAGAATAAAGCAAAAGTTGTGGGAATCACTTTGCAGTTGAATTGTTTAGATAAAAATGTGCAGTGTCATTAGAATGACAGTTGGTATAGTTTTACTTACACTGCGATGAGCTCTGTGCTGCAAATGTTATAAAGGAATGATTAAAAATGCTTGCTTTTAATATTAATAACAGACTCGTTTATTCTGCTATTTTGTTTTGTTTTGTTTCCATCTGTACTGTAGATGTGTGTGCATATACAAAGTCTGAACTATTGAGCTGACATTAGAGCAACAAAGGTCACGTTAAACTACACTGATCAAACGTAAAAAGTGCTGCATTTAAGAACTGTATTTTATTTTCTATAAAGTTAAAGTTTGGATTTAACAAACCTTTTCTCTCCTTCTGTGTTTGTTCAGCCCAGATTGAAGTTATCCCATGTAAAATCTGTGGTGATAAGTCCTCTGGAGTTCATTATGGAGTCATCACTTGTGAGGGCTGCAAGGTGAGATGGGCCACAACAACCTCATTTCCACATCATTCTGATCCTGACCTCATATCACTCCACTCATTATGAACCTACAGCCAGAAGCCTTTAAGGTTTATGCCATAGCTGCCTTAAATTAACAATGTCTGTAATTTACAAAAAAATCCGTTTTTATATTTCTGTAATGATTCATCCATCAGTATGTGCAAGCTCTTTGATCAAAATTATATTTTTAATGCAAAAATATAATGAATGTTGTCATCCATGAATTTTAAAATGACCTTTATTACAAATAAGCAGAAAGGAAATGCATGTTCTTATTTTGTGATGAAGATGTCAAATTACAGTTTTTAACTTCCTAAACAGAAAGATTCGTTTTAGCAGTTGAACATTACTCTTGATTAACTTCTGACTTTCAGTGTGCCGCGCCACATTTGGATATAAAATCATGAATTCAGTCATTTGAGCTTTTTAAAATTTCTAATACATTTTTGTTTTTATAACACTTGGTTTAAATAATTTGTCAAGCAATGTGCAGGAAACAGGAAACACTTAGCTATGTTAGCATAAAACAAATCTAGTTATCAGTGTCTCTTAAGCGTAATAATTTAATATGTATTCATGTTTTATGTTTAACTCATTAAAAAGTGTCTTGAAAATTTAGCCATGTGAATCTACAGAGTTACTTTTCTCATCCAGGTGCTTTTATTTTTGAAGTTCTTGCTAGCAGGCTAACTGGTTTCAATCAATGAACATTTCATCTGTTTTTCTACAAGAAAGCAAGTCGATATTTCCCAATACTCTAGTTCCTAGAAGAATTCCTTTGACAATTGGTGACCAATAAATTTTCCCAATAGGAAAAAAAAATCTGGGACTGTTGTGCAGGGCCGCACCAAAAAACTGTTGAGCAAAACGGAGGTAATCTTATCGGTGCGGCCCTCCACAGCAGTCCCAGTTTCTCACTAACCTTTCACTATTACAGTTGGACTGTTGAATAGCAAGTTTTAGCTTATTTTAGATATTTTGTATCACTTATACCTGACAGATTACAGGAAATATGAGTTATACTGATTTAATTTAGAACTTGTCAGATGATAATAAAATATTTTGGCCACCAGAGAACATTTCTGCTCATTAACAAGAGCAAATAAAAATGTTTCTCTTCTGACTTTTATGTGTAACTCAAAAATCACTATTTCCCAGTCAAAAATTGAGCTTTTGTTTGACTCTTCTAATCCCTCAGGGATTTTTCCGGCGCAGCCAGCTGCCTACCGTATCTTACTCCTGCTCCAGGCAAAGTAACTGCCAGATCGACCGGGCCAGCCGCAACCGCTGCCAGCACTGCCGTCTACAGAAGTGCCTGGCCCAGGGCATGAGCAGAGATGGTGAGAGAAAGCACACATGCACTGACAGGCAGACAAATCTATTTACTGTTAATTCGCAGCAGCTGCTTAGTCATTTGTTGATTGTTTATTTCCAGCGGTGAAGTTTGGACGGATGTCCAAGCGTCAGCGCGACTCTCTGATCGCTGAAGTGGAAAGGCACCGGCAGCAGCAGCAACAGCAGCTTCAGGGAGACGCCCAGACCGTGTTGTCCTACCCCACCAAGAACCGCCAGGACCGCTCCCCCCAGCTTCTTCAGCCCATGGCCCCGACCTACTCATACAGCGGAGATGCCGAACTGTTGACCTACGCCGCTGATATTCACCCTTACCTGATGTGCTCCCCGAACGACTCACAGGTGCCTGCTATGATCTACCGCACCTCTGGGATCTCTCCCACCTCAAGATCCCAAGGGAGGGGAGACAACGCCGGTCATGCTGATATAAGAGGTGAGGCTCAGATGTGGGAACTTCACCATGCAGGACGAATCCTCCTTTCTTTGTTACTTATTTGTCTCTCTTCTCTGTTCTTTATGCAAGGATTTGACTCCAGGCAGTCGTCTCATGATATGATGGGGATTCATCCTTATAGTGGTCTGGAGGATCCATACAGCCTGTATCCTCACTCCCTGCGAAACATAGGTGAGCAAATGAGCACAGTGAGCCAAACTAAACATGTAATTTCCTCATATTTATAGTATTCATAAGTGCGTCTTCTTCTTTTTTTAGATGAACTGTGTGCCAGCATTGTGCGTTCCCACAGAGAGACCAGTCAGTACAGAGTGGAAGAGCTCCAAGCTCTCAGGTGGAAACTCTTCAGCAGAGAGGAGATCCAAGCATACCAGAGCAAAGTATGTGCACTGTTTTCTCTTCATTTTTATTTTTTATTTTTTAATTTTGCGATTTCTCCTTCATGTGTGTGAGCTTACTCAGACAGTCTCAAAACAAAACATGTCATTTCACATGCTTTACGTCTGAGGCTAGTTTTGTTTGATGAATCAAACAGGAAACTGAGAAAACGTCTTTCATCGCTTCCCCCTCCTCTTCTTTCTTTGATCTTTTTTTTCAGTTGATCAGAGAGAAAACAGCAGGGTAAATTGAGTGATAAAATACAGAAACTTGAGCAGCAGACTGAATTGTTGGGACACTGAGGATGAGTTTTTGTGAGACGAGTGAAATGTTTTGCCCTTTAGAGCCCATTTTAAACAATCTATGGTGAAAGAAAAGGATTAATGAGAAACAAACTGAGCGAAGCAAACTGAGCTTCTGTCTGACTCTCTTTCCCAGTCAGTAGATGAGATGTGGCAGCACTGCGCTATCCGACTTACTGATGCCGTCCAGTTCGTGGTGGAGTTTGCAAAACACATCCCGGGTTTCCGTATGCTGAGCCAGAACGACCAGATCGCCCTTTTAAAGACTGGTGATTTTCCCTTTTCTAGAAGGATGTGCTTAAAACACAATATATATAACTGAACAGGTTTGATCTTACTCTCTTCTGACCTGCCTTCCTACTCTTTTCAGGCTCCATGGAGGTGGTTCTGGTCAGAATGAGCCGGTTCTTTAACACAGAGAACAACACTGTGTTCTTTGATGGGAAGTTTGCTGGAACTGAGGTCTTCAAATCTTTGGGTGAGGATTTATCTGAAGGTGTGAAACCGTCTATCTAAACACCATAACTTATCAATGCTCAGTGGTTTCTTGTCTTGCAGCTTGTGGTGATTTAATCGCAGCAGTATTTGACTTCGCACATGGCATGTGTGCCCTAAAGCTGACTGAGCAACAGATTGCTCTCTTCAGTGCCCTGGTGCTCATCAACGCAGGTAAGCCCAGCTCGGTCTGTCTCACTCGTACTGCGTTCATTTTAAGCACATCAGGAAGGAAGCGGTCTTTTCTTTTCTCGTCCTCCATGATGGCGGCACATGGTGCGGTCTTGGGTTCGGCCTTTATGTGTTCATTTGGCGTTCTCCCTGTGCCTGTGGGGACTTTGTCTTGATACTCTGACTTCTTCTCAAAGACATGACTGTTAGGCTTAATTGGCAATGGCGTCTATGAGTTAGTGTCATAAGTACCTTGAACTGGAAATGCAGTTACAAAAATGGGTGGATGGATGTCATAGATGAATAAGCTTGACCTTACTGTCAGATGTGCATGAATAAATCTTGTAGGTTTATCATATTACTGCCCAAATATAGATGACAGATATGTTTTGTGTCTGTGTCTTATCCAGTTTGCCTCTTTTCCATTTTGTCTTGTGTAATTTTAATTCATTCTGTCCCATTAAGTTAACCTTTCTGCCCCCTAGTGGCCGTGAAGAGACATAGTTCAGTTAATAGGCCGCAGTGAATGAGGATGAACTGATGAATAAAGGAAAAGACACAGAAAAGGAAAAAACAAGAAAGACAAAGAACACTTTCCAAAAAGTGTTCTTAGGTGTTGTTGGGAAGGTGCGACAATGTTTCTGGCCTTTGAATGAAGTCCTTTCCTGTCTCGTTGTTGTTGCGTGAATTTTAAACTGAAATTAAAAGGAATCAAAGAGAATATTTTAACAATGGACATTCAGAATAAGGGCGTGATAAATATCTGGATCCTATCACCTCATCGCTTCAGTCCTTATTTTTACTGCTGTGCTTTATGGGTTCCGCTGAAGATTTTAATGTCATTATATGTCTAAAGTATAGAATTGAAACAAACTTCTGAATGTATTTGTTAAAAAACTCTTTTATGATTTCAACCCTGCTATTTTTGCCTGCCAAAATTGACTAAAGTTCACTGCTGAGAGCATCAGCCTGCTGCCAGGGACTTAACTTCCATGCAGCAAGTAATGCTGTCTAGCCTGTTCTGCAAAATGCTTTACTTTATGATTTTTGTTATGTTTTTCACCTTTAAAGGGAGCAACCTGAAAAAAACTCAATCCTTCTTTCATAAAACATCTTTGTGTTCAGATCGTCCGTGTCTGGAGGACAGGAGCAAAGTTCAAAGAGTTCAAAGAAGCGTGGAGTCGGGACTGACACACATTTTGCACCGAGACAATCAAGAAAGTTTGATTCACAAGGTAAATATCAGTCACCTGGGTGTTCAAACACTAAAAGGCTTGTATGCTCCGTGTTTCATATCTGTGAGTACGCGTAAGATCGCAGGCTTTCCTCGCTGCTGTAGAAAGCTGACGGCTAAATGTGTGTGTCCTCCCTGCAGCTGTACCAGAAGATGGGGGTGTTGCGCTCGCTGTGCAGTCTGCACATGGAGAAGCTTCACTGGTTTAGTCAGCGGTACCCGCTCACAGCTCACTCTCTGTTTCCTCCGCTCTACAAGGAGCTGTTCGCATCAGAGGCAGAGCTTCTGCCGGGGACCACTCACTGATGATCTACGGGAATATGCAAAAACAGTCGCGCACCAACGTACAGAGACTCCTATTAGTTTGAGTCTCATTACTTTCTGGCAGATTCTATTTTTCTAATAATAAAAAACACACAATAATTGTAGCGTGTGTTAAGTGTTATATGACTTCCAGCAGAGCTTTTCTTTGTTAGATGATGTCAAAAAGAATTTTTTTTTTTTTTTTTTGATAGCTTAAAATTATTTTGATGATGCCAGAGAAACATATTTTGATGTTCTTCGAGAGCACATTGTCGGTGGAGTAAGAGCTTCATTTTCTCTCAGGTTGTGCTGTTGTGATTCTGTCCAGTTGTAGCTTCTGTGTGTCACGGTGTCTTTCAGACATACAAATTCAAAAAGGCAGGCCACTGTTCATCATTAGTTCGAACTTTTAAGTGTTAGTCCACAGAAAGTCTGTCTTTCAAGCAGAAAACACCAAACTTCAGAGGGATTCAAATGTGACTTTATAAAGTTTGTATCTTCACCTTGTAGTGATTTCAAGAGGTTTCTTGCTTGACTTTGTCAAAAAATAAATAAAATTTGCGCTATATAAGTTAAAGCTAAAGCCAACCAATGTGCTTTCAACAAACTTTGCAAGACAAACAACAATATCAAGCACTAAAAGCAACCATATGCAACTACAGATGTTGGTCTAAAAACAGAAATCCACTTTGTCTTTAGCTTCCATACTCATAATAGGGTTTAAGTTTTGCAATGCTCCTTAAGGATCATGCAATGCCCTGTTGAGCCTGTGCATGCTAGCTTGCACAAATTACATCCTGTTCCTGTTTCTTCTCGGTTGTTTTTGCCCTCAGGAGTATTTAATGCAACACTGGCTTAATGCACCTGGAAGCTGAGAAAGTCAATCATCTTGTCTCTTCACATCAGCAGTTTCAGTCACACCCGCCGGCCATGAAGAGCGGAAAGTGTCATTTAGATGCTGAATACTAAATTAAAAACTTGCCTCTTTGCGTCTGTATGTCTCCAGAGAAGTTTCTCCTCCTCAGGCTGGTGTCTGTCATAGACTGACCAATAAATACTACAAGGGCAGCAGTACCACTGAAATGGTTCCCTTTAAATGAATCCTCACATGCTTTTATATTGTGTGAGCTGTTGCATTAAGTGTAGAGATAATACAAAAAGGTGCAAGCGTGTAAAGTAGAAATCTCTTCCCGTGTGTGCTAACTCTTCCTTCTTTTCCCCAGATGAACTTGTTTTGTTTTCTCTACATATCTTTGAATAGAGCGGCGGGTGAATGAGAAATGTCGAGATGTTTCTGCATTAAGTATGTCTGTATGTAATCATCTCTGTCCCTGGAACAGCTGGCATTTCCCTCAAGATAATTTGCTGTAAACCTTCTAATAAACTGCTGAAGCTGTGACACCAAGCAGATGTTTCACTTTATTTGACTGCTTGTGAAATCACCATAAATATTTATGCAAGGCTGAGACAAGGAAGAAAAATTAACCGAATTATAGGGAAATCCCTATCAAGTCAAACACCAAAGTTTATTTGTTGCAGTCAAAGCTCTATAGCGAATATACTGAAAAACATCCAAATAAGTTGTCTCCAGCAAATTTCGGTAAATTTGCAGCTGCAGCAAAACAGAGGAAATATTAGTCATTGTGGGTGACTACCAGTGGTCTGTGGAAAGGTTTTTTGAGGTTGTCACACATCGACACACGCACACAACGGTTGCTAGCCAAGTTAGAGAGGAAGCAAATTAAAAGCTTCTAAATCCGTGGGATGTAATTAACCCAGCAAACAGATTTTATGTTAAAGACAGCTCCGATCAAAGCTGCTCACATTTTCTTTAATCATCTCCTGCATGCAGGTTTGGGCAACAAAACTCTCTAAACTGCTCTTGTATGTAGTGGTCTTTGGTTTCTTTAAATATTCTGTTATGCAGAACAAAAGAATAAAAGGGTCATTTTTGCCTTTGCTTAAATACCATTTCCACTCTTCTTCCTTTTGCTTAGATGTTTGTAAGAAAACTGACTGTATGGCTGGATTTTAGTAAGCGGAAGGAGAGTGGTTTAGTAGTTTATTACCTTAAAGGAATTTCCAGTTTCCACCAAGTTATTTCACTATTACAGATGAGTGGTACACATGACTCGAGGTCATGGGAAATAGGAATATTTGGTCCTAACTACTGTAAATCAAAACACTAGTTTACCATTAAACATAAAGGCAGCATTAATTATAGCAAAGATGCGCATGCTTACTTACTTGTCCACTCACAACTGAAACATTATAATAAAAACCTAAAAGACCCCCCCCAAAAAAATACTCACATGGAGAGGATGCTGCAACAAAGGCCGAGGGGAAAGCTGGACTATTCACACAAAGTGGGTAATGAGGGACGTGGAAATAGCTGAGCAAATGAGATACAGGTGTAGACAGTCCCGTGGGGGGAGTAACCTGAAATAACCAAAAGGTAACTACTAAACACAGAGATGTGAACTCACACTGAAACACGATACAGAAAAAACACAAAGTCAAAGACAGAAATCCAAACACAAGAATATTACAAAAAAACCTCATAACACACAAAACTTAAAACTCAAGTATTACCAAAACAAAGGTTTAAGAGGAACAAGCAGGACACTAAAAATGTAACAAACACGAAAATCTCCACACAGGGGAATAACTAAAGAACCAAAATGGAAACTCGAACTCGAAGACTTCAAAACAGAAAACTGTCAGATAGACACCGACTCTGACGCTTATCAGCTCACATCAGCTGGCTGTTAAACCAGAATGAATAATGATTACTTTGATTCGTGTTATTTCTTACTCAGGTTTTCTCATTTTATCTTTTCTTTCTTAAATTCTGCCATCTTGTCCTATGTTTTTATGTCATTTGATTATTTTTGTTGCGCTTTGGTCGGCAGCTGTTGTTTTAAATGTGCCACAGAAATAACTTTGACTGACTGGATGAAGTCCCACTCCCAAGTCTTGGAAAGCAGATGGGTTTTTCAAATGTAGTAAAGCATCTATGAAATAAACATTATCAGTCTGGGTATGTCTCTGTCTTTTGCAAATGATAACATGTGAATCTGTTTTCCCTGCCTGTGGAAGGGAGACATCTAGTTGCTCAACGAGGAGCAGATTTGGGGTCATGAGTCTACGATTAGCGAGCTTTAATGACATGTTCCAGGAAATTTGAGTTGAGTATGTGTTCAGTAGTTATCAAAACAGCACCAAGAATGTCTGCAGTAGCTATTTGACCATAATTACTCTGGAAAACAGACAAATGAGTGATTTGGTGAAAGAGAAGAGTTATGTTCCTTAATGGAAGATAAAGTTGTGGGAATTCTGAAGTTTCATATGGGTAAGCTCGAGAATTATTTTGCCAGGTATTACACTGACTTACTGGTTTAGTAGATGTGAGTGCTTATAGGTTGGTTTGAGGACTCAAAACAAAGGATTTATTAAGTCAGGAAAAGGAGCGTGAGGTGGCCACAGATCAAAAAGCAGCGGCAAGAATGCTGAGCATCTGTTCCATCTGCACTATTTGGTCCCATCTTTCACGGCCTCCCTGTCCTGTTTGGATCACCTCCACTTCGGAGGTGGGGTGCCCCCGGCCTCTCGGCCTGGGGCTCGGTCACTCAGGCACGGCTGGCTGCCGGCGGAGCACACGGGTGCGTCACTGCAACTCCCCCTGGCTTCTGCTCCGCGGCTGCTGAGTGAGCCCTCATCTGGGACTCTCCTCAGCTCTTTCTGGGACAGTGGCGCGGCTGCCCCTCTGTTGGTCTTCCTTGGTCTCTTGTGTTCTGGGGGCCTCTGGATGTCTGGAGTTTTGATCTCCTCCATACCTGCTTCATGCCCTGGAGGACGGGGCTGTGGCCCCCCCACACCCTCTAGCAGATCATTACATGAAGGAACCTTTTTTAAAAAAAAACAAGCGCGTCCATGCTCACAGGTGTACACACGGGTGCTCACACACACAAACTACACCCTTTTTGGCTTCTACCTCAAAGCACACTGTGTTCTGTTGATCTTATGTGCTGCACAATAATGTTTAATATTTAGTATTTACTGTCATATTCCCATATATCATTGTGATGTTGTTTATTCTATTACTCTTGTTCTCTTCTGCTTGCTTTCTTTTTTCTTTCTCAGCAGGTGATCCAGGTGATTGATATATGCATTTTTTATTTCTTTTTTTTTTCTTTTTTTTTCTGCTCATTCTTTTGATTTTTGGTTTTTGCCCTTCTCCCCCGTCCCTCTTCTCAGCTGTTTCTCTTTCCCTCTTTCTTTCTCCCCTTCTTTCCCCCAGTCAAGTCTGTCCCGTATTCAGTAAATGAAAATAAAATAAACAATAAAAGGTGAATCAAATGGACCATTACGGCAAGGCTGGGATGGTCAATTTGGTAAAGTAAATCCGTTGGGCATCTTTCTTTGCCTTTAGACAACAATTCTGATGGCAAAAGAGCCAAACGGGACAGGCAAAAAAAAAAAAAAAAAAAAAAGAATGTTCTTGGAGGTGAAGAAGGATAAGAGACTTTATAATACTAACAGTCCTGTGTGCATGAGGGCATTTTTCTCAGCTGAGCTCCCCTCCTAGGTCTCTTTTTTATTATTGTGAACTCTCTGATCTGCATCCAGTGTCTAAGTGCTCCAACTCCAGGAACCATGCAGAAAACAGACTAACCTGGTGTGTAGGCTTTAGTAAGCACCTCTGCACTGACACACCAGTGAAACAATGAGAGTGAGCAGTTAAGTGGTTTAGATGAGGTAACCGACTGGTACAGATGACTGCTGCAGATGACTAAAACAGAACTTTTAAGAGTCAAATAAAAAAAGGAGGGTTGTACTTTAATAAGGAACTAATTTAACTTTGAAATGATGCAGAAACAAACATAAGAAAAATGTGAAACCTTACTTAGAAAACATATCAAACACATTTTTAGTGTCGTTTAAAAAAAGACATCATAGCATGCTTGCTCGCAGGCTGCAGCACGCAAGACAGAACAGATGTCTGATCCAGGCTTCTGATTGGGTCCAGTGCCACCCCCAAAAGCTGGGCAGGGCGTGGGATTTTCAACAATATTATGATGTTTTTGCAGTTCTGTATATCTCATTTCTACTGACACATGACTTACCCAAAACTCCTTTTTACCAGAGAACCATTTACTGTTAGAGGCTGTCAAAGCAAAAAAAAGAAAAAGAAAATTGTTGCCTTTAATTTTCTTAAACATCCATGACAGGCTGTGATGTATCAGCGGGGCTTGTTTATTTTTCCATAACCCTGACCTCAAGGCTGGACTGGGACAAAAAATCGGCCCGGGCATTTTGACTAGAGACCGGCCCACCAGGATAAAGATTGAAAATGTGACGTCATTCAGGGGTAAAACCGCAAAGGATTCTGGGAACTTGTGGCAAGAGGTACTAGCGCACGCAGGCTTTCAATTGAACTCAGTTACACAGCGATAAAAAGAAACACAAAAAATGGCAAGAAGCTGTTGTATTATTAACTGCAATAGCCGGTCGCATGACAGCCACGGGAAGCCGATCGTTTTTGTTTTTTTTATCGGATTACGTCGTTGAAGAGAAATTTTTTAAACCATGTTTCCGAAGTAAGAGCCAACGGATGGTCTGGATATACCAAATATAACGTCCCAGAACACTCCAGCTCACAGGTTAGTCTGCTCCAAGCATTCCCACAAAGGTCAGAGTTTTGTAGTAGTTAATACGTCATTTTTCTTAACATAATTGGTGATATAGGTTACAAGCAAGTCTGGCGCTGAACAGAAATTGTCGCGCTATGCTCCTTTGTTTATTGTGCATAAATAGTAAATTGTCCTGACACAATATTGTGTTTCGCTTCTGTTATTACCATGGTACATTGACAAAAACATACTTTTATTCACAGGATAAAACAGTTGTTTTGTATCACTAATTGCCCAGTACGATTACAGCATACAGTATTATTGTCACTGCTACATTTCTGTAATGAACCAGAAATTATTTCCACTACTAATTAATTACCGTTGAGCTCAAAGGTCCTATTAATAAACGGTTAACGAATGTGTATTTATGAAGACGATTTGTGAGACTGGTAAACTTACCTTTGTTCGTACGATGGTCTTTCGTTCTACACGGTGCATTTCAAGGTCCTGCACCCATCCGTCGGTAAACTGTACCTGGGCTTGTTGCAGTGACCTGAAGTTACTAAACTTCATGAGTGTATGCACTCACTCCAAGAACCGTATAATTATAAATATGAGCGTGGTGAAAGTTGGGCAGCACGCTAACGTCCTTTGTCCACTCTGTGTGCTCGTAAGGGTCTGACCCTTTCACACCTTTGATTTTTTCCTCGTATCTTTTCTTTGTCTTTTCGTCGAGTCTGTCTTTGTACGGACCGGCATTGTTCTACTTTTGTTTTGTACATTCCTTTTTTGTGTGGCAAAGAAAAAACAAGAAGGCATTGGAACCGGAGAATGAACGTTTTGTGGTGCTGCAAATGCTTGCATTTGATGCGGTACTTGGATTGTTTCGCCACGAGTTCCCGGCATGCAATGCGCGAAAACTCACGTGATTGCTAAACAAGGGGGCGGGTGCATTCGGCCTCCTCGGCTGTAATTGGTCCAGCCCAGAGTCGATCATGACCAATTGGCCAATCCAACACCTTTCATTATATATACCCTTCCTAAAAAAATAATAATAAAAAAAAATCCATCGGCCCATAAAAATAAAAAATCGCCAGCGGCCCACCGGGCAAATGCCCGGTATGCCTGATGGCCAGTCCAGCTATGCCTGACCTCCAAGAGGAATTTCAGCTTTTTTGTACAGCTCCCGGCACTCACCAGCACCACCTTTAATACTCGTATTTGTTTGACTCGACAAAGCTGCAGCCAAAGCAGCAAAAGAAAAATACTCCTCCTGGGTAAACAATAGTCAGTATTAAAGTTTATTTGAACTGCAAAGGAGAACTGAAGGAGAATTAAACTGGCTGGAGAAGCTGTGTTCCAGTCATTCTTTCATACACTGAGGCCATGATGACCCTGGACCTAATCTCTACAGATTACAGACATAACAAGGACAGCAAGGCTTTTCATATCTCTGTCATATAAAGTTAACCATCACATCACTGCATTACCTTGATACTGAATCCTGGTGTTATTTTATGAAGTGTCTATAATCATATTCCAACTTCTTTGATTTGATTTCAATTTTACAACACCAAATCTAAACAGCAGCTGCCTCAACACACTTTATATTGTAAGGTAGAGATCCTACAGTAATAGATTGAAAACGTCAACAATCTTGGCGATAGTGGGAAGGGAAAACTCCCATTTTACAGGAAGAAATACCCGGCAGGATTCTGGCTCAGGGAGAGGCCATGATCGTTTGGGGGTGAGGTGTGGGAGACGGGACAAGAACACACACTGTAACACAAAGTGAATGACAATGAAACACTCAGCAGCCTAGACCTAATGCATATTAACTAAGGGAGGAGTCAGGGTCGCCTGATCAACCCGAACTATATGCTTTAAGGAAAGTTTTAAGCCTAAGCTTAAAAGCAGAGAAGGTGTCTTTCTCCCAGTCAGCAGGCCCAGACAAGGTGTGTCCTAGGATGCTAAAGGCGTGTGCTGCTGAACTTGGGGAGCCGCTACAACGAGTCTTCAATCTCAGTCTGCGACTGGGGCGAGTGCCCACCCTATGGAAGACATCCTGCATCGTCCCGGTCCCCAAAAGGAACCGGCCCAATGAGCTGAATGACTTCCGACCGGTGGCACTGACGTCACATCTTATGAAGACTCTAGAGCGGCTCTTCCTCAACCTCCTCGGACCACAGGTACAACATGCCCAGGACCCACTACAGTTTGCATACAAGGCGGGTGTCGGAGTGGAGGATGCCATCCTGTACCTCCTACACCGAGCCCACTCACACCTGGATGGGGGAAAAGGCACGGTCAGGATCCTGTTTCTTGACTTTTCCAGTGCCTTTAATACCATCCGGCCCTGTATGCTTCAGGAAAAACTGAACAGGATGGAGGTGGACCCCTGCCTGGTGGCTTGGATCTCCGACTACCTCACCGACATACCACAGTACGTCAGGCTGAAGGACATCATGTCTGACACAGGAGCACCACAGGGAACTGTGCTGTCCCCTCTTCTCTTCACCCTGTACACCTCTGACTTCTGCTACAACTCTGAATTATGCCATATTCAGAAGTTTGCAGATGACACGGCCATCATGGGGTGTATCTGGGATGATCAGGAAGAGGAGTACAGAAGTCTGGTGAGGAACTTTGTCGCATGGAGTCACACAAACCACCTGCAACTCAACACCTCAAAGACTAAGGAACTGGTTGTGGACTTCGGGAGGTCCAGAGAAGGTCCACTGCCGGTTCAGATAGAGGGGGAGGAGGTGGAGGTGGTCAACAAGTACAAGTACCTCGGGCTGTGGGTGGACAATAAACTGGACTGGTCATGCAACACAGAGCACCTGTATAAAAAAGCCCAAAGCCGACTGTACTTCCTCAGGAGGCTGAGGTCTTTTAACATCTGCAGGAAGCTCCTGAGGATGTTTTACCAGTCAGTGGTTGCTGGAGTACTTTTCTATGCTGTGGTGTGCTGGGGGAGCAGCACAGCAAAGAAGGACTCATGCAGGCTAGAGAAACTGATCAGGAAGTCTAGCTCTGTGGTCGGCATGAAGCTGGACACTCTGGTGACAGTGGCAGAGAAAAGGACACTAAAAAAGCTGCTGGACATTATGGACAATGCTGGGCATCCTCTGCACACGGCCATAAACAACCAGAAGAGTCTGTTCAGTGACAGGTTGCTTCTCCCCAAGACAAGAACTAACAGACTTATAAACTCCTTTGTCCCACACGCCATCAAACTGTTTAACTCCTCTCTGGAGGGGAGAGGGAGGGGAAACAGGAGGACAAAGGAGGGGGGAACAACTAAGCTGTAGTGCCTCTTCACCTCACTGTGCAATACCTTGTGCAATACTTTTTGTAAATAGTCAACAGTGCAATAGACTCAATACTTGAAATGTGCAATTCACTTGTATTTTTATTTTTATTCCTATTTATTCTATTTATCCCCTTCGTGTATTTTATTTATATTTGTCTCTGTATTTATATATGTGTGTGTGTGTGTGTGTGTGTGTGTGTGTGTGTGTGTGTGTGTGTGTGTGTGTGTGTGTGTGTGTGTGTGTGTGTGTGTATATATATATATATATATAATATTCTGTAACTGTAACTTCTGTCGGTGCTGTGCTTTTTGGAAATCGAATTTCCCAGAGGAACCCACCCGAGGGATTAATAAAGTTCTATCTTATCTTATCTTATCTTATCGGCTGGTTCCACAGAAGAGGGACCCGAAAGCTGAAATCTCTTCCTCTTGTAAATATGCTTCTAGTTGAGGAACTTTCTAAAAATGGTTGACTAAAAAGCAAACTTGCACATCTATTACAATAAAACAAAAGTTTTTATGATCAGTTTAATCATCACAGAGATAAATATTTAGTATTGTGTGTCTAGACAGGCCTCCACAAAGTCTGACAAATAAGCCTGACGACTGTCATGGTCCTGGGTCGGTGACCCAGCGCTTTTAGTTTGTTATCATTTTCTAGTTTATTACGAGTAGACCGCTACGTTTGCCCTGGCGTCTGAAATGCTTTCGCCGTGAGGCTGGGGCCAGGATCCGACAAAGGTTAGCTGGTATCCCAGACAGGAATGGAGGTAACGCCTTATGTCCATTATAAATCAAATCAAATCAAATCACTTTTATTGTCACATCACATGTGCAGGTACATTAGTACAGCACATGTGAGTGAAATTCTTGTGTGCGAGCTTCACAAGCAACAGAGTTGTGCAAAATACAATAATGTAAACAAGCAAAATACAAGAATGGCTACATCTGAAACTAATAAATATATGTACAATATATAATAGTATATGCATTTCTGGATGTGTATACTAAATATTTTTCTACGTGTATGTGTGTGTGTGTGTGTGTGTGTACACATATTTTACAAATTAAATAGAGTAAACAATAAATAAAATATATAAAAATATACAGAGTTGAGACATGTGCAAAACAGTGGCATTACTGTACAGTATGGAGTGCATAATGTTAAAGTTCCAGTAGTGAAGCTGAGGTGTCTATGACGTGTTCATCAGTCTGATGGCCTGGTGGAAGAAGCTGTCTCTCAGTCTGCTGGTACGGGACCGGATGCTGCAGAACTTCCTTCCTGATGGAAGTAGTCTGAACAGTTTATGGCTGGGGTGACTGGAGTCCTTGATGATCCTCCCCGCTTTCCTCAGGCAGCGCTTCCTGTAGATGTCTTGGAGGGAGGGAAGCTCACCTCCAATTATCCGTTCAGAGCACCGCACTACTCGCTGGAGAGCTTTGCAGTTGTAGGCGGTGCTGTTGCCATACCAGGTGGTGATGCATCCAGTGAGGATGCTCTCAATGGCACAGTGATAGAAGGTCCTGAGGATGCGAGGGCTCATGCCGAATCTTTTCAGTCTCCTGAGAAAGAAGAGGCGCTGCTGCGCCTTCTTCACTGTGTTGTTTGTGTGTACTGACCACGTAAGATCCTCAGCCAGATGTACACCAAGGAACCGGAAGCTGCTCACTCTCTCCACAGCAGCGCCGTTGATGGTGATGGGGGTGTGTACTTCTCTGCACCTCCGGAAGTCCACTATCAACTCCTTTGTCGTTGCGAGGTTGAGTGTGAGATGGTTGTCTTGACACCAGTGGGTCAGGGCGCTGACCTCCTCCCTGTAAGCCGTCTCATCACCGTTGGTGATAAGACCCACCACTGTAGTGTCGTCCGCAAACTTCACAATGATGTTGGAGTTGTTAGTGGCCGTGCAGTCGTAGGTGTAGAGTGAGTATAGGAGAGGGCTCAGTACACACCCCTGTGGAGCACCAGTGTTCAGTGTGATGGGGGATGAGGTGATGCTGCCCAGTCTGACCACTTGGCGTCTGTCAGACAGGAAGCTAAGGATCCAGCTGCAGAGGGAGCTGCTCAGTCCTAGATCCTGCAGTTTCCTGTCCAGCTTCGAGGGAACGATGGTATTGAATGCTGAGCTGTAATCTACAAACAGCATTCTCACATACGTGTCTTTCTTCTCCAGGTGTGACAGGGCAGTGTGTAGTGTCAGGGCTATGGCATCATCAGTGGACCTGTTGTGGCGGTATGCGAACTGTAGAGGGTCCAGTGAGTCAGGTAGTGCAGAGCAGATGAAGTCCCTGACCAGCTTCTCGAAGCATTTGCTCACGATGAGAAAAAATGCTTCGAGAAGCAAGTTGCATTGGTAAGATCACTGGCAACTAGTCGGAGGTCCAACAGTTTTTGGCGATTGTACATTAAAAGAGAGTTGACTCTAGCAATAAAAAACAACATAAGCAAGCACATCAGAGGAAGAGCCAGACGGCGAGCCACACACACTGGCGCCATCTTGGAGTTCATATCGGTTTAGATATGTGGTGAGAGGGAAACATGAAGATGAAACCAGGAGATGTCCTTACTGAATCATCAGAGCTGAACAGGTGATGGAGAAACAGGTTTACCTTTTAGGTCACATGAATGAGTTGAAGGGAAGTTATGAACTGTTTCTGAGAGACAATTAACACCAGGATCCTTTTTTATGTAGCTAACAGGTGGTAACTGTGCAGGGGCGGGTCTAGGAAAGTTTTGCCAGGGGGCCAGGTAGGGCATTAACAGGGAAAGGGGGCACAAAGAAGTACTTTTCTTTCTTATTCTCATTTAAAATATCTAGCTTTTATTAAATAATTATCTAAATCTTACAACCAAAGTTTTTATCTGACGTAAAATGTATAGAAATCATACATATACCAACAAGACAGTGTACATCACTGTCACAACAGCATTTGTTTTCATTCAAAGTCTTTATGGCTTTAATACCTGGTGGGTCGGTCTGTAGTGTAAATGCCCAATTTTCTGTCCCAGTCCAGCCCTGCAGGTTAATACTGGCAGTAGTGATGGTAAATTTGATTCTTTTTACTGAATTGAGTGTTAATGAGTCACTCACCAAAGTGAATCGGGTTTTTTGAGTCATTTGATTCACTGAGTCAGTTGACCAGAGAGTGCAAAAATTTTACATTTTCACTCAAACTTAATTTGTTTCCCTTTTCATGTAAATCCCACTGCTAAGATGAATGATTAAAAAAAACAACAACAACTATTTTAGAGAGAGAAAAGAGCAAAAACATTTCTAAAATTAAGCAATTTCCTATCAAAATTGCTTAATAAACATTTATTTTGTTTATTTGTATTTTATTAGTATTTTCCTTAAGTGTGTCAAATATATATTTTATATACATTTTCTCATCTAAATGTCCACTGCGCTGTGAGCCAGGGGGCGGTAATGCGCCTTAACATTGGTTGCCAACTAAGAAGAAGAAGAAGCTGTGAGCCAGGAGGGAGGGGGTGAGTGAGTGATTCGTTCGCTCGCTCTATGATTCAGCACAGGAGGGAGGGGGTGAGTGAGTGAGTGATTCGTTCGCTCGCTCTTTGATTCAGCACAGGAGGGAGGGGGTTAGTGAGTGAGTGAGTGATTCGTTCGCTCTATGATTCAGCACAGGAGGGAGGGGGTGAGCGTGTCCTGAGTGATTCGCTTATGCTTACGATCAAGGCTGGACTGGGACAAAAAATCGGCCCGGGCATTTTGACTAGAGACCGGCCCACCAGGATAAAGATTGAAAATGTGACGTCATTCAGGGGTAAAACCGCAAAGGATTCTGGGAACTTGTGGCAAGAGGTACTAGCGCACGCAGGCTTTCAATTGAACTCAGTTACACAGCGATAAAAAGAAACACAAAAAATGGCAAGAAGCTGTTGTATTATTAACTGCAATAGCCGGTCGCATGACAGCCACGGGAAGCCGATCGTTTTTGTTTTTTTTATCGGATTACGTCGTTGAAGAGAAATTTTTTAAACCATGTTTCCGAAGTAAGAGCCAACGGATGGTCTGGATATACCAAATATAACGTCCCAGAACACTCCAGCTCACAGGTTAGTCTGCTCCAAGCATTCCCACAAAGGTCAGAGTTTTGTAGTAGTTAATACGTCATTTTTCTTAACATAATTGGTGATATAGGTTACAAGCAAGTCTGGCGCTGAACAGAAATTGTCGCGCTATGCTCCTTTGTTTATTGTGCATAAATAGTAAATTGTCCTGACACAATATTGTGTTTCGCTTCTGTTATTACCATGGTACATTGACAAAAACATACTTTTATTCACAGGATAAAACAGTTGTTTTGTATCACTAATTGCCCAGTACGATTACAGCATACAGTATTATTGTCACTGCTACATTTCTGTAATGAACCAGAAATTATTTCCACTACTAATTAATTACCGTTGAGCTCAAAGGTCCTATTAATAAACGGTTAACGAATGTGTATTTATGAAGACGATTTGTGAGACTGGTAAACTTACCTTTGTTCGTATGATGGTCTTTCGTTCTACACGGTGCATTTCAAGGTCCTGCACCCATCCGTCGGTAAACTGTACCTGGGCTTGTTGCAGTGACCTGAAGTTACTAAACTTCATGAGTGTATGCACTCACTCCAAGAACCGTATAATTATAAATATGAGCGTGGTGAAAGTTGGGCAGCACGCTAACGTCCTTTGTCCACTCTGTGTGCTCGTAAGGGTCTGACCCTTTCACACCTTTGATTTTTTCCTCGTATCTTTTCTTTGTCTTTTCGTCGAGTCTGTCTTTGTACGGACCGGCATTGTTCTACTTTTGTTTTGTACATTCCTTTTTTGTGTGGCAAAGAAAAAACAAGAAGGCATTGGAACCGGAGAATGAACGTTTTGTGGTGCTGCAAATGCTTGCATTTGATGCGGTACTTGGATTGTTTCGCCACGAGTTCCCGGCATGCAATGCGCGAAAACTCACGTGATTGCTAAACAAGGGGGCGGGTGCATTCGGCCTCCTCGGCTGTAATTGGTCCAGCCCAGAGTCGATCATGACCAATTGGCCAATCCAACACCTTTCATTATATATACCCTTCCTAAAAAAATAATAATAAAAAAAAATCCATCGGCCCATAAAAATAAAAAATCGCCAGCGGCCCACCGGGCAAATGCCCGGTATGCCCGATGGCCGGTCCAGCTATGCTTACGATTCAGCACAGGAAGCGAGGGGGTGAGTAGCTCAAATGTGTTGTTAGCATGTTAGCAGCGCGATGCTACTCTGAACCGAGGAGCTATTTTCTTGATGCGAGCTTCTACTCAGGGGTTTTTTCTTCCAGTTCAGAGCAGAAATGCTTTTGTTATGAAACTGGCTGTTGTTTCCCCCCCACAATTTTAATTATAAGCTAGATATATTTCTACTAATGGAATTAGTTTGCTAACAACAACAGGGATGAGTCAGTGAGTCAGTTGGGCTTGTGAATCATGAATCACGAGTCAGTAAAGTGATTCTCGAGTATTGAACGATTCGTTCACGAATCGAACATCACTACTGTCTATGAGGTTAACAGTCAGATTGTAATGGCGACTGCTGGAACAGCAGACATGGGATCAGCAGCCCCGACAGGTATCTAGCTATCAAATCTCATTCCTTTCTCGTCTCAAAACTAGCGTAAAAAGCGATATCTACAGTGTTTTAAAACATTGAAAACGATGCAACGCTGGAGCTCTGGCTGTAATTGAGCCTTCGTTATCTAATTAGCATCGAGGTTTTCCACCAAAGAAATGAACCAATTTGTGGTTCGCTTATTTAGCTGGCTCTTTAATAAATCCTGGTCTTCTCGTGTTAAAACACAAGAAGATTTTGTGTGCAGGCCACTCTTAAATATGAGGAACAATCTATTGATTTTATAGCGTGGGGAAGTTAACGGTAACTGCTCTCACTCACGTCTTCCTCGCCTGTTACATCCCGTTTCCTCTTCCTCTGAACGTTTTGTGATGAACATGGCTAAAAAAAAAATCCGCTTTCACTTACCTAAGGGCTTCATTAAACACCTCCCAACTGTTACTGTACAGTTTAGGTGGTGTATTGTCTTTTTCTGCGTTCCTTCGTCACGCTTATCTAAGTCAATAAAGCAGCCTTAATTTATTTAAGCACCTTTGTTTAGGATCACCGATATCAGACCTATGCACTGCACATGAACTGGTTCCACTTGCTTCACAGATATAGATTGATCATGTGCTTTCAGAGACTTCTTTTCCCCCAAGATAAAGCACGCAATGGGGAAGATGCATCTCTCTAATCCAGTTAGTTGTGCATCACTCATTAGCTTCCCTGTATATGTTTGAGTTGCTCTGCTCCTGGTAACCACCCAGTCTGAATCAGTGAATAAAAATAGTTGCTTTTTAAAGCACTCCTGTGGCTCCCAGATGGCTGAAATCCAGGGACAGCACAAGCACAAGATGTAGCATTCACGCTCACAGACACTTCAGTGACAGTAACTCACTGTGGTTTCCCTAATAGCTTTTATCAGCGTCGTTTCCAAATCAGGTCAAGAAACAGTATATTTGTGGATTCTTCAGAAATGACCTTAAAGAGTGTGTCCATGGGTCATGGTATTGCCGTGCATGCTGTGGGCTGTGCGTAAACAAGGCTGGCAGGGACTTGTTTGGTACACAGAGAGGAACAGATGGTTTGCCTATTGTAGTGAGGCCTGCCGCTGATGAGCTAAAGTCATTGTTAGGGAACTGACTTAGTCTAATTACTATCCATAGTCTGATGCAAAATATATGCCATTAACTGGTTGTATATTGACCTTAATAAATACAGATGGTAGTAATAATAACAATCATAGCTGAAACCGGGCCATCTGGGGTTACTACACATGCAAGTACGCATGATCCAAATTTAGTAACAGTCTGTGTTATCTACCTTAAACAAAATTGTCCATTTCTAAGTTATTTTTGGTAAACAATATTCTATTTTACATGTTGAGCACATTTAATCATGTTTGTTTTGTAAACGGTCCTGATGGTTTTCCTTTTACAATAAAAGAAAAGTAGCAGTTGCTTAACTGACTTAATTATTTAGGCCATGCTTCCTTTACTTCTGTGCACACCTACTTTAAATGAGTTCAGTGTGGCGCATGTACTTGGTTAAGCCAGTTAGCCTGACCTTGTCCTGCTCCGCAGATATCAGGACTCAGTTCTGGAGGAGAGCGTTGCAGCGAGGTATTCGCATGGGTGTGCTGTGTTTGTGACTGTGAGCAGCAACTGCATGAGTAGTGATGATATAGTGTGTTGTTTTACATAATGAGAGGGAATGTGGGCAGAGCGATGCTCATTGTTTCCCAGCAGATTGCAGTGTGTCCCTGCTAACTCAGGAGAGATGCATGGCATTCAGTGAGTCTGTGTAATTATACATAGTCTTGCATTTCTTAGGTTAAAAATGTTCATTTTCTGTGCATTGCCAGGTTTAGATTTGATGGGGGTAGAAAGACAAATTTTCAGACTCACTTGTTACTACAGATGTAAAAACTTTGTAGCCTTCAGTCTTTTTTTGTGTGTATATTGACCTATGGTACTGCAGTGGAGGAGATGTTGCCATTGGTTACAGGCTAGAGGTGATTGCAGAGTGGGCGATGTAGTAAGTTTTATACATACAGCCTGTATCCTCACTCCCTGCGAAACATAGGTGAGCAGATGAGCACAGTGAGCCAAACTAAACATGTAATTTTCTCATATTTATAGTATTCATAAGTGCGTCTTCTTCTTTTTTTTAGATGAACTGTGTGCCAGCATTGTGCGTTCCCACAGAGAGACCAGTCAGTACAGAGTGGAAGAGCTCCAAGCTCTCAGGTGGAAACTCTTCAGCAGAGAGGAGATCCAAGCATACCAGAGCAAAGTATGTGCACTGTTTTCTCTTCATTTTTATTTTTTAATTTTGCGATTTCTCCTTCATGTGTGTGAGCTTACTCAGACAGTCTCAAAACAAAACATGTCATTTCACATGCTTTACGTCTGAGGCTAGTTTTGTTTGATGAATCAAACAGGAAACTGAGAAAACGTCTTTCATCGCTTCCCCCTCCTCTTCTTTCTTTGATCTTTTTTTTCAGTTGATCAGAGAGAAAACAGCAGGGTAAATTGAGTGATAAAATACAGAAACTTGAGCAGCAGACTGAATTGTTGGGACACTGAGGATGAGTTTTTGTGAGACGAGTGAAATGTTTTGCCCTTTAGAGCCCATTTTAAACAATCTATGGTGAAAGAAAAGGATTAATGAGAAACAAACTGAGCGAAGCAAACTGAGCTTCTGTCTGACTCTCTTTCCCAGTCAGTAGATGAGATGTGGCAGCACTGCGCTATCCGACTTACTGATGCCGTCCAGTTCGTGGTGGAGTTTGCAAAACACATCCCGGGTTTCCGTATGCTGAGCCAGAACGACCAGATCGCCCTTTTAAAGACTGGTGATTTTCCCTTTTCTAGAAGGATGTGCTTAAAACACAATATATATAACTGAACAGGTTTGATCTTACTCTCTTCTGACCTGCCTTCCTACTCTTTTCAGGCTCCATGGAGGTGGTTCTGGTCAGAATGAGCCGGTTCTTTAACACAGAGAACAACACTGTGTTCTTTGATGGGAAGTTTGCTGGAACTGAGGTCTTCAAATCTTTGGGTGAGGATTTATCTGAAGGTGTGAAACCGTCTATCTAAACACCATAACTTATCAATGCTCAGTGGTTTCTTGTCTTGCAGCTTGTGGTGATTTAATCGCAGCAGTATTTGACTTCGCACATGGCATGTGTGCCCTAAAGCTGACTGAGCAACAGATTGCTCTCTTCAGTGCCCTGGTGCTCATCAACGCAGGTAAGCCCAGCTCGGTCTGTCTCACTCATACTGCGTTCATTTTAAGCACATCAGGAAGGAAGCGGTCTTTTCTTTTCTCGTCCTCCATGATGGCGGCACATGGTGCGGTCTTGGGTTCGGCCTTTATGTGTTCATTTGGCGTTCTCCCTGTGCCTGTGGGGACTTTGTCTTGATACTCTGACTTCTTCTCAAAGACATGACTGTTAGGCTTAATTGGCAATGGCGTCTATGAGTTAGTGTCATAAGTACCTTGAACTGGAAATGCAGTTACAAAAATGGGTGGATGGATGTCATAGATGAATAAGCTTGACCTTACTGTCAGATGTGCATGAATAAATCTTGTAGGTTTATCATATTACTGCCCAAATATAGATGACAGATATGTTTTGTGTCTGTGTCTTATCCAGTTTGCCTCTTTTCCATTTTGTCTTGTGTAATTTTAATTCATTCTGTCCCATTAAGTTAACCTTTCTGCCTCCTAGTGGCCGTGAAGAGACATAGTTCAGTTAATAGGCCGCAGTGAATGAGGATGAACTGATGAATGAAGGAAAAGACACAGAAAAGGAAAAAACAAGAAAGACAAAGAACACTTTCCAAAAAGTGTTCTTAGGTGTTGTTGGGAAGGTGCGACAATGTTTCTGGCCTTTGAATGAAGTCCTTTCCTGTCTCGTTGTTGTTGCGTGAATTTTAAACTGAAATTAAAAGGAATCAAAGAGAATATTTTAACAATGGACATTCAGAATAAGGGCGTGATAAATATCTGGATCCTATCACCTCATCGCTTCAGTCCTTATTTTTACTGCTGTGCTTTATGGGTTCCGCTGAAGATTTTAATGTCATTATATGTCTAAAGTATAGAATTGAAACAAACTTCTGAATGTATTTGTTAAAAAACTCTTTTATGATTTCAACCCTGCTATTTTTGCCTGCCAAAATTGACTAAAGTTCACTGCTGAGAGCATCAGCCTGCTGCCAGGGACTTAACTTCCATGCAGCAAGTAATGCTGTCTAGCCTGTTCTGCAAAATGCTTTACTTTATGATTTTTGTTATGTTTTTCACCTTTAAAGGGAGCAACCTGAAAAAAACTCAATCCTTCTTTCATAAAACATCTTTGTGTTCAGATCGTCCGTGTCTGGAGGACAGGAGCAAAGTTCAAAGAGTTCAAAGAAGCGTGGAGTCGGGACTGACACACATTTTGCACCGAGACAATCAAGAAAGTTTGATTCACAAGGTAAATATCAGTCACCTGGGTGTTCAAACACTAAAAGGCTTGTATGCTCCATGTTTCATATCTGTGAGTACGCGTAAGATCGCAGGCTTTCCTCGCTGCTGTAGAAAGCTGACGGCTAAATGTGTGTGTCCTCCCTGCAGCTGTACCAGAAGATGGGGGTGTTGCGCTCGCTGTGCAGTCTGCACATGGAGAAGCTTCACTGGTTTAGTCAGCGGTACCCGCTCACAGCTCACTCTCTGTTTCCTCCGCTCTACAAGGAGCTGTTCGCATCAGAGGCAGAGCTTCTGCCGGGGACCACTCACTGATGATCTACGGGAATATGCAAAAACAGTCGCGCACCAACGTACAGAGACTCCTATTAGTTTGAGTCTCATTACTTTCTGGCAGATTCTATTTTTCTAATAATAAAAAACACACAATAATTGTAGCGTGTGTTAAGTGTTATATGACTTCCAGCAGAGCTTTTCTTTGTTAGATGATGTCAAGAAGAATTTTTTTTTTTTTTTTTTGATAGCTTAAAATTATTTTGATGATGCCAGAGAAACATATTTTGATGTTCTTCGAGAGCACATTGTCGGTGGAGTAAGAGCTTCATTTTCTCTCAGGTTGTGCTGTTGTGATTCTGTCCAGTTGTAGCTTCTGTGTGTCACGGTGTCTTTCAGACATACAAATTCAAAAAGGCAGGCCACTGTTCATCATTAGTTCGAACTTTTAAGTGTTAGTCCACAGAAAGTCTGTCTTTCAAGCAGAAAACACCAAACTTCAGAGGGATTCAAATGTGACTTTATAAAGTTTGTATCTTCACCTTGTAGTGATTTCAAGAGTTTTCTTGCTTGACTTTGTCAAAAAATAAATAAAATTTGCGCTATATAAGTTAAAGCTAAAGCCAACCAATGTGCTTTCAACAAACTTTGCAAGACAAACAACAATATCAAGCACTAAAAGCAACCATATGCAACTACAGATGTTGGTCTAAAAACAGAAATCCACTTTGTCTTTAGCTTCCATACTCATAATAGGGTTTAAGTTTTGCAATGCTCCTTAAGGATCATGCAATGCCCTGTTGAGCCTGTGCATGCTAGCTTGCACAAATTACATCCTGTTCCTGTTTCTTCTCGGTTGTTTTTGCCCTCAGGAGTATTTAATGCAACACTGGCTTAATGCACCTGGAAGCTGAGAAAGTCAATCATCTTGTCTCTTCACATCAGCAGCTTCAGTCACACCCGCCGGCCATGAAGAGCGGAAAGTGTCATTTAGATGCTGAATACTAAATTAAAAACTTGCCTCTTTGCGTCTGTATGTCTCCAGAGAAGTTTCTCCTCCTCAGGCTGGTGTCTGTCATAGACTGACCAATAAATACTACAAGGGCAGCAGTACCACTGAAATGGTTCCCTTTAAATGAATCCTCACATGCTTTTATATTGTGTGAGCTGTTGCATTAAGTGTAGCGATAATACAAAAAGGTGCAAGCGTGTAAAGTAGAAATCTCTTCCCGTGTGTGCTAACTCTTCCTTCTTTTCCCCAGATGAACTTGTTTTGTTTTCTCTACATATCTTTGAATAGAGCGGCGGGTGAATGAGAAATGTCGAGATGTTTCTGCATTAAGTATGTCTGTATGTAATCATCTCTGTCCCTGGAACAGCTGGCATTTCCCTCAAGATAATTTGCTGTAAACCTTCTAATAAACTGCTGAAGCTGTGACACCAAGCAGATGTTTCACTTTGACTGCTTGTGAAATCACCATAAATATTTATGCAAGGCTGAGACAAGGAAGAAAAATTAACCGAATTATAGGGAAATCCCTATCAAGTCAAACACCAAAGTTTATTTGTTGCAGTCAAAGCTCTATAGCGAATATACTGAAAAACATCCAAATAAGTTGTCTCCAGCAAATTTCGGTAAATTTGCAGCTGCAGCAAAACAGAGGAAATATTAGTCATTGTGGGTGACTACCAGTGGTCTGTGGAAAGGTTTTTTGAGGTTGTCACACATCGACACACGCACACAACGGTTGCTAGCCAAGTTAGAGAGGAAGCAAATTAAAAGCTTCTAAATCCGTGGGATGTAATTAACCCAGCAAACAGATTTTATGTTAAAGACAGCTCCGATCAAAGCTGCTCACATTTTCTTTCATCATCTCCTGCATGCAGGTTTGGGCAACAAAACTCTCTAAACTGCTCTTGTATGTAGTGGTCTTTGGTTTCTTTAAATATTCTGTTATGCAGAACAAAAGAATAAAAGGGTCATTTTTGCCTTTGCTTAAATACCATTTCCACTCTTCTTCCTTTTGCTTAGATGTTTGTAAGAAAACTGACTGTGTGGCTGGATTTTAGTAAGCGGAAGGAGAGTGGTTTAGTAGTTTATTACCTTAAAGGAATTTCCAGTTTCCACCAAGTTATTTCACTATTACAGATGAGTGGTACACATGACTCGAGGTCATGGGAAATAGGAATATTTGGTCCTAACTACTGTAAATCAAAACACTAGTTTACCATTAAACATAAAGGCAGCATTAATTATAGCAAAGATGCGCATGCTTACTTACTTGTCCACTCACAACTGAAACATTATAATAAAAACCTAAAAGACCCCCCCCAAAAAAATACTCACATGGAGAGGATGCTGCAACAAAGGCCGAGGGGAAAGCTGGACTATTCACACAAAGTGGGTAATGAGGGAAGTGGAAATAGCTGAGAAAATGAGATACAGGTGTAGACAGTCCCGTGGGGGGAGTAACCTGAAATAACCGAAAGGTAACTACTAAACACAGAGATGTGAACTCACACTGAAACACGATACAGAAAAAACACAAAGTCAAAGACAGAAATCCAAACACAAGAATATTACAAAAAAACCTCATAACACACAAAACTTAAAACTCAAGTATTACCAAAACAAAGGTTTAAGAGGAACAAGCCTGTTTTCCCTGCCTGTGGAAGGGAGACATCTAGTTGCCCAAAGAGGAGCAGATTTGGGGTCATGAGTCTACGATTAGCGAGCTTTAATGACATGTTCCAGGAAATTTGAGTTGAGTATGTGTTCAGTAGTTATCAAAACAGCACCAAGAATGTCTGCAGTAGCTATTTGACCATAATTACTCTGGAAAACGGACAAATGAGTGATTTGGTGAAAGAGAAGAGTTATTTTCCTTAATGGAAGATAAAGTTGTGGGAATTCTGAAGTTTCATATGGGTAAGCTCGAGAATTATTTTGCCAGGTATTACACTGACTTACTGGTTTAGTAGATGTGAGTGCTTATAGGTTGGTTTGAGGACTCAAAACAAAGGATTTATTAAGTCAGGAAAAGGAGCGTGAGGTGGCCACAGATCAAAAAGCAGCGGCAAGAATGCTGAGCATCTGTTCCATCTGCACCATTTGGTCCCATCTTTCACGGCCTCCCTATCCTGTTTGGATCAATGATTCTTGTTCTTGGGGGGAAGAATGTGCATTTAGTTCTATGAGTATCGGGATGATAACACATTTGTTCTTTTTATAATTTTTCCTCTATACACATCAGTTAAAGACTTGAGTGTATACTTTGTAGTTGGCATGCAGCATGTACACACTGGCTTTTTGTGGGATTAGTAGCTTCATAGTCTGCCTCACATAACTTGAGTGATAAGAACAGCAGGAAACTGTAATTTAGTCATTTGGATTATGTGTTGTGGGTGGGCTGGAGAGTCTTTTGTTCATGGGCACAGCTGCGTGAGAATGTTCTTGGAGGTGGGTGGGTGGGTGCATGGGGGCCCAGCCCTGGAGCAGGGTGCCGCCGGTGCATCGAGCCACCTGGGGGGCTCTTCAACTGGTGGGGAAGATTGTCACATCTTGCAGGAGCTTTCCTCTCCTCAGGGGCTCTCTCTGCAGGAGGGGGAGATACAGGAGAGGTGGAGGAAGATCTCAGCCTGGGTGTTTATTGTCTTATGTAGTCTGGAAGATGAGTGGATGGTGGGGTGGGTGCAGTTTTCTCTGTGGTGGGGTTGGGTGGACTGTCCCGGGCTCTGTGGGGCTGGGAGGCGCTGCTGCGCTGGGCCCCGGTCTGGATGGGCCTGGGCCCCCTTTCCCTGGTGGGTCGCAGAGTATGGGTGTGCCTACTAGGGTCAGCGGGGGAGCTGGCCCCAGGGAGGGGTCACTTGCCCCTCCCTTCCTTCCCTCCCCATCTCCAGCTGCCTCCCTCTTCCCGCTCCACCACAACCACCCACACATGCAGGACCTTGGAGTAGGGGTATGTCACCAGGGTGCAGAGGAGGCTACCCCCCCCCCCCCCCCGGTCCCCTTCTGGCTGCCTCTGCCTCAATTTTATCCCACAACTTAGACATTCACATTACTCACACTCTCATTACACATACATATAGGATCTTGGGGGTGGGCACGATACACGGAATCCAAAGTACCATCAGGGTGTACACCCCACCCCTGGCGTCGTTGCCCACCTCTCAATGTTAAATACACGTAGACATTGAGGGCTAGCAGGAGGGACCATGCGCTTACCTGCTGCTCTCTGGCAGGTAGCTCCATGCCCTCCTGGGTTTTAAATGCACCTTAGAACACACATGCATCAACACTACAATGAGCGGGTGGAGGGAGGTTTGGAGTCTTCTCTCACCCCCATTCTCTGCGACCTGCTGGAGCGGGGGGGCTAGGAGGAGGAGTTGGCCGTCCGACTGCGGTATGGAGTGTGGGGCCTCCCTGCTGCTGCGGAGTCGGGGCGGTCTGCCTCCCCCCACCGCAGGGAAAAGGGTAACACCACCTGGGTCTGGGTGCAGTTCCCCCCTCCAGGGGCAAGGGTACCTAGACGTCCAGGTACACACCGGCTCACTCCTTGGTGGCCGCTTATCGGGGCGTGAGGTGGCCACAGATCAAAAAGCAGCGGCAAGAATGCTGAGCATCTGTTCCATCTGCACCATTTGGTCCCATCTTTCACGGCCTCCCTGTCCTGTTTGGATCACCTCCACTTCGGAGGTGGGGTGCCCCCGGCCTCTCAGCCTGGGGCTCGGTTACTCAGGCACGGCTGGCTGCCGGCGGAGCTCACGGGCGCGTCACTGCAACTCCCCCTGGCTTCTGCTCCGCGGCTGCTGAGTGAGCCCTCATCTGGGACTCTCCTCAGCTCTTTCTGGGACAGTGGCGCGGCTGCCCCTCTGTTGGTCTTCCTTGGTCTCTTGTGTTCTGGGGGCCTCTGGATGTCTGGAGTTTTGATCTCCACCATACCTGCTTCATACCCTGGAGGACGGGGCTGTGGCCCCCCCACACCCTCTAGCAGATCATTACATGAAGGAACCTTTAAAAAAAAAAATCAAGCGCGTCCATGCTCACAGGTGTACACACGGGTGATCACACCCACAAACTACACCCTTTTTGGCTCCTACCTCAAAGCACACTGTGTTCTGTTGATCTTATGTGCTGCACAATAATGTTTAATATTTAGTATTTACTGTCATATTCCCATATATCATTGTGATGTTGTTTATTCTATTACTCTCGTTCTCTTCTGCTTGTTTTCTTTTTTCTTTCTCAGCAGGTGATCCAGGTGATTGATATATGCATTTTTTTCTTTTTTTTTCTGCTCATTCTGTTGGTTTTTGTCTTTTGCCCTTCTCCCCCGTCCCTCTTCTCAGCTGTTTCTCTTTCCCTCTTTCTTTCCCCCAGTCAAGTCTGTCCCGTATTCAGTAAGTGAAAATAAAATAAACAATAAAAGGTGAATCAAATGGACCATTACGGCAAGGCTGGGATGGTCAATTTGGTAAAGTAAATCCGTTGGGCATCTTTCTTTGCCTTTAGACAACAATTCTGATGGCAAAAGAGCCAAACGGGACAGGCAAAAAAAAAAAAAAAAAAAAAGAATGTTCTTGGAGGTGAAGAAGGATAAGAGACTTTATAATACTAACAGTCCTGTGTGCATGAGGGCATTTTTCTCAGCTGAGCTCCCCTCCTAGGTCTCTTTTTTATTATTGTGAACTCTCTGATCTGCATCCAGTGTCTAAGTGCTCCAACTCAACTCCAGGAACCATGCAGAAAACAGACTAACCTGGTGTGTAGGCTTTAGTAAGCACCTCTGCACTGACACACCAGTGAAACAATGAGAGTGAGCAGTTAAGTGGTTTAGATGAGGTAACCGACTGGTACAGATGACTGCTGCAGATGACTAAAACAGAACTTTTAAGAGTCAAATAAAAAAAGGAGGGTTGTACTTTAATAAGGAACTAATTTAACTTTGAAATGATGCAGAAACAAACATAAGAAAAATGCGAAACCTTACTTAGAAAACATATCAAACACATTTTTAGTGTCGTTTAAAAAAAGACATCATAGCATGCTTGCTCGCAGGCTGCAGCACGCAAGACAGAACAGATGTCTGATCCAGGCTTCTGATTGGGTCCAGTGCCACCCCCAAAAGCTGGGCAGGGCGTGGGATTTTCAACAATATTATGATGTTTTTGCAGTTCTGTATATCTCATTTCCACTGACACATGACTTACCCAAAACTCCTTTTTACCAGAGAACCATTTACTGTTAGAGGCTGTCAAAGCAAAAAAAAGAAAAAGAAAATTGTTGCCTTTAATTTTCTTAAACATCCATGACAGGCTGTGATGTATCAGCGGGGCTTGTTTATTTTTCCATAACCCTGACCTCCAAGAGGAATTTCAGCTTTTTCGTACAGCTCCCGGCACTCACCAGCACCACCTTTAATACTCGTATTTGTTTGACTCAACAAAGCTGCAGCCAAAGCAGCAAAAGAAAAATACTCCTCCTGGGTAAACAACATATGTCCAATAGTCAGTATTAAAGTTTATTTGAACTGCAAAGGAGAACTGAAGGAGAATTAAACTGGCTGGAGAAGCTGTGTTCCAGTCATTCTTTCATACACTGAGGCCATGATGACCCTGGACCTAATCTCTACAGATTACAGACATAACAAGGACAGCAAGGCTTTTCATATCTCTGTCATATAAAGTTAACCATCACATCACTGCATTACCTTGATACTGAATCCTGGTGTTATTTTATGAAGTGTCTTCATATTCCAACTTCTTTGATTTGATTTCAATTTTACAACACCAAATCTAAACAGCAGCTGCCTCAACACACTTTATATTGTAAGGTAGAGATCCTACAGTAATAGATTGAAAATGTCAACTATCAAATGCCTCCCTGTGAGCAAGTACTTGGCGATAGTGGGAAGGGAAAACTTCCATTTTACAGGAAGAAATACCTGGCAGGATTCTGGCTCAGGGAGAGGCCATGATCATTTGGGGGTGAGGTGTGGGAGACGGGACAAGAATACACACTGTAACACAAAGTGAATGACAATGAAACACTCAGCAGCTGTCACGGCCTGGGGGTTCAGCTGGTCGCTGATCAGCTGTCTCCCCCTCTTTCTCTCTTCTCCTCTCTCTCGCCAGGGCTGAACTCATTATGGGTTCACGCCCTTGGCCCACGCCCTCGGAGGAAGAAACACCTGTGCCTCATCAGTGTGGTATTTAAGACGGGAAGCAACAGCTGTTCTTCGCTGGATCGTTGTGAGAATCGCGTCAGTGAAAGTCGAGCGCCCCAGCAAGTATTTTCCCATGCAGTGTGTGTTTAGCATTTAACAAGCGTCTCTTTGTGTACAGATTCCCTGGACTGTTTTCCTGGTGTGCGAGTGGATTCGTGTCTGGATTGTGTGGAGAGAAACGAGCGTGTTCCCCTGGATTTTCCCCGGACCCCTGCCCCCCTCACCTTTTGTACATAGCACTGCCCCGTATCTGTGTATATAAACTCATTGGACATTGTTCTGTAATAAATTCTCTTGTGTACATCATCCCCGGAGTCCTGCGCGTGAGTCCACCTTGTACGTCGTGACAGCAGCCTAGACCTACTGCATCTTAACTAAGGGAGGAGTCAGGGTCACCTGATCCAACCCGAACTATATGCTTTCTTAAAAAGGAAAGTTTTAAGCCTAAGCTTAAAAGCAGAGAAGGTGTCTTTCTCCCAAATCTAGTGGCTGGTTCAACAGAAGAGGGACCCGAAAGCTGAAATCTCTTCCTCTTGTAAATATGCTTCTAGTTGAGGAACTTTCTAAAAATGGTTGACTAAAAAGCAAACTCGCACCTCTATTACAATAAAACAAAAGTTGTGATGATCAGTTTAATCATCACAGAGATAAATATTTAGTATTGTGTGTCTAGACAGGCCTCCACAAAGTCTGACAAATAACCCTGACGACTGTGTTTGCGGTGTCGATGACAGCTATGGAAACTCATTCTCATGAGGCAGGAAGTTGCCATAATCCAGAGCATAAACTCTGGATGGAATTTGTCATTTATCAGGCAATAAGCAAAACAATCACTGAGCTAGGAATGATTCGCCTATTATTAAAATAAGGATTACTCAGGCTCTGCTGCTTTGTAAAAAAAAAATAATTTAAAGGATTTCTTTTCAGTCAGCCAGCTTTAATGGGAGTATTGGCATTTATGGTCTCACACTGTGGTATTTCAATGTAAACACAGTATATAGGTCAAGATAACATCAAGACCAAGTAAACATCTGATACATGATAAGGACAAGCTTCTGATCCTTAAGAAAAACAGACTGTGTTGCATTAAGTTCTCAGTAGCCTTGAGAAATAGGAAAGCATAAACATACTTTGTTTTAACACTTTCTATTTAACAAACTGTATTTTATACGTTATTTTACAAGACATATTTGTATTGCTATTCCAAGATTGCCTATGTTTTTGTTTGGTTTATTTTCGTTGAAAAGTTTTCTCTTTTCCTCTCCATGTTAAGTTTTTAAGCAGGAAAAAATGCTAAAGCTGAGCTTTTCCACATAAGGGTTCCATACATTCCCATTAAACAGCACCAGGAATTTGAACGCATCACCAATGAGTCATGTCAAAAAACTTCCTTCCCTCCCACCTTTTTTCCGCTCCCTTAAATCCCACAACAATCGTAAAAAGTTTTTGTCCTGTTGCGGGCTTTTGCTCCTCAGACAGACAGCGCAGCGGCTTGTGTTGGACCAATTAACGGGCCCGTCTGTGCGCTGCCCCGCGGAGCGTGCTTTCCTGGGCGGCCTCTGCGCACTCTGCCAGGACAGTCAGCTGCAGCTGCAGAACATAAAGCACGCATAGCACGGCACGGACACGATCAGGTCCAAAATGGGTCCGACTTGGGCGCTAATCTGTTCCACCGCTTTGCTCTTGGTTTTACTGAGCTCAGCATCCGAAGGTTGGTACACTACTTTTTTGTTGCTTCCAACTAGAAATCCTCGCAGGGAATTCGTGTTTGCTTCATGGCCGATTGCCCAGCTCCATGTTTGATCGCTCCTGCTGCAGTGGGAGCGTCTATTTTGCAGTGATCTGGTGCCAGGTAGACTTTTATACAAAGCAGTCTGCTCTGAGCACTTTGATTCAAGTTCTTCATTTCAGACATGTCTCACGTGTATTTTTATAGATTACACACAGATGCACGTATAAAATAACATTTTTATTTGTTTGTTTGTTTATAAAACTTCCAAAACTTCTCTTATTTTGTCCCACTCTACCTTTTACAGTTTTTTTTTCCGATGAAGGATCTGACTTCTTCAATACTTCCATCATTTTTCGCTCTCAGTAGTAATAAACAAACAAACAATAACAAAAAAAAAAAAACATGCGTAGTTATGGTTATGTAACTTTGTCTCACTCTTTTTTCTCTCTGTCTCTCCTTTGTGTGCCGCCTGCAACATTATAGATGAGCGCTTCTTTGAGCAGCACGAGGTCACCTTTGACATTCCCCAACTGATGCAAGGTGTGTGCGCGCGCATTCACATATTAGCGCAGCATCTCCACAGCTACCAATTATAACGTCACATGCTCATACTTGTATTTGGCCAGCTCTCACTTCAAGAGGAATGTCTTCTTTTAACCGGTTTGTTTTATGATTGCAGTGAAATGTCTTCTGTGGTTAGAAGGTTAGAAAATGTACTGATAGTCTTGTTTTTCTTCTCTCTTTTTATGGAAGTGACATTCTAAACCCCGAAAGAGCCCACCACTCTTGTTTTAAGGTTATTTGCAGCCAGGTTGAGTTAGTTGTGGCCCAGTTTGAGTACAGAACTAAAATATAATTTAAAAAAAATATAAAGCTGTGTCTTTCTGTCTGTTTTAGTGTTTTACTTCATTTAAAATAATGTATATAAAAATCTGGTATTATGTTTTGTATCTTTAGAGATGCAGAAAGAGATGGACTTGAGAGGTCACTTTGGTATGGGCACTGTTTATCGTCTTACCTCTAGTTATAATGTTTTGGCATAAATGCACTACATACCCCCCCAATTAAATTAATATATTTTGTGGTTTTTTGCTGTTTTCCCAGATTCACAGCGGCCAGTGCAGCCTCAACCAAGGCAGAGAGGTGAGCAGATATTCACAGTAGTGTGCAACACCATGGAATGTCTTTAAGTAGTCTTCGGGAATACTTTTCCAGGCTTCTTAAAAGCACACTCAAAGCTTTTCTTTGTATTTTGGCTGCCTTTGGTCCATTCTCTGTTAAGAGTTTCTTCCAATTCTTTAAGGACACACCGCACACCATGCTGAGATATGTCTCCAGTTTTCAGCTAATAGCTCTTTGTGAATCAGCTTATTAATGTAAAAATACAATTTTATGCCTTTGTAACCTTTGTCATTTTTTTGTAGAGCCTGTTTATACTTGAATGATTCCCAGGTCAATGATTAGTGGCATAATTTAAAATTAAAAAAAGACTGGATTGTGATAAAAAAAAAAAAAAGGCAGCTATGGTCCTAAGAAAAACTTCAGAAGGTTTGCAATTTATTTTTCAAGTGGCTCAAAACTTTTGCACAGTACTGTACTTACCTACTCATAAGTACCACCTGGGTCAGGGAATCTTTCTTGCCTTCTCTTGTTTGATTTAAAAAAAAAAAAAATGTTATTTGTTTTCTTAGGTTTCAGACCAAGACCAAGAGGACGTATGCATCTACTTTACTTACATTTTTTTTTTTTTAAACTTGCTCCTTCTGTACTATGTTCTACTGCTAAAAGTGCCGACTGTGGTCTTTCCCCTGCAGGCCCACCAACTGTTGGTCCCCGTTCTTACAGCGGTCCTCTTCCGACAACTTATAACGTTCAGTTTCCTCTCGGTCGGCCAACGTCAGAGAATCTCCAAGCCATCTGTGACTATAGCGACCTTCGTCCGCGCTACCCATCATCCTACTTTCCTGACTCAGGCTACGGAGTTGACAAGTTGAGGGCCTCTGCTGTGAATAATGCAGAGGCCTGGCTGAGCACATGCTGCAAAGACAACCAGACGTGGGAGAGAGAAGTGACCCTGTGTTGCGCCACACAGGCTGTATGTTTTCACAACAGCTCTTATAGCTAATTCAGCAATACTTTTTTAGCTCTGCGTAAATATAAAGTGATGTCATGGTGACCTGTGTTTGTTGCTTGAGTTCCTCTTCTCTTACTTTTGCTGATGATTCGGGGTTTTTTTTCAGAATAGGGAAGTAGTGTTTTCTCTACATCCATGTAATAAAAAACACAATTTGTGCTGTTTAGGAACAATGCACTAATAATATACAGTAACATATACAGTTTTTTATTGCACTCATATTCTTTTCATTTTTGAGTCTGTAAATGTAGAAAAAGCAGCATTTTTTTCAACCACTTTATGAATTGGACCTGAACATAATTGGAGCATGAAACATTCTTCACATTGCAGAGGTGATGGTACTTGGGTTTTGTTTTTTTAAAAACAAAGTTGAAAACCTTGAGCGCTTTCAGTCGATAAGCCCGTTTAATCAGCCCAGGCAGACATAACAGGCGGACAGGCCTTGGCACGAGCATCAAAACTATGTTGAATTCCTCAGTGAGCGTTACCTTAGCAGCTTCTTGTTTGTTTTCTAATTTGTCTCTTGACAACATAACTTCAGGTGGTGAATTTATTCAATAAGTAGCAGACAAGGTGCAGACTTCATGTTATTATTGAAGAATTTCATTCACACTGTGCACCCTGACTGTCTGTGTTACTCTGTTTTGTGCTTACTCAAGTGGGAGCTGTCAGTTGAAAAGTACTGTGAGGAGGACCTTTCAATAAAGCATCCTTGGTATCACTGCTGTAAAATAAACGACAACAACAAAAGGCTCAACTGCTTCAGCAATGATGCTCCAAACCCAAACTACGGGCCGACACAGGGGCTGCCAGTGGAACCTCTTCCCTCTACCGCTGAATTCACCTTTAACCCGAACACTTGCCAGAGGTGCGTAGAAAAGCAAAAAAAAAGATTATCAATATTTTTGCTCACTCGGATTAAAGAGGATAATGCATTTGTTCTCCGTCAGTCTCAATAAACAGTACCAAGGTTAAACCATAAATACTTTGCTGCCTCAGCCACTAAAGGCAGTACTTTTAAGGTACATTAAGTAATTTTTTAGATCGTTTAATAGAAAGAAAATATTGTACTCATAAATGTATATTGATTTGTGTGTAATTATGCCTTTCAACAAATTAGTAATTCTTATAAACTTAGAATGAATCCATTAAAAATGCATAGCAGCAGGCACCATTTTTAATACAGTAGCTGAGATGGTTATCACTACATTGCATTTATGTTTATGTATTAATCTAACAATACACTTTACAGCAAATGATAGTACTAATGATTCTATTACTGTGGAAAGATGTTATTGTGCACTTGCTTATATTGATTTTGTTGGGCGTGCATCATCTGTCAAGTTCAAAAGTTTAATTGCAATGAAGAGAAGAGTCCTGTAGAAGAAGTAATGTCAGGTTATCATTTAAGGCAAAGAGAAAAAGTAGCTTCATATTGCAAAACACATTTCCGTTATGCTGAATTCATCCTGAGCCCGTAAGAGGCATGTCTGTGTCTGACCTTATGCCTCATGCATTGCAGGACACACGGCCCTGTTCCCATAGCCCTCATAGAAAGGAAGACCAAGAAACTATCTACTCCCCGAGCTGCTGACATCAGCTTTCCTCCTGGACGACCCACCGCAGATACCATTGAATCAGTGTGTCACAACCAGAGGCTTCGCCCCGCCTACAGCATCAAGTGCCTCCCACGTTCAGGCTATGAAATGGTGGCTCTTCAGGCGAAGACCGTTAATCTTATAGAGAAGGGATTCAAAAGTTGCTGCAAAAATAAGAAGACTAAAGTCAACTGTGCTGACCAGAAGGTAAAAGAATAGCAGCTAAAAATACACATTTTCGCTTAACTGAGTAGTTTCCATGTCGTGACACTTCATTCTTGCTCTTCATTTCAGTGGCGTGAGGAACTGAACAAGTTCTGCTTGCGTGAGAACACAGGACGGGTGAATTACCCCTGCTGTCTGAACCAAAGTGATAAATACAGCTGTTTCCAGCAGATGTCTCCAGACCCGTATTATAATGTGACTTCTGCTCATGAGGAAGTGTCGCTGAACAAGATATGTGACACTCACAAAACCATCAAGAAGAAGTAAGACACTATTTATTGCATTTTTCTTTGATCTGATCTTCCTATAATTTATTTTTGTTTCTTTTGATGTTTTTTCCATTTTTTCTATTCATTTTGCTCTGTGAAATGTCAACACATTTGTTTAAGTATATAATCTGTGGGCAGTCTAACATGAGATGCATTTGCATCAATGTGACTGTGTTTTAGATTCCCTGTTGGGTTTCCTCTTAAGGACTTTGTGACACAATGCTGCCCCCTGCAGGAAGAAGAGAAGACCGCTTGCTCTGCGCGACTGGTAAGTCCCATTAAAAGCCATTAAAAGGGAAGTTTGTCTGCAAAAATAAGACAAATTGCAAAAAAAAAGTTTGGCCTAGCAACATTTAAAATTTGAACAGAGAGTTCTGATTTCCCGCTGCTGTTCTGCCTTTGATCTCTCCATGACATCAGCTTGAAGAAATGTCACAGAAGCTGTGCGCATCAAAGAGGGCTGTTCCCAGTACTGTCCGCCGCTGCTGCAAATCGTCCTCACAAGAGACTCCACAGTGCATCTCCAAAATTATCATGAGTGCCATCACCAAAGCAACCAACTTCTCAAGCCAGAAGAAGAGGAAAAGGTGCCCTATCTCCTAAGCTTGTATGGCCTTTCGCTGCTGACCCCACTGTCGCTGGGCTGTTCGGGATATTGGTGAGATAGCAGCAGACGTGGCATTCGGTCACTGAACAGAAACGATTCGTGCAACACTTAAATGTTTGTAAGACAAAATGAAATGTAAAATGTTGACCGAGTTTTCTAGCTTCAACTACTGCCGGCGTTCTGAGACCAAATGAGCATTTCTACCATTTATACTACACATACTTAGCATACTGTTACATGCATAGTTGCTAAAACAGACTATTGTCTAGGACACTGTACCACTATTTTTATAGGCTCCTCTTTGCATACTTGATTATTAATTTCTTAATTCTTTTGGAAATTCAAGATCTTTTTTTTCTCTTTTATATGGTTTCTAGTTAAGATCTTCTCTGAAAAAGTGATAATAAACACATTTTTAAAATCTTCCTTTCTGTCTGGTTTACTGTGTGACACTTTGGATACAAGTCCATGCTGCTTTAACCACAGACCACAAAATTCCCTTGTTACAGCAGCACAAGGTAGAAGTTGAAAGGATAAATTAGGGATGTATTGGAAAACAATAAAAAATAGAAAAAAGAAAAAAGGTTTACAACAACAACAAAAAACCGCCTGGCCAGAGGATGAAGCCTGCCCTGCCTTCTCCTTCTAAATGAAGGTACAAAAAAACAACAAAAAAACCTTCTGTCCTGTGAATAGGGGTCTTGTTCCCTAGAATAGACCCCTCCCCTCGGGAACAATTATTTTTCACAGGACGGAAGTGGGTGCTCTGGTTTCATTTGCAGTTAATCTTCTGGACAGGTTGCCAGTCCATCACAGGGTTCATGCAGAAAGGCCCCAGCTGACCAAGAGGCTCATAAACTGCTTGAAAAAAGTTTTATCTCAACAGCTCAAAAAGGTGCTCAGTAGTTTGTATGGCTGGGCACTGTCATGCACCAAGAGGATCCCAGGACTCCCTGTACCAACTGTAGGGTCTGACAGTTGGTCCAAGGATTTCATCCTGATATATTATGGCAGAAAAGGTGCTGTCCCCCAGCCTGAGGAGTTAAATGCCAACTGGACTCCACAGTACCTGGCAGTGAGTTCAGGGACCAGTAAAGGACATCACCTCATGTTATCAGCAATTACAGCCCAAAAAAAAAAACACCTAGGAAAAAAAAGTCCAAAAAGATGATGAGGGACAAATGTTTTTACAGGCCTCCACCCGTGATTATTCAGCCCCCTGAGTCAATACTTTGTAGAACCACCTTTTGCTGCAATTACAGCTGCCAGTCTTTTAGGGTTTGTCTCTACCAGCTTTGCACATAGAGACTGAAATTCTTGCCCATTCTTCTTTGCAAAACAGCTCCAGCTCAGTCAGATTAGATGGACAGCGTTTGTGAACAGCAGTTTTCAGATCTTGCCACAGATTCTCGATTGGATTAAGATCTGGACTTTGACTGGGCCATTCTAACTCATGGATATGTTTTGTTTTAAACCATTCCATTGTTGCCCAGACTTTATGTTTAGGATCGTTGTCCTACTGGAAGGTGAACCTCCGCCCCAGTCTCAATCTTTGGCAGACTCCAAGAGGTTTTCTTCCAAGATTGCCCTGTATTTGGCTCCATCCATCTTCCCATCAACTCTGACCAGCTTCCTTGTCCCTGCTGAAGAGAAGCACCCCCAGAGCATGATGCTGCCACCACCATATTTGACAGTGGGGATGGTGTGTTCAGAGTGATGTGCAGTGTTAGTTTTCCAAGCTAAAACTCAGTGGAGATTTCAGCTGTGTGCCGGTGATTGGACATCAGTCGCTGATAAAGTGGGTTCACCTACAAAGTGCTCTGTAGGGAAACAAGCTCCAGCAGCTCTGCACTCAGGAAACAAACTATATTTACTTATCTTGTGCAGAATAATGCGCAGGCATTGCATTATATCGAGCACCGGCTGTCCAGTTAAACTGTGACTATCACCAGGTAACGTGGGCGTGTTTCTTGAATTAGCAGCAGGTGTTAAACAGCTGACAGGTGAGCAGGATGTATGCAGGTAACTCGAGGGCCGTTGAGCTGATCGCATCCTGAGGAAAATGTCAGCTCGTTATTTAACACAGAGACACAGCCACAATCATCAAAGCTTTAGATGATTAAAAAGTTTTTTTAACCTAAGAACAAGAAATGGCAGATTCCCAAAAACTGCTGTAAAAAAACTATGCAATAATGTTTTTTTCCACTTTAAATCACTCAGTCTTTTAAAAATACTTCAGCCTGAACTGTATATATTAAATATTAATTACAGTTTGGGGATTTTAACCCTTTAAAGGCCAGTATGTTTACATAACTCCATTGATTTTTATTGAATCCCCCCAGCCAAACAAAAACAATTTCCATAAAAAACATTTCAAGATGCATTTGATCATTGTTTTTATTAGGCCCAGAGATGGGCCAATGATATAGCAGCGACATTCATTTTCATGCATTTCTATTTTTTCTGCAGTGTCAGATTTTTGTTTTACAAAAAACGATACTCCAGGTCCTAACAACAAAAAATGCCACCTTCCCAAAAACTATTATATTGTATTTTTTTTCCCCCCACTGACACAGTCTTTTAAAACTTCAGCCTGAATTATAAGTTTAAAATATTAATTACAGATTTTGGATTTTAACCCTTTATAGAAGAATTTTAAATTTAAAAGAAATTCTCTGGCAAATATGGGATATATTCATTTAGCACAGTCAAAATAGCATGAAATGATCTTCTAATGTTGTCCCGATTCATTGTTTCATTCATTTTTCTTCTTATCAACAGAAAATTTGCAGACATTGAAGCATCAAAACACCAGCTTTGGCATCCACTCTTTATTTTAAGGATGAGGACAAAGGCATGTCCTCTCTGTCATCACACAAGCCAGATTCACCTGACCAGTCTGGTAATCCATCTAAAAGTGGTGGTCCACAGAATGCCGATAAAAGCAGCCTTCGAACAGGTACAGATGGCACCTCAAAGTCTATCAGTGTCACCACCTGACTTACATGAAAGTCAAGTAAATACAAAAAGGAAGCAGACTGAATCAGGGCATCTTTGGAAACATCACTCCAAATCGCAGTCCTCCACCTGCAGAGCTACGACGAACAAACAGAGCAAGAGGAGGCAGGAAAAGGGAAGCAGAGGTCATAAACCGGTGGAAATGAAACCTATTAGCTCCCCAAGAAGTTTTGACTTGTACCACGGGGCTGAATTGTTTTATTTTTACAACAAGAGTCAGCCGACAACTTCTTTTTTGAGTAGTGTATATATTCAATTGCGGGCGCCTTTCTGTCGCACTACAGCAAACTGAAACCGTCCCACGTCCCTCCACTGGAGGCGCTGTGGTGCTGCAGCAGCAGCAACACGAGCATCAAAATTCAAGTGTCGGCTCTGTCTATGATGTTAACAGTCAGATCGTAATGGCGACTGCTGGAACAGCAGACATGGGATCAGCAGCCCCGACAGGTATCTAGCTATCAAATCTCATTCCTTTCTCGTCTCAAAACTAGCGTAAAAAGCGATATCTACAGTGTTTTAAAGCATTGAAAGTGATGCAACGCTGGAGCTCTGGCTGTAATTGAGCCTTCGTTAGCCGTTAGCTAATTAGCATCGAGATTTTCCACCAAAGAAATGAACCAATCTGTGGTTCGCTTATTTAGCTGGCTCTTTAATAAATCCTGGTCTTCTCGTGTTAAAACACAAGAAGATTTTGTGTGCAGGCCACTCTTAAATATGAGGAACAATCTATTGATTTTATAGCGTGCTATAAAGTAATTCCCGACACCACGTTGACCAAACTGTTTTGTTATCAAACCGGCTGTCTTGTTGACGCTTTATGGTGTTTACACGCAAACGAAGCAGGTGAAGGCGAGTTGAGATTTTATAAATAAAGATCGCCGTTGCTTGGTAAATGAATGGGACGTGTGTAATACTGCTGGTGTTAACCCCCCCCCTCAAGCATCTATGGGAAGTTAACGGTAACTGCTCTCACTCACGTCTTCCTCGCCTGTTACATCCCGTTTCCTCTTCCTCTGAACGTTTTGTGATGTACATGGATAAAAAAAAAAATCCGCTTTCACTTACCTAAGGGCTTCATTAAACACCTCCCAACTGTTACTGTACAGTTTAGGTGGTGTATTGTCTTTTTCTGCGTTCCTTTGTCACGCTTATCTAAGTCAATAAAGCAGCCTTAATTTATTTAAGCACCTTTGTTTAGGATCACCGATATCAGACCTATGCACTGCACATGAACTGGTTCCACTTGCTTCACAGATATAGATTGATCATGTGCTTTCAGAGACTTCTTTTCCCCCAAGATAAAGCACGCAATGGGGAAGATGCATCTCTCTAATCCAGTTAGTTGTGCATCACTCATTAGCTTCCCTGTATATGTTTGAGTTGCTCTGCTCCTGGTAACCACCCAGTCTGAATCAGTGAATAAAAATAGTTGCTTTTTAAAGCACTCCTGTGGCTCCCAGATGGCTGAAATCCAGGGACAGCACAAGCACAAGATGTAGCATTCACGCTCACAGACACTTCAGTGACAGTAACTCACTGTGGTTTCCCTAATGGCTTTTATCAGCGTCGTTTCCAAATCAGGTCAAGAAACAGTATATTTGTGGATTCTTCAGAAATGACCTTAAAGAGTGTGTCCATGGGTCATGGTATTGCCGTGCATGCTGTGGGCTGTGCGTAAACAAGGCTGGCAGGGACTTGTTTGGTACACAGAGAGGAACAGATGGTTTGCCTATTGTAGTGAGGCCTGCCGCTGATGAGCTAAAGTCATTGTTAGGGAACTGACTTAGTCTAATTACTATCCATAGTCTGCTGCACAATATATGCCATTAACTGGTTGTATATTGACCTTAATAAATACAGATGGTAGTAATAATAACAATCATAGCTGAAACCGGGCCATCTGGGGTTACTACACATGCAAGTACGCATGATCCAAATTTAGTAACAGTCTGTGTTATCTACCTTAAACAAAATTGTCCATTTCTAAGTTATTTTTGGTAAACAATATTCTATTTTACATGTTGAGCACATTTAATCATGTTTGTTTTGTAAACGGTCCTGATGGTTTTCCTTTTACAATAAAAGAAAAGTAGCAGTTGCTTAACTGACTTAATTATTTAGGCCATGCTTCCTTTACTTCTGTGCACACCTACTTTAAATGAGTTCAGTGTGGCGCATGTACTTGGTTAAGCCAGTTAGCCTGACCTTGTCCTGCTCCGCAGATATCAGGACTCAGTTCTGGAGGAGAGCGTTGCAGCGAGGTATTCGCATGGGTGTGCTGTGTTTGTGACTGTGAGCAGCAACTGCATGAGTAGTGATGATATAGTGTGTTGTTTTACATAATGAGAGGGAATGTGGGCAGAGCGATGCTCATTGTTTCCCAGCAGATTGCAGTGTGTCCCTGCTAACTCAGGAGAGATGCATGGCATTCAGTGAGTCTGTGTAATTATACATAGTCCTGCATTTCTTAGGTTGAAAATGTTCATTTTCTGTGCATTGCCAGGTTTAGATTTGATGGGGGCAGAAAGACAATTTTTCAGACTCACTTGTTACTACAGGTGTAAAAACTTTGTAGCCTTCAGTCTTTTTTTGTGTGTATATTGACCTATGGTACTGCAGTGGAGGAGATGTTGCCATTGGTTACAGGCTAGAGGTGATTGCAGAGTGGGCGATGTAGTAAGTGTATACACCAAGTTTATATAAGGACAGGACACAGGAACTCATTCGCTGTATTTATTTTGTTGCACTTGAGTGCCTTTCTTACCAAACATCTGTATGCTGGGATTTAATGACTTATCTTTGTTTAGCAATTAAGCAAAGGTCTTGGCTTGGTGTTTGCATTATTATTTTACAGGCACACAAACAGAAGCTGTTGTGTTTGAGGTTTCATGCAGGCATGAAAACCCTCCAGTGTTCCTTCATATCTCCATGCGGCATTAGCTTGTCACATGGTGAAATAAACATTGAATTACACAGAATTGAACAGAATATCAGTCTCATAGATCTCTAGTCGGATAACAGAGTTTACTAAATGGCCTAATTTAAAGGGGACCTGTTACCTCATTTCCTGCTTCATATTTCATTCTTGGGCTACAAGAGTAGCTTTGCGTGATTCACTGTTCAAAAAAAATCCCTATTTATCTTATACCAGGCCTTTGTGCTGCCCCTCAGTCCATCACCGTTCAAAACAAAGCATTTAAAGAGTTGTTAGGTTGCCTTTAGGAAACATCTGAGCATTCGTGAGCATGCTGGAGTGGATTTCAGTTATAAAATCAAAGTTAGTCTGAGGCTTAAAGTAGGCTGGGACAGCAACAGCTAGAAATTGCACCATTTTTTGAAAGGAGGTGGTGATGTTGACACACATCCTGGGGGAACAGATGAATGTGGAGCAGCTAGCTCATGGGAGAAGTAGTTCCAGTTCACATACTGGGTGCAGCCGGTAGTAACTGTGGCCACATTTAGGTTTGGGTTCATCATCGGTCTTATAGTCATCCGTCAGTGCTGGAAATAGCCTAATTAACCAGCACAGGGATTCATAAACAGTCCCTAACAAATTCGTCATTGGTCAAAGCCTTTCCAACTCAAACTCTTCAAATTTATTTCAAGCCTTGACTTTGAGTACTGACTGCATGGGTTGGGTTTCAGAGTCTCAACAAAGGAACTATACAGAGTGCTTACTCTGTATATGTAGGATTTTCCTTGCAGGTTTTCGAGCACTTATCTTCCTCTCAATTTAACTTTTTCTGTTTTCTTTTTAGGGACCAGCAGCATTCGAAAAATGGCCCCCGCCGAGGTAACTATGGCAGATACTGTAAATGTAACTACTCTCAGCTCTAAGGGGAAAAGGAGAGCAGAGCAGGCTTATAGGGCTGAACTTTTTTTCATCCAGACATTGGCAGTTTGAGGCATCGGTCACTAAAAGTTTATTATGGAAGTGAGAGAGTGGCTCTTGTAACGCAGGAGAGCCACATTGTTGTTCCTCAAAGCTCTACATAGATTAATATTTAAAAGTTTTCTTACTTTGAAATATGAATAGTTACTCATAATAATACTGTAGGTTCAGAAACAATTATGACATTTTTGTAGCTCCAATATCAATAAAAGGAGGAAGTGCAGAGGTAGTTTTTTGGTCAGGAATAGTAACATCAGGCTGATTGCTGTTTGATTAGTTTCCTGTCTTACAATTTGACCTTCCTCTGCAAGTTCAGTTACTTGTGAGCCCAGTTGATCGCTTGGTTAAGGCTGTCATCCATCTGGCCTAAAGCTTGCATACTACAACAGCTAGCTCATTGTTTTCTGCGTTTACCAGCACAAACACACATCAAACTGTGTTTGATTTTCCTTTGACAGCTTTCTGCCTCTCTCCTCAGATGCCCGGCTCTTCAGGCATGAGTATGAAGAAGACCATTGGACACCGGGGCGTTGAGACTACCACAGGAGAAACTACTTACAAAAAAGTAAGGGCAGGGGTCGGGGTCAGTGACAACAGTGATTTGTTGACACCCGCAGCACTGAGCCGGAGTGATCCAAGGTGTTTACAGTTCAGTGGGTTGGCCTGCATGTTTTGGTGTCTGTATTCTAAAATTAGTTTGGAAGTTCCTCTTGCTGGAAACCCAAGAATAGTGAGTGAAACAGCAGAAGTCACAGGGGTAAAATGCTGTTTGTTCCAGTGCTTACTCTCTTTTCCTCGCTGACCTCCCTAGACTACGTCATCTGCCCTAAAGGGAGCAATCCAATTGGGCATCGCTCACACAGTTGGCAGCTTAAGTCAAAAGGCGGAGAGGGATGTTCTCATGCAGGACTTTGTAGTTGTTGAAAGCATCTTCTTCCCGAGGTTTGTGATACGAGTTGTTTGAATGCATGAGGTGAACTGTTATTTTTCCATTTTGCATAGTTTAATGGTTTATCTGTTTCTTGCTCTTTCCAGCGAAGGCAGTAACCTGACCCCTGCTCATCACTACAGTGACTTTCGCTTTAAGACCTATGCTCCTATCGCCTTTCGTTACTTCAGGGAACTGTTTGGCATTCGGCCAGATGACTACCTGGTCAGTATTAACCCCAAGGCTTATTCTGCCATGTTCACCACAGCTGTGTGTGAATCTCTACATGCTGCATATATATTTAGTGGTTTAAGCAAACATGATCCCCTTTTGGAGAAATAATGAACAATAGCTGAAGGTTTTCTCCTTTTTTCTTTTCTTTTTTTTTTTCCTCAAAAATGATGATGCTTTTGTCTGCATCATCACCACATTTGCTGACACAGTGGGCATGGAGCTGCGCCATCTCAGACAGAATGATAAGCTGTGGTCCAAGTGCTTTTTGGCTCCGTTTTATTTTCCTCCTGACTCTTTCTCTGCTGTCTGTTTTTACAGTCAGCACTAGAAATACTGATAATCATGTCTCTGTAGTTTAAATCGATCAATTGTGCAATCAGGAGCCAGTGACCCATATATCTTACTTCAGAAACACAAAATCTGTTTTGTTTTTTTGGATTTTATATTAATGCGGGTTCATCTGTCTCTTTCTGGAAGTATTCTCTGTGTAATGAGCCGCTGATCGAGCTGTCGAACCCCGGAGCCAGCGGTTCCCTCTTCTACGTCTCCAGTGATGATGAGTTTATCATCAAGACTGTCCAACACAAAGAGGCAGAGTTTCTCCAGAAACTGCTGCCTGGATACTTCATGGTGAGTGTGGATAGAGTGGGAGGTGGGAGTTTGTTTAGAATGAGTGACTATTACTGCAACAATTCTCAAGTAAGGGGAGGTTTTTCTTCTAATTTCAGTGTCTAATTTTTTTTTGTCTATTCCCTCTCCCTTTCAGAATATAAACCAAAACAAGCGCACCCTGCTGCCTAAGTTTTATGGACTGTATTGCGTTCAGGCAGGCGGTAAGAATATCCGTATTGTTGTGATGAACAATCTCCTGCCCAGAATCATCCCCATGCACCTCAAGTATGACCTGAAAGGCTCCACCTATAAGAGACGGGCTTCCCCTAAGGAGAGAGAGAAGGCCGTCCCCACTCACAAAGACCTGGACTTCATCCAGGACATGCCTGATGGCCTGCTGCTGGAAGCAGAAAACTACAATGCTCTGTGCAAGACTATACAGAGGGACTGCCTGGTGAGTTACAGAGATGTGGCGGGTTTGTATAGATTGTTTATTGAAGTACTGAGCACTAAAGTGTATGGAGAATGGCTTGGCAAGCTCAAATAGTACACCACCACTTTATATTGTTGTTATCCTCTTGCATAAAAGATACAAAAAAAATGAAATTTCTCTACATACAGCATAAATGTGAAGAAATATCAAAGACTTTTTAGATTCATTTAGTTATTTTAGGCTATTTTTCCATATAATGAAAAGTCCTTACATTGTAAATGGCCTGCAGATGGCTTGACAGATTGTACAACACATGTAATGTCGACATGTAGCGCACTGGCACTTCATTAAACTTTACATTTTACAGAGACTACTATAATTTCCAATTTCTCCAAAGTCGATTAGTGGTTGTTGATAGTTGGCATTGGTTGTTGTTTGCTGTCATGCTCCAGGGTCATCAACAGATGTGTGTAGTGTCGGAAAGATGACTCAAGCTTGCATGACACTGCAAACTAATACCTTATTTACTTTGAGGGATGGTATCTTTTGAAATGATGGGGGTAGACTGGTGCCAATCTGCACAGACTGCCAGAATGTTCTGTATCATTTTTCCTTTTAATCAGCAGCTGCACATGCTTTATTGATTCGATCCATTTCCATTACCTCATTGTTCCAGGGTTTTCAGCCACCAGAGGTTCTGGCTTTCCACCAAAGAAAAATCATTAGGACTGTCATTTGTATTTTTGTTTGTTTGTTTGTTTTTTGCTTTTTTGATTTGGGTGTGTTATTTAGTTAAGTTTAAAATAGATTTTCTGATCAGATGACTTTTTTGTTGTGTCATGTAAAGCAGATTATTTGAGTTATATCTTTTCACCTAATGACTGTGACTAACATCTAAATATTTGAATGCAGTTTGAAAGTAAATCACAAAACCCAACTCAAGACTTTTAAGGATTCCAAAATAATTTTTAAATATTTTTTTTATGTAAGAAATTACCTCTTGTGGTCCATACTTTGGAAATAACTGTATTAGAGGGTTACCTAGGCAACTGCCGCCTTGAAAAATCTCACTTTGATCCCTGTGTAGATGGGATGTATTTCAACTTTGGGCTCAAACTTTGTTTCCAGGATCAAGATTAAATCAGAATCAGTGGTCACATTACAAATATTTTTGTTCTTAACTGTTGCTGGATTGAACACTTAGACCTGTTTTGTCATATTTTAAAACCTTGCTGCTGTAGCGTAAGGAAACAGCAGCAGGGTTTTTAAATGAGCGTAATATATATGACAGCATGTCACATTTATTATTGTACACTCGTATCATGTTTTATTGTAGTGTTGCCAAAGTCTTTGGCGCCTGTTGTGAAACAGTGTGTCTTTGCATTGATTTACAGTTGGTTGTTCCAGTCGTTGCCAGACGATTCTCATTGCACTTGTTTCTTTGTTGCAGCTCCTGCAGAGTTTCAAGATCATGGATTACAGTCTGTTGATGGGCATCCACAACATGGACCAGGCCAGCAGAGAAAAGGAGCGTAGTGGAGGCAGTTTGGTCGACAATACGGGGTCTGAAGGAGCAGTGACCCCGGATCAGCGCCGACCACAAGCCCAGAAAAGTCTGTATTGCACCGCCATGGAGTCCATCCAGGGGGAGGCTCGAGGGAAGGGAGCTTTGGATTCAGAAGATCAGTGAGTGTGACCATCAGCACACCTGTATCAGCCTGTATTTGCTTGCTGGGGAAATTGTAGCTGTGAAATAATGGTGAATGAAGCAGTTGTTCTTTCTGTGACCTTGCAGCATGGGTGGTATTCCTGCTCGCAATAGCAAAGGAGAGAGGTTGCTGATCTACATCGGCATCATCGATATTCTCCAATCTTACAGGTATGTGTGTCAGAGCAGCAAAATCCACTCTTTATATATGCATTTATGCTAATTCATAAGCAAGATTCACGCCACTTATGTAAGTTGCACTAAATAGTTTCATTATGTGATATTATTTAGGTTTATTAAGAAGTTGGAGCACTCCTGGAAGGCGCTGGTCCATGATGGGGTAAGTCGTACACTATACATCACAATATGTATTAATAGACTTTGATTGTAATTGTAGCTTGCATATTAACTGATTAGCTTGGACTACAAAGAATTATGACTGCTTTTTTTCACTTTTAAGAGTTGGTGAATTAAAACAGAAATGTTGCTTTATAAGGTCTGTCAGGTTTTAATGATCCTTTTCCTGGTACTTAGGACACAGTTTCAGTTCACAGACCTGGCTTCTATGCAGAGCGCTTCCAACAATTCATGTGCAACACAGTGTTCAAGAAAATTCCACGTACGTCTGTCTTTGTAATTTTACTGCATTGAGAGCAGAGGTGTGAAAAGTCCCGATGATTGCACTGATCATTTCCTGTTGTCCTCTTCAGTTAAACCATCACCATCCAAGAAAAGCCGCGGTGGAGGTCAGGCAGGGCTAAGGAGGGCGCCCACTCTTGGAGCACCCACACCGCTCTCCCACGCGACAGGACAGTCATCTGTGGATTCCAGACTAGTTTACCACTCCCATTTTAAAAGCACAGAGTCCGAGGCGGACAGCGGTAAGAGCCAAGAAGATGAGGTCACATTAAGTAGATCTGTGGTTAAGTGGAGTGGTCACTGATGTGGGAACAAGTTCAGGCCCCAAACTTTTGTCAAGCATTAAAAATGAAATTGGTGGGGGAAAAATTGAGATAAAGTTCAGCAGATAGCATCAGCAAACTACACATTGTAGTGACACTCAGTGACATTTGAAACACTAAAATGATGTTTCAAATGTCACTGAAATGTTTGGCGCTTTGTGTCATCTGATGTCACGCACACACACGTGCAAAGTCAGACCTGTTACGGTAGTTGTAGTTAATGTGAGCAGTGAGTGTCCATATGTCTGTGCAGAATGTGATTTGTTAACTCTGACTGAGCCAATGTACAGTCACAGAGTCCTGCAGAAGCACACAGCTGTCGTGTGCTTACTTTCTACCTACTTTTCACCTGATTACAACTTCCCATCATAGAAGGCAAGAGAAAGGCAGTGCGCAGCATCAGCCTTGGAAAGACTAGTCAACTAGTTGCGCTCATCCCCATACTGTATCTGCAGCAGCTCCTTGCATTCCCCACAGGCTTAATTTTGTTCTAAACTGCACTCAGCTTTGGATAAGCTTGTTAAACTCTCTGTAATTGCCATATTAATATCTTTTTTTTTTCCTCAGGTGTGCAGTCAGGAAGGCCGGATCTGGTTCCTCGGACTCCTCCGCTGGTAGACAACCCTGCAGACTGCGAGGCCAATCTGTCCACCTCATCACAAGGCAGCACAGGAGTTGTCTCCACCTCTCCTCCCCTGCGGTAAAACCTCTCATCTTCCTTCTCGTGCTCACGCTGTGTTTTTTCATCTCTTCTGGTCTGACTCTGACTTTCCTCTGCAGCTCTGTAGGCGTGGAAGTGCACAAATCGGCAAACACTGACTGTGACCAGGCTGTTTCCCACAGGTACAGAGTACAGCCAATGATAAGTCTGTTTAAAAAAAACAAAATCAATAAATATGGGTTGTTTTTTTTTAACTCCTTATGTTAGTCATTGTGTCTCATTGATTGCTTTTTCCGCTTTGCAGTTTGGGAGTAGAAGGGGCTGCAGATAATTCAGGCAACCTGTCTGGAAATGAAGATGTAGTTTCTCTGTCGGACATCGTCCCTGAGACCAACATCTGTTTCGTAAGTGTGTTCATTCGCTAGTGTTTATGCATGGTGTCAGAAATACAAAACAATCTTAATTACATTTTTTCTTTGCAGTAAAAACACTCCCAGCAATGAGAGACTTCTGGAAACGGCGAGGTGGGTAGAAGAAAGGCAAAATGAACTGGAGTCAGTCATCCACCGCAGACCCTCCATCGCTCCTCTGCTGTTTTGTGACCTCTGCAGTTTATACAGTAGCCACCGAATAAAACAGCATGGTTTGTGACCGTGAGGAAAGCAGTGATTTGGACCATGTTGTGCGGTAGGCTCCAGACTTCCCCAGCCATCAGCACTGTCACTGTGTGTACATATTTGTCCACACCTATCCAAAACTGTCCGATACACACTCAGAAAAAGGCGTTCGGCCCTGAATTGAAGATTTCCCTTCATGTCCGTCTGCAGCGATGATATAATAAACAATATAATGAGTTGTATATTGTATTGAAAGAGAAATAACAAAAAAAGAGGTCATCTTCACTATCACCAGTTGATCATGGAAGGCAGTCAAATTATCCCTTGAAGAGCCAGTCATCCTGCCCACTATCCACAGCATGAGGAGATGTGGGTAGGAGTGGGCAGGGACAGTTCAGCAGGAACACACACACAAAAGCACATGAAGGGCATAGCCTACATAGGAGGAATGAATGTTACTGTGCGTTCGTGCACAGTCTAGGTGGGTTCACATTTCCGTGACTCCCACTCCGGCGTACCTGTTATTGCACATCCATCTCCCCTCAGCACTCTAAGCTATCCATGGCTCTCTCACCGCCATCGATAGAAATCCGTCAAATCAACACCTGCTGCTGTCGACTCTGTAGTCGTGTTTGCGTTTTTCTTTACCGATTGTACAGTATTCATTTAAAACAGCAGAGGGATGGGGTTTTAACCTGACCTATATGGTCATTTTTTTCTTATAAGTTATTTTTCTGGAAGCCTCAGTGGTGCCACATAGATCTTCCCACTGCTGAATGTACATTGTAGTGTTTTTCCGCATAAAAAAACGTGTCTTATTTAGGGATGGGTATCGATAAGATTTTCACGATTCAGATTCCATTTTCGATTCTGTTTAACGATTCGATTCTTTATCGATTCTCTTATCAATTCTTTTTTTTAAAAAGGAGAACACTAAGGTTGATTAGCTTAGAACTTTGTTTCTTCTTTTTGAATAAGATAGAAATTTAGGAGTAACATGGCTTTACAAACCCAACAGTGAGATCTTAAGAGATCCACAGCCTACGGCTCTTCAATGGGGTGTCACAAGGTCCCCGGGAAAAAAAATTGTAAATGTAAAATAATAAAATAAATATTCTTCTGTAGCAATAACAAAGTTTAACATAAATTATTCTGTAGCAATTACACAAGAATATCCAGTAATGTCCCTGCCTACAATTAAACACATTCACTAACCGAAAATCGGGGCATCTGCTGTGGCAAATGAGTGCAAACCTTTTACCACAAACTTAGTCACTGCTCGGTGACATTCGTCTATCCTGGCCTGAAAGGAGACGCTACCGGTAGACTGCAGCGAGAACTGCCAGCATCTGAGCCAGACTCTGTCTGTCTCTCTCATCATGGTCACCTAAATGCACAGTAATGGCAGGTTTTGTAATAAGGCAGATCGCACTAACATAATATGCACTGTTAGTTGATTATTTACCTGCCGCATTAACGGGAGAGGACGTGCAAACGTTACCGCTGCTGCTGGGTTGAGATTCACGAGTCCGGAGCGGAATTAAAAACACGACATTCATTTAAGGTCATCGCGTGTTTTGTGAGCAAATGCTTTTGCATATTCGTAGTGTTTCCTCCCTTAAATGAAATATCTACTTTTCAAGTATTGCAAGTTGCCCTGTTGTCATCCGTTCTCGTAAAGTATAACCAAACTTTTGAGCGTTTGAGCCGCCATGTTTCCTGCCAGGTAAATGACGCTCCGTAACGTGGTGACGTCATTCGGGGCGACTGGAATTGATAAGGGAATCGTTTGCAAAAATGGCAAACAATTCCAAGGAATTGAAACAGTGGGAACCGGTTCTCAACAAGAACCGGTTTTCGATACCCATCCCTAGTCTTGTTACCATGGCAGATCACATTTATACTAACCTGAACATCTCCCCTCTCTGTTTATGGCCGTATGTGCTGAAGTATAAGTGTAACAGCATTGCTAACCAGTAGATGCTGTTGAATTTTTAATTTAAAGTTGCCGTGCATCATGTCTGTGCCTTTCCGTGTTTGTCCCCTTCCCTTACATGCGATGAAAACTGACACTTTTTACAGGTGAGTGCACTGGTTACACAGAAACCTGCCTTATCACTACAGCTGAAGTCCTCAAACTGCCATTTATACGTCTCGACCAACCAGTGAGTCAGTTTTCAGACTTTCAGTTTTAAAATCTATTACAATCTCCCTTTTTTTGATTACATCAGGTATTCGGTCACTGCGGTTTTTCATCTCAGCCAATCACATCGCTCCCTGTCACAGCATACATTGAAGGATATACCGGCCTCCTCATTTCTGCTGGTTACAGAAATGACACTCGCTCACATCCACTCAGACCAATATTATTAACGATAAGTAATTTTTGTATCGTGTTTTTATGAAGTCTTGCTCAGCTTCAATGTGGCTGTGTTTATTCTACCTAAGTGATTTTTTTTTTCTAACCCCAAGAGATATTTCTGATAGAGAAATCACTACAAAGTGACTGAAGGAAAACTTGAGACATCTCATTTAAAGAATCGTTATTTATGTTTGTTGAGCACATGTGGTCTATGCAGCAGAGAGGCTTGGGAAGAAATATGAGCTGTGACTAGAGAAAGAAGGAAAATTACTCATGTTCATCAATGCACAGCTGACGATTTAAGTCTTTTTGTATTATAAGCAAGTCACCAAAGAGAAGAGCAGAGTAGACTGAAGATTTAGTGCAGTTAACGTGAGGCTGAGGGCGAGGGCTTTAGATTACTGCATGGACTGATGGTTTCTGTATGGTAATAACACTGGGCTGACCTGTGTTTAAGGATTTATTATTAAACTGGATGTATTTTGTTTTTCCTGACGTTGAAAGTTTTATCTGACGTAAAATCCAGAGCCTGATAACATTTCTTTGTCAATTATTTCTTCATTTCAAGATTTATCTCCACATTCCTGTGAAATTCATTCATTTGTGGTAGCGTTTAGAACCTTTTAGTTGTACTTGAAATGAAATAGTTCTGGTAGTTTGCTGAAATGTAAACTAATCACAGTTATAATACAAAAATGAAATGCCACAGCCAACAGAGTAAACACTCTGACAGTGTCTTCAGATCAGAACGAGTCCGGGTTTGATTTTGCGAGAGCTGCATTTTGATGTTTTTATGTGATGAATTGGTTGCACTGGTTAATTGCTGGCTGCACACCAGTTTTGCTGGAGTAATGTACTACACCGTGACAAAAGGAAAAACCTCCTTTGGTGCTTCTAAGGCAGTACACTCAGTAGTAGACACTACAATGAATTTGAAGTAATGCAATATGAACCACAATCTGCCACTTTTCAGCTCTAAGAAGCATATTTATTGATACGACTGATTGCTGTAGGTTGAAGTGATGTGTTATGTACCTTTTTAGATGATTGTAAGTAAAGTGTATACTGACAGAAGGATGTCTGAAACTTTATAGCATGTGTTGCCTATAAAGGGAGACTGTTTGACAATTTCACTTTTTATATTACATGTTTGGATTGTGATACGATAGATATATTCTCTCCATGATGATTTTCTCCATGCTTTTTTCTACATGAATGTGTTATACGGCTCTTGAGCCACCGTTGCTGGTTGTCCTATATGCTTCGATTACTATATTTTTACTGTGTACAAAATGTGTATATGTACATATGAGTCACGGAAATGCCTTCTCATGCGATATGTGCTGCCTGTCCCTCCGGCCATGTTTCAGTTATGTGGTGGTGGTGGTGGTGATGTTTTCATGTCTGATTTTAAATGAATAAACACATTTTGTAAGTCTTCATTTTGGTTGGTTGTTGTTGTTTTTAAATCTGAGCATCGCAGTGAATGCTGCAGTTACTAAAATTGATTTCTTGTTTTGCACCCTATTATATCACTTCCTGCATGAAAATATGCACTTTGGTTTCATACTGAGCTGGAAAGGATTAACTTTACTTTTTCCACTTTTTGCCATGTTACAGTTTATCCCAAAATGGTTTGTGAAGGAAAGATTTAATCTGTTTTTGGGAATTCATATGACTGAAAGTCTTACTGGTGTCACACTGCCCACTGGTGGGGTGTGAGATGCTCCTTGAGTGGATCCTGATGGTAGGTGAATCTCATTAAAATTAGCTTGCCATCCATCCTCAGGTGAAATAATCTGCTGTCAGAGCTCCAGGTGATGCTTACAGAGTAACGAGTGTTTGGAGGTAATGACAGCAACAGGAACTGGCTTTATCTTTCCAGTTTAAGCCAGTCGACATCATCCAGGTGCAATGTTAAAGACCAAAAGTTCATTTATTGTTTTGTTCCAAATTGGGCCAAGAGTACATTGTTCCTGGTAATATCAGTGAGGGATCTAAACAGATGTTCCAGATGCTAGGAACTGGGACAAACTGTTCTTGAAATACTGAAATGAACAAACTTTGTTTGCACTGTCTGATCAGTTACCGCAGACAGGAACTCAGAGAATTGCAGCTGTTTTTAGATGTAAGGACTTTCACATGACCTGGGTTGGTCTTTTCAAATTCAAATTCAAATTTTTTAGGAAGACCAAAACTTTCCCTTAGAGATCTGCACAAGTGGAAGATGAAATAAGTCACAAGTGTGTGTGTGTGTAGCATGTTGCAGACATTAAGAGTACAGTTATTTTCACTTAAAGGTTGAACCGTTTAGTATCAGTGAAGATAGTGAGTTCTTTTGATAACATTTCATGGTCATTCAGTCACTGTCAGGTGAATAATGTCAAGGTTTCGAGCTTCTAAGTTTTTTACAGAGAAATGCATATCTCATACCTTCCATCCCAGTTGTGAAATCCTCTGCCTCTGGATGATTTGGCCCCCACTTTAGGATGTTTAACCCACTTTTATTTGCAAGGCCAACATCGGTTGACCTGCTTTCTTTCCACTGGACTGTGGATGGTTTCTTTTTCTTTTTTTAAACTGAAAATATGAACTAATGGGGGCTTTGATGTGTGAGTGTGTGTGTGATTTTTTTCCTATTACATATTAAGTGCGATTAAGAAAACCACAGCAAGCTGTTGCAGCATGTACATTGAAATATGATGTAAAGCCATTATTGCTTCTTACATCTTTTCTAAATTGTATGCAATGTAAAGATTTTAATTATTTCGGTATAATTTAACCTGTTTTCCTTTAGTTTATAACAGCTTATAACAGTCAGGCATTCCAGCTCACTGTACCAGCAATTGAAATTGAAATTCTGAGATAATAGCTTAAAATTTCTTTCTGACTGGCAATTTTATGTATTTATTTTTCAGAATCGAAAACAAGCTCCTATATATACCTATACGCTATGGAATCCGTAGATTGTACACAGCAAGAAATATAAAATTTAAAGATTTGGCTTTATCGGAGAAATTTCGATTTAACTTCATTACCCACAAAGCATCACGATGACGTAGTAAACGGCAGACGCCAAGATGGTGCTTGAAAGCACTATGGTCTGGTAAGGAATTTGAATTATGTTGAAAATGAACACTTTTGAGTGCTAGCTTTGTTTAAATGAACCCGTGACATGAAAAGCTGAGTGTGTTTCGTTTTGGCGCTGTTTAAATAAATTATTTTGGACGTGTTTGTCTCGCTTTGTTTAGGAAATAATGAACTCCGTCTATTCCCTGAGTCACTCCACAACCTAACGTTAGCCAGCAGCTCAAAGCAATCATCGTTAGCTGAACAGCAGCTCTTTAATCGGGACCTGGTCATGCTACTGCTTGTATATTTGTAGTTTAATTCATATCGTTTCTACCCAACTTGAATTTAATCTAGCTGTAATTTTTAGGTTGCTTCTGGCGGTAGATTAAAAGCAGTTTGATACGTTAGCATTAGCCCGCTAACAAATCAAAAGGCTACTGTCAATATGAAAACATACATTTCACCAACGCAGTAAACAAAGATGAATGCTATCGCTTGTCTTAAATTAGACCTATATCTATCTTTTAACGTAACATAACTCATCCTTTGAGACAATAAAAGGCTTTCAAACATTGTTATTAAAACATTGTATTTATTTCTATATGAAGTCGGTAAAATCCTATTTTTACAAAGCCCAAATTGTAAACATTTATACAGTAGCTGCTATGTTCAAGAAGCTGCCTAAAAATTTTGTTTTTATTTTTTAAGGCATTTTTTTTTAAATAATTTGAGTGGTTTTAGATTCGTTTATTTGCATAATCAACCTTTAAATGCCAATTTTGAGTAGGAAAAATCCTGATGATATTTGTTTTTGGCCTCTTTTCACAAGCAATATTTATATTATTTGACTTATAGCATTCATTTACATTGAACAAGTGCTTATATTTTAAATAATCTACTATAAATTTCCTTAGTGTGGACAACAGTGAGTACATGCGAAATGGAGACTTTCTACCCACTCGGCTGCAGGCTCAGCAGGATGCTGTTAACATCGTATGTCACTCAAAGACTCGAAGCAACCCTGAAAACAACGTGGGCCTCATCTCCATGGCAAAGTAAGCAGCAATCCACTTCAGTATACTGAGGTTTAAGATGGGATTAAACCTATGATAACACAAGTGTTGTGATTCGCTCTGCAGCAACTGTGAGGTGCTTACCACGCTGACTCCGGATACGGGGAGGATACTGTCGAAGCTGCATGCTGTGCAGCCATGTGGAAACATTAGCTTCTGCACCGGTATCAGGGTGGCGCATGTGAGATTGATTTTTATCATACAACAACTGCTATCTTGGTCTTATTGCTGGACACACAATAGACAAGTAGAAATGCTTGAATGCAGTGAAGTTTTAAGACATGTGGATGGATCATTAGTCCAGAGTTTGATTAAAAACTCTGGACTAATGGTGTTGTTGTTGCTCTCCGCAGCTTTAGTGAGGTCCTTTTAAATTAATGGATACAGTAGCAAATTTTGTTGTCTAAGCGAGGAGCTGCTGGGTTTGCAGAATTGCAGAATATTTTGAAGTAACGGTTCTTAAGCCCAGTTAGTGTAGTAAATATTAGACGAAACAGAGCCTAGTGTTTCAAAAAAAGGAGGAGGATGTGGCCATTGCAGAAGAAGTTGTGGGTTCGACAGTGCAGGAAAGGCTAAGTTGTACTCTGTTATTTAATTTGTACGAGCAAGAAAGCAATCAGGAAGAACGGACGTAAGGAGTGAGCTCGACTGCAGTACAAGAGCTTGACTGGAAAGGCTAAAAGTAACAAGAAGATTGTGAGAGAAGCAAAACAAACAAACTGGGGATTTGTGTTAATCTATGTCGTAGCTACGTCATAATGACAAACTACTTTTGGTCACAGTCTTTGAACTTATTAGTGAGAGAATAACGATAATCGTCTCAATATAAGGAATAATGATCATAGCATCAGTATAAGTATCAGCAAAAACGTGGGCCACTTATTTAGGTTATGCCACAAACCTCACCTGACTCAGTGCCGAAGTCTGAATCCAGCATAAGTGTTACAGACTTGTGAAAAAGGGCAGCTTTCCACAGGTTTCCTTGAAATTCCATTTGATACTTTCAGTGTAGTTTGCAACTTGAAATTGTTCCTTAACTTTGGATATTTCAAAAGGTTTTTTTATGTGTTTGGTTGTTTTTACATAACATACATTTGGCTGTATCGCTAAAAGTTCATGCAGTTGTTATCAGTGGTACTGATTGTATTGATGTTGGTAAATGCTATTCTGCCATTTCTGTTTTTATGTTCACACACAGAAAATCACACAGATGCATTTTATTTTGTATGTGTTCGTTTCTCTTTTTTAATGTTCTGTCTTTCTGTCTGTAGTTGGCGCTGAAGCACAGACAGGGCAAAAACCACAAGATGCGTATAATTGCGTTTGTTGGCAGCCCAGTGTGTGACAACGAAAAAGAAGTAAGCCAAACTCTTGTTATTAGTTATTATTATTATCTTATTAGGGTTCATGTATTGCTCAAAAAGTGTTGCTTTCCCCCACCTTGGTTAAGATAACCAGTGAGAAGACTTGCAGCTGTTTCAGACTAGCATCTGGAAAGCAATCAGTTTATTACAGTTAACTGAGTTTACTCTGAAATCACTAGTTGGACGGCAGTGTCGTATCTTAAGGTTACAAAAGACGTGACAAACTTGACATTACTATCTCACAGCATGCAGGCCACAATCTCAACGTTACAGCATCGGTTGAATTGTTTACAAAGGAAATGTACCTCACAGAGCGATTCTGTTGCTTTAAAGAACATAAAGTCTTCAAATCTTGGCCTGGGAGCTGAAGCTGCTTCAACAGCTTCTTTAGTATTGCTGTTTCCTTAAACAGACACCAGTTTGTTAGCTAAGTGGTCTCTGATGTCAATGTTGAACTTATAAATGTATGACGCGCCTGATAAATTAGTGTTTGTTTTAACTCAAGTGTTTCTCTCTTTTTGTAGTTGATCAAAATGGCAAAGCGTTTGAAGAAAGAAAAGGTCAATGTTGATGTCATTAACTTTGGAGAGGAGGTATTTTTATTTTTTTTAACCTTCTGAGCTTATAACCCACTCAAACATTTTTTTACATGCACCCCTTAACTTCTGCTCTGCCCGCAGGCGATGAACACAGAGAAGCTGACAGCCTTCATCAACACGCTGAATGGCAAAGAGGGAGCAGGTTCCCACCTGGTCACAGTACCCCCGGGTCCCAGTCTTGCCGATGCCCTGCTGTCCTCACCCATTCTGGCAGGAGAGGGTGGTGCCATGTTGGGTCTGGGTGCCAGTGACTTTGAGTTTGGAGTAGATCCCAGTGCAGACCCTGAGCTGGCTTTGGTGAGTGAACACAGGACACAATTTTTGTTTTTGTTTGTATAGTTTGTGCAGTTTAATATAGCCGCAACTTTTTGTGACTACATTAAAAGTTCTTCAAATGATCTATTTTAGGCTACGTCCACACGTACACGGGTATTTTTGAAAACGGAGATTTTCCGTTTTCGTTTTAAAAAATAATCCCGTCCACACGTAAAGGCAGAAATGAAGGAAAACGCTGCTATGAACATGCCAAAGCAACAGGTGGCGATATATTCCTAACCATGCAGAAATGTTGGCCAATCAGAAGTCTAGAAGCCTCGGTGGGAAATAGTAAACAAAGCTGGGGCATAGAAGCAGAACCGAGTCGTATGTGTGGAGGGACAGTAACTGTGTGTAAGCATTTAAACACTGCAGAGAGTACAATTAACAGTAACAGTATTGTAGAAATTCATTTCACCGAAACAATAACGTGGCGCACAGTGTGACGTCAAAAAATGCGCACACCTTTGACGCTGCGTTTTCTCAGTTTTTCTCGTCCACACGTAAATGCAAAAACGGAGTTTTCAAAAATATCCACCCTGGCTGGAGTTTCTAAAAATCTCCGTTTTCAGTGACCAAAAACGCCGTTTACGTGTGGACGAAAGGTGCAAACGCATAGAAAAATCTGCGTTTTCAAAAATACCCGGGTACGTGTGGACATAGCCTTAGTCTTTCTTCATTATATTTTCTGCCTTTTCTTTGCTTTTTTCTGCACAGTTGTAAGACTCAACGTGTTTCATTAGGAAGTAATTTTTGTTTTGTCTCCTGCTCTTCTCACTAGGCTCTGCGTGTGTCCATGGAGGAGCAGAGACAGCGACAGGAGGATGAAGCTCGCAGAGCCGCTGTTGCATCAGCTGCTGAAGCTGGCATTTCCTCCCCAGCTGCAGATGGTGAGAAAACATTGTATTCATAGATGCCCATTGCTGCCTGTTTTCCCTCAGTGACAAGTGATCTGAGTGTATACATGCAACATATTCTTTTTTTGCCTGCTTCAGAGTCTGAGGATGCCTTGCTGAAGATGTCTGTTCCACATACAGACTCAGCCACACCTGCCCTACCAGACTTTAGCCGCATGACAGAGGATGAGCAGATCGCCTATGCTCTGCAGATGTCCATGCAGGGAGCAGGAGCAGGTTTACCTACATTTTTTTTCTTCTTCTTTTACTACAGCCAGTCAGCAAATTATTATAGAGGGTTCATAACTTATAAGTGCTCTGTATATGTTACGTGCATAATTTGTATTAACTTGTATCTAGAGTTCACCTGTAAATTTGGGGTGAAAAAATGGCTACAGCGCTGGATTACTGTACGAAAATACCAAAATACCAGATTTGGCTTGTAGGTCATCAAGTCCCCAAAGAGTTTTAGTTAGATATTTATGAAGGTAGTGTTAATGTACAACTTGGGTATAACTTGAGCTAACTGGGGGGGGGGAATTCAAATTTTAGACCTTTTTTAAAAATTGTTTTTTCCTATTAAAAATTTCAGGTTAAAACAACTACAATTACTTCCAGTCCCCTTTTTGTTATGCACAGACATCACTGCTTTCATTTGTTCTGCAGAGTTTGGTGCTGAGGACATGGATACAGGTGCTGACATCGACTCCAGTGAAGCTAAGGTGAATATAAGCAACTGTGGTTTGAAATCAAAGTTTTCATCACACTAAAAACAAAAACCTTTATATATTTATTTATTTATTTAAAAACCTCTACTCAGGATGAAGAGGATTATGATGTTATGCAGGATCCGGAGTTCCTCCAGAGTGTTTTAGAAAACCTTCCTGGGGTCGACCCCAACAACGAGGCCATTCGTAATGCCATGGGCTCTCTAGCTTCCCAAACGGGCTCTAAACCCGACGCCAAGAAGGACGAGGAGAAAAAGAAATGAGCATAATGCACAGTGTTATAAATAAAGGATGAGAATTGCCCTGTGTGTGTCATTCACCATAGCGTCATTATTCTCCTCAGAACAGGTAACAGTTTGTTCACCTTTTGTTTATATAGCTGTGTAAACTCTAAACATTTGCCTTTTTTATGTACTTATCTGATGTTAACCCTTCTGTGTTCAGGACTTGTGTTATCTTGATTTTTTTGTTTTTAATGTAACTAAGTTACATGGTTACATGGACAGATTTCCTCAATAAATTTCCAGAATTCAAAAGTTTATTTACAGTTTTTAATTTCCTTGCACAAACTAGAAAAAAATGTTGGCCTGATACTTGCATACACTTCCATTTAAGAATATAATTGAAATATTTATTTATTTATTGTACAACTTATTAGTACAGGTTGGATTCCCTTTTGCAGGAAACATTCCTCAGAGATTTTGGTCCATATCAAAATGATCACACAATTGCTGCAGACTTGTAAGCTTCACATCCATGATATCAATTTCGCATCGGTGCATTGCCCTGCTGGAAGCAGTCGTCAGAATGGAAATGTTGGGGTCATAAAGAAAATATCCAGCTCATCAGACCAGGCAACGTTTTTGAATCTGTGCTTCAATTTTAGTGAACCTGTATGAATTGAAGCCTCACTTTTTTGCTCTTAGCGGACAGGAGTGGCGCCCAGTGTTGCTGCTGTTGCCCATCTGCTTTAAGCTTTGGCATGTTCTGTCTTTAGAGGTACTCTTCTACATATCTTAGTTCTAAGGATTGATCATTTCTGGTGTTGTTGCTTTCCTACAATCCCAAAGAAGTCTGGGCACTCTGACATCAACAAGACATTTTCACTCAGAACAGCGGCCCACTGTGAACCCTATGATTGTGCGGTAAATCTTAGTAGGTCAGCAGTTTCTGAAATAACATTACATTTCTTCCCCAACCTAATGGTGGGGTCGAACTCCAGCGGGTCGTCTTGAACCTGTCTACGTGCCTACATGCATTTAGCCGCTGCCATATGATTGGCTGATTCGATATTTACGATAACAATTACCTGAACAAGCACCTAATGGACTGATGATACTGTATGTTAAAATGCTGTGAATCACATCATAGTGTGTAAATAAGACGAAGTCGATAACCGAATTATTTTTTAGTTGTTTTCTTTTGTGGGAGATAACAGAGGGCACTTTCTGACGTCTGCGTTTTATTTGGTCCAGTAGCTCACCGTCGCATTTGATGACGCAAACACGTATGACACCAAGTGCAAAGTGAGGAACCAACTTCGCTAACTTGCAGGTAACATAATTAAATTACAGTTCTCGTGTCCTCTTTAATGCTAGCACACTTAACACGCAGCGGATAAGATGGATTAGAGCCCGCATACCCGAGTGCTGCACTGCTCCAGTTATTTGGACTGCTTAAGGAGAGTTGGTGTGTTTTCATTAGGAAGGCCAGCTAGCAGGTAACTGCTAAAGTAGCTAGCTGTTAGCAGTAGCACACACTTGTTGCAAAACGACTGTGAAGTTTGACTTGATGGTATGAGAATTGTGCAGTAGTTTCAGTGTTTTCCTTTTTTAAATGTGCTGTTCTGCACCGGTAGAGTCTCTCCTCTTGGAGTTTTTCTTTGACTAACCCCTTTTCACGCCAACTGTTTTCGATTTTAGTCAGCGTAAACCTGCAAGCTGTTGTGGACAAAACAGAAGTTTGCATGTTTAAAGCAAGTAGAAATGGTATCCCAAATCTTTGACCTAAAGTTTAACGCTGTTTTGGATTTAATTGCTTTATACTTTTGAGATTCTGAAGTGAATACGTACAGTCAAACCATGCATTCATATAAATGTGTAATTTGGACTTGGTGATATTGAGATATGTGAAGTACAGGTAAGTGTTTATACGCTTTTTATTGTCTAGAAGAGCAGATAATTCATTCATTAAAATTGCAATCAAACTTTGGTCAATACTTTAAGCGCATACACTTCGACCACTTCATTAGGTACATCCGTTCTACTGCTCTTTTATGCAAATAGCCATCTAGCCTCTCACGTGACAGCACTCAGCACATAGAGGCACGCGGACATGTTCAGTACGACCTGCTGAAATTCAAACTGAGCATCAGAATGAATTGATTTAATAAGTGACCTAGCATGTAGCGTGGTTGATGGTGTTAGACAGCATGCTCTGAGTATTTTAGATGATCTGATTTGCTAGGATTTTTCCGCGCAAAAGTTAAACACATTTGGACAGTGAAGGAATGTCAGGGTTCTTGCTCAGAAAAAGGATCAACATGCTCTGAAGTCAGAGCACAAAAACCTTTTTTGTAACAAAATATCGATTTCTGCTGTCCCTGTATCGATACATTATTAGCAAACAAAATATCACGATACTACACAGAACCATTTTTCCCCCCACCCCTAGAATGTATGCGGAAGAGCATCTCTGAGTGCACAACAAACTGAACCTTGAAGCAGGTAGGCTACAGCAGCAGAAGACCACTCTGAGTGCTGCTCTGTCGGCTAAGAAAAGGAAACTGAGGCTAAAATCGACCACCAAAAATGGACAACACATTAGAAAAATGCTGTCTGCGTCAATATTTAGTTGGTTAGGTCAGAATTTGAGCTAAACAACATGAAAGCATGGATCCATCCTGTCCTGTATCAGCAATTCAAGCTACTGGTAGTGGTTTAACGTTATGGGGGATATTTTCTTTATGCCCATCTGTTGGTGGCTGCCTCCAGTAGGACAACCACTCAGATCATCTCAAACTGGTTATTGAGCAGGATGGGGAGTTCACTGTGCTCAAGTGACCTCCACAGCCAATCTCAATCTAATAAAGCAACTTTGGGATGTGGTGGAACAGGAGATTCAAATCATGGATGTGCAGCTGACGAATCTGCAGCAACTGTGCAGATTTCTTTTATTTTATTTTTTTACTTTACTGGGAGTAACTGGTGAAACGAATATCACATATGGGATTTTTCTGGTGGCAGTGCATTTGGTGGTTGAGATTTAAAAACAATAAAAATTCCAGAGAGTATTACACATAATCTGTAGCTTTTACATGGACATTATACAACCAACACAAAGACCTTAGAGGCATCGAAGCACTGCCAACAACCAATTTCCTGTTTTTCTCCCTTTTTGGTAAAGAATTCTGCGTAAAATGTTCAAAAAGGGTACAGAAAAACAAAGAAACCTTCAGTATTAAAAAAAACAAGCTGTATTATTTTTTTTCAGCTGAATGCTACGTTTAAATGCTTTAAACTTTCATTTTACCAGAATTAAAGTTACAGTTTAATGTGGATTAGGGGTATATGTGGAATCTAACAAACACTTAGGGATTCTCTTCTGATTAGTAAATATAGAACATGTAGTTTATTAGAATTTTATAAGGAGCAGCTTTATCAGTGTATATTAATATATATTCATCTTCATAAATGTGTAACCTTTGTAGTTTATCTGTGTCAGCTTGTCCTGACTAAATTAATCAGTTGTTCCAACTCATTTGTTGCTTTAATTGGTTTTTCTTGCAGTGGCAATGGGGGATATGAAGACCCCCGACTTTGATGATTTGCTGGCAGCGTTTGACATTCCTGACATTGACGCCAAAGAGGCCATTCAGTCCAGTCCAGACGAGGAACGGGATGAGGCCCGGACTAACGTTCATGGGAGAGAGAGTGGATCTCCTTCAAGGTTTGCCGACCCTCCTGCCCCTCAAAGCGAGCCTCCTGTGGTCAGTGTTATTGTTAAGAACACTGTGCGGTCAGAGTCTTTTGAAGAGGAAGAGAAGTCTGCCAGGGATAAAACAGACAATCCTTCAAGCAGTGCCTTAGCCTCTCCTGTGCACGTTAAGTTGGATGACATCACTTCACAGCTTTGTCCCAGACTCCCCTCCGAGTCTGCTTTGGAGGGTGAGACGACTAATGGCTTTGAGGAATCTCCCTCCAGCCGGCAGGGACAGTCTAGCACAGAAGCATGGCACCAGGCTTCACCTCTGAGGTCCACACTGAGTGAAAGTGACAGTGAAACCGATAAAAGGCCTGAGCCTGGATCTTCCCAGCATGCGGTTGATGTTATGAACAGTTTAAGGCCCCTTCTCCACCTCAAGTCGCCAACCGCTGGTGTTCCCACCCCATTATCTCCTCCTTCCCCAGCCTCTGTCAGTGATCACCTTTCTCCTCACTCCCCTCAGCAGGATGAAACTTGTCTCAGAGATAATACACTATCATCACCGTCACTACAAAATGACAGCATGGAAACCGGAATCAAGCATGTTATGCACACAGATGAAGATGACTCAGAACCAGAGCTGGTGATCCAGGAGAGCCCAGAATCTGTAATGGCCCCACCTCCTAAGTTTAAATACAGAGCAAAATTACCACCTACTTTTCTTGGGTCTCCTGAAACGAGGCCTTCTGATCCTCCTAAGCTCACTTTTTCCAGAAAACCAAAACCCCAACACGAGGAGGATGGGCTGCCTACCACACCAAGCTCTCCACCCTCACCTCAAAGTTCCCAGGACCGCCTCCCACATGTTAGCACCAGCTCTTCATCAGTCCAAGAGGAGAAATACCCAGAACATGTGATTGATGAGAGGGAGTCGCCTGAGAGCCCACCACCCAGTGAGACAGGGTTTTTACTCCAAAATAGAAGCAGCAGCCCTGATCCCGGCTCAACAACAGCTCTAACTGCAAACCATGACGAATTCCACCATCAGGAGGAGCACATGGAGAGTGAGGACTGTCAGCAAGACAAGCCGGGTAACAGTGAAGGAATGGGTGAAAAGGTGGATGGGGAAAATTTAGACACGGAGAAGTGTGATGCTGACACTGAGGATGCTGCAAGCGCCACAGAGACGGTTTCACCTCCACTGCGACCACTCAAAGTTAAAATCAAAATGCCCACAGGCAGCATCACAAGGACTGTCACTGGTGTGGCGCCTAAAAGAAGCGGAAGAGCCACCAGTAAGGGTGTGACTGCTCCAAAACCATCACCACAGCGTCATAACACAAGAGCCAAAAGGGAGTTACCGCAAGAAAGTCAGCTGACTGCAGTGGAGATGCTGCAGGATGCTTGCGCTGCCACACTAGAAGGTGCGAGTACAGTTAGAGAGAAAACCCCCGCTGACGCCAGGCCTAAAGTTTCCCCCACAGCAGTGAACATCACAAAAACTGCAGCTCTGCCCTCTATTACTACCTCCTCCTCCAGAGTCAGTGCGAGTACAGGCAACCTGCGCACCCTGGGCCAAAAAACTCTCAACAGTGGGGTGACACTACCTGCTTCTTTACCTCTGCTGCCCCCTCAAAGCAGCAGCAGGCCAGCATCTATAGTCAACAGCACTGGGGCCATCATATCAAAGAGCCAGACCAACTTAGTGGAAGCCTTCAACAAAATCCTGAATAACAAGAACCTGCTGCCCAGTTATAAACCAAATCTGAGCGCCCCTCTTCCTGCAGCGTGGGGCATTTCTCTACCTGCGCAGGTAAGCTCTCTTAGAAATTAAAGAATTAGTTGGTCAGCAGCTAAATGAAGCATTTGATATTTTTGTAAATCATTCGAGGTCAATAAGCTAAGTCTAAAAGCGGAACTCAGTTCTGCACAGTATTAATTTGATCTCTTTTATAAATGGTAAATGGCCTGTATTTATATAGCGCTTTTACTAGTCCCTAAGGACCCCAAAGCGCTTTACATATCCAGTCATCCACCCATTCTCACACACATTCACACACTGGTGATGGCAAGCTACATTGTAGCCACAGCCACCCTGGGGCGCACTGACAGAGGCGAGGCTGCCGGACACTGGCGCCACCGGGCGCTAAACAGCTACTGGTAAGAGTAGATGTTACAATTAAGCAATGAAAGTGTCAAAAAAGTGGAAATTCAACATTCCCAGAAACAACTGAAGGTTTTTGAAATTTTGCAAAAACATGAACATTTTATTCACAAAGTAGTAATGCTGTTTGCTTGTAGTTGAATCACTACATCTGCAGTTTTTCAGCTTCTTTTTCTTATTCAAGCCCAAAACAGATTAGATTTTTCTCATTGAAGTGCATTAAAGTCAGATTAAATGTCTGAGGTGGAAATGCAAACAACAACAGAGAGGTGATTGTCATTGATAGAGGATCTGGAGTTAAATGTCGTCACTGACTGTTCACATATGAGAGTAGATCTTCTGAGGATGTGGAAAGTTCTTCTCCGTGAGGGAAGACTAAAAATCCAGCAGGGACATTGACCTAGAGTGCTCTGCCAGCAGTTAATCAGAAGTGTAGCAAACTCTTATTCAGTGGTTTTACCCTGAAGAAGTTACCAACTTTAGTTACTAATAAGCAACATGGTTAATTTTTGTCACTCACTTACACAACACCACCTGGTGTATAACATGGTGAGAGAATACCAGTTTCACTTCTTTACAGTTTTGTCAGAATTCAAAAAGCTGGTCTTGAATGTTCCCTAGATGTGTAAAGCTTGATGCTTGTGACGTCTGGTTTCAATACAAAAACAAGGCAGCTAAATGCTAAAGTTCAGGCTTGAAAACAAGACTTCACAAAGCAACGGGTGACATCACAGTGACTATATCCATCATTTATATACAGTCTATAGCGCTAAGCAATTAGATTAAATTAAGAAAATCATGATTGTTTCACCGTTCAATCACAGACTGCTAATCAAGGGTTGAAAGTAGTTCTTTTAGTCATGTTATGTAAAGAGGCACGTTATCAGGTTAACACGGCTGAAAATGAAGATAAGCTTGATTAAAGCAGGAATCCTGACATTAGGAGCGTGTTTATATTTAAAAAAAAAAAAAAAAAGGACAGAAAATGTGGGCAGTATATCTCGCAATGGATTATTTTTCATACTCTGACATGTAATGCAAAGTGAGTATTTTTTCATTAGAACAAAGCTGTAGCATTGTTTAATATTATAGCTCTATGTCAGTTTGAGGAAGAGGATGTTTGATCCCCTGCAGGGTTACCGGTGTCTGGAGTGCGGTGACGCCTTTGCCCTGGAGCAGAGTTTAGCACAGCACTATGACCGGCGCTCGCTCAGAATCGAGGTGACCTGCAATCACTGCGCCAAACGGCTGGCCTTCTTCAACAAGTGTAGCTTGCTGTTACACGCCAGAGAGCACAAGGACAGAGGCCTGATCATGCAGTGTTCACACTTGGTCATGAAACCAGTGCCTGTGGATCAGATGATCAGCCAGCAGGAACCAACAGCAGCTGGTATGGGAATGTTTTTGTCTCCACTCCACTGTTTTGATTTTTGGATGTGCTTTAACTGCCTCTTCCATCCTTTCAACACCATGCTTTTAGGCCAGACCAACCCAAAGGCAGCACCCCAGGCACATCAAGCAGTAGCTAAGAAAGCAGAAGCAGTGCAGTACACAGGCAACAAATGTCCTGAGTGTCAGGCTCAGTTCTGCAGCAAAGAAGAGGTAGCCGAACATTTCCAGGAAATCAAGCCAGCACAGAGCACCGTAAGTCTCCATCGTGTATGGAAGAGGGTCAAGTAATTGAATTTAAATTTCTTTGACTTGCTAAATGGACTCAAACTTAATTCTTTCCTTTTTGGCTTCTCCTGTTTCCAGTCGTGCTCCGAGTGCTCGCCTCCCATGCTGCTACCCAACAGCTGCAGTGCAGCAGCTCATCAGCGCATCCATCAAGGCTCCTCTCCACATGTGTGTCCAGAGTGTGGGGGCACAGCCAAGCAGGCACAGTTCAGAACACATGTGGACGAGACCTGCTTGCACTTTTCCCGCCGTATTGGCTACAGGTGTGACGTCTCCCCATGTGATTGGTTTATTAAACCACTGCTACACCAGTCATGATTCCACTCTGCTGATTTTTTATTTATTTATTTTTAACTTTTCTCTTCTCCAGATGTTCTAGCTGCCTGGTGGTGTTTGGAGGTCTGAACTCAGTGAAGTCTCACATCCAGCAGGCTCACTGCGACATGTTCCATAAGTGTCCCAGCTGCCCCATGGCTTTCAAATCTGCTCCCAGCATTCAGAACCACATCACTGCCCAGCATCCGGGGCTCCCTGAAGGACAGCCAATGTATGTGCAGCACACAGAGTCTGAGTGTTCACGCTCGGATTTATTGCATCACTTTCTGTTTCTTTACCCCGAATTTCTTCCTTCACAGGCTGATCTATAAGTGTGTCATGTGTGACACAGTGTTTACCCACAAACCCCTGTTGCATGCCCACTTTGACACTCATTTAACCAATCAAAAGGTCCACGTGTTTAAATGCCCCGCGTGCACAAAGCTGTTTTCTCAGAGGAACTCACTGCTGGACCATTTCAAGGTATAACTGTTATAGTTGAGGTAGTGCTAAAATCTCGTCCTCTACTTACTCATTTTTAAAAAAAAAAAACTTTTTAAAATCAAACTTTATTCTTGTTTCCATCAGACCCACAAGACTCCCAAATCAAAAGGAGAGCTACCTTTGCTTCCAGGTGGTGCTTCTCTGAAATTAGAGAGCTCTGATGGAGATGAATGGATGCGTAAAGACAAAGAAGAGAAGGTGAAGCCAGAAAAGATGAAGACCCCTTCAGGGTGGAGGTGTTCATCTTGTAACACGCGCTACACGGACCGGGAGGACTATATTACCCATATGGGTGAACTGCACGGCAAGGTTTGGAAGCCTCAAAAATCACAGCACCGTGTGCTGATAAATATGCAGATGAGTTCATTTATAATCACATCTGAAATGGTTACAGATTCAACATCAGTTAAGCATTTATAAGTTGTTGTTAGCTTTGTGGTGCAGTGGTTACCGCTGTTGCCTCACAGCAGGAAGGTTGTGGCTTGAAAGCTGCTGGGGGACTGAGGGTGTGGGTGCTATGCTTTCCTCCAGCAGTCCAAAGATATGTATGTTAGGTTAATCTAAACTGGCCATAAGTGTGAACATGAGAGTGTCTGTACCCCTAATTTGTTTATCCACACTCCTGGATACAAAGTACTGATTCATACATGAGCACATTATTTTGACAGTTTTTGGTTTTACATATGCACTTGATTGACATAATAAAACCTTTCAGCTTTTCATGTATTTTCAAACTGGGTTTTTGGAGACCTTGAACCTTTCTGTGTTGACTGTCACATCTATTTTATCTATAGCACATTTAAACAATAGAAGCTGATCCAGAGGTTTTTCACAGTTCATTTTTTTGGAAAGGAAGAAAAAAACATGATTAACACAGTTCAGTGGGATACATACTGAACCAGCGTTGACATTAATACGATCGATATGTGAATCGATCAGCACGCCTCTGTGCATGGCCATTACTCATTTATTTAAAACATTTCTGCATTCTCTCTGTTTCTGCACCCCTGGCTGTGAATCACTGGTTTAAAATGTCTGATTTAATCAAATCCTTTAATTTTTTTGTGTAGATTTTGAAGAAGTTTCCCTGCAACAAATGTGAGAGCTCCTTCACAACCACCTCCAGTCTGAGGCGTCACATCAGAGATAAGCACAAAGCCATGAACCGCAGCTTTCGCTGCCAGTGAGTAACTTCCCCACCCAACCTCTACTTCCAGGGAATTTTTTCTTTTCTGTTAAATGCACATTATAGGAATGGAAAACCCCGCTGTTCAGTACCAGTGAATCCTATGCATTTCTGGTTATTTTTTGACCACAGCTTTTGAATTTATTAGTGAAAGAATAACAATCATCACCTCAGTATAAGGAATAATAATCACAACCTCAAAATAAGGACTCACAGATATCAGAAAATTTGTTTGCCATAGCCTTCCTATTTTGTTTGTACTTGCTCTGCATGTTAGACTGGGAACAACCAACAACTTTTACCCCACAACGTTTTTTTTTTTTTTTGTTTGTTTTTTTTGTGGGGCGATCGTGGCTCAAGAGTTGGGCGTTCGCCTTGTAATCGGAAGGTTGCCGGTTCGCTGGACAGTCTCGGTCGTTGTGTCCTTGGGCAAGACACTTCACCCGTTGCCTACTGGTGGTGATCAGAGGGCCCGGTGGCGCCAGTGTCCGGCAGCCTCGCCTCTGTCAGTGCACCCCAGGGTGGCTGTGGCTACAATGTAGCTTGCCATCACCAGTGTGTGAATGTGTGTGTGAATGGGTGGATGACTGGATATGTAAAGCGCTTTGGGGTCCTTAGGGACTAGTAAAGCGCTATACAAATACAGGCCATTTACCATTTACCTTTTTTTTTTGAAGGATTAACTAGCATTTTATTGATTTCTATTGTGGTGCACATCAAACACACCCCCACTAGCTGGTAACAGTGTTGGTTATGTTGTAGGCTTTATAAAGATTCACCATAGCCATTACTCCCTAATGTGGGATTTATATACTTATATAATGTCCACTGTAGGTTCATCCTAACTGTAAACTCTACACTGCTTAATGTTTAATTTATGGTACCGCAGTTGTGCCCATTAGTGTACGTATTTGCAAAGGCAAGTGTGCTTCCCCGCAGACTCCCAAATTCCCAACTGCATCCTGCTTGATGTGAATAAGGCTGACTTGTTGAAGTAGGCTGCAATGGGGAAGGAAGCAGGTGAACAGCAGAGTTCACCAGGAATTGGATAAGCATGAACAGACTCATTTAAAATAATGTTGCCATTGTACTTTTTCCAGATGTTGAATCTAAAGGTGGTATGTGTATGAAGCAATGTGAGACTTCACTGATTTCATGTGGTGACACAAAAATTGTTGAGCAGAAGGTTTAATTGTTCCACAATTATGAAAGCTTACAAGCCTGTAAGCTTTCATGTTTTGGGCACCTCATATACTTTTGTCAGACCCTGGTCCCCAGTGCAAGTTTTGGGAAGCTCGTTGTAAACTCCTGAATACTAACTTTAAAAACTCTTAAATGTATGAAGTCCTAACAGAGGACAGTTATGACTGTAATTTGGTGTGTGTGTGTGTGTGTGTGTGCGTGTGCGTGTGCACGCGCAGGTTTTGCACTGAAGGTAAGAAAACCTTCAGCAGCAGAACGATGTTGGAGAGGCACCTTCAGCTGAGGCACAGCACAGAAACTGCAAGCCAGAAAACCACAATGGTAAGCCAGCAGTAATCCGATCACACAAGAAGTCAAACAGTAAGTATTTTTTACTAAAGTTTGTATCTTGATATCTCAGAGTGGTGAAGATGAAGCTGACAGTTCATCGGAACAGGACAGCAGTTTGGGGGCTCGCAAGAGACGGAGAGGAGCCGTGAAGGTGGAGCAGAATGAAGAGTCCACAGACAGAGTTAGTCCGGGGAAGAAGCTACGGTCCTCTTCCTCCTCAGCTCTCGCTCCGTCCTCTCTTCCCGAGTCTGGGTTTCGGTGTGCCGTCTGCGGCTTCACCTCAGAGGAGAAGGTGGCGTTCCTGGAGCACATCAGCCAGCACAGGCGCGGAGGCATGGACGACGGTGGCCTGCAGTGTCTCCAGTGTGGCGCCTGCTTCGCATCCACCTTCTCACTGTCACGCCATCGCTTCATCACCCACAAAGTGAGAGATGTGGTCAATGACAACCAACAAGCACCCAGTGTGCACCTGTCACCCTCCGTTGGAAATAGTAGGCACCACGAGGAAAAGAGTTCTCTGAATGGCTCTGCACCAGCATCACCCTCCACTCAGCCCTCCACAGGAGAGGGGAAAGAGGAGGAGGGAGCACTGGCCTGTAAGGTGTGTGGTAAACACTTTGACAAGGTCACAGATCTGAATACACACTTCAGAACTCACGGTATGGCTTTTATCAATGCGAGGAACGCAGGAAAAACGATCTGAGATGGCAAACATGAAGAATATGTCATGATTAAGAGTACTCACAAGTGCCTTTCTGTTACCGAGTACCAGTTAAAGTGCGAGTTCTGCTCTGATTTTACCAAAGATTACCAATATAGTCTGAAAACGTGAAATGTTCAGATGCGATTCTCATCTTTTGTGACACTCAGGATCTGATGCTGTGCTTCTGTGTTTAGTTAATGTAATGAAATTAGAGTTTAGTCTGTTTCCCTCACAATCATGTGCCTGCAGAGGCCGGTGAACACTGTTCTAACCGTGCTGTGATAACGATGGCCGTTGAATGAATATGCTTTTTTTTTTTCCTTTTTTTTTTTTTTTAAAGCAAACTGTTGCAGTGATTTTGATGCGTTTCTTTGAATTTATTGCCAGTCATTTTTCAAAGCATGCTGTCTCTTTCAGTTCATTCCCAGCTTAAACTGCAGCCGCTGGCTTCTCTACATTTTAGTTTCAATTTACAGATACTTAAATTTCGCTTTTCTTGACTATTTTCACTGACTATTTCTGCACTGAGCTGAAATGGAAAAGTACACGTTTGTACTTTTAGAAGATTCCCCCTGAATTTTGCTTTGAGTCACACTGCTGAAAGTTTTTCATTAGCTTTCGCTTAACTTTGCAATATATGCTTGCATATAGTGGAATCATGGTGGTGTCATCCCTGAATGAAAGCAGCAATAATTAAGGCCACCAATACTTTACTGCATATGTGCAATAAAGCATTGGTGCTTTGGGATTAGTTTTGAGAAAAAAAAAAACTTAACTTAAAATAATGTACACTTAAAGGCCACATATTACCGTTATTGATATTATCCTTGAAGTCTTTACACATTTAGATGCTGAAATAAATGCGGACCAAAAATTTCTGGAAATTTTTCTAAGAACTTTTGACTATGCTTTGGAAAATGTTAAGCAATAATCTGACTCGCAGACACACTATTTGTAGGGGTGTAACTTTCTGATGCATTGAAATCAACGTTTAATTCCTTATAAATTGAATGTATTTATATCAGATTGAGTAATTTATTCAGTGAGCAAGAGGTGGAAAGTGAAATTGTTTTTTGTTTTTTGGTATGCGGGCCATATGTTTACCTAAATCTTGCTTTATGGAATTACTGTAAATGGAAGATTGTTATATATGCATTTTGTCTAAAGTCCTTGGAACGGCTAAAAGATTAAAACTATTGTTCCCCATAACCGACTACACGTTCTCTCGTGGTTCTTTCACCTATAGGTGTCAACGTAGCTTCCTCATCAGTTCAGAGAAACTGCAAAATCGGCATGTTTAACACAAGTATTCTAAAAAAATCTGAAAGGAGGAATAAGTGCCAGTTTGATCGAGACGCCTGGTTATCTTGTTTAGAGGATGTTTATTCAGTACAGATGTAATGCAGATTTTATTAATTTGGTAGCTCAACAAATGTTGCACCTCCTCAGGTTTTGTCACTACTGAAGAATACTCCCAATAAATTTAATCCTACCTTAATCAAATAGAGTTCACAGCTGAGGTTTGTAGGGTGGATTTATGAACTTTCATGTATTAAAACCATAAACCATAGATGGATGTTTGTATTTTCTGTCCTGATGTTTTGGTTGGATTTCATTTTTGTTTTGTTTTGTTTTGTTTTTAAAGGAGCTGCTATACTTTTTCAGCTGACCACTCTCTTGTTGAGGCTGGCAGCTCACAAAGATCAAACACTTGCTTTTAACTGCAGACTATTTTGCATATTTACATTTGCAAAGGTATTTTTATTTCTAAAACATGGGTATTTTTTTGTTTTAGGTTTTTCTTTTTTTTTTCTTTTTTTCCATTTTCTCGAAAAAATACAAATAACTGAATTTAATTGGTTTTGGAAAGGTTGAAGCCAAGATGTTCAGCCATAAAACAAAATTGTCTTCAAATTAGAAAGGCTGAATGAACGTCTACATGTGGGTGATTTCATAATGTGATCCTCAGTTGTAACTTTGCATTAACGTTCAGACAGGCTGCAAGTTCTGAGCTATTTCTCACCACCATCCATGAATAATATCAATAGACAGCTAACAGTTTTTTTTTTAAAAAACCTGTCAAAGTTAGCTCTCCCCTGTGCGTGTTTAGCATTGATAAAACAATTTCAAACCAATCATTTCAGAGAAAGAGGGAAAAAAAGTCACTTGTAACTTGGTCATTTCTTTCAACAAACTTCACTGTTGGCTGCTGGCGTAACAATAACGTTTATTAAGTTGAATCATTCTTCGGTTTTTGTCAGTAAATATCAACTTTTCAAAAAACAGTCTCATACCGAGAACATCTGAAAATTAAACATGAAATATTTCTCTGCAATTAATAAAATATATTTTCTTATTAACACATAACACAGTAAAGGAACTCTAACACATCTCAGAAGGTCATCTAATCGTGTGAGCTACAGTCACAAACATGTATCGATTATCATAAAACATCAATCTGTGCAAACGTCTTCAACACTAAATAAACCTGAAGAATTGCTGAACTGTTGTTTATTTTTATTTTATTTTATTATTAATATAGGTCTGTAATTAGCTTAAGCAGATGGATGTGATGACTCACAGCAGGAGAAACCCAATGAGAAGCAAGAGAAGGGGCTTCATGAAGGCTGAGAGCCCCTCTGCACCCAGCGATGGAGCTCCTGGACATAGCAGTGAAATATAAAGATTTCTCAGTGATAATATTCAAAGGTCATTAAAACTAAAGTCTAATATTTACATATTGATATATAAATATATCATAATAATTGTTATTATATTGTTAATAAACAATTTAAGTCATATTTATGTTGAAAACACTCTGAAATTAGGTTTTTCAGAATAAGCCAAGCCTACATGGCAGCGTTTAATGGCAGGATGAAATTTAACTTGTTCCAAATACTTCAAAATATTTAGATGACGAAGAACGTGGGAATTAAATGCTGTGCAAATTTGTGTTTTTACCTGATTGAACAGCTCTTTGTGCCTGGTTACGAAAACCAGTTAGAGCCGTTTCAACTGTGTCAAGTTGATCATTATTCAACAGATTTCGCTGTTCAGTGGTCACCATTGCTGCATTGTCAGGCCCAAGGGCCTCCAGCTGAGCAGCAGAGAGTACCTGCAGGGAAAACAGGCATACAACATTTAATAAAATAAAAGTCCTGCATTTAAAATTTGTACTGACATATATTCACACACGTAGAACAAGCGAACTTTAATTTCAATGTTATTAGTGATGCATTTATCCTCTTCATAATGACAATATTTGTTGTCTTTCACTGTACCCTGTGAAAACCTTTATCTGCCTTATTGTAACTAATTACATTTTTATGATCTGCTTTGAAATGGAGTGAGCCTAATAAAAGTAAAACATAGTATACATTTGAGCTCAGTCCACCTGAGCTCAAATTTTCTCTTATAAAATATTGGTAAAAATATCAATTAAGGGTTTTTGTATGTAGGCCTATTTCGGCACGGCCCAACACTCGAGTGAATGTATTTGTTAAATCTGGCCTCTAGGTTTGGCTTCTAGCTTAAAAACAATAGTAGGAAATAAAAAGCTGCTTACAGCAAAATTGTTTGGAGGGATGAGTGGGATACACGTCCTGCTGACAAATGGAAAGACAGATGGGTCCAAAGAAGCCAGCTCCGATGCATCCAGCCCAGCTTAGGGACACAGATGAAAACATTACCAAAAGTGAAAGCTAATTTCTCTCCCAGGTGACACTTTACAGGTATTTCTATGAAATATTCCAATGGGGGTTTTTTTTGTTTGCAGATATTATCTTACCAAGTATGTTGCCCAAGTCTGCAACCTGTGGTTCTGTCCAGGTGCTGGGTTTCCCAAATGCAGCCACAGCTAGAGTTTTTAATTGCTGTAAAATCTGAAAGGAGCACTTAATACCATCCATCGAGCCCACAGCCCTCCTGTGACAAACACAAACTTTCACACATCGTGCAATTGTGACTCTGTATCATTGTGCAGCTCTTTAAAGTTAAAATAATCTTAGCATCACTACCTGTGAACGAGTCTACTCTAAAAAAAGGTTTGTTTATGCACCTGACCAGAAAGAAAGTATTTATGAACTATTTATGATCACTGCTTCAGAAATAAGAAGACATCACAGCTAAAAATTAAAAAAAATAAACTTTTAAAAAGTCTTGAATGAGTGGCAGAGGTTAAGATTTCTTTTATCTGCATATGACAGGATATCACTTGAATTTTCACTTCTCAAAAGTACTTTCACTACTGTTGCAGAGGTGGGAGGAGATGGGCTGTGGGCAGTCACGGATCATTAGATTAACAAAAAATAATCTGTGAAAATAAGAGCCTGGAAAAATGGGTGACTTAAATAAAATGAAAAGTGAGATGTGCGGTGGACAAACTTGAAGGCGCTGATGTTGAGCTGTTTGATCTCGCTGGAGCTCAGGCCACAGATGAGCCGGTTCAGTGATACCATCTCTGCAGCTCCCAGCTGCTGCGCTTTCAGATTGTTATATTTGGCAATTCCCCTCCACAACGACTCCATCTATTGGCACATGAGTCATGTCATGTGTGTAATCGATATAGCGGTGAGCATGCAATGCTGTTTCTATGCTTCACCTGTGATTGAGTCCACCCACAGTGGGAAATTCCCTCTACAATATCCATTGGCAAGGGGAGATTCTCCAGGTCAGAATTAGAAAAACCCTGATTTATACATTCAAGCTGTATGACCACGCCCTCGTTCATCTGTGACACGGGGCCAAAAGCCTAAAGAAATATACAGAAATATTCACACTAACACAAAATAACTAAATATAGGATTTCTACATACAGACCAGCAAATGCAACCTTAAGAAGTTACAGATTGCGTTTTAATTTTGACACCAGAAGAGTGCAGCGTTTTATTTGTTTGGATATTTACACAGACGTTATTCCTCTCTAACTTCCATTAAGCTGCGGAGCAAATTATACCTAGGTCAGTTTATCAGTTAAGACAAACAGGGATAATAACTGCTCAATTGGATCTTGGTTCAATAATATTAAAATATTGATATTCAAAATGTACACCTTAACTTTCATTAGTGAAGCTGTATTAATTATTATTAATTGTGGGAAAGTGGAAAAAAACTTTTATGTTCCACCTTGATTTACAATAACTTTTTATTACTGTGGCAATCTCACTGTGAGTGCCCGAATCAAAGCCAACTGTTCAAACTAGAAATGCTGGAAAGAAAAAACAGACTGGCGAATGAACGAAACCAAGATGACTGTGTCTCACTGTACCTCAGTAGCTTTTTTGCTGAGCACAGCCAGTTGATCTGCACTGTAGTTCGGGATTTCTCCAAGTATTTCTACAGTGGCCAGGAAAGTGCTGTTTGACATCTTATCCAGCTCTCCTGCTGACCAGTACACATTATCCATTCCCAGTTCTTGAATCAAATTCTCAGTGGGTTCTCTCAGGATCTCTACAGGTATAGACAATATAATCATAAGGCTTTTTAAAAACCACTTTAAATAAAATGTATTTTAATTCAAACTAAAAACTAAACTGTGGCAGAGATTCAAATAAAAAGTTACGCTGCTATTACCATGATCAGTGTTGCTCTTGCTGTTAGAGACACAAGAACTACAAAAAAACAGAAATATAAAACTGAATTGTTGCAAAACAGATAAAGCATGCCTCCTTCTCACCCCTCTTTTTACGTGTTGCATTTGATCTAGTGGTGGTAAGAGCAAAGATTTTCTTTTTCAGGGCATCTGAAGGATCAGAGGACAGTGACTTTATGTAACGAAGAACATCCTTCATCCAAGGCTAACGGAGATACAGAGAGGGACAACATCAAGAAAAACTGAAAATATATATCCATTTTTAATCACAAGCAGGAGAGTCACTTCTGAGTTCTGAGTGACTTAATAATGAACATGACAAAAACAAACACAAGATGAGCTGCATGTAATGGACAAGGCAGATACGCACTTTGTTGGGTAGAGCAGACGTGGCAACCTTATCACAAAGAAGAAGGGGACCGACTGATTCCACAGTGTCCTCGGTCCAATCAGAAGAATTTCTACAGATGTTTTAAAAAAGTACACAAGACTACTACTTTAGCTTTTTTGTTTGGCTCTATACAAAACATGTATGTATGCATGTATGTAAGCTGGATGTCACACACACAAAGCACACTGGCTTTGTTCCCCTTATTCACTCAAAAAGAAAGCATATATATATATATATATATATATATAAAAACTTCATGTTATATTCAGTAAGAACCATAACTTTTCTGGAAGCCTTGTGCATCTTTTATAAACAGTCTATGGTCTTTCTTTGTGTTAACTTTAATGCTCATTAGGAGGGTGTCCTACCCAAAGGTCTGGTGAACCATCTTAATGATATCTGCCCTGTATTGTTGAGGAATATGTTTGCAGGAAGCCATCTCCTGGAAAGCGGAGTTGAGGACATCAGGGTTCATTAGACGCAGCTGGGAAGGCTGCAGCTCACATACGAGGGGCCCTAGCTTGGGCAGATCACCACCGGTGAGGCTGGATAAATCTGTCCCCTACAAAAACACAGCAGACATCTCTAACTGCTGTTGAACAAGCGGATCAATTTATCAGATAATACTTATTGTTACTATGTGTATCCTTGAGTGTACATTGGTTAGGCAGAACAGGGCTTTCTTGGTGAGTGCAGGACGAGACGGGGAATTAAGAGGCAAAGAGCTGATGTTGGCTTCTTCCATCTTGTCAAGGAAAATAGGACAGACAGAACTAGGCAAATCGTCCACATCTGAAGGGCTACGATAAAAGGAATGAGAAAACAGATTTCAACACAAACTTAAAAAAAATCTAAACAAACTTTAAACTAGTAAATACACCATTTGCTTACAGCAGGTGAAGAAGCAAAACTGAAGGAATCTTATCCAGTTCCTGTTCAGTGATGGTTTTGAAATAGTCTGCTCTCTTTTTCACCAAAGTTGCAAAAAGTTTTTTGGCAGCACATCCTGCCTAGAAACATGTTTGTTATAATAGTTATTCTGTGCGGACTGCACACACTATGTAAAGACAAGATGTTTATGTGTGAGTAAATACCTACCTGAACTTTGGAGAGCCACTCTGGAGACTCTGCCATGGCCAAAGCCATTTCCATTACACCGCTGTCAGGAGCTTCATTAATCATCTTACAGGTTATGCCCTGAAGGACCGAACGCATCTTCCTGTGTTAGACAACAATGTTTCAGATGAAGGAGCAACAAACACAGTAACAAGAACATGACAATAACTTAAGCACCAAAGAAAATTGTAAACCTGCATTAAAGGCTTTGGTAAAGATCACACGATAATCTTAAAGAGCTTCACAGAAACAACTAAATGAATAAAATTAAGTAGTAAGGAAATTTATGGTGCAGTGAATTAGATTTTATAGTAGTCTGCAGAAAAAAAAACATATCAGTACTGGGGGCTCTTGGTCTTAATGTGGTCGTACTTTGCATTCACACAGGTGCTCCTAGATATGATCAAATAAGTCACAAATGTAAGTGAAACACTTGCGTTTACATGGCAGAAAGTGAGGGCCAAAGAGCTGTAGACTAATGTGTTAACGAGCTAACTGTGCCAACACACTGATGCCGTGCAGCCCCACGCACAGGGCGATCCGCAATAACTCGTTAATGGAGATTTGCCGCAATAATGCAGTTATTTTAACAAGATTAACGCTGACAGCACTAATATGTATATATATATATCTATATATATATATATAGATATATAGATATATATAGATATATATATATATATGCATGTATATTCTATGAACCGTTTCTGTGTACAAATATTTGTCAGACTTTGCATAAACATAAAAACTTGGGTCTATTCTTATATTTGCAGTGACAATCTCAGCAGCATATTTGTACTATTTATAAGCTCTGCAATCTGTTCACGTGCATTACGCATTCAATGAAAAGCAATAACATTGACAGGTTGCTCTAAGGCAGTAATGTATTCTCTCTGTACTTGTAATCCTTCAAAAACGTCAAAGGACTGCCAATAAAAATGATCCATGAGGGTGGCAGTGAGTCAATAGGCCAATTCAGGTGCTTCAGCAAGAACCTATATGGACAAGTTTAGACAGAGAGCTCTAAATCTTAAATGAATACAATGTTTTCTGTTACAGTTAAGTCATGTTACCACTTGTGGCAAATATCCAGGTATAGAGAAATATTTCTGAGATTTGCTGATGAATCAAGTAATAAAGTCAAGTGCTTTAAGCAAAAACTGTAGAAACGATTAGGTGAATAAATTCTTTGGATGCACTTTCTGTTTTTCTATTAGAAGGATTTTTTTTTGCCAAAAAGAGTTTCAGATATTTTGTCAGCAGCATACTTCTCTCACCTAAATTGAAGCTGTTTTAGGTCAGCCATCTTCTTTGCCAGGTATGCTGCCTGAGTAAGAACACACCACAAGTGGCACCATTTTTTGAGTAAAAAGAGAAAATCACAAAATCAGTCATATACTTACTACAGCAATGCATGGATGGTAACAGTAAATAAATTAGAAAACTCAACAAAATAATACAAAGAAGCTGCCTAAGGCATACTTAGCATCACTACCTGTGACCGAGTCCAAGTTTTGTTTGTCACTTGGTCCAAAGAGGTGACATTTGCATCGGCCAAAATGTTAATAGAAACGACGTTAAGTAACTGGGAAGACAACTTTGGCACCAGCGCAGGAGGATGCATTTCCTTAAGCATCTACAGGAAAACATTTAATTCTTTTAAGAATATGTTTAGAAATTAAATCAAAGAAAGAATACATACTTTTTGTTTAAGACGCAATGTATTTGGTGTGATGAAATGAAGAAACATGAAGAACTCACCCCTACCAGCATGGCCATTAGCTGTCCCCTGCTCAGTCGTTTGGAGATGTTCTTTAGGCCCTCTGGCTCATTCAGGACCTCTACAGCTTTTACCTGTTTCAGTATACAGTTTGGCAAACCTTCTGCAACGGGCTGAAGTTTCATCAGCTCCATCCCGGATATCTGTTTACACTGAGGCGGAACAGAATGAGGTAAGTATCAAGCAATGAGGACAGCTATCTGACACAAGCCGTCAGCTGAATCCACCCACTTTCTTTTCACCCAAATGTTTCTCGATAAGAGCATGCAGCTGGCTCCTTGTCCATCGGATGTTGGGTCCCAGATTTTTGAGAGCCTGTGTGAGACTGGTGGCAGGGATTGCAGCAATTTCTTTGGCAGACAATGCAGTAACAGTACTGCTTAAGTCTCGTATTATTTGAGCAGGGCTTGACAGTGACCTCAGAGAACTGAGAAGCCGTGTCTTCAGCTTGTGTTTTGGGAAGGATAAAAGAGAGAACGAGTAATTATGACACTATTGAGATTCAAGAAACAATTCAAATCTTTGATCAAAGAAGATAAATGTGAAAGTTTGGGTAAGCGTAAGTGAAAAATACCCCTTTGATTTGGGAGCTGTCACACTGGTCCAGTTGAGAGAGGAGTTTCCCACTGAAGTTAGCATTCAACTCTGGGGGATCATAATAGCAAGCCAGTGGGCCAAGTCTGTGGAGATTCAAATACCAGACAACGTAGTGATTATTTCAAATCCTTCACACATTTTTGTGTGAAACCTTGTGTTTCTTTCTGTCCCTATAAGATCTAAGATCAGAAACCTCAGTGATGTTGTGTTATTTTGGTATGTAGCGGGTAAAGTAAAACCACTCGGCAGTCTTTTAAAAAATGACATGACATGTTATGTACAACTAGATCCTTTTCCTGAAATGCTTCTTATCACTTCTTTCACAGCAGACATGTTAGAGCAAAAAAGAAGAAGACTCTGGGCTTTCCCCATAGTGACAAATCAATATTTTTACTGTTAACACCTGCACCTGCTAATGTACATCAATAATGTATACACACTTTTCCACATGTTCTGGAAACTCCTGTGAACTGAAGCACTCTTGGATTCTATGGAGCAACTTCTTACTCAGAGTGGGGTTCATCGTGGTTTTGAACTTAGCTGAAGAGAAAAACTTGCATAGCTAGAAGACAAAGCAAAGCAGACCAACCAGGAAAAAATTATAACCTTGTTGTTTTTTTCTCTTCCATGTCTTATTTCTTCTTTATCCTTCTCTTACCTCTACTTTAGAAGAATAATTAACATCACTTGGTGGTAAATAGGACAGGTAGGGTCCCAAAATAGTCAGTGCTTCCAAATTCAGCCATTCCAGTGAAGGGGAGCAGATATCCACATGCTCTATTAATAAATCAAGGTTTTACAATGCACATTTATACTTATCAGAAGCGCAACGAGAGAAATGAGGTAGAAAACAAGGCATCTTAATTGCCTCTTAAAATGTATTTGCGAGACTGTGGTGTGTTGGTGGATCTGTCTGTATGGTCATTTAAATTTTACTAAATTGAAACAGAAATTGTTCAAATGGGATAAAACTACAAATTAAGGTTTAACATAGATCAGAGTCAGGGTTTTGCAGGTTCTGGGTATAATGGAAGTCCCAACGTAAGTAACATGAGTCAATTTACAGTTTTTCTCACATAAAAAATGCCATCAAACTGTAATAGCCTCTGAAGTTATGCTAACAGAACTGTATGTGTGTACATAGATTTTATCAATTGATTTCTGACTTTTCTTACTTAATGTTGCGTAAACCCATGGCTTTATTGAACAGTTGAAGTAGTTTTGGGTGATCTGATCTTTCGCCCATTCAGCCACACGAGTCCTTTGACCAGGAGGTATGCGATCATACATACTCTTCAACATGTCCATCCTGGAAACAACACCAGGTTTATTTATAGGAAAGGTTATGAAAAAGCCAGATAATATTATTCCATAAAAGCATACTCACATGTTTTTTAGCTTTGGGATATCTACGTTCATCAGAAGTTTTGTTTTTAGGAAGGGCATAAGCCCCGCCATGGGTGTAACAGCCCACATCAGTTTTCTGTAGTCATTTGAGTCCATGCTGTTTTTATCCTGTGTGGTCAAAGTTGCCCAGGAAAGAGGGGCTGCAAACGCTTGCATATAACATCCAGAATCCTCCTAGGAGAAAAGGATAGATGGCAGACATGATAAGACTGTTAAAAAACAGTAACAATTTATCCATTGCATTTATTTTTTGGGGGGAGGGTTTCCCTTGCCTTTGATATGCCACCAGAATAGTTTCTCATCACCTCAATCATGCCTGGAAGATTGCTGCAATTCCACATCTGGTTAGTCTATTAACAGACAGACAGAAAAAACATTAACGGTCAGAACTGCACAACAAAAAATTCATACTGACTATTAATAAGACAATAAGCGCTGCTTTAAATAATCAGTGACTTTAATGACTAACCTGGTACTCATAAAAAAATGAATTACATGTTTCAGTTAATACAGAGTGCATCAAAAAGAATCATCCGATTTCAAAAGGCTATATTTTTTAAGGAAATGGAGATAGATTATACAGTATGTGTGATTATGGGCGTATGGATGTTTATATTTTCAAACCATTTTTTGTGAAATATCCACGGGGAGTTGACCAAATGACTTCATGTTTGTTCCTGTAGTGACTGAGGTCAGGAGATGACGAAAAGTGGAAAGGAGGGCGTTCGACTGGTTAGCATCTCTGTTCTGCACAGAACCACTAAGGCTAATGAGAGAGCAAATAAAAGCTGATGAGAATAAATGTTTTCACATAAATATACCAAATATCCTTTGATTAACTAGACACATTTGACCAGGCAAAACCATATTCTTAAGATGGAGTTAAATACCAATGTCATAGCTTATCAATAAGTTATTTACTAACATTTTGCAGCAAAAAGCAAAAGCAAATCTTTTCTTTACACTTATTTATGAAAATACTGGCAACCACCAGTGTTACCCCTCAGCCTCCTCGTAGACACATGTATGGTACCAATTTTAAAATCTTATGTCACCTTGTTCTGAAGTTCACTAGCTGGGACCGAATCCTCATTTTTAGGTTTAACGGCAGATAAGCGTTGAAGGAGTATGTCTCCAAGTTTTAGACTAGTTGGTTAGTTACATTTCTTTTCCTTGTTTATGCACAAAATTGATAAAGAATAACTTGAGGGACAAAAAAGACAAGAGAACTAAATTATTCCCAATTATCACGTTCAAAAGACTTACAGAAAACTTACTCTGACCTCGGGGTCGAGATCACTCAGATTCAAACTTGTCCAAGATTTATAGTAGATGCACCTATGGTATCAGTTTAAAAATCCCACATTGCCTCGTTCTTGAGTTATTGCATTCACAACATTTTCAGAAAACTTGACCTCTGGCCTTTGACCTTTAAGTCGAGGTCACTGAGATTTGAGCTTGTCCGCAATTTTTAGTAGATGCATCTATGGTATCAATTTGAAAATCTACGGTGACTTTTTTCTTGAGTTATGGAAATCACAAAGAGTTTCAGTGGGGTGACGACAAAAAGTGGATAAGCATAAAGAAAAATATTACACAACAGTCCAAATAAGTGTGATAACTGAAGTGACCACTTGATTCTTCAGGACAGCAACAAAATACAAAAACGAATTACCTGGAGTTGAAGACACTGTTGACCTGCATCAAATTAGGCTCTGGGTATCCTGTAAAATCAAACCATTTGCCACATATCAGTTGTGGCTCATATTACAGAATGTGGTCAGGGTACTCACACTCTCACACTGACGCCAATTCAGCATGGTGACTGGAGTTACATTACAATTACTCCAACAAAACATTTTAAGGTTCAGCTTCAGTACACCCTGTGTCAGTTCCAAGATTTTATACATGTTAATTTTTTAATGAAGCTATTCATTTTGCAGAGGAATTCACTCCTGGGACTGGCAACTATGTTGAACGTACAGTGGTCCCTCGCTATAATGCGGTTCACTTTTCGCGGATCTTTTTTTGGCATGATTTTTTGTTGTTTACAGCGCTTTGTGTTCTGCGTCCTGGTCGGCTGTAGACCATTGTCAATCAATCTCCTCCGTGCCGTGTCCCCTGTACAGTACAGAATGTGTTCAGCTTGTCAAATTTATATAAATCTTCTATCTCTAGCAGTGTGACTGTGAAGTGCTGTACTGTATGTTTGTAAGTTTTCTCCCTCACAAACACAACAATGCCGACGAAATGTTTTTTTCACTATCAAAGGTACCTGCGCTAGCACCCAAAAGGAAGAGGACGATGCTAACCATCGCACAAAAGGTTAGCCTTCTAGACATGCTAAAGGAAGGTGGAAGTTAGCGTATTTTTCAGACCATAAGGCACCACAGTATGAGACGCATTAAGCAACAAAATAGTCAGATCAGTCAAACTTTACTCAACTCATTCTTCTTTCTTCCTCAACGTCCGTATCATTGATTTGTTAATCTTGAATTCTCTCACTGAGGCTCTATTCCCATGTTCTGGACCTGAAAACAGGGTTTGATCTTTGGTTTCATTATATAATACTGGACTTATTTTTCTACGAAGGCTTAAACTGTGAGGGTCTTTAAACAAGAGAGAAAAGTGTGAAAATCTTCGAGCCTGTCTGAGAAAACTGTATAAAGTGTGTAGTGAGGGGTTTTAATGTAAAAAATAAAGTTGGGATTTCACAGATCGCGGGTTATTTTTAGAACGTACATCTCACGATAAACGAGGGACCACTGTATTACACTTGTGAACAATGTTTTTCACAGAAGAATGATCGGTTTGCTGGTTCGATTCCAGTCGGAGACACGAATCCCTTTTTGGGGGTTGCGTCAGTAAGGGCAGCTGAAGCACCAGGCTGGTAGGACTTATCCTCTTAATTCCTATGGAAGCAGTAAGGGTGTACTTTTGTAATTAATGTGTCATGCGTTGCTGTACATATGAGGTTGTGTTTGCCTAACTTAAAGACTCTTTAATGAACAGATTATTTTTATTACGCAGTGATGTATAAAAATGTGAAAGAGGGTGTACTTTACACACATACACATTCTTCTCTTTAAAAAGTGTATTGAAAGTTTTCTTACCTCTATAGTAGCACTTCTTCATCTGATGAAGAAAAAAAAAAAAATAAAATCACTGGCCCCAAACTGAATATGAACACATTTTATTCGCTTTGATGCTTTGTTTAATGCATGACTCTATGATTCAATTGTCACTATGTAAATGCCAGTGTTTCACCCGCTCCATTAAAGGCTTTACTGGGGAAAAGCTGATGGGAGGTTGACGAAACCTCAGCCCTCAGAATGTTGATATACGCACTTTTCTTAATGCTCTTTTCTTTAAAGGCTTACAGACACACAAGCACTCATTTATTAGCACACTAAAAAATACATGCAAAAAAAAAAAATACGCATGAAGCCTCCTACTAATGTAAGAAAGATCTCTAAGAAGACAGCTCTTTCACTTTTTTTTAATCTTAGTTTTGGCTGCATTTATACCTTATTTTTTTTACCGTGATTATTTATTTATTTTGGGATTTAAGAAAATGTTTTCTTTATAAAAAATATTCAATATCGGATAACTCGATAAACTGATGAGAATACTTAATTATTTAATAACTGACAGCTCCAGCCCTACTCTTAAGCCTGAAAAATAAATTTCTACTGACGTGAAATTCAGAAAACACCTTACCAGTTTTTCAGTCACTTTTTCTAACTGAGCTTTTTCTTGAGGCCCCATATGTGGAAGTTGAGCTAGGCAGACACGTAAAGGTGTGTATTAATGAACACACACTTTTAATAGCATTCATACATGTATGTTTATGTGCCTATGAGAACACATATTTACATTAACAAACATATAGTATAAAAAAGGGGTAAAACGGGTATACTGAGTGTGATGTTTTTGGAGCTTACCGAAAACTGCAGAGGCCAAGATGAGCAGAACCAAACAGGCTCCTCCCTTCGGAGCCATGTGGATAGGCTGTGCGTCTGTTCGACAGGATGGTATTACATAATGTGTTAACATGAACACAAATGACATGTTTGGCACAGATCTTCTTTCTTGGGCTTTAATTTCACTTCTAGTTGCATGCAGTTAATCCTCATTGGTCTTCACTTGTTGTTGAAACTGTCTCTATGTGAGCCACCTCCAGTTTTGTGATATACTTCCTCCAGTGAGGATTTATGATCACACTTTCCTAGTAACCGTGTGAGCTATTCATCCTTTGGGAATCTCTGAGGACTTTGGAGGATAACTTGCAGTGAAAAACAGGTTTGGTAATGCACGCAATGTACTGTGGAACAATATTTTAGCACCACGTTGTTGTCTTCTCTTCTTTTGTCCTATCATTTTTACCTTTTTTTAATGTATTTGGTTCACATTCATTAGGATTTCCCTTCACCAACATTTGTATACTGTTATGTTGAATTCACTGTTTACTTTACAGAGATTTTTCTTCTCATTTAAATATTTCAGCAGATTATGAATAATAAAGAATGAAAAGAGTATTAGAACAAAAATGAGTGTTTTAACCACGCAGTCTCAACAGTGTGTATGTAAGAGCAGGATTTAGAGCATATCTTTTCTTTACTATTATATCATCTATTAGCGAGAAAAACAAAACATTAAAATATAAATGTTCATCTGTGCCAGATCTGTAAAGGTTTACAGTTAAATTTAAATAATAGTATTACAAGAACTGAGAAAGAAAAAAAAAATAACTTTTGCAACTTATGAATATATAAATTAGTTGTTACTTACAGATTACCAGTCTTCTCCTTGGTAGATCTGAGAAAAAACAGGATGCATAAGCATAAGAGTGTTCGTCCTCTGTGCCTGTACTTCGTGACTAATGTGATCTGGGAGGATGTCCACCTGTAACTGACACAGTCAAAGCAGGGGGACGGCATTAATACAGCACTGTGTGTGTGTGTGTGTGTGTGTGTGTGTGTGTGTGTGTGTGTGTGTGTGTGTGTGTATTTGCTTTTTTTAACAATCAAAATAAGTTTCACGTTGAATTCACAAAATTTCTGATTCTTCAGGCAAAACCTCAGTAATAAGTCAAAACAGTTTTGTCTTTACTCATTGCTAACACCGCTGAGTATTCATTATTACATTCATGTAACTCAGATTTTTCCAATCAATCATGTGTGTATTGCAGTTCTAGAAAAAATAAGAAAACATTAAGCAAAATTAGAACTGTCACCCCACAGTTACTACCTCCTAACTATTTTACAACGTGCTACGGCGTGTCTGGTGCGATTAAGCTCTTAAGTTCCTCCAATCACACAAGAAAAAGAAACATCAACTTTCACATTTTATATATACACAGTATATCTCATAATTAAATCCTATATCACAGCAAAGCATCTAATAGACATGCTGGTCCACCATGTCCATTTCACGCTTTGCCTATTCTAAGTGTGAAATGGACACACATGCAGAAATTGCAGTACCAGCAGGGGGAGATACTATATTCAAAGCCAAGAAGTCGCTGGCGAGCAAGGAAGGTATGAATCTAGGGTCCTTGAACAATTAAGCTAGGCTACTAGTATGTATTTACATGTAACTGTTGGTAATGTCTATTTAAACACTTTTCTGTGATATTTTCATGTTCAAAATAAAATATCTCTCTCTGCTGGTACTGCAGCTTACTGAAACTTACTACAACTTTTGCATGTGTGTCTATTATTGTTTACTTTGCCATTATATTGAGTTGCATAGTTATTATCAAGTATGAATCAAACAAACATCGTGCTACAGAAGAAAAACCTTGAAAGAGGACACTTCAATGGGTAAATTGTGAAGTGACATATAAATCTGGTCTTATAAAATTCTGTTATTTGTTTGCATAAACTATATAGAAAACCGTATGTGGACAAAATCAAGCATTTAAACACTCTGCTTTAACAAACATTTGTTTAAGAATGGGTAATTAAAAAGAGCTCATTGAATTTGTGTGTGGCATTATAATACAATGCCAACATTACAACAAGTTTGCGAAATTTTCTGTCTCCTAGATACTCCTCGATTAACGATATGTGAAATTGCAAAGTGGAAGCATTTAGGAACCACAGTAGCTCAACCATAAAGAAGCAAAGTTGCTGCTGAGGTGGCTTAAAGTTTCAGAGCAGGGCTAACAAGTGCGTGCCTATTGCCTAACTGCAGACCTCCAAACCTCCTCTGGAATAAGTCTAATGTGTGAGTGGTCCAGGAGCTTTGATCATATCATGTATGGGCATGTATGTATATCATGTAATTCTCATCTGCTGTGCACGTATACTAGTTAAATTACATTAGTAGCAAGTGTCAACAAAAATTAAGTGCTGTAATTGCGTATAAGGTCTGGTGAAGAGAACATTAATTCACCTAAAAGTTATGAATAAAATCATTCACAAATCATTAATAAAAGTAATAATTGGTAACTCTGAAGCTGTTATTCTAATAAATTCAGTGAAGCACAATGTTTATTTAGAGTTTATGTCATGATAATATCTCAGTTAAATTGTATTTAAGATAAACATACCACAGCTCATATACAAGTATTTTTCATATAAAAATGTGAAGTCAAAACAAAAAAAGACTATTTACATTTTCCAGGGCGAAAGCACATAAATATGAAACAACTGCCACTGGTGGGTAAGGCTACTATTAAAAAAACAGTAAATAGCTCACCCATCGTACTATTAAGTAATTAAAATATCTGACAGGACACTAGAGCAATAATATTTTTTAAGATTGATCATAATATCTAGAGCACTGAGCACTGTGCAGTTGCCTCACTAGTTCCTAACAAGCAGTATTCAAAGAAGTCCATGTAGCTGAGCTTAAATAGCTCAAATGGGATTAAAGCAAATCACACATGGGGCACAATTAAATCCTTGTCTCTTTACAATAATACATCAGATGGACATCCTTTTCTCGTTAAAATATAATTACACTATTACCTAACTGTTATGTTAAAATCAATAAAGAAATTAAATTGAATTCCTTCTTAACTCTTCTTCAAATTAGACCAAACTAGAAACGGAAATAGACATCAAAATAAAAACACACCCCAACCAAGTAATCGCACTCATGTCAGTTTAAGTCTGGTCAAGTGTTAAGCTCAAATTTTTTAATTTAACATTTACTAATATTAAATACTTACTTACTAATATTTCCAAACATAACATAAGCTAAATGAGCTAATAGTTACGGGTTAGCAAATGTTTACTCATTAGCCTACTATTACCATTAGCCGTTTTCCACATACACCTAAAAAGACTGAAATGGTTACAAGAACAATAAAGAACTTATACGGATGTTTTTATTTCATGTGTATTCAGCTCACATTGATCCATTTACCTTCACTATTTCTGTGCCACCAGCTCCTTGCCCTATGTTAAAACAAATTTCTGTTAACTTAGCTAAGTAAGCTAACGAGCTATCTTTTACTTATTAGCCTATTGTTACACATCAAAAAATGCCTGTAAAGATTATAGGAAGGTGAAAAAAGTTAATAATGCAAATATTCTTGCTTAATGTCTTTTACCTTCAGCTGTCCAACTTTTTTCTGCTTATGGCTGCCGAATTAATTCTTTACTTTGCTTGTTTTTTTTAAGTTAGCTATTATTACCTTTATTTATTAGCTTACTGTTACTGGCAGTACCATTCAAACAATAGAAAATCTGTCTATAAAGATTTAAATAATCACAGAGAATAGTTGCCAAAAAGAAAAGAAGCACCAGATAAATGCAGTAAGTTGGCCTATACTTTTTTACCTTCTGTAATTTTTTGGTTTAGCCAAGTCGATCCTATTTTCACTGTAAAAGGATTATCATAAACTGGCCCGCCTACCTGGAAAGAGTTTCTGTCCACCTCCAATGCACATGGAACTTACACTGTGAAGGAGGAAAAAGTGATTCTTTAAATTTAAAAATGGTTTAGGTGTCTGTGTTTGATTCCTAATATCCACGACCCCTTGCTTAACCAAAGGTTTACATTAATTATATTAGTGGTATTAGTGCTTTCTTTCTGCTTTCTAGTCTAATAAACAACCAAATAACTAAAATTAAACTAATTTAAACTTATGCTACAGCTGTAAAATTTAGTTAGTTAGGCATCTAAAGATACTTGTATTTAAACACTTATTTTTTGAAAATTTTTGTTATGTTATTGTTAGGCAGGTTGTGCTAGATCTGTGTATTCTGCTAACAACTATATGACAAGCTTATCTTAAATTGTCTTCAAGGGTTAGACTGATAAATAATTCCTGTATATCAGCCAGGTTAACCAATAATTTGCATTTTCTTGTCAGTATGGCTTTCTAGAGTGTGGATCGTGGCTTTAAAAAACATTTTATTGTGTAATTTATATAAATACTTGTGGTGACGTGACAAAATATTTAATACCACTCAAGGTATATCAAGGTAATTATACATTTAAGGATTTTGATTAATAAATAAGCATAAAACCCTTTAGGACCCTTGTCCACAAACTGGACAATGGAGCAACTGAAGCAGCATCATTGTTCCAAAAAACATAGTCCATAAATTTTTTTTATCAATATAGAGAAAACATAGGTGAAGTTGTTGGAAGTGTTTTAGTTTGTCTCGCTGTTTCCTTCCATTTTGGGGAGAATAGTTTCTTCAAGGTTTGGGTTTGAGAAGTGATCTGAAAAAGTCCAACAAAAGAGAGAAATTGTAAAAAAAAAAACGTGGCAGACTTTAAATATGTATTTATATTTATTCACTAACTAAACACTGGGCAAAAGGATGAATGTGAAAATAAATAATAGTGACCAACTGGCCATTTTTGGTGTTGATGCACACTGCACACAACTCACCTGCAGCAAACTCACGGATGTCAGCTGGCTGTTTGTGAAGCACATCCCTGTGAGGAGAGGTGGCAAATGACAAATTATTGCTCAAGTAGACTTGAGTGATGGTGCTTTAAGCTTTGGGCTGTTTGGAGGCCTTTTAAAATTATTCTTTGGACTTGGGCTCATTGTCAGTCCATCAAAAGAATGGTTATTTTAAGTTTGTTTGTTTGTTTATTTGTTAGTTGCAAAAGGCAGACAATATCTAAAGTAGAGCTCTGGGATGTCCTAAAGAAGCCTCGAAAAACTATTCCTGAATACTACTTAACAAAATTACAAGAAAACTTTTGTAAAATCGTTTGTACTTTGCTCCATACTGTATCCACATGCATGTTTAAATAAATCACTGCACATATTTCCCATTTATTGCTCGGATATTAGATTAATTATTCCAGAATTATTGAATTATTTTTTTTATTTTTTGAGGCTGTTAAAACCTTTTTTGGCAGCTCCAAAATCAATTTAAGCAGGGAAAACTCAGATTTTAATACTGAGGTTGTAACATGTGTTAAAAATATGATACAGAGACTAAGCTTGAATAGCAGAAACCATATTGCAGTACATATATTGGTGTAAATCCTTTTCAGGGTATACATATATTGTATTATTATATTGTAAAATACATTGTAATCTTTCATACATTTCTTTGAAAGGGTAGCTGGTTCCACTGAATGTACAGAGGTTATTAATATAATATTTTATACACAGTGAAAATAAAATGAAAGTTTGCATATTACCCTAGAAATGTAACATTTGCTGTAAGATAAATAAATACAAACAAAATTAAACTTAAAGCAGACAGTGTTAAGTTCAACAATAAAACATCACAAACATTTTTCCCCATTCAGCATGTATTTTTGTGATATTAATGTGAACTTGAGCAGACCTTAGAAAGTCGCCTATGAGTACGTCTACTTCGGGATGCGACCTCAAATACCTCTCGTTGTCGATTCTCGTCTTGATCTGAGTCAATGCGAAAAGCATTTCAGGACATAGCTTACAAATAAAGGTGGTATTTTAGCGTTGAGAAATGCAACACGTTACCTTAAACTGTCGCAGTTTCTCTTGCTGCTCAGCGTTTAGTACAGAGACGTCTAGCTTGGTCACACCGCCTGTCTCAGCCATCATTTCTCTAAGAAAATGCTATATTTCTGTCAAAGTGCGAACCCTGCAGTGTTCACTGACTGCAAATCTACAGCGAACCCTGAAGTCACGATAAGCACGAGTCAACCGTTGCTAACACAGTGGTTTGGCAGTAACGGTTGCTATGGAAACGAAGTACCGTACACAATGAACGGCAGTGTCCGCGAGGTGGCGGCATACGTCAATACCACGTTTGAGCCGTTGCTGTGCAAAAAAGTGATTGACTACTAAATAACGATTTAATTCTCTCTCTCGCTTTTGAAATCTGTGATCTATTTGCTTAAATAGGCTGCAGTAAACATGATCTACAAAGGGGTTATATATTAAACGAAGAAATATCCTGCTTTGAAACCATCTTTATTACAATCCATCCAGCCCTTTTTGGCCACGTTACAGAACAGTGACACTATGTATGTATACCTTGCAATTTCTGTTGCCTTCTTGGCCAGATTTCTCTTGAAAAATACTTTTTTTTAAATGTCAGTGACACTTTTTATTTGGAACCCCCTGGAAAACCGATTACATCTTCTATCTTGTGACGACTATTTTTTTCTCCGGCTCAAAACGAGTTAGTATCATTCTTGACAGATCGATATGCTTGACATATTATATACCCATCATTTGGATATGAAGTCACCAAAACTGCCCCACTGCTCCTTGGCCATCTCATTCTCACAATTACGCCTTCACAACATCTTCTGACAGGCAACCGTTTTCATCAACTGTTTACACATTTGTTAAGCACTGTATATGTTGGCATTGCCTACACATTACATATATATATGTAAATATTTATATCTCTTGGCATGTTACTGGGGTTACAGAACCAAATATATGTGGTAAAATGTAAATAAGGATTTGTGGTTGAACAGGATAAAAAACAAAAACGAATCCACACATGTCCTCCTCCTCCTCACTTTATATAAATGTCACACTATTAAGCATTAGTAAGGTATTAGCAAGTGCCTGATTTATCATTTATACATCATTACTCCCCCTTAGTATACCATTTAGACTTGCTATTAATTAAAAAGTGCTACTAATGTTATTTATTCTTATGTTTTATTGTTGTTTTTGTACTATTTTAACATGTTTAAAAATCTATCTATCTATGCTGGTCTAGAAACATACAGCTTATTCAAAAGTAGCTCACATTTGTTTATTTGAAAGGTTCCCTTGCATTCTTATAACAGCAGGTGAACCATTTAAAGTCCACCATGTCACTGAAAAACTATACAAAATAAGTTGTTGTTTTTTCACTGTGCAATAACTACAAAAATCAAAAGCATGTTGGGGACTATGACTGTCCCAGTCTAAAATCCCAGGCAAACAGATGAAGTATTTACAAGACCTCAACCACTACTTCTGCAAACCCTGCATACATTATGAACACCCTGAAAGGAAACAATGTGATATATTTGATAACCTTTAGCAATATATACAAAATTCAGACAGGTCAGGTTGCTCAAAAATTGTAAATTATTTGACCTGCATAACACATATTTTAGTTGCTCTGATGCAGGACAGTAAACTCTACATAGCTTCAAACCTGGGACCTTCTTGATACGAGGTGATGGTGCTAACCATCAGACCACCATGCTGTGTGTGTGTTCTCTGACATGCATGGCAGGCTAGGTGGTGATTCTAAATTGGCCGTAGGTGTCAATGGTTGTCTGTCTCTCTGTGTTAGCTCTGAGACACAATGACCACCTGTGCAAGGTGTAGCCTGCCTCTTGGTTGGATGGATGATGTAGGATAGAGAAGGTAAAGGGCAACTCTTTGGACCAGTCACACAAAAAAAGTGTTTAAGAGGTATTTTAGGTATGAGATAAAGTTAGATAGATAAAGACAGATAGAAGCAAAGTCAGAAAGCTGCTTCTGACTTTGCTTCTTAAAGTTCAGTGGAGAACATCGTGCCATCTATAAAACTGGCACGGAACTGGAAAACAGTCCAACAGTATAAGTTGCCACATTTTCTGCCTATAATTCTTCTTTCTGCACAGCTCTCATTCCCTCTGGAGGAAGAAATAACTTGTGTTGTTGAAGTGCCTGGCGTCTGTCATCTCTCTCAAAGGCTTTTGTTCCTCATTTTCTTCACTTTCGTTTTCATCACTTGGTGGGTGCTCTTTGTTGCTCTTTGTAGGGACAAAGGTCACCAAAGCTACTCCTTCTGGGGCAACCGGGACAGAGGGCGAAGGTTGAGATGAGTCATCACAGAGGGTGGTGAAATAAAGACTGTGCAGTTTAGAGATAAATCTGTCCTTGTGCCTGAATGACAATTTAAAAAAAGAAAAAGAAATATGAAAATGAAGGAGCTGACCGTACATCACATCTTAGAAATGACTAATGTTATGTCATAAATCTGCCCTTTTTTGAAGAGATGCATTGAAAGTGCCAATGTCAGTACCCGAAAGTGTAGATGGCCAAAATGACAGACAAGATAGCGAATAAACCAACTATCCACAGCAAATGATGTGGCCACTCTTTAGGTTTTGGTGGAGGTTTTGTGGGATCTGTGGTAAAAAAGAAGGGTAGACTGTGATAAATCTTAACTGAGCAAGACAGCATCCATCTAAATACATCTGAGTGCAACTGAACGTCTGTGTTTGCGTGTAGGTGTGAGGAACCATAACTCCTGAGGCCTGTTTTTGTTGCAAGCCTGAGTTGTTATGATGACATGGTTTCCTGTTAAAACCCAGGGGGCAGAGGGGATTTTCAGCACTAACAACATTTAAGAGTTCCCTCTCGTCTTTTGGCTCTCTCGCACGCACGCACGCACGCACGCACGCACGCACGCACGCACGCACGCACGCACGCACGCACGCACACACACACACACACACACACACACACGCATAAGTAACTGTAATATTTCACAGTTTGCATGCCAACTCACCATCATCTGGATATTGATCACCTGAACCTGAACCTGAACCTACGGGGTAAATAATATATTTTAAAAACATATTAGTAGGATAATAATAAATGATAAACCTGAGATAACAAGGCAAAGTTGTATAAGGCAATTTTAAAAAAGACTGAAATTGTCCATTTCCTAAAGAACTATGTCAGACTGCAATAAGACATAGTTTAAGTGGTCCCAATAAGCAGACAAGGAGATGTTACAGCAGGGAGGAATAACTCCTGGGGGAAAATTATTCTAAACTGAATTCTGCAAACTTTTCAGGTGTTTATAGCTATGTTAGTTCAGAGTTGCCAAGCAGCAAGACTTGCTTCTTTGGTTGTAAGAAGTTTTGGGTAATTTAGCAGACAAATTCTTTACCAATTAAAAGTCAATATGGCCTAACACTTGCTTTCAAAATAAAAAAGACTATAAATAATCCAACATGATAGTGCCTAATCCAGCAGAATCTTGTTTCTCTCTTTCTCTCTCTCTTTTTTTGGAGGGCTGTTTCTTCCTTATTTTAAAAACAGGCTGAAAGAAGTGACCATTAAAGAGAACAGAGAGTTGGACTGATGTTTAAAAAGAAAGGGTTTTTTCACCACAACGAGGGGAAGTGCACTAATGGTACACGGTCAATATCTTGAACCCCTAAGCCACTGAGAAACTTCTTAATAATAATAATAATAATGGATTGGATTTATATAGCGCTTTTCAAGGCACCCAAAGCGCTTGAAAAGCTATTCATTCACTATTCATTCACTCTCGCATTCACACACTGGTGGTGTAGCCACAGCTGCCCTGGGGCAGACTGACAGAAGCGCCCCTTAAACATCTGTCACAGGATTTAAAGTTTAATTTCATTCAGCACAAATAAAGTCCACTCAGCTACTTCTGTGAAAACTTACACTCTTGTACTGTGCTTTAATTGAGCATATAGAATACTTACTGATAAACTTAAATATACTTATTTATTTTATTTTTAGAGGTGTGTGTGCATATTTATTTACCCGTTGGGGGGCTCACAGGATAAGGTCTACTCCACTCACTCCACTGACCATCATGTTCTGCCTTACACCTCAGCTGTATCAGGAAGTCAACGTCAGGTGTAGGAGTCACTACGATGGTGTAGGAGCCCTCTCCTTCAAACTGCTGTACCAAGATGGACATATACAGGCAAACGTCTCCATTTACTGACACAACAGAGTGTTCAACTTTTCACAACTAAGTAAAACCTTGTCTACTTACGTTTTCGCTGTGAAAGGAGAGGTTTGTTTCCCCGTATTTGATCTCACAGATGAGTCTAAAATTGTGTGGCTCCTCGAAGTTTGTCGGTAAACTCCAGCACACCGTCATCATCGTCGTCATATCCTGTCTTTCCTCCAACGTCGCTGACACGATTGACGGAGGCTGAGGCTTCTCTGAGGGATCAGGGACGAACATGTAAAGGTCTTGTATGTGGAATAATATGACTAGTTTAAAAGATGACGAATTTGTCTGTAATTTACTTGAATATGAAATATTAGTCAGATACATTTCACAATTAAATGTTTTGCAATTAGGAGCATTACAACTTATCCAAAGGTACAATAATAAGTCTTTAAATCATTACTAATGTGTTTAATATAAACCAGAAGACTTTCCTAAAAATGAAAATATGCTTATTTGTTTTCTTCTTGGGAAATTAGCTAGTATTCCTCTTTCATGTCTGTAGAGCAATTGTGAAAATCAATCAGAAGGCATCTTAACTTACAGACGGGCAAGATTAACCGATAAAAACAGAACAAAACAAAACATAGACCACAAAGTGGTTTCACTTTCATGTCTAAACTTCGACTTTAAAGGGAATTTGAAGTATTTAATCTGGGAAGGTGCAACAGGACACTGTTACTCATAAACTTTTTCAACCACTTCATCAACTGGTATCCTGAATGCTGAGCCAATCTGCACATATTCAAGTCATTCATAGAGGAAGAAAAATTGGAGGCTGTATAAATGTACATGAGAGGATGTTTAAGCAAAGTTTTTCATGAGAAAGTCTAATCATATGGCACAGAAACAGAAATACTACCTCGTCATGACTCTGTGTCTAGGATGGATCATTTTTCTGATTTTTTTTTCTTGGGTTTGTGTAAATTTACCTGTCCAGCTCTTAGCATAGGTGGATGGACTCCATTCACTCCATTGTCCATCAAATTCCTCTTTAGCTCTGACTTGTATCAGGTAGTCAACACCAGGCATTATATCAGTGATGGTTGCTTGCCGCTGGCCATTAACTGGCAGTACCTGAATACATACATATAAGACAAAAATCTCTGAAACAAAACTGCGTTTTCTGTTTCATGCCAGCGTAATGAACATTGAAAAAAAAAAAAAATACACACTTAGTAGTTTGACAACAGGTGTCTCAGCACTGACCTGTTCGTTGCCAATTGACGGTTTGACAGGGTTGTATTTAACTTCATAGATCAATTTATAGAAGTTATCTTGCACCTTCCAGGATGTCGGTAAATTCCAGGAGACCGTCAGCCTGTTCTTCTTTCCTTTCTCCTGTCGGACTGACACATTTGACGGAGGGTCTGGTTTTACTGAGGAGTGGGAACAAACACAGTGAGCACAACTTTAAAGCACTTCAGAAGGCCAATACTCAGTCCTGTCATGGACACATGTACTTTGACTTGAGCACTTACAAATTTTTAATGGTGTAAAGTACTTAAGGGGGCTGGTGACATTGCCTGTGATGCTTGTCACACACATGTAGACCAGGTGAGGGGTTCTCCGATCATCCTCAATGTGGTCCAGAGCACACCAACAGCGAGAGAGCCGAGATGAGTATGAGCATGACACTCGCTTGAATTTCTCTCTTGGACTGAGAGAAGGAAAGGAAAAGAACAGTCAGTCACACAAAGATGGACATAAAGGAAAAGAGAAAGTGGCCTACAACAACATTTCTACTACATTAGGCCCATTTACAACTTTCACACTTTTTTCTTTTTCATTTTTGATCTCAAGTAGTTTACTGGAAATAGTATTTATTTATGTAACAGCAATGTTAGCATTTTGACTGCACAAGATTACAGAAGTTTTGCAACATACACCAATATTGATCGAGAACAACCACAGTATGCACATTTTTTTATCCATGGCTTGCACACATCAGTTTTCCTGTATGTATGTAAATACAGGAGCAAAATATTACTTGATGATCCTTTTAAAACACAACACAAAGCACTCATGGGGGACTTCAAGTGCAATGAACGTACTTTTTACTCAGCAAGAGGTAACAACTAGGCTGCTTTATGGCGGCTTTCTGAGGCATTCCTTCACAGCGGATTTTACTACTGGGCGACTTTTTGTAGCAGAACAGACTGGGAGGCTCAGGAGAATCTAAGAGATAAAGAAGACATGTAAACACACTGTTCACCCATCCATTTTTAAAAATCAATTATCTAAATAGGGTCCTCTCAGGCTCTACAGCCCTCAGGTAGTTTGTTATATTGTTGGCCTTCATGACAGCACGATTAGAAAAAGACTGAACTATGTGTTGTTTTAATGGCTGCCAGGAGAAAGCTTCTACTCTCTTAAAAAGATCATGGCAGCATGACTTAGATTTGCAAAGTGGCATGTAAACAAACCAGAAGAATTTGGGAACAATGAACTTTGGACAGACGATAGTCACAACACCACGTTTGGTGATGCATATCAGCAACAGTCTGGCACAACAGTGGAGTGATGATCTGGGCTTGTTATTTAGCCACAGGACCTGGGTGCCTTACAGATATTGAGTCAACCGTGAATACTTCTATGTAAAAAAAAAAGTATTCTAGAGGCAAATGTGAGGCCTTCTGTTTTACAGCCAAATGTTGACCCATACTGGCTCATGCAACAGGACGACGAGCAAGCACAGCAGCAAAGCTATAACATATCTGAAAAAGAAAAGAATGGATGTGTTACAATGGCCCAGTCAAAGTCCCGACCTCAGCCTGACTGGTATGCTGTGATGGGGCTTCAGGAGAGCTGTGCATTAGCAGTTCAGTTCAAATCAATTTTATTTATATAGCACCAAATCACGGCAACAGTTGCCTCAAGGCAAGCTTTACATCGCAAGGTAAAGACCCTAAAACTGCTAAACTGCAAAATATTTTTGGTGTCACTATTTAAAATTTGAAATTTGCCCAAAAACATTTAAAGTCACAGTTCACCCGCTGGTTTGTTTACTGATTGTCTATCAGTGAGTCGTGTGTACAACATCAATCCTGACCCAATGATATACAAGTTCTGAGCTGGATTTAAAAGATGGATTTTAAAGCCATTTGCCTTCCACCTATAGGCTTTTTATTTGAAAATGAAAGCATGGATGGAATTATATAACCTTCCTCCTCCATCACAAAGTCCTCACTATGAGAACTCACCTGCAACGATCACCTTTAAGCTAAACTTTTCTTTGCCTTTGTGATGACAACTGTATTTTCCAGAGTCTTCCATTCTCAGTGAGGCGAGAGTTAGCGTTGTCCCACTCCTCCCAAATTTAATTTCACCCCAGTCCCTGTCTTCTGTCCCCACTGTCATCGTGTTCCACTTCCACTCAGGCATCACTTTTATCCCCCTTGTTACCCGGTTCACTCCTTCCCCCACTTCATCCTCTTCATCCTCCTCATAGTCATCCTCAACATCTGTTTCTCCAGTGGTCCAATGAGATTCGTCCTTCAGCGATCGAGTGGCCCTGGTTGGCTGGACGATGTGAGGAGAAGTTGTGTACCCTGCATCTGAATATATGAGGCTTCTGTTTCCTCCTGCCTCCGTGAAATGAGGGCTGTAGCCCTCACTTACATTCTTCAGAGAACTGTCATCACTTTTGACTGAAACTGCACTGTTTTGTATATCATTTGGAGCGGCTGGTGTCCCGTTCGAAGAACCATCCCTTTTGTTGATGTTTAAGCTGCTTCCCTTCAGACTGATCTTTACACCATCCACCCTCACATGACCGCCACAGGTCAGAAACAGCTTACAGCCCGGCGATAAGACCAACACACCTGGAGGAGGGTCTGCAGAAAAACACACAAACACAGAATCTGTAGAACTAATAAGAACCAGAATCATTTTTGATGTACGTGTGTGTGTGTGTGTGTGTGTGTGTGTGTGTGTGTGTGTGTGTGTGTGTGTGTGTGTGTGTGTGTGTGGAATGTTTGTGATTTGATTGTTCATACAGTGTTTTGTACAAAATGTTAGCTTCTCATTATTTTCAGTACTGGTTGTATTTGACTAGGCACAACACAGAGTGACACATTGCATAACCTCCACCCCAACTTCCTCTTTTAACGTGTCTCTCATCTTCATCATTTCTTTTCAGTCTTGTATTATTTCTAACATTTCCCGTAATGTTTCAGATTTTCTGCTCAGACCTCACACAGTCACTTATAACCTGACATGTTTTGGTTTAGTATGACTTGCCTGAACTTGACTGGGTTGAAGTCATAGTTTCATTCCCCTTAGTCTTTAGTAAAACAAATCTTTTTGCTCTTGCCCAGTTAACCGTTGTGTCTTTTTAAACATCTGATAAGACTTTATCTGATAAATCTGATGGAGACTGAAGCTGAAGCTGATAAGGGCCTGATGTAGAATCAACAGCCACTATGTTATATGCTGGTACTGGGTTAGTCCTTCTCTGTTCATACTGACATGATAGCATCACACAGTCGCTATAGAAAGTTATGCTTAATTCAAACTAACTTAAAAATAAAAATAAAACTCGATGTGAAAAAAATAGTTACTAATAAAAGTAGACTTTGAAGAAATTGAAATGAGCTTAAATGATTTTGTAAACTTGGAAAACTAACTAAAATAAAGTAAAATTGGAGAGAAAATATCCTTTTAACATTTGTTAGTTTTGTAAAATTTGTTGTCACAAGTTTCCTAATGAGGCTTTGACTGACTTTTTTTTTTTAAAACTTGTTACTTGTCACTTTTAAAAAGCTCTCTCTGTCTCTGGTATATGGTTTCCAGACAACAGTCAATAAAGAAACTAAAACTGACATTGAAACTAATAAAAAAATAAAATTAAAACAAAACATTTTCAGTAAACTGAATTAAAAACAAGAGGTCAAAATAAGATCCACATAAAAACTAAGCTTTCATGCTGTTTATGTCTGATCCTACCATCCACATGTGCAGCAGAAATTGACACATCACAGCAGCCAATATTTTCTGTCCAGTTTTAATGAGCCCTGTCAATTATAGCTTCGCTTTCCTCTTTTTAGCTGACAGATGTGCTGCTGCTATAGCCTATATATTTCAACGTTCAATGTGTTGTGCATTCAGAGACCTATACACCTTCATGCTTCTGTTGTAACTAGTGAATATTTGAGTTGCTGTTTCCTTCCAATCAACCTGAAGCAGTCTGGTCATCCTCCTCTGACCTCCGGCATCAACCAGACATGTTCACCCAGAGAACTGTCGCTCACCTGATATCTTCTCTTATTTGAACCATTCTCTGTTTACCCTATAGACAGATGTGTGGGAAAATCCAGGCAGATTCTGAGATACTCAAATTAACCTTTCAAGAATCACGCCACATTCAAAGTCAGCTACATCATCATCTCACATTCGGATGCTCAGTTTGAACTTCGGCAGATCGTCTTGACCACGTCTACACGCGTAAATCCGCTCAGCTGATAAGACCGGCATACTTGAACAGGTGTACCTAATGAAGTGGCCGATTAATTTTTGTTTGTTTGTTTTTATATGAATTTTCCTGACTCTGTGCCTATAATATTTATAAAATGTAAAGTTTACAACAAAATAAAAAAAAGCTTGTAAAATTAGCTGCCACAACGCGTCATAACATTTCCCAACAGGATAAAAACGCATTTTCCCCGAAAGAACAAAAGCGGAAAGAGCAAGAAAAAAAGCTTACTTTATATATTATCCTGTAATAATACAGTCAACTTCGATTAAGTAAATATTTTTAAACGCTGTGATTTTCAGTTAACTCCAAAACTAGACTCCAAAAAATCCTAAATTACAATAACTTTAACTTTGTCACTAAATTAGCCTAAGTTTTTGTTATTCTTAATAACAAAGAAAACAGATGAAGAAAAAAAATTACATTTAGACAATATGAGAGGAGAGGTTACCTTTTCTGGGACATGTTCCTTCAAAAACTCCGCTGACCGGAGCGAAGAACAGCAAAAGGAGAAAAATCCCCATTTTTACCCAGAGATCCTCCTTCCAGCGGCGGGTCCTCACACCATCGCCGACGGCAGCAACTGTACACTGACCCCACTCAAACGTTTTACACCGTGAAAACAAGACCGAGCTATTTACACCACGAAAACCTCTCATGCAACACCAAAACCCCCTGTGCAGACAGCAAAGTTAAAGGCGGCTCTCTCTGGTTGGCTCAGTCTGCTGTCCATGAGACCCGTTATTGTGAAATCCCTGCGCTCTTCCCCTTGTTCAGCGCCGTTACACAGAGGAAATCCTCCTCAGCATCAAAATAAGCCCCCCCAACCCAGCGAAAGCTGAATATAGCTCTGCTATATTAATATTCATTTATGAAAAATCTCTTAACTTAGAAAGTTCCTTAAAAATATTTTCACATATCCTGTTTTCTTACTGTAGTGTTTTTAGTACATACACCATGCGCACGAAAGGAAAATGGCAAATGTGGCAATACAGACTGAAGCTTTTAATATTTCATATATATATATATACTGGGAGTCATTTCCACCTGAAACTTCGTTTGATGAGTAAATCATTTGCACAGACGCAGCATGTTTCCCTCATGTGAAAGACAAATCAGATTTTTATTCAATATCATTCACATCCACACTTCCACAGAGACCTGCCTCCTGCTAAAACTGTACAGTACATTCATTTAGACCAGATTTTGCAGATCACGTGAGCTGTGTTTCAACTGCCTGTTGCTGACCGTAGTACAGAGAGATGTCCAAGAGCAGGTCAGTGTTCCTTTGGTTACCCTATTTAATGATTATCCAAGTCTGAGGTGCATCAACACTTGGATTAGTGGAGGGGTGGAAAAAATAAAAGAAAAAAGGGGGCGATATCTTGGCTTTGTTAAGGCATGATTGTCCACAAACAACTTCCTTTCTTTAATTCATGAACAAAAATGAATATAAAGCACTTTACTGGAGTATATGTTTACAGTACGGATAAGCACTACTGTTCACAATGACAACAATCATGATTAGGAATTTAACAAATCACTTTTTTTTTTTAAATTTATTTTTCTTCTACCTTTTCTTTTCTGCAGAACTGGCCTAAAGTGAAGTCTTTCCATTCTGTTCTTACGTCTGCGTTACATCAGAGGCACATTAACATGATCTGGCCTTTGTTAGACCAAAAAAAAGGCCTAGCTTTAAATCACACATAAACACATCAATGTGATGCAAAAAAAGCAAATGTGGGAAGAGTTACAGTATAACAAGTAAGAACTAAACAAAACAGACCTTTGGGAGAATACTTTAAATTAAAATACCATTCTCATTGAGAACCTTTGCAGATAATACAGCTTGCACTTCACTGGTTAAAACTGTTATGATTCTGCTTGCTCATTCGTCTCATTACTGAGAGGCGCTGAGTGGCTTAGTTGTGAGTGAGGCTTGTGAAATAAGCAGAAACAATCTTTCAAAGGCTACTTTGACATTTGCTTCTGCACCTGCTTCTGTCCCTCAGTTATGTACTGTAAATCTCAAGCATTCATTAACATAACCACCACACACTGTGCGCTCAAATATCTCACCAGTAAATCTTAATTTATGGCTGAGAAAGTTCATGTCATAAGACGATATGTCGCTTCCTGCAGAGATCCGGATGTAACTGATGCATTTTGAGACACTGTGCGGGTAAAGTTTTTTTTATTTAAATAACAGTCTTTGTGTTCTCTCCAGAAAAGCACACAGTGTGTACAGTTTGTGTGTCTGGTACACGCAGTAAATATAGAATTCATCCATCAGATGTTTACGTTTCACTTAATCTGGTTGTTTTCCTTGGCAATAGAGGTTGGGCCCGGACTGTTGGATGAACTGGCACGAGATGCAATAACCTTCCAACCAAACAGAGCTTCCTGTTGGACAAAGAAAGAAAGGTTATGTTTTAGCTTGGTGTTAGAAGAGTTGCATCACACAGATATAAAAGTGCTAGTGTGTATTGTTGCATTTGTTATATAACTGTTGTGTTACTGCTACATCATAAAACCTCAAATGACCTGCACGGTCCCCAGAGAAAGGGTCCAGCCTCCAGGTGAGTCTCCCCCCTGGGACTTTGCTGCTGTGGGGGTTAAAACGCCAGAACTGGTGGCCTGAGCTGAAACTTGAGACGCAGGAGCTTCTGCATCTGGTGCCAAAGCTGGTAAGGTTTGTGTGACTGAAGCAGGGATCATCTGTGTGTTCTGAGCTGGTGCCGCAACCGTTTCCTCTTCGATCGGTGTTTCTTGAGAGCCGCCCAGAATAGACGAAGAGTTTGAAAGTGGTGGAACCGACACAGAGATGAAACTGGGTGCTGGGCTGCACTCCCCTGAGGTGCTGGGGGGAGTGTGAGTATGCTTCTTCCTGCGGAGCGTGTCAATCCAGCTGGAGCTATGTCTGGAGGCAAAGGATGCCAGGGCCAGAGACGAGAGCCTCATATTTTTCCCTGATGTGATTAGCTCTCCAAAGCCTTCCTGATGGGCGAAGGCATAGCCGGATCTCCTTGAACCACCACGGGCGCCCAGACGGCCCTCTGACACACTGCCGGTACCACGCCAAGCGCTTCCAGTGTTACGACCTGGCGGCTTTCGTCTCTTCTGCCGCACCAGCTGAGTGTAACGAACCTGGAGAACGATGAGACAGGAAATGGGACATCGTTTCAGCTTATAGGAACACGGCTAGTTCACCATAGCCGCACAAATAAGATCATCCAAAAATAAAAATAAAAACCAAAACAAAAAAAATTCCCCCAAAACAAAACAAAAACTCAAACTAATATTTACGCCATTTGACAACAAAATAAAAACTGAAAGTTTCAGTGAAACTTTCAGTTTTAGGACTTCTAAACCATCACATTTTTTCAAACTTTTATGCATCCTGCCTTATTTTTAGTCTTTGTAGTCTTTGCATCTACCCAGCAGTTCATCAAACTATTTCTGCTGCTTTTAAACTCATGTTTTAGGTCATCGAAACCCAGAACATTTTGCACTTAACTCAAAATTAACCTCATCATAAAAAAAATCTGTAATAGTGACTGTTGAGAAACTACATGCAAATCAAAGCAGGAACTTCTTCACAACATCTTGACATCGGCTTCGGTTGGATGCACGGCTAAGCTCAAGACATAACGTCTGATAAAGCCACACACTTATGTTGGATGAATTTACTGAAAGCAAGTCATGACATTAGGGGAAACTGATTAGGTCAATATTTGCAGGGTATTAAAGTGCACTGTGACGGTTAGCAATTAGTCCCGACCACCCCACACAAAGACACACAAAGATAAAATGTTTTTACACATGCAGTTAATCATTGCACAGAGTTCAAACTGACGTTCTAGAAAGACTGTAAAGCATGTTGCAAGGAAGAAGATGGAGACATCAGTGTTAGAAACGCTGTGTTTTTGTGTGTTTTCTCACCGTGTCTGAGAGCTGAGGTTTGAGGTCCAGCTTGAGGAAGCGGAACGCCAAAACTGGAACTATGCATATTGCTGTTGCCAGTGCAATCGTTAACCACACGACTGGCTGCAATAATGTGCTCTGGGCACTACCTGCACTTACAAACAGACAGAGAACAGACAAATGTGTTTTAGACATGTCTTGCTTTTCACTGTGTACACATGATTATTATTATTATCTCCAACAGTAATGCATTTGGTGCAATGAAGTGATATCAGATTATACAAAATCAATCTATTCTCAGTACTGAAACTTACTTGTGTTTAGTTTTTAGACTCACAAAATAGATTTTCATTACAAAAAAGTATGTAAATTATGGATGAAAACAAATCGGTGTTGGCAGAATGATATCGGCTAAGAAGAATTGCAGTATTTGATTTGCTGGTACACATGTGGCTGAGAAATGGGAGCAGGGACGAACCTACAAAGTGGAACTGATTAGGAAAGATCCTGAAGAGGGTCTGACTGTGCAGAGCAAACATGATGATGAAATAGGAGCCCAGAGAGCCCCACACAAACACATGGTTGAACACTGTCCAGAAGCCGGTATCGAGAACAATCTACAAACACAGACATGCAAACAAAACAAAAAGAATAAACCCCCAGAAAACAGCAGATGCTCACAGTTAATATGCCACTCCTGAACAATTAATTGTTATACAACGCTGAGCTTGCCACTTCCCTGCATTTCTTTATATTTTGCTAGTAAAATGGGAAACAGGTGCAGCGGTTTATTGAAATCTGTGCAAATATACATGGAAATACAGGATATAAGCATTAATACACAATTCTAATGAGTTTGAAAATTAATATTGTGTATGACCATCTTTAATCTTCATCTCAGCCTGAGCTCTCTTAGACAAGCTTTCTTGTAATTTCTTTAAGTAGTCTTCAGGAATATTTCTCCAGGATTCTTTAAGTAGAGCCTCAAAGCTCTACTTTGGATCTTGGCTTCCTTTTGTTCTGTTCTCTGTCGACATGATCCCACAATCCTTCAGTAATGTTGAGATCTGAGCTCTGGGGAGGCCAGTCTTTTTAGGTGCACCTTTACTGCATTCCCAGTGTCTTTGGGATCACTGTCATGCTGAAAAATGAAGCTGTTGCCAATCAGATGCTTTCCCGATGATACTGCATGGCGGGTCAAAATCTGATGGGACTTTTCTGTGTTTCACCAATTTTGACAAGTTCTCCAACACCACTGGCTGAAATGCTGCTATAAACCATGACAGAGTCTCCACCGTGTTTTATAGATGACTCACTGTTCTCCGTACGTATTGATGATGATTTCAAACAAAAATTTCACATTTGGATTCATCCTTCCATAAAGCCTGATGCCACTGATTATTTTAGTTCAGTTCATGTGTAATTTGGCACACTTCTTCTTAAGGAAGAGAGAGTTTCTCATCCACTGAGACCACCTTTGATGAACAGTAGATGGCTAAACTGCAGCGCCAGATGCATCTCTATTTCTTCACGATGTTATTTTCAATACAAATGAAAAATAAAAACCTTCTCTGAAAGTGATTAAGTACAAAGACTAGATGAGAAGAAACTGGGAATGTAATTTAAAGAAAAGCCTTGCAAGACCAGAAATGACAGAACGTCTGGCTCCTTTGAAGTAAAATATAAAGAAATGAGGGGTGGCTCAACACTTTTGCACAGCACTCTGTGAGGCAGTCGCCTGCTTAAAGCACTCTACAGTTCCTCACCTGTACACTGACCACAATAACCAGGGCTGTCGCTGTGGTGACTGCAAAGGTCTGGTAGTCAGCGAGGGGTACTCCGTTGCTCTGAGTGGCATTGGACAGGACAGCATATGGAACAAAAAACAGCACCACTGATGTGTAGATGCCCTGGGCAATGCAGATGAAGAACTCTCTCTTGTTGAAGAGGAGGTTGAGCTGCCCGGGCTCATACAACTTTGGATATTCCAAACTTCTGTGATCAGGAACATCCTGCATTCATAGAGGAAGTGAGATGCTGCGTTTACTAAAATAACATTATATAGAAACTACAGCCAAAACTTGTGGCTTGGTGTTCTGAGCAAAATGCTAACATCAGCATGTGAAAACAGTTCCATATTTCATGCTAATCCTGAGTACTGTCACCTCAGTTAAAAGGATGTGGTGTTGAACTTGATTGTCTGGGACCTTTTTGTGTCTGTTCTGGTTTTCTCTCACAATGTGTGCAGTATTTTTAGCCACGGTCCAACAGACTCTGGCCAAAAACGTGTCTTATATGCATTTTTTTAAAATCCACGAGACAGATTTCAAATGCAAAAGAAAATTATTTTCTGATTCATGAAACTTCATGGAGTTTTATAAAAAACGAAATGTAAAATAAAATCTTATGAGAGCTCAATACAAAGGAATAAATGTGAAAGACCTGGTCAAATATCCCCATGGCCAGCACAGGGAGGGAGGTGTAGACAATGTTGAAGAGTGTGATGAAGTACTGATCGTATACGGTCTACAAAAAAAACACACACAAACAGAGTTATAATCATGACTGTAACCCTTTACAGTATGCTTTAATCATAACCTCTACTCTCTGACCTGGGCAGAGAAACCACAGAAGAAGCCAAACCAGAAGTGCACCATGGTGAAGGCAAAGTTCTTGTAGAAGAAGTAGCAGAGGAAACGGCACATACGCAGGTATGACCAGCGGCCGTGGACCAGCAGGAGGCGCTGTAGAAAGCGGAACTGGGAAAAGGAGTAGTCACTGGCTAGCACAGCCTGGATGCCCTCCTGACCTGAGATACCAACTCCAATATGAGCACCTGGAAGCGTGCAGATGAAATGAAAAGACAAATTCAAGAGATTTTTTCCCCCCCAGTTTTCTATACAGACAGTGCTGGGAAAAAGGATTTGACCCCTTCCTGATGTCTTAGTTTTTATACATATTTGTCACACTTACACGTTTCAGACGATCAAAGAAATTTTACTTTTACTAGACAACTCTAAATCTTTCATTTTTTTGTGTGTTTTTTGAGCCACTCAGAGGTGGACTTGCTGTGTGTTAATTGTCCTGGTGCATAACCCAAGTGAGCCTGAGCTTCAGGGCACGAACTGATGGCTGGAGGTTCTTCTTCAGTAGAGAGCAGAATTTATGCTTCCATGAATTATAGCAAGTCGTCCTGAAGCAGCAAATCAACCCCAGATCACAGTACAACCACCATGTATGATTATTGGTATGATGTCCTTTTTATGAAAAGCTGTGTTCGTTTTATGCCAAAGGCACTCTAACCTTTAAAAAAGTTCAACTTTTGTCTCACCAGTCCACAGAATATTTTCACAAACATCAAGATGTTTTTGATAATTGATGTTTGTGAAACAAGCCTTTGTGTTCTTTTTGGTCACTAGTGGTTTTTTAACTTTTGAATTCACCCATTGATGCCATTTTTGTTGAATCTCTTTCTTATTGCTGAATCACAAACTCTGATCTTAACTGAAGCAAATGAGGCCTGCAGTCTCATATTGAAATTTCTTTGATCCTCTGAAACATGATGAGTGTGACAAATATGCAAAGAACTAAGAAACCAGAATGGGGCAAACACTTATTTGCCCCAGTGTAGACAATGGTAAAAGTTTCACACTGTTTTTTTCTCAGATGTGTATGATATCAATGAGAGGGGAAAACCAAAATGGTGCACTCATCTTTGACACCTCACACGCCTACTGTTCAAACCTTCTGTTTATCAAGGGCAGACAGTCAGAAGAAAGACTGAAATAAAACAACTGTTGCATAAAGGACCAGAGCATAATAATAAATAAATAGGATTATTATAAACTGTGAATAATATAAAGCTACTTGCAGAGTCCAAGAGTAAAGAAATAGAGTACAGGGACATATGGACACAACAGGTTACCTTTAGGCCCTGCTGTCTGTATTTTACACAATCTAATAAGTGAAAACTGTGGCAAAAGCTAACTCTAGCTAATAAAACTTTATCATTTTCTAACGGAGAACCTTTCCTCTCGGTTATGAGCTATAGTTAATGCCATGTTGAATAACTTAGCAACGTTAGCATGCTCATTACCTTCCTGTCGAGAAGACTAATGCCACATAACATTATGTGGAGGAAGAAAGCGGTAGCCAGAAAATGTTTTCACAACTTGGGAACCCAAGGTTCCCACAAACTTCCCACAAACTTCCCACTAACTGCTGGTAACTGATTGGGAAACCAGCATTACCATCAGCAAAACCATAATTCTCAGTTTAACTTGAGTATGTGTTCCATTTTCAATAGCTGGACAAAAAGAGCACAGAAGGGGGAAAAACATTTGATTGTTTCGAGATTTTTAAATCAGAAATTACAGGAAGTGAACCAATCCTTCTCCTCACTGCTGCACTGATTGCATTTCTGTTTTACACTTGCATGCAGATATGTAGACATGATGTACATCCACAGACAAACACACACAGGCTGATGCACTTACAACACACTGATTACAAGACATGCAGAGAAACAGAGCACTGAGGTATTAATAGTTTTCTCTTTTAGTTTGCCTTTAAGCTTAGAAATAAATATTATGAAGCAATGATTGACAGTATAGTTCAGTCTTAGTACAATTATTTGTACAGTGAACAGTTCAAACACAAGCCTCCTTTCTATTAAACACAAATACGTTATCTTCTAAACATCTTTTCAAAGCTTAACAGGACATATTTGGTGTTTTGGGATTTTAGGAGTGACACTAAAATTAAATGTGACTTCTGTCGATTTGTTTTGTTTGTCGGCGTCACATCCATCTATAAGCAGTGAACAAATAATTTGTAAATAAGGCCTAAAAGAACACTGACAACCAAACCTTTACCTCAGGAGGACTCCTGCAACACAGATTTCCACATGACCTACATCACTACTAGGAACAGCGTGCAGATAAACAACTTCTACAGCCGCACTTCTGCTTAGGATTTCCATTGCTTAAAAGTAGACAAGCCACCCAAATGGCTAAACCCAACTTCTCTCTTCTTTTCTGAAAACAATATTTCAGTTACACTTTTGCACAACTCACTTTTGATCATGCTGATGTCATTAGCACCGTCTCCTATAGCCAGCGTGACGGCCTTCTTGCGCTTCTTGATGAGCTCCACCACCTGAGCTTTTTGCAGTGGCGTGACTCTGCAGCAGATGACCGCTTTGCACGCGCACGCTGTCGACACAAACTCTGCCTCCATGTCTGCTTCGAGAGCGTGGGCCTACCACAAGACAACGGAGAGAGGTTTTAGACGTTCAGGCGGTAAAAGGAGTCCAAGTTGCTGCTTTGAAGAAAAGTACTTAATGAGAAAGAATTGTTTTTATGTAACTAAGCTTAAATTTCCGTGACAGATATCATGCAGGAGTGTTATTCATACCAGACTGTGACCGTTGATTACGAGGGCAAACTCTCCTGAGATGTTGTCCATTAAGTTAGAGAGAGGCAGAGGAGGAGGAAGGGGAGAGCCATGCAGCTGCTTCCCCACTCCTCCTCCACTTCCACCTGCCGTATCACCTCCTTCTTGTCCTTCTTTGAATCCATTTCCATTGAAACATGGCTCCCTCCATCCCTGCATTCCCTCCTCTTTAACTCCATCTCTGGTACGTGACAGCTCAATCATCCTTTCCCTCGCTCTTCTAGAGAGGAAGACAAACAAAGCCCACATCAACAGTGTCTATCTGCATCACAGAGACATAATTACATGACAACATGATCATGCACAGCAAAAAAAAAAAAAGAGATCTGAGTGTGGGATAAGGAATATAGACTCACAAAAGCAAGTACATAGGGGATAGTTGGAAAAGTAACATGGATGTGAAGAAGATTAGTGATAATGGCAGGTTTTATCCTGAGCCTGATATTCCAATATAGGCTCTTTATAACTTGAATAATTGCACTTTCCAAGTGAATTTGAACATTGCACAAAGAACATCAAAAATACCAGTTTAGAGTTCTTCTGTCTTTGAAAGATAATTTTATTCTTTTGCACCATTACACTGGATTTGGTCACTTTCTAAACTGACTTCATAGTTAAGGGGTATGTTGCAATGCTGCTCATATTTAACCTTGTGAGTTCTCAGCCATAATCAGTGATGACTGGAACTCTAACCCTTTGCTATCAGTTCATGTCATGATGATCACTGAAGTCTGGGAAAAATCTCTTTCAATTATTCCTTTTTGCTTTTATCTAAAATGTCAGGGTCATGAATCAGTCCTCACAGGGTGACCTGGATGATTTGACTAGAAATGAGTCAAGAAGCTCTGGTCACTGTCGAGTGATTCTCACAGAGTAGTTGGAACATTTTGCTACCACACCTACCGACTTCAATCATGCATACATTTCTTAGTTTCTGCCCGCCCGTCATCTGGAGTTTGGCATTTATTCTCGATCCCACAGTGTACAGTCTAGTACAGTGTGCACATAACCAGACTGACCTGAGTTCTTGCCGTACGCTCTGGACGGTGTGGCCACTGATGATGAAAACCTCGGTCATATCATCTGTCAGCATCTTGCAGGAGTAGCCTATGTTTACAGCCGTTTCTGTGTGAAGGAATGGGAGAGGATCTAACAAATACAAGTGCTGTTTCAGTTAAAAGCTATTTGCTAATGTACTGCTCGTCGTTTCGGCTACTTCTCCCTTTGCAGGCATGCCTCTGGCCTTAAACTATAATAGCTGCTGCAGGCACGTCAGTCAACATGTCCCTTTATTTTTCATTCACTGCACTCATTCCTACAGCCTACGGTCCTTTGGTGATGACAGAATACATGATAAATTTCCAGAAATTAATTTTTCCAGTGCTAGCCCAGTAAATAGGTTCAGACTACAAAAGCAAGAGGGGTGTAGCAGTACTGTATGTTTACATGAATGACAATACACCCACATAGTCAAGGTGCAAATAGATGCACCGATGCTTAAAGTTTTCAGTTTCAACAACCTCCTCATCACAAGGATGCTGCTCTATAATTAGTTTAAATTTTGCAGATTCTTTTGCGTTTTAAACCCTTGTCTAAACGGTTTAAATGTTTTAAACATGCACACTAAGTTCTGAAAGCTGGTGCAAAACTGTGTGCATCTCACCCTGTTTATCTCCAGTAAGAACCCAGATTTTAATGTTAGCCAGAGAGAGGACAGCAATGGTCTCTGGAACGCCTTCCTGCAGCTTGTCCTCTATAGCAGTGGCACCCAGAAGCTAGAAACACAGGCCGAGAGAGAGAGAAACACAAACAAATAAATTGCATATTTAAGGAAATTTAAGACGGGCTTAAATGCAATTGTTGTGTTAACACTATGAGTAGAAAACCCAAACTCAAAAGCATACGTGTGCTCCAAATATAGAAAGTAAAAGAAAGGAATTTCCCTCGAACTGCTTAAGTTTCAGTGATCCCAACAAGTTCCCCTTGCTCATTGCAACATTTTTACTTTATTTGAACTTTTTACATGAAGGGCAAACGGGCCTACACACACACACACACACACACACACACACACACACACACACACACACTTGCAATAAATAAGACACATTATCTTGATACAGATTCATACATTATCTGAAAATAAACTCACTGACCATCATATTTTGTTCTACTTCCTCATAAGCTGCTGCCAGTCTATCCTCCCTGCAGTCTGTGGCCTTATCAGCAAAGCGGTGGCTCTCTGACCAGGCCTCCCATTCATCCTCTGACAGGTCCCTGTAGGCCAGAGCCAGGGTCCGTAACCCATCTGCTGCATACTCCTAGCACCAAAAATATACACATAAACATGTAGAAAAACAAAAATATACAGCAGGGACATTAAGAATCACATGACTAAGCATTAAGTAGTGTTGTTTGATGATTTTTAACTTATACTTAATCTAAGAAATGTGTCATGCCATGATGAGGTTGACTGTCTCATTAGGAGAAGGTAAATAAAAATGAAGTGCTGTTAAAAGTTGTTTTAAAGTGTGGAGACTCTAGATGGCAGTGCAGCTCAAGCCATCCGTCCAAGAGCTGACTTACATTGAGGTGGTCTGAAGTAATACTCATTACTTCCTGGTTACAAGGGTGGAGTCTTTCCAACAGAACAGTGTCAGCTCCTTTACAGTAGAGCCGAATCCTGCCCTCTGGGTTACGTACTGAAAATAAAAAAGAGAGAAATGAAGAAAAAATAAATCTCAGCAATTCAGACAATTTTTCCATCACCTTTACAATAACGGAAGAACTCTTCAACAAAGGCCACCGGTAGTCTTTATAATTATGGGTGTATGTGTGTGTCCTCAGAGCCTGGCAGCAGAGGTAAAAGTAATTTATGACCAGAGGTCAAATTTACAGCATATTCATCCATCCATCCATTCATAGCATATTTCAGCTGTAAGGGGTCTAGAGGTGAGATACACCCTACACAGGTCACCAGGTTATTGCAGGGCTGCCACAGAGAGAAGGACAATCATACACGTTCACGGGCAGTCCAGAATCACCAGTTAACCTAACATGCACGTCTTTGGACTGTGGGAGGAAGCCAGAGTAACCCACTTCACACAGAAAGACCAAAAAAACCCCGAAAACAAAGGTTAAAACCCAGAACTTTTATGCAACAATGTGGCAACAAAGATAAAGATTGCACCACAATGCCATCCTGTACAACAGCACTGTACAGCCATACCAGTTTCTGCTATGGCAAGCTGTTAAGTGATTGTCTTGTGACATTGCACAGATACATGTGGCCCTGAAAGGTCAAATGCACTGCAACTTACGAAAACACAAATAGAAAAATGCTGCAAAAGCGCACAATGCACAATGAAAGTTAAAAAACCCAAATCTCACAAAACAAGACAATAATGTGACGTAAGTGACAGAAACCAAAATATGTGGAGGATTGCACTGAGACACGCTTGAAAGAAGCCAATGATTTATAAGTGTTGTTTTTGCATATTTGTTTCCTTTTCCATTGTGTGCTTTTGTAGAATTGCTGTGCATTTGACCTCTCGGGGCCACCATACACAGGTTTTTTGTAGTTAAATCAGAAGAAAAAGCACGGATTGCTGCATACCTATAACAGACATTCGCTTGCGTATGTTGTTGAAGTCCAGTATGGCGAGCAGCGAGTAGGTGACGGTGCGTCCCATTTCTGTGGTGGTTATCGTCCCAGGTGTTCGGGAGCGAAACACAAAGCCAAAGTTTCGAGCCGCCGTCACTAAAGCGCCCTCGTCTGGAGACTGAGCCTTATAAACCAGCTCTCCTGTGCAGGCAGGTAAAACAGTCGTTAAATATTATACGATAACGAATGAGCAGATGTTGAGTTTTGATGTCATTATTTGCTGTTTTGCAGTTTCTCTCTTTTTTTAAGCTCACCCTCACTTTTCTCCTCACTCATAACGGTGTGACAGAGGGAGAGCAAGCGGAAAAACTCATGAGTGCACGAGTCTCCCACTTTCACTGATTCCAGCAGCTTGTCATCATAGAAGCAGAAGTCTGGGTCCGCCAGCGGGTTGAAGGGACTGAAGTCCAGCCTCTGAAGACAAATGAGTGATAAATAAAATCACAGGTGATAACAGACATGCATGTGATCTATGATTGATCAAAAAACACTCATACGCACCTTTGGCTGAGTTTCCAGTGGGTCTGTTAGATCACCTGACAAACACATCGGCACCACATGTATGAGCTCTGATATACACGTACATACGGTCTCGGCTACATGCACATGTATTGTGTGTGTCCTTACCGTAACTCTGTCCATTGATGGAGCACTTATTGAACGTCATGATGTTCTGAGTGAGCGTTCCAGTCTTGTCACTGAAGATGTATTCAACCTAGGATCATTTTAGGAGTATATAACTACTCAAAGCAAAGCACGATGGATGGATTTGCAGAGTAGAGTGAGTCTGGACACTTACTTGTCCCAGTTCCTCGTTCAGAGTGGTGGTCCTGGCCTCAGCTGCTGTGTTACATTGTGAGCAGAACATCTGTTGGTCCCAGTTAATGAAGTAGCTGTGACCGAGCCTGATCACCTCCACACTGAAGCAGGTGAGGAAAGGGAGAGGTTACAAACTCCGAGCCGTTCACAGTTTAAAATAAATGTAACTAAGTAAGTAACAGAACAAGTAAGCACAGAACAATACAAAGATTTTCTGGCCAAATACATTTGGCATGCAGTCAGTGCAGTTCACTGACTTACTGATTACCAAGGACCAGATCTCTTTGCACACACAGTAAGATTGTGTGCATGTAAATACAGAAAAGCATGTAGCGATTTTTGAAAATTACGTTTATACAGCTGTGTGCATGTTCCTCTTTTCTAAATCTCAGTCATTATGAAATTTAAGCATGTGCACAACTCTCAGTTCCACTTCTCTGACTGGATATAGACACCAATACTTTCAATACTTGCACTCCTATTTGCACCTGAAGCTGTCTGGAAAACAAAAGACCACAACTGGCTTGACCAGAGGAATGAAGAGAACAAGAAAAAAGAAATGTGGGTTTTGTTTGCCTCACTTCTGGAGACACAAACAGAAGAAAAACTCTTGTAAATGAAAAATAATTGGGGCCATTGTACCACTAGGCACCAGCTTTTTACAGCACTAATATTACCAATGAATGACTGTGATAAGAGGACTGATAAAACCAAGTACACGATAAATTTTCAATGATGTTTGCAAATGGCAAACACTATCTCCAACTGCCGCTTTATATTAATCGCTGTCTAACTAATCTTTATCTCTACTTCCGAGTATTGTGGTTGACTTTCTATGTAAAGTTGGGAACACGCATGGTCACAAGTCCAGTATTATGCAAATTGTTGTGCAACCCATCATTTCTTGATATTTTGAAGTACAGCAATCTATTGACACACAGATTGCAAGATATAAGGAAGAAGTAAAGCTTATAAATGTTTATATGTGTGTGTGTGTGTGTGTGTTTAAATCCAGGTATGCTTTAACTGCTTTGGCAGTGTGTTTGGGATCAAGACAGAGCCTCGACTATGTTTTACAGATGGCTGTAGACGCTGTTGTATCTCTCTCTTTACCTCCTGTGAACATCTTGATTTCAACGGTCACTAAACACAAATGTGAAAATTTCATATTTGGATTCATCACTCCATCAGACTTGTTGCCAGTTCTTAAAAATGGCTTCTTAACAGCTGCACTACTATTGAGGCCATTTCTGATGAAGCTTCAGAGAACAGAGAACTGCCTCAGGTCTTTGCTTTGTCTTTTCCAATTCCATAATGACTTTCAGATGCTATTTATCTGTTGTAGATAGTTCGTTTTAGTTGTTGAGGTGTTAGGTTTTGAGTTAGTCTTCATTTTTATGTTTTAATGATTAACAAACACACAAAAACAAGCAGTCCTACGAACATTGTCAGGTACACGGACTGGACTGAAAATGAGTGAAAAAGAAGCTAATGTCCAAAGAAACACTATAAATGATTTTCAGAAAGTCTGGAGCACTTTTGCTCAAGACAATTAAAAAAAGTATGAAGTAAGCCTGAAGTAAGCAAAATATGAGGAAATGAGGGTTGGCTTAAGACTTTTGCACAGTATTCTATCCATGAGGTCCATACATTCTTTCTTTATAAACACCAGTTTATATGTGGGAAGGGCAAACACAGGGTTTTTGTCTGTAAGCATCATTTATATATTCTTATAGAACTATTGCTTTCTTCCTACCTGACATATAGAGAGATAGGCACGACGGTATTAAGAATGATGACGTAGGACCAAAAGGAGAGGAAGGCCGAGAACAGGAAGTTATTCACAGGAGTGTCCCAAGCCAGGTAGCTCTGGAACAAGGACCCCACCTCTTTCTCCCACCCTGCATTACCCACAGCCAGGATCATACCCATGCACACCAGGAAGCCAAATATCTGACAGAAAATGGACACAGGCAAAAAAGTAGAGATTAAATAAATGAATTTTACAGTTAGATCTATAGTCATTTAAGCCTAAGTTAGAACAGAATACATCAGTAGTGTAGATATATGAAACTAAATTCAAGCCAGTGAGATCATGTCCTGAAATAGTTATGAGCTATGAAAATGAGAAGTGTGGGATGTCCTACCCAGAGGACCAGTGTGTTCATCAATCGATCGATACTCGTACGCTTAAACTTGGTGCGACCGCTGTTCTGCATTAGCTTGGTGTCTGGGCCTGGCAAACAGAAACAGGGTAAGACTTGCAACATACAGCAAATGCATTATTTTTCTGTGCAAACATGCACACACCTACCTGCAAAGATGACCAGGCCATAGCAAGCCTCTGTGTTGCGGAGCACGCATCCTCGGAGGAGCATGTTCTGATTGGTCAGGCTGTATTTCTTCTCTCTCCAGTACAGAGTCCCGGAAAAACGATCCAGCTTGTTGTTGGGAGGCTCACACACCACCTCTCCTTCAAACAAAGAAGAGTGTGGACAAGCAAACACACAAATGTAAATTAGATGCTCATTCATAGTCATCTGAATCCAGTCACTGCTATGTTTTTAGAATTGAATTAATCACCCGGATGACATCACGCTGTTGTCGTGCACCTGAACACGTGCACAGAGGGAGGATCACACACCTTTTGTAAGCTGATGTGAGGCAAAACGTGAGCAGATTTGCTGCAGTGATGCATTTTCCCGAGCAGGTGAGGAGTGTGTGGGTGTGATGTGCTGACACAGTGATGCGGTGGCTGTGTGATAGGCTGCCATTCACTGGTGGTGGAGCCGTACAGAAAGTGTGTGTCTCTGTTTGTGTGTATGTGTGAATTTTAGTGTGAAATGTGCATTAGCATGATTGAGAAAACATTTGATTCAAGCTTCCTGGTGCATGCTGAAGACCGTTAATCCTTATTCTGCAATGCAAAAAGACAAAACAAGTTTCTCCTCCTAACTCACCGTCAAATGAAGCCAAGTTGTTCGGGTCTCCAAGTTCAGATGTCACTGACACAGACTGACGCACCTTCATATTGGTCTCTCTGCAAGATAAAACCACACACAGCAGTTTAGATGTAGTGTTGCGTTCCTTCTGCAGATTTTAGGTTTTTTTTGGTCACGCGAACAGATGTTGAGGTGCAGCGTGTTTTCTGACCCGTCTAGCTCGGCTGTCTCGATGTAACAGAGACCATGAGGTTCAGTGCTAGACAACAGGAGCAGGTCAGCCTGAAAATGGATACAACAGCTGAGATTAGCATCAGCACGGTCAACATGGACTGAACTAGAAAAGCGCTGATGACACAGCAACGACTGTTTGCATCTATTACAGCTACAAGAAAAGGCAGAATAATTGCAACTGAAAGCATGTTAGTGATTAAATGTAGCACTTCTAATGAGGCACATAATGCATTACAATCCATTTAGCATCAGAGCTTGTGGTCTACTGAAAGCTATTATGATCAAACAGAGGTCTAAAAACACGAGAAGATGCTGGTGCTGAACACTAAGCTGGTGTAATGGTGGATAAATGGGCCTTTTTGGACTACTGATCACTATGTTTTCTTTTGTTTCTGTGCTGGGTGCACACTTACTGCCACAAACTGGTTGTTTTCCAGTTTAATAATATCACCCACTCGAACATTCATCCACTTTTCATTTTGAAGCCTGGAAGAGCAAAACGAAGAGAAACAGTAAAAAAAAAAAAAAAGTAACGGATGCTGCTCTATTTTAAGAAACCTCTTAAATCAAGAGATGGGTAAAATCTGAACAGGTAAGTTGTCAGATGTAATGACTCACGAGCCACGGATGAGGACCTGAGACTGACGATTGTTCACTTGGTTGTCGCTCTTGTGACGAAACTGGAGATGACAAAAGGTAACGTGTAGTAGAAATACAGACTCGTATCTGTGCCTGTGGTGCATGAAAACATACTCACGTAGTCATCCGTGGCATCCTTTACTGCAGTGATGCTCAGCACCAGAGCTAAAGGCACGATGGTGGTGAACCAGGAGAGGGAGGAGATCTGAGGTATCAACTAAACACAGGGAGACAAAGCTTATTATGCAAATTACTTTTAAAATGGAACACAAAGGCAGTGTAAGATAAAGAGATAGCTACGTCTAACCCCAGCCACATCAAAGACAGCTTGTTATGATGGTGAGTGTACCTGATGGTACAAAATCGTGGTGAGACAGTACCAAGGAGGCAAAAACAACAAAGCTACAGTACACTGGTTTGTTTGGGTAGTTTTAAAATAAGCATTTGTTCAATAATAGACCCCTAACTTTACCAGAGTGTTAGGAACCAAACCTTGCTTTTAGTTGAACTATAACATAATATAACATTTTGGGGCTTTGAAATGAGTTTAAAGGAGCTGAGGGGGTATGATTTCATTTTATATAGCAAGGTTTAAGATTGCAACTAACTCAATATCTCTAGCCTAATGAACAGGAGAACTTACAGTGGCTTCTAAAAATGCAAAAACATAAAAGAATTAACAGCAGCTCTGTTAGCCTGGACTTAAAATCAGCATCCTCACTGCCCCACAGTCACGTGCTAATGATGTGCAGGTTTCCCTGCATATCATTTGATTGCACACTCATTTACTATTATTTAAAATATTGATAATTGATAACATGCCATCACTACAATCATACAGTACAGTACCAAAGTATTGCACGTAATGAAATTTTGCTGCTGGTGTGCAGAAAAAGTTCCAAGGATCAGCCTCTGGCACGTGTGTTTTTCTGGCTTTATTGTGACAGGAAAGCTAGAGGAGAGAACAGGGGGAAGTGGCCTTGGGCCTCTGGTCTGGCCTTACAGCATATAGTTTGCCTCATTCACACAATGAGCTAACTGTGTGTATGAATTTTCATGTTACTCCATCCACTAGACATTATGACATAATCAAGAGGCATTTGTTGCCAGTGAAATGTGTTTGAAATGATTTGTTATGAAATAACTGATCTCATATTCCGCATTGATGTTTTTTTTCATCATATTCTCAAGTGCAGGAAACTGTGAGGCTCACTACTTCCCTGAAAGTCTTTTATTAATAGCTTATTTTCCATTTCTACAACAGATTAGATCAGCCATTTGGAATTTGAATGTACCAATATTCATCTAATTTTGTACCACCAAACTTTAACTAACAGTTACTGATCACGGTCCTTTAAGGGCGTTAACTAGAAAATCATGTGCCCCTTATGCCTCCTGTCTGTCTTTGATTTCTCACCTGTAGTATGAGCAGGAAAAGAAAGTAGGTGTTGGCTACTTCCTGGAACTGCTCAAACAGATTGACGGGCAGAAACGTGATGATGTTGTACTTGGATGTCATGATGCAGTTACTCTGGAGGATTAGGAGAGAAGAAAATACCTCTCAGTTAAATTGCTTTACGAGTATAAATATTTTGAATATGTACAATAGAAAACAGCAAACTCTCTTACGGCATACTGAAACTTTTCGTTGTACTCTCTGTCATTGGCTCTGACCCTTCTCTCCTCCTCTGCGGAAACACAGCACACAAGATGAGTCATTAAGGCATCAAAACAAACACATGCAGTAAGTCTGCATAAGGAGGAATTTTTAGCATGTTTGGCAAACTGCAGAGTTTAAAAATGTCGGCACTATTCACAGCTTCCTAAAACCTGGAAACAAAAGAGAGGGAATCAAGCAGTGAAATCCAGACGTTTATTGTCATATACACCCCAAAACACAGTGGTTACACTGAGCAATGATTGTTTTACTTTGTGAGTTGCCCTCACAGTAAAATAAATAACTACACTAAAAGAAAAGAAAAGAGTAATAAGCATAGAAAAACAAATAAGATGAATGAAGTAGTATGAACAGAAGGTTTGATTGTGGTTAGAATATAAAGTACAAGATACTTATGGATGCTATCTTACTTACTAATGGTAATGGACATTCAGAATGTATGAGTGTTATTATATAATACTGTATTATATTGTGTGCAATTGCAGTTGTACAGGTCAGTATGGAAGAAAATAGCCGGCAGTGTTGAAGCATGTATTCATACATCAGTGACTGTGCTGTGCATTGGTTGAGTGTAATAGATACAGAGTGTCAGGCAGGAGGCATGCAAAACCAATAAGCAGGCCAATCATCGCTGATGTTTCGTTAGCTGCTACTACTCTTTGTTATTAACCAGATGTGCAGTTGTGGCCAGATACACGCAACCAAACATGAGTGTGCGTGCAAAAGTTTAGGCACCGATAAAGGCAGATCATAGTATAGTCTCCAAGTTTCAGAGAGTAAAATTAAGACCGTTTCTTTTTCCTGTGCTCAATCTCTTGTGCACCCCTCCTCCTGACCTTGCACTTTATCCTATTGCTGTTTTTAGGTTTCTGTTATGCTGATGCAAAGTAGTTTGGGAGTTCCCCTCCTCATCTTCCTCCAACACCAGTTGCTTCTCTTCTAATATTAATGATGTGGCTTTTAAAATGAAATGACTGGTCATTTTGAACAGGGCTGCACACACACACACACACCAAAGTAATAATATCCAAGACCAAGCGCATGTTTTGTGCACGAAAGCACAGTCCTTAGCATACTTTTGACAGATTTGTGAAAGGCAGTGAGGTGCCACAGGAAGGGACATCACACAACAGAAACCGATAGGCTATAATCAAATGCCGGCACATAAACAAAGACGCTGTGGTTTCCTGTGTTTCTGCAGCACAGTGAAGCTTTCGCACTGCTCATAACCTACATCTTTGTCCCTGCTGTATTCAGCTTCACCAAAAGAGACAGAGGCCACTTAAAGTGATCCCATTAGAGCTGCACTTTACCGTCAGATTATAAGACAGATCTGATGTGACAGATTAGCTCTGGTTGGCTTTAGACCAGTCAGGGTGGTTTTAGTCAATTTAGAAAAACACGTTACGTCCACTTATTGCTGATGGTGTTGAGTGAGACTGACAATGAGAGGGACACTAGCAGAAATGATTACATCATTGTTTGTTATGTTGATAAAATATTGGCATATTTAAATGTATTTTGCTCCGGTTTATTAAAAAGAGGTCAGTTCACAACTACGGTCACCTCATGGTGCTTTACACTGTAAAGCAAAGACCATACAACATTATAGAAATAACCCCAACAATGCAATAATTTCCGGTAAAGTGCTTGTTAGGCTGGCAACTCCCTGTTACCACATAGAGACCTCAAGCAGAACCACGCTCAGTGAAGAGTAACTATCTGCCAGGACCGGAAAAAGAAGGCCGAGAAAACAAAAGCATGGTCAAAATTTGTTGCACAGTGCCCTTAAAAGTATTTGCCCCTTCCCGATTTCTTTTTTAATATATTTGTCTATCTAACATTCAACAATTTGGGGGTTCAGTATCTCACTCAAAAAGTGCAGGATTGAACCACTGCCCTTCTGATTAATAGACAACCTACACTACCTCCTGAGCCAAAGCCACAAAACCAGATTGAGATATTTTTGCGTGACTTGTAAAAGATTGCACATGCTGGAAAACCATCCAGTGCGACTAAATTAAAACAATTCTACGAAGAAGAGTGGACCAAAATTCCTCCACAGTGATGTTAACGCAAGTAAATACAAAACTGTAGTCGTTAACTTTGTTCATTATTAAAATTAGTTTGTATGATCCAAAGCATGTAAGTGTGACAAAGCCCCCAGGAAGAGGCAAATTGTTTTTCATTGTTTCCAAAAGCAAGTGAGTTACTTTTGTTTTTAATATTCCTATCTGTCATTGTGGCTGTTGTTGAGTAGCACGATTTATTAGAAAAAAATCTAAATAGTTACATAAGAAAAATTGTTTTAGGCATCAACTTCTCTTTCTTGGAGTTTCTATCTGACAGATGTGAGATTTCTGGGTGCATGCAAAAAGCTGTGAATGTGATTGTGCACAATCCACAAACTTTTCCAATCCCTCTGGCATTTCTCCTCTTAAGACGAAGGTCATCGTGCTGTTTTCTGAGACAAATGTCCACCAGAGAGATCTGTCTGACGTGCAGTGCCAAGCCTGGTGGGAAAAGCCAAGATCCTTGTGCCAGCTAAGCACCAATGTGAAGTCAGGACCAGCCTGTGTCTGTCCCAGCCACTGCTGTGCAAGCTGAACACCTCAGCCTAAATGCATGAGCATCTTTAACAAACTGCTCAGTAAGTGTTTAATGTCTCTGACAACTTCAAGGGCATTAGAAGCCCTGACGCAAGCTGCATACCATACAGTAAACCTGCGTGAATCTATAAAGCTCCATTACGGAGAAACTTTCAGTGGCAGCCTTACTCCCAGCATAAGGTTTCCATAAAGGGCTGAGACACAAACGAGTTAATATATATTGATTTAAACTAAAACAACTAATGTCATATAGAAAGAGTAACTGTAACCTAATACAAAAGCACTAATTTTGTTTCATCTACCTTCCTGTCTCTTTAACACTGTCTCTGCTCATGGCTAGACATGTGAGGACACAATCTCCTTACATCTCCACAAGCGACACACTCGCACAACAGATTTAGTGCAGATTGAATTCGGAACAATAACGACCACAGTCATTCAATGTGAATTGCAGTACGGGAAGCACTAATGTCCCTGCCACGACTAAAACTAAGTCAGGGTCAGATCAGACTGCAGAGAAGTGAGCATCACTCACAGTGGCTGATCTAATTAGGTGAAAAGGGGATAGCGGAGTCGTGTGCAGCCCAGCAAGCGCATACGGTGATCTAATTTGCTGGAAAAAAATGCTAGTGACACAGTCAGAGAATGATGGAGTGGAGGTCAAATGAAGGTGCACATCCAGGGTGATTTGAGATAGTTAACCTAAGGAATAAGAATACAGATGGAGCAGTGCAGAGGAGGGCTGGCGCCTGAAAGATTGATCAGGGACTCACGCAGCAGAGACACGAACATCAGCCACATATTTAGACCGGATCCAAGCAAAACTCTGGTGTTTGGCATGATTCACTGTCAGCACGAAACACCGGAAAACAGCTGAGATTAAGCAACTAGTTTAAGGCTGTTGGGGTCAACTCCAAAAGATACAGACTGAAGTGTGAAATCAGAAGAACAACAGATATCTCTCTGTTATTAAATCTTAGGAGAATGCTGATGTGTAAAAACCTGAACAGTCATTGATGACACAAAGTGCTACAGTGCAAAAAACCCCAAACAAACCAACTAGGTCTGTGATGCAGAGATGTAATATGACACATATGCAAAAGAGAGTGAGAGAGAGATGAAGCAGCAGGAATGAGACTTGGACTCAGATGGGATGAAGATGAGAGATGATATTTATTAGGAAACAAATAAATAAATAGTTTGCACGATGAACAGCCTCCTGGCGGTGAAGATAGTAAAGACTTCTTCCCAACTTCAGCCTTAATTTTCCCCGCACAGACTCGTACCTGTCCGCCTCTTTTTCGATTTTCTTCCATCCAGTCCTCTCTTTTTCTTTCCTTGCAGGGGGAAAAGAACGACTGGAAACCATTTCTCCGGGATGTCTTTGAGCACTGTCATCTTAAATTTCTTTAAGTCACAGTGTGATGATTTTTTTTCCTTAAATCGCTGGCTATGCGCTGTTTCAGTAACAAGTCACAGCCACATCTGACCGTCACGTCTCCGCAAGGACGCGCGCACGAAGCTCCGGCCCCAACTCAGTCAAGTTAGATTAGAGACTCAGTCCCAGTCCCAGCCTCTGCTGCTTATTGCTCCATCCCCTCCCCCAAAATATACACACGTGCACGCGATGTCCACCCCTTGCTGATTCGTCTTCCTCCTTCCGCGGGATCAGTGATGTCATCTTTTTTTCTAATTAGGAAAATAAAGCGCAGGGCTCGGACCTGTATTTTCTGTGAACATCGTGCTTTATGTCAGCCTCATTCGAAACATAAACACTGATGATGTGTAGGCATTACGCAATCTCAAAGGCGAGAGGCGTTACCATGGAAGCCGCATCACCACGGGTCCTACAGCCGAAACTGGTCGCCATTTTGGATCTAAAGTCGTTTTTTCGTGTGTGGAGTCCAATTGTCGTTTGGAGCCAAAATGTCCGGTGCAGGAGTTCAGTGTCCTGCGTGATCCTAACGTTAGAAGGTGTGCCGCAGTGGGAAGGGCCAGACAGGTGCCCGGGCACGTGCTGAGCGGCGATCCTCGTGTTGAGGCTGAGGCTCTCCCTGATCTATATGTGAAGCATGAGCCTAAGAAACCAAAACAAAGCACTGCGGGGGGCGAACAGGCAACTTCCTCTACAAACAGCAGGTTGTTTTGGCACATGAAGAGTTAGTTTACACCTATCAGAACTGATTTGACGGGGCAGGAATTATGGATGGGGACTGATGACGGCAAGGTACAACAATGACATTATGGCAGTCTCTTTAATGACCTGCAATGCATCACTGATGAAACCACTTCGCTTTGATCAGCATCTGCAGGCGTCCTGTATTCAGAGATCACGAGCTCTGATTTGACTTTTTCTTTTCAGAGATGAGCGCACACAGATCGTGTGAAGGCTTAGGGAAAGATAGATAAAAGCACGGCTAATACTTCTGTATGACTCTGAGTGTGATTGGGGGAATGAGACTGCAGTAGAAAGTGATTTGAGAGCTCAAATTGAATAGAAAGGCAGTATATAAATACCATAGTCCACTTACCACCTAATCAATGATGGCAATTCATTAATTAATTTATTCATTCAACATTAGTCAGGTTTTTACCGTGCGTAAACCTCGTGTTTCACCTGTACCTAATCTCTATTCTTTTCTTGTATTCTAATAATTAGCATTTTCTGCTTACACCAGTGCCTCTTCTCCAAACGAGCATCAACTGCAGTCAAAACACACCCTTTACGAAACCGTCAGACTGTGAGAACAGAGAACTTTTCTCATTTCTCACTTTCTATAATCTGTCCCTCCTAGTCTCCCCTTTCCTCTGTCGTCTTGCTTCTGGCCCTGAAATCCATGTCAGTGCACCTCACTGAAGGACGTCTCAGCTCCTAAAATGCATCTGGAGGACTGAGGAGAGAGGAGGCTTGCCAGGAAAGATGTATCCTTTGCAGGAGCGCTTTATAAAAGCGGTGTCACACAGCTGGAATATATGCAACAAACTCTACAGTCCTTTCAGTCCATACGCCGTTCAGTTATTTAACTGTGTGATCAAACTTTCAGGCCTTCACAGTTTGTGTGGGTTTGATTAAAAATCTTTTCACATTGGGTTACGGCTCCAGAATGTCTCATTTTGTTAAAGTGCTCTCTCTCCCTTGCCTCCTCTGTTCATCTTTCTGATGGGAAGGACCAAGATGAGAGGAAATGAGAATGCAGGAAATGAGAAATGAGAAAAGGGGACAATATGACTTGTTTGGAGATCCTTTGTTAGTGTTCACTAGCTTGAACTAGTACTCTGGTTCTGTGCGGACTTAGCACATACCTGAGACACTTGGCCTTTTCCCAATTACTTTTTTGAGGTCTGAAAAGTGACTTCTCATGGCTAAAATGCCTCTCGGTGCTTGGAGCCTGAGTCAGGCATTACCATACATCTACATCAATGCCACACACACAAAAGTCAGGTTTAAGAATGTTATTCCCAAGTGTTTGTTTTTTTTAACATCTATCCAGTTCAGGGTCGAGAGGCTGGGAGCCTATTCCAGCTGATGCAGGGCAAGGTATATCCTGGACAGGTTGCCAGTCTATTGCAGGGCTAACAACCATTCACACCTACAGCCATATTTATAACCCCACAGTAACCAAACTAGAACATTACTACTATATAGATAGATTCTTTATTGTCATTGTGCAGCTTGTACAGTGAAAGTCTTTTCGATGGCAGTCTTTCTCACAGCAGCGTATAGAACAAATAAAATTACTAGACAACAAGACAATAAATACCAGGAGAGAGTCCGTACTGGTACAGCGATAACATGCGAAGTCCACACACAAAGCAACCAATGTGCTGCCCCACCGGGTTTAAGAGCAATCAGTAAGCTATAAATAACTTATATAGTTAATTTAGTAATAATTTGGAAACCTCCTTTGTTTTATTAACCACAGAAGCATTCAATGATACTGTCAAACGATGTAAAACAAGTTGTGGCAGATGGATCCCCCAATCTGAGCCTGGTTCTGCTGCAGGTTTCTTCCTGTTTAAAGGGAGTTTTTCCTTCCCACTCTCTCCAAGTACTTACTCAGAAGGGGTTGTCTGACTGTTGGGATTTCTCTCTATTATTTTAGGGTCTTTACCTTACAATATAAAGTCATTTGAGTCAACTGTTATTGTGATTTGGTGAAATATAAACAAAATTGAATTGAACTGAAGGCTAAAGCTGTGTTCGGCCAGTGTTTGTAAAAACTTCTATCTTTCAGTCATTTCCATCTGGTTGTTTTAGAGCCCCCACCCTCCCCTCCAGAGAACTGGTGTCATAATACATTGTCTGTCTGGGAATCTGCAGATGAGCTTCAGTAATAAGTGCTGTTTAATACATTATGATAGTCTGAAATGTATTGAATGTTTGTTTTCCAGCATATTGTTTCTGCCTGTAGATAAATATGTGAATGCATTCTTGCTATCGAGCAGCATGCATCACACCTTCCATGTCTACGTTGTCATTTGGTTAACTGCATTTCTCATTGTCAAGCCACACTGGATGAAACTAGTTTAACTGCAGATGTGATTAATGTACTGACCTGGGGGAGGCCTCTTTCTGAACATCTCCACTCTGCTGGCGTCCTTCTGCTCTGGCCCATGGGACTGTCTGCCAAGGGAAAGAAGGGAGGTGGGTGAGACTGAGGAGGATACAGGGGAGACTACAGAGCTGACCGTCTACAGAGCACGAGCAGGAAAAAAAAGTGAAATGGGAGCCATAAAAATGTGATTGTGCGTGGAAGGGAAATAGCTTTTTCAGTTTCAAGCCAAACCACGGCCAGGTGATGCAACCTACTTACTGTAATGTTTCTTTTTTTTTTCTTTTCACAGCTTTGCCCTCCCATTTAGACAGTGAAAATCAGTCGAGCATTAAAACCACTGCACAACACGACACATACACACACACACACACACACACACACACACACACACACACACACACACACACACACACACACACACACACACACCAGGCTCTCTCTGGTCTCTTTTGAGCCATAACGAGGATGTGACATTCAACAGAGAGCTGCATCTGTCTCTGTAGCACACTGTCTCTGGTGGCTGGGGCCAGATCCACTGTCAGCCTCTCCCTATAGTGGATCAAAGAGAGTAATGGAGCAGCATTTTTTGCATGCATAGCACAGTTAAGCATCTTCTCTTCTCTCCTGTCATCATTTATGCTGACCTATTAATATCACACACCTCACTGCTTTTATTCACTCTTTTGCCACAGCTAAGTACATAGGCTAAAAGGCATGACAGGTGAGGCATTATAATCTTTGCCTTGCCTTTGTTGTGGATACTACAAGATACACACAATATGACAGTCAGGGGTAGCTGACTGGGAGCCAGGATCTAATCAATACTCCTGAGAAAGAGCTGCTTTGTTTTTCTCCATGTGAGCTGAGCTGATCAGTTTTCAGCTAGAGTTCCCAACATTATCTCTCAGCCTGACGTACAGTCCCCTTTTTCCATGTCCTCTGCTCACTTTCCACCCTATATATACCACCCATTTATAATTCTAACAGGTACTAATGAGTGAGAGTGTTTGCCATGTTCTTGCACATCTCTCCACAAACATGCACACACACACACTCTCCATCTGTGAGTGGCATCTTCTATAACCCACAGGACCCAAGAAATGCCATTATGAAATAACGCTGGCAGCCAGGGGAGTGAGGGCACAGTAAATATCCAAACACCTTTCTTGGCCTCTGAGCAGAATTCCTTTCTTTGCTCCTGCTGGATTTAGGCTGATGTATTAGAGGATTTGAAGCTCGGAAATTCATTATTACGCTATTTTACAGTGTTGTTAATCACCTAAAAAGCTAAAACTTGAGATACAGCAGGATAATAACTCAGCCTGCTGGGATGTAATTAGGGAAATGGTCAGAAGGGACCTGCTAGGTTCAATTTGATCCATGCTATAGAACAGATTTTACAGTTCTTTTCAATAATGTATTGCAATCACTTATTTTTCTATAGCTGCATGCAAGCCTGCTGAAATAAATCTCAAGATCACCACTTTCACGTCACAACTTTCGTAAGGAAGCCCAGAACATGAAACCGAAACAGCAAAAGATTAAAAGATAACTAACAAAGTTAGGTTATTATGCAATGAGCCTGCTAACAGACCAGGCTATATATTTCCTGAGGCAAAATTAAATGACTTGGTTTTTCCTCGTGTCTTGTAGGCGGTGCTCCCAGTATGTGCTATAGTCCCCGTGCCTCCTCTACACATGGTCACATCAAAGCATTCTGCAGGCAAAGCACTGGCACCGCTATAGCACACCTTACGCACATGAAATCTGCATTATGTTCTATCACAGTAATGTTACAAACACCACAAAGCTGCCTTTTATTAACAATGTCATCAGGAAGCCAACAAAGTGGAACACTTTCAGAGTTAAACCAGCATACACTTGATGTTCTGATAACAGGCTGTGCAGGCTGTAACCTTCTTTTACACAATGCCTGTCTGATTCAACACCATTATAAGACTAATCTGTTTGATACCATAATAAATACTAACTTGCTAATAACATGTTGCGCTGTCTACTGACAATGCAATCTGTTCAAAGAAAAAGCAACAACACTGCTGTATGCCACTGAGGCAACTTCCAGAAGGAATAAAAAGCACAGCATTGGTTTAATATCCTCCACTGTATGCTTACGCACTCAGGACATTATCTGTGTGCTTTAGGATATTTGCTCCTCTCCACAAGTATGTAAATAAACACTGATGTAGCTTTAAGTATAGCTGCACAGCATCCCATTAAAAATAATGCTATCATAGGTAAAAGCCATCAGGCTCTGCCTTGGATGTAGTCGTTTATTAAGTAAGCTTAGTGTACCACAAAGCTCACGGCCCTGGTTTAAGTAACCTTAAGAGCGAATGCTTTCAGTCTAGTGATGCTCGCCACAGTGGCGGGACTGAGTTTCACTTTGAGTTTGGAAATGTTATTATGACTAATACCGACATACAGGAACTCTACTGCAGAGGTGTGAGGGTGAAACTAGCCGTACCTACTGTACAGGATGAGCCTGGTCACACTGGAGCAGCAATGAGAGCTGAACGCTTCACAAGAAAAGCGAGACTCGCGTCAATATTTGCAGAGGATAAAGAGACTGCATAGCAAATCCTCATGACCATGTTAGAAGAAGAAGATGATGATAGGGAGCAGCTACCCAAAGCTAAGAGAGACCAGCATAGGGATCTTACCTTGGCAACTTTGCGTTATAAACAGGGTTTTGGAGACGTCCTCGCTGCTCCTGTCGCTGAGGTCATGATGAGGTCTGGGGGATGAAGAGGCGACGCTATGTGATATATGATAAAGGCCAGTGAGGTGGGAGGGGGGAGACAGGCACCGTGCAGAGGTAAGGGAGGGTTTGGCTTCAGCTGCCGGAGAGGAGAAGAAGGAGCAGGAGGAGGGGTTGCACCTCCTTCACTTTCTCCTCTCTCTGAACTTCCTGCAATCAGGAAGCCAACATCACACCGGACAACCCATAGGTGTTTTACTTCTGTATTTAATGTGGCAGCACAGTCTTGCGGCATTTCACTCATGCTGTTTGCACGTGCTGACGGCACGCTACCCGTTTTTAACACTTTAAACTTGATAAACAGTCGCTCCTTCCCTCAGCAGCCTGAACACACCTCATCGCCTTTCAAGCGTTTTATTTGGTCTCTGTGTTATATCGCCCTCTACAGGTCTGTCAGCGCCATCTCCTCCAACATCTTTGTAAGCCTCCACTCATTCATACTACCAGGTGTGGGAAGTCGGATTTTCTGATGAATTATTTATAGTGAAGATTTGTGGCTGCTTTGCTACAAGTTGCTCCAACTTATTTTGGAAAACTCTGGTCAACATTACTGAGACTTTGCCTCGGGTTTAATCATTTAAGGGTTCAGCCTAAAAGTGGTGCATTACATTGAAACGTATAACTATTCATTCTGAATTATTCTTGGACACTTTTGAAGTTAACATTGTAATGTGTGCCCGACTCAGTTGAGCTTCACAAAGGCGAAAAGAACAGCATATTCCATTAAGTTGGCTCATTTTTGCCTATGAGGTCTAAAACTTCTGCTTACATTTAAACATGAATGTACTACTACTTTCTACTTAGTACCCGAGTAATCCAGCAGAACAGCTCCAAGATGGTGGTGGTGTAAAGGCAGCCCTCTCTATGATATAGAGGAAATATATTTCATTTGAGGGTCAAATATTACAAGCTCCATTTAAAACAAACAGCACTATCAAAATACCAGGAAAAACTTAATTGCCTTTATAAAAAACAATGTGTGCAGACCAGCTTTAATTGTGGACAAATTGAAATTCAAACTTCAGTCAGGTATAAATATACCCAAACGGTATATTTATTTTTTTTCTTTCCACCAAAGTAAATATGATTCAATAGATTTTTGTAATTCCACGAAAAATCACCTTGCCCGGTGGGCCGATGGCCAGTCCAGCTATGGTCATTACGAGGGAAATTTCTTTTGCAGTTTGTCTGAAAAGATGGACTTGCGCTTCGGGATCCTTTAAACATCATCAGGCGCGTTGCTACGCGCTGTCTGTCCTGTCTGTGAGCTCACAAAGCAGCAGTACGGGGATGAATGACGTCACACACATGGATCCGCTGTCGGAATATAGTAAAACCGAGGACGGTTGGTTAGTTGGCTTAGTCCTCCTTTGATCGAATCAAAGGATCAAAGGATCGAAGAGAGCTGACGTCATGGCTGACGTCACGGTCGCTGCCAGAAAAATCTATAAATAGACCCCAGTTTCTTTAACTCGGCATTTCAAGAAACACCTTGTTGTTTTCGCAAGCCAGGAATCCTTGGGAAAGAGAACAGTTTAACACTGAAATTATTCAGTTAGCGGTTTTGTTTTGTTTTTTGCGAAACTTTTATAGAAATGTCACAGGAACCGTCCAGCAATTCAGTGTCTCACAGAGAAACGAGAGAGGAAGGACCGTCCAACTCAGGGGAGAGAGGAATAGTCCAGGGCATGGAGCCCAAAAAGAAAATTCGCATAAGCGAGATAGAGGGGGTGCCCGTAAAGATAACACTGCAGATTGGAGCACTTGAGCAAAATGTGCATGAACTTGAGGAAACGCAAGAGTTTCTTCTTGAACAGAACAACACCATTGTTGTTCAGCTGTCCAAGGCTGAAAGCGAGAGAAATGAACTAAAGAAACGGAATGCAGATCTCGAGAAAGCTTTGAAAACTATTCAGTGTCAAGTGGAAGAATTACAGTTTTCAAAAACCAAAAATGCTGCTGAACCTGAGGGACTTGAGACTCCTGTTGCTCAACCACCTCAGGATGAGGTTCAGGGTACTGGTATGTGGCATCGTGGTGCCAAATGCCTACTTAAAGTAGGTTTAGGTCTTGCCACAGCGGCCCTTATTGTTCCTGCAGCTTTCTGGGTCTTCTCAAAGATGTCCACCTGACGTGAATGACCCAGCTGCTCCCTGTGGCATTGTGTTTATAACTGATGCGCACCTGCGGACCACTTATGTGCACCCCTGTTTATAATCTTGTGAAAGACGCACGACAGACCTGACCATATACTGGTGTTTTTCATCATCTACTTTTATTACTACAGGTTTACCACTACAGATGGCTGCAGCTTTGCAGCTCACAGCCACACACAGTAACAACAACAACACAGCAGGACCTAGTTCAGCCTTTAAACCAGCAAGGCATGATTGCAGATTGGCGCTCAGGTGCGTCCACCTCCCCTGCTTTCCAACCACAGTCCACCAACTACACCAACCTCCGATAACTATGCAGTGCTCTCCTTTAAGTTTTATTTTGCCCCTCACCCCCCCAACCAGTCGCGGCAGATGACTGCCCCTTCTTGAACCTGGTTCTGCCTCAGGTTTCTTCCTGTGAAAGGGAGTTTTTCCTGGCCACCGTTGCCCAGTGCTTGTTCATAGGGGATCATTTGATTGTTGGGGTTTATACTTTAAAATGTCATTTTATTTAAATTATTTCAGGTGAGGGGTTCACTTGATAGGGAGCACAAAAAGCTGCAAATAAAAAAAAATTTAAAAAAAGGTGTATTTAGCTGCAAATCAAAAATAAAAAAAAACAAATATTAAATTTCCCTACTGCTTCGTTTATTTACTTAAAAGAACAGCTTTAAATTTTGTGTGATAGTGTCATGGCCCTTGGTCAAGTGATCCAGGGTTTATCTTTTGGACTGTGTGAATCTGGTTTAATTTGTGTCCTTTGATTTAATAGTATTCATGGTTCTGTTTCTCGTCTCCCATGTGTCCATGTTGCTTTTGTATGTCGTGTCTCTTTAGCCGCCGCAGCAGTGGGCGGGCACATCCACATCATCCACATCGCCGCCAACATACGTTGTATGTTTAGACCATTTATATCATTTGACATCCACAGGACATAGAGGTTCGAAAGACACTGAGTCATGCAATACCTTTAATGAGAATACTGTCAGTAAACACTGATGAGCTTCTGCTTCTTTAATGAGCCATAATTCTCATTAAAGAAGCAGGTTGGCTCATAAAGTGCTCTGTAGTTATCTAATGCAACTGCCATTTGTTTCAGGACATAACCACAATCTGTAATCAACACAGGGTTTATTGAACTGTCGGCTGTGCAGACAACATGGCACGCATGAAAAATGGGTAAGGACATTTTGTGAACACTCATAGTTGATGTCTTAATATCATTGCAAGGCGTGAAATATTACAGAACAAAGTCTGCAGAGGTGTGAGGCTGTTTGATCCCAGAATCCCTCTCTGCTGATCACAGAACAGCTTTACCCTTTGCCCGAGTCCTCTTTAAATGAGCTTTGGCCCAAAGAACATGCTGGATCACGTTCAGACAGCTTCTTTGCAGTTATTGAGCTGTAACCTGCACTTGTGGACAGGAGGTTGAACTGTGTTCACAGACAGCGATTTTTGGAAGTGTTCCTGAGACCCTGCAGGGATTGTCATGACAAAAAAATATCACACCCAAAAGGGCCTGAAGATTACAGTCATCTAGTACTGAGCTTCACACTGTCACGATCCTGCGTCTCTGACCCAGCGTGTTCAGTTTGAGTTCTTAAGTTATCCCTTTATATGTTGAGTAAATCTGATTATCTTTTGGTTGCCTTTAGTTTATGTTTCACTTAGGTCTTCTGCGTTAGTCTGTCGTGTTTCTTGTCTTCTTGTCCATGTTGTGAAATTGTATTGTCATGTCTGCTTTCCATTCTGTTTGCTTTATTTTGAAGGTCTGCATCCTATGTCAGTGTAGCCAGCTTTGCTTCCTTTGTGTTATGTCAGACTAGTGTCAGCTGTTTCCCCATGTGTTTCCACTTCCCCTAATCACTCTTGTGTGTATTTAGTCTTTGTGTTTCTCTTCATTCTTTGTCAGGTTGTTTGTCCTTTGTGCCACATTGTGTTTCATGCTCCAGATTCCAGGTATCTTTGTATCCACATCAGGTTTTATGTTTTGTTTTTTAATGTTTTTTTTTTTTTAGTTTCCCCAGTTTATTTTTTAGCTTCATCGCCACCTTTTGTTTCGTGTAGTTTTCACCAGCCTTAATAAACGGCTCACTTTCTGTTAACATTCAAGTTTTGTCCACGTTCCTTGATGTCTGCATTTTGGGTCCTCTTCGCAAATTCGTACAGTGTGCTGCCGCATACTGTGACACACTCTCAGGCAGAGGTTTCTCTGGATTTTTTGATATTACAAATAAAAACCTGAAGTGGAGCATTATTCTGAAATTGTTCCACAAATTAATTTTTTTGCAGGTTGGTAAATCTCTGACCAACTTTGCTCCTAAGAAATTCTCCAAGATGCTCTTTTTATATATCACTCAAGTTACTGACCTCTTTCCATTTAAACCAATTAGTTACATGAGGTCGTAAGCATTATTGTGAGTCCACTGAACTAAATTAAAACCAAATTATTTTAAAAGTGACATTTACTTCAAATAAACGCCTGCAAAAAAAACCAAACCATCTACTCCGATGAGATCCCGCCCCCCAGAAAAGAAAAAAACAAAACAAAAACGACACCCTCCAAAATAAGTTAAAACATCCCACCGCACTGCTGCCAATAGTCAGTTTAATTCATTCACCTGTGGGTACATACACTGCAAGCAAGTTGGGTCTCAGTCCTGCCAAGAATTAAAGATATGAGTCACCTGTAGCAGATTTAGGGAAAGACAAGTGTCAGAGAAAAAAGTTGATTTGTCTTCACAATTAGCAATCCAAGTTTTTTGTAGTACAACTCAAAAAAGAAAGAAAATTAAAAAGACAAGTCACTTCAATGAGCGCCGCAAAACATGTTTGAAAAAAACACTTGAAACGGACGTCAGTTTAATTTTTTAAATCTTAACAAACAACCAAACCCTTAATCTCACCACCCAAATGCCCAAAGACACATGTTAAAAAATAAATAAACACTTGTCATCATTTGATCCAGCTCTAAAAGTCCTTTACTGTAGCACAAACTCACTCATGCCAGAGCGAGTCCATCGTCTCGGAGCTTCCACAGATGAGAGCTGCCTTGCCCTCCTCAGTGTGCTTTCAAGACTTCTCTGCCAATCACACGACAGAGAGCAGCAAACTTCCAGGTGGCACTCATTACAAGATTTACAAATCATTGCACTCTATTCATTTTGCACAGAATCCCAACATGTCTTGGGAGTGAGGGTTGTTTTTAATGCCATCAGCAAAAAACACTGAGGTAGCATAATTAATACACAACAGAACAAAGTGAAATGGAGAAGCAACGCAGACCTTGAAGGTCATGCTTTTTCCTCTAATGTCCTCCTAGATCCCTCAGTAGTTTGAAATGAGAATAATTTGTTCAATTTACATAAAATAATGTATATATATGTTTATTCTCTCTCTCTCTCTCTCTATAGATAGATATCTCCTTTATGAGAGCACAGAAACCTAAAAACACTGAAAAAAACTTATCTACAGTGTCCCTCAAATACTACATGCATCTTTTGACAGACTAATGTATAAAATTCATAATTATCATCAAGGGGAAACAAGACACGGGTTAAACAAAAAAGAAACAAAAAAAAAACAAAAACATAAAACAGGGGAATAAAACACAACGGAAAAAAAATAAAAGTAAAACCTTTTCACAAATATTAAGTCATAGCTAAGTATGAATTTTTGGTGTTGTTTTCTATAAAAGTGAAATATTTGCAGGCTGAAATGCCAGAATGTGAATGCGTTAAAACAGCAGAGGGGAGTACAATAGACCAGCCAGTGGACTAAGATGGATTTCACTGTTTAAATCTACACAGTCCTCTATATCTGATTTACAACGAGGTGAACATGCTAGCAGTTTTCCCAGCTACAAAGTCAAAAAAGGACACACAGTGATTATTATACTAAACACACATTTCATTGTAAACAAACAGCTTTATCTTATGACTGACACACACCTCTGCTGGCTGTGTTTAAGGAGAAAACAGCTACATCATTTGAAAGAAGATATTCCTTTTTGTTTTTTCTAACAGTAGAAAAGTAGTTTCAGCGTTAAACTTTAAAAATTCACAGCCTTTAACTCATCTCCTTTTTTGCAAGTTTTTCACTGATGGTGGAAATCCTCTCAAGTTGGTCTGGGTCAGGCAGCTGCCAGTCGATAAAGATGAGATACATCAAACTACCGAAAACGCCTCCAACAAGCGGAGCCACCAATGGTACCCAGAACCAGTAGTTGTAACACCTGCAGAACAAAGAGCAGCAGGACATCACGGTTAAAGAGTGCAGATTCATTATTTTTAACAGGTTTTACTTCGATAGAAGAATTTATCACAGTGAAAAACCCCCAGAGAGTAGCATATTAAATATTTAAATATCAAACTTCACTCAGAGCTCTTTAGTCTAAGATCAGCAGTTTTTGTTTTGTAGGTCGACACCTTCCATCAAGATCATTTCCATAGAAAACCAGGTCCGATTAATCTGTCTGCAGCCATCAGCAGTGTTGTTCAAGTTACTTGAAAAAGTAATTAGGGATTACTTCTCCAAAAAAGTAATCCCGTTACTTTAATGATTACTTATTTTCAGAATTAATTAGTTACTTTTTAAAAAACATGATAAGGAACCTGAAAAAGTAATAAAGCAATAGGCCTTTCAGCCCAATTCTAGTTTTTTCTGCAGACTCCATCATATAAAATGTAATCAAATGAAAGTCTCTTTATAAAAATTGTTTTAATCTTTTAACTTTATGCACATTGCATCTAGCAAAAAAAAATTATATGCAACAGTCTTTGACTTGAAGAAATTTGTTTAACATTTAAACCTATTTTCTGCATATTCCAACATATAAATAAAACTATTTTTTGTGTTTACACTCACTCTTTCAAAGAGATGCAAGTAAAACATAGCAGAAAATAAATAAAATCAAAGACTACGTCGTCCTGTTGCTCTTAAATCTATTTAAACCTGTTTAGCAGGAGCGGAGCAGGCGGGGGTTTGCCCGGTGGCGTAGCGGTCATGCCAGTGGGAGGATCCGGGGGTTTCTCTGTGAATTTCACATTCCCGTGGCAGCGTGCTAGGGTACTTGCTCAGAAGTTTAGGGAGTTTTTTTCGCTGTAAAAAGAAGTTTTCTTCCCACGCATCATACAGCGTACGCTAATGTTTTTGTCACTTTTTACATAATCAAACTCAAAGTAATGTCAGTGCTTCCACCCTCTATATATTATCCATGGTTGATCATTGATCTGCACACGTCCGTTACCACGAACATCGCACGCGCTTACATCATTGTCATGAGACACTCTCGGAAAAAAAAAAAAATCACGGTCTAGTAACGCAGCATGCTTATGGGAAAGTAACAGTAATCTAATTCCTTTTTTGCAATAGTAATCCCTTCCTTTACTCGTTACTTGAAAGGGTAATCGCGTTACTGCGATCAGTAACAAAAACAATCTGTTATTTCGAATACAGCTGAACAATAAGCTGAAAGGCCTGATAATAATTAATCAAGAAGCTATAAACTCAACTCAGATGAGATGAATTCCTCTTTGTCTATTTAATAAAAGCCTTACATGTTGATCTTGTGTTAAATTTGTGTTTCTCTTGGCCTGTTTTGCTGTTTTTCTGCCCATAGTGTTATAACGCAGCTTTAAGTGTTTAAGACACTGTGCACTGAGCATTTGTGGAACCACACGTCTCAGATGATCATAAGATTATAAAGAGAAAACAGCTTTTTCATGGAAAAACCCTCAGGATAACTCTTCCATTGTCCAACAATCTTTGACATACTTTTGTGAAATTAAGACATAAACAAAGTTTCAATAAAACCAATAACTTAAGCAGATAAGATACTTACGTGAAGACCTCAGTCCCCCAGCCTGCAGCTAGGGTAAAGAGGCGAGGCCCCAGGTCCCGAGCAGGATTTATGGCAGCACCACAGTTAGCCGACATTGAAATGGAGATCCCCAGAACGACAGCTGCCACTACAACAGGAACCAGCTCAGAGGGAGCCGGGGTGTTCCTCTTTTCCTCCAAACCCAGGATACACAACAGCAACATGCCGGTGCCCACTACCTAATGAAATGTCAACTCATTACGTTGGGTACGGGAGCAGCTGCTAAAAGATCCAATCCTGTTAATAATTATACTCACTTGGTCAAAGAAACTTCTGCCCACAGAAAGGTAGTCAGAGGGGTATGTGGCAAATATTGAGGCAGTCTCATTCCTGCCGTACACAGTCAACACTCCTCCACTAAAAGTCATTAAGGCATCTGCGACCGAAACAGAGGTGTTGCAGGAAACAAAACAAACTAATTTTTTTATTTATATGTCACAAAAATTAAAAAGACAAACCATAGTAGACGAGATAGACAACCCCCGACGCCACGAAAGCCCCCACCACCTGGGAGAGGGAATAGGGCACGAGCCTCGACCAGGACACCTTCCCCAAAACACAGAAACTCAGGGTCACCGCTGGGTTCAGATGGGCACCTGCAGGGATGTAGGGTACATATTTGGAGAATGATACAGGAAGGTGAAAGTTAAAAATGAAGGTAATTAGACACACTGGCAGGTGATCGTGTCTCTGATTATCTGTGTTATCATATAACAGTGGATTGTCATAGGTATGAGCCAAAGCAAACACTTTGCAAAAGAAAGTAGATAATTTATTATTATCTATTATCTTATTTGTAAAGAGCTCTGGTGATAAATTTTGTGTACTCATTTAATAACTGCAATAAAAGTCATAATTACCTGAGGGATTTTAGACTGTGCAGAGCATATTGTAATGAGTTTAAATGTAATACTATGTAAAAAAAAAAGAAAAAAGGAAATGTTAGTGCCCATTATGGATATCTTTTAATTTTTACCTGAGATGCCCTTGGTGAGATACATGGCTGACATAACTCCCACAGAGAAGGCCATGTTGCCAGATAGAAACTGGCCTTTAGTCTCATTGCTGGTTTTTACTTGTGCAGCAGCAGCACAGCCAAAGAGCTTTGTTGCAGATAAAGAGGACAGAGAAGGTGGAAGGTGCATGAGAAGTCAGAAGTTACTGCAAAACTCAGGTGAACAAAGAAACGAGATTTTCCACAGCTAAAAATCCCGACATCAAAACTAACTTAAATAGACGTAGAGGAAAGCACATGAGCAAATTTCAGTATACCTTTCTTGACTAACTAATTGATAAACAGAGACAAATTTGTTCTTGTTAAAGTGTAATTTAATGCCCTCCTCTTTAGACTTTGTAATGACCCGTGTTATCTGAATGACCATGTAAGGGACAGTATGGCTGTTACATTGTGATCTCACCACAGATGAGAAGATTTATGTAGAAAATTACGTAAGCTGCAAATATAACTTCTTTTTAATATTTTTTTGATCTTTTTCTTCATTTTAATCTTTTTAATATTTGATATACAAGCATAAATTATTGTAATCTGTTCTAACTCCAAGCAAAGTTCCCAATAAAATCTCAGTAGAGATTCTGCAGTCAGGTGAAAACTGTTTTAGACATGTGGCACAATTAAGGGTTTCAATTTCAACTCATATGGATTGTGCTTTCTTTAAATGCATTACATCAATTTATGTATTGTGATCAGGAGATATTTTATTTTGTATTCTCACAATCAGTTATCATTGATTAATCATTTACCATTGTTGAATCTGTTGACAGAATAATCTTTTAATTACATCTGTGTTACTTTGAGCAAGTATTAATGCACACTGACTGTTCAGTGAGGTTCTGTATCATTCTTGTTATCTACTTAAGTTGTTGCACTTTAGTGCAGTCACACCATACAGACCCACTAGTCCTGTTGGGCCCAGGCCTGCGTGTAGTTCTGCACGTACGCCGGCCTGTAACTACATGCACGCACTTATGTAACACACACGCACGTTCACCTACACATTTAGTAATAATAGGAGGGTCGTCTGAGGACAGTTTCTCTGATAGATACACTTTCACAAAATGCACAATGTAATACACACTTGTTTTTCTCTTAAGAGTAGCAGTTGATGTCTATATAAGGGAAAACTTTGTGATAGGCGGGGAATTGTTATCATTTGAGATCATTTCCAGTAAAGATCCAACTGTGATGTCATAATGGTAATATAAGGAGACTGATGCTTCAGTTGACGAGAGGATTCGATTGCAAATTGTCTTTTCCCACACTTAGTGCACAAAGTGTGTAATAAAGATCACTATTTTTGACACCTACTTCGGCTTGGGCTTGCTTTCTTCTCTTCCCTAAATCGAACGAACCATAACAGTATCTAACTTCATACGCCTGCATTTTTCAGATTAGTTCATTTATGTCTTGCAGAGCTGACTTTGATTCCTACAGAAAACAAACATGCTTGAGAGAGATAAGACTGAGAACACCTTATAAATCCCATTCTAGGAAGCAATTTTTTATTTTATTTTTAAGAAAATTACCTTCACCTGGCTTCAGCCTTAGTTTTAGTGATAGATGTAAAGTCATGTGACAAGTTTTCACAAAACAGGTTCTGCAGTACTGTTTAAAACTGAAAGCTCCCAGTCTTTCAGTAGCTTGTGAGCCAGCTTTATCAGCAATAACTTGAAGTAATAATTTTCCATGACTATTAGTCATCAGTTTATGAGTCTCCCACATCATTGTGGAGGATTTTTTCCCCCAGCCTTTAAAATATTGCTTCAGCTCATTGTGGGTATTTTTTTATGCACAGCTCTCTTAAGGTCTCGCAACAGCTTGAGGTCTGCACTTTGACTTGAAATTGCAGCATGTTGATCATTTTGATTTTCAGTCATTCTGCTGTAGATTTGCTGCTGTGCTGGGATCATTGCCCTTTTGCTTGAACTGTTGAGCAGGTGGCCTCACATTTGACTCTAGAATACTTTGGTATACACAGGACCTTGTGATCTACTCAATGACTGTAGGTGTTCAGGTCCTGTGCCTGCAAAATAACCCAAATCATCCGATACAGTGGGAAAAACAATTTTAATCTGATGCTATTATGTAGTTTCATTTTTTTTTCGAGAGCTGTTTGATTCCGTAAACATTCAGTCAATGTGAGGGTATAAAATCAAACTCAAGCTACTTACACGTTTTATGCATAATTTTAGAAAATTAAAAAATAATAAACCTGAAAAATTAAAGGATAATTGTCCAGGGTTTGGGATATGCATATACACATTTCAACTCCTCTTTCTCTAAACTGTTTTCCAGCTTTGATTTTTTTTTTTTTTTTAAACCCGTTTGATTGATTTTGAAAATTACAATCCAACTCAAAGTCACTCACCATTAAGACGAAAGTTCCCAAAAATTCGGCCATGCACTCTCGCACGAGGGGACACCTCACCCTCATTGCGCGTAGCTTCAACATAGCCGGAGTGAAATGAAAGGCCTCCACTTATCTCACTCCGCTGAGCACAGTGGCAACTGAGTGCTTCTGTCACTGTATCCCACCGCCCCCCCTACCCTCTACCTACTGCTCTCTATTCACAGCTGGACAAACACTACTCGTTTACTCGGTCGTCTCACCTCACGATTGGCCAGCGCAGTGAGCGTGATTGGCCCAGCTAAAGACTGATACATAAACAGACACCATAAAGCCAAGAGATATTACTTAATACAGATACCTGTTGACTACTCGGAAGAAGCCGCCGAGATAGTTTTATGACAAAGTGTGTGTGTGAGAATAGTGTTTTACGCATTTCCCTAACAAAGGAAAGCTCCTCGAGGCTCGACTCTTCGCTTAATTTGGTCGCTTTATTCAGGTTGAATAAAGCTGCCCGCTGTGGCGACTCCACGTGAATAAGGGAGCAGATAAAAGTCGCTTCTGTGCAGGTGTACTGAAGCACTGCTTTAATTTGGCTTTTAACCTTTAGAAATACCATACAAATCAAAAACAAACAAAAAATATAAATATGCTTTGTGCACGAACGTAAAGTAATGAGGAATATTCTTTTGGAGAAGAAAGCTTCGTGTTTACATGCAGCTAAAGCAAGTTTCTAAGTGTGTTGATATACAAGAAAACCAAGTATCGTTAAAGGGAACATTATCAGTTAGCATGAAATGACGGCTAAATATTTTTTATTTATTTATTTGTTTTGAAAAATCGGTCTCCAAAATATGTCAAATGGTTATTTAGCAGGGTTGGGAATGGATTGTCAAATCTATTAAATTAGTCTATCACGGATTTCCACAATAAAAGCACAAATTGCTGACGATAGAAGCCCCTCTCATCATCGCTGCGATGCATGTCACTGTAACCTGTGTCACTGAACTCTGGACTCTCAGAAGATTATGTAAGCTAAATATTTGCTGTATTACTGCTGATAATATCCAGAGTGATCAAGGCAGTAACATGGGATGAGGATTTGATACGATATAAAACATATAACTGCCATGAGAGATTATTGTGTTAACTTTTTCTTATCAAATTATCTGAGAAATCTCTCCAAAACAGAAACCTTGACTTTGTGATGGAAGGCTGTAAAAGTCACATAGGGATTAGGTATTATCATGTGTTCACTTTTATTAATGTTTAAAAGGAAAGAAACCTTTAACCCCGATCTAAATGAAGACGAATTACTCCCTCTGCTGGTTGTAATAATAACAAACATCAATTTGTTAGCTTTTATTAAAAACAAATATAAAGTCTCAATGGAAAAGTTATTAACTATTAACAGTATAGTACAACATAGTTTTTCACTTACAGGTACCAAATGATCTGTTTTGAACTGATCAATCTATCTGTTACAAATGTTGGTTGATTTGATGCATGTAGGAGCCACAATTACTCAATGATTCGGCTCATAAAAAGGTTTGCCAGGCCTTGAGGTAGATGTAATCCTGTTAAAAAAGAGCATGTAAGAAAAATATACACCCTTGACCTGGTCTCCAAGCTTATTTTTCTTTTTCTTTAGGATATTATAGTTATTATACTGCCTGTACATAAACGCATTTTTAACTATATCATGTCCAGATTTCAAGTTCTTGCCCACTGAAGGAGATACAGCCTCTCATAGATAGCGTTTATGTTTTTGGTCCATCCCTTTAATCTTACAAGGAGTAAACTGCTTCCTTAATCTTCATGTTTCTGGATGCTTATGGGAGCGACGTAGCACCACATCCACAGGCCCAGGAGGAAGTGCTCTGATCAAAGTCCAGGCTTCTAAGCGCCTCATCCCCACCACGCTTGTCCCTTGGACTTCTAGGACCTCATCACCGGGATATACCATGTCAACAGGACCTCCTGAGGGTGGAAAGAGGGAAAACAAGTAATCAATAATGGTTTCTCTGAATGGGAACATTCTCCCTCCCATCATCCCCAACCAGGCAGATATCTGCCTCTCCCTGACACCTGTTCTGCTGGAGGTTTCTTCCTGTTAAAAGGAAGTTTTTCTTTCCGGCTGTGCCCAAGTACTTGCTCATAGAAGGTTGTCTGCTATCTGTTTCTCTGTATTATTGTAAAATGTTTAACTTACAATGTATAACAAGGATCTTAAGATGAGTGTTATTGTGATTTGGCCGTATATAAATAAAAACGAATTGAATTAAATAAATAGCCGAAAATCTACATTAATGTCAAATTTTAACTTTATGCTGCCATAAAAGTTCATATAGTAAACATATAATATTTAGGACTGAATCTTACATGGTTCTTTATGATGCTGTTTTCTTTAGTTATGAAGAAATAATGCTCCACATCAGATCACCAAGAGTGACTCAAGACTCAAGTGGCTCAAGAGTTGGGCGTTCGCCTTGTAATCGGAAGGTTGCCGGTTCGAGCCCGGCTTGGACAGTCTCGGTCGTTGTGTCCTTGGGCAAGACACTTCACCCATTGTAGGTGGTCAGAGGGCCCGGCGGCGCCAGTGTCTGGCAGCCTCGCCTCTGTCAGTGCGCCCCAGGGCAGCTGTGGCTACAATGTAGCTTGCCATCACCAGTGTGTGAATGGGTGAATGACTGGATGTGTAAAGCGCTTTAGGGTCCTTAGGGACTAGTAAAGCGCTATATAAATACAGGCCATTTACTGTATAACTTTAAGGTATTTCTGTATTGTTTTCATTTGTTGTATTTATTCTACAACTCATGTCAAGAGGAAATACTGCATTTCTTACACTAATGTAAAAAAAAATATTATTTTGACTTTAAATACAAAATACATGACAATTCAGTAAATTAGTTAGTTAATTCTAATATGAACAGCCAAAGTTTTAACAGTCAAATTGTGTAACAATATAACCCTATATATGGTCATGCTCTATTGCGAGTGCTTTTCTTCTGCTGGAGTTGGACCTTCTCCCTCCTGTCACAAGGCAAGAGATGGGGTAGACCCTGCACAGGTTGCCAGTCAGTCTAATACACAGTGATAACTATCATTACCTATGATCAATTTTTGAAGGCCAATAACCCTAACATGCATGACTTGGGGCAGAGTTTCATGCATGACTTTGGGCAGAAGTTTGGTTTTTACCTTGGAAGATTTTCTGGACGGTGAGTGGTCTGTTCCCCAGACTTGAGCCTTCACCTCCCTCCAGACTGAAGCCCAGATCCCGGCTGTTTTTCTGCAGTTGCACAGACACTGTTTGACCTAAGAGGAGGGGAAAACACAAATAAAGTATCTCATTTTCAGTTCAAGATTAGGAACGTCATTATCAGATCTTTGTTAGAGCATTACCTCTAATACTGACCTGTCTCATATTGTTCCGGTGTTTGTCCCCGACTATTTCCCTCTTCTCCTTTCTTAGAGCTGTCTATGATGTCCCCCCTCCTCACCACCACAACTACCATATCCTTTGCCTTTGCCCTTCTTAAAACCCTCAAGGCTTCCCAGTGGGCACTCCCAGATAGTGCTGTGCCATTGATGGATAAAACCTGGTCACCTTCCTTTATAGAGCCTTGCTTGGCTGCAACACCTGAGTGAAATACTTTGTGAACCTGAGCAGAGGACAAAAGAAAAGAAGAAGAAAAAACATAAAAATACTGCAGACACACATTTGAATATTTGCCAAGTCGAAGCAGGAAGTAGAATTTTCTCACAGTGATGGGCTTGTTTTGGTCCACGCCTCCTGCCAAACTGAAGCCTAGTCCAACTCCCACATCTTTATGGAGAACCACTACCTGCACATCATCATAGTCCTGAGGGAAACAAAAGGATGTCAAAATACACAAAATGTTCAGGTGCTCAGAGTTGAACATTTTTTGTCCTTTTTTAAACTCAATTCAGTCGGTACATGACCTGGTCAGCTGCAACAGCTGTAGCAATATTAACATTACATGTAAAGTGCCTAGGGAAAGCCTTATCTAGATGGAGGTTACTGGACCAGTGAACTGACCACCGCAACCACAGCCGCAAAAATATCAAACAACTGATCATTAAAACCATTCGAAAGGTTTTAACTTCATGCTGTTTTTACCTGCAGGGCACCGTCCCCCAGGTTCCTCACTTCCTCTACAAGCTTGTCGAGCTCCTCAGCGGGCATCACAGACACACAGGAAAACGCTGACATATCTGAGCTCATTGAAGCGGTACGCCGGTTTGTTGACTGCCAGTCATCGCTGTCATTCTCTGAATCGTAGTCAGCTCCAGCAAAGTTACACAGGTCCGAAAGACTACAAGAAGGAAAATAAAATGTTTTAGGGGTAAAACTAATTATCTGCTTCAATGAGCAACTCCATTAAACCAGAAATAAACAAGCACGGTACGCACGTGACAGAGAAGCTCCTGCGATCTGACTGACTCATATTGCTGGTGATGGTAACTGAGGACTCCCCTGAGTCTGAATCATAGTTTGAATCATCATCTTTTTGGGTGCTTTCATCATCATCAACATCCTCATCATCACTAAAGACTTTCAAATCTGGGTTCAAACCAGCTATCCAAGCATTCAGGTCCAATAACCGTTTCTTGCCTTTCTGGGGTGTTGTTTGGATGTCTGGGGAGATGACATCTTGAAGGTTGTTGTTAGAAGATGTGGGAAGGGCACGAGGAGAAGAGTCTGGATCTTTTGCTGGACATGTGAAGACGGGAGGGCTTTTGTTGTCACTGTCGGCAGTGGGAGTGACATCCCCCAGCTGTGCCACAGGTGAAGTAGTCAGTAAATAGCTAGGGCTGTTTGTTGGAGTCTGTTCATCATCACTAACTGGTGAAGTAATATCAGAGTGTGACCTTTCCTTGTGTGAAGGGTCACAGGGTGGTAGTGGGGTTGGTGTACTGCTGCCTGTCACGTCTCTCTCACTTGCCTCTTCAGGGCTTGAGGCTTTGGAGAAATCTATCTCATCTGTGCCAAGCTTTCCACTTACAGCTCTGTCACTTTCGTGAGGCATTTCTTGGGTAGTCTTGAGTCTGGAAAATTTTAAATCGTCAGTAGAGTCTATTTTTCTTTTCTGATCCAAGTCATTTAGTCCTGTCTGTTCCTTCTTTATTCTTAGTCCAATTTCATCCACTGATAAATTTCTGTCAGGCCAAACCTTGTTTACTGTTCCCATCATTTTGTCTTCACTTTTATCTTGTGCCTCCCCTTCTTCTTGGAGTCCTGCCCACTTTTTCCTTAGCTCATTTATTTCTTTTGCAGACCCGCTCTTCTTCACTCCTTCATGTCCCCTGCTGGCTTGTGCTGGTACAGAAAAGGTACGTCTGGGTATTTGGACTTGGCCTGTTGCAAAACTCTGAGTTCGCTGTGTCAGAGCCTCAAACTGGTTGATCTTCTTTCTAACACTGGCTGCTGAGGAGACAGACAGAGCCTTCTTTCTCTCTGCTGTTTTCACATTGGTTTTCTGTGGATTCGTCTCAAATACATCCTCATAAGCATTGCCACCCTTCAATTCCGTTATTTGATCTGGTCCATCAACACTTCTAGTCCTGTCTCTCAACATGCCCCTTATTACATTAGTTTTTCTGTTTTCCTCTCCGTTGTTTGCAGAGCTATCGTCTTTGCTTTTGTCTCTGAATTCAGATGACTCTCTGAAAGAATCTGGTGTCTCTTCTAACAAAGTTTTTGGCTGTGCGTTTGCCCTTGCAGATCTAATCTGTGCAGCTATACTGGACCTACTCCTGGCTCTATCCAGGGACCTTGTACCTGTTTCCATAAAACCCTTGCCCCAATTAACTCCACTTTCCTCTGAATACCTTCCCTGCATCCACCCTCCTGGTGAGCTATCTCTTATGCTTGCCCCAGATGAAAATGAAGTCTCAAACCCTGAGGCATTGGCATCTTTTTGTGTCCAGAGTGAAAGTCCACTTTTCACTGCACTATTGCTGTCCTTCGAGAAGAAACTCATAGGGAAGGTGCCCCCTGCTGTCTTCTCATGAGGCTTTTGCTGCTGTGAAATGAGGGATTCTGTTGATGATTCAGAGTTATTAGAGGAATCCCTATTTTTGTAGTCATCCGTTTTACCAAAACCAGTAGGTCCAAAGAGTTTCTCTATCCGCTCCATTATACTTTGGCCACTTTTGGGCCCCAATGAAGCAGATGTCTCTGTGTAACTATAGTTAGATCCAGACAGGGATCTTAACCTGGTAGGGAGAGTCTTACCCCTACTGCCCCTTTCCAAAAGCTCGCTTCTCTCTTGAAGATTACTTACACCTACAGAATTAAAGGCCGGTAGTGATGAAATCCTGTCCATGACGCTGCCTTCAATTTGTGTCCTCCTTCCCTCCAAAGCTCCAGCATATTTACTGGTGTCCCCCTTATTGTTGTTGGACAGCTGAGAAAAGTCAGCTATGGTATTGGGATCAGGTTTTCTAGCGCCTGTTTTGAAATCTAAACTCTTACTTCTGCTTGTAAGGTTGGATCCCCTCCACGCCGATCTTCCCTGGCTTTCAAATGCAGGGTTTTCTCTTCTGTCAGTGCCAAACTCTGGGATCGTTCTGTTTGTGCTGACACTGCTGCCACTCCTAGTCCTGGTTTCACATCCAGTGACTGTGTCGTCATCCTTATTTGTACCGTTTGTGTTGGTGTGTTTCCTATATCGTTCTCTTTCTGCAACTTCTCCTATGCCCTCCCGTTTCCTGACACCTGAGCTGCGAGAGAGACTGTATGTGGGAGAGTTAGCTGAGCGGACGGTGAATTTCACCCCTGTCCTCTGCTTGCCATACTCATTCTGTGAAGCGGGCAGCAGAGACGAGTCCATTGTCTGAGAGTAAACAAAGTTAATGACCTCCTGTCAAATGCCAGATCCCAAAAAAAGAGCGGAAGAGTGAACTAGATATTTTCTGGGAATCCAAGCGACTGTCTTTTAGATTGCACTCTGGAAGCGGTTCATCTAGGAGGCTCGCGTTTTGGGCGTGTAAAAAACAAATAGTGTCACAGTTACAATCCTCTCATTAGATTCTTCCACAGACAGACATCCTCAGTGCAGTAGTTTGATATTCCTAATTGTGCTCTGGTTTGCGGCCTGGAAGTGGTGACTCCACTGGCTCTTCTTCTTGTTTTGACCACAGGAGACTCCAGTTCCCCAGCTCGACCTCACTGAACAGCTCCCATTGCCTGCCAAGCATAAAAATGCACAAAATTTTATTCTCAGAATGGATTGGACTGGAATGTAGAGATGTGGATTGTGGTCACTTTGGCCACTTGGAATGGTCAACAATATCTCACAGTGTTAGAGGACAGGAAACATAAAATGTGGAGACTGATTCGGGTAGAAAGCATTAACAAATGTTAAGAAATTAGATCAAAACTAAACAACAACTCACTTAAAAACCTCTGCCACCAAGCTCACTTTGCAACATGTTCTTGCTGTCCTCTCCCTGACTCACCGAACAGTATGACTCAGATAGTGTTCTCTGCTGTACACACGTATGAGACACCATGTTTACATAGGCAACATACTTGAAGTTACCTGTCAGCATCAGCTAAACCTGAACCAAAAACTGGTAAAACTCACCTAACAGCAATCCACTCAGCAAAAGCAATGTATCAAGTGCCAATCTCTGCAGCAGGTATCAGTCTCGTGGTCAAAGAGAGACAGCAGCTTGTTCAAATCAAACGGTCATAAGAGCACAGATTTACTTTGATTTAAATACAGCCTGCAGATAACATCACTGAGGGGTAATGACTCATCATGGTTATCTGTGTGTACAGCCAATGAAAACAATGATAACCATCTTTAATCGCTAATCAAGTCTGAATGAAGATCTAATCATTTATAATGTCATTAAGGATAAATTCTGCAAGCTGATGGTTTCCTGTAATTATATATCATAAGAGTAGATTTACAGTATGCAGTGCTTTGTTTAGTTTAGGCTAAAGCATGGCACTTCCAGACAGTCACTGGAGGTGCTTTCCAGTGCAGATGAGCCTGAGAGTCAGTTTACAGAAACACCTGTTATATTTTGCCCCATCTGCGTAAGCAGGGCAACACATAGTCATTCACTTTAAACTCCCCTTTGAATCGCAAGAAGGAAACAATTGCACCCTCACATCAAATGAAAATACACACATTTACTCAATTACACAGTTACAAATTAGCCAACTAAAAGTCCGCTCCTATATTCACAAAAAAGGTATCTTACCTCCTTTAAGTGTGTTTTCTGTACTCGTCCTGGGTCATTGTGTTAACTCGGATTCGTAATGAAGACATTGCCATGTAATGACATCAGCTCCTCGCTCCTGACTGCCCTTCTCTCACTCTTTGTCTGCTTCTCTTTACATCAGCTTTGCATGATAGAGTGTGTACAGTGACGCAAACCTGCCACACTGGTTTGTCCTCTCTCCTTTTCTTCCTCCCTGTGTCTCTCTGTCTTTCTCTCTCCTCCCCCTCCTATTGTTGTTCTCTCCCTCTTTTCCTTACTCTCACAGGGTAACATTCCTGACTGAGGTTCAATGTGTCACCCTTCAAACGCCTCGATAGGGAATGCACACACACACGTTTACCCACGTTTAAACACACACCCCACTAATCATTTGATATGAACATCTTTTATAGCTTCAGGGAGATAAGATACAATTTCGATATTGTGTGAAACGGTACAAGCATGACATTTCCTAAAACAAGGCCCGTAATGTCACCCCACCTCAGGCAAACCCGGGTCCAATCATCTGGGCTGAGCAGGTATCAAAATACATAATAACAGAGCACCTTTAATTGGGTCCAGAGATTACAAAGAGCCAGGAATACTAGCAGGGATAAATATTGCCATAAGAACACATCTCATATGTCATCTGTTCAACAAAACAGAGCTTCACTCCACACACACACACTTGGTGAGAGTCAGTGGGTTTGTAATGCTGACTAAAGGGAAAAATATCTGCGATTGCTGATCATTTTTGTTCTCACTGAACAAGCTGTTTGTGGGAACAAAAAGCCTTTTTATTACAAATTTTAAAACAAAGGGAAGCACACATAAATGGATAAAATAATTTTAAAAAATGCAGCTACTTACAGTTTTGTTTTTCATGAAGAGGCTATCTACTTACTGCCGCCTTTTTGCATGCACCTGTGACTGTTACTTGTCTTCCGTTGAGACAGAGGAAACTGTGGTTACCACGCTAGCTTGCTGCACAACTAAATAAGAGAAGTCTTGATGTTTATGTGTGCCTGCTGAAATAAATAACTTACATACACAGACCCTGGGATAAGAATTAGGACCATAATGATCCAATCAATTACCAGCCTTCCGGACAGAGGGCTGGTAGTTTGCATAGTGCCTCTCAGGACAAAGATAAGTGTGTGAGTAGGGGTAAATAGCCCCATGCAACTCCACAGACACCCACCCTTGTTCCAGACAGAAGAATAGCACCCACTGTCTCTGCAGGATGGATGCAAATAACAGTTCAGCTCACACAGGCACACACTAGTGCTTGAAATTCATTCTTTAGGGTGTAGGACTGACAGACTGTGTGTTGCAGAAGCATTGTGGGAAAGGACAGTGTATTTTAAGTAGGGCATATGACGTTTAGAGTCAGGGAAGATAGAAATGTAATATGAAGAAGGAGAAAAATCTAGAAGCTGAAAGCTGGAGATGGAGATGACTTGAATTGACAAAGCATTTCAGTTTTTATTTTTATTTTTATGATTTGTCTGATATTGAGTTCCTTTCAAAAGAGTAAATTTTAGTGAAGAAATAATGAAGGTAACAAAGAAGAGGGTATTTTTTCAAACAGGAGAGGACAGAGAAAAAGGGGAGAAGATGAAAATAAAGACTTTAAATATCCAGTCTTATAAGTTTTTGTTTTTGAGGAAGAAAAATAGAAACACATTGCTGAACCTCCTTTATTATAAAACAAGAACTTGGGCGGTTTTTTCTCCTATTTACATGTGTGAAGCAATGACTCTGTTATACGGTCATTGCAGTAAAGTAGCATCCGTAAATATATAGTTAAAATAAATAAATACATGCACATAGGGGCAGCGTCAGACCTGACGTCACCCCTGTCCGTACCGGTCACGTGACTACCGCGGAAGTCAACAAATCAGGCAGCGAAATGTAGCAACAAGCACTTTAGTCCGCTCAACTTCCCCGTTTTTGTCTTTTGTTCCTTTAATGTTGGCTGCTTGCGGTTTGAAAACGCCTTCTTAAATGAGACACGTACCGGGCACAGGACGCACTTTGAATCGACATTTATCCAGTTAGTTCAGTTAAAATAACAACAAAGTAAAAAGAAAACCGGCAGATCTTCAAAATGTTTAACGACTCGCTTCCTTCGAGAATTAACGTGGTGCTTGTGATGGCCTATGGCAGTCTGGTGAGTTTGTTTAACGTTGTTTGTGCTGGTTTAATCCAAACCGAAACAATGAACACAGTCCCGGGTTACAGAGGTAATCGCGATGCTTGGACAGGTGCCTCATTCCTCATCAGAGGCTTGTAGTGGTTGATACTTTATCCAAAGACTCATTTCTACTTGATAATCTGCTATTAAACGCAAATAAAGCTGTTATTACAAGTTTGAACACCTGGATCCCTCAACTATGGTGTACTCCACTGAAAGGTACTAATAGTGTGTAAAATCTGTTTAATAAATATCACTGCAGCCCAATTTCTCCTCTGGTGCCTGTAGTTGGGCGATTAATCATAATAACATTCATAATTATTGTAATGTTTACAAAATGTCGACACTACACTGTGTGATTTAAGGATTTAGAGTGATGAATGACAACATTTACCCTTTGGAGGTGTCACAACCTGGCTCAGGGACTGTGGCAAAGAAATGAAGACAACAAAAAACAAACAAAACAATTTATTTATAAAACCACAATTAACCAATGGAGCATACTGCAGGGCCCAGGCATGACTCATGTTGATGGAATTTAATTTATATAGCATGTTTAAGTTAAACATAAAAACATATGTCGGTTTAAGATGTCTTAAGGCAGTGAAAACAGCAAAATAAACGTTTACAATGAAGTAAAATACAAGTTAATGTACATGTGCATGCACACACTCACACACAAAACAGACACAAAAAGATTTTGTGTCTGTTGTTGACTGTATGCACGGATGTCATTCACCTCAGATCAGCAGGCAGCTTGTTCCAAAGAACAGCGTGGTAGTAACTGAAAGTACCCTCATGTTCTCAGCACACTTAGATCTAATTCTGGGGACATTTAAAAGATATGCACCTGATGACCTGAGAGGTCTTTTTTTTTAACCGATTTTATTTGAAAAGGCACCATGTACAATATTAACATACATGTTACCATGTGATGCATTGTTCCAGAAATATCTTAAAGCTAATCTGCATCAGCTGTCCCTTCAGTGGTTTAGTGACTGTTTCCCAAGCTTGTTTCTAACATATAGTTTAACATATGACAAAGAATCATGGCATGCATGAAAGTCTTACCAGCTTCTACTGAGAGGCAGACTCTAATGTCCCTCAGGCTTTATCAGATTATATGTAATAGTTTTGATCAATTGCTTTATATTAGACTTAAAACTGAAATTTAAATCATACCCAGATATTCAAACTCACTCACAATTTCAATCTTCTAACCCTTAGTGAAAGTTTCTGGTCTGAAAAGACCTTCCTTTATTCTTACTTGTATTAAGAGTAAGACAGGACTTGTCAAACCCCTCCATGAGCATTGCAATTGTCAATTTACTCGCCAAAAGCTTTGCAGTTTTTGCATGTGTATATGTGACAGTATCATCTGCATACATTTGCATATTACTGACATGAGCCACTTGTAGAAGGTCACTGATGTAGAGGTTAAGATAAAAACCAGTACAAACCATATCCACGCTGCAGACTGTGCCATTATTGTCCTCTTCAAACACATGAAATGAAATCACCTGATTGCAGCACAAGTGCAAGTGGAACCGGTAAGAGGGAGTGATAGGCAGGCAGACTAACAATTTCAAGGAGTTGGACTACTGGGTCATTAATCGAGAACGGGTTATTGTAGAAAACTGGTTCTTGATATTGATATTCTCGATATTGGTCCAAACCAAATATTTCGGTCTCATTTCTGTTTAGTTCTAAAGAATATGCTGCCATTTACCCTCATTTTAGCCGCTACACAACAAAACAATGAAACAAAGACACATTTAACCCTAGGACTTGCATTTATTTACACTATATGGACAAAAAAACAGTGCCACCTACAGGAGCTGCTTGGCCATGGAAATAATGTTTTTTAAAAAAGGGAAACTCAGACATCCATCTAGCATTTAACTTTCTTTCAGATTTTTGTCTTGCTGTTCATCTTTGTCAAAAGACAAATTATGCGACTTGCCATGAAGTCTCGAAGAGGACCACATGTACTCCTTGGCCACAACGCACCAAAGGTTAAACGCACACTATTATAATGCAAGTGTGTTCTGATGTTTTTTGTGTTTGTGCTGAAGAATTGTGTCTTTGTTCCAGGAGCTGAGACAAGAAATTGATGCCAAGCTGAACCTGGTCCAGAAAATCCACTTTGAGCCTCGTCTGCTGTCTCCAGATGATGACCGGTTAATGCAGAGAGAACAGTCTGGTAAGAGGAGCAAACAAACACACACATAACACGCACCACTCCTGAAGCTATTCATATAAATAGTTTCCATGCCCGTGCACTAAGTAGTCTGTGTGTGTGCACATGTTCCAGGTTCCTGTGACTATTTGTATAGAATGAAAGCACTTGATGCCATCAGAGATGCCGGTAAGCTTTTCTGTTACAGTTTGTTTTGTTTTGCCATGAATCCAGATTAAATCCTCCTGACTGCTACAGCAACATCTTCAACTGTTTGTCATTAGATTTTCCTTTTCGTGAACTTGGAGGAACGTCCACCGCTGTTACTGGAAAAAGATTTCGGACCTGGCTTCTGCAGCTACGAAATTCCCACTGCATATTCAGAGAAAACCAGAGCTCTGTCATCGACACGGTGCTAGATGGCTACAATAAAGCTCGTCATGGGGCAGAGGTCAGCATTTTCTCAGACGGTCCACAGCTCAGTCCTCTCTTATTTACTCACTGACTCAAGTACCAGGTTGGACCCCCTTTGTCTTCAGAACTGCATCATTAGTTCTTTATGGCTCAGATTCAACAAGGTGCTGGAAACATTCCTCAGAGACTTTGGTCCAGTTTGACACAATAGCATCACAGAGTTGCTGCAGATTTGTTGGCTGCACATCCGTTACAGCACGTTCTAACCCTGCTATTCAAATGTCACAGGACAAACAGAGACTTAGCAGACCAGGCAACATTTCATGTTCTGTTTTCCGATATTAATGAGCATGTGGGAGTTGTAGTCTCAGTTTCCTGTTCTTAGCTGACAGCAGGGAGACCCAATCCGGTTTTCTGCTTGACAGTTCAACGTGTTTTGCTTTCAGAGATGCTTCTCTGCATACTTTGGCTTGTAACAACAGCTTATTTGAGTTCTCCTCTGACATAATTTGCTCAGAGAACTGCCGCTCTCTAGATATTTTCTCTTTTTCAGACGATTCTCTGTAAAACCTACAGATAGTCATGTGGGTACATAATTAGAGTTTCTGCCATGTAATTTGATGATGAGAGTTGTGTTGACATGTAGCTGAATGGATGTACCCAATAAACTGCCTGGTGAGTGTATATCATCATCATCATCATCATCATCACATGAACAAACAGTTCCATATTGACCTTCCAGTGGGCTCCCAGTTTGTGTTGTAGTTCCGATGCACTTGATGTCATTTTGTTTGCTAATTCTTGTGCTTTTTCTGAAATAAAAAATGTATGGGGTCTTTAATAGTAGTGCTTTTTGTAACATACTGTGTAGCCCAAGGTATAAAGCTATATTATCCATATGATTTAAGTTTTCTCCGTATTGCCCAGCACAGCAGTAAAAATTTGACAAATCTTTAGGGCACTTAAAGATTTTATTCTGGTTTCAGTAACAAATCACTGATCTTGATGTTTTCCTGCTTTTATCTTCAGGCTTTTGGTGAAGCAGAATTCTTGAAGTACCAGGAAGCCCTAACAAAACTGGCCTCCATGTAAGAAAACACAGCCAATCCTCACGCTGCTCCCTTACAGCTTTTCCTTTAATCCCAGCATGGAATGTTAATAAGGCAGCGGGAACAATTGGTTCTCCTTGTATTGTTTCAGAGTGAAGTCTCAGAGCAGCAGCACTTTAAATCAGCACCATCAGTCTGCAGCCAGAGACCTGACCGGCACCACAGAACCTGCAAGCACCTCCTCTCCCTCTCCGACCCAACCCACCTACCTCTCATCTACAATGCAGCAGCGCAGCAAGAGGTCCAGACACTTCCTGGAGCTGAAGAACTTCAAAGACAACTACAACACTTTAGACAGTACACTCTGAAAATGAGCCCGTCCAACAGAAAGTCAAGGACAAGGCAGCACTGCCAGTGATTACGGAGCCTGAAGTCTCAGAGTGAAAAGACAAAAACACTGCCTTCATACTCTAACATGTATTGCCTTGTTTACACTGTAGTGCATATCAGATTACTGTTACAGTGCCCTTTACCTAAGTGTAGCTTATGCATATTATTGCATGTATGTATTATTGCATGTATGCGTGCTATATGCGTGGGTAGAATGACTCTAACCGACTATAGTAAGTAGGTTTGATTTGACCAAAACAAATCCAGAGCTATTAGGCTATGCAACAGCATAAGACAATCAGTATTTATTGCACAATGTAAACACCTATGCAGACTTGCTGAAAATAACCAACTGTTTTAAAATGTTAATAGTTACATTTTCAGAGAAAACCAGCATTCATTGTTGCTTAGTGAGAAAGAAATCTGCTGTTGATGTCACTTATGTTTACACGTACATCTTTGCTGTCTTTTGTTGCAGTGAATTTGACAACTTGTTTTGTTGATTTGTTTTTTTTAAGTCTTGATCATTTTTTTTACAGAAGCCATAGTGCTACTTGTTTTCAGGAACTGTGATTAATAAGTGCATTTTTAAAAAAATCAGTTATCTCAGTGCAATGTGAATTAACAGTATTTCAGTGTATTGATGTATTTTAAATGTGGGGTATTGCATTATGGGAACTCTGTTCCTTGACTCTTAATGGTATACTGATATGAGAGCTGCGTTTCATTTTCATCTGCTTTTATGGTTTCCCAGGGAGGCATTTTAATGCCTGAATAATTTATTTTATGTGGTGCCTACTATACAATTTACCATCCAAATAAAACTGTGACATACAGTTGATTCTTGAGTCATTGGGAATTTTCTTTGACAAGAAAAACTGCAAAATCAAACTTGCAAACCTACCCACTGTGGCGACCCCTTGTGGCAAAGAGGGCAGCTGAAACTAGCTGTATTAGGCACACCGTGATAGTACTGTGTTAGACCCTCTTTCCCCTTCTGCTGCCTTTAAAGTCTTCGTGGCATAAATTCCACAAGGTGCTGGCGTCCATATTGACATGATAGTATCACACAATTGCTGCAGATTTGTTGGCTGCACACACAAAACTAATAGTTATGCTGTCGTGAATAAACAATTGGATTTCATCAGGTTATATTGACCATGCATTCACATGCCTAGATGTACTGCATTGCTAAATTATTTAAATTAAATGTATGCGCTAATGAGTAGTTGATGTACCTAATAAAGTGTATCATTATATCATTTTGTAATGCAACTAGCGTCCAGCAGAAGGAGCCCGCGTCACCTTATTTCACTTGTGCTCTCTGCGTAAGAACTGAAAGGAAACTCATTGATTTTCAGTTATTTTATTCTAAAACAAACACAGATAGCAGATTAACAGGTACTTCGTACAAAAGCTTCTCTATTAAACAATGTCTCTAGGCATTTCATTTAACATTAATAAATATAGAGGAAAAAGCTGTTAGGTAGAAATCAAAACATCAAAATCACATTGATATGTACAACAAGAAGGTGACTGTCTGCGCAGTGACTGAAATGCTTTACAAGAAATATTAAGAAAAAGGACGCCTCTCACGTGTCTGACTTCCCAAACATCTTCATTTTTCTTTCCTCCTCACAGTTTCATAAAGTGCCATACTTTTCGTTGGAGGCTTGACAACCATATATTTACTTACAAACAGCTCAGAGAAAAAAAATAAATAGCCCATAAAAATAATCACAGGGTGTCGCCCTTATAGAGGCTACAGTCAGTATTTACACTCTAAAGCATTACACCGCTCACACAGAAAGGGAGCGGAGTCACGGAGGAGTCAGCAACGAAGACAAAGACACAATTCAGATAAACGTGTTAATGATTCTTCACATCGTGTGTCCTGACGGTGGCGTTAGCTACAGTTTATTGGCGCTGCATTGCTGTATGTGAATTTTATAATGTTGTTAGGAATTATTACCCCCTGCTCTTTGAGTTAATCATCATTAGAAACTTAAAGCAGGGCAAGCAAAAACACTTGCATACAGTTTGCAGTACTACACGTAAACTTAGACACACATCGCTCTCTCTAATGCAGCTACATTAAAGCGGACATTCTTTATGCATATGCGCAGACACGCAAGTGTGTGTGTGTGTGTGTGTGTGTGTGTTTGTATGTGTGCTGATAAACCCCTCCCACCCCCTTTTTTCCTTCAATATTGTTTGGTTTGGTAGTTGTGGTCTCTGATGTTCAGCACGCACATCGGAACCGTTCACTTCAGTCGACATCGAACAGGCAGTTGGTGCTTCTGAGCCCTTCTCAGCAGTAACTGATTAATTCATCTGCCCAGCTGGTTCATGACTTGATCTCGATGACTTTGATGAAAGGAAGCGGTTTGTTGGATGAGGTGGACAGCTTGATTGGTTTGCTGTAGTGATGAGAGGAGGATAAATTATTTTTTAGGTGGAAAACAGCATTTAACGCACCTAAATGTGTTGTTTATAGGTAATATATTGGAAGAGCGCTGGCAAAATAAGTCACCTGTAGACAATCTGGGCGTTGCGTTCTGATGAAAGGTAGGAATTTGACCTTTGTCCTCCCAGAAAGTAGTCCACCTGGTCGTGCATTTCTCGGTTCTGCAAACACAGGGAGATTTCAAAGGGTGCAAATTATAATCACAGAACAGACACTGGCTTCAGCTTTTCTCCTTTCGTCTTCTCTCTAATTGCAGAGGCTGGTCTACGTTTTACCCTGACCCTTCAATTTAAATTCCTCAGACATATTTTCTTACAGAAGAAGCTGTCCTCACCTCAGCCTCCAAAAATGCCACTTTCTCCTCCAGCTCTTTGATCACGCGGTCCCGCTCCTGGATCACCATGCGAGAGTTCTGGAGCTAAAGACGAGCAAACATGGAGACAGACAGTGAGCGATCCCTACGCAAAGAAGACGGAGACAATGTATTTGCTTTATAGAGCCACACATGCTCATCCCACCTGCTCGATCATGTGTCTGACTTTCCTCTGTTGGCTTTTCAGCATGTCATCCAGATGGTGGATCTTTTCTTTGAGTATGGCCACCTCCTTCTCCAACTGCTCAGTCCTAAAAACACACACAGTATGTTACAGCACGCTATTGAACACGCTATTGACAGATAATTGATAAGTGGAGAGTTTAACACTTATATGTGTGTGTGTGTTCTTATTAGCTGACCTTTCCGCCCCTTTGTGGCCCTCCTCTCTGATCTTTCGCAGTTCCCGCAGTTCATCTTCACGGTTGCGGATGGCCTCCCGCAACGTGGCGCTCTCCTGCTCCATTCCTCCCAGCAGCCTCTGAAGCTCATCGATGCGCTGGTCTTTCTTCTCATTGGCTTCTTCTGTACTCCTCAGCTTCTCCTCCTGGTCACTCAGATGCTCTCTAAGCCTGCTGCCTTCAGCCTGGATTGGTCAAAAAGTTTTGTTCTAAATATCGCTTTCATGCAAATTATATAAATATGTATGTGTTTACTTTGTATGTAATATGCACGATGAATGCAAAGCCAGTGTAGGTTACCTGCAGTCTCTCTTTCTCCTCCAGGTGTTTCTTTTCTGCTTCCTGCATCTGTGCATACAAGCGCTTACTGACTTCTCTCAGCTTGCTTCTCTCTGCTTCGTCATCCACATCCTAACAGAAAATAAAGCGCTGGATTACCCTAATAGTACTCAGATGTTTTTAGAATGATGTAATCAATACAATGATGGCCGAGTCTCGTAAGAGCTCTGTGGGTGTTGCCGCTATAAAGAAAACAGGCGTGTCCACGTGCGTCAGTGGTGCAGCTGGAACATGACCTGCGTTTCCCTCCTATTTGTGCCTCCCACACTTAGAGCGAGTAAGGTGTCATGTGAGTCACAAATGTTGCTATAAGTGGCGCAAAAACAGTAAAAACCAAACGCAACAGTGTCAGCTTCTTTGTTGTGTGTGTCTGCAAAACACTGCTGACATGCACAACAAGAGGATGCGACAAATGTCTGGCTTAGAGTCAGCGAGGATGAAGCATGCGTGGAATGAAGGGGGCCTGAAAACAATAACACACGCAGGCAGCGGTACATAGTGTGCCGGAACAGCTCTTCCGCGCATTTTCTTACACCCTGGGGTGCTGTAAACGTAGCTGCTTTTTGTCTGCCATTTTAATCCTCTTTTTCCCCCCATGATGACACCACATTCTATCTGTGAGCCTCCGGGAGGTGATCGCTTTACAGGAATCTTATAGAAAACGCAAACTGACGCAGATAGCCCGTGGGAAAAAAAAAACAACAAGACACCACAGGACTGAAGCTATGATGTGCATACGTGTGTTTGCTCACCTGCCCGTCATCTTTAGCTCCTGGTTTAGTGGATGAAGTGCTCTTTCTGAAGGGGATTCCAACCTTCCACCCATTTGTGTGCGGCTGGACAGATAAAAGGAGGAAGTGCAGATGTAAAATGTTAAAGACAGTGAGGGGAGAGCTAAAGGAAATGCCATCAAGAGCTCAGGATGCAAGGCTAACAATGGCTTACCTTGTTTTTGGCTGCCATCTGCTCCCTCAGAGTCTTCAGGCAGTATCTCACCTGTGTGACACAAACACACAAAAAAGATATTGTTATAAATTAAGATATTATCTGAACATGTATGTTTTCTACTTGAGCAAATAACCAACACAGGAAAGTCGGGAGCTGAAGGGAATCACGAGAGAAAAGAGGCGTATGAGTGAGGATGATTTTACAAGATGCAAATTCTTACATAAGTTATAAAACAGGGACGACAGACTGTAGAGTTACTGTGTGCATTTGTGTGTTAGTGAAACAGCCAGATAGATGCTGTCCAGACACTGACCTCCTGTATCTGTGAAACTTCATCTGACAGCATCTTCAGGCTCTCTTGGTGTTTCTGCTGCTCTTTTTTGCGGGCCTCTAGATACACCTGAAACAAGGACATACATGAATGTATATACTGGTTTAAAACCAACAGAAGAAAAAAAACAAAAAAAAACACAAACAAAGAAAATACAAAGAAGCCTACCTTGATGATTTCTACCTGCTCCTCTGTGGATTTGACTGGTTCAGAGGTCAAAGCAGTCCTCTCGTTGGCTGGCTGCACCAGTGCAAAAGCTCGTCCGATTGGCTGGAGATTAGCAGACATAAGAGGAGTTCACAATTGGGTTTTTGCGTGAATAGATGGGTGTGATAAATTTCTAAATAAAATGTCAAACTAAATGCAGATGATCCAGAAAGGGTTTGGTCATATTTACAATCAATGCTGCAACACAGGATTCGTGAGAACTGGCAGGAATGAATCTGACTGATAATTAATACAAAGCTTTTTGCCAGGACCGTCTGCATGCTTGGTCAAATTAAACTGTTAACAGGCAAAAATGAAAAATTTCTTCCTGCGTGGGTGTGAAAGACCGAGAGCCTCTGCAATCAGGAGCCAGACGTTGAGCACTAATTACTATGGAGACTAACCCATAAACATCTGGCCAAAACGCAGAGAGGGAGTGAGAGAGCGAGGGGGGGGGCATGCAGATAAAGGTGGAGACACGTTATGCAACTGTGCTGGTGGTCCCACTGGTATTGGTATAACAATGGTTGTTTTGAGACACTGAGTGTGGGAACCCCACTAATGAAAAGCTGATGGCATCTTCTTACGCGGCTGGTGTCTTTTCTTTTTCCTTTTTTGAAAGCGCAGCTGTTCTGAGCTAATTACTGAGGATCGCAGAGAAGATTAAGCAACTGTCTGAACCTTCAGATCCAAAAATGGGGTGAACAAACCTTCAGCACTTCTTTTCTCATCCGTTAACATTTTAAAATCAATTCTCTCAGTTTAGCCTAATAGGTGACAAATCTATTCAAATATCAAAGACTCGTATTTTAAAACTCTAAACTCCAAACACGCTCCATCTGCTGCTGATCTAATGCCCAGGATCTGCTCTGTTCTCCCTTCTGGTGGTCAGAAGTTATCAGGTACAGGACGTGCTTACCTTGTCCCTGTGCTGCTCTGTGCTCCGAGCCGCCGCCTGGTTCTGGTCGTGAAGTGTGAGCCGCAGCCGCCTACACCCCTCCTAAAAAAGGCAGCGAAAGTAAGAGGTTGATGAAGTGAAGCCACAAAGAGACGGTTATGTGATGGAGAGGCTGATTGGGGACTATTTTGAGGAGGAGAGGGGGGAAAAAAAAAAAGAGGAGGAGGAGAGACTGAGTCATACTCAAAGAGTGAAACAGAGAAGGAGGGACAGTGGGGTGGGGGAGTATCCAGTAAGAAAGTGTGCTATAGGAGCATCAGAACGAAAGAAAAAGTTTTCTCCCTGCTGCACAGGGACAGATTGTTTGATTTAAACCAATTGCTACAGACGTCAGAGGGACTTAGGCGGAAACCCTCCAGATGCTCGCAGCCAACTGGAGACAGTGGCTGGATTTCTGGGAAAGTACTCAGCAAATGTAATGTCAAGCAAGACGGAATATTTCCATGGCAACATAACCTCACAGTAGCCATAAACTGTCTGGCACACTAACAATACAAGAGGGCGGAGTAAGATGGAGGCAAAACAATGCACAGAATCAACGCTCGAGCAAAACGCACAGATATTTTCTTTCAGTCACAGGATAAAAGTCCCAAGGACGGGACTCCGTGTGTGTCTTCCAGTACACGGCGGCCTCTAATAAACAGTGACCAGTCAGCGTCTGTGCTAATGCAAGTATGCGGATGTTTGGGAGGAGGTCGGAGACATTATATAACTCGTTCCAGCCAACACAACTTGTTCTGTTCATTTTCCTGTGGGTATTCACTGTGTCCTCCTCAAGTCACCGCCAAACAACTCTAAACAGAAACTAATGTATGAACGAGTAATACTTCCAATCAGATTAACTGGTGATATATTACATGTAATCAGATAATTGGTTAAATCGTAAACAAAATGAACATATCTGTGTGTGCCTGCTCTCTGGTGCGTTTGAGTGGGAGCGTCTGGTCATGTTTAGCCACTTGTACGTTAATAGTTTATTCCTTTGTGTTCTTTCGGTGCTCATCATGCACCACAACAGCCCTACCTACATTTTGTTACCTTGCTTTTCCTTTCATAGACACTGCTTTAGGCGGTGTCACAGCAATCTCGCCTAAATGTCAGTTTAATTGGCGTTACAGAACAGCGATCAAGTCGCACGATCTTCATCTGCGGATGGACTTCGCCCTGCTGTCAGTTATAGATGCATGTTGTTCTCTGAGCCTTTAATACAACTCGGTGAAAGTGCGGCTAGAATGAACATTCGTGTGCGATTTCCTTTATCAACAGCTGTTTCTGTTTTGGTCAACAACTAGAAGAGAACCCAGTGAGCCCATCCTCCACTAAGGTCAATGCCAGTTTTTAAGGCATTTTGTCTGGATTGACACTTTAATGGGTCTTTCCCTCCCAACAAGCTTCATGATCTTCAGCTTGGTAGTTTCAGCCAAAACCTTCCCTGTTCTCCCCCGTAATTATAAGGAAGTGTAGATAAATGAAATGCAAAATCACCTGTCTTCAAGTGATTTTTGAATGTAGATGAAATGCCACTTACCAAGCAACTCATTTAAAAAAAAAAAAAAGTATCAATGATGGATAATAAAAACAAACAAATAACCAATTCTAATCTTTCTAATCTCAGCTTCTGTCCAGAGACTCTGTCTCATGTGCAGAGTGCGTCTCGATTCTGACCAGACGAGGGGAAATGAACTCGCTCGTGTTGCGTCATGCCACCATAAAAAGCTGCTGTAAAAGAAAAGCTTTGTGTTTAGAGAAGGTCTAGGGCTAGATTAGCTGGTTATCTTTTCAGGATGCAGTGAAAGGGAAAAGGCAGACAGCGAGACGTGTGGGACTGATATTCAGGAGACATAATAATAGAAAATGAATGTAAAAAAGGAAATAGAGCAATAGTCTTGGTGGAGGTCCAACCACAATGAAGAAAACTCCCCTTTCTTTCTTCATGTTCTCCTCTCAGATTGCAAATGTCTGTAAGCTCTAACAGGGTGCATGACTGGGGGAGGACGAAAGGGGAACAGTGGGATAGTTGTTAAGAAGGAATCCATCATTACACGACTTTTCTGGACTTCCACAGACAGCCAAACAAAGAGTCCACTAATCCCAGCTCTGAGCTATTCAGTCTCTCTGCTGGTTTGCTCTTTTATGTCCGTGGACACACAAAAATGCGGTCCTTTCCACCTTCAGCAACAACCTGTAATACTACACTTCCCGGGAACACGGACAAAAGGACCAGTTGGATGAGCTTATAGACAGTGACCCACGCATGGCCACTGACACGCAGAAAAACACACATACGAGGTTAAGTGCACACTGCCTTTATAATGGCAGAAACATGACAATGAGCTTTACGCACAGAGTCCACACAGCTGGGTGCACGACAATGGACACAAAAGATCACGGGGTACCTGCAGGCAGAAAGGCTGAAAGGATACGAGGATGCTTTTCATCTCAGACTTTGGCATCAGGAGGCTGTAACTGAGGGTTGACTAGCAGTTTAGGAATGTTGCTGTTAAACATGCAGAGTTTCTGGATTTGTCCCTTAGAAATCGATCCCGCTTAAAGAGGAAAGAGTTTATATTTCCGAACAGAGGTAGGAGCAGGTATCGCGCCCTTTAATAGTAAAGCATCCCCTTGTCTCTACAAGTGTACTTCCTGCATTCCCCAAAAAGAAACATCCTCTAATGTGTGTGTGTTTGAACAAACGTCTTTGAATTAAATGACATTCCTCCTCTCTTGCACTGCTTTCCCACACGCTGCACAGGTGTCACTTTATCTTTTGTCCAACTGCATCGTAAACCTCGGCCTTTAAAACGACAGGTGCAATCCGAGCATGGCCGCCAGTGCTTCCTGTGTGCTTTCAGGTAGTTTAGTAACAATGTTCACACTGTTATTGAGTTTCAGTGTCTTTCTTGCATAAAGGAAACGGGAATATAAACACATTTGTATAGAAAACCTTTATTTCAATAGGCGTAACCCAATAAACCTCTTACTGCATCACATGCTCTCTTGACACAACTGATTGTCTGAACAGCAAACACTAACACAGGGAACTATGTGATCAAAGATTAGGTAAACAAAACTACGGCTCGAAGCTTCAACACCAACTTATCGGTAATAGAAACTGGATTTTATGACCACTTTTATATTCTGCTCCACCCAGCTTTGGCAAGCACAGGGAGTTTTACACAAAACCACAGAGATGAATCAAAGTTAATCAAAATAGGACTGATGCACAGTTAAACTGGTAACTTATTTATCGTTTCAGGGTTTCTTCATGTGACTAACCTGGTGCTTGCAAACCTCCAGAGAGGCTGCTTTTCTTTGTCACATAAGAGAATAAATTAAACACCCACTTTTGGATTTTGGACTGTGCTGAGAAGCTATGATGATTGTTATTCAATTAATCATTTAATCTTAGACCATTACTGGACGATTAGGTGATAATTATAGTGCTGAGCCCTAGTTTATGCATCTGTAGCTCCTGCGGCAGTGAAAAGGTGTCACTGTCCCACTGACTCAGCAGGCTGCGCCAATTAATGGGTTAAATTAGGTTAAGTCCATTTTAAAGAGGACAGAGGAGCTGATTGTTGCGTGAAATGCCATCATGTGAGAACCTGAACAGGTGATGATAAACAAGCAGTCCAGGATCAGAGTTCACAGTGACAGAGGACACTAGAATCCCTATAATCAGTCATTTTTCTGCTCTGTGTGGCAGGTAAAAAAGGTGTTTGCGGGCATATTGCAATCATGTCGCAACACAAATGTGCCAATAAGTCATGTCTGGCCCATTCCCAGCTGGTGATGTCAGACTCTCCTGACTAAGATGACTGATGATGAGAAGAGACGCTGGGAATGTGTTCAACAACATGCAATTGTGACATCACTTCTAAACATTGCCCGAGCTGAAAATAATACCTTGATAAATCCTGCTGTGCAGGAAAGAGAAAGCGCTACAGTTTCAAACAATAGATTAAAAAACCCTGGGATTTCTGGTGACTAGTACTAACCTTAGAGCACTCTTTGTTTCAGAGTCAGTGCTTCTTGTTCCTTCTATTTTATTTTTATCACATGATCCCAGTTCCCGAAAACATACTTAACAAATGAGCTGCTGAAGGCCTCTCTGTGCTACATCAGGCACATTCCTCCTCCTCTTGTATCCTTACAGACGTGTCACTGATAACTGTGTCATTAACTAATCTGTCAGCACCCTGCAGTCGTTACAGTACGCCGAGGTGAAAGTTCCTCGGCTGCTTTTTTAACTAGGAACAGCCATATCAGATGCAAATACTGCAGGTGGGTGACTATTTGACTGCTGAATTTGACTTTGTTAAAGATAAATTTATGTTCTCTGTGAAGCTGATGCAAATGTGCTATCAGCCTCATGTTCAAATGTCATGTATGATTAGATAAAACAAAGACTGGACAAACATAAAGTTTCGTATATTGCCCCATAACACATTCCTGAGAGCTGTTAAGCAGTTGTGTGTAAGTGGCCTTTGTACACGTTGACGTTTGTGTCTGCTTTGTAGTTACACAACAGAAGATCTAGATCAGTGGGTCCCCAAATGGTGCGGGACTTTGTGCCAACCATATATTTTCATCACAAATGGACAAAAAATAATGAATTTAATAGAACTTTAATACATTCATACACATCAAAGGGTCTGATTCATTGTAAGTAAAATAATTTGCCTTCCCGTCGAGCTCAGTCAGACAATATCTAATTAAATTAAGAATTTAGACGACCTTCGGGTTATTTTTAAACAAATATGAACGTGTGTGTCTTGAAAGTTTTACACGTTTCTGTAATATGATTTGATATGAGCTCAGCAGGGGAGCGCTGAGGTGGAAGGTGGAGGGTATCATGTTGCCCCGCAACCTCATAAACCACAGCGCAGGTCAACAGTTTGTTTTTTCAGGTGAGGTAAATGATTAATGCTTTTGCTGTCACGCAAGCAAATAAAGCCCATTCAAGGGATGTAAAGTATAGCTTAGAACTACTTTCTTTACAGGTTTGCAGCAAAGCACACACATAGTGAGCTGATTATTCCTGGTGATCAAACCTTCACATGGGCAGGTGGCACACATACTGCACAAGCACAGCCTTTAGTTCCTGAGCTGCCTTCACTCTCTGTAACTGTAAGCCTTTAAATGATGTGTCCAGAAGGTACTTGTGACAGACACAGATGTTATTTGGATTAATACTGAGCTGCCACCTTGTCTCTGTGGGTAAGAGGGGTTAATACCTCAAAGCCAGGGACAGTAAATGCACCATTTAAAGCAGGTGAAGCCACATAATCAGAGGGCAGAGTACAGACAAAAAATGAAAAATTGAAGAAATAGTAAATAACGTAAATTAATTAATTACAATAAATGAACAGGAAATTATCCACCGTGATTTATTTCTGGTTGGGTCATCCATTGATTAGACCTTCTTCAGTTAAGTACAGCAAACGCACAAAGACACAGAAATCCACGTAAGCTAATGTATAAGTAACTTACCCCATATTCTTGACTTCTGATGTCCTCAAAGGTGCACAGACTTCTCGTCACTCCGTTCATCTCTCACAGAAATAAATACTCCACACACACAATAAATAAAGAATTCAAAGCTTCGTCACGGTGTCTCTCTGCTGACCGCACACAGCAGCTCAGTCACTTTATCAGTCCTCGGCCCGGTAAGTGTGTGGGGAGCTACTTCTCTCTGCACGTCACAGTGGGAGTGAGCCACAAAAGCATGCGACCCGCCCACAAGGAGACCGAAACGGCCAAATAGGGAACTAGGGGAATCGGGAATAGCTGAGAGGGGAGGGTCAGCACCGGTATGACAACTTCTGGCACAGTGACTTCTAGAAATGTTACATCCCGATTATCACACGATGTTCAGAGAGCCATGAAAAAGTAGTAAACAGAGGAATGTGATGGCCCCTTGCTGAGCAGCGGAAGGCAACACCTACTGACTGCTGTCCAGTCAGCACACTGCTCAATGAATTATTGAGCGAGCTTGAACTCCTGACCGAGCCTGTTTAAGAAGACTCTCTCCTAAGATTACAAAGCAATGGAAACCAAAAGACTGAGTTCAGTGATTTGAGGCATTTATTCTTATTATTATTGATGTTGTTGTTGAACTTTTCTCACCAAATTCGACATGTAACTGCAAACACAATTGTTAATATAATACGTCTGCCCTATGTTAACAAATCCCAGATACTGTAGAAACCCATCCAGCCACAACAGGTTGCTCTGCAAACATATCAAGGTGGAAGCAGGCTAATTAATCTTCTGCAATGCATACACACTGTTACTATGGTGATGGCCATATTCAGAATATACAAGTAATACCTGTGGCCTACAGCACACTGGCCCCACCCACCTGCCATTCAAAGCTTCTGTTTACAAAGGGCAGCCAATCAGAAGGGACGAAACTTAAAGCAAGGTATTGGCCTTAAAGGGGAGTACGTATAAAAAAATAACGAAGCAGATTATCTCAATTAAACGGACAAAAAATGCGGTAATATGGGGAAAAATAGGTACTCAGTAAGTAAAAATCTGCAATACTACAAGTTGCTATGTAAAAAGCAAAAATATAAGGCAGTAAGATTGCTCTAAAAGTAAAACAATCAAATAAAGCTAAAGAAAACAGAGTGTAATTAAAAGGAGAAAAGAAGCTGTTACAGTGAACATGTGTTACTTATTTATGTCAAAGCTACTTATTTAATGTGTTGCCATCGCCTGAATGTTTTAGTAATTGTGTTAATGTGTTTTTGACTCCATGCATGAATCTGAAGAATTGGTTTTACTGTTTTGATGTTTAATATCCTTTATAGTTATGCTTTTCGGTTGCCAGTCATATCCTTCACAGGCCGCATCCATGGCTTTCCCTTATTGTCTGTAAATGACATCAGCGTGCCAGGGACTGGGGGTGAAAATGAACGTATATGGCCAAATATAAACCCATTCCTGTGAGGTCAGCAAAGCACAGCTCATTCACGATATCACTCAACTGCAATACCAAGCTAAGCTTGTTTTCACTACCAGGTAAATGGCTGATTTACTTTAACTGAATTGTGAAATTGTTTATTCTTTGACAGCAAAGCATAACCACATGTCCTCACATAACAGTTAACAGTTCAGTTCAAAGCCTAAAAATGATTTACAGCATTTCAAAACAGAACACATGAAATATTAAAATGTTCCCTTTAATCCCTTTAATGTTGACTTTACATAAAACAGCACAATAAGCTGTCCTCCAGTCACAAAACAAATCAGTCGCGTCCAAAAGCTTGACAAAAAGGTTACTTCTTTATTTTCTTTATGTGTTTATTAATTTGTTGGTGCCAGGCAGATTTTTTCAGCAGTAATGTAAAACTCCAAAGCTTACAAAACATTTATTGTTCCTGCAGAATTCCTACTGTTGCACGACCTGGGCTGCATATTTCTACAGGCCACCCCGAAGGCACAAAGGTGACAGAACAAATGAGTAACAGAGTGAGCGTTCCTCTGCTGGCATGTAGCTGATGCAGCAGCAGCTGATCCAGCTCTGCACAGACCTCAAATTGGATAACGACTTTAGCGGCGTTTAGGAGCAAACAACAGCTCAGAGTGACACACAAAAGGATGAAGTTAAGTGAATTCGAACCAGGAGCAAAAACCAGGAGCACAAAAGCAGGAAAAGCCTAACCAGGCATTAGCGAAATTGTCTACATGACCTGCATTTTTAATAAGTAATCACTTCAGGGTAACCAGTCACTAACCAAGAATGTAACCTTTATATCAGAGTGGTTGCTTTCACTAATGGTTGATTTATCACTGGGAATGAAGTTCCTCCACAAACTAGAAGACCAGCACGTGTACACCTAATGCACACACCAAGCAACAATCCTAGTCCTGATTATGAGTTTACATCATGCCATTGGTCGCATGCAGACGCACTGATCCAGAGATCAGACAGCAGACTGTTATGAGAGTCTATGTTTTCATACATGCACGCATTAGACTGAGATCACAGAGTGAGTCAGACTCCTGCTAGTCGCATTCAGTCGTCCTTCTTATCTGTTTGGAAGAGTATGTCTTAAGTTGTGCCAACTTCAAATATGCACATAGCCCGGACGAGCTTTGTGTTTTCAGATCCTCAAGAATCTGACAAGCCTGTCTGGACTAAAGTCTTTGTAGACGACTAAATGGAAATGTCTCATTGGCTACCGCTACCTTAAAAGGGCTAACACAAGTGAGTCAGGAAGAGTGCTGCTCTGTGAACGTGTCCCTGCTGAAGCCCAAACATAACCAGATAACAGTTTCAACAAACGCTGTGACAGAAAAAAGGTAAATGCAAATATAACAAAAGACCATAAAACAACCTTCATTTTATACTTACTGGATGTACTTGGTGAGGGAGAAGGAAAATCACACTCAAATAAAATACAGTATTTATCTTTCACATACTTGATGTCAAATCTGGAACCACTCTGTGTTCATGTGTGTGTTTCTTAACTTAGATACTTCTAGCTTATTGGGATTTGTTCATCTCACTCCCGGTGAGCCAGTGTGCACGTCTGATATGGTTCAACAGAAATTCCACCAATACTGTAGGATTTTTTTTAACTTTATGCACTCATCCTTTAACTCTTTCCCACTTATAGACAACATTTGATAAACCTCTTTTGCACCTTGGTATATATCCATAAAGATGTGGTTTGCAGCTTTTTCCAAGGGTAGCTGCACAGGCACAGATCACACTCACTACTGATGCACATCCAGTTGTTTTGAAGGTTATTCCCAGTCGGCTTTCAAGGTGTAAAGAGTTAAAAATAAGTCGACAGTTTACGCATTTCTTGAGTTGTACACATTGTTCTGGGGCATTAAAAAAAATGAGTTTAAGCCAAAATTCAAATATAAAAGACTGCATTAAGTTTTTCCTAAATTGAGACTTTAAAATATTGATATCTAACCATGTGACCTGAACAAGAACACAACATTGTCTGACCTGCTATAACTGGGTTAAAAGTGCACTTCTGTGTAATGCAGAGAGGAGCTGACAAACTGATGAAAATAATAATGACGCTATAAGTGTGGTCACATACTTTAGATTATCAAAGTGAAGCTTACAGAAAACAATGGCTCATTTCCTGTCTTGAGGGCTGCGGTTACCACTGAGGATGCACAGGTCATGTCCTTACACACAGATAAAAAGGATGAGTCCCTCTGGAGTGACTCTTTTTTATTATGTTTACTTCTAGGGAGCAAAATCACGAGCTAATCATCTACTAAATTATAACAAGCAGAAATACGGGAGGTGGGTTTGAGCAGTTAGTTAGAAAAGTTGAATTTGGGCGCTGTTGTCAGTTTCCTTGTAAAAAAAGAAAACTTACATAACACGCTTTAGTGGAATCATGATATCAGAATCTGGACACAGCCCTCATTTAGCGTTGAACACAAGAAAAGTTATTTTTAAAGCACTGCATGATGACAGTCTTTGCTCCACTCCTTATCTTTTTTATTAATTGTGCACTGCAATTACAACAGAACAACTGAAAACATTAGTCACAGTGTGTGGGTAATTTCACTGCTTCTGTTTTTATTGTGTTTCTACATGTGAAACCCCTGAAGGCAGACAGAAATATTTTCACACCTTCGGCAGGGCAGTTTCTCAACAACAGGAGCCATACGTAACGACAAACACACCACGATTTCTAAAGCCAACACACCCAGCTCTTTGGCAAATCAGCTCTCAGGTTTAATGCTGTGTGCTGGAAAACAGGAATCATATGGAAACCCAATCCCACCCACGGAAAGTATGTTCTAGTCTAGCAAAACAGGTATTTTACAAACATTAAAGGTGTGACTTCATGCCAATAAGTTTGTTCCAAGAAAATATTTACAAGTTCAACTCCCAGTGAGAAGGAAAGGAAAGGCACATTTTACCTCTTTTGTAGATCAATCGCACAATAGCTCCATGGGAGGTAAAATAACTTTGTTAAAAAATCAGCAAGACTTAAAGTCTGTGTGTGCCGATGTGCCAAAAAGGATGTAAACACATAAATAACCCAGGGAGTTGGTGAAGTGTTCCCTCCAGGGTGCTGACTTTGATATCTTTTTTAAAAATGCAGCAAAAAAACCCCTAAAGTCATAAAATGTTGTGTCTTAAAGAGCAAAAGCCACAGATTTGTTCCCAGTATAGTGAGGAGAGTTTGCTGATTGTCTCCTTTCATTATTTCACTCATTTGCACTTCTGTAGAAGCTTCCTTGAACTTGTTTTCACGTTGACTTGGTACATTCCTGGAACGCTTCACCCAGTTGTGCTTCTGACACCAACAAACCATCCACCACTGGGAGATTCACGGTGCCGGCTCAAACACACTGGGCTATTTGTAGTAACATGCATTGCACGCCCTAATCCTATTTACACAGTTAGAGCTTCGACAAACAGATGTTTTTAATTCGTCTTAAGTCTGTCAGGGTGTTGCACAGGTTGGTTTCGGGATTTTCATGCTCTTTGCTGTGTGAATGTCCACTTTTAACAGTGTAATGTTTAATTATGATGATGATAATAATCGTGCAACTGTTTCTTTAAAAAAAATGATTCCAGTCACACAATAAACAAAGTTAGAGGCAGATTTGGCTTAGAGCGTTACGGTCATGTTTGTTCCAGAAATGTAAAAACATGATGATAACAGTGTACTGAGAGCGCGGGAGCCCAACGCACGGTTGATTTCTGCTCTTCTTCTGATGTCGCTTTGTGAAATGTCAGATTTAACTGAGAAAAGTGTCTTCCAGTTTAATGTTACTAAGTCTTGTTTGCTTGTTGCCTCATCCTTTGTTCTCTAACTGGCCTCATCAATGTGCCAGCATGTCAGTTTGTTCTGGGGTGTTGGAGAATGTATGAGCTGAGTCAGAAAGCTGAAATCTAACAGACAAGAAAGCAAAATATTCATCCAGATTTGACTGACCCCTGTAATCACATGGATGTGTGCCTGTGTTGATAACATCTTTTATCAGCACAGCAGCTGTGGTTGATTCTGCTCTGCTTGATGGATATCACAGGCGTGATGAGCAGAAACAGTTATGCAACAGGAGACACCCGGAGTCAAAACAACACTCATTTGTGGCCTCTACAACAAGCAAAATGTGCAGTTTTAAAACAATTTATAGCTTGTTGTTCTATTCTGCCACAGAGCGGAACATCAGGGGTGTACTTTGGATCTCGCCCCATGACAGCTCGGACAGACTCCAGCCTCCTGACAACTCTGAACTGGATAAGTGGCAGAAGATGGATGCTGTTCTTTTTGTTATTGAATCTACAAAGTGCCAACCTAAAATCTGTGTAATTCTGCTGTCATTCTCTCAAGTGTTCATGCAGGATGTATAGGCTACTTCACTCACTTAAGGAAAGACAGGCATTTAAGGACTCAGTACACTTGAAACTGTGTGATGAAAAAAAAAAAAGACAGCCACAGAAGACTTTTTACCATAAAGTCTTCTGTACTGTAAAAGTACAGCTATGTTAAAAACATTTATGAATGAAGTGTAAGTCATGCCTCTGTGTTAGAGCCTTGGGGCAGGTAAACTGAAATAAACAGAAACTGTGTTATCAGAGTTATTAATTACACCTGTGGTTTTCTGTGCACACTGGCAACATGTCATTAAAAAAAAAAACATTCCTCCAAAAGAGCTGGAAGCAGACTGGAATAAAACTGCTTAGAAATCATAGCCAGATCCAAATACGCACTTATCAAACAGTAATAGGAAACAGACTTCAGTGGAACTCACCTTTAATTCCTGAGAAGTTTGGTGCTGCTGCCAAAACAAACATGAGCAATCTTTGCGATATTGTATCTTTGGAAGTGATACTATACAGACAGCATTTATCAACTGCAGGTTTAGATTAGAAGTGACAAATGTTAGTTTGTAGATTTCTGTGTTATATGTGGCAGCTGAGGGTTAATGTCTAGGTGTCTGTGAAGGCTCTGTCATCCAGGTCATGGTAATGTAAGGAGCTTGGAAAGACAAGCGACTCGACGTCTTTAAGTTATTTTCAAGAAACTTAAAAATTCGTCCAGTTGCTTTTCTTTCCAAGCTCCTTAGGCTAATGTCTGCAGTTACAAATTCCTTCCTTGTATCAACAGTTTAGGCTGCTGCTGGTGTAATGGTGTGGGGGATATTTTTTGGAACACTTTGAGCGCTTGGTACCAACTGAGCATCATTTAGAGCGTATCTGAATATTGTTCTTCATCATGTACGTACTTTTATTTTTTATTTTTATTTTTTTTTAATTTTATTTTATTTTCACTTACTGAATATGGGACAGACTTGACTGGGGGAAAGAAGGGGAGAAAGAAAGAGGGAAAGAGAAACAGCTGAGAAGAGGGACGGGGGAGAAGGGCAAAAAACAAAAACCAACAGAATGAGCAGAAAAAGAAAAAAAAGAAGAAAAAAAGAAAAAAAATACATATATCAATCACCTGGATCACCTGCTGAGAAAGAAAAAAGAAAACAAGCAGAAGAGAACAAGAGTAATAGAATAAACAACATCACAATGATATATGGGAATATGACAGTAAATACTAAATATTAAACATTATTGTGCAGCACATAAGATCAACAGAACACAGTGTGCTTTGAGGTAGGAGCCAAAAAGGGTGTAGTTTGTGGGTGTGATCACCCGTGTGTACACCTGTGAGCATGGACGCGTTTGTTTTTTAAAAGGTTCCTTCATGTAATGATCTGCTAGAGGGTGCGGGGGGGCCACAGCCCTGTCTTCCAGGGGATGAAGCAGGTATGGTGGAGATCAAAACTCCAGACATCCAGAGGCCCCCAGAATACAAGAGACCAAGGAAGACCAACAGAGGGGCAGCCGCGCCACTGTCCCAGAAAGAGCTGAGGAGAGTCCCAGATGAGGGCTCACTCAGCAGCCGCGGAGCAGAAGCCAGGGGGAGTTGCAGTGACGCGCCCGTGAGCTCCGCCGGCAGCCAGCCGTGCCTGAGTGACCGAGCCCCAGGCCGAGAGGCCGGGGGCTCGTACGTACTTTTATGACCACACTGTGCTCTTCTGATGGCTGCTTCCAGCAGGATAACGTATCATGTCACAAAACTCAAATCATTTCAAACTGTTTTCTTGAACATGAGTTCACTGTATTCAAATAGCATCCACTGTCACCAGATCTCAATCCAAACCAACAGAGCACCTTTGGGATGTGGTGGAACGGGAGAATCTCTTCATGGCTGTGCAGCAACACTATGATGCCATCATGACAATATGGACCCTGCTGTCTCAGTCAATGAGAGATACACAGAAAGAGAGGCAGGCTAGGGTACAAAATCCTATCAAGTAAAAACTTTCACTGTGAAGTAGGGCTGTTGTCCTCTTTAAATTAATAGATTTAATGTGGCTTAATTATTGCAATACAAAAAAACAAACAAACTTAATTACAGACAGCTTTAAATGTTTCCAGCCAACAATGACAGCGTACCAGCATCTTTTGATTCAACATGTTTATCTGCATTTAATAAATCATATTCATTACTATTTTCCAGTTTCTCTGAAAACAGTTTTACACTACGGAAAAAAGTGATTTTAACTTCAACTGATTTTTCAAAAATGTTTACAAAATTAAAAAAAAAAAAAAACATTTACAAAACTCATTGTCAAGTGAATTACAGATGATTCTTTAACAACTTCAAGGCATTATAATTACATACAAAGTAGATACAGCATAAGTTTAACTGGTTTGATATAAGGGAATGCACAGGAGCTGCGCAGCTTTAATCTTCTGACTAATTGAAAATTTTGGCTACTACTTTTGCTCTAAAAGTGAAAAGGCTTTTTCATTTCATATTCAGAACAGTTGTTAAGTGAAAAGACTGTTTCCTGTCAGGATGGACCACAAAACCAAAACACTGGAAATCCTGGAAAACCAGGAATCCTGTTCAGATGCAGAAAAGACTCACCAGGTAAGTCTAACCTGAACTTTCACACATTCTTCCCATTTCTCCCATCACACCACAAACAGAATTTATGTCTCTCCCCAAAACAATAAATATAAGATGGCAATTTTGTTATAATTGTACAATTCAGCTTCCCTCTGTATTATTTGACGTTGAATTCTGTCATTGAATGTCTCAAATGTATCGGACATATTCCATAGCTAAAAATTTAAACAAAAACTAAATATTTTTGTTTTCAGTGAAAAAAAATCACTTTTTATTCAGAAACAACAAAATGCAATCCACATAAGGTTGTGTTAGTAATTTAACTTTCAGAAAATGTAAGATTTTTTTATGTGAGGTTGTTTGTATCTACAATTAATGCTCGCAGTGTCAACATTTGGTCCACGTTTGTTAGAAAATCTACGTCATTTCTTTGCATTGTGTAGAACAACAGCAGAGGAAAAAAGTCCAACATGTAAATAAGGAAATGATGAGGATTTCGCTCAAGGCAAGACGATCAGCTTTAAGTGCTTGACCAGAGGCTTCATCCCTGAAAAAGACATGATGAACTTGTACCAAAAACAAACAAAAAAAAGAAAATCATAACCTGCTTGTTTTTTGTTTTGTTTCAGATTGTATTTCTTCTCATGCAGTTAACATACAGACTTGGTTAGTGATACGTTTTTGTATGCTGGAGGCTTTTGACTAGTCCCCAGTGCCTGCTGGTGTACAATGTGCATCAAATGGAGGGATTTCAACTGTACCCTGGAGGACACCTGCATATATTGAATGCTGAAGGAAATTCCCTCAAATGTTGAGGATGTTTTGTTTCCTTCAATTCATACTGGTATGCAAAAAAAAAAAAAAAAAAAAAAAAAAAAAAAAAAATGTCATTACCTCCCCAGGTTCCCCTGCCTCATTGTCTGTAGTGCCTTTTGGCCTTACTCCAAGCCTATAAACTGCACACTCTCCTCCATAGTCTTGGCAGAGTTTTATTTTCCCACCTTCGACCTGCTCTCAGAGCGTTGCTTTAACAGGAGCTGGTCTGAAGGTTGCTCTCTGTGAGGATGGAGGTGATGGTGGAGGAATCGTAAAGACTGTCGTCATCGTCTGAGCTGAGAGCTGATGAATCCAAAGCTGGGCGTATTGCTGCCTGAGTTTTCCTCCTGTGAGACATAATAATCACTATCAGTAACCACATTCACAAAATCAGCTGCCGTCAGGTTTGATAAGGGAAAAAAGACTGTCTACACAGCTACAGTCATGGCAGGAAGTTTACATACACTCATCAGGAATCCACACAGCCTTTAGGCATAGTGTAAAAATCTTTCAATACGCTTCAGGTCAGGGTTTTGGGAATGCCATTCCAGAAGCTTAATGTTTGTCTTTTTTATCCATTTCAAAAAACTATTTTGATTTATGTTTGGGATCATTGTCCTGTTAAAACAAACAACTGTGTCCAAGTTTAAACCATCTAGGTGTTTACATGCTTGTACAGTGTTTTTACGTTGGAAAGCTTCACCTTTAATCATCCAAACATACCTCATGTCATTGTGGTTAAATAACAAAATCTTTGTGTCATCTGAGGTAAACCGTTTGGGTCTTCTTGGAAAACTGGTGACAGAGCTGAATAACTTGTGCTTACATTATGATTGGTTGAAATCATGACCTTGGAATCTGCAATTGTTTAGAAATGGCTCCAAGAGACCTAAATCCATAATTCTCATTCTTAGATTTTCACTGAGATCTGTCAAAAAATTATTTTTATGCCAGCAAAGAGAAACTATCAACTGTAGTTAACCACGATCACTAATGAGTGTTAATAGGCCTTGGCCTTACCAAACACCAAAGTCAATTTAAACCTAATTCTTGTTTTTTATTAGTCATTGAAGATGCTTGCTGTACAATCAATCCACCATTGAAGACAGAACAATTCAAAGAAATCTTTAAAAGCCCAAAATGTCCATGTCCATGATGAGTGTACATCAACATCTGAGCACGAGTCTGATCATCCTTAAAGTGGTTGGATACCCCGCCCTCTGCTGGTAAAACCAAAGAACTACATGCAATTCATTGGAACTCGTTAGAGGATGTTTGTAATTTAATTTCCCCTGTGGTATATGAGTAATGTACCGTTTTAGTTTAATGAAATCGCCGATCCACATGTGGCTGATTGCTGGAATGTTTTACACACATCAGACTGTGTAATGCTGCACCTCAGGGAGGCTGTGTGAATCTTTACCATGTGTCTGTATCAATGTGTCACAGCTAAACAATGTGAGTTCACTTATCATTACATCATGTGAATGCAGTTTTTTTCATTCTGTGACGCAAGTAGGAGGAGATGGTGTCTCTCTCAATTACACACACACACACACACACACACACACACACACACACACACACACACACACACACACACACACACACACACACACACACACACACACACACACACACACACACACACACACGGCTGTGATAATCTGGCTGCCAAGAAGAGCCTTGCATAATCGTTACCAGAAGCTCACATTGAGTAACAAATTGGAAGAGAAAAGAGGAATGGGACAGGAAAAGGAAGCGCTTACTTAAGCTCAGTCTCCAGTGCTGTGACTCTGGTCTGCAGAGCCTCTTTCAGCTCCATTTGTTCCTCCAGGTCTCTCTGAGCTTTTCTTCTCATTCCGTCTAACCTTTCCAGCTCTGTCTCTCCTTCATCCACCTGCCTCTTCAGAGCCTTCACTCTCAGAGCAAGCTGCAACACCAGTTGACATTTAAGCATGGTTTGCCAGTATGTGTTTCAACTTTTCCACTTTCTGTGAGTGGATTTCTGTATTTACATTCAGCACATGGTAAATATTTATACCTGGTCTCTCTGTTCAGTGTGTGTTTGTCTTTCCTCATCCAGTGTCATATTGAGGTCTTTTAGCTTCCTCTCCAAACGACGTTGTGTTGCCAACACAGTGTTCTTCTCTCTTGAAGTCAGAAAAAGAAAGCAAGACTTCTCAGCTACTGAGCAAAACCGCTTACCAACTCACTGCTGTTACATGTTACAACTAGAAACAGTGACTCAATCACTTGACAGAAAAACGAGCACGACCTAGAAAACCTACAAAACCAATTTAATGAAACGTTTAATTTACTAGATTTTAGGATTGTCCTGAACAACAACTCATGATCGTCATCAATTAATACCTGTGATGCCATCTGGAACAAAACAGTAGCATACTCTATTTGGACAAAAGCCACATGTCCTAATCGTTTAAATCAGATGTTCTCGGTCACAGGTGTAATTTCAAGCACCTAACCATACAGTCTGCCTTTACAAACATTTGTGAACAAATGAGTTGTTCAAATGAGCTCACTGAAACTGAGTGTGGTACTGTAATGGTCTGTGACATTTCATCATTTCTGCAAAGTGGAAGCATCTAGGAACCACAGGAATGAAGTGGCAGACTACATAAAATTATAGAGCAGGGTCGCTGAATGCTGAAGCACATTAAGCATAAACGTCAGTGCTCTGGTGGCTCACTAATAACAATGCATAATAATCACTTTTGTGAGTAAGAGGAATGTCAGACTCATTCTTTACATTTCTATACAAAAATCTACAAAAACATTCTCAAACACAGCAATAAATAAATAGTTTCACTATATAGATCAACATGAGTGCAGTAGTTGCTGTTTTCACTGCACCTCTCTTCGCTCCGCAGACGGTCTTCCAGCTCCTGGATTTTGCTTTCCAGCTGGGAGACTCCTACAGAGGTACGCGACTGACCCTCCATGTCAACCACACGACTCCTCAGCTCCTTCAGCTGCAAAGACAGACATGAGCAAATATGATGTTAAAAAGTATAGACATGTTGGATGCAAACCCAAAGGCTTTATTTGTAATTAAATCGATAATACATGAGAGTTAAACAATACTTTGGTTAACTTAGCAAACACAAATTTGGTGCATGTGCACATACATGTCTCTCCATTGCATTCTTGTCCAGCTCCAGGTCCTGCTTCGAGGATCTCTCCTGCATGAGCTCAGAGCGGAGCTGATCGATCTGGTCTCTGCTGCGAGCCACACGATCAGTCAGCATATCCACACTGCTTCTCTCCTCCTCCACCTCCACCTCCAAACGCTTTAGTTTGTCCTGATAGAAACAAGAAGAGATCAGTTTAATAAGCTGCTCAGAGGAGACACCGCTGGAAAAACCACACTAATAAATAAATCACACTACTTGTGTTTATTAAAATAATCAGAATTTATCATATTTTGATAGCTATGCTACCCTTGATTTATAAATGTAATAGATGTGCAGACTGTCACAGAGTCAGTGCATGCAGAGCACAACTATTAAAAGCTGTGAGCACAGTATCCATGGGTTACACTCCCAAATGACTCATTCTCCCAAACCAGGAGAGGAGCAGATGAGCCGCTTACCTCCAGGATGCGAATCTCTCGGGTTTTCTCATTGTGGCTGTTTTTGCTGGCCTCCAGCTCTCCCTCCAGGTGGCGCAGCCTGTTGGCGAGCAGCTCTTTATCCAGCTGGTGGTTGTCTCTCTCCTCACATGCAAGAAGCAGCTCCTTCTTCTGCCGTGATATCTAGTTAGAGCGATCAGATTTTTTTTAGAAATGTCATGCATGTGCTAGAGGAAGTAGAATTAAACCCTTGATTATTATTCAGACAGGATATAGTGCCATAACAGTTTGGGTTGATTCCCTTTGAAATGAAGGATCATTTTACACCATGCAGGGCCTTAATCAGACAGTTTTTTTTCCTCGTTACCTGTCTATACATGAATACAATGAAAAAAAAAAAAAGAAACTCAGTCAAAAGGTTAAAAACACAAGTCCTTAAACCACAGGCACACACCTCTTCCTCCAGTTTCCGTTTATTCATCTGGCTTTTTTCCAGCTCAGAGTGAGCATCGTTTTCGTGGCGCTGCACCTCCTGCACTTCCTTGCGTGCTCGCTCTTTCTGTTCTTCCAGTTGAACCCTGAGAGCCTGCGTTTCTTCTCTTAAGGATACGTTTAGAGAGTCATACTGACAGAAGGACGGAGGCAGGCAGGACAAAACAAAAACAGAATGAATTGTGCTGTGTATCCTCCAGTGAGCAGAGAGGACAAGATATAGACTTTTTTTTCATTTGCACAGGTATAAAAATGATCCATCCTTCTTACGTCTTTGTTGAGTTTCTCTAGAGCTCTCTCCTGCTGTTGTTTAGTGTCCTCGAGCTGGCTGATGGTCTGTTTGAGGGCCTCCTTGTCCTTTTCTGTATCCTCCAAACGCTGGCTGAGTTCACGGTGCTCCTGGCTCAGCCTGGAGGCTTTCCTCTTAGCCTCATCGAGCTCAGATCTCAGGCCTCTAACCTCAGTGTGGAGTGCGAGCTCTGCCTCTGAGCTCTCTGTAGCATTGCTTTGCAGCTGAGCCTGAGGAAACCACAGAGGACATCCAAATAAGCCTTAATGTGAACAGTTTCCCAGGCATCACTAAGCTGGGTGGTGCTGTAAGGGATGCAACCTTACCTCTAATCTTGAGATTTTCTCTTTTAGACGAGCAGTCGCCTCCTCCTGCTCCTGCTGGGCATCATGGAGCGAGTTAATGTCCAGGTGAGCTCTGCTTAGCTGTGCCTTACTGGTGTCTAGTTCCTCTTCAGTCAATGAGAGCTTCTTTTTGAGCTGGGCAACTTCACCTTGGGCCTCATTAAGCTTCTGCTCTAGCTCTGAGATGGTTGCTGGGTCTGGCAGCTACAGGCAGGAAGAAAAAAGATAAACCAGAGGATAAACCACAGTCATTTAAACAGATGCTTTTAATACCAAAACTACCACATTCAGAGAAATGTGTCGACCAAACTGGCTAGTTTTTATGATTAAAACAGGAGTTTAAATTATTATTATTTTTGCTGGGAGATTAAACCTACCCGTTTATTTTTCTCTTGTGCTTTAGCAAAGTCCTCCTTGGCCTTCTGTAACTGGCCCTTCAACCTGTCAATCTCATACTTCAGTTCAGCCTCTTGGTTCTGGTGAGATTTTTTCAAAGAGATGACCTCCATGACCTTCTTGTCAAACTCCACCCTCATTTTCTCTACCTCAGACTTGCCCTTCTGCAAATCAGCTTTGCACTGCTGGAGCTCCTAAACAAAAATGTAACATCTTGTTAAACAGATCATTCAGCAAAGCCTCCGTGATCAGATGAAGTATAGCGTTTGTCTACTGCACCTGGCTGAGAGTCTGTGTGTGGCTGGAGTCTGGTGTCTGTTGTTTCATGGAAGTCATTTTGTCTTGGAGTTCCTTTAATTCTTCCTCAAATTCCTCCTTCTCCAGACGGGTTTGCAGGAGTCTAAGAAATGTGCACGTGCATCTGATCTTAACCAATCAATCCATATATAATTGTTTTAAATAATGTTTTATTATCTGATCAAGAGCAGTTTGATTGTATTCGTTAATCATTCTGATGTATCAGAATTTGCTTTGGTGTTTTCATGGAGGTAAAAGATTATTTTTAAGTGACACAATAAATTGATTTCCAGCTACCACATAGCAGTCAAATAAATTCACAAGAAAAAAAAGTCTATATTATAGTTTTTGCTAAACACACACAAATAAGGCCATCCACACCACACTTCAGCATCTTAAAATGGACAGTTTATGCCAAAATCTAATTTACACATTTTTCCTCTGTAGTGCTTTTTTTTTTTAATAAATAAAGATTGTGCACGTGAAAAGTGAAAATATTTATTATGGATTGCATTTATATAGTGCTTTTCGAGACCCTCAAGCGCTTTACAATTCCACTATTCATTCACTTTCACATTCACACACTGGTGGAGGCAGCTACAGTTGTAGCCACAGCTGCCCTGGGGCAGACTGACAGAAGCGAGGCTGCCATATCGCACCATCGGCCCCTCTGGCCAACACCAGTAGGCGGTAGGTGAAGTGTCTTGCCCAAGGACACAACGACCGAGACTGTCCGAGCCGGGGCTCGAACTGGCAGCCTTCCGATTACAAGACGAACTGCCAACTCTTGAGCCACGATCGCCCCAGTTCTTAGATTAAACTGCTGACTGAGTTTAAAAAAAGTTTTATGGTTATGATTTCTCCATAGACATTAGCAAATAAAATAGATGGATATATACTCTATTTTACTAGGTACACCCGTTTAACTACTCATTAACACAAATATCCAGTCACATGGCTGCAACTCAATGCATTTAGGCTCACAGCTTTAGACATGGTCAAAACTGAAGGTGAAACAGCATCAGAATGGGGAAGAAAGATGATTTAAGTTACTTTGAATGTAGCATGGTTATTCGTGCCTAATGGACTGGTCTGAGTATTTCACAAACTGCTGATCTATTAGGATTTTCCGTACTCTGTGTCTCTATGGTTTACAGAGAATGGTCTAAAAAAGACAAAATATCCAGTGAGCGGCTGTTCTCTGGGGAAAATGCCCTGCTGATGCCAGCGGTTAGAGGAGAATAGCCAGAATTCCTTAGGTTGGTGGGAAGGGGGCAGTAACTCAGATAATCTCGTATTACAACTGAGATGAGCCTCTAACACACAAAATATTGATCCTTAAAGTAGACGGGCTATTGTATAAAGAAGACCACACCTGGCGCCTCTGCTGCCAGCGAAGAACAGAAAACTGAAGCTAAAATTCACACTGGCTCACTAAAAATGGACAACAGAAGAGGATGCCTGGTCTGAGAAGTGTCGATTTCTGCTGTGACATTCAAATGTTGGGGTCCAACACGAAAAGCATGGATCCAGCTTGCCTTGTATCAAAGGCTTAGGTTGCTGGTGTAATAGTGTGGCCTCCACTGCTACAAGAACTCAATTCAACAGAGCACCTTTGGAATGTGGAGAACAGGAGATTCACATCACGGATGGACAGCTGACAAATCTGCAGCAACTGTGCGATGCTATCATGTCGACATGGACCAAAATGTCTGAGGAATGTTTCAGCGCTTTGATCAATCTGTGCTACAAAGGATTCAAAAGTGCTAATTTGTTATTAGCAAGGTGTATCTAATGGACATGGACAAAAGATGTAAATTTGATTTTGGAGTTAACTGTCCGTTTAAAGCTTTATGCTTAGACACTGTTTTACAGTAACTCAGCCCACTATATCAACACAACGAAGAACAGGAAAATAGAATTTTTTAAGGTTCAAATTGTGACTAGACAACTAGACACATTAAAAGTAGAACTAGAACAAATATGATCCATATTTGATTGTTGGTTTTAGACACAAACACTTTGATTTGGCTAAAAATAAAATCATGAAATACGTTTATTGAGAGCGAATGGCCTTGACACTATAGACAGTTGTTAGCACAGTTCAGCACATCTACAGCTCAGTAAAGCTAAACAAACACTGTTTAGTTTGCGACTCTCACTGTGTTTCAGGGTGGCTGGGTGTCTCTCTGACAGAGAGGGTGAGAAACATTTACCAGGTAGAATGAGAGAGAAAGAATGGAAACACATTAGTAAAGAGAGTGCAAAGGAAAACATGACAAGATGATGACAAAAATCCATGTCCACGTGAACACTGGAAATGTCAAAGTCAGGTCAGCAATGATGACTAAACACTGCGAATGATACGACTGTTACATCAGAATGTATTAAGACTCACTCTTGTTTAGTTGTTCGAAGTTCGTCTCTGGTCGAATGAAACTGCTCCATCCAGTGGCTGCTCTCATCTCGACAGTCCTCCAGCTGCTGCTGCAGGGAGCGAACTGACGCATTTACACGCAGGCGCTCTGCTTCAATCCCTGCATGAGACTTAAGTAGGAGACAGAAAAACTGATCACCTGTTGTGTCATTTCGCTTTCGTAGTGTGTGTTAAATCACTCTTTTTGCATTTGAATGGCTTTTCCTTTCAAATATTCAAGTAAAACTCAACAAATGCTGCACTTTCACAAACACACAGAAAAGCTTTCATCTCAGTCCTTGGAAAGGCTATCGAAATTAAATCATTTTCTGTTGTATGAACCATTTTCAGTATTAAAATCCTTCAACTTGTTTTAGAAATATAAAGAAGCAGCAGTATGGCTTCATACTGAGAAAGAGCTCTACAGATGTGATGTTTGCTTTCAAAGTGTTGGTGAAGAAGTATAGAGAAGGTCAGAAGGAGCTGTGTCTTATGGATCGAGAGCGAGCATATGATAGTAGCAAAGAGTCAGGAGTAGCAGAGAAGCATGTGAGGCTTGTGCAGGACATGTATGAGGACAGCGAGACAGTGGTGAACGGCTGGAGTGACAGATGGGTTTACATCAGGGATCAGCATTGAGCCCATTCTTGTTTGCGATGTGGACAGGTTAACAGATGAGGTCAGCCAGAAATCACTGTGGACTGTGATGTTTGCAGTCGACACTGATCTGTAGTAAGAGTAGCGAGCAGGTGGAGGTATGCTCTGGAGAGAAGAGGAATGAAGGCTCGCGGAATCAAGACAAAGTACATGTGTGAATGAGAAAGAGGCAGGTATAACAGCGAATATGCGAGGAGTAAATATAGTGAAGGCAGACGAGTTTAAATACCTGGGGTCAAAGCAGCAGACAGTGCACAAGAGAGGAAAAAGAGTGCTGGAAAGGTGGAGCGGATAGCAGTAAGAGTGAAAGGAAAAGGTTACAAGATAGTGAGATCTGTTTTAATGTATGGTTTGGAGACGATGGCACTGACATTGAGATTTTCATTAGGAGTGACCAGAATGGACAAAATTAGAAACGAGTACATTAATGGAAGCGCTCGGGTCAAGCAGACAAAGAGAGGCTACGCTGAGATGGTTTGCATATGTGCAGAGGAGGAATATAGTGGTACAAAGGATGCTGAAGATGGAGCTACCAGGCAGGAGGAGGAAGGAGAAGACCACAGAAAAGGTTCGTGGATGTAGTGAAGGAGGACACGCGGAAGGTTGGTGTGATAGAAAAGGAGGCAGATGATCTAATGTGGTGACCCCTAAACCAAGCAGCTGAAAGAATGAGACAACCTCCTTGCTGCTGTTTCTTAAGAATTACAGGCTGTTTGACCAATTTCAGTTTTTTAACTTATTTTTCTTCTTTATTTTTAACATGGCTGTACATATAAAATGTTTTGTACCTACATAACTTTTATTCTTTATCCCGCTGCATTAGCGTGGCAGGATAATGATGACAGAATAGAATTTCCTGGATCAATAAAGTATTTATCCATCTTTCTACATGCCAACTGTAAGTGATGCTCAGTTTGCTACTGTGAGTGCACACCTGAGACACCTGCTCCATGCTGCTACGGAGCTTGTCCATATCCGCACTGTACTGCTCTCGCAGCGCCTCAATTTCTTTGTCATGTGATGCCACCTCTTCCTTCAGAGCGCCCTTCAAAGCTGTAAGCTCCCTCTCTCTCTGTCGCAGTGTCTCCTCCAGCTTCTTTTTTAGTTGCAAAACTTCCATCAGCTGCGCCTGACAAGAAACCAGATCCTGCACATGCAAGGGAAATACAGCATTAACCTGATAACTCTGACCACTCGCTCATAAAAATGTCTTAAATGAACATCAACTTCCTGTTTCAGAGTAAAGGATTTTTCAAACGAGTGTAAAAAATAGAAGCTACACAGCAGTTTATTTAAAAAGTGGGGTGAGATAAACGATCCCGGTGCATCAGTGTTTGTGTGTGTGTGTGAGAGGCCAAATGTCTGAGATACCGTCTTGTTGCTGCTCTCTCTTCTCAGCTCATCTTGAAACTCAGCCATCTGGTCCTCCATATCTCTGACCCGCTTCTCAGCGTTTTCTCGATCCATACGCAAATGAGTCAGCCTTCAAGGAAATGAGAATAAAAACACGCCTGTGAGGGATTCTTTGAATATAACCGGCACATTTGTTTTGTGAATAAGCTACAGTAGCTGCTTGTGTCATCCAACTGTCTAGCATGTAGCAGTACCATGCCCTTTGCTGCTTTCCCTTGTAAATGTGTTTGCGTGTGTGCATGCCATTATGGTCTTACTCCGATTGTGTTTCGTTTAATTCATTTTTCTTCCGGTCCAGCATCTCCTGGAGTTGCAGATTTTCATCCAGACAACTCTCCAGCTCTGCTTTCAGAGCAGGATCAGAATTGCTAACAGAGGCCTACACACAGACAGACATGATGAATAAATGAGGGCAGTGAAACATAACACCGTCTGCTCTGCTGGCATAAACAATGGGCTTTTAGGAAATGTTGAAGCAGGGTTGCATTTGTGCACCAATCAATATGTGTAAGAGATTTAAGTTATAAAGAGCTATTAGAGATTAAGACCTGCCCAGCTTCCTTAAGACAACATATAATGGGTAATTATTTAGATTAGTGTGTGTGTGTGTGTGTGTGTGTGTGTGTGTGTGTGTGTGTGTGTGTGTGCTGCTGACCCGACCAGAGAGCTTAAGGGATTAATCTGAGGATTAATCTGAAGCACACTCCAAGCTAAGGAACCCCCCAGTCCTCCTGGTAAGATTTGTTAAAAAGGCACAAAAACTCAGAGGACAGTTTCTGAGTCGATTTGGTTGGTGGAGTAGCTGCTCTCATTCCAAGAAGAGTGGCTTGAGTGTTTATGTGAAGCACTAGATGTGATCCGTGTAATCAGAAACGAGTTACTCTGGTAGGGTACTCTGAATGTTAACACCTTCTTGAGGCTGATTTGAGAAAAACTAGTCAGGTCCCACAAGACACCGAAACTACAGGAACCATCTTAAAATCTAGTGCACAGTTTCCACTGAAACTGAAGATAATGTGACTACAGATATGGTTCAAAGTTCACATTATGGCTCAATTTGTCCTACTCATTATTATTATCATAATGTGTCACTTTAACACTGCTGAAGTTTTAGTTTAGTGTAAATTTACTTACTCAGTGCCAGTTTACTGAAACAGTCAGCTCAAGGTATTTATATTGAACTGCAAAGGATCGTTGGGACCACCCCAACAATCAGATGATAAAGCACGTAGCAACGTTTGGGAGAAAGAACTCCCTTTTAACACAAAGAAAACTCGACCGATTGGAGGGTGAGGGGACCAAAAAGAGAGCAAAGAGGAGCACAGTGACACCAAAAAACAGTAAATAGGACAAAATACAAACTACAAGAAAGACACGAAAGTATAGATATCAATATCTCTGTCTTACTTCTTTTTCTATGCTCCACTTACCTTCCTTTCTTCCAGCAGTGCAGTTTGTAGTGCAACCACCTTTTCCTCAAGCTTTCTTTTCTCACTCATCCACTCCTCCCTCATGCTTTGTTTGGGCTGTCAACATAGTGGACATAGATGAAAACGGTCTCTTCAGTGGACAGCAAAAGAAAAACTTATAGAATTTGACACTTTCAAAACAAGCAAACCTTAAGGTGCTGAATGTTCTGGAAGATGAGCTTTACTTTGTGCCTCACGATGACATCGGTTTCACTACTCCTGTGAAAATGAGAAACTGGTCAAATGACGAATTTACAAACACGTAACTATTTGCTTTTCTACCATTTTATTTAATTAGCTGAATGCGAGCAGAGCTAATAACATGAAAGCACGTACCCTTGTCTCAGGATGTTGTATATGGTCTTCATGGCCTGCTCCTCCTCACTGCTCAGCTCTGCACTCTGACCCTGGTCCAGCAAAAGGTCAGGGGTCACCTTAAGATATAGATCAGAAAACTACTCTTGCAATAGTGCACGGTTTACGGTGGTCAAAGCTCACTGAAAATCTACTTTATTGTGCAACCACAAATAAAACCAATTCTTACTTGTGCCTCAGTCAGATTTGGTCGTTGTGGCTCCAGTGAGGCCCACTGATTCGCTGGCTGTCCAGGAATTTTGGTGACATTGCCCTGGCTGCGCCTCAAGCTGCTGTGAGTTGGCGATGGGGGTGAGGTGTAGGGATTGGCGGTGGTGAGAGGAGATGTAGCTCCTGGACGTTGCTGGGCAGGGGGCAGTCCTCTCTGCTGGCCTCCAGCATTAGCACTATCAAACCTGTTTATTAGCTTGTTGACAGACGTCTGTCTCTTGTTAGAGTGTAGCTCGTTTGGCTGAGGAGGGGGCTCGGGACTGTCCCTCACTGACCCCAGTGACCTGTTAAGCCCTGCCTGATAAGAACCGTGCCAGATATTTCTTTCAGTGCCCCTCTCTCTATCACTGACATGCCACCCCTGCTCTCTATCTCCCCTTACTCCAATTCCTCCATCCAGATTCCCATAACTACCAGACTTTCCATCTCCTGGTGGTCTAGATAACTGATACTCCTCGTTACTCGGCCCTCCATCCCTGTCGAGAAGCGACCCATGAGACTGAGCCCGGCGTAGTAGCCCTCCCTGCTCTCCTCCTCCTATGTAACCTCCCTCTGTTCCTGGCTCTGCCTTCCCTCTGTTCCGAGGAAGGCTATTATAGCCAGAGGAGTACTCGGTCTTGAGCTGAACCCCATACGAATCTCCTTTTTGTCCATCCTTCAGAACCACATATGGTTGGCCAGCAATTCCCTGCACTCTGACTGCTACACCATATTTAGATGTGGTCTGAGTCTTGGTCTTGGGCTGGGGTGCAGGCTGCCCTCCACCATTCTGATAGTCATTGATGAAGCGGATCTGGACACCATAGTCCACCGGGGTCGTCTGACCTGAAGATGGTGTGGTCATACTGGCAATAGTAGAATAAGAAGAAGTTAGATATATTTTTGTAATTTAAAAAAAAAAAATTCTGGCTTGAGACTAACAGTACTGTGCCAAGTATTAAGCGCGCCCTCATTTCTTTATATTTTTCTTCCAGTGAGCCAGACATTCTTGTGTTTTCTTAACATGGCCTTGAACAATAGCGCTCCAGGCTTGCTGAAGGTCTTTCAAATTTTGTCTTTGAGCACCAACTACTTTTTCACTCAAGTCCTTGACATTTTCTTTTCTTTTGCCAAGCAGCAGCCCCCCCCCCCAAAAAAACAATCATGGGCAGCTGAACAGTATCTGAAATTCATGTCCTTAAGAAAGGAAGAAATGTGTCAGCAAAGACTTGATACAGAACATAAAAGACGCATCTGACCCCTTCAGTTGATCCATCTACTGCTTTCCAAAGCCTCGTCAGACTGATGAGGCTTCATGCAATACCATCTAGAATTACTCTGACTGGCAGCAGCTTTATTTTTCAGCTTGAAACACACTGCCAATGTAGTAAAAGCATACCAGGATGGAAAAACCCCCCCACATTGGAACACTATTGGTTATGGATTGACCTCCCAGAGCCTAGACCTCAACATTATTGAAGCAATGTGGAATCATCTTAACAGAGAAAAGAACAAAAGAGCTTTGAATGTCTGTTAAGAAGCCTGGAGAACTATTCTTAAAGACTACTTCAAGACATTGCAAAAAAGCTCACCTAAGAGAGTTAAAGCTATGAATGAAGATGTTCATGATTTTCAACATGTAAACTCTGTTTCTGATATTTTGATTTCTATATGCTGTATTTCCATTAATGTTTTACCTGTAATATTAAATGTCTGCACCAAATTTTCTTCAATCAAATCACATTTTAGGTAAAACCCCCTCATGACACACAGATCTTTTGTTTCATTTGATTTTTTTGGCTCAGTTTTTTTTTTTGCCAGTTTCTCTCTTGTATGTTTTTATATTTCATCTATATGATTTAAAAGTGCAGGTACAACAATATATACCTTATATGAATGTTTTAGATTTTTTTTAAAAAAGGGAAATGATCAAAGATACTTCTACTTTGCTTTCCATGAGGACATTGACTTCTGGACCACCAATAATGGACAACCTGCTTTGTTACAACCACCCTCTAGATAAAATTCTGTGACTCTACCAAAGTATGACTACATAACAATGTTGCACATCAAGCTTTTATTCTGATAAGATGGTTACTTCTATCAGCTGTATTACTGTATTGAAGCAGGGAGGGAAAAACTTAGAGGAATTTGTGCATGTGTCAGATTTTTCCCAGAATAGAAAGATTTAGCTGAGGTATGTGTGTGCAAGTGTTTCCACACCTCAAATAGAAAATGAGTAATACTGAAAAATATATGGTGAGAGCCACACCTCAAACATCAGCTGATAATAACTTTGAGTAAATAGCAGTCTTTGATGTCATTAAGATACTGTGACTCATCGTTCATCCACCTGACCTGCACACATGAGATTATTTTTCACTGTAAACTGTAAGGCCATTTTTTAGTGTAAAAAAAAAAAACCCTCATGGTTCTATAACAAGACTGATTGTTTATTAAAAACAGATCTTCATATAGTTATTTGCTGTTTGTCAAGTATAATATTAGTGTCAGCTTTAAAATTCCTCAAATTGTGAAAACAAATGTATAGACAGTAGACTTTAATTAACAGGTAATTCTGAAAAGTAAAAAATAAGAGACACAGACTTCCTTTTAAAATACGTGTTCTGAGATTTATAGGCGCTTTCTAGCTCTTTACTGCTTATGTGGACTTTAACCTCAGTGCGCTCCATTAGTCATTAACCTGAGAGCACACACCCACATATCACTTTCCCCTGTGAGGACCAACTAAGCCTTCTGAAGCTCTTCGAAGTTTCCAAATCTAATTCCCTCAACTGAACTTTGACACCTTGAACACAGACAGCTACTACAGCAACTAGTCAAGTGTCACTACTGCTTTCATTAACTATATCTGAAATTTCTCAATTCATCTTTTTCTTGACTGCCTAATCCTAACTTTTTACACTTCCTGAATACACAAAATGAGGATTTCTAAAATAATGTTTCCATTCATTGCACTTGTTTAAGCTTAGTCACTGCCAGCCTTTTTCATCACTACTGATAATAACTTGTTTTAGGTCACCCAGTAAACCCCATCCCCCAGGACAGCACAATAGTATGGTTCATTCAACTCTCTCCCAAACTATTACAAAACTACCCCCCACCTCTGCGCTCTGCACCTTCCATTTCCTGTCTGCAGCCTTTGGAGGTGACAGACAGAAAGTGGGCTGGGAAACAGAGAGGGAGGGTGAAGTGAGAGAGAAAGAGAGAGAGAAACACTCCACTTTTCTCTTCTTATCAGTGCTGAGTGTGATAAAATCCAAAGTCAAGCTGTTCCTCCGAAACAACCCTCCCTCTCCTCCGGTCCTTACAAAGGACTGGCTACAAAAGTAGCCATCGAATAGATAACTATTTCCACAGACACATACTTCCATAAATTATTGCAACACTTTTTAAAAATTTCTATACTAACTTTTTAATCTGTATGACAAGACAAACCAGCCAAGCTCCTCTGAGATAGAAGTGAGACAAGCAGGAGTGGTAACTATGAAAAGGGGTTTTATATATGAAACAGTTTCGGAGCAAGATAAGAAGGTAATGACTGGCCCAGCAATGAATGGAGTGACGTCACTGAGAATGACCTTTGAAGGTATCTGTGTGCAGCTGGTCGATTTTTTTCACCCTTTGGGAACCACAGAAGAAGCGCCGTGTGTCACAACAAGTTTGTGAAGCTGAGCATAAAGTTTTCAGCCCACTCTTGTAAACCAAGGTCAACCAAAAGTGTGGTCCACTGACGACTGCAGCACAGACACGCAAGATAGTGCACTAACTAGTAATCTTTGATTTAATGGGACATACTCATCTAAACTGGTGTGACCCGTAAAGCAACAAGTAAGCCAAACTGATGTAAAGAAACCAAACTGTAAAGCAGAAACATGTCTGTCTGAGAATATCTGTTTATTTGTCACAGAGGAGGAAGGCACTTCCAGCTCCGACAGCGGGACGAGGTTGAAGGAGAACTCATCCCATTGTCCAGCTGATGTGGGGCGGAAAATGAGGGCAGCAATTCTGGAATGCTATAACTACCCCTGCTGCTCCTGCCCCTTTCTCTTCTGTCACACTGTCCATCTGATTAAAAGAAGTCATTTTCAATACTTAAATTTTGCTTTTAGGCTTCACTCCAAAGTTTTTTTTCCTCCACAGCACTCTAAATAAACATGCTTTCTATACTGAGAGTAGGATGGCAAACAAGCTCTCCTTTGATCTTAAACTCGTGATGTGAAACTAACATGTCACACCTAAGGTGATTGTTTCAGGTCTGTAAAACACAGAAATTATTATTTTTTTAAATACAGAAAGCAATCCATTACCCAATAAGCGACTAAACAGTGTTCACTCTGGAGATCCAGAATCTTAACTATGAGTATTGCAACTTTAATAACAGACCAGCTTTGCTTGCACAGCTATATCTGGAGCTTTTGTAATTTCATGAGAGTCGTGCTACCCTGCAGCTATGCAGACGAGCCTGCGGCCTCAAACTCAATTCTCAAAAAGTAAATTGAATTGAAGCTGCTTTCATTTTAAGACCTAAGGTGGAAAGGAAAAGAAAAAAAGAATTAGGACATCAGAATGGGTGAGGAGAAAAATTAAACAACAGCAACGTGTGAAATCACATGCCTCTGCTGACTCAGAATCCACATGGCTAATGTGATAGCATCATCTCTAGACTGGCCCAAAAATGACACAGCTGGAGATGGCAGACAAGGGTGATGGCAACATGTGCCAAAAACATATCCTTAGGGTGTAAAAACAACCCTTCATGTCAAAACGTAAGCACTACAAATACGTAAGCACGTGCTATGCTTTTAAGTAAAGCCAGTCTTCTCTCGTTCTCGTACGAGAACAGCTTTGCATGAGTCACAGTTCAAAACAAACCTTGTTTATCCTATACTGGTCTTTGGTTTCACTCCTCAATTAATAAACACCTGAAACAATTCATTTAGCTGCTCTCCCTTTAAACTTTCTTTTTATTGGCTACCAAAAGCAAACAGAAGGTTTGAAGAGCAAGTGGGCGGAGCTTCTGTCCTCATAAAGCCACAAAACTGGACTTGGCAGAAAAAGTTTTTCTAATTACACATCTTAAGCAGAAAAATAATAATGCGCTTTACTACTTCCGTAAAAAATAAAAATAAAATAAAAAAAATTAAGCAATAATTAAGATTTTTGCTTCCAAAACAGAATTTTGATTAAAGAACTTTTAAAGAACAGAAACATAAAAATGATTTTGGTTACCGATACTGTCAATTTAGGGCAGATGTGCCATAAACCCTACAATGCACGGGGGTCTAATAAATTTGGTAAGCATTGTATAAACGTCTTAAGAATGAAAATGTAAACGTCTGTGTGCTGAATGAGGTTGAAAGCGATGGAAAACAGCCAGACACTAAACAAGGAAGAATCAAAACACCACATCTGAAAATATTTGCCTTTAAAAAAACCCAAACAAAACAAATCAATTCAAACTGTCATCAACTCATTGCTAGTTGGACTATTTGAGAGCTAGTTTACAGCATGCTATAAAGCTGGCATATGGATGCTGTAAAAACACATTTAATCCTCCTTTTCTTCCAAGTGAATCATAAAGTTTTACAGGACTGTCCTGCAAATCACAAATGTGATCATGTAAGCAACAGAGATACAAGTGCTGTACTCTCTCTTCTGCTTTTAAAGGACAGTCAGGTACTCAGTCCTCAGAGTATACTCCCTCTCCATTACATTCTTGACATAACACCAAGCCCTCATCCTCTTTCACCCTCAAACAAACACCCATTTATTCCTCTTCTCAGGCCAAAGGAGTTCATTGGCATAACAATGTACAAAAAATGACACAAAAGTAGGAGCACATAAATACACCCCTCCTTTTTCCAAATTCCTGACACTGGTCTCTCTGTCCTTTACACATACAGGGGCGGAAAGTGTGTCAGTGTGGGAGACTCACTTTATGGCGTTTTATCTGCACACTTGAGTGTATCAGCTGCTTGTACGTGTAACACGGCACAGGTCTTTATCTGTTAGTCCAATGTGAGGCATTCCCACCACATTACGAGTTCTGAAACTGTACCCGAAGCTTTGCAGGCTCAATGCTATAATTAGTGAAATTCATGACCCAATCCATGAGCCTTTCCCCACCTCAAAACTATAATCTGCTATTCCTTCTTGCCCGTGTCATCAGTTTCACATGAGCTGTGAAGAGAACAAAAGCAGGTGTACTCTAAATGCATGTTTATCCATTGTTTACCCGGGTTCAATCCTTTAATGGTTTCCCTACAGTTGCATTTATCCCTTTGAGCTATGTGCTAAAAACCTTCCTCCTGTACCGTTGTTCCAGTGACAGATCGCCTGGTCCCACAGGTGTACACAGAAACACCTGGCTCATTTCTAAACAACTTAATGGTTTTAAAAGTTAAACCTCTGACATTAAGCCTACCTTCGCTATTCTTACATTTGTCTTAAAGAGACGTATTATTCTGTTTTATTTGTCATTTGGTTCCCCTCATTAACGGGCAAATCCAAAAGTTATCTTGGAGTAACGTTAGCTGGTAGCGCTGTTTCTCTCGAACCATCGTTAGCTGCTCAGCTACACTGGCTCACAGTGACACACTACCAAATAAACTATTAGATAACTGCCATAAATCAAAAATAAGTGCCGTTTGGCAGCACCAGAAACCCACAAAGCGTCAAAGTAACTGTCTGAGGAGCGGCGCCTGTCTGGTTTAGCTGTCTGGCTATGAGAAGTCCCAAACCCAGCGTGAACTTACCTCTTTTTTCTGAACTTAATCTTCTGCTCCTCTCGTATCCTGTCGCCTCCTGTATGCCGATAATAATTCAGATATATTGACTGACATCCATTAAAGCCCACACGGAAACCTGAACAGAAATACCTAACTCCTACGGAAATTATCACAGCAATAAGTTCATTATGCTGCTGCTGGGAATGCAACCTGTTACCTTTTTGTCAGGGATGTAAACGTTCCGCCCAGCCCCGCCAAGCACGGCGCTGCGATTGGACCGTTTCGCTGGCTTGGGCGGGGCTATTGATATTGTCTAGGTTTGTAATTGGTGAAACCTCCATGCTAATCATTCCTTGTTTCTGTACCATTTTTTTCACCTTTTTTGCTGAAAAATGGAACTTTTTTTTTTTTTTCCAAATAATGACCCGCGTAACCTAGATAAACAAGACTCTTCAAGGACTACTGATTGATGCAGGTGCCTCAAAACGTTTATTTCTCCTCTTGACCAGTAGATGGCGCAGCCGTACACCAGCTGGTTCTCAAGGGTGGCAGTTTGCTAGATAGCGTGTGTGAAAAACACACCTATATATTTAGACTATGTCTGTTCAGAAGATGGTCGCTTAGGTTTAAGTTGCTATTTTTAAAAAAATTATAATTCATAGTTTCTTTCTTTCTTTTTATACTAAGTTAGTATTAATAGTATCGATACCAACGCTGGTATTTGTATCAGATTGATATTAGTGCAAAGGACTGACACATTTTGATTTGTTTCTATCCTGTAAGTTCAGTGTGTAGCCCACGAAATTTTGTTAAACACTTTTTCTTAAATGTTTGTTAAAATATTTTTTCAACTTACACTGGGCTGTAGCACTTTGCTATCATAGCAACAAGATTGTAGATGGCATCGGTTGGTGTCTTCCAACCAAAATTGTGATTTTTTTTTTCCTTCCCACTGTCACCAAGTGCTTGCTCATAAGGGGTCATGTGATTCTTGGGATTTTTCTTACTAATACTGTTGAGTCTTTATATAAATATAAATCACATTGAGTTAATTATTGTTGAGAATTGACACTATATAACAAAATTAAATTGAAAATTGAGAGCTTGAAAAGAAGGCAACAAGACTTCTTTAGATTTATGAGCATGTTTCGCCTCTCATCGAAAGGGCAGAACTGAAGAAGCCTCGTGCACGAGAGGGGAAACATCTTCATGAACCTAATGAAGTCCAGTCTACTATGACCTGGATAACTGAGAACCTACAGACATATTTAAACTTCACTTTTCCATTTTAAGCACAATTTTTGACATTGTAATAGGTTACCCGTGTAACTTTCCATTTAAGAAATCATGGGAACATCCCTGAGTGTAAAAAACATATAAATAAATATAACTTTTATGTCCTTTGTTATCTTTTTCTGTTGCAATGTTATGTGTGTAGAGCTGAGTTGAACACAGTTACTAAAGAATAATAATAATAAAAAAAGGTTTTAGAGGTTGGGTTCTGGAAATAAAAAGTTTTCATGAGATTTACAATCTTCCTTGTTGAGTAAAACTGCCACTCCGCCCTGTGCGCGCAGCTCCTCCCCAGAAACCAGCGACATCCCCCAGTCTGCTCACTCCAACTTTCCTCTCCTTTCACTCCTCTCATCACTTCGCCTGGTCGACAGACTGGACGCACCATCTCACGCTCCGGGAATGGGATCTTTACTGGGTTCAAAGAAAAACTTCCAATTCTTTCGAGTTTATGCTCTGCAAAAGTTACTTTTCAAATTGCAGGGATAGTTGTTACTGCAGGTGCAGGGTGACAGCAACACAGAGCAGCTGGCTAATGATCTCCAAGACGCACCAGAAGTTGTGAGAGAGTCGCAGGAGCTAGGAATCAGCATAGAATCATAAAGTGGGCTCTGCTTAAAGTGATTAGTCAGATACCCTTGCATACCAAAGTTACTTCAGTCGAAGTGTGAACAAAGTGAGTGTGCGTAAAGTTGGAGCTGTTGAGAACGGCTAAAAGTAACTTTTAGGGGGAGGCTAATGCAAGGAGGTGGGGAAAAATCCAGTAACTTTTAGTAAGGTTTAAAATCAGTAAGAAGTGTCATCAACTTAACAACCATGGCAAAATGGTTCAGAGATTTCCCCATCAACCTGAAGAACGGAAATGAAAGAGTGCGCTCAGCCTCCGAATCTGGTCCACAAACTCGACCCAAACCTTCATTTTCACGAGACAGTTTGAAAGGAAATCAGCGCAGAGATGGGGGAGTGGGGGGTTTGTTGGCAGGGAGAAATAGAAAGAATTCGGCTACAGAACTGGGTCGTAACAATGCTGGTTCTGGTGGAACAGTCTGGGACAGTCTCACGGCTGGAAAAGGTCGCAAGAACGCCAAGAGCGACACCGGGTCATCGGATGAGAACCGCCAGGTCAGGACCTCTAGTGTGGCTCAAGCGTACATCAGCAGGATGATCAAAGTGGACAAACAAGAAAAGACCCCCAAACTCAATGGGATGTGTCAACAGAAGCTACCCGAGAACGAGAAAGGACGATCTGACATTAAAACAACGGTGAGTAACTTATAGAAATTATATAACATGCACATATAACATGTCTTCATATTTCAGCAGCTATTTATTTATGAATTAGTTAATGAAAACATCATTATAGTACAGGGCTTAAGGTCAGTGCTTTCCTTTGTGTTTTCCGTCCATGTCTCAGATCATAACACTGTATTCAGTTTCCATCGTTGTCAAAAGAATACAATACAGTTTCACTTCATTGTTTCAGATCACACAGGCAAACACAATGCGCTGACCTCCTTGCACAAGTATTTCCGCTTGTCCCTCCATTACTTGTCACTCAGTCATGGACACCACACACATACACACACGCACACACACACACACACTGCTTGTTGTCTCTGTGACTTTTGAATAGGTAGCAGGCCGGCATTGTGCTTTTCCCTTTTCAACAGCTGATTATCCTGGAGGACTATGCAGATCCTTTTGATGCGGAGAAAACCAAGGAGCAGAGAGAAGCCGAGAGAGCAGGAGTGAATGATGGGTACATGGAGCCTTATGACGCCCAGGTCATCATCACAGGTGAGGTCAGGGTCACATGATCTCGTATCTCAGCAGCCAAATTTTTATTATGAAGGTGCTTCTTGGCTTTCCAGAGATTTGGACTGTTTTCTCAGCAGTTGAGCAAATGTGAACGACATATTTTTGTGAATTTCGCAGAAGAATTCAGTCGTGAACTTAGGCCTACAGCACATCTTTAAACAGAATGGCAGAGTCGCTTATAGAAACACAACAATAACACTAGCAATGTCCGTTCCTACACCTTCACCTTGTATTTTTTTCTTTTATTTGACCATCTTTTGTTTTTCTGAGAACTTAATTCCACTTTTTTAACATTTTGCCTCACTTTGTATATCATGCTTGATAAGCCAAATGTATTCTGAGCACATAAAGGAACACTAATTATACATCTTATTTAAGTTTCTCAGCACTTAGACCACATCACATTCTTGTTAACTTATCATTTTAAAGGGACTGAGAGCCGAGCTAGATCCTCAGTCTCTCTACTGACTTCCCTCCCCGCTGGCGGTGGCTATAGTAACAGTGTTGTGCAGGGACAATGGGTGCAGCTTCCTCTTCCAGCTTCCTGTCTCCTGCCTCTGTTTCCTTTGCCCCATTCTCTCGATAGGACATTGGCCCTAATGCCCTCCTGCCTCCCCTTCCACACATACACAAACACACAGAGACAGACACCAGCTACTCTATGGTCCCCTGCATGTGACAAGAATCGAAAGCCCCCCTCTCACCCCTCCCTAAAAACCTACAGGTTTCCCCCCCGGTCTCACCCAATCACTTCCCAACAGTCAGGAAGCGGTCCGGTTAGTCAGCCAATCAACGGCTGTGTTGACCTTTTCTTCCTGTAAATCCATTGTTTGGTCACACAATAGTGTAGACACACAGGCTACCTGCCGGGCACCAAATGAAAAAAAGAAAAAGGAACATAACAATTAAAATTCCCCGAAAATGTTAAAAAAAGACAATATTCAAACAATACTTGATTTATTTAAAAGAAACGAGCAAATGAAGGACACAACAGTGGAGTCTATATATGTAATCGGCACAATGTTGCTTTATAGACTGTGTGATGTAAACTCCTAATTTGTGCACTTGAGTGAAAGCTGGTAATAAACTAAGGATATTTCTAAAGTTCAGTTTTGTTGTTTATTTTGTCCAAAATATCTGATTTGGACTATAGTGGTTATGTTTGAAATGGCACGTAAATTATTTCAGTAAAAGTACATTTGTAATTTTTTTTCTACTGTAATTTAGTTGTTTTTCTGTGCCTTTAGCTGATCAAATCTTATATACAGTTAGCTAATCACATATCCATTCTGCTGCAGAGGTTCGTAGACGGGGCTCCAAAGACCTCCTGAAAGTGTGTGTCCTGTTGGATCGAGGCCAGAGCGAGGGGAAGGCAGAAGAGGGAATGCCTGCACCCCCAAACATCTATGACATACCCTACGAAGGAGGACTGGAAGGCGACAGTGAGGGCGTGTGGATCCCTGTCACACGACCGGAGTCTGATGTCCGTCCAGCTGGAGAGTACGAGCTGCCGTGGGAGTGGAGAAAGGAGGACATTGTTAGAGCACTGTCAGGTAGAGAAAAGGAGGGAGGGATCACGGGAAGGGTGGGGGTTTAGTGTTTAGGGTGTGGAGGAATAACGTGGATTTTGTTTGTACAGCACACACATAACAGCAATTTTGTGTTTACTTTATTGAGGAAACAAAACAATCCTTCTGAATTAATTTCCAGAGATATGTTTACTTTGGTATCACTGGCATGCTTTGATAGAACTTTTTATGAAAGGTTGATATTGTCTCTCCTGCTTCTTTTAGCTCAGTTTGAAGCGGTGGATTGTTCTCTCAGTAAAGAGAACAATTCGACCCCTGGTCGCCAGCAGCAGCAGCAGCAGCAGCAGCAACAGCAACAGCAGCAGCAGCAGCAGCAGCAGCAGCAGCAGCAGCAGACCCTGAGGCAGAGGAACTGGAGCCATAAAACACTTGTCTCCTCTTCTCTTTCATCTTCCTCCTCCTCTTCCTTTCCATCTTCTCCTATTCTTAAACTCGCCCCTCTTACACAGCCATCTTCCTCCTTTCCCACCCTCAAGCTCTCACCCTCGTCCAGCCCTACCAAACTTTCCCCTCCATCTCCTACCTCTCCCATTCCCCCACTGGATGGGGAGGCGAACAAAATGGACCCCAGCGTGCCCCTGGAGAAGCAGAGGTAAGGAAGGGGGGAAAAGGCATATTTGTGTCCATAAGTAAGGACTGAAACAAGTAAAGTTTTGAGTAACAAATGACAAATACGATGACCGCAAGCCACCAGATTTATTACATGGCGGTGTTGTCATGTTCAAAAATAGTACGTGCATTAACAGAGACATTTAAGACAGGTTTTCGAAACACAAAATATACTAAAAAGAATTACATTGAATAAAAAGTCAAATAAACAAATCTGCAGTACTTTAAAAAGATTACATAACTGTATAAAATTTATTAGACCTTCATCTCCAGAAGGAAATTCCCTGTAAAATATACATATACAGTGATATAGATAACTTATTTGTCAGCTAGCATGGTGTTATGTGAATATGTTCAGGGTTTAAATCCAACCTGTTAAGCCTAAAATATTCCCCAGGGAAGAGTCTTTTCTTTTTATGTATCATTTCTTTAAAAGACCTGTGACCTACCTCTCACCTCTGCATGCTGAAATCAAATTTAGCACCCACTACAACATCCCTGAACAGATTTAGTGGTTGAAAGGGATTAAACAAATGAGACGACAGGTTAAGAAATCTGCTCACCTTTATCTCAGATCTGTGCATTGTAGGTCTTAATTTAAATTAATCACGTTTCCCAAAGCATCATCAGGGTAAAGTGCACCTCATATTTGCTTGCTCTGTAGCTCCACGCTGCATTTTTAAATTTATTTATGATAAGCCTACAATTTTTAGAAGAGCCCTCCCTTCCCACCTCCATCTACCCAACTGTTTGCCTGAAAATCAGTTTGACTTTGTAAAGGTTAAAAGAAATCAAGGAAATTTCCATCATGAAGAGCCGCAAAGCCAGATACAGTACAGTATAAATACAGGGATACATAATATATTACACATGGAAGTGCAGATAATTCTTAGTGAAACTAAGCTTTTGATACCAGACGGGTAAGTCAGCAACAAACCTCCCGATGAGACGCTGAGCATAAATGTTGGATGAGAGGTGCAACCTTAAGGTGAGACAGAGAAGTCTCACTGTAACTCTAAACTTTCCTTCCCCGTAATATTAAAGCATGGCGTTTCTTTTTTGATGGGACTTAGCATTTGTTCTTCTCATGTTGTGGTTGAATGTCAGTGTGTTTTGGCTCCTGGCATCCTGTTTATGTATGGTTCCTGCCCGTGGCCACTGTCAACACCACCTTGTGTCCTAATAGGCCTTTCTGGACACCCTACAGAGTCCCATACACGTTCATTTTATTTACCTTGGCGTCTCCAGTTTACCTTTGACTTTGTTGACTCATTCCTTCTGCAGTACATACCTGTCAGTCTAATTTGCACTGACTGTAATTTATTGTCAGCGAGTTTTTTTTCCTCCTGTCAATCTGTCTCTTTTTTCCTCTTTCAGTGATATCATGAACTTGGCATCTCTCTTAACTCCATATGTCACAATGCTATATGTCACTGATCTGTTGTGTTTCTCTCCGCACCCTGATCCCCGCTATCTCCCTCCTCCATCGCCTCAATGCCAAGCTGGTACCATGGCAGTGTGAGTCGGCAGCAGGCTGAGGCTCAGCTGCAGCGCTGCAGGGAAGCCAGCTTCTTGGTGAGAGACAGCGAATCAGGAACCAGCAAATACTCTATTGCTCTGAAGTGAGTGCACGCTGTCATACAGCATTGTCATGAATGCGCATAGATTTCATAATCAAATCCGTCTTTCTGATTTCCTTCCTTTGATTGTACGCAAAAAATTGTAAAAATTGACACAGCACATTTATCCTCTGCTGTCACATGTATTTTACAGCTTAAAATTGTATGCTCTCATTTGCCATTAAATACATTTAGGCGTTGTTTCTCACTGACATTTTACCCAGGTCCGATTAAGCCAGATTTTAGCTTTTTTTTTGAGGCGCTGCTGAGGAGCTACAATAGCTGCCATTGTAGTGGAAACCTCTAAGGTGTTAATGCATGAGAATGTGTGTCATTTGTAGAGTAGACGCTTCCAACAAGCGTGCCAGGAACAGGTTCTCCAGGATAAAGACTGAAATCCTGTGGTGCCATTGTGTGTGGGAGTGTGTGCGTGCGTGTGCTCATGTGCCTCAGTGCACATTTGTTGTACGCTGCTCATTCATTTGAGAGTCCACATCATTAACCCCATTTAAACATCCACTGAACTCAGAGAATGCACAGCCTCGTTTGGAGAGAGATAATATTTCCATTTTTTTTCATCTCCTCCGGTTGTGTCATCTGTGTGCAGGACTGTCTCTTCGGAGAAAACTGATGATAAATACACATTTTAAAATGCATCTTTCTCTCTGTCTCGTTCCACTAGGACCAGCCAAAGCTGCGTGCACATCATTGTGGCCCAGACTAAGAGCAGTAAGGGCTTGTGCTACACGCTGGATCAAAGCAGCTGCGTTTTCTCCAATATCCCTGAGCTGGTCTACCACTACTGCACACACAGACTGCCTTTCACTGGAGCAGAGCACATGACCCTGCAGCATCCTGTGCCCAGGCCACACTGAAGATACACAAAGAAAGACACACTCAGACACAAACACACATACTCGCACACATGCGCAGACATTTAGACACAACTCTGCACAGGCACGTACATAAATATGTTGATATATGTGCACACACACACACTCAAAGACATGGCTTTGGATTCTCTTTTCCGCCCTTATAGTTTATAGTTTTTATCACCAACATGCGCTACCTAGTGGTCGAAATCAGACACTACAAGTAAAGACCTGAATATTTTACCATTTAAACCAACAAGGCTTTGATTCCTGAAATCACCACCTGAAATGATATGTGTATCTATAAATGAAATTTCAGGTGGACTCCCCTTTGCCTTCAAATCAGCCTTAATTCTTCATGGCATAGATTCAACAAGGTGCCTGTAACATTCCTCAGAGATTTTGGTCCATACTGACTTGATTGCAGTACAGAGTTGCAACAGAGTTGTCATTTCTAGTGATTTGAACAATGCTCAGTTAGTACTACGTGGGCCAAAGCGTGCCCTTAAATACCATTACACCAACACCACCAGCCTCAACTGTTGATATAAGGCAGGATAGATGCATTCTTTATCCCACTGTTTTGCTATTTTCTGACACTACCATCAGAAATTGAGACTAATCAGACCAGGCAACATTATTCAACCTGTTGTCCAGTTGTGGTGAGCCTCTGCAAACTGTAGCTTCAGGTTCCTGTTGTTAGCTGACAGGAACACTAGGACCAGCCCATCAAGCACCAATATTTGAGCCACAACCAAAGTCACCTTCTTAAGTCACCTATTTCTCCGATTCTGATGCTCAGTTTGAACTTCAGCAGCTTGTGTTGACTATGTGTACAAGCCTAAATGCATTTGGCCGGTGCTACGCAATTGGATGATTAGATACATTAACAAGCAGTTGGACGGGTGTGCCTAATAAAATGGCCGACTCTTGTTAGTCTCTCAGTGTGGTCGATACACCCAATTGGAATACATTCACTCATCCATCTGACATGTCAATCAGCCTATTGATCTATTCTTAAAACTGGGCACATTTGCCGACCACTCCTAATGTCAAGAGAAAGAGCTTTATTGATTGGATGATTAGACCTGGTGTAGCGAGAGGAGTCTTATCACATTAAAGTGCCCTGTCAGCAAAAATGGTTTTAGTATGTATAAGTGTTCTCTACTGCAAATATGTGAATATCAGCCTTTATTTACCTTCCTTCACAATCAATTAAATACTGTATGAAGCCTTTATGACTTAAAATCTGTCTTCCTTTGCTGTGAATGATCTGCACCTGTGCATAAACACTACATGTATGGAGTGATTGTTGGCTATCCACTGTTTTTTTTTCATCCCTGTTGCAATGTTGTGATCTGTATATTAATGCTGTAAAACATTTATTCGGTAAATAAAGTACAATTCATTTTGAGTGAAGAAAAACAGTGTTATTCATAGACACAGAGATTGCCAGGAGCAAAAAGTCAAAGGAGGGGGGGTTCAAGGAAAAAGGCAATATGACAGAGATGAGAAGCTAACCAGAGTAAATCTGCTGGCTGTTCTTCTGTAGCTAGAAAACCCATTGACCTGAGTTTGAAATCAAAACAACACACACACGCATGCATGCATGCACATATTTGTCATAAACAAATTACTGACAAACATGAGCACACATACACCCAGAATGCATATGTAACTAGTGCACACATAAATAGCATTTACTCACACAACCCCAAAGGTGCCATATTTAAATCCTTGCCAACACACGCGAAGCTACTCACAAAACAGGAAAAAGCTTTACCCTCGCAGTGACGCATGGAAGCGTGTGTTTGTGCTAAGATATGTCTTACCAGCAAACACCAGTGTGCTGAGTTGTATGAGCATCTCTTACAGAATGTGTGTGCATGACTGCATGTGCAAGCATGAGCGTGTGCACCCATGTGTACACACAGTTCCGCTCTGTCACTGTGTGTGCGTATTTGCGTCTGTGTGTGAGAGAGACATTTTTCTGTTCAGGGATTACCATGTTGCTATGGTGATTAGTTAGAGTGAGGTAGTGCTGTCCCTACAGGGAATGATGAGAGGGAGGAGAGAGGAAGAGGGAGGAGAGACAGGCTGCAATATATATAAGAAAGCTATGAATAATTGTAGCCATAGTAGCATCAAAGGTCCCCCACAGAACAGACTGCCTGGTTTGTGAATGGAAAGCTGCAACATGTAACGTCGCAGAAGTTAAAAACTAATTAACTCCATTTACTGCTAGCTCATAAATAAAATTTATTGATTGTGTGACGCCTCCTTAACTGGCCAAAGTCTGTGGTCTGCTCTAAAACAAAACATCTAGCACTCGCTGATACTTCAGCAACTCAGATGCTCAGTTTTGCACAGGCTTTATTTAACCTAGACATTCCGGTTCAAGGGCTGTCCCTAATCTTGGCTATCCTGCTACCCAGTGTGTCACAAATGGCAATGTTACACAACAGACAGCCCTAACTATTTTGCCCTTCCTGCCATCCATGTGATCTGTCCTGGTTAGTCCTGTATGTCCTCTTAATTAAATCACAGAGCGGGTCAAAATATACAAGAGGCCTGGGGTGCTGGATGCAGGATTCTGGGGAGTCTGTTTTGGGGAAAGTTGTTTCTGGTATTCATCCAGCTTAACATCTTAGATGCTTGTTTGCCTTTTGTTGGCCTTTAATATCATTGGTACCCAGTGAAAAGCATATGTGCATCTGTGATAATAGGCATGTTTTATCGTGCACTGCTCAGTTTAAGATCTTTGCTGTTTGCATATAAGATGTCTTCTTTAGCAGTGGTGGAAATTAAATGTGCAAAATAAACAGGTATGTGATTATTTTACAGTGCAGTCTTTATTCTGGACACCCAAGATTTTCTCTGAGTGAAGGTCTTGAGCCACACCTCTGTATATTTGGCTAAAAAATGGGAAATATGTGGAGTGATTTATTGAAACATGTGCAAACACAGTATATTAGGAGTATATAAAGTTTGGGATCATTCTCATGCTAGAAAATGACACTGTTGCCCATCAAATGCTTTCTAGATAGTAGTGCAAAGTGGATCAAAACCTTATGGTACTTTTTTACCTTCATGATTTCATACATTTTTACAAGATCTCCAACACCACTGGCTGAAATGCAGGTCCAAACCATGACAGAGCCTCCGCCGTGTATTACAGATTGCTGTAGTTGTACCTGTTGTACCTCTCTGCTGACCTCCTCCGTAGATACTGATGACTTGAACCAAATATTTCCAATTTATGATTCATCACTTCCATAAGCATTGTGGTGCCGTGGTTAGCACTGTTGCCTCAGAGCATTTCTGTGTGGAGTTTGCATATATGTAACTTAACCCCACAGCCCACAGGGGTACCCCTCCTCTAGTATCCTCTTAAGTATTGTGCTATTCATAATTTCTAAATTATACAGAATTTAATTCCTCTCGTGGCTAATGACAGAATTATCTTGTGTTTGTAGTGATAATAATACATTTCCCAAATCCTCCCGGAAAAAATAAATATCAACTCAAATAGTATCTATCCATCATCTACCCATTGCTCTTACCTACTTTTCTAGTTTGGGGTAGCAAGGGGCTCAAACACATCTCAGCTGTCACAGGGAAAGAAGCAGGGCACACTTTGGACTGGTTGCCAGTCCATCACACAGCCAACACAAAGAGAGGCAGATAACCATTCATGCTCACATTCACACCAATTAGCCTAACAAGCATGCCTTCGGACTGTGGGAGGAAGCCAGGGTACCAGGGGAGAACCCACAGGCACAGGGAGAACATTCAAACTCAAACAGAAGGGCCACAGCTGGCCGGTGGTTTCTATAACCATGAACCCTCTAATTTACTACAGAATATTGTAAGCAAAAAAAGATTTTGAGTGAATTAACCATATTTATTTCTACTTGTTAAATTTCTCAGTGTGAAAGAAAATGACAAGAACCGGCTTATGTCAATGACAAGACCTGATACATAAATTTAGAAAGTAAATTAAATGCAGGAGGAGATTTTTGGTTTATAAAACTCAGACACTTAGTGAGATACAACAGTTTAGTAAGAGTACAATAAACTTATAGCAAAGAAAAATAATATTAATTAGAAATACTATAGGTTTTTATAAACGCAGTCACATTTCCCCACTGTAATTTCTTAGACTTTGTTGAGTCTTGTTCCGGTAATCACTGTGTGATTCATAGTTCTGATTTGTGTTTCCCAGACATGACAGAAGCACAGGAAGTAACTGCAGCCACTAGAAGACGGAATGACAGCAGGAGAGGAAGGGACAGAGAAAAGAAGCGAGAGAGAGGGAGCGTGAGGTGGTGTTAGGGGAAGACAAGCACTCGTGGGGGTCCCAGCTTTTAAATAATTCAGAGAGAGACTCACAGCACTCAGTAAGGGGAGGAGCACTGTCAGGTCAGCTCATTTCGCTGCAGAGCATAGGTGGGGGGGGGACGGAGACAACTGTACAGCAGAGGGAGGGAGGAAGAGTGTATAAAGATAGCATGAGAGAGAAAGACATGCAGAGGACTGTGGAAGAGTTTGCTATTGTGTGCATTTATGCATGAGTGTGTGTTTTGTGCACGCGTGTTCACCTGTGTGTATGTGTGCTTCAGTGACGAAAATAGACAAAACGAAGGAGAAACAGGTCGCTTCCTCCTGGAGCTTTCTGGTTTCTCTGAGTCACTATGGCAACCGCCTCCTCCCTCCAACCCATACTTCTGTTTACTTGGCTTTTTTGTTCTCCCACGCACTTTTGACTTCCTTCCTATACCCCTCCTATTTTTTTTTTATTATTTGCTGGAGTCCCATTGCCCTTCATCGCCCCATTCAGTTATCATCAGATTGTGAGTCTCAGCTCTTTCTCAATACCTGGACACATTTGTTTCTTAACTTCCATTTCCAACTTCATTCTGTGCAGCTCAAACATGTATCAGAGGTCACTTTAGTGGCCTAAAGGGTAGAGGAGAAGGACACACAGAAGCTTCAACTTTCAGACTACAGACCATCCTGGGGAGCCTGTGTGAGGATAGGGATAGATGTGGGGTGTGGCAGATACCAGAGCATCAAATTAACACACACACACACACACACACACACACACACACACACACACACACACACACCAGCCAGATTTCTTATGATTTACATTTACAGTTAATATTTTTTAATATAAGCAAAGCCAATGTAATCACATTTATAGCTTATGTTTAATTATCACAGCTACCACCTCCACAAATATTTGACCTGGAACTTTAACTAAACATAAAAATCCCATTAAGTTTGACAAGGTTACTATAAAGTCAGACTGAGCAGCACTCACACCCTAGGAGTGCTTATTATTACATTATGGTGATGTGTGACTTTGTGCGGGGAACACACTGGCATCTCTAACTGAGATACGGAGTCTCAGAGGTATGCCACATCCTCTCCTCCCGTCTCCCCCACCCTGCTCCTCTGTGCGCCCCCCCTCACCCGCCCCCGCCTTTCCAGCGCGTCGCATCGCTGAGCAACGTTCAGCACGGACAGCCAACACAACTCAACCGAGCGCAGAGCTTACCTGGCTCCGCCGAGATATTTATATTTTCCCCTGAAAAGGAAGGAGTGTGGACCGCCGGAAAGCCCTGACGTCACCATGACAGGTAGACAGTAAAGAAAGGTTTGAGTCGTGAGGAGGAGAGGGAGTTAACACTGCGGTGGCCTCTCCATCCCGGTGAACACCTTTCCGGGCTCGGAGCGCGCTCGGACGCACGTTTGACGATGGACGGCTGGCCGCCGCTGCTGCTGCTGGCTCTCCTCGCCATTGCGGGAGGTGAGTAGCCTACCTTGTCCACATAATGGCTCCATCGAAGCTCTTGTGCGTCACCCTCATAGGGCAATAAAACACCGCGCGTCTGTGCATTAAGGGAATCCGAAAAGGTTTCTTCCAAGTAATGAAGAAGTGAATGCAATAAAAAAAGGACTGGTTAGACGCTAGGGAGAGGCAGAGGTGGAGAAAGCGACTCTTTCACTGCTGTGTCACCATCTTTCTTTAAAACAGCAGCGAGCGCGACGGAATGATGTAGTGGAGAAATACCCACTCCATAGAGCACAATGAAAATACATTAGCAAGTGTAAAGGGGGAAAACACTTGCATCGTAAGCATATAAAATACAAGATATATTTAACCTGAGATTCTGTTGGGGTTAATATAATGCGTTTAGGGACGTGTGTGATGTTCTTCTATGGAATTACTGCTATTTCAGTGTTGAGTGTGCGGGAGTTAGTCACATTTTGGTAGATCAGATGAAAATGATACGTATTAAAAGACTTAAATCAAACTTATAATCTTTTCTACTGAAAATAAAACATGTGATAAACATACATGAGAAATTTACCAGCCTACTGCAACAGCTAAACCACTGTGGCATCAGTTAGCATATTCCTTCTAATTAATTGAGAGAGAAATAAATTATCTTATCACTCACTCGCCTCTCTCTCCTTCTCTCTCATTAACACTGAGGTCTTGCATTGAGTGGGAAGGTTAATAAGAGGCATGTTGGGCTAAAACAACTTCTTCTTCCTGTCATCAAAGGGCAAATGATGTGTCATCAGGGTGCACAGGGAAAGCCTTCTGTTTTTGCACAACAGCTTAGATGGATAAACTTATTGTTATGGGGCGCATGCATTGGGTGGTTATCTTATTTATGGCTCTCGCAGCACATTTAAAGTAAATACTGTAAGCTCTTAGGTTGTTTGGACATATTTTACCTCTGTAAGTTGGCTTTATTTTGGTGTCGCTCCAACACATCCGCTCAGTGGCTGAATTATGACTGCCTTAAGATTTTGTAACCTATCTACAGCAGAGGATAGAGCAGAGGCCAGCTCAGCAGCTCAGAGCAAAAGACTGCCTGTGCAGCAACACACACAGCACACACCTCTGTCCACTCGCGCGCATGCACACGCTTGGCCATCTGCCTTGCACTGACTAACCGTTCATCATCACCAAGGGCGAAAACATGCTGCTTTGACTCCTCTTTTACACCCTCCCCCCAAAAAAGACAGCTTTACACCCATAGTTCATCACACTGCATCCAGAGGAAATGACGAAGACAGATAGTACGAGATAAAGTGCTTCAACTAACATTAACCTGCCACTTATCACATCAAGCACCGGTTGCAGACGTTCTCACCGCACAGCTTTGGTAAAAATAGCAGCTGTATACTAGTTAAAGCATCCGTTTAAGATTTATATGGAAACAACATTTAATGCTCGATTTTGTTAGCAAAAATACAAAATCTAAAGTCTTTAGAGACATACAATAAAATGAAGATAACTAAAGAACATGAAAATAATCAAAAAATATCAGGAGTAACATTCATTTAATAACAGACTTTGTTTTACAGTGAAAATAATGAGTTCCAGTGAAAATCTAATAAGCTAAATGCCAATAAAAGCCTGAATAGAGCTAATTGTTAAAATGTCAAATGTCAAAGGACACGCTTTTTTGTATGAAGCTGGTGTAAATTTGCACAATATTCAATTCTTGCCCTATATTCGGTTCAAACAGAGGTGTTTGCACTAAAAATGCCAACATGAGATATCACTTTAAGGAGCCTCATAAGCTGTGGAGTACTAATGAGTCATCTTCCCTTAAGGGAGAAAATCTGATTAGCATCATCCTCAGAGACTATAAACTCTGTCCACACACAAGCACATACAAACACATGTTTGAAGAAAAATGCACACTGGGCACATATAAACACACACACACACACACACCTGGAGCTTATAAGGCGTTTAAGAAGTTTCCTACAAGCGAGCAAGCAAAAACACACAAATGTTAAATACTTAGGAAACACAACCTTTGCCTAGTTTGAGGCTTACGTGTTGATTTCGGTGTTCTTATTTAGTCATGTTTGTCCTTTATTGTAATGTTCACGTCATATAAGAGGCGAAGAAGGCAAGAGACATGTGAGAGAATCCATGCATTTCCCACAACAAAAATAGCTGGCATAAAAAAAAGGTGGTGATCGAATGAAGAGGAGAAAAGTCATAGGTTTACACCTCCAGAGCCACGGCATCATTTACTTACATAAGCATCCACACACACACACACACACACAAACACACACACACGGAGGAGTCTTGTATTGAGTGGCTGTGCAAGGACGCTCAAGGACATTTCACCACCTGTCTAAGAGGCTGCCGTGAGGATTTGGCCATCTCGCTGTGTGAGGAGGATGTCTCTTGTCATTTCCCCAACAGGCCATGCATAATAAAAAGAGTCTGTGGGGCTGAGCTGACCTAATGCAGGGGTTACTGGATATGGAGCAGAGTCTGCGACACTCATCAGCCAGAGATGTCTCTGCATCTTAAAAGATATTTTAATAAGTGCATGCATACACTGTAGTCCTCTGCTATGTGTGAATGCACATCAACAAATCATCTCTGTGCTAGCGCTACAGTCTAGAAAGTTCTGCTCCTTTACTTTAGTCTGTCATCACTTTTTGGGTTTTTTGTGGTGCACCGATTTTCCTCATCTGATCTTTGCAGAATCTCATTGTTCACATGACAGCAGCCCTGCTATCGTCTCGCTCAACCTCGCTTTCTCTTTCCGCGCTTTATCTCGCTTGCTTATTTTCTCTGTCTCTATCTCGTTGGACCGACTCCCAATACACAGCAGCAACAGGATCAGATCAGCGGGTAGGGGCAGCATCTGTGATTAAAAAATGTGCAGCGGATTCACCGCACGGGCCTGCACTCGCATGTGAGAGTGTGCGTGATTCCATGTGTAAAACCCTGTGCTCTCATGTGTGATTTGTGCAAGATTGTGTGTGTGTGTTTATGTGAATGAATGTGCAGCAGTAGTAGCAAGAGCAGCAGCAGCACACAGCAGTGTGGCCCGGGAGATTAAAGGGAAGCAAAGGGAGAGCACAGAGGTTTAATAGAAACTTAAGCAGCAGAGAAGAAGAGGCAGATAAGAGACGTTTGGAAAGTTAAGAGTTTTAAATCTGACCTTGTCTAAGAATATTTAAAAAAATAAAGGTGGACTTAAGTCGAGGCAGGTGTGTGCTTACCTTGCACTGATACAGCTTTTTGTAGAAGTGCATTCAAGATGACGCACACCTTTCAATAAAATCAAGTATAAGAGACGAAAAAGACTTTCTAACTTCAACAAAATGCGACATTAAGAGTTATGTGGAATCATTTTTGCAGTCAGTCCTCTTGTTGTTATCTATTCATGGGCACATTTTTGCTGCAGGCGCTGACCTGGTGCAAGCGTGGCCTCGCGATTTATGAGTATCTAAACGACAGTGCAAATAATAGCTGCGACGAGAGGCATAATGCATTTCAAGTGATGCATTTTATTGCAGCCCCTGAAATAGGCACCGCTGTTAGAAGGCCATATCCTGTCATCCAGCAGCTGAGCTCCATGCGTTTTAATAAACAAATGAAAGCTATTACTGCTTATTTACAGTATGATTTCTGGATGAGTTAAACTGCAGCCTCTGACGGCGATGCTTTGCAGCCTTCATTATTCTAAACTATTTTAGCATATTCTCCTCAAATTTCCCTTGATGTGACTTCAAAATGAATGAAACATTTTCCACAGCAGCAATATATTCTGTTTTGTCCCAGTGATCCACTGAGCTAATATCACTCATGCACCTATATATTAGAAAAATTCAAACCTAAGATGTCATTTTAATAGCTCTAGCATATAGCTAGAATATTTATGGCATTTGTAGCAACAACAGTCTATCTATAAATCAAAATATGGGCGTATATCTACGTATCCATGATACATGGACACATTTTTTTTAAAATTTGTCAACAAATTAAATAGTTGTGTTGATCTGTGCATGGTTTTCTCTTAATATTTATACAGGTTCCAACTAATTTGTTTAAAAATTAATGTTTAAAAATGAACTCAGATTTTAAAAAAATGGTTCTTGGGTAAATAATTGAATTTATGTCAGATTATCATTTTGGCTTCCAGTGATTATAAAAACAAAATAAATGAAAGAAAACAGCTGTTATTGTGTTCCTGTTTTTGTTTTGTGACATGCACTCTCCTCTTTATTGGGCACACCTGTTCAGCTGCTTGTTATAGCTCGCATGGAGACGACCTGCTGAAGTTCAAACTGAGCATCAGAGTGAGGAAGAAAGGTGATTTGGCATGGTTGTTGGTGTCAGACAGGCTTGTCTCAGTGCTTCAGAAACAACAACAATCTGCTGGGATTTTCCCACATAACTATCTCTAGACTTTACAGAGGAAGTTCTGTAAAGAAAATATACCATGAGCTGCAGTTTTCTGCGTGAAAATGTCTTCTTGATGTCAGAGAATGACCAGACTGGTTTGAACTGATGGGAAGGCAATAGTAACTCAAATAAATACTTTTTGATTAAATTCAATTCAGTTTTATTATATATAGTGCCTCAAGCCACTTTATATTCTAATGTAAAGACCCTTAGAGTCAGCTAAAGACAAAAATCAGGTGTGATGCGTCTCAGTTTCTGCTGCAACGCTCAGATGTTCAGATGTTAAGGTCACAAACAATATGAAGACGTGTTGTTTACACCAAATCCCGCCGTGTAGTAATGGCTCGTTATAGTGGTGCATTGTTGCCCCTCCCTAAAATCCAAACACGATCGCAGCCAAGTCCTGGCAGGTTTCATTTAGCTCAAGCCAGGATCCTGCAAAGAAAGGTTTTGGTCAAATTAAATCGTCTCTAGAAACAATCTGATTTCAAGACGTCACGCCGTGAAGCAACAGCAAATACTGTGCATGGTTTGTCACTTGTTTTAAAACAGGTCTTTATTCATTACTGCATGTTTACAAAGTCAGTCACTGATCTAACCATATAACTAAGATCTAAACGCTGGTCAAAAATAAATCATGATTATGATCTTTGCCATATCCGTGGATCTATTAAATAAAAGGTTGAAAAAAAAATTCCTTTAAAAAAAGCTGTTTTTTTTTAAATTAATAACATGTGATGATCAAAGATTAAATGCATCAACTAATGTTTCAGCTCTAATAATAGAACAACATGCTGGAGTGATTTGTCAGTGCTTTCTGTAAAAAAATGAAAACCTCTGTGGTTATTAAAACACAACAAACTCGACTGACTTTACATCTTTGTGCGCAGCGTGGAAAGACAATAAAGCTTCAGGCTGCAGTTAGCCCACAGTGGAATGCCTCTGTTTTTGTGCTCTGATATTGCAACTAGATGGAGGATCAATATTAATATCTCAGTTCTATGGCCACTACAGAGCCAATTGGGTGTTGCCAGTACATCAGTGGATCTCTCCATTATTGACTTAAGAATATTTCAGCATAAAAGGTTTCAGCTGCAGCCAAAAAGCCTCTTTAGCCGTCGACAGAAAGGAGGGCAGAAAATGACCCCAGTTTCCCTCCAACCTTTTCTCATTTGAGCGAGCTGTATAAATAGAGATCATCACTGTAATAGTCTTAGTGGGATAATTCAATTTAGATCTCGCCTCGCCTTCATTTTCTCCACGTTTGTCTTTACAGCGTGTGCTCTAGTCTCTAAGCAGCATTAGAAATTATAACCAGATGCTGTCAAAAGTAAAGATTTTATAAACAAGTTGTTGGGGACACAAAAGGTCCATCAGCACGCTAAGATTAATGGCTATTTTTAAGGACGAACGGATTGAAGGGGCAGACATAGCTATAAAGCAATCTGACCTAATGGCTACCATCTTGTCTCTTCCGGTCCTCCTGTCACGGAAGCGTGTGCGTGTTTGTGTGTTTGCATGTGCACGGTGATGTGTAACTTCCCTAGCTTACGGGTCTAATGGGGAGCCCTGCTGAAATATTCATAATGTCACATTAAGTTTGCAATATCTGCTCTGGAAAACAAATATAAAGCCACCTGAACTACCAACAACATTAGAGCCGTTCAGTTCAGCCTTTAGCATGTGGCGACAGAGGCACATCAGTCTGTGGTTAGTAGCATTATTTGAGTGTTGAAGATGAGCGGCCGAGTTAATGTGTTTGCACACTGAGCAGGCTCGAGTGTGTGCGTAGTTTTACATAAAAAAAAAAACGAGATAAGAAAAAATGAATCTTTCTGCCTGATTAGTTGCAGTGCTGTAAAATATTGGTGTATCCTGACCACATGCTCATTTTTGCTTAGTTATTTTAAGCTATTTCTGTAGTAAATGCTCTAGTTCACGAAGAAGTGGTAAAACATGGCGTGCTGAAAGTGTTGTGGTATCTATCTATCTAAATGAAGTACATGAGGCAAAAACAGAGTTTGTACAAATCAATATTTGATATGAATACCTTTATTCTTAAACACAGCCTGAACTCTCTTAGCCAATCTTCAGGAAAAGTTCTCCGGGCTTCTTGAAAGACCTTCAAAGCTCCTCTGCACATAGTGATGATCATTTTAGGTCAGTGTTAAGTGGCTTAATAAATGTAAAAAAACATCTTCTAAAAATGGTCAGGTATAAGGACTGGACTTAAATGAATGACAAAGCAGCCGATGTTCAAAGAGAAACTTTGAAAGATCTTCAGTAAGCCTGGAGAACTTTTGCTCATGAGTGCTTTAAAAATTACAAGAAAGTCTGTCTCTACTGAAGCAAAATACAAAGAAATGAGGGACTTAAGACTTTAAGATAATTAATTACATTTTGTCTATTTTACTACATAGTACTTTTATAGTAAGCAGAAATCTTTCATATACACGTATGAGCATGGTTGAATGAACCGTGCTCTTCCTTTTTTTCCTCTGCCAGTCTGGCTTCCTGTCTCATCCGACAGTGTTATTGCCTTGTGCTTCCGGGAATAATATACATTACTCATATGGTTCTGACACAGACAGCAATGCTTATTTCCCTGATGAATGTGTGTCCACAAAATGGCACACATGCACGCATAGAAAAAAAAAGCCAGCTCTTGTGCACAAAAGTACAACACTCATGCTGACAGGACTTGTATTGATGATGCTGATTTAGCGAAGGAAAGGGCAATAAATGTACACTGGCTGTCAGCGACAGCGAGATGGAGATAACAAACAGGATGGGAGAAGAAACGGGCTGACTGGGATGATGAAAAAGATGGTAAAAGTGTTAAGGAAAATGTGATGACAGAGAAAGAGCAGAAGATTAAAAAATAGGGGATGTGGGAGCGAGGGATTGCATCGAGAGGTCACGGGGTATGAATAGAGTCCTTATTGATCCAGAGATAGAGGCTATCATTCCTGTTCAGTGAACACAGCAGCGCTACAGGGCAAAGAGGAAGGGGAGGGTGGAGAGCAGGGGATAAATAGAGGAGGACAGAGTGTCACAGAGGAGCCAGAAACATTCAGAAGAAGTTTGGTACGTCTTCTTTCCATTTCTGTGTTTTAATTTACCTTTTGAGCTCTCATGTTGCATTGCAAGCATCAAAATCAGACCAAATAAATATTGTTTTAAAGTTTTCTAAATACAGTTTTTGTGGTTTTTTATGTTATTTCTATTGGCAGTGACTTCCATTCATCCATAGCCCTGTATAAAACAGTTCTTTTATTTTCGCTGATTCTTGCTATGGGTAATAAACAGTGTCCTGTCTGGGAAAATGTTTATCTCTATCTGCGCTAAAGTACAATTTTTTAAAACAAAAAGACTGAAATCCTTTACGCTGTACCAACTGAACTCTAACAGTTGTTAATTAATTCAAATTTGATTTATTTTTGCGCAGATTCATGGAGAAATTGAGAGTCTAAGCTCTTTGTATACTTTTTAATATCATTGTGTTCATTAAAAAGAAATAATTTTACCTACATCAGCTTTCACGCGTTTGTTTTCCTGCAATGTTAACGGCCTTTAAAAGAGAGTATGACAACATCGGTACAGTTAGCAGCCTGTGTTTATCTTCAGGGGTGGAGCGTGAGGGTGAAAAGACGCAGCGCAGGGATGAGCAGATGCCAGAGAGACAGGGAGTGAAAAGCAGGAGGGAATGAGGAAGGAAGCAGGAGGTGCAGAACAGTTGTTTTTCTCAGTGCATCACTCTCTCAGTGAAAACCCCCCCCCGGAAAACCCTCCCCTCCTGTGTGTGGTGTTGTGACAGCTCTGCCTAAATTCAACCACTCACACAGATAAGACTACAGTCTGCTACAGATGGAGGGATGGGAGGGGGAAGAGACAGGGGAAGGGACGCGAGAGACTGAGTGAAAATAACCCAGAGCTACAAAAGAGTGGCAGTTGGGGAGAAGTGCAGCAGGGCAGAGGAGAATACATAGAGACAGAGCAGCGGGACGAAGTGTGTGATAGAGACAGGAAGGAGAGCGATAGAGACATACAGAGTGGTTGACTCATTCTCGTGATGTCAGATCTCGTAAGATCTATGCATTGAGGTGTGCTGACGTCCTCCAGCCGCCGGTGATGAGCAATGTCGCGGCTCTCAAAAGAAGCACTTACGGCACCACAGACTTCAAGCTCCAGTATGTTTGTATTGCAAATCCAATTTGATAAAACATCTTTTAAATAAGGCCAAGTGAGACACAGATGCCTGCAACTTTGGTGCTTCCTGATAGAGCCACACGATGATGATGATGATGATGATGATGATGATGCGCTTTCATTACAGGCGGCCTTGGGGCAGACACAGAGGAGCGGTTGGTGGAGCATCTCCTAAACCCAGCGCATTATAACAAACTGATCCGTCCTGCGACTAACGGCTCTGAGCTGGTTACTGTGCAGCTGATGGTGTCTTTGGCCCAACTCATTAGTGTTGTGAGTATGGACACGTCTGGGATTGAATCTGTGTGCATGATTTAATGTGATTTTTAGAATTTAATTTGGATAATAGAACAAACAACATAAACACAAATGGTGATTCATTTAAATTTCTGTTTTTCCTCCTGGTAACCTAAACGCCAGAATCTTGATTTAAAACTCAAATTAAACATAATCACAGACAAACCAGCAACACTGAGCAGTATTTGAATATTGTGACGCAATGAATATTGTACTTGTACTTGTTACTCTCCACGACTGCAAACAAGCCTCAGACAAAGGGTAACGTTGCTTTTGTCTCGAGGCTGAAATTCTCTGCTCAGGTTTGTTTGTTTTTTTTATTTTTTTGTTGTAAATTTAACGGCTGCACCGCCGATGTTGCACATAAAGATGATTTATAGTGATGAGTTCTAGCCAGCATATATAAAAGCAGTTACAGGATTCCTTCTGTGGCGCGGGAGGAGCTCTCTAAAGAGAAATTAATCTTGAAGACATCATTAGGGTTATCATTGGCCTCAGCTTGAAAACAACATTTATTTCCCCCTATTACAAAACTGGGACATGGAGTTTGAAGGATGTTTTCTGAAGCTTGACCCTGTTTAAACATACTATAAATCAGGACATCTCATCCTCACTGAGTCTTTTACATACAAATAACAATGAGCCGCTTCTGAATAAATTCATGCAATAAAACTACAGCTTTTAATGTGAATGTGTTCCATTGCAGCATGAACGAGAGCAGGTGATGACCACCAATGTCTGGCTAACACAGGTGAGAATTTTGACTCCCCATCTGATCTAATCACTGCGTACCCAACATTATGCTACATGGAAAAAGAGAAGGCAGAAAGCTTAGTGAAATGCAGAGAAAACAATGAGTAAATATTTATTTTTAGGTGTGTTTTTTTCTTAGATTTCACAGTGTCGCAGCTAGGTCAGTGGACGTGAATCACAAACCGCGAGGGACTTGGACGGTAGTCATAAATGTGACTTAGATAAACACAAACACACACATTGAAGGTTCCTCTCTCTAAAATTTACTACTGTACGTGATGAATTTCATTGGATAATCAAGTTCCTGAAGTGTTATCACACCAATAGTACACGATTCACGGATGCAGTTACTGGGGTGGAAAGATGCATTTTTCTTTTCCGTGTTGTTGCTGTTTCTGGATAGCTGAGTATGACCCTGCCAGCAATCATGTAGAGCTTCAGTTCAGACAAAAGTCGACAGGACTGGTGAAGAGAGACATCAAAAAAGAGAGTCATGCTCGTCCTCAAACAAAATCCAGAAGAAGAAAAATAAGAGATGGGAATTTACCAGAGAGTGAGAAATGTACAGAAAGACATTTCTGAAGCTGAACTCATGTTTCTGCGCTAATGTTGTGATTTTTGATGTTCTGTAAAGTCATATGTGACCTCTTATAGCTGAGGTATATAGCTATTTGGGCTTAATACTTATAATAATTTATTCAACAACATGAACATATTCTAGATATTCAGACAAATGACCAAAGACTGGCTTAAGCTGAGATTCACAAACCTAACAACTTTGGAAAAAACCCCCAAAAAAAACAGCAAAGATGGGTTGTAAATAAATAATAAAGAAAATCCAAGGATTTAAACTCTTTGTTTCACTACAAAATTGTAACTGTGATGAGCTGATAAGCAGCAGGACTGTAATCTATTTCTATAGCTCTAAGGATGCACATTCATTTCCCAAAAGAGTTTTAAATTTAGTTGTTTTGTTTTGTTTTTTAAGATCACAGGATATTTTTCTTTAGTCTTACTCTTCTTATCTTAAGTGAGCTCTTGTCCAGAGAAGCCATCTTTGTTTCTGGATCTTTTTTAAATATGTCTGCAGTGGAGTCAGTGCAGTGAATATTACATAATACTGTTTTTTGTCCTTGTCCCCTGAGTATAGAGATTTCCCTCAGATTCTCTGAATCTGTCATTGATTTGATCTGCTGTAGACGATGAATTCCACAAATTATTTCCAATTCTGCACAAAAATATTTTATATTGTAAAACTCTTTGGCCACATAGTCTTACTAGGAGTTGTGAACCCCTTCCCATCTTTCCTTCAGAAAGACTCAGCCACGCTAGGATGATTTTGTATACGCAATGAAATTCTTCTGTTTAGAAAACTGTATAATGTGGCCATTGTTGATGGTGTATATATTCAGAAGAAAAGGTCAAGCTTTGAATACCTGGTCAGGGCATGCAAGGCAGATAGCTAAAGCCATACGTCAGGTGTTGAAGGACAAGGACATATTGATGAGAAGTGGGCATGTGGACATGGAATATATGGGACAGCATACACTGAAAGACACAAACAAGTGGCTGGGATAGTGTGTAGGGACATCTGTTTCCCAAGTCCCGATGGGAGACACCACCAAAGGTGGGTAAAAAAACCAAAAAACCAACAGGCTAAGGTCCTGTGGGATTTCAAGTTCCAGACAGACAAGCAGCTGCTGGCTAACCAACTAGACGTAGTGCTGGTTGACAAGGAGCAGAAGACCACAGTTGTGATAGGTGCGGTGTTCCCACCGGACAGCAACATCAGAAAGAAGGAGCCAGAGAACAGAGAAGTGCCAAGGGCTGGAGGAACAACTGGAGCAGATGTGGAAGGTAAAGGCCAAAGTGGTCCCAGTTTTAATAGAAGGATTAGGAACTTCAAGCCCGAAACTGCAAGACTGGCTCCAACAAATTCCAGGCACAACAACAGAGGTCTCTGTCCAGAAGAGCGCAGACCTAGGAACAGCTAAATACTGCACACAACAACTCCCAGGTCTCCGGTGCTTAAGGAACACATGCATACCACACCGTCAGGGAGTGAGAGGGAGATTTATTTATATATATATATATATATATATATATATATATATATATATATATATATATATATATATATATATATATATATATATATATATATAAACTTTTTCATATAAAGCAGTTCTAAGTACGGTTGTCACACACTGGCACATAGACAGACACACACATGAGCCAGATTAGGATTTATGACGTGTAACGGAGCATAGAATCACCATCAGTGCTCTATGGATTCTTTGCCATCAGAAAGTAGGAGTGCCAAGGACAGCTGTCGTGAGCCGAGACAAACTGTAATGACCACAATGCATCACAGTTACAGAGGACAGTCTAGCATGAGCAATACAGCTCCAACCTGGTTATACCACACACAGAACTGTGGTAACAGGTCACAGAGGCTTCAGTGTGGCAATGTCAAAGTCTGATCCACAACATGGAAAACAAGATAATGTTTGTCTTTTACACAAAGTTGCACAGAGGACTCAGATGTCTGCTGATGCATTCACATGCACCCACACACACATACCTGGGAACAGCTGCTGCATTATAATCATGCTGAGTGGTTTGCGGCCGGGTGTGTTTTAAAGACCATTCAGGGTCAGGACAGACATGAGTGTTACTCTGGCTAATGGTAGAAGTGTGATGAAGGTGCAGGTTGGGCAGATAGCATATAACGTACCTTAGGCTTATCTTTATTGCAACATGTCATGTTGACCAGTGACTGAGTGACGAACACAAAAAGACAAACAGACACACCTTCTCCTGTCTGCTTCTCTCAAGATGTCATTTCCTGCTGTGTGGTTGGCAGATGAGTGACTAAGCGTTGTGTTTTTATTGGCCTTTAGGAGTGGCAGGACTATCGTCTGACTTGGGTCCCCGAGGAGTTTGATGGAATGCTGAAGGTCAGGCTGCCCTCCAAACACATCTGGCTGCCTGACGTGGTGCTTTACAACAAGTGAGTCACTCTCTCGTCCACCTGTCCTCACTTTGTAAAGATACAAACTGATAGTGCATACACTGCACCATGAAAGTACAGAACAAGTCACCTGCACTGCATACATCAGCAAATGAAGTGATGAGTCGGTGCACACAGTTGTTCCACAAGAATGCAAACTTCTGTCGTCTTGTCTTTTCCACTTGTAAAATATATGAAGCTTATTTGATGTGCTCGCTGAGAGTCTAGATAATTACCATTGCCTCTCTTTTAATGTGGCTCTTCTATCTTGGACCAATGGAAGGATTTGAAATTACTTCCACACTGTCATAGAAATATGCAGCCATCACTTTTAATTCTGCTATTGAGAACAGATTACCTTATGAAAAGTCTTCAGGGGTGCGCATGGTTGACTTAGCCTATTATGCACCTCCAGACCAAAACTTTTCTGCTGGGAATTTAATGACTTTCAGCCTTATTCCTGTCCCTACCGTCTGTGCATAGTTCCTATCCCATCAGCTGCATTCCAGAAACCATCCAGTACTCCTGTGCTGACATACTACATCATACATTTTTATGTGTCGATTCATTTGTGGTTTGTGGTAACTAAATACAAATTTACTTAGGTCCCGAGGACCTTTAACAAGTTGGCAAGATGAGCGGTAGGAATCACTCATGTGCAAATGAGTGTACTATCACATACATAGTACATAAATGATAACGTCCCAAATAAGCTTCACTGTAATGTATTACACAAAATGATTAACGTGTAAACTTCATCCGCATGTTTTGTTAATTAGAATTCTCCTGCATGTCTGAGAGAGAATGGGGATGTTGCGGACCACTGGTCTTAATGTAATGGAAACTGAGTGTCAGCATACAGTATGTAAATCAGCTCATCAGAGCACAGCGATCTGTCTGGCCTTCTCCTCTTTCCCTGCTTCAGGCCTTACTTGACTAAAGATTATAAGATCCCTGACCCAACTAACTCTGGAAAAGTGATCCCGTTAATCCCGTGTACCCCAGGTTGGGGTGTTATCCTCCATGACTCCGATGAGTCCAACTGTCAGTCCTTTAAACTGGAGGATTAACTCAGCTTATGCCACTACCACACCACTTTTTATATTATTATTTCATTTGGAGAAAAGATGAAGCGGGTCATAGTGCACTGAAAATGTGCAGCTATGTGTTCGTGCAGGTTCCTCTTTTGTATGTTAAAAATATTCTTGCTGCATGTATTTTTCTGCCATTATCGTAAGATGACATGAAATTCATACAGCTCACAGTAGCTTACATGTGCTGTTTAATCAAGCCCAGATTACCTTAAAAATGATGTCTTCTGCCTGGACTTCACATTCATTTGGTTCCTTATCCTTCCTCTGTGTGTTAATATAAGGAGTCTGTCACGCTGCTAACCAGAGAAACCTCAAAAAGTCACACCCATAACTTCAAGATTCGTTAATGTGTCGCTGAGGTCTAATGAAGCTGCTGCATAATAAGATAAAGCACTACCACATTACCCTATTCAAGAGGCCTGGAAGAAACATGGCTCCTCATGATACTCTTTTATTATTTAAATCATCACACCAGCATCTGGATTTATGTCTGACTCCTGTTTTTGTCTTTATCCTCTCTGACCTTGTCTCTTAGTGCTGATGGGGTGTACGAGGTGTCGTTCTACTCTAATGCAGTGGTGTCTTACGATGGCAGCATCTTCTGGTTGCCCCCGGCAATCTATAAATCAGCCTGTAAGATTGAGGTCAAGCACTTCCCCTTTGACCAGCAGAACTGCACGCTGCGCTTCCGCTCCTGGACCTACGACCGCACTGAAATCGATCTGGTGCTTCGCGCTGATGTAGCCAGCATGGATGACTTCACCCCCAGTGGAGAGTGGGACATCATCGCCCTGCCGGGCAGACGAAATGAAAACCCAGCTGACCCTACTTACGTGGACATCACATATGACTTCATCATTCGCAGGAAGCCTCTTTTTTATACTATCAACCTCATCATCCCGTGTGTGCTCATCACCTCGCTGGCGATCCTGGTCTTCTACCTGCCCTCTGACTGTGGCGAGAAGATGACACTCTGCATCTCAGTGCTGCTGGCTCTCACCGTGTTCCTGCTGCTAATCTCCAAGATCGTCCCACCAACTTCACTGGATGTTCCTCTGGTCGGAAAGTATCTGATGTTCACCATGGTTCTGGTCACTTTCTCTATCGTCACCAGTGTATGTGTCCTGAATGTGCACCATCGTTCTCCCACCACACACACCATGCCCCCTTGGGTTAAACTAGTGTTCCTCAACAAGCTTCCTGCCCTGCTCTTCATGCGCCAGCCGAGAAACAGCTGCGAGCGTCAGCGGCTGCGTCAAAGGAGGAGGGCGCAGGAGCAGAGCGAGGGTGGTCGAAGTGGAGAGGCAGGGGCCTTGATGGTGGGGCTCGGGCTGGGAACTGCTGGTGGGAATGGAGGGGGGACCTCCACAGTGTTTGGTAAGGAGGACAGTGACCCTTGTACGTGCTATGTGAACCGCGCGTCTGTTAAACAGTTTGGAGGGGATCTGGGAGGTGCAGGAGGGGGATCCATCGATGGTCTAAACAGAGTCAGAGAAGGTCGAGAAGGGAGCTCTGGAAACCTTCCAAGAGGGAAGCAAGCAGCTGCAGGTCCTGCTTTGACCCAGGCCCTGCTGGCTCAAGCCTGTCCAGGCTTTGAGGAAGCTGTGGAAGGAGTACGCTTCATCGCAAATCACATGAAGAGCGAGGATGATGATCAGAGTGTGAGTATTATCTGTTGCTTCATATCAGAGCCTGGAGCTGATAGTGTTGCACTAGATTTGTTTATGTTTTATAGCTGGTTAATAAACTTCACTATCATAGTAACTGCAAAAATAGCATTTGACAGCTGCTCAAAATAGATTTTTATGTTGACAACAGATTAAATAAATTAGGACCAGATTAGCTAACTGTCTGCATCAGTGCAAACGCCTCTTTTGGGACCAAAAATCTTCTCTTTGCTGCTGAAATGTGTGGACAATAGTTTTTGAGGAGCTCTTATTGTATATAAATTTATGGGAAAATTACTCAGAGTGGAAAATTGAGCTAAACATATTTCTGGTATTTCGGTATTTCAGTAATGCAAAATTCATAAAGGCTATGTTTGTGTTACAGGAAATATGTCTTTACTTTAAGATGTAATTTGCAATATTTTAGGGAATTTGGGCCACAGTGAAAACTGCAGAGGACACAAAAGCCTCTCAGCACTGTGCACACAGAGTTGTGCAACATAAAAAATAATGTGAATTAATGAATTTATTTTAAACTCTCTTTAGCATCGGCTCTATTATAGAATAAACAGACATGTCTGCCAAGCTATTCGTGGGACTCAGATTTCCCTCATATTAGAAAAATATCAGAATTTTACAAAATGCTGTTCAGGATTTTGAAGAAACATGTTTGTTGCCCACTAAACTATTTGATTCCACAGAGGGGAAAAAAGAATAAAAATTAGAGGGATTTTAAAAATAAAGATCTTAAAGAATAAACATAATAATGCCAATGACAACAATGTTTTGCCCAACATATGTACTTTACAGTAACATAACTGAGCAAAACACACCTGGCACCATATTTTAATTGTATATATATATATATATATATATATATATATATATATATATATATATATATATATATATCAAAAATAAAATTTAAATATAACATAATGCAAATATAATAAGGTGGGTGCCACTGCTGGTAGATTTGTCTTTTCTTCAATGTCTGCCTTTAAGAAAAAAAACAATTCTGTTATACTTTTAAATTATTCATATTCTTATTAGCCCTAGCTGCTAGCTACCAACTGAGTTATTATTATTTCTTTAAATGATAACTTAACTCATGGCTAATGTAGCTATCCAATATTTGCTAGTAGTTAAAGGGCTAACATTCATGTGTTCACTGGCCAAGTTGACTTTTATAATAATTGTTTAACACTTAAGTGTTGTTGAAGCAGGAGCTTTACCAACTTCATGTTTTTCATAAAGTGTTGTTCAGATTTGTGAAAATCAATTCAGCTGCTAGTGAGGTGAGGGGCTGTATGCTAGCTGTGTAAAGTTGTGTGCCATCTGGAGGAGGCAAAGGCCGCCCTGATGGGATCAATACTTTTGCAAATGAGTATCTAATCCATCCAATCTCGTTTTTAATATCTGAGCCTATTTTTTTAACAACCTGATTGCCCACAGCTGCCGCTGAGTCAGTCTTTCCTTTGACTTTAATAAACACCTGTAGGCTTATATGTCACATAGAAAAAGCAAGAGCAGTGTGCATTTACACACATGACACAGTAACAATAACTTAAAATGTGCATCGGTCAGGACAAAAGAAAATGTTGTGTTTTCTTTGAGGAAGCTGTGGAAGGAGTCCGCTTCATCGCTAACAAACCTGTGCAAACCTGAAACCTGTCATACACAGGTTTCAGGTTTGCACACTGACCCATTTTGTAATAAAGCAGCTCTTCTCTGCATAAATCCTGCAGTCAACTTGAGCCTTGCTGTATAATGTTTGTAGATTATTCACTGACTAATCATTTCTACTCTGTTTTGAGCTGTGAATTTGCCCTCCTCCTCATAGACTGTCCTGGGCATTATTGATGTCAAAAAGCTTTTTCTTTGCTTATAAAACTGGAAAAATGTTGTTTTTAGATAGTTTAGACAGTTAGTTTTGATTACCTGATAACAGTCCACTCACATCTGTGCTGTTTTCTGTGATTGCAACACCACTAATTTATTCCTCTCAGTAAATCTGTCTTTTTTGTGTAATCACAGACTCAGAGATAGTTATTATCCCACTGTAGCTGCCCTGCTTTAAAAGACTGCGATTTTACTGTTTGTGCTGACCTTAGCACTTTAATCAGACACTTTCTTTGACTGATAGAGCCTTTTAGCAGTGAAAGAAATTTTTTTAACCTTATATTGTAAAATTATATTGTATTGTAAAATTGGTCATTGGGTTATTTTGGGGGGATGGGGCTTAAATTATCTAGTATTTGCTAACTGTCTCCTTATGAAAAGAAACACAGCTCCAAATAAATGCTTTTGTGCTGCTTGTCTACTTTATTTGTTGAGCAGCAGCTTTTAACTTAGTGCTATTCCACTAGCTTAAAAAATGTAATCCTGTAAATTTAAACAGCAATTTTGGCAAAAACAAATGACATTAAAAAAGTGTATTTGATGTGGTGCTGCAGTTTACAGCTCTGACACCATGCATGCTAATATAGCCTGTGATAATGTGAGATGAGCACCAATAGTATCGGCTGATAATACATACCTCCATATTTATTACTCAGATTCAACTGTGTATTAACATAAAAAAATTATCATGTCTCCGTGCGTGTGAAATCCTGCCATAAACAATCTTCTTTTATGCGCATATGTTACCAGCCATAAAAAGTATCCAGAGCAGCACAGATCAGTGCCATATCATGTTATAGTCAAGACCGAGCTGTGCAACTCTGCTGTTTAGTACTGCCATTTAAAATGCAAGGGTTAGTACAAAAGGCCAGAAGCAAAGGAGACAGATCTGGTGATGCAATCGTAACCCTCTGAATATTCGACACAGACATGTAATTATAGCAGCAGCGGCAGCATGACGTGTGCATAGAGAAAGACTACAACTGGTAAAGAGCTGGAATAGAAGAAGCGAGTCAGCAGAGTGAGGGTGTTATTTTTTATGTCTTATCCTGACCGCATCTTATTGGAGCGTGCGTCTGACATGGGAATTAATAAACCGCAGTAATTCTGTCTATCACTGATATAGTTACCATCCCATCGCCTTTAAAATCCTCCCATTCCCAGCGCAGTGCATGGCTCATCATTCATTCCCCTCTCTCTTTAAGTTATCATCACAGGGGTCACAGTTTCAGAACACCCTCTGTTTCTCTCCGTCCTCCATCTCTCTCCAGTCTCTTACATCCTTCTCCTCCTCCTTGACTCGTGTCAGACCTCATCAGAGCTGTGTAGCTGAACGAGTCTCCATTCACATTAACACTTCACCTCCATTAACGTTGCGTCTAGTTAAAGGCAGACGGGTAGGTCAAATGATAATGAGCATGACTGGACTTGAGAGTGGGATTCTGCTCACCTTAATCTTTCTCTTCACCCTGTTCCACAACCACAGGTGAGCGAGGACTGGAAGTATGTTGCCATGGTGATCGACCGCCTCTTCCTGTGGATCTTTGTGTTTGTATGCGTGTTCGGCACGATGGGCATGTTCCTGCAGCCGCTCTTCCAGAACTACACAGCCAAGACCATCAACATGCCAGGTTGACCATTTTTCCCCAGCCACAATCACGCTGACAGACAGCTCCCCGACCAATCAGCACAGCAGGACATGGGCCGGAGGCGGGGGGTGGGTCTGGGTTTTAATGTGTCTATGGTACAGGAACCAGAACTGGAATAAACAACAATCACATCCATTACCTTTATAGTAACAGTTTTTGCAACAAACGATTTTTCTCCTATGAAGATAAAGAAAAACACCATCTTACTCTTACCTGCAGGTTTTTGGTTGTTGTTTTTTTTGTCCAGATGCTTAATGGTGTGACCTCTTTCTGGTGGAAAGGTCTCTCCCTGCTTCCCTCTTCAGCCAGCCAGGGAGTGAGGATTCTCCGAGTTATTCCTTGTTGAACCTTACGCCAGCTAGTTAACACTTTCCGCATTACACTGACTGCTTAAGTGACACGTGACATACCTGTCTTCAGCTACGACAGACGTTACTTATTCACTATGTTAATTGATGTCAGTATCAGAGAGGAAAGGGAAGTTTATATCAATATCAAGGTTCTTATACTCCCCCCCCCCCCCCCCCCCCCCCCAAAAAAAAAAAAAAATCCACTCTGTCAGTAAACTGATTCAGTATATTTTATCATAGCATAGCTGCTTACCACAGTATAGCATTGAGTATATATTATTAAGATTTCTCTATGTTTATTAGATCATGCAAGGATATGACGCTAATAGAGAGACTATGGTGTGTTGTATGATTGTATAGATATAACCAGAATGTGATATAAACTGTAATACACAGCCTGTGATGCGCACACTAACACAATATGTGTAAAAGCAACAGATTGTGAAGGAAAAATATATAGAAGGTAGTTGTACTTCGAAAAGAGCCAGGTTGCATTATTACATAAAAGTCAAAGGGATGAAGTAATAGATTATGCATGGACGGTTTTCTGCTCAGACTGTTGTGCACAGTAAGTAGAGAACAGCCGCAGCCTGCTGTGCCAGAGTGCACAGCAGCACTGAGACGAGTCTAGCTCCTGAGAAATTGAGGAAGCTGAGCCAAGAGTGTGGATATGGGCTCCTATTTGATGGGCGGTGGAACACGGTGGATTGATGGGAGGTGTATCATGGATATTAAGTCATGTCACAACTGTTCATTTTCTGTTATCAGAGCAGGACAAAGCCTCATTCGCTCATCATTTTCTCCTCTCTCCTCTCCTCTCCTGAATATATAATTCTGCAGTGGATTTTGTTCGTGTATGTAATGTCCAGAACATATGTACACATGTACATCTGTGAGATGCAGTGTCCAGAGGAGCATAACACATGTATGTATCCCTCCCATCCTTCCACCCTTTCAATTAATCTCTGCTGTCCTCTCTCCAGTCCCGCTCTGTTTATCTGGTCTTCCACGGGCGCTCACTTCTGACATTTAGTCCACTTAGAACAACAGCTAACTTCCAGTCATTAGTGCCGTATTCTTTTTGTGGCAGATTTCCACAATCTTCACAGGATCCCTGACAACAAAGACGATGCAAAAGGTCTTTTCAGGCACACATGCAGTCGGGTGGGGGGAATTAAATTTTTAGTAAACAAGAGCAAAATGCCAACAGGAGCAACAATGAAGCAGTCCTGGCAAGGCAATAAGTTGTGCAAAATCACAAGCAGAAAGGGTGAATGCCGAGGAGAAAAAAAAAGCAGGATAGGCAGAGACAAAAGACTCTTGTTATTAGTGCAATGGAAAGGTACGATAAACCTCTGGAAAAAGGCCATCTCCCCAGTCACTGTCATTTGCTACAGGTTTCCTGGCTTTATGCAGTCGTGTGACCAACTCTGCAGCTCAACTCAGTTTTGGACTGGAAGGCGTCTCTTGCTGTGTCTAGGGCGGATGGGATTACCCGCGGGGGTTCCCGGGCAGATCCCGAACAAGTGTGAAAAGCCTATCAGAGACCTGTGAAAACTGTAGGCTGCATGTCTCCACACGGAGAAAGTGCTGCTGTCCACTCTCTTCTCTTTCTCTTTTTGACCTTTCCACTCTCCTTCCTTTCTCTCTCACTTCCTCTCTCATTATGCTCTCCCATCTTTCACCTTCCCCTTCCTGACTCTAAAATCTGCTCCTGTGCACACCTTAACCAGTCCAATAAAGGTTGTAGGTTCAGATTAATCAAAGTATGTCTGCGTGACATGTTTTCACATGAAAGAAGGAAACATTTCCTGGCTTTCTAACACTGATGCTGGCAACTTCCTTTTTTATATGAACAAAAATGCACACACACTCAGTCACACAGTACTTTTTTTTTCTCTTAGGAAGCAGGGCTTTTAAACAATAATGTGTTTAAAGCCCTGTCAAGGTCACTCTGGGTTCTGATTATTCTACTGTGAAAACAGGACTGTAGGTAGTTCTTATCTACACATATAAACCTGACATTTTTAGTGCAGAGAACCAGTTTGAATAATTCACACCACAGCAGGAATAACTGTCTCTCATATCTTACGCTTAGCAATACTTAAAGACAGCATCTTAGAATGTGTATTTCGTAAATACCACATAGTATCTCCGGTCTGCATCCATCCACCTCTGGCACAAACTGCTGTACCCATGTGGCAATGCAAATTAGAAGTAATGCACCAAAACCGCTGGATTCAGAGGACCACTTGCTGCCACCTGGTGCTCGTTGTTTGTTCATTCTCGTTCTCTTCTGTAATAATGCATAGCCAACTTGTTTGAGTAAAGGTCACATTTATTTTTTTCGGGGAAGGGGGGCATCCCTTACTTAAATGTGTGACAAGATGCACGAAAAGAGCAGAAAGAGAGATATTCACATATTCAAGAATGACAGCTCTTGAAACACTAAAGATGTTCACTTTGCAGTAATATTACAGTTTGAATGAATTCAAGAGACATTGAAGACAAAACACAACATTTATTTCTCTATTAGAGGTTTGTTTGTGTGTGTATCTGTGTGTTTGTGAACTTGAGGTCCATGACAGGATGTCCCAAACGGGCCTTCTCTCTCTCCTTAAGTGCTTCCTCCCTGGAACATGTGGGATTTTTAAGTGGAGACTCTGGGCGAAGGGTGTGTTCACTTCTTCTCTTGCTTGTCATTGTACTCCAGGAAGAAGTCGTTACAGGCCACAGTGAGAGCTCCAACCAAAATGATGAACTCTGTAAAATCTACCTCTCCATCATTGTTGGAATCCAGGTCTCCCATAATCTTCTCCACAGCTTCCTTATCCTGGGCATTCTGCACGTATCAAGATACAAAAAAAAGCAATGTCTTTTCTGTACACATAATCTACATTTGCATCTTCTCTTCCTAAGTATGAACATGTGCTTTCTTACCCCCAGATAGCTGCCAAGCTCTTTGGTAAGCATTTCTTTGAGCTCAACCTTGCTCAGTGTATATTTGTCCCCGTCATTTCCAGAGTACTTATGGAAGGTCTGGATCATGAGCTGCATGGCATTCTCCAGGGTGGAAGCATTCTCAGAGTTAGGCAAAGACATTCTGTAGAGGAACAGAAGGGTGGGTTGAAGATACAGTAAGAACAGTTCATGTCAGTACATGTGCTCTGTCAAGCATTGGGGGAAGCATGGAAGTCTAATGCAGAAAAAAATCAGGTGAGAAAAACCTGTCTGTCGTTCTGTTTTGCACTTAAATGTGTTTGCAAATATGCATTCAAGTAAGATGAGTTTTGCACACAGTATTTGGGCAGAAACCTTATCTAGCTTAACAGTTTCTTCATCGTGTCCTGGCCCTGATAAGATTTTGCCACAGATAAAAGGATCCTGCTCTGCCAAGGTTTTTGAACCTCCGGGAGTCCGGACATAGTCAGCAGCAACCGGACATGTGAGCCAGCTGATAAGAGTGAAACTCTAAGCTGGTTAAAAAGCCCATCCACTGGAGAAGATGTATCGGGGACACACAGTGGCAACCTGATCTGGCTTTTACTTTAGCTTTACCGGATAGCAAAAAAAACACCACAAACAGGTGTAGGTCCTACCTTTGTTGAACCTGTATCACCTGTGAACTGTGAAGACTTTTCCTAATTGTCAATCACAGCTTATAGTAGTTTTCACATAGATTTTATTTCCCAAAACAAATCAGCAGGATGTAAAAATGACTAAAAATGCATTTTTGGCATGCTATGTCTTTCCGATGTCTAGTTAACCAGTGAAATTGTTTTTTATAACTTATCAGTGAATCAACTGAAAGTTCTCCCTGTCCTTAGTGCTCTACACGAAGGTACTCGACAAGTGATGAACTAACAGACATGCTCTAGCTGCATCAGCACCAGTATGCAATCATAATTGGGAAAAAAGACAACAGAGAAATGTGGAGACAGTTGAAATCTGTCCCTCTGTTTCTTACCTGAGTGGAGGATTAGTGCTGGCCTGCTGCTCAGGTGCAAAGAGAGGAGGTAAAAGCAACTGTTAAGGAGGATGAGGACTACACCGTCTTAAATACATCCCTTACTCCACCCATCCCACTTACCCCTTCCTCCTCCTTCTCTACCCCCTCCACCTGTTGCCCCTCTCCTCTCTACCTTCTCTGTTTACGCCAGAGACACCTGCTATCCGCTAATTGGACATACACAAGAGCCGGTTGCAGCTACAGAAAGACTTAAGGTAAATTGAGGTATTCACAATAAGTCTACAAGCCAAACCTGCCCTAATGTGCTCAAATGTGTTGAAATAAGAAAACTCACTAAAAAGAGAAGAAGTGCTGGAGAAAAGATCTATTTGTTTCCAAATATTCATACGTTGTCTAAACTCACTCGACCAACTGCGCGCTCCAAGCACAATGGGCTGTTGTGCAGTGACAGTGACATATTGCTTACCGTGTCACAGGTTGCTATTGAAATAGTGGATTACCCTGCTCCTCTGTTGTGCAACCGCTTTGTACTTCATGTCAAAACAAAGGAAAGGCTTGCAGGAAGTGCTTAAAATACTGCTATACCAAGGCAAAGATTAATAACTCAATAGCTTATCCAAAAGCACCTGGTTTCAAGCAGCAAAAACATTGTTAGGTTAATTGTAGGGGTAGGATGTTCACTGGAGGAGGGGGGTGCGGCGGAGGCTCATGCTTGTTATATTATCCGAAGGATCAGAGTAGCACCGATGAATGGAGCCATCGCACCTGGCAGTCATGCAGAGAAATCCCCACACAAAGGAGAACATGACAATGCGAGGACACACACACACACGAGCACTTTCACAAGCTTGTTCACACCTTTGGCTTCAAAATACACCATACATGCAAAAAAAAAAAGCACAAATAAAGACATATTTGAACAGGAACAGAAAAAATTCTTGAAATAGTTCAAGACACACCTTTAAAGCTGCACACCACCCTTACACAAACCACGTGAAGAAAACCGAGAAGCAAGAACAGAGAACTGGAACAGAAACATACTTTAAATAGTTCGTGTGAGGCATCCACCGGACTTGGAGACATCTGGATAATGGTGAGAGCGAGAGCCAAAGACCATGAAAGTAATTGCGTTTCTGAATGAATGATAGACAGGCTTGTGCTTAAAATTAAACATTAAAGCTTTTCATATGAAGAGATCATGTTTTAAAGTGCAGTGATGGTAAAGCATCTTCTCATTAATGAGTCTTTGGAGCATCATACTGTGCCAGTAAGGGGGGTAGCACGGAGTGTGTGTGCACATTCGTATACACCGAATGTATAGAGTTGCTGAGTGAAGGGTGGTGCACAATAGAAAGTGTAGACTGTATATCAGGATCAGGTTGCAATAAGTGATACATCTAAAGGGTGCTGAGTTTGACTAGTCAGGGATGTCGCAGCTATATTTAGCAAGTGCTGCTGGAAAGGAGCGGGCATGATTCAATTAGTGTCAAATCATGACAGAGAAACTACTGCACTTATAAAGTACTTCCGCACATGTAGAAAGAAAGGAAATGTATATGAGAAAGGGAGGTTCAAAGGTGAAATCTTAAAAGACTGACAAATGTGCAACAGCAGCAACCACAGACCAAAAAAAAACAATTTAATTTTAATATAAAGCTTTTATTTTGAAAACATTGGTATAAAATGTAGGATTGGTATAAAAAAGACCAGCTCAGAATCCTTCAGTGACAGTGTTACTACATAAAGGTTCATTTGGACAGACATTAAGATCTAGTATAGCCGGTTAACTATCTCAGAGAAAATCATTATGATCTGATGTATACATGGTGGCTGGAATGTTTGGAAATGAAAAAAAAAGACATTTAATAAGCTCAAAAAGAAAAAAACATGGCTGAATGCAGATCCTCTCCAAATACTGCAACTTCAAGAGCATCTACGATGAATCTGGATTGCTTTCAGTCTTGCGCTGACTCATGGAGTTAGCCAAGTAACCTATCAGGGTAAGGTATTCCTCGAAGCTGACCTTTCCATCGCTGTTTTCATCCAGTCCCCTCTGCATCTCCTTAACAGCAGAGGAGTTGCTTGCATCCTGAGTTTAAAAACAATAAAACAAATATTAAAGAGATTAGAGATTACAACTGCTTTTAAATTCATGTTCTAATATACTGGCAGCATGACGGACAACCACAAAACACTTACTTCCATGACACCACTGAGGTTTTTCTCCACCAGTTTCTGGAAAGATTTGCTGTCTAGGTTCTCCTTCCCCCTGGAAGATTTAACAAACGTGGTCACCAACGTCTTAATAGCGGACTCCATATCTGTATAAGAGAGTGAGACAAGGACAAAGCAGAAAAGAGAATTTAGGACAGATAAGGACATATCTTAGAAGACTCTCAGACTCTCAAACACTGTGCCATGAGATACTTTTCCTGTGAACTTTAATAATATCATAATGCAAAAAACTAAATAGAGCATTGAGTGGATGAGACGCTTATTTCATATTGAGCATTTCATGCTTTGTTTGGTTCTGATTGTGAAAAAGAGTAATGTCAGCTGTGAGTTTGTGGAAGGCTTGTGCACAACTATGTGACCTTTAACTCCATACAACCAAATTATAAAGCATATTATGATGTATTTAAATTGACAAACATGTCATTTATAATACCTGATGATTTTAAAAAGGCAAAACCCAGACAGAAAAAAAATCCCCCTAAGACCCTCTTGTCCTCTGTGGGAAGAACAGAAGTGAAGAGGAAATCCTGGGATTTCTTCTGACGCCACATTTGCAATAGTTTGACAAACAGATAACATGTGCTTTCTTTTCAAAATGGTGCAGCTTCCACGTTTTCTAGGGACAAGGGAACTTAAGTGATCATTCATTTATTCATATATTTTTTGCAGATAATATGATAATATTGCTAAAAATCGAATTGTTTCTTCAATGTCAGATTCTTAACTTCACATCAGTGGGATTGCAGAAATGTACAGTATTTTCTAACCCCCTAAAAACAAACCTTTTACTCAGTGTCCTTTGCAGTGGGCAGCAAGACTTACTAACTCCCATTTTTAACCATTTGTCCCATTCAGAAACCAGAGGACCAAGTGAGGCAGGAAGGACTTTACTCATACTTGTAGAAGCGAAGTCAGACTTACAGATGTCAGCGGACGAGGTGGACAAGGTTGAGAAGTTAGGGTGGGAAGGCGAGAGCTCAGAGGACATACCAGCTTCTGAGGAGCCTGAGCTGGGATTAAGTGACCCATGGTCATGACAAGCAATGTGTAATGTGGAAATTTAACAATTTATTCATTTAACAAGCAGGGGCCTCAGTAGCATACGGAAGAACCATACACAGCCACGACAGCCTGGCACCTCCTCCTCATGCTGCTCACAAACTTGGTCCAGCTTGGTCTGGGATGGCATCTCATTCTTCAACCAGCAATTGTCACAAGTCAGCCAGTGTGGTTGTGTTGGACGCTATGGCCCAAACAGCGCGCACAAGCTGATCCCACAAGTGTTTAACGGTGTTGAGGTCAGGGCTGCAGGCAGGTTCTTCCATCCTCTCCACACCCAAATTCTTCAGATAGTCGCTGATAAACCCTGCTCTGTGGGAGCGAGTGTTGTCACGTTCGAGCACAGAGGTCAGTTGCTAAACCTCATCTTGATATCTTTGTATTGCGAGTGCCTCCAACGACGACAATCCATGTTTATCCAGTGAGGGAGATGCTGCCTCACAAAATCACACCTCCTCTACCCTATTGGTGCAGCAATCAGAATGGTTGCTGCACCAGTGATGAAGGATGGTCATATCAGCCTTCCTGGCAGTTCTATGAGACCAGCGACTGGCTGTGTGCTGTCTTTTCTGGATTGTCTGGGTAGAGACCCCTCGGCCATACCGTCCTGCAAACCTTGACTGCAAATCTGTTAAAGGCTGCCTCTGGTTCCTAAGTGCTAATAGGGTGAGGAAATGATCTTCTTATGTAGTAGCCTTCTTGGGACGTCTATTTCGTGGCCTGACTCTGATATAACCTGTTAGATGGAGCTTGGCCTTCAGTTTGGAGATGGCACTGAAGAACAATCCAAATGATACTGCAAATTGGTTTTGTGCAACACCCACTTGAAGTTGTCCTATAGAACAAGCCTAATTCAGATCAGTCAAACATGGCGTGCTTGGAGTAGACACCAGTTGACCGCTGTAGCAAGGCCTGCTAATCACAGACAGTTAGACACTTGATAGCCAGAACTGGAGTACCAAAAGTTCAAAACAAGAGTCAGTAGCAGAACAAGCTATTTGGCATTAGCAGAGAAGATTTGGCAACTTTTTCATGGGCGCAACCCATGTGGTACTATTTAGGGGGAAATGAACAGACTTTAATGGTATAAGATTTCCCAAGAAGCATTGTTACAACAAATAAATAACAGACCAATCCATGACTTGGATCCGGATACACCTAGTCCTTATTATAGCTAATTTAATAAGTTGAGACATATTCTTCAAGACTGGGCAGTCCATTGAAGTAACAAATGAGATTATTCTTTTTCAACATCAGAGGAGAAAATTATGTGAGATTTCTGTTAAACAGCGTGCAGGAAGGCTGCCTCAATCTGCTGAGACCAGTGAAGGTCTGTGCACTGTAGATGAGCTGATGTTTCCTTTCCCACAACTTCAGAGCCCCGCCTTGTTGTCATCTTGCTTGAGCTCAGGCTCCTTAAAAGCCTGAATGTCGTCCTCTGAGCGTTTGCCTTGCTTTTTTAATCAAAAAGTTCAACGATGTGAGGGTTTTTTTTAGTTTTTTTTTTAAAAACAATGTTTATGTGTTCAGTCGTAACTGTTTTAATGTTAAATAAAAAGAACTTTTTTAGCAGAAATGAAACCAATATCATTTCATCACATCATTCTGTCATCACGCAAGACTCCATGTTCATGACAAGGGGCAAACAATTAAACAAAGAAAAACAAAAAATTTAATGAATAACAATTTTTTTTTTCTTCTTTCAACTACAACACTTAAAATACCTTTTAAAAAATCCTTGTTTGATATTTAGAGTTTTAGAAAATTATTGTTCAAGTGGATTTTGAAAGTGCATTCAAATTGGTTTATGTAAGTGTCAAAAATGTGAGACACACAATTGACGTCAGCACGGAAGGGGAAGAGGGGGAATGGGGAGCGATGAGGGGACCCAGGTTGGATGCTGGTGGAGGTAAACAGAGCAAAAGAGAGGGAGTGAGGGGAGGCTGAAGAGATGGGGAGTCTCTAAAGGTAAACACAATGGGAGCTGTGATCTCTGACGGTGGACATCTGATCCCCAAAAGCGAACAGGAGGCTGCGAGATCAGATTACTGCCAAATGCCCGACTGCAGCAGCACACACTACCGCGCACTGTAGGAACACAAGTACGCACTGAAATATGTCACCCAACTAGTGAGCCAAACACTAACAGATAACCTGAATGCCAACGTCACATCCTGCACTCACTGAGCAAACCAAAAGCAAACCATTTACAATCTCACTGGATGCCAAATCCGGTAGCTCTAATAAATAAAAAACAGCAACATCAACACAGCACACACTGGAAATATGACAGAAAGCTAAAAAACAAAACTCTACTGATCTATTTTAAGCATGCAACTAATTAATTCCATTAGTCTGTTTTTAAAAGCAGGCACAATAATAAAAACAACTATTTAAAATACTGTAATTAATGATGATAAAATAACATTTAGACACTGCAGTTACAGAGTCCCGGCTCACTGTCACACTGTCAGGGTTTTCTGAGACATTTCAACATAGCCGTGCCATTATTAGGAACACTGGTGCTTTCCCCACTGTGACAAATATCTGCTGTGAAAATGTCTGTGGTTTCATATGTGACACAGAGATGATATATATACATATATTTATATATATGCATATATATTCTCAAATGAGCTGGTGGTGCATGCTTTTTATTTAAAATGCAACGCACCAAGAAAAGGCAGGAACTGCTCCCAGCTGCAAAGGATTACAAGTAATTGTGGTAAAAAAAAAAAAAAAAAAAGATCTGGGGCCACGTCAGAGCCCTGTACCTCTAACAAATAAACAACTAACAAAAAATAACATGTAAAAAACAACACAAAGAAATAACCATAGTAATTTGACTGAAGTACACAATTACTATGCAGATTAATCAGGGAGATTTTCAGTTATTTTCTGTTGCATGTGCACATTATGTTTCCAAGCACAATTTGACTAACACAGGGGTCTTTTAAGGTCACTCCCATGAAGTTTTCTCTTGTCTCAACAAAGTAGAATTCCAAGGCAATGGCTCGCAGAAAACAAAAGCCCTGAATGAAAGCTGAAGATACTTGAGCAGCATTGATAAGTATCTCAGCAGCGTGGGGGCGAGGTCTTGCTGCAGGATTTCCAGTGTGTATTGGAAACTACCACAAAGCAGCAGTGGACACTGGATGGGTAATAATCATTGGTGCCTGGAGTGATGTTGCTGAGGTAACTTTAGAAGCTGGTAAATCTCCCATCTGACACTGATGTCATGCCTCACCGCTCACACTACTCACCTACTCTGGCCCACACGAGAACACATAGACATACAGAAAGACGGAAAAGCACACACACATATGCAGAAACACACTCATCTAAAGAAGGACAATGCCAATTAGGACTTCTGTTGCATTAACCTAATTACTGGGTGAATGAGAGCAGGCACCCAAACCCTGGATTTTGTTTCATGTCTCCCTGCCATGCCAGCACACACTGACACACACACACACAACTCTTTTCAACATTCAAGTTAGCATCTGTCATCAGCCTGCTGCTCATTATTATTTAATACGTTACTATAATTGTCTTAACACCTTCCTAACATCCTCCACAAGTCAAACAGCTCGGGAGCAGGCTGTTTACAGGCCATATATCAAAATGCTCGACAGGCCACAATCCATTAGCATCTCTCCTGAATGTAACAAGATGAGCAGAAAACCAAGAAGGCTCCAGTATGAACCGGAGACATCAGGGCCACAAAAATCCAAAATGAGTAGAAAGGAACATGTGGCAGGGCCGTATTTGTCTGATAAGGGCAGGGAGCGTGTAATGACGACAATCGTGGCTCTTGTACAAGCTCTTAGTGCATACACATTCCAACTCTGAGTGTGGAGATGGTGATTAGAGAGAAGGCAGTTAGTTGTCAAACAGAAGCAATGTGTTTTCTAGTGATTTGTCAGTTGCAAGTGTAATGATTAAATGGAAATTGAAACATCTGATACAGACATTTGAACAGGAATATACTTTTCATATTGTTGGTATGAGGGGTTTTTTTTAATGACATTTTTTTTGCATTTTACACAGAGTGGTTCAGCAGCTGCTAATGTGCTTGTGAGCATCATGGATTATTACCAGTAAGAGAAGAGAAGAGCTAGATTTTCCTGTTTTAAACATCTTTAGAAGCCTAAAGTTACAAAATCATCCAGCACTCACAAAAGAAAAAAAAGAAGAATTCAAGTTTTAAACAATAAATATTAAATAAATTAATAATGACAGTTATTTTTTATATCACCGGTGTATTATAACATGCAGCCCATTAAGCTCCCTTAATGGGCTGCATACACACTGTAGCTACATGAACTCCTGAATTAACGGAATAACATGAATATTGAGCAGACCTAGCAAAAGAGAGGGAGGTAATGTGAGGTAATGTGAGGTAATGAGCGCTGAAACTAGATGAGACTTGTCATGTGCAAACCAGTTTTAACCCAGTAAGTCCATCTAACCCACCCCTCACTACTCCACTAAAGAAGGCAAACTGAGAACGCGAAAACCGAGAAAGTTTGAGCATGCTTCCCATCTCAGACCAAACGGATCTCTCTCTTTTTTTTCCGTCTTCTTCTGCGATGGCAACGGACGTGAGCAACCATTGATCCTTGTGGGTGACCAGCTCCACCCTGGTCGTGTTGTTTGCACTAGGTGTGACTGACTCACTTCCCCCGTGAGCATACCTGTCATCGCCCAGGTCGCTATTTCTCCTCTGCTTCATTAACTACACCGGGTCGAAGCCATTCGAGTCTCACTACCGGAGTCTTATCATAACGTTAATAATTCACAGTGATGAGAGCCAAATCTGACTGTCGTTACAACGGTCACATTATGACTGACTAACGGGGCGATAACAGCCTCGGCGCACACGCCAAAACTAGTAAGCGCCGCGCGTAACGGAGATGTTAGGGGCTTGCCCACGTCGCACATTTACATTTAGCCCTAACTAATCCTCACAATTTGTAGAGTGACCACAGGCAGGAGTGACACACAGCAGATAAATAAGTAAACGCGACTCAAGACTCCGGTTTCTGTGTAAGTGTAAAGGGATTGGGGTTACATTACCAAGAAGATGAACCCGATCCCTGTGGCCATCAAGCTGGGTAATGACAATAGAGAGGCTGGCAAGTAATAGAAAATTGATGACACGGTGCAGAAAATAAGTTCAAGTTTTAAATTTTTTGTGTTGAGTAGAAAGGTTTGAACTCGCAATTTAAAAAAGAAACAGCTGAATTTATTAATGAAGAGAACTCGTAATGGAGAGAGAAAAAAGCACTCACCTTTGAGAGCGAGAACAAAAGCCTATATAAACTGTCTCAGCAAATGCTCTGCTTCTTTCTTTCAGATCCTCCTCGCAAGGCTTCCTCTAGATTAAGCAGCTACACATATCTTTTCCGTGATTTAACTTCTGACTCAAGCCAGTTTTTTTCACAGTTTTAGGGCGTGTGCCTGGGAGAGGAGGAATGTGGAAAGAGGCGCAGCTTGAGCAACGCAGCAATATTTTCTTAACAAAGATTTCCGTTGTTCCACAAAAGAGTCTAAAAAAGCGTTTTTGATTACAAAAAACTTGCGGCCTTTCTGCTTCTGTTTTATACTCACACCCGCATCTTTGCTATTTTTTTAAATATATACATGTATTATATTATATTGTACTTTTTTTCTGGCACAACACAGTTTCTCTCAACAAGTAGGGACAAGAGCGCGCGCATGTTTTAAGCGCGTGTGTGTTCAAAGTCTTACGAACAGACAGATGCAGTCAAGCCACACCCTGAAAGTGGTTCAAAGAGTGGAAAGATGGAGTTATGTAGCAAAAAAGAAGACACCCCCCCCCCCCCCACACACACACACACACACACACATACAAAGTAACGAATGAAAGACTGGACAGCAGAGAACACAGAACTATCCTGTTACATTTTATTCAGATTTTTCCCTAAACACCACCTCTGTTGGCGTCCGGAGGGGAGATGATGATTTCCAGGAATTAGGAAGCCAGGAATGCGCACGCACGCACACACACGCACACACACACGCGGCTGTAACACACTACATTCCTATTCTGCAGTTTCATCATAGGACTGTGAGCACGCCGGGCTTAAAGCATGTGTGTTTTCGCTGCGGGCTGGGATTTGTTCTAAAACTACCGAAACCGTGTAGTGTTATGTAAAAGTGAAGTGACTGAATCTACCTGAGAGCCTCTTGAAACATGGGAGGTGGAAATGAAACACAAAGTATTGACTAAAAACACATGACTGTGAAACTGAAACGGGCTTTAGGGTGTTTTTCATCTGGCTGAAATCCCGTTTTTTTTAACTACATGGCACACAGGCGACACAGTAACACACAGAACTGCGAAAGAAAGAGTATCCGAGGACACTCTTATTGGCTAAACCTCCCATGCTTGCTCGCAAGTTGCCCAATCAGCTGCCAGAATTCCAAGAAGTTGAGCTCTCCATCATTGTTCTTGTCCAATGAGCTCATAAGTTGGTCAATGGCAGCAGGGTCATCAGCTTTCTGCAGGAAAACAGGAAATCACATGTATCCAATATTAAAAAAGAACCGTCTCAGTCCGTGGATAATGCAAAAAATTCGGTTAACACTGGTCATGTGTATGGAGCGAGAGATCAGAGGCAAGCAGAACACACTGGCATGCAAACGAGTTTAAAAAAAAAAATCATGCTTCATCAGCAGAAGTGGTTTGGCACAGAACTCTATTGACTCTGTCCCCATCTAGTGGTCATTGCGATTATTACAACTATTCAAACAAGAAGAAGCATGTGGAATTTTCCACACTGTGGGTAAAGCAGACCTTTATCCTTCGAACATGTAGAGCACAGACAAGACAGTCTCAACAACGCAATACTTTTTTTTGAGGGGGGGACATTTAGTGTGAAACATTAAATGGAGAGTAATATCCTGTCCCAATATGAGATGATGCAACTGCTCATTCATGGTCAAGATCACAGGCAGGAGAGCTGTTAAATGACTCAAAACTCCAGTAAGACTGCAACTGTTGATGAGAGCTCACATAGATGATGACTAACGCTTAATAACATCAGCTTCCCCCTTATGATTAATTTCGTGAGAAACAAAACTCAGTTTGAGTAAATTGAGTCTCCCTGATTATACTTTAATAATGAAACTGCGGGTCTTCAAACTGATATCTAAGTATGGTACTTTGTGTTGCATCTGGTCTTTTTTTCAGCGTAGTCAGCGTACAATAAGTGCTAACAGTTAGTAGCCTGCAGCCTAAATCCGCATATAAACTGTCTGTAAGTACAGAACCAATAGTCAATGCAAAAAAGAAAACAGGCATCTATAGAAATAGAAAATGTAATAGATACTTAAGTAAAGCCACCAACCTGCTGTGACTATTAGATCAATGAATAAGAGGTACAAATGAAACTACTGTGCACTGATTTTACCTTGACGAAGTTAAGGAGCTCTGATGACACCAGTCTGTAAAACTCATCTCTGCTCAGCGTGTCAGAGGAACCATCCCTGCCAGCACAGGCCTTTAATGGTCGACTCTTTTAAAAGCATATACTGAAGTTCAACAGAATTCTAACATTGATTTGGAATAAAAGACAGTGGAAACTCACCAGCTGTGTGTGTGTAGGTATTTGGTGAGTACAAACGTCTTTCTTCTCCTTTTGTACCCTGCTGTTGACGGATTAAGTAGATAAATCATTGGAATTGTTAAAAGTGTAAACCATGTTTCCAAAGAAACCACAAATGTTTTTCCATGACACAGCTGTGTTTTCAGATGCACACACAGCTTGTAGCCAATCTTTGAAGAAGGATGGATTACTAGATGCATCATCTCATTCAGGAAAACCACCACAAGACTGAGAAGTGAAGTTAAGCGAGGTTAACATTAACATTCTGCGCTGCCTGTGAACTATTTTTAATCATTTTTGCGGGTCATCCCAGTGCACAGACAGTTTATTTCCTTTGCTTCTTGTGAGTATGAAAATGTGGGCAGAATGCTGTGGAGAGCAAAAAGTAGAGCAGTACATCAGGTATATAATTATACTGTCTGTATATGGAAACTTTTGAATGAGGATGAGAATGAGGCACTTGGGTTTTACCTCATAAAATTTTTTTTTTAAACTCTAAAGCTCTGACAGGATGTGCACAATTGGCATATTAGGGAGGCAGTTAGCACTAACAAGCACATCGGCTTTATCATCCAAATATCCCCTCTTCTAGTTTTTGTTTCTCTGCTGTATGACGCACACACCCAGACACACACATCTTTATCCCCTTATACTTGAAAAAGCAGTATTTAGTTCTCCTCCTTCCATTCCCTTGGCTGTCATTGGGGAAGGAGAGTGTGGCAACTAACTCAAAATAAATGGCTTAGTGAGGGGGCTGGAAATTGCTTCCCTACACACAGTCTTATAAAAGCATCGGTGCTTACAGTGGGCCAATGCTTCTAGTTGTTTTAAGATTGATATCCTGGGACTGTAGCTGCAGGTGTATCTCTGTCTGAGGACATGTCTTAAAGTTCTAAATTGCTACTTAAGTCTACAACACCAGCATTTGGCCTTGAGGCAAACATCATAGGCCTAAAGGTTTCAAGCTAAATATAAACTTAAATTACTGCCTTGGGGTTGTAGGCCATTCCCAACCAATCAATTTAGGCCCACATGTGTCCACATTTATTATTAAATGAAGTGAATTCAGTAGATTAGTGTCACCAGTTCAGTTTCTGACCAAATTTAAGTAAATACGTTCACAGCCTGTTATTTTGTAAAAGACTGTCCTGAAACATGTTCTCTAGAAAATTGACATGTAGTGGTGAAGCCGACCTTTGACCCTTAGGACATGAAATTTCACAGCTTAATTCATTTATGCAGTAGTTATGCAGTGGTTGGCCTCACAGTAAGAAGGTCCTGTGTTTAAATCCACAGCTATTTTGGGCCCCATGCTGAGCCTGCACAGATTCTCTCCAGCTCCTCTGACTTATTCCAAACCTAGACATGGGGTGAGGGTGCTCGTGGTGGTGCATTCCAGTGTGCTCCTAGTGCCAGTCCCAAGCCAGGATAAATTGGGAGGGTTGTGTCAGGAAGGGCATTCTTTGCCAAATCAAATATCATCAAGAATGAGATTTCCATAGCAGATTGGGTGCAGCTCGGGCTACTAACGATCGCCTCTGGTGCTGTTGGCCAAGAGCATGCCACCGGAAACTATGCTACTGTTGGCTGAAGACAAAGGAAGAAATGTGTATATCAGACAAGGAGATGACTCAGCTGGATAAAGTTAAGAAAAATGGATGGATGGATGGATGTACACAATAGGAAGGGACAATAGATTAAAAATATATATATATCCTAATTTCTTCTCTATTTAAGATTAACTTAAAATAAGCAGGTATAAAGGCTGCTATTTGCTGAAGCAAAGTTAATGAAACAGTTGATGTACAGACAGACTACATTAGGATAAATGTTCACTAAGAAACAACTTCTTGTTCTCAACCTTGTAGAATTGTCTGTATCAGTGTGGCACAGCAACAAAGGCACCCCGAGCTCAATGCATCTAATAAGATGAGTTTGGCAATGTGGTGTGGTTTAATGGCTTGAACAAAGAGGTGGAGCAGGCTGGCACACAGCTACTAATCATGATCCCTCCTTTATAGTCTGTGTGGGCCCAGAGGAGTGACGCACGAATGAAATGCACTGAAAAGGCAGTGGCGCTGCAGCTGGGGCAAAGTGTCGGAGCTGTTTGAGTCTGTAAATAGTGTAGAAAAAAAATACAGTGTGTGGCAAGAGCCCGTGGCTTATCTGTCATCACTATGGAGAACTTGTTACAGCGAGCATACACTTCAGGAAGTATTCTTAAAGACTAAACAGGTGAGTTAAAGGAAGACAGAGTCAAGTATTATTCATCACAGAGAGGAATTACATTTATTATTTTTTAATGCCAAGAACATGGGAAAACACAACTGTAATGACATTTAAAGTTCTCTGTGCTACCACACGCTGTGTGGCAACCTTTGAAGAAAAAAAACAAAACAATCTCTATGGTGCTGAAGGCCTTTAAATCTGCTACATTTCATAAGTTTATCCACACGTAAAGAGATAAAGAAAGTATTTTTGAAAACAAATGTCTTAAGTACCGTCACCAACCACAAACAAATGTTACAGTCATCACAAAGCAATAACTTAAGGACATCTGCACAAGCTCCACACCTGAACAGCAATAAACATGCTCAACATGTCAAAATCTCATGTGCCCATCAATTCTCTAGATTTCACCTATAAAATAAGTTAATTAGACATTTGTAGATTTAAGCAAGTTCCTAAACACAAGCATAATGTATGTACAAACACAAGTGTCATGACTACAGACCCTCGCTCAAGTCGTTCAGCAGTCCATGCTTAATTAACAAAATCAGCCATGATCAGCGAATAAGCAGATTTTAAAAGTGCACAGTGCTGCTTGCAGAAAATAGTGAAAGTGTGGTGTTTGAATAAGACTGTGCAGCATCTTTTAGAAATCTTATTGAGAGCAACAGTGTAAGGGAATTGTGAATAGCAATGACTTTCACACTAACGGACATTCACAGTAGCTGCAGGTGGTCGGTCCCAAATAAACAGCTGTAAGTAAATGTTCATACATTTAGTGGGACTGTTTTAGGCTAGCAATATTTGTCTGTCACCATCTAAGATGTATGATGCAGATTCTTAAAATATCAGACTCAGCACTTCACACACACTATGTACGTTCAAGCCCTTCCTATGTAACAGTGCATTAAGTGTTTGCATATGAGCACTCAAAAAAAAAACCAAACAAAACAAAAAAAAAACCCACAAGTGGACAGCAGATGGAGGTAAAACACAAAAGGTCGTCCTGCAAAAAGCATGACAGGTTGATAAATGTATACTTTAAGCCTTTGTGGTCCAATAAGAAATGTTCCCTTTGAGTAAACCGTCGCTCGCTCTGACTCCTTTTAGCCACTTTTGACAGATCCATCAATTCTATCATTTCATCAGCCACGTCCTTGTCCGCTCTCCTTTCTCCAGTCCCCTTTGATTCTCTCCTCTTTCTCTCCACCTCCCCGCAATGAAAACTTTCTCATGACTTCTCTCTCAAACTCCTCCATTTCATCCTCTATAGCACTATCTTGTTCCCCATCCTCGTCCTCTTCCACCATGTCTTCTAAAATATCGCTCAAATCTTCAACAAAATCTTGAAAGCTCATCTGATCATGAACAAAAACGCCATCCTTAAAAAACTGCGTGGCCAGCTTTTTGAGCTCCTCTCTTTTGGAATCATCGACACCTGCCTGCTCTGCCTTAGCTAGATAGGTTTGGAGGATGGCCTCAAACTCGGGTAAGTGGACAGGGAGCAGCCGCTCAGCCTTTGCACAGGACTCCAATGAGTCGCACTCCTGTGAAGGTTTAGGACTGTGCTGGAGACGCTCTCTCTGCTGGACCCAGTACTCAGGCTGCCCCATGGAGGGTTTGCGGTGTGTATGAGGCTGCTTTTGGTCTCCGTATTGATGTTCTTCCTTTTTGCCATGATTATTTTTAACCTTGTATACATCTTTGCTTTTCTGGAATTGCAATTTGTCTTTTTTCCAGTCTTCATTATGCTTCTTCTCCTTCCTCCCGTCTCTCTCTTTCGATTGCTCCCGTTTCGACTGTTCCCACTTCTTGTCCTTGCTCTTCCATTCCTTATCGTGTTTCCCATTTTGACTCTTCCGCTCATGTTCATTCCATCGCTTCCTGTCATCTTCCCTCGATCCGTCTTTGCCGTGATTTTTACTGCCTTCCCACCGTTTCCTTTCATCCTTTTCTTTCCCTACTTTACCCTGAAGTTTGTCATTTTTATCATCCCTCTCAGTGCCTCTTCTCCACTCTCTCTCTCCTTTCTCCTTCCACTCTTTATCTTCCCACTGCACTTTGCCACTTTCTTTGAAGCCATCTTTCAGCTTCTTCCATTCCTTTTGTTCTTTCTGTCTCCCCCCACGATCCTTTCCTTCCTTCCAGTGCTTGTTCTCCTCCTTACCTCCCAATTGTTTTCCCTCATTCACTTTCTCATGCTTTGGTCTTTTCCTATCGACATCTTCATTCCATTCTTTTTTCTCCCTCTTTTCTGTCCGCTCTCTTTTTCCTTCCCCATCTTTCCATGGCTTTCCTTCATCACCTCTGCTAGTCTTCTCTTTCTTCCAGTCTTTCTCCTTCCACTGTTTTTCCCCTTCACTATGCCTCTTCAGTCTACCTTCCTTATCATTCTCCCTGTCAAACATTCCTTGCTCATGTTTTTCCTTCTTCCATTCTTTTTTACTGCCATCTTTACGGCCCTTTTTCTCTCCTTCCATCCCTACAGATTTTTTTCTCTCTTTTCCCTCTTTCTGCTCGCCCAAGTCATAACGATCTCTCTTCACATCTTTCTTTTTCTGCTTTGGGTCATCCCGTGGATGCTTTGTCTGTCTCCCTGTGGATCCAGCCGTTTCCTGCTTGCTGTCCTCTGGCTGACCAGGTGGGGGCAATGTAGCGAGCTTCATGGAGGCTTGAGTTGTCTGACTGCCTGCTGGAGCAACCACAAAAAGTCAAAGTTAGAAAAAGAAAAAAAAGATACAAGTGTGCATTGCGTTTCAAAAACAGAGAGAAGAAAGCAAATCACTAAATGACTAATCTACTCCCAAGCTTTCTTATAACTCTCATCCTTCTATATCTCCTACTCTCCTCCACATCCCCTCCCTTCTTCCTCCCTTGCTCCCTTTGTACCTGAGGAGACTTTTAATTCTGTCACAGTGGATCTCAGAGTTTCTAGTTCTTTCTGTAGGGCCGGGAATGACTCCAGCTCTTTCTTCATCCTCTCATTCTCTTTCTGAAGGACAGGAAGAGAAGCCATCTCTGTCTTCAACCTACTGTTTTCCTTCTCCACCGCCTCCCACCTCAGCCGCTCCTTTGCTCCCTCTGCTGCATGTCCCTGGGCTACTTTTAGCTCCTCGTTCTGTGTCTGTTTAAAGAAGAACAGAAAAAGAGGGTCCTGTGAGAATACCACACACTCACTGACACCTTTATCCACAGACACACATGTATTTATACAAATGTGCATTACTGTACACACGCAGAGGAGACGAGGTGAGAGACAGAATGGAGTCACACCTGAAGTTGGGCTTGGAGCACAGAAATCTGCTCATTCCCTTTGGCTAGCTTGTTTAAAAGCTCTGAATTGTCAGCATCTAGTGGGGACTGAGGAGCCTCTGGGTTAAGCCACTCCTGTCAACAAACAGAATTACACATCTGCAAGATATTAGAAGTCTTCTCAAAATAACTATTGCCAGGTGGAGGAGTGGAGAAGAAAAAGGTGTTAATGGAACGGGAAAGAACAAGAACAAGTCACTGTACAGTAAAATTAATTTATTATTATTTTTTTTAAATTGCCACTCATTATACAGTAAATAAAGGTTAGACTAGAAGAAACAGACAGAGTAGACATTACACTGACCCGTTTTCCTGGTAGCTCTGTATCTTTCAGATCCCTTGTACTATAGTCGCTCTCTGCAACGCAAATATTAGTTTCAATGCGAGTAATAAATTAAAAATAGCATGCAAAAAACAAACAAACTATGTGCAATTACCCAGAAACAACATGCTTAAGGTTTCTGACAGTAAAATGAAATTTAGCTGAGCAGAAAAGAAGCATTCATAATACACTTCATTACAAATGCATTTGTAAATGCAATAGAGAAAAAAAAAAGAAAAAAAAAAAGGATGGATTCCTTGGTGAAGTCCTCATGAATCCTGTTTTCACCTTTACCTCATTCTCACGCCTTTGCTTTTCAAACTGTACGTCAAAATCAGGTGACAAACTGAGCTTACAGGCTTCTAAAGCTAATATTTACTGTCGTTCTTGGTCCCTTCAAAGCAACAAGGTTGCCTTTTGATAACACCTACACCAAGTATCAGGACAAAACCCCACATTTAACAGCATAAAGAACTTTGAAAGCTTTTTTTCTGCAAAGTATTACATGCAAAGGCTTTTTCCTGCATGCATCCTCACACATGCAAACATGCTGTGGCCAACAAAGACTTAATTAAATCAGTGACCCACACATACACACAGAAAGAACCTACCCTCATCCAGATCCATGAAGATACCTGCATGTATAATACACCTCAGTCTCGGAGCATCCTTCATCTAATCCAGTGTTAGTTACTTTCTATTCTTTTAAGCTTTTACCTTTAAAATATAATTTTAAAACAGGCAAAGAGCTTCCCAAAAAAATCTAATTAGAAAGAAAGAAAGAAACGTTAACCTTTGTAACATGCCTACCTGAGAAAAAAATGGTGCCAAGGCCTAACAGAATGAGAGCACCTAGGATGCACTTGTTCACAGAAAACCCGCTGTCGTCTTCTCGCTGGGGGAGCTGAAATTCGTCCACTTCCTCTTCCTCTTCTCTTCTCCCAATCTGCTCCAGAGATGCTAAAAGGGACCTTCTCTTCCTCACCTCTGACTCTCCCTCCTCACCAGCCTTCTCAGTTCTCTCCTGACTCACTTCTGAATCTGCATGGGGGTCTGGAGGGGTGAAAGAAAACAGTATTAAGGTGTAGTTCTACCAATAATTAAGTTACAGGAACACCTCAAATATAAACTGAAAACACCACAACAATATGCAATCAGAAATTTCAACCCCCAGCAGCGTAATTATTTTAAGCACAAAGTTGCAGTACAGATATTTCTTGCTTTTATATAGCTGATATAAGATAGCACTCCAGCTAAGCAGGGTATGCTGGTTAATTTGCTCCACTTTCTTATATTTAAACTCAACAAATCAGTCTGGCTTTGAAAGAAAAGAGCAATGATATAACTGGCTCTGTAAAGACATCACTAATGCTGAACTTTACTTTTTAAACACAAATTGTAAGAAAAAAAAAAAAAAAAAAAAAAAAAAAAAAAAAGTGCAGAACAGAGTAAAAGAAGACCAATCATTTGATGGTGCAGCAGTAAAAAGTGACACAAACCAAAACCACTACACTGCAAAATATTTTAAGTGGTTCCTGTCCCTCTGAAGCCAATTTACTTCTGCAGGGTGTCATGTAACTAAAGGTTTCTGTCACATCATGCTCCCCTCCACACACAGCCTCTCCAGACAACCTCCTGGCCCAGATACTGAAAAAGTCCATAACCAGGTGTTCCAGCAAATACACTTCAAACACAAATAGAACATGTGGCTTAGTCTCCAATAGCAGAAGAGAAAGGCTGCATGCCATGTATACAGTGACATACACATAATAAAGTTTTTCTAATATTAAAGTAATAATGACCCGACTTTCGCCCTGTTCATACCTGTTTCTTTTCCCAAGTCAGTTGTCTTTAGATACGCATCTGACTCCTCCCCTTCTTGTTTTAGCTCCTCCTCATTTCGCAGATGCTGCGTTCCTTCCATCTGCACACACTCTGCACCTCCAAGAGTCTCTGTGCTCAACGGTAAGAGTGGGGGCTCATCAGGGGAAGGAGCTACATGAGTGTAGGAGTCAGAGTATGAATCGGGGTCAGAGCTGCTCTGCGCCGGGCCCTCAGGTAGGCCTCCTGCCTGGCTGACTTCATCACTGCCATGGTTCAAGTTGCTGGAGACTTCCAAAGAGGAAGGAATGGGGTTATCCGTGACAGAAGTGGGCACAGAGGTGGGCTGATCTGCACTCAAGCCTCCACTTAGCTCTGCTGTTTTTTCTTTTGGTACCTGGATATAAGAATAAGGTCATTATAAAAAAAGTTTTTGCACTTCTTATAGTTTGGCACTTTTGGTTAAAAGCCAACTTTGGTCTTAAAGGTTTAAATGTTATTTAAACAGAAATATTGTTGTGTTATCTTTAGCATGAAGAACGCCGTCTCTAAGCTACAGCTGAAATGAGTCACTTTCCAAATCTGAGGAACAAATGAGAAGGATAACGCTGCTACTTGGAAAAAAAAAAAAAGGCAAATTCTGTCCAATTAGAATCAACCAGTCTCACTACACTATAAATAGGTTTAGTATTTATTCTTTGAGCATTCAAAAATAAGCAATCATTCAAGCCCCGGGATTATTAGAAAATTAAAACGTGGGAGAGGAGAATGCTTTCTTTGGCCAATCAAGGCTACACATTCAGCAAAGCCGCGTGACAAATGGTACTGTTACAGAACAGAACATTGCATGTATTGCTGCCTTACTAGGTAGTTCTCCACAGGGAGCCCTTCTGCAGACTTTGCACCATTTGCAGGCTGGTTGTTGTCCCCAGAACCTGGATCAAACACAGACACAGGAGGGGAGCCATTTAGGCCAGCAGTTCAACATTTTTCAATCCTGACTCTTTGAAGTGGAGCAATTCCTACTCGTGACACCAACACCTGCCCCCAGTATGCACAGGCAGGGTGAAAAGCAGTGGTGATGAGGTGTATTTTTTTCTACTTTACCAGTTGTTTTCTTTGATTACAGTCGTTTCTGATTGCTTAGGTAATAACTTTGCAATAATAGCTGGAAGGCTCAAAGCTCTAATGCACTAACTGCAGAATATTACATCAAGCCAGTAAAACTATTTTTGAGACACTCTTGTAAAAATTGAATTTATACGTTAAACCCAAACCATCATTTAAAGAACCTCTACACACTGATGTAGTGAAACACACACTTTATGTTTTCTGTGTGCAAGGCAGAGCAGCTCGCATTAATCAACTGACATGTGTGTGTAAATACCCATGTTTGCATCTTTGGAACCTTACTTACCTTTATTTCTGCACACAATCAACAGAAATAAAGGTTAAAAAAAAAAAAAAAAAAAAAAATTTTATATATTTATATATATATATATATATATATATATATATATATATATATATATATATATATATATATATATATATATATATATATATATATATATTTATTTTTGCATTTTAAATATGCAAACACTCCTCAAAAGACATTAGCGGTAGAACAAAACATTTCCAAGGAAAAATACAAGAAAGCCAGCCAAATGTCATTCTCTTTGTCAATCCAGACTCACAACTTTATCCACATCTCATGGAAAGCATCAAATGAGTGCAAAGCAATCACTTTACAAACTGCCTGTAAAGCAGAGAAAGCACATTCAGTTTGCCAAACTTGGTAAATGCACTTGCTACAAAAGTTAGTATTTTCAGGTATACTCCGATCCTAATGTGGATATGCGATTGAGAAAAGGAATGGATGTGAAGGCACCTGGTGCAGTTGTATGGCTTTCTCCATGGTACTCCGTCCCCATTATCACAGGCTTCAGGGTTTCAGCAGCAGTTTCCTAAGAAAGACAAACACCCAGTCAGAGAACAATCCAATGCTGTGCAAAATATTAAGCCACCCATCAGGGTGCAGTCATTTACTGCAATGTACAAACACACATTATATAAAACCAAAAAGCAGTCTTCTTGAAGGACATTCAAAGCTCTTCTTTGGGTGTTGGCTGCCTTTTGTTTTGTTCTCTGTCCACATGATACCACGCTGCTTTAAAAATGTTGAAGTCTGGACTCTGTGGAGGCCAATTCATAGCTGAGTGTTCCACTGTTTTTCTATGCAAATATGCCTTTACTGCACCATCAGTGTGTTTGGGATTACTGCTGTTTTGATGAGACCCATAAAATTTTACATTTGGATTTATCACTCCATAAGACTTGCTGCCATAAGTTTCAGTCCAGTTCTTGTGTAATCCAGCATATCTCGACCTTTTCTCTGCGTTTCCATCTCTTAAGAATGGCCTCTTGACAGCTACCCTTTCACTGAGGCCATTTCTGATGAGGCTTCAGTGATCAAGTGAAGAAAGAGATGCTTTCAGGTCCTGTGTCAGGATACACTGCACACCATGTCAAGATCTGCCAAATTTTTCCCCTAATAGCTCTCTGGAAATCATGTTGTTGATGCAATAATGATTAAGTGTTAAGTGGCTTAACAAATAATCAAAAAAAGAAAATCATTAAATTACAAAAACTGGACTGAAAATGAGTGAAAAAGCAGCCAGCGTCTGAAAGAGCTTCAGAAAGCTTGAAAATTTTTTAAGACCACTTGAAAATCAAAGAAACCTCACAGGTGTTTCATTTTCAACACCAATTTTGATATTTAGTGAATTAAAAATCTAATATTACAATGTATTTTTTTCTTTCAGACTTATGAAGCATAACTAAATTTCCCACAACATGTGTTATTTGTAGTTATGGACGAGTCCTTACTGAGAAAATATGGCAACATAACCCACAACTTTTAAAGATAAAACAAGATTCTTTCTTCTATCTATCTCGTTACTGGAATAATAACAATAATGAGTGACTGAGCATCACCCTCTTTAACAGGCTCACAAATGAGAAGATCTTATAATAGTTTGCCTTCCTGAATACTAGTCAAATCAGAAAGATCAAGACAGACTTAGTACAGAAACCAAACTTCATATTTAGGTAACCAAAAGAAAATAAACTGAGACCAGTAATTTTGTTTTTTTTAATAAAGCATTTTGCTTAAAGCCTGTGTATTCCAGTGCTCTATACAGAGCGATGATACCTCAGGAGTTAGGATGGTCCAGCTGTTATTAGCACTCCCAGTGCCAGACATGGCCCCCAAGAGACTTTGCGTGTCTCTCCTGCAACAAAGAACAACATAGAGAACAATGTGAAGAGCGTATATACGTACACCCTGAATCAAAGCCATGCATATTTTACAGTTTGACTTACAGAAGAGACAACTAACAATGTGCCACTAGCTTACAATTACAGTAACAACATGAGGACTGCAGCTTTAAGAAATTTACGCTCATTGTTTACCCGATTTGAATACAAGCCTCTACTACTCAGCCTCACCCATTTTGCCAATAAAGGTCTGACTGTAATGTGTTACTGAGGTCTTTGTGCGAGTGTGTGCATTTTGTATGTGAGCAGGAAGTCTAATTCCCTGGGAGCATTCAGTTCTTCATTAGTAGTTTATGTGTGCTATGAGCCTTTTGGCCAGCCTGGCTTTTGACTAGCTGGGAAATGTTTTGGCAGAGACATGGGTAACTAAGCCCGGCACTACAATGGGCTGTCCATTTCAAAGGTACTGGTCTCTTAAACAGAGGTCTACAAATGAGCACATTTGTGGTGTACACTATCTGCCCACTGCTTTGGAATCACTTATTTTACAGTAAAATCATTCATCTTAGCTGCCACCACAGTAGTTGAGAAAATCATCTCCCATGTAACCACTTCAGTGTCACCCCCTTGTTAGGTGGAAGTGTCAGGTATTAGATTTTTATAAAGCTTTTCCTTTCAAATTACACAAGGTAGCATAACAGCGAGACATATTTATATGCATCCAGTCTAGTTTTGTATGAATTCTGAAAGAACGAGGCACTTAAGTTAATACCACACTGTCTGGGTAATGACACACTTCACTCCCCAAATTCAATTCTCTCCCAGCTCTGCTATTTAGGTCTCCTAATCGAGTGCCTCCCAAGAGAAGCCTACTGAATCTAGCCTGGGGCCCAAGGAGCATTGTGGAGGATATAGTGGAATGGTTTAAATAGATGCCAGCTAAATATAGCTACCATGAGATTGACTAGAGACAGACAGAGGGAGCATGCAGGAGATGGCCATGGGGAATAAAATAGAGGCAGAAATGTATTCTAAGGACAGTTTTAAAAAGGATTATTTTACATGCAACACAAGGGAGGGAGAAAAAAAAATAACATCCTGTTCTGATCTTATTCACTGATCGGTACGAATAGCATTTAATTTAAGATCTAGCTGTAGGAGTCGGTGCAAGATCATACTTTCACAGTGCATGCGTCTAATCTCAGTTTATCTCTTCAGACATTAATCTGCATGTGTGTGATATCTTCCAGAGACTAGACTGTTAATCTTTTTTCTTTTTCTTTTTTGCAGCGTCTTTGCCTCTGCATGGAAAAATTACCAAAAAAGGTCAAGAGATAAACTACAAGACTTTCCATGAGGACAGCCAACGCTGGGCTGCGAGCTAAAGCCAGCTCCACACAGCATCACCGCTAAAAGCAGACCGCTCTTATCACTATGCAAAAAGGGTCGGGGTTAGTTGGAAGAAGTTCATAACCTGCGACAGGAAATGTCACACGGCCTTAAAGAAGACAACAACATCTGGTTAAACTCAGGAATATCACTTCTCACATGAGGTGAGGGCCGCTGTTAGTAGGCTACTAAAGGCTTCACAAGCCGAAAGTTGTTGAGATTAGTCCTTAAAAAAACGTTTCCACTTCAACGACGTCTGCCGAGCAACCAGGAAAACGTGAACGTTTGCGACACAGAGGGAGAAGAAACGACACTAGAAAAGACGTCGTTATCTTGTAATACAACCAAAAATACAGGTGGGTCTTACCGTGGTCTGTCACTTTACTTTAGACTTCAGAGGACGCCACAGACGCAAGCTAGGACTTCTTTGATTCTTCCCATCAAACTTGACAACTTATAACGTGCCTCCAGAACTTACTGAGCCATGCTCTTCTCGCCCAATCACAAAACGCGTTTGCTCTAGTCCCGCCTCTCGCTCATCCAATAAGATATCGTTGTCGCTTCACTTCGGCTGGAAAGCTTCTAAGTTGATTGACATGTATATATGTATAAATATGTAAGTGATGGAGGCTGAATTAATGTAAAATTAATACTACAGGTTACTGCTACTGCTACCCTGACATTAGACAGGCTTGAGTTGATGGTTTCCATCATAAATAGAGCCTCCAGTTTAGCGATAATAATAATGCTCTTTTGCACACTCACTTAAGAAATACCAAGAGTCACATTAGATGCAAGCTAAAACTGTTTCATAGAAGCTATATTACTGACACTTAAGATCAAAGCATTTTTCTCCCTTTAAAGGTGTCTGTGCAGAATTACCTAATCATCAAATGACCAAAAGAAAAGAAGCAAAAATTCAGACATGTAGGTAATAATTTTTTCTGTTTATGAGTTCCTTTATTTATTGCCACACCACTTTGTGTTGTACAGTGAACATCAGGTGAGCCACAGTCCTGGGAATCTCAGATCATCAGGGTACAATTCAGAAAACTCTAACCCAGTCCGGATATAAAGTCTGTATCATCTTGAAACCTGCTGGCAAGCTTCCTCGAACCCCAAAAGACCTCCCTTCCTATAGAGACACCGAAAAACAAAAAGCAAAAAAATGTTAAAGGGTTGAGTGGTTTTATGATTTTGAAATTATTATTGATAGATTTATTAAACACTATAAATTAAAGCATGTAGTTTATACATAACAGTCATTCAAAACAAGTCATACCTGCCAAGGCTTTACCATATAACACTCCCATTTCTGATGAAATAAAAGCTGGTTGAAATTACAATACAGGACCCAGTGGAGAAACAAGGAAAAATCTGTGCTCTACCACTTGATGTACCCTTTTCTCTCAGTCTGTCAGTCCAGGATCTCTTTGATGCACCAGCAGCAGAGGAGGAAATAGAGGCATTCTTTAACCGACTGGATAAAACTGTAGGCAAAGTTTCCTCCCAGGAAGTTCTTGCCTCGTCCCAGGCCCATGGCCATGTCCCGCAGGTGCTGTCCCAGAGAGGCGGAAGGCATGGCCTGGGGAAGAGGACGCTGGGGGTGCATGGCTGTGCAGAGGGACCAGACAAATGCAACGAGGAGGGCAGTCGATGAGAAGAACTGGAAGATGAGCTGTGACAAATGGAGTCAGATGAGACCCATGCAACAGCTGAGCTCTGCTCCGTATTCCCGGCACTGTTCACTCCTCTACTTATAACCTCCTATACAAACTGCAAGCGCTCTCCACCCACATCTGGCATTTTCTGGACTGTCCTCTAGTTTCAAACGCCCGCTGACTGATTAAAGACCTTGTTTACCTTTGCTGTACTCAGTTCCCATGTGTCGTATGATGCCCCCCTGAATAAGCCCCTGCTGTTCCAGCCACAAACAAGAGAGTTCCAGTAGCTCCAACACATTCGCCACGACACCACACTCTTTGTTCGGGTCAGCGTACAACAAACGCTCATATTTTCTCGTAGTGTGTGCTTTGTTTCAGTCTCTGCTGAACTTTTTTGATGTACACAGAGGGAGGCACAGCAAAAGCCAAACTCACAAAGCCAGATAAGTGATATATGTATTTATATATGCAATCTATATTTTTCCAATACAGGTGTAAACAGACACATTTCCCTAAAAACAAAACAAGACAAAGAGTATTAAAACAGAAACATAAAGTAATAAAAATCATTATCTGTGCACACTATTTCAAAAGGAACCTTTGGCTTTTTAAAAACACAAACCAAAAAGTACAACAGCATCATCAACACTACCACCATCACCAACAATAAACAACTAATTTTCTGAAAGGATTTTCATGCAACAAAGGCTACTGTGATGCACAATAATAACACAGAACCAGTTCACTAACGATAAAGAGCATCAAGTGAGCCTGTTCCAGCCCACACACACATACAACAGGTACGCACAGTAATGGCAGAACTTCTCTGCCGTTTTCCTATTTCTGACCTGCATAAAGCTGAACATGCAGACTGACCCGGCGGTCACTCGGGTATGTGTGTGCATACATGATCTACAACATGTTAGCCCACTTCAAAGTCTAATGACTAACAGATAGTTAAGGTTTAGGCTGAAAAAAAAAATCCCTTCTCAAATTTTTAAATTTTGGCTTCGGTCTCTTCGACGTGTTCAAATTCTACATGAGCGACCTCTGTGCTGTGGTTTCTGGCTCTGTGTTATTTATCAAAGAAGTCATTAAATATACACAAATGGAAACAATAATCCATCACTTAAGCTTATCAGTCAAAAATTTATGTTATTTACAGATGATCAGGAAAAACCCCCCGATCCCATACCACCCCGACCCCCACTCCCCCCCAGATGGTGACATCAAGTATCTGTGACTGTAAGCTGAACGCGAGAACGTGCATCAGAGGAGATTGCCATCACTAGATCTGTTTGCGTGTGTTTACCGGAGTGTCATTTTTGCAAAGTTGTTGATAAACTGAGACTTTTTTTGTAAGATTCTCCTGTAGCTGACTACATTTGAATTAAGTACATAAGGTGACTGCATTGGAGTGACATGACTGCATTGAAGAATCAAGGCACGATCAAAAAGGTATATATATATCTATATATAGATATATAGATATATAAACCAAAAACAACTACATCATGAAGGGAGGAGGAAAACAGTAAACAATAACGTGAACTTCTCCCTCCTGATCCTCGAAAATCTGTGAACACAGCACGCCGAGGAGCAACCTTTGGCTGAACAGTTCATTGTTAGCAATATCCGTCTAACCTCGGAACATAAAAGGTTTGGAAATCGTTCATTATTCTCTCAAACGATTCAATAAAACACAAACATCAAAATTACATAACCAGTTACCATGACATAACTTGCATTGTTTTTGCAGAAGGAAATTCATTGCTTAGACTGTTAAACACTTGTCAAAGGGGTCTCCCGCTAACTGCTCTTTTCAATTAGGATATTCTTTAAAGATATAACACATAGATTGTCGATGCAAACGCATATTAAGGTGTTTAATGTAAACCAAATGCTCAATAATATCTCGTCTAAGCTTCTCCAAACTTACTGAATTTTGTGTTGTGGTTGATTTTGATGTATTTTTTAAAAATCTCCTTTATTGCCCCCCCCCATGCACACAATCGTTCCTCTCCACTCTAAAACGGGCATGTTTCGAAATGCATTTCTTTCTACACACAGTTGCTCCGATGCCGCAAACGCACAAGATCGATAGGAGTTGTTAATATTCATGGCTTCCTTTTCTGCTTCCTTTTCAACCAAGTTCATGTTCTTTGGCATGACAGGTGGTGCTGACTCAGTTGTGTAAAAGGTGTGTACGTCTGCGTTTAGAAAGGGATTGGGAGGATACAGCTGATTTGATCCTTGCGTACTCAGGGTGTCCTTTGATTGATGAGTGCCAAGATAATAAACAGAAACACAGAAAAAAAAAAAAAAAAGGAATATACAGTATATGAAGATCATTGGCATAGCAGTCCTAGATTTGCATACAGGCTTTCCTCCAGGGGTTTAAAAGTCCTTAAAAGAGGAGAAGTTGGGGTTGGGGGTGGCCCTCTGATGAGATCGGAACCAAACTCGTATACCTGTACACATATTCTCCAGCCGAATTATTTTATACCAAGGATTGCTGTGAGAGTTTGTGTTTGAGCCTAGTTCAGTCTCGGAAACAAAGAACTCTTGCCATCCAGTTTGTGTTTTATCTAAAATGCTCCAGCAACAGTCTGAGGAGGATTTTTTTCCCTCCTTTCAGAAAGAATAAAGAAAGCACATGCTTAGAAGTACTGAAGATCTCCCTCCATGTCCCTTAATGTTCCTTTCCACACTCTTCAGTTCTGCCATTTCAGTACATGATTCCATGTAGTATTACGTTTCCACTTTTTTTTTTCATAATTACAGATAAAGATTTTTTTTTCTTAAAAAACAAAAAGAAAAAAAGATTGCATTTGTTTTCTGCCCCATTCTGTAATTTGCAAAGGGCTCCTTCCTGGTTCACAGTAGGCTGAGAAATTGCAGCAGTGCTTCTCCGCTTTGGAGGAATGCGCCTGATAGTCGGTGATGTCAGCGAAGGAACCGTAGATCACAGTTTGGACAGGAAATATAGCAACAGCAGCAAGTGAGTGATTTTGCAGAGAAACTGGTGATACTTTTTCTATTTTTTTTGGCTTTCTTTGCAATGTGTGTGCATATGTATCGTTGTGTGTTAGGTGTAGTGTTTCTGTGTGCATTAAAGGAAATGAGCGTGTGTGTGTGTGTGTGTGTGTGTGTGTGTGTGTGTGTGGTCGTGTATGTTGTGCAGAACTGATATAATAGTAGGAGTGTATGTTTTTGGTGGTGTATTTCATTGGTGTGGGTAAGGTCAGGCCCTGCGCTCTACTGGCTGTTGCAGACACACTTCACTCCCAGCTGACACAATGGGAAGTCTGTTGTCCATGTGGTAACTGATCAGGTGGCTGACACTCGAAAACCGGTGGTCTTTTGTACGGACCTGAAAAAAGAAAAGGGGAATAAATTAGAGTAAGCTTCAACACCAATATAACCCTCCACTCTGAAATCTCTGTTATGAATTTGATCGTTTCGTGACATACCACTCCTTCTGGGTCAACGAGCAGCAGGTGTTTGGGCTGACCACCCTGCTGTCCCGTGAGGACGTACTGCCCAGGTGTGGTTCCAGACTCCCGCACCAGGAAGTCTCCATCTCGGGTCAACAGTTTCTCTGCTTCCTTACGACTTAGGCTCCCGTGGAACCAGATTTCAGACTGTAATTGCTGCACCATAGAGGGCACTGCTGTCACTGAGTTTGGGCCTCCATGCCCAGAAACCCCCAGGGCATCATCCAGTGGCTCTTGAAAAATGAACACACAGAAATGTATTATTTTGTATTTCACTGTGGATAACATGTTGTCCTGTAGGATCCCATAGCACTGTCTGCATTTCTGCACGACCGATAAATAGGGAAGTGAACCACATTGACTCTGACAGATGCTGCACACAGTTGTGGACTCTGCCGTGAAAAGCTTTATGTAGTCAATCAATAATCTTATACAAATTGCCCCTGTAATGGACAAAGACATTCTAATATCCTTATCTTCCTCTGAGGCTGACTTCTGTGGAGAGCTCCACTGCCAATTAGCATCAGTCATATGGAAATGTAAAATACAAACTGCTTTACTCATCTCACGAGCCCAATGATTAACCCTCTTTTCTTCTCACATGAAAGAAAAATAGCTGATTGCAATTGCCAGAAATTTTGGTCATCTTGATTACAACCCACACACATCACAAATTACCTTTCTTATTTAGTTTTCTCACAGGCTAATGATTTGCACTAGTGTTCAGGATTCAGTCCATTTGAACTTCACTTAGCAGATTTCCAGCAAAAACGCACAAAAAGACACTTACTCATGTCGAAAGCGTCTTTGTGAGCATTTCCGTTTGCTGCAGCTGGGAGGCGAGGTTTATCTACGTTGACGTACGAAGGGTCATCAAACATCTCCCGCCCACCTTCTTTGGCACCCACTAAGAAAAAACAAAATAAAAAAGGAAATAAGTAAAAGTTGCACAAACACAGGAAGAACTTTGCCACGTATTCTCACTTCCTTGCAATTCTAAGAATTTTATCAGGACTAAACAGGGCAAAAACGGAGAGAAAGTTTGACCAATTTCTCATGATTTAGCAACAAATAATATAAAGAAATATGTTAGTAACCAAAAAAGAAAAAAAAAAAGGACAGGAACGACAGATAAAGTCCAAAGAGATGCACACATGCAGGCAGCGACAGAGCTCACCTGGTAGGGGTGGCAGAGGCTGTTTATGAATGTCATTCTGACCCGGCTGTCCATAAGGCTGCAAACACAGAGGGGTACAAACAAATGCTGAATGCGTGCACCATGTGGGCATCCTCAAAAAAATGTTCTTTTCTGGCTAGTGAAATGATTACAATCTATTTATCTATCACTTAGGAATGACACAAGTAATTGATTAATTAATTAATTAATTTTTTTTTTTTTGGGGGGGGGGGGGGGGGGGGTATGCTTGTCTTCCTTCTTTCATGTTAATATGCACGGTTCTCACCAGCGTGGCACCAGGCCGGGTCCTCATGTCAATCACTCCAGCAGGGGGAGGCTGTTTTCCAGGGAAATTATTATAGTACGGGACATCAGGAGGCGGAGCAGCCTCATCTTCTTCTTCCTCCCATGCAGAGCCATCAAATGGAGCCATTCTGTCACAGAGAACAGATACAGAAACAAATTATACGAGACAATATGCAAATATAAGCTCTTGGTTTAGGTTTGTGCAAGCGACAGTTACCTGTCATGAGGTGTGACCAGTTTCGGAGGGTTTTTCAGATACTGTTTAAAACGCAGTTCGAAGGCCTGACCAATGGTGCTGATGACTTCCTGGGCTAAACCCTCCGAACACTCCAGGATATGACATGCTGCAATAAGGAGGCACAAAAAGCTGATAAGCGGGCTTCTTTTGAAGGAAGCATGTGCTCCAACATACAAATACGTTCAGATACAGGTAGAATACAAAAGCACGTATGCATGTACATTTTTATTATGTGCGATGATGTAGGACACATGTAGCAGCTCTAATACATTTTGCACACTCTAGTTTTAACTCAGGAAATTACATAAGCAATAGGATGGCTTCTTTTTTTTATAAGCACTGCATGTTAGAACTTTAATGTCAATAATCTAGCCCGAAGATTTTCACTTTCAGTATTAAACAGAGGAGTGTTTTTGCTTTTTCAGCTGAGAAATGAGCCATAAGTTAACTAATTTAGCTTGCAAACAAACTATGGGACTTCAAAAATAGACATTTGGTGGAAAATGTACTTCTGCCTTTTCTCTACACACTGGGTGTGTAATGTCTTAGCTCTAGCGGGGTATTTGGCAAATTCAAAGGGGAATAAACAGCTAATAAAGCTATTTAAGTTTGATTTACTTATATTAAGATTAAATTCAGTTCATACATTAATGAAAATGTTTGGTTATATTTGCTGAAAGTAAAAAAAAAAAGAGGACTAGTTGCACAGTGCAATGAAAGCAACTACTCTAACTCATGTATTAAAGGATCATTTTATCTACACTGGCAGCTGCTACCTTGGTGAGGCTGTCATTTTGCCACTTACCTCTCTGGTTGACTGGATCTTTGGCCACATATGCTACGTACTCAGCTGTATCCTGAGGGAGACCGACAAGGAAGACAGTCAGAATGGGAAAAATCAATAGGAGGGAAAAGTGAAGGGCAGGTTTAGGACAGAAAAGCTAAGAAGAGAATAAGAAGAAAGAGGTAAAGCGAAGACTTTGGTGTTTAAGCCACAGCAGAAGTTAAAAACTTACAGAGCTTAAAGAAAAGAGAGAGAAGATACGAAGTAAAGAGATAATGTCTGGAAAGAGGGACTGCAGTCCAGGCAATCCAGTAAGGCTGCAATAAAATGAGTGGTATTCAGAGCAATAGACAATGACAGAAGGCAAGGAGGAAGAGCATGCTGGCTGAAGAAAGATGGAAAAAGGCGAGAGTGAGATTTCAGCTGAGAAACAGGGTTTGGCTGACTCACTGGGTCTCCTCCAGAGGCGAAAGAGATGGACTGCATGTGATGATTGGCGATTATCTGTGGAGAAAGAGAGAGAGAAAGAGAGAGGGAGGGAGAAAGAAGGAGAGGGAGAAGGAGAGCACGTGGGTGACATGAAGTATGTGGGAAGTGAAATGAAAGCATGTGGATGAAAAGACAAATGTGGAATCATTACTGAGAAAAGTGCTCTTTCCTCCATTGAGCGCTATCAATTGCAGCGGAGATAAAAACTAAGTAGGGACAATGGATGGAACACCTTTTTAACAGTCTGCAACAACCACCCATGTTAGATCAATAACAGCATCAACACTTGCTAATGCTTCAAGCACAGAGTGTGGTCTGTGAGTCCTTAATTGTGATTTGGTATATGTTCTGCATGACATGTTTCTTCGCGCTAATGCGAATGCACTACACCACTGTATACCATCTCCCCAAAGATAAACATCGTGCAGCAGCTATTAACTCATTAGAGGTCTAAGAGGAGGATCACATCCTGCCTTGTGGTAAAGCAGGAATCAAGACAATGGTTAAGAGGGATTTGTGCAGCATCCAGAGTAAATGAGGCAAACAATGAGAAGCAGTTCTAAATATATATCGGGGCATCTCCTGAATATTCCAGGAGGTCACGATACATAATAGATATGGAAAAATACTGAGAATTTCTTTTAAAAAAATGATGTTTATATCACTGAGATTCAACCACCTTTAACATTTTAGTGAACTAAACATGTTTACACCATTAACAAGAAGCTGAAAGCAGTGGGAATGATTACAATGCAACTCTGAAGGCAAAGAATAAAAACATTTAGAATTTTTGAAATAAATCATCTGTAGATTGGTCTTCGAAAGTAAGAAAACATAACAAAATCCACACAAAAATTCCTCAAGCAAAGAGATCCCCAGGTTTTCTCTGCTTCGGTAAACTCCACAGGCTAAGTGCACTCAGGGTACCTGAAAACATGCCCCATAGCTACAACAGAGAGCTCAGACAATCAAGTGTATTTCTGACTCAAAAGCGAGATTACTGGCTTTCAAGGACAGCTCAACGGAATGCCTGGGTAGAGTTTGAGAAAACAGCAGCTTGAGGTTAGAGCTTCGTTCTAACCTGTTTGCAGTCAGAGGCCAGCAGATTGAGGCTGCTGGTCGAGATGGTGAGGCTGATTGTCATGCCTGCAAACTGTAAATTACTCTTTCCCAGGATGGACGTTAGACAGCGAGAAGAAGGCTGCAAAAGGAGAGAGAGCAGTTTTAGTAATAATCAAATCAAGGTGCCCAAACCAAAAAGCAACAGGACGTTTTGTTTTTTTTAAAAATTCAACAAAGCATGATAGTCCACTGAGTGCTCCCTGCCTCAGCATGACTGTGGGCATATGTGTGGAAATGCCTGTGTGTGGGAGTGGGAGAACAGCTGCAATTGTGAAAGTGATCCTGTCTCCAAGGCCAACTGCGACCAATTGGGAATAGACAGGACAGTTCGCATACTGTAGCCTGGGCCAAGAGCATCACACAGACCATGCCAGCACTATTGTGCCAGCATTATTGCGCCAGCACGTTTATCCAAATCCTCCTACTGTTCTCATGGCTTTCATCCATATTTGTTCCAAAATGTTTAGAGTGTGCAGTGAGAAAAGCAGGAGCAACAGGACAGGAAGCACATGCTTGGCCACATTAAACTAGTCCTGCCAAATCAGAGGCACTAGACTAGTTTAATCTATTCTAGTTTATATCCTATAACTGTATTTTGTCTGCTGTGCTATACTGTCAGACATTCCTTGGTCAAACCCTGCTACAGCAGCTGAATATAGCCACCTGTTTTATAGACTGTTTGGGTGGATGTTTTTAGGTTTACAGGAATACTGTGCACAGACACTCGCAGTCTTTAAACAGCAGACTGGCGGCTGTGTCTGCTAATCTGTTGTGCTCCTTTGGCCTGACGCTGGCTCCACACAAGCTTCTACTCCACCTCTCCAGCCTCCCTTGTGACAACAGGGAGGGAAAAGAGAGATCAGAGAGTGACTGGTAATTACCTGTGAGTAGTCGGCTAACCACAGAAGTGTACAATCAGCCCAAATCAAGATTTGTGTGTGTATGTGTGTACTTGTAAAGCTATATTTGACAGAATCACTGACTTTTAGATCACTGGAGGAAAAGTGGGGACATTTCGGTTGGTCCTGATTTTTGTGTGTAGGTTAAGGTTATAATTAGGTTTAGATTAGGGATAGGCTCTTCTATGAAGATAAAGAGGCAAGGGAATGGATTAAGTCAGTGAATGTGCTCATAAAGATAGCCAAACAATAAATGTGCATGTGGTCCAGCTATACTCACGTTTTGGGGACCTAAATCAGTTAACAAAGACACATTATGGAAAAAAAGGAAGTGCCAAATGTGTAATGTTTATAGTTCAGGATCAATGTCATAACAAATAGGAAAAACTCCAGGTTATGAATGCAACTTAATGTAATGTCCTCTAAAATCATGTATACACGGCTCTTTGTGCATTTGTGTGTATACATGAGACTAAATAGCCCACTGACCACAGGGTGGACAACGGAGCTAAATCTAGCTCTTATCCAGAAAACTCTTCATAACGCTGTCCACTTAAGTCTTATAAATAAATAATGCTCTGTATGGGTGTGTGCTCCTGTATGTAGCGCCTACCTTTCTCCTGCGGGCTCCTTTGGCACCGGGTACTGCCTCACACACCACAGAGATAGCTTCCCTGAAAAATGAAAAACATGCATGTTTGCAAATGGCATGTAATTGACCTAAACACCTTCCCAGATTCACATTTATGGATATTAAATGAGATCTGGCAGCGGGTGATAGAATTTATCGTCCCTGGCGACTGGGCTCGTCTTTGCCACGGAGACAAACATCATTGCGGAAACCAGATGGAAACCACCAGGATTCCAGAACATTCTAATTTGGGGGCTCTGAGAGCGGCAGACGTGTACATGCAAACACACACGGGCAGATGTAGTCAGATGCTAAAACAGAAAGAAAACAAGCCCCGCAAGAAAAATGGAGCGGAAGCGAGCGAGCGGGCAAAGGAGTAAATGCGAGGTGAGTGATGTATGTGTGAGCCATAACATTTTTCAAAGTGTAACCACACTTTTAACATCTCGCCCCCTCAGAAACAAAGCAGAAATGAAACGAGTGAAAGGTCAAACCTGCAGCCGATGAGCTGTGTGTAATCTCACCTGGTGACCTGAGTTCTGGTGTTGAAGTCCAGCGCCCGCATTGATTGTAGCACCTCCACGCATCCCATGTACTGCCCAGGAAACAGGAAGGCAAAACATTAACATTAGACATTTCCTACATCCTGGTCCCATTGGACCAAGGGAACACAACAGAGGAAGAAAGCAACAGTATCCTTTCCTCATTACAGACTCAGTTTCTAAAAATGAAGGGTTTATATGTACACAAAAACAGCTTGGCAAGGGTGACGTGCAACTTTGCATTTAAGCTAGAGGCTACTGAGAATGTGCCAGTCACTTACCCGTACACTGTAGGAAACACCAGTGGTGCTGACCACATTGTCTGAGTGCAGCCAGCCACGGGTGGGCTTGTTGACAAAGGAGCCATGGCGCGTCCACTCGTCTCCTCCCAGCTGCCCTCCTTCCACCCGTGCCCTCCTAGACACCCCTCCTAGCCGGTTCATGTCCTGCAGAGGAGGTCGGGGAGGGGGAGAAGGAGCAGTTAGAAGCGAAACAGGGTGATGAAGTGGTGGGGAGGAGCTAGAGTTGCTCCTGTCATCCCCAGAGGACTCAACAGGTGCCTGAGGTGCCTGAGCTCCCTGTGATTTGCTTGAGGCCTTGAGTCCTGGGAGAAGAGTAGCTGAGACACCCAGACGAAGAGAGCCCATTCTGGGGAAGAAGGAGCAGAAGGTGGTGGGGCTGTTCTCAGCTTGTTGGGGAGAGGAGGGGGGCAAAATGGGAGTGAGAGATGAGGAAGAGAGAGAGGAAGGTAAGCCAGGGGAGGGTGTGAGGGGGGTGACAGGACTGGAAGGAGGAAACGATGATGGATTGGAGTTTGTTTCGTCAGTTGAGCTCAGTGATTCACTCCGAAAATGGGTGTATTTTGTTTTCTCCATAATGAATTGAATCATAATGAATCTGCAGTGTCAGTTTTTATATCCGTGCAAGTCCACACAGGCTCTTGTGATTCAAAGTCTCTTTGTCTCAGTATTCAAAGTTTTTCTCTGAAAGGACAAACAGCCATCTGTCTGTCTTGCTCAGTGTAAGAGCTGCATCCATCTGTCTGGTTGTGTGTCCTCCACTTGTTTCCAGGCAGCCAAAACCCAACTGCTTTAAAAACGGCTTTATCCACAATGAAAGCAGTATGAGCAAAAGCACAGAGGAAACGTTGGGTGCCCCAGTTAATGGTAAAACACAGACAAAAAAAGCTTTTTAGTGCACCAGTGCAGCTCATGTTGTCATGAGTTCATTTTGAAATTTACTTGAGTGTTTTCTGAGTTCCCAGGAACTGATGAATAGCTTCTTAGCTGTCCACAGACTGTTGCTCTTGGTGTTTTGCCATGATGTAAAACAATATCTGTGACTATCTTGTCCCAACTTAATAGCCTCTGAGTGAGGCCCAGTAATTCAGCTGTCACCAGCACCATGAAGAATCAGCACAAGTGATTGTCTCTCTGAACACCCCCTCATGTGTATGTCTTACTGCTCTGGGGGGTGCGCATTTCTATGTGATGTGTCTACATGCATGAGGCAGTATAAACCTTGCCGGCCTACAATGCTTCTTTGATTATCTGTGTATGTTCGTGTTGGCATGCGCTTGTGCGTGCACGTGTGAAGCAGCTCCCCTTGGCAGCTCTATCCTGCTTGACACGGGCCCATAAAAATCCTATTAGCAGCCAGAGAGGGGATTGCAAGGAGGGCCGTGCTCGCTAACGCGGCAGCGACGCACACATTATACACAGCCTCAACTGGTCGATACGACAGCAAGCACCTGCAGAGCTCAATGAAGCCCAGAACTGCTAAAGAAGAGAGAGGAGGCTTACTGATGTATGGCTAGTCTCCAACTCTTGGTAGCAGCACACTTTCTTTAACGCCTACTTTTCACTCCCTCTCTCTCTTCCTCCAAATGCTTTCATGTCCTCTCTGAATGGCCCTCGCTCTCTCTCTCCCTGCTTCTTCTTCTTCTTCTCTTCTCTTCCAGATTACCTCTGGCGCAGGCGCCTTCCCTTTCTCTGAACTCTTTCCTCCCTTCTCTCTGTCTCCTCTCTTATCCTGGAAGTCTTCTCTCTTCCTCCACACTATGTGCTCCGCCAGCCTCTGTCTCTCCAACGCCTCCGCCCTCTCCCGCGCCACCACTTCCTCTCTCCTCTTCCAGATGATCTCTCGCTCCCCCTCTCCCCCTCCCTCGTCTGCTCGCCCGTTCTCCAGGCTGTCCCGTTTAACAGTCCCTCAGTTGAAAAAAATTAATAAAAATAATATTGAGCCCTGTCTTTCTGCTTCCCTTAGCTTTAGGATTATAGATGGTTAAAGGCTAGGCATGGTAACCTTTGACACCAACAGAAACCCTAAAGACAAAAAGTGAAGTACTTAAGACTGCACTGGCAGAGTTGAATCTGTTCCTGACTGATGTTCCTGATATGGCTAAAACAAGTGAGCCTGTCTTGTTTCAAGTGTGTTCCCTAAAACTGGCCACATAGGGTGTTGATTTTTTTCTTCCTGGAGCACCATTAGATAGCGGTAGTTTGAGTCTGAGATGCTGCCTGTGTCTGGTACACTGACACACACTGCAGTAGCACGGTGGTGATGTAACACTGAAGAATGTAGGTCATTGGCTGATAACAACTACCGGTGGTCTTGTTGTGATGGTAATGAGACCTGATTGGTCAGGTTTGAACTCCCAACCCAGGGTTCCCTGAATGGTGCTGAGGCTCACCAGTGTTCAACATGTAGTCACTCGCCCAGCTGGAAATGCTCAATCAAAACTGCTGTTAGGCTGATTTCTCTATGCACGGCTGTTCTCACCCTGTAACTTTATTACGGCCTAGTTCAAATAGCAATCGCAGAACAGAGTTATTTACCTGAGAGAAAAATATTGACACTGTCACAGATGATATGAACGAGCCAAGAGTTATATTCCTTCCTTATCTAAGGCAGGGCTTATCAAGCAGCAAGTAAGCTCTCTCTACTGTACAGACACCATCTCACATCTCATAGTCTGCATAGTCCAATCTAGAAGGCAAACAACAGTCTGTTTACATTAACAGTCTCTCACAAACCGGAGCCCTACAATTAAAACAGTCTGCAACAGTTTGACCTCAGTAGGAGGCAAAGCTACACCTACAGTCCAGCAGTAAACTGGCTGGCTGACCTACAACTTAGTGCTGCTGAGGCACTAGTCATACTTACAATCTGTTGACCTTTGCTCGCTCAAAGGAGAAGGTTTACACCCACCTTTTCCACAACACATACAAAAGTCTGTAAAAGTGGCACCAGCGTTTCAGTAATGCCAAGCAAAAAAGGTTGATTATTTATTTCCTCCTCACACTAAGATTTCAGAACTTCATTCTGCCTGAAGGACAGCCCGCAAGCTGGTGGTGGGCGCTCAATGCATGGCAAAGGAACAGTCGCCTACACCAGTCTAGCACCACAGAGGGATTGTCTAGCAATTCTAGCTAGTCATCCATCTGGTCTTGGCCAGAAAGCACCATGGAGGATCCAGTCATACTTATGAACTGCAAGACAGGCTGGGACGATCTCCAGAAAGCTGTAAAGCATCTAATAAAACCAGAACTTAGTCCGTAGAGATGAATAGCACTTAAAAAGGCAAACTATTCAACCTCAGTAGACTTGCTAACACTGGAGAGAAATTCAGGTGCTGTTAAAAAAAAGGGAGCTGCTGAAATGCTCTATGGGCAGAGTTAACCCTGGCTCTTCCCAGGGATGTTTTAGTGCACCGAACACAGTGTAGGTCAGGTGACTGCAGAGGAGATGACCCTCTACAGGAAGAGAAATCCTGAGTCACCTAGAGACAAACAGCAAAAGGAAAAGGCTGTGACAAACACAGCTAATGACTGGTAATTGGTGGCCTTGGGGCCACGCAGCTGTGATATGTACAAGTGAAATCAGCACTGTAATCTAATTCATCCAGTCATTTCTGATAAGAGCGCATCAGTTTGACTGATGGAAATGGTAGTTGTCATTAATAAATGTGAGATCGGGACAGGCTGGACGGAGATGAGTCGTACAAGGCGAACACGGAGAATTGGGAGGGGGAGACAGGTGACCTGAAACAACCCTGATTCCCGGAGCTTGCCGAGCTCCGCAAAGACAAGGACTGTCTAGTAGAGAAGAAGGGAAACAAAAACTCTAAAAACTGACACAAACAATGAACTAATCTTGTTTTATCAAGTAAATATATACAATTACCAAACGGCACAGCACCAGTTTAAAAAGATAGGACAAGGAAAACCAACTTTACATCTTGTTCTGTCTGCAGCTGCTGCCCGTTGCTATGGCAACAGACATTAAAAGAGATGCCTGCAGAGGATATATACTGAGAAGTCCTGACAACAGCAGAAATCTTCAGACAAAGAGATAACCGCTTTGTCAAATCACATTGCAAGCAATTAGTAGCTCCATCAAAGGCTCCACATTAGAGCTCTTTTTTTTCATCCAACAGGAGAAAAACTACAGACTCCTAGAAAGATCAATATGGTTCAGGAAATGATCAAAGTTTGGCCGGCATCCCGCCAGCCATAAAACCGAATCAATGTTGACATCCGATGTCGGTCGCTTGCACCGACTCCGACTAGGGCATGTAAAACTGACACTGTTTTCAAAGAATAATAATCTATTTTCTAATAACTGTATAAACAAGAATTTCACCAAGAATTAACATCAAAAAGACAACTCATGTTTAGAAAACTTGCATAAAAACAACCTGAATATTCTGTGCAGCAGCTAACAAAGATTAGAATGATTGTATAACATCCTGCAGAGTAGATCCTACGCTCATGAAGGATAGGAAAAGAAAATAGAAAATCACAAAGGGAGTCTGTATTTCCAAAAAAAGAAAAGAAAAAGTAATTAAACTGTTCTGTATAAAGTGAGTCTTATCGATTTCCCTAAGTGTTTTAATGAATGGCAAAAAAACAAAACAAAAAAACAAAACAAAAACCGAAGTAGTTCCTTTTTTGGTTTATAAAGTATGCAATTGATAATCCACGGTGATTCTCCTAAAGCTAGGTTCCGTATTCACATAAGAACCACATTAATGTTTAAACGGCCACAGCTTGTCCGATCATTCGTCCTCTCCTTCCTCTTCCTAGCTTTCCCTTCGTCCACTCCCCGAAAAACGTGCTTCTCCTCTGATCCGCTCTTCCGCTCGATTAATTCACAAAGTCACTGCCGGCAGCTCCTCTCCATCTATCCTCTCCTCCGTTTGGCTGCCTCCTCTTTTCGTCCCTCCTCTCACTCTCTCTCTCTCTCTCTCTCTCTCTCACTCTTTCAGCAGATGGTGAAATGGCAGTGTTGCCAGGATGGATGATGGTAGTCCTTCATTGTGCTCCTCTTCTCCCCTCACGTCTGTCTCTCATCCCCACTTTCCTTCCACCTCTGTCTGTCTGTTAGAGGCACAAGCACACTGTCTGTCCTCCCCTCCTCCCTGTCTGGGTGGGTGATGCTGCCTCCCATTCTCAGTCTCTCTCTTTCATACACACACACACAACCACGCCACAGCCTGTGCCCTCCCCACCTTCTTTTCTCCCATGCTACCTCCTTCCTGTTTCCTTCCCTTCCCCCCACCTCCTCTCTGCAGCCAGAGTCATTTAGCAGTATACATGTGTATGCACAGAAAGATGCTGCACTTCTACTCAGAAATGCACACACTCCAAGGAGAGATGGAGATGGGGATGGGGAAGGAGGAATGAAGGGAAGGGAAGAGAAGGGAAGGGATGGTGGATACATGTGTTTGTGTGTGCATGTGGAGGGTGGGCTGTTCATGTTGGGTATTCAACGCTCCTCCCTTATTCATGTTTGGTAACCTGAGAAACACAGTTAAAGAGTGAGGGGAAGAGAGTGAGAGAGAGAGAGGAAGGATGGATATAGATAGCCTCTGTGTGCTGTGACATGAGGTCACTCTATATAACCTTGATAAAAGTGGACAAAGTGAGGGGAAAAAGGAAAGCAGACTGCACTCGCATGATGATAAATATTTCCAATGTTACTACATGACTACAGCACTCTAGGGGAAAAGACTGGAAGACATAAAGCAGAAATCCCACAGATTGGTCTTGACATTTGAGCGCATCTGATGAGAAGGCAGTGTTGCGGAAAGTAGAGGAAACCACACATAGAGTGACACAGGAACCCGGCAGAGTGGATAGCAGAGTCCTCAAATGACACCCCAAAGAGTCCCCGCAGTACCAATTTTCACCACTACACCATCATTGTGAGCTCAAGCAGTGCACTCAAGGATGTGAAGGTTCATAATGAGACAACTGCAGACAGCTAGCATTCGTCATCATACACAGTGATCTGATTGGTAGTGATGGGCATGATTGGCGAAGAAGACACCCTCCACCGCCCAGAACCAGCGAAACACACGATACACTGTGGCTTAGGGTTGACCTAATCGAACATTTTGTGCTCCCTTATTAGATTGAGTGAATTAACAGTTCAGGTGCCATCTTGAATTTACATTAAAAAGATAGCAACCACACTGAGCTGACAGCTTATTCAGTACACCCAACTAAAACTCATTGTACGATCTACTGTACAATATAAAGCACCTTGAGGCAACTGTTGTTGTGTTTTGGCGCTAGATACATAAAATTGAATTGAATTGAAAACTACTGCAGTTCAGCCAGTTTCTTCTCCATGGAGCCGCAACCTCCAAAAATAACCAAACATATCCATCTGAAAATATAGATATGGGTTTTTTAGCTCATAAAGGTACGATTTATCTCACAGCTTCCAACTGCATTTGTTTTATTTGGGTGCAACTAATAAACTGCAGAGGAAGTAAAGTTAACATCCCATTCAAACCACAATAAATTTACATGCACAGGGCTGTACAATTACTGAAGCACGATTTCAAAATGACTTTAGTTTCCAGTTCTTTCTTGCAGGTGAAAACTTGTGCAATATTAAAGATAGCAAATGAGGAGTAAAAAAGGAGGGGCGTGTGATTTTTCTGCATCACACTGTACTGCTTCTTAGAAGGCTGCGCTTTGTTGAAACATCTCTTAAATAAGGTTTTTGTTTTATGTTGCATATGCTACTTGGAAACCCTTTTAAATGGGTCAGAGAACATTCCAGTTTGTTTCATATCAAAGCCTGAAACGTGACACTTTCATAACGCTCGATTATAATTTCATGAAAATGGAAAGGAGGCATCTTAATTGGTGAAATATTGCACACCAACTACAATCACTCTTGTGTCCACAGTATCTTTGAGAGCAATTTTATTTTATTCTTGGTGTAATTGTGCAGCCCTGAAATTACAGTGCTTTAACAAATAATGCTTATTTTACACATATGCCCACCAGGGCTGGATGCGAGAGTCTGTTCATTTCTATATCATATCAGAAATTTAGAAGCAGCAACTCCTTTGCCACTGTGGCACGATGTGTTTTTTTGATCAGCTGCTTGTATCATTTTAATGCCTTACCATATATTCCATCGGCCAGCACAGGCAGCGTGTGAGTCTGTAGCCCTAAAAACACCAAGGTGCACATCAACACACAGTACACAAAAGCATACACAGTCGCAGACAAGCACACACGCACACAAATCAAAGAGCAAATTACAGCGTGCTCCAACCAGCGCCCTTGCAGCCACTTGACTTCCAGCATGCTTTGCTCCCAGCATCAGCTGTGGAGAGAGTCATGGGACCTTCTTCATATCGAGCACACAGACACACAACACTGACACAGGGAAGAGGCCGGGCGATACTGAGAGGGATAAAGTAACGGAAAGCGAAGGAAGGAGAGAGGAAGAGTGAAAGGAGAAAGGCAGAAATCCGCTGTGCGTGTTGAAACATACCCTGTGGAATGAAAAGAATCAACTCATAGGACTGCATGTGTAGGTTGTTTGTGTTTCAGCTTGCCCAGCGCGAGTTAGCAAGTGTGAGTTTAGGTGTTCTGCGCCTGCAGAAGTCTGTGGAAACTGCAGCTAGTCAGTGTTTATTAGATGAAACAGTCGGAGACAGACTAAGAAAGAGCTCTGGATCTAATGCACACGCTGCAGGGCCACATCTGCAGTCTGCTCATACACTGTATGTGTGTGTGTGTGTGTGTGTGTGTGTGTGTGTGTGTGTGTGTGTGTGTGTGTGTGTGTGTGTGTAATGTGATTTGACCCACCTCACTTATCCTTATTTGAACTAGTCAAAAAAAATAAATTAGCAAAGATGAGTAAACAGGGCCTCGATGCTGACATTTTCTCTTGGATTCTTGCCAGAGATGCTGACTAACATCAATTCCCATTATCAAGGCAAGACAGACAAGAGTCGAGTAAAGAATGAACAATAGAAGGGAGAGAGGGAGGAAGCGTAACTCACACGGGAAAGTCTCAAACGTAAACACAAATAAGCAGGCACACTGGAAAAAGGCAATCAAACTTTCAAAAATTAGGCTGACGGTGAACATTAGATTAGCCACGGCTTCAGCAGGAGTACTTTCTCTCGGCTTAGTAGCTCACTACGCACACAGCAAACATGTGAGCTGGCTATTTTGGGTTGTGCTTCCACCACCACCACCACCCCTCCTCTAACCACACTCCCACATCTCTATCTCCTTCCATCATTCTTTTCCTGCCACCACTTACTGCTTTGCTCCACTTACGACTTCCACTTACAACTTCCTTCTCGGTTTAACGGCTTACTTGTCAGAAACTGCGGTGTTTCTACACCGAGGTTCCAGCTGAACCTTTGAACATTGTCTGGCGTAACCTTTAGTCCTCCGTAGCAGCAAGTATCGAAATTCTTCAAGGGTTCAAGTTCGCATGAAATACTTGGGTCAGGGTTTTTTTTTTTTACACAAACATACGTTTCCGGATTTAAGTCATAGCTGTGCAAACTTTGTGCAGTTTGCTTTTGCTCAATTAACAAAAGTTCTGATCACACAGCAAACTGGGGTGAACATCTGAAAGCGAAGTGCAAACGCAATTTGATTCAAACTTTTTTTTACTGGACAACCACACCACTTCACCCATTAAGACTGTGTCATCTAATTTAAGTACATGTTGCTGAGTCGCTGCTTTTACTGTTATTTTAACAAGTTTCCAAGTCGATTTATTTTAGTGCTGTGTCTTTAAACATTGCTTCATGTCCAAGTGTATCTGAATAATGTTAACCAGTGGCTTCTGAAAAGTGCATGCTGAGGAGCGGATACACAGAATAATCAACGCTACAAAACAATAACAGCTAGGAGATTTTAACTTGACCCTAAAGTGACCCTAAAGAGTTACTTCAATACTATTAACACTAAGCTGAAGTAAGATGTGGGATCATTCCATCTAAAAACATCACATTTTCTGCTCAGCCACCTGTGATTTGCCTGAAAATGTTACAGTTTAATTCGGACATAAATGTGTGATTACTGGGAAATGTTAACCTTGCAAAAGACAACTGGTGCACATTTCTAAACGTTATATAGCTGTATTCCACAATAAGATCAATTAAAGATGCAGAATCCCTTTTAAAATGCAATTACTACTCACCGAAATGAAGAAAATGCTATTTTTATTCAGATTTTGTGATGATTGATCAAATATGATAATTATGTTAAGCTGTACCCAGCAGAGAGTCTTCCCCAGATAGTACAAAATTCTGGAGTTTCTTGGAGTACAAGAACTTTACTTAAAACTGAGAAAATAACTGTTAAATATATACATATTTAGCCTGCTTTGTGGGCATGAACATTCAGGCTTATCATTATGCACTTTAAAATATACTGAAGACCTCCGGTGAAGCGAGCCTGAAGGAATCCTGATCTGCAAGAAGAGACACCGTTTGAAAATGCAATCTCAGCTTTCTGAGTAAAGAGAGACAAACCACAATAAAGACACAAACAGACTTTCAAGTTAGATACGTGGCACCACAGAGTCACTCTGCTGTAAAGCGCTGCATATAAAAATGCAACAACCAGAGTCTCATACAGAATTCAGAAAAACCATCAGCAGCCATCACGCTGCTAATGAAATTCCGCCGAAGCTGCACTAACTTCTGTTTTTTAGCATCGCACGGGACGAGATGTTAATCAAACTGTGGCTCACGCAGTGCGCTGAGCACGTCGCGCTAGACTGAGCACCGCAGGAGGAAACGCAGCTGAGACTCGGCTCTATTGTATGAAGGCAGTGACGGACAACCACATGCTATGGCCTCAAAAACAAACTCCTACAGTTGGTTTCCAGAATGCGCTCATACACACCAGGAAGTAGAAAAAAAACGCGAACAAACAACCCCCCTCCCCACATGGTCGGAGAGACAGACAGATAGAGTACATGAGCCAGACAGAAGAAACCTGAGAAAAACACATCCTCACAGGTCAAGACACCCACACAAAAAGCGTATGTCGACAGTCTCGAAGTGTTTATAAGTGTTTATAAGAGCTTAGCACCTCAGCACTGTGTTTTGTCAATAGTGATGCACCACAGGCCGAAATCCAAGTCTAATATCTGCGGTAATATTTGCACTGCTGACAAAAATCGAATTCTTTATTTTTGAATTGGCTGTGCGTCTGAGACGCACGGACTCCGTGCACAGCTGTCAAGCTGAAACCGCTGTAACAATCAAGTGTCACACCTCCCGTCAATCAAGGCGAAGGCTTTTACCGGTGACCGAGGGGTTTGAAGGGAATTGGACAGATCCAATTTTAATCAAGTGGATTTTGGTTTACGTTGGAGTGTGATGGAGTGGCCGAGGTGCTCGACTTTGGCTGACAGTTTGTGTCCCAGACTGTCCTCCTGCCTGTGCTGTGTTTGTTTACGTGGGTCTAAGACGCACACGGCCTATTTGTCAGGCTCCTGACATGTGTCTGAATCTACCGCTTCTTGGGATCAGATGTTGACTGGACCTTCCCTCGGCCTCCATTTCATCGGTGGAGATAACTTGAGTCATATAATATCGTGTCAGCGGCTGCTGGTCTGAGCGGTATGGTTGACCCTGATAACAGCACTGAGCCCACTGCTTTCAGCTACCTCAATCACAGCACATAGCCTTGAGTCTGCTTCTATAATAGTCTGTCTGCCCTTCACTTGTTTACCGCAAACTTTAACTCTGTCACACTGACCCTGTTTTACACATCTGAGGTGCGTTTTGGTGACCGTTCTCCATGGATGCGCACAAAAGGGGTAACATTAAGTAAGCTTTTTTTAATGTCTGACTTTGTACAGATTTGCGAGTGGGTTCGTGTGTGTACTGATAGCTCCTAAGGCTTATCTCACTGACACTTTATAGCCTGAAGCAAATCAGGCAGATTTCAGCAAAGCCAGGACAGGCTTTAGTCCCTAAAGCAAAAATAAACACAAATTTATTAAATAGTGAAGGAGTAGTGAAAAGTATCTTTCATAATAATCTCCAATGTGATGGGGAAAAAACTTGTTCTGGGTGCAAGAGTCCTACACCTTTTTTTTCCGCTTTTATACAAAAGAGGGAAAGTAAGAAGGTTGGAGAAGACGACAGCAGCAAAAAGTTGCCCCTTTATACCAAAAAATGTCCTCAAATAACTGTCTTATTTTGCTCAGGTCTAGTTTGAGTTTATTGGCGCCTCTTAAAAAGAAATGGCATGTGAGTGACCTGCTTTCTGTTGTTTTTGCTCGTCCAGAGGACACAATGATGACTTCTGATCACTTTCTCTTATAAACATTTTATCAGAGGCTCCAACAACAGCTCACTTAGGTTTCAGGTTTTAATAATAAAACCTGGCAACACACACACAAAGTTTGAAAGCACAAAGTTAAACATTTAGTTAACTCGTGCACGCCCCAGTCTAACCATTTACATATTTCTTACAGTAACCCAACAGGCTCGACTGCACCGTGGCGTAACATAACAACGAAACATTGAATTGTCCGGCAGAACTATGTGTCCCCACAAATTTAGCACATAATCAGTTTCCTCACACTTTTCATACGTGCTATAGCTGACGCACAGCACGCAGAGACCGCACCATGCCCCCCCAAAAAGTGTGGGCAACTTTAACGAGCAACTTACCAGCTCTGTTCCTCCCTTTCCCTTGAATGCCCCTCCTGCCCACCAAGCTCTGTTGCTGCTGTTGCACAAATTTCAGCTTAATTTCATATAACAGGGCAAAGGGTCGAAAGTTTTGTCCGCCGGGATCCTTGTATATTTGATGCTTAACTTCTTAAAAGAAGACTCTAAACTTCTTCTTTCCTCTCCCTTTCCGTCCCTGCCTCCTCCCCCTACCTCCCCCTCCACGATCACGACAGAAGTCACTTCCGCGAACAACGCAGCGTCATCCGGCTCCTCTCTCTCTCTCTCTCTCTCGCTCTCTCTTTCTTTCTCTTCATTTCCCCCACTCCCGTGCGAGTGTGTGCGTGCGTACGCGCGCGCGTACCATTTTGCACCTGGACCACTCAGTGTAGGTTGCGCAAAAGTGGAAACCCTGACCGCCAGCCATAAGTCTGCAGCTGAACATGTACTTTACCGTAGATAAATACAGCGCAAGAACAGCTGTTTTACGCCTGAAGTTTTGCTTTTTCCAGCATTTAGAAAGAGACCGCGATGACCCGCATCCGCTACCAAAACAAACCATCAGCATCAGCTCAGGGCATAAGCTGCTGGCCCCCGCTTTGAGGTGTTATTACCGCAAAGAAATTGACATAACTACATACGCACTGTCGTCCACATATGTTTTAAACACGTTTTTGTGTTGTCCATACATGTCCATACATTTGAATATGATTCTCGTTTCTTTGCTTTTCTTTTTTTAAAGCAGTTTGGTGATGAGATAACTTTCTTCAGGCCGCAGCCTTATACCACCAATAAGTAAACATGGCATTGTGCAAGACGCTAAAGCCCAAGAACTAGATCTTTACCACAGATTGTATGCATAATACACATATTATCACGTACGAAGGCAAAGGAGTGGCTGAATTCTACAGTTTCAGAACATGCTAATTCAGTGGATCGGTTCATGCGTTGGTGCACTGACACGTACGCTTTTTTTCTTTTTTCCCACTGAAGCATGTAAAAATGTACCCGTGAAGCAAGTTTGCCCTTATTTGACTCAAATGCATTCCCTCCAGGAAGCAAAACGAATATAGTTGTGCTTGGATCTAAGAATGTTGTGCTTGCATCTCAGAATTGCCCATTCACGTAATCATTTCTAGTTTTATATAATTATATGATAGACCATCACATAATTGTATCACACAAAGCATTTTTATTTTTCACGTTGATAAGGACTTGTTCTGCAATCCCAGTCTACTGAGTAAGATAAGATAAAATAGCTGTTATTACTCCTACATATGGGAAATGGGCATTATTACAGCAGCAAAGTAGACAGATAATAATAACTGGAACAATAATAAAACAATAGAATACTTTATTATTTTGTAGGTCATATGATCTGATAGAAAAACAATACATAAATCAAGCGTTGTACGCGCTCTCGTTAAGCGGACATAAAGGTACAAGGAGTTACGTTGAATGATCAGTGGTTAAATTGATTAATTTTTAATGAATTCAGACAGACAGAGTATATCTTAAACCGTCGATGTGTTTGAAGGCAGTAAAATGCTGTGCGCGAGAATCAATTCGTCTCTCACTTCGGTTTAATATTTCATCCACAAGCAGACAAAACTGTTAAATATATGCCAACATGCTCCACCCACAGGCGAAAAAGGTAATTATGAGTTTAATAACAGCATTTAGGTTTCGTGGAGTTCACTCCTCCAGTCAGCAGGGGCGCACGAGTGACAGTAATCTATTTTGAATCGGGCAAAGGAAGGAGTGATTCTCCGTCCTCTTCCGGGTGGTGGTGCAGCAGTAAAGTTATGTTACTAATCGTTTGGCTGACACTTGTTTTTAAAGTAGATAAGCGACATTTATTACTCCTCATTGACTGTACTGATTCCGCCACATCTTTAAATGACTTTAGTGTACATTACGTGCTGGTCGTTAAGATCCGCCTCCTGAAATATGATTGGCTATCGTAGTGTGGTTTTAAGGTCACGTCATACCTTGAGCGACAGCTCGAGCTGCAGCTGTACCAACCGGTGATAGGGAGCTTAGCACGGACATATACAGCTGAGGGGTAAGTTCCCTCGGTTTTAATGAGATTGGTTATCAAATAATAAATGTAACACCCGGACTTTTCCCTCACACTAAACATATTCGTCGAGAGATATCGACAGTAGAGACAAAATTGAATGTGCACATCTACTTAAATTGTACTTCTTTATTTTGGCATAAGTAACCTAGCGAGGAGACTTAGAGTTAGCTAAGAATTTACTTTCAGGTGTTACACACGCTCACACACTTGTGATATTTGCCTTGTGTTTCAGTTATTTTTTGGTATGGCCATAAATGAATATGTCTGAGTTCACTTTATTTTCGCCCCGTTAGATAACTTACAAATGTTACGCAATGCAAACTATGTAAGCAGGTGCAAGGCAGTTGTGTCAAAAAGCGAATACTAATGTTTCTACGTTTTTAATGTCTAATATGGTTTCTTGTGTTGGTTAATAGACTGTAGTCAACGGGATTTACGGAGGGGCTAAAATGAATTATTCCAATCTCTGCACTCTTTTCCAGATCTCTCTTGAAAAACTATTAAGAAAAAAACAAACAAACAAACAAACAAAAAACACCCAAAACACTTTTTACCTTATACTTTGTCACTTTGACTTGATATCGTCCATAAGACATGTGTTGGACAGATCATAGGCCAGCTCGTCATCTACAACAGTTTACCCCTAATCAATTCTTGGCAAATACCAGAAGTCACTGTTTGCTTTATCCTTCTGCAACTGTGACTCCCAGGCTGCTCTCCAAACCACATGCACAATGTGAAGCATACAAGACACCTAGAAGTATCATTAAATGCCTGCTTTGGATCTGTTAATCCCTTAACAGTGGATTTAAGTACCATTATTTCTCTTTTTAACACATTTGTGTAATATAGATGTTTTTGCTTTGTTATCACAGAGTTCTATTTTGTCAGCAGTTTGCTAGCGTTTCAAACACTGGATGGAAAACGTGTTTTTCATCTGCATCAAATGATTATCTACCTTAAAAGACACAAATTATTAAAACTATTAAAACAAACTGTCACCATCTTATTGTTAATGATGCACACAGGACTACTGCAATTTAGTTATATACAACTGAAAAACAGTTAATACACACATTTAAATAGAAATAAAACAGTTTCATTAGCAACCAGTGACTTTTAATCATTCAAGTGTTTTAAATACAACTCTTTTCTTATTTCAAGTTCAACCACTTAACTCCAATTTAAAGCCTTATCAAAAGACCTATATAAATAAATAGCCGATTTAAAAAAAAAAAAAAAAAAAAAAAAAAAAAAAAAAAAAAAAGAGAGAGAGAGAGTCAGTGTTTAAGGAAATGCAGAAGAAATGCACAAATTATTCACATGTTAACAGTACACCCTTCCTCTTCCAGAGATACCTTCAGCTAAGGGACACACTATGACAGAGAAGAGGGTCTGAACAACAGCGAAGCCTTTTCTGATGTTCTGTGTGGATTCATGCTGATGTAAGAAACATTTCTTGTCACTGTAAATGCAGCAAAGTAATACAGATGCTATATTAAAATGCACAAATATCTGACAAATTACAGGGAGATCTTTAATATTTGACCTTAATATGGGGTGCATTTGTTTCCTCTGTTATGGTATTACAGAAATCACCGTTTGTAAGACATGCTGGCTTTTCCTTTAATTTGTGGCCCATCTGCATATTAACAGTTGAGCATACTGCACACTGCATTCCATATTGCATATGCTTACATACTATGCTAAAGAGGTCTTATTGACTCGATAGGTTTTTGACTTTGCTGAGTGTTGATAAACCTAGTATAAATTTGTAGTAAGAAGTACTCAATTAATTTGTTTCCATTGTTCCCAGCTTTTCTTTTCCGAAGCTGAGTAGAGCAGTGGTGCGTGTGAGGAGACTGGCAGCTCATCTCAGCAAGGCAACCATGTCAACAAACCTCCAGAGCAACAGTTCGTCTTCTGCAGCCAACGGGGATGCTCCTACTGCAGCCATTCTCATCATTGGAGATGAGATTCTTAAGGTGCTTTTGGTGTTGATAAAGTTTGTGCCTTGTGTGGCTTTTAAGCTATACGTGTGTGACAGCACCCAAATGAAAATCACTGGGAGTTTGTGCAATTGAGGAAATCAATATAAACTGGGTTTTTTGTAATAGAAGTAGGAGCTTGCATTGTGCAGTGTTTAACATATACCGTCATCTGCATCCCTATGTGTTTGGACCTCTATCCAGTCTCTGATGTGCATTTCATGACCTCAGGGGGAGAAAACTGCGATGGTTATGTTATGTGGCAGCTGTGGCTGTTTCTGAAATCACAAGCTTACTATTATTTTTTTTGACTTGACATGATCATGATTTAAACATGAAGTATTTGATTTTTGTCCAGTGTCACATCTCTCTGCCTGAAAATCAGCCTTCAGTCCTTGAATTTCATCAAGCAAGACCTTGGAGTTTCCTTTTCCTTTTTCTTTATTTTTTTGTGTTTCTTTCTTTTTTTTTTAAGGTTCTTGAATCTGATGTGCATGTGGGTGTCTCTTTCAGGGTCACACAGTGGATACCAACAGTGCCTTTCTAACTAAAGCGCTTAGGAAGCTTGGAGTGTCTGTGCAGCGCATAACAGTCATACCGGATGTGCAGGCAGTCATTGCCAAAGAGGTGGCCCTCCTTTCATCTCAGTATACGCACCTCATCACATCGGGGGGTATAGGTCCCACTCACGATGACGTCACCTTTGAGAGTGTTGCCATAGCATTCCACGAGGAGTTATATGCCAATCCAGACCTTAGCAAGCTGGTTGAAGAATTCTTCGGGGTTGGGGAGAAAAACAGTGCCGCTATGAAGCTGGCGATGGTGCCTCGCTCAGCAAAACTTAACTATGGAACTGACCCTCAGACTGGGCTAAAGCACCGCTACCCTCTGGTGAGTGAACTCGGTACAGAGGAATTTTTATAGAACACAAAGTTACTTCAAATATATCCAAGCTACATGGTGCTGTTCAACCCATAACCTTTCTTTAAGGTAAACAAAAGTGACGGTGTTTTCTTTAGAAGACAGATTGCAAACTAACTAGTTGCTGAAGGAGTGAAAATAGCTTCCTGCAGTGGTCAAAACAATAAATACTCTGAGCACACACAGACACCAGGCGTGAGAAGCATTCACACCTCTTACTCACAGGTCATTAAATTTGGACATTTTTCTCTTTAAGGTTAATATCTTTGGTGATTTATTAATGTGTTTCAAGTTGAGAAACATTAATGTACAGTATATTATTATTGAGAATTTACTATTGAGAATTTAAAATGAAACAATGAAGAACAGCCCTTAAAAAAAGTGCCCTGTCTCGGCAAAAGGTGGAGAAGGAGTTGGATACCATTCTCATGCTTGTTAGCTATAAATGGAACCCCAGACACCAGCCATTTATCTTAGCAAAAATAAATATCTGACATTTACAAAACTGTAAATCTGACCTCAATTATTAGCTGTCTCTGGGTTGCAGAGATGTGATTTAATTCCTGCATCATATTTCAATAGTTTCAACAATGATGGCTCGAGTACCGCCCCACATCTTTTCTTATAATTTGATGTGTCTACCTTTTTCTCCCAGGTCAGTGTACGTAATGTGTACATCTTTCCCGGGATCCCATCTTTAATGGAGAAGGCCTTCAATGGGCTGGAGCATCTCTTTGCTGGTTCAGGGACCACCTTTCACACTCGCGAGGTAACTCCATAACCAAACCTGTTACTTCAAAATCCAGTCCAAGTCAGAATTTGTATACTTTTGTTTTTTTCTAATAAATTTTTATGTATTTATCTATTTTTTACTTTTTGTTTTTAATAGAGTTTAGTACTTCCTCTATATTTCTGATATTTCCTTGATACTTTTAATGTATTTTACCTTTTAGTTTACTTTTAGTTGAGTAAAATAAAGTTGATTTGAATGCAGTGTTTAAATAGTACAATTAAGTTTACCAGACATTAGCTTTTTTGTTTTTAGGTGTTTGTCGATGCAGATGAAACAGACATTGCACCTGTGCTGACCAAACTGCAGGCTGACTGGGGCCGAAAGGTGGCTCTTGGCTCCTACCCTGACTGGTTGAGCAACTATCACAGAGTTAGGCTGGTCCTGGACGCAGACAGCCAGCAGGAGGTGGACAAAGCCCGAATACAGCTGCTAGACAAGCTGCCCAAGGGGAGCGTGGTGCCCTTAGTCACAGACCCGGTGTCCATAGCCCCCGCTGAGGTGTACGGATTGGCCAACAGTGGTGAGTGTGCGGAGAGTAATGGAAGATGATTCTTAAATATGTGTCATCTTGATATAAAGTGAATACTGACTTGTGCATTTTACACAGGCATTGGGACCAATAAAGAAAGTTAAAATATTAAAGTAATTTAAGTCGTAAAGTCAGAGTGGATAATAAAAAAGAAGAATATAACTCTGTGAGACAGAATGGTGAATAGATTACAATAAAGCTTCAATAACTAAGCTATGACAAACTACTAGCAGCTTTTTTTCTTTTCTTTGGATTAGACGTAGAAATGTGGGCTCATTTCTAAGATGCCTCACTGCTTGACTGCATTAATTATGAACCATCCTCTTACTGTCGATTCCTTCCTACAGGTACAGAGCTGGGTGAGAAAGTCATGTCTGCACTGAAAACAATAGAGGCAGCACTCCATCAGTATTCAACAGAGCAAATCTGTGTTGGCTTTAACGGGGGCAAAGACTGCACAGCGCTGCTTCATCTCTACTATGCTGCACTGAAACGGTAACAGGAGGGGAGAAGACGAGATGAGACAATTAAAACATTTTTGTGGATTTTTTTAATCTGTGAGGGGGGAAAAAAAACAAATGACCTGAGAGATGAAAGATGAAAATGAAGATTCAAATTAAAAACATAATGATAGCATTAGCGCACAGTGGGGTGTGAGATCTCAGCAGGAAGTAAATGGAAAAAGAAAACTAGTTTGAGGGCAGCACTTAGAGAAAATCTTGGAGAAGACTGACTACTTTTTTGGACTTTTCATGACCTGTGCTGGACAGATTGTGAGATATGACAAATACTTATCTGATCTTTTTCTGTGCCAGCATTGCTTATCTTTTTAAAAAATGTCCCTTTTTTCTCTTCCTGTCACTCTCAGCCGATATCCAGATACTAAAGAAAAGGTGAAAGTCCTGTATATTCGTATTGTCTCTCCATTCCCAGAAATGGAGAGATTTCTACAGGACACAACAAAAAGGTGAGCTATCCACCATCTAGCTATCTATCCAGTTGATGTCATGTATTTTAATATATCCAGTCCAGGTCTTGTTTTGAAAAATGTGGCCTAACCCTGTCTGTGTGGCACCACTGTATCTCATTACTTGCCGTTGTATGTCCCAAAGATATAGCCTGGAGCTGTTCACTGTGGAGGGCAGTATTCGCCAGGCACTGAGCGAGGTGAAGGAACGAAGGCCAGAGCTAAAAGCCGTCCTGATGGGGACCAGGAGGAGCGACCCCTATTCACATACACTCACAGACATGTGTCCTACTGATCCTGGCTGGCCTGACTACATGAGAGTCAACCCCTTACTAGTGAGTGTCACACAGTATGCATGCCGTTATATTAGGACTGTATGCTGGCTCTACGTGGCGTGAGGCGGTATGACTCGCCTCGATCTGTTTTCCTTTACAATCGAGTACCACTAAATGTGCGTGGGGTTGTTAGAGCAACTTGGCCAAACATCCCGTAATGTCATTTGTACGTGACACAAACGCTACAACAAAGGTGGACATCAAAGCGATGGTATACTTGCTGCTCAGTCTGTGGCTTTTTGTCAGACTGGGACCAAGTAGGTACTAAAAAAGTACCTGATACCAGATACTATCACCGAGGCGACCCGAGTAAGTACTAATGGAAACTGCTATAAGATCATACCTCATAATTTTCATTTTTAGCGCTTTTTCTGTTGCAGTGCTGTTTCTCTCTCTTTACTGAATTCATCTCTCTAGACTCAAATGAAGTCAAAGTACGTTCAAAATAAAGCTAAAAATACCCCAAAATACTTGAACAGAAAACAACATCATGCACAGATGGATTAAGACTTTTCTTCCATATTTACATGAAATACAACCATCTAGTAAAAAATGTGTATTTCCCAATTGGTTGGGAGTAGTTCCTGGAAGTTGCTTGTTACCAATTCCATCAAAAAACTCTCAACAATTGAATTTAATTACTTGCAGGTTGCCATGGTTCCATGTAGCTTTTTACCCCTTTAGCTGTAAAAGACTGATGGGTTATTGTCACAATGAATATGCAAGTTTGTGTTACTTGAGAAGGAGGTGACATGGGATTTTGAAATTGATACCATAGATGCAGCTACTAAAAATTTCAGAAGAGTTTGACTCCTTGATCTCAAGTTCAAGGTCAGAGGTCAAGTTTCCTGAAAATCTTTTGAATGTGATAATTTGATTTTGAAATTGAAGTCATAGGTGTATCTAATAGGAGGGATACCATTGGTAAGCCGCTAGTATTTTTCTTGTTTGTCTGCAGTACTTGCCAACCACGAGTTAAAGTAAAGGTGGAAGTAAAACTTGTTTTGTTGAAATGTACAACACAAATCGGAAATGGAGAAAATTCACCTTCAAAGGGAAAGTTGTGCCAACATTTTTCAAAAGGCCAGAGCTCAGTTTCTGGATCGTGTCAAACTTTTCATAGTTTCATTACAGCTCAGAGAGCAGCTGGACTGTATTTGTAGACAAGTACGTCACTGTATGACCACAGCAACATGGTAGTGATTAAAGCAGTCACGTGGAGGTTTTTGTCAAGTCATTGGAGAATACACATTTTTCCTAGCGACAGATGTCACTGACCGATGTGTAAACCCGCGTGATTCAGGCCTTAGCAGTCATTTTCCCAGTGACCACTCATAACCGGTCATTTTCCTTTCATGACCAGTGATTGTCAGATTGTAGGGTCGGGTAGTTATTATTCACTTATTCATTTGACACCACATTGTCACCATGATTGTCACATGTCTAAAACAGCAGGTGTAAAATAATGTGTCTGCAAAACCTCATGACCTGGGAAAGCTTCACTTGTTATCCTTGATGTTATTTGTCATCTTGATAAAAATTTCTGAATAATGCTTTATTCGTAAAGCTTTAAACGACTATTTTTCCTAAATAAACTCACACATAATGTGAGTGCACCAGTACATTAAAAGGCTTTCTAATGCAACACCAACGCAGAGTGAGGGATGCATGTTAACATTTCAACATGAAAGGGTCACAAAAGTGAAATCATTGCAGTGCTTTTTGCTGAATAGCTGTAGCAAGCTCACGTCTTGTTCTTCTGTTTAGTCTGGCTGAAGAATGGATGTGCATAAGCGACATGGCAGTCGCCTGCTTTATTTGATTTTATTGTTAATGCTAGTACTGTGTCAGCTGCTGTGATGGAGCACATAGAAGCACAGGTACATTTAGCAGTTGACCTCAATTCAAGATAATTTATGTAGTGCTTCATCTCATGAGTATATCTAAAAGGACTCCACAGAGGATGAGTTATTATAGCTTGAACAAAGGGAGTCAGTTGCAAACCAATTACATTTGTTTTCTAACACTCTCCAGGACTGGACATATCACGACATCTGGGCATTCTTGAGGACATTATACGTGCCCTACTGTATTCTCTATGATAAAGGGTAAGGATGTGTTAGTTGTCTTTATTCAGGTGTACACAGCTTAAAAAGCAGATCTTTAGGTCTAAAATATCTCTGTTGAAATGTAGGTACACTTCACTCGGCAGTATGGACAACACCTGTCGAAACGAGGCACTGAAGATGGTGGATGCCAGGGGGGTGACACGATACAAACCAGCCTACCTCTTGGAGAATGAAGAAGAGGAGCGAAACTCCCGCGCTTGAAACAATCTGTGCTCGTCTTACTTAAGCTGTTCTTCGTGGAGCCATTATTTTTTCTTTTTAAGGATGTCTGCTAACCATCCACCCTCATTTAATTCATAAGAAGGACCTTTTCAAAAATACCATGTCTGACTGCGGAATGAGATCACAGAGAAAATGTGTGTTGCTTGTGTACATGAGTCTAAAGTAATGGCTCTCTGTGCTGTTGAATAAAACATCACTCCTTTTTTTTTTTCTTCTATTGTCATGTTACTTTAAGAGGGCTCTCACATACAAATGGGAATCTGCAGGGCATTCAATATAGCTCTTCACTTAACTTATTCATGCCTCCCTTTGTCTTATCTCTAAATCCAATAACAACACTCCACCAGGAAGACGGGCTCCATCAAAATGTATTTGTAAATAATGTAAAAAGGGTTTTCTCATCGTGGAGAGAACACCAGATTTGAGAAACTCCCTGATGAAGGCCACCCAGCAGGCTCTCGTTTGCTAATCCGTGTCTCCGACTGAATACCCAGAATTGCAGGCTGCAGCATGTTTAGCTGAGCATCTCCCCACCACACACCCGCTCGCTGTAGTTCTCTTTGAAGCCCTCACGGGCGCGTTGTTCTCACGTTTTCTATTTAGTGCCCGTGATTATAATAAATTACCTTCTCCGTTTCCAGACATGATTGAATCCAGGCTCATCGATCTGCGCTCTCCCTCTCCCCGCCTGGAGATTAGTCAACACCGCGCAGCGTGGATCAATACCGGCCGATCTAATAAAGCGGGTCGCTTACGAGGCCACCGCGGGGCTGCACACACTGTTACACCAGCAATTACCACTTCTAGGCCGTCCCTCATACACCCCCTCCTAACATATCTGTCCTGGCTTCACGGCTTGCTTGATTTATTAATAATAACAGTAATAAAAGAGGCAATGAACAGCGGCTTTATAATCACAGCACCGATGTAATGGTGTGTGTTTTGGTGGTGCGGTAAACACACCGGGACATTGTCTGGAATGATGTTTTTGGGGTAGAAAATTAAGTTACAGTCTGTGTTAGGCCACTTCTAACTATAGCTGTATATGCAGCTTATATAATGTGAGGGGTTTACTTTTAAATAGGTCTAATTTGTGCTTTTATTTATTTAAACTTCTCCTGTGTGCTTGTAGCACATATCCACCTTACTTTTAGGTTGAATCCTTAATTATGCATGTAAAAATGTATATAAATCCTTGTACTTCTCATACTTTTATACATTAATGGCAACAATTGTATATAATAATTCGTTTTGAATGTATCTTGTGTAACTTATTTACTTGCATATCTGTATTTCATATTTCTATCGGCTTCTTTTTTTTTCTTTTTTTTTAAAAATCATTTTATTTTGATTAATTCTTGCTGTGTGTTAGGAGGAAACAATATCTGGATCTGGTGTATATCCTGTAAATATTGTAGAAGTTACAATAACGTTGTCTTTATCTTTGGTTAAAGATAAAATACAGTGCAATTAAACACATCTAACCAGTGGTTTCCAGGCATTTGGTTTTCTGACCTCATTTACAAAAGAAGCTGTTGCCTCTTGCCACATTTCTGTAATTTTCCCATAAACATCTTAGTAAAATCATTTGTTAACTTTGTAAAGGCTCAAAGCGCAAAGTCTTCCTAATAAAAGAATTAATTTAAAAAATGAGCGATCACAAGGATGCATGGAACAAAAATAGCTCTTTATATTGTAAGGTAAAACCCTACAAAATTGCAAAGATACCCCAAAAACCACACAACCCTCTATGAACAAGCACTTGGTGACTGCTGGAAGGGAAGTGTGGCAGAGCCATTGTTCTTTCCACTCTCATTAATCACCCCACAATCCCTCAGATTAGGTTTGTGACCCTAAGAGGGGTCCCTGAACGTTAGGAAGGCAGCCGCTTGAACTGCTAAGTAGTTTACTATATAAATTCTGAATACAGGACTTCGATTGAAGACTTCCAGTTAAGCAGAAAATCAAAGTTCTTCCACCACACGGGCAATAATATAAAATGAACTTGTGTTTTTCCAAAGTTTCTCACTGCTGTACTTTTTCCTCCACTGGTTCATATTTCATTCTCATTCTTTTTCAGCTGTCATGTTTGTTTTGGCTGCATCAATCCACCACTGTAGCCAAACCAGTTTCTTACTCAATTCCTTTCTTGTGTATTATGACTCTGAATTCTTGCTCAGTCTTTCTTATGAATTTCAAAATGATGTTTTGATTTTGGCCCAGAAGCCTGAGTCAGAAAAACCTCTTGGATTACACAGTGAGAGGATATGCATATTGACTACAAGGGACCTAAAAACATATTGGAGTGAAATACTTTTTTTCCTCTTCCTTTTTGTGGTCCTTAACTGCATATTTATAAATATCTTATTTTGTACTTCACAATACTCTTCCAGGAACGGGGTTTATCTGAAAGCCAGAAAACTTCAAATAAAATAATCCTGACGTTCTGATAAAGCAACTTTTCTGCCATTTGAGACAAAGGGGAACAAGTAGGAATATAAAGTGGTTTTCTTCCCACCCTCTCCCCTGTGCACATTTAAACTTAATTGGTCCTCCAAAGACAGGTTTTAGGGTGGGTGGGGTAGAAGTATGATCAGAGCAGCCGCTTAAGGTGATGCGAGGATAAGAAGCTAATCTTGCTGCTCGCTCAGTACACTCCAGTGTTTCTCTCCATATCCCCCAGGTGGGACTGACTTATAAGAGGATCCACACAGCTAACAGTGTGTGTGATATGGACTCAGCATGACTTAAAATGACACTTAATGTGACTTTGTACAAAACATGTGGCAAGCTTTGATATCGGAGTGAACTATCCATCTGATGCTCAGGTGACTGTGATGCTTTTCTCTAAAGGAATATGTTCTTAATCCAATTCCTCAGCAGCTCCTGCAGTGTAAAACGAGACTTGAAGCACCATGAGACAGCAATTCAGGCGATGTCCTAGGAGGGATGCTTAACACAGAGGATGAATAGACAGACCGTTGTCAGAAAGCATCAGGAGAGAAGGGAGACCTTTGAGTCTATGCAAATTACCAGCCCATCTGCATGTAAAGCCAACCGACCAGAACACGGGAAATAGGATGTTCAGTATCAAAGTGTCACACATTAAAAGTGGATGAAAGTAAGTGAGAAAGAAAGGAAGGGAGGGACTGGGAGCGAGAAAGAGGAGGGAGGCGGCTTTGCTTGCTGCCATGTGAAGTGTGACTGACTTAGCTCATTTGTGCTTGGTTTTGGTATGTTCAAATAAAAGGCAGTTTCATAATCCTAAGTTTGTCACAGCTTCCAGGCCAGTACACAGAACCAAGACCCCCTGCTCATATCCACACACACACACACACACACACACACGGGATGCATTCAGAAATGCTTTTCATAAGGCGGACTCGCTTTAATGTAAAGAATCAGGGTCTGTGAAGCTTCAGCCAGCACACTGAAAACTGATGAGAAAGATTCTGCTCAGCTCAAGCCGACTGGAGCTCATTTGCACTCAACAGCAATAACTTAAACACGATGTGGGCCGGTAGAAAGATGAGAGATGTTTAGCACTAGAAAGTCCGAGCCGATGTCAGACGATTCCTGCTTTTGAACTGGATTTGAAAGATTATGAAAACATTTTATGTGTTTTCTAAGCCCAATTTAATGTATCATTTCATATCCCTAATCAGGCAGCAAAACAAAATTCAGCCGTGTTTACCTCATTCAGCTGATATCTTCTTCAGCTTCTAGTATCAAAAACTGAAATGTGTGCAAATTATGTGCAAATTAATGGAGGAGAATGATAATAGGCAACCATACTCTGATTTACAGTCATGTGGCGAGATAAGTACCTCCAACTGAAACAGATTTTTTTCAACATATTTGAGCAAGCAAGCACCTGTTCCTCTTTCCTCATAGATAAAAATGCTACACACAGAAACAAATTACATGTCATGTGCAATCATAGTAACAGGTAGATTCTGTCATATTTAACCTGTCTCTGACCCAAGGTATGGACGGTGTTATTTGCTCCAGATATAAAGAGCTCTCTAATATCTATGGATGTCAAAAAATCCTGCAAGGCACTGGGAAATATCTCCAAATGATCTGAATAAAATCATTCTACCTGTAACAAAAATTTGTGTCTCAAGTGGTGTAGATATTAAATCACTGCCAGTTTGTCCAGAACTGGCCACCTTATCAAATTCTGAACAGAATTTGAAACAGTCTCAGAGAACCCCAGAATGATCTGCAGCCAACTCATGCCACTGTTGGTATTATCAGCCACAGGTTTATGACCCCAACCCCCCAAAATATAAACAGAAACAGGTGCGGTGGTTAGTGCAGTTGCTGTTGCCTCACAACAAGAAGGCCTGGGGTCTTTCTATGTGGCTGGAATGTTCTCCTCATGTCTGCATGGGTTATCTCTGTGTATTCCAGTAACCCTAACCCCTTCTACAGCCCAAAGACATGCAGTCGATTGCGTTAGATCAGTTCCCCAAACTCAGTCCACGAGGGCCCGTGTCCCTGCAGGTTTTAGATGTGTCCTTGATCCATCACAGCTGATTTAAATGGATAAATAACCGCCTTTAAGTTCTCCAGAGGTCTGGTAATGAACTAATCATGTGATTCAGGTGTGTTGACCCAGGGTGAGATCTAAAACGTGCAGGGACACCGGCCCTCGTGGACTGGGATTGGGGACCCCTGCGTTAGATTAACAGGTGATTCTGAATTGTGCATAGGTGTGAATGGTTATCTGACTCATAGCCCTGCGACAGGCTGGTGAACTGTCCAGAGTGTAAAACAGCTCTTGCTCTATGGCAGCCCTACTCAGAGTCGTGGTGGGGGGACAATAAGTGGAGGAAGATGGATGGATGGATAAACTGGTGGATGCGTGTCTTTGCTCTATCTTCCTTCCCTTAACCCCAACTGGTCACCGAGCCTGGTTCTGTCTGAGGTTTATTCCTGTTAAAAGGGAGTTTTTCTTTTCCATTGTCGCCAAAGTGCTTGCTCACGGGGGAGGGGGTCCTCTGATTGTTGGCGCTTTCTCTGTATTATTGTAGGACTTTATCTTAGAGTATAAGGAGCCAGGAGGCAACTGTTGTTGTGATTTGGCGTCATACTAAATAAAAACGTTTAACTGAACTGAAAAATTGAATGAATAAACATTTTAATGGGCTAAACATTGGCTCAACTAGGATTTCTGCATCATATCAAGAAAGTTCCTGGGGGCTGTTTGAACCACATGTTTCAAACTTGTACACAATTAGAAAACACACCCAGAAATGTCTTACAAAGAAGAAATCTGATGTTATGTTCTCACTATTGTGAAAGTGGAGTTTTTAATGACACAGTGTTGTAAAGGTTTTGGAACAGGGCACTACACGCAAAAATAAAGATGGTCAAAGATTTCAGCAAGCCCACTTACTGTGGGGCCTTCAAGCCTGCAAGGATGTGCTTGCTTTTTCTATTAAAAGAAATTAAAAGATTAAAAAATAATACAAAAATGAACCCATAAGAACTCAGAAATAGAGAACAGAAGGTTCACCCTGAACACATTTCAGACCTCTAAACAAATTGTGGTGTTTTTTTCACATTTCTTTTGTCAACAAAATGCACAAAACAAAAAATAATTGAGACTGCTTTATGATGGCAGTGCTGCTGCTGTAGCAGTACAAACCTGAGTCTTATGTAGGGAACTTTATCCTCAGCTTTGTGTTGTCAGTGATGATAGTAGGATCTGACTGTGATTGTCTGTCTCAATGGGACACCTTGTTTCCTTTTCCCAGTATGCTCAATTTACTGGCATTTGGCACAGACCCATGTGAAGCGAGAGAGTGATCGCTGTTAATGTGACTTTCAGATTTTTGTATAAATTTGTCTGTTCCTTCTGTAAACTGAGCATGTCTGCTGTGACACTCCAGGGGAGTATCAAGATGATCTGAAATTGTGGAAAAACTCTTTTGAATGCACATCCAGGGGTAAGATTTATTTCCCCAAGATTTCTGTTTTTCATGTTTTGGTATACATGGTTCATATTTGATTCAATAGTATGAAAATCTATATATAAAATTAACAAATAAATAAATAAATGACATTGAAATAGGATGGATAATTGATACAAGGTACCTAAAATAAACAAAAATGTCTCAGCTAAAGGTGTAGTGTATTTAGCTGTAATATGCAAGGATTGTTGCATAACAAATTTTTTATAATTATTGAATGGATTTGACATTTTTTATGATTTAAATTGAATGATAAAACTACAAGTTAAAAAAAAAAGATAAACAGCTAAATTAATTGAGCAGATCAATACAGTTTTTTCTTATTCCGACAGAGACGCCATATCCTCCCGAGAACAGAGGAAACAAGCATCTTTCAGTTTAACTTTTTTTGTGATGTCCTGCTTATTTGGAGCTCAAACAGGCCACACAAATGCATGAGATTTCATTGGAAAGGCCAGGACGTCCTCTTTTGGACTTATTAGGGTAGCTCAAGTAAATCAAAAGATATAGACCAAAAACAAGTGTCCATTTAGCTATTTTGTTGCTAAAACCCTGATGTGACAAATAAGTCAATGAATAAATGGGGTCAGAAAAGTCTAACTATAATATCAGACACGTTTTAATGCATTAGAAATGTTCAGTGACCTGAAAGGTACCTTTAGTAATGACAGTTAAAAAACAAACAATCTTTTTAAAATGAACTAGTTCTGTTACAGGCATCACGCCACGATTTGAATGATTTGATATGAAATTATTTGACAAACAAAGCATAACTACAACGTGTTCTTCCGTACATGTTGTTTAGAGGTCCTGAGCTGCATGAGAACAACTTTTGAAAACATTTAAATGGTTTGTGAGACGTATTTCACAGCATTAAACATGTTTTTCCTTGTGGTGTTGTTCAGGTATGTCGAGTTTAGCAACGGACACTGTTTTACGTGTAACTGAAAGCTGATTTGTCCAAATACACACTTACATTGTACATTTTTTCACATGTCTGTGTGTTGACAAATGATCTGGCTTAATCTACCAAAACACCAAAACAGCTATTTTATTTTTCCTTCTTTGTCATCATCTGAACCTTTCCACATTTATCACTATTTGTTTGACACACTGTAAGTACCTCCTTTGTGAGCATTGAGCAGAAATAATTACTCTCTTATTGGCTACCTGACATGTGAAATGGATGTGAAAAAGAGTATGTCATAAGCACACCCAGTGCACATAAGCACGCTTCGTTTAGAATAAACTACTTGCTTTCACCCACGGCGAAAATAATTACTCATAAACTGGAAATTGAAATGCCAAACAGATTAATCAAAGCTGGAAAATACTTAATTCAAAAATAAAAAAAACCAAACAAACAAACAAAATAAGCCCCCACACAGATAAAGACATACAACCGTGCTTGTCTTTTAATGCTTCAGACACAGTTATTATCATAAATGACGCAGTAAATCAAATTAACTAAAAAATCAAAAAGCGTTTAGAGAGGCGCAGCTCTCCGCAGCTGGTTGTGCTGCGATGCAGCATCTTCAGTAGTCTAATGAGTGCATAAATGCAAATGTGTTATTTCAATAGACTCATTCATTTCAGATTGTTTGGTTGTCTGTGGTTTTTTTTGACATTTTGAGTTTGTAACATGATAAATTATTGGAAAATAATAAGAAAGAATGAACTTTTTGTTTGTCTAGTATCAGTAATTCAAATTAGCAGCTGCCATTATTATGGTTATTATAAGGCAATACACGCCACACTATACATCAAAGCTTGCAAGTGCGTTTTGTAGCCAACCAAGAATCTTTCTCTTCTTGATTTAGGAGCTTACTCTTCCTTTGCTGTTTGCTGAGCCTTTCTTGCACAACAAATGTTTGATCTACTCATGGATTTTGAATGATTTTCAAGTCAAGGGATCGTGCCAGACAGTAAAAGACATTCAAAAGTCTCTGGTGGTGCTTTTTGAAGTAGTTGATTTTTATGTTTGTGCTTCATTGTCCGGTTGTAGCTGACCTGATTTCAGTTTCATTTTTTTGGCCGACTGAAGAAGATTAATATACAAATTTCCTTCTAGAATCTACTTTTTTCTGTATCTGCGCAGCGTTTTCAGTGTCCCGAAACAAACCATTTTTACCTATTTGGTGCCAAAGTGTTGGTTTAATCAAATGCTGCTCCTTTTCTCGTCATTGAAAGATTAACTTCATCTGTCCATTGCACTTGTTTTCAAAGCCGCTCAACAAGGTGCTTAGCAAACCTTAGATGTGAATTTTTATAATGAGATCAGAGGTTACATTTCCTTTAAAATAAACCCCTGTTTGTACATCAGTGCTGCACAGTCACCGTCACGTATGCGTCAACTAAACCCTATGTTTTTTTTCCTTTGCTTCTTTGCATGGCAGTCTTGCAGTTTTATCAGAAAGTTTTCTGGGTTTCCAGATCTTGTCCTGACCTCCAGAGTTCCCCTTATGTGCCATTTCTTAATGACATTTCAGACAGTGGAAATTGCAAGCTGGAAGCACTTTGATATCTTTTTATAGCCTTCCCCTGCTTTGTAGGCATCAATTAGTTGAATTTTTCTGAACCTCAGTCAGTTTCTCAGCCTATGGTTGCTGAGTATTACCACAAGGTTTGAAAAGTTGTTGGCTGACACTTCCTAATCACAGTTCTTGACCTGCCTTATAAGTGAGTCGATTAAGGTCTAACAATTAAAAGAAGTTCTGAAGCTTTGCAAGTAGACGGCTGCTAAAACTTGCAACATTATTTCATGTTATTTTATCCCTGATTTCAAGTTGTGCATTAACATAATCAAAAGCATTACAGAGCCCAAATCAACCTAGTGTTTCAAATGAACAGTGCTCCAGAGAGTCCGCTTTAAACTGGTACAGTGTTGTCATAATGGGCAGTTAACGAGGATCAAAGTTGTATCAAATATTTCCTGGTGTGTTTATTGTTAGTCCTTTTACAAAAGGAGTCATGTACATTTCCCACAATGCCGGTAATTCAAAGACTCAAGTGTATAATGCCAGGATTTAACAAAATGTACAGTAAGCTTGCTTGTTGACTTTCCCAGAGTCAGATGAGGATTCAGTTTCTGGCTCATTTTCATTTCTCTTCGCTGTAGCGCCTTTATGTCTTTTCACTTCAATAAAATATGTAGAAATCTGTGGAAAACAGGGGAGCCCAAACTTTTACATCCAACTATATATAAGGAAGAGTGTGGTTTAACTATAGACTTTGAGAGCTATTGAAAATACTCTTAATGCATCTCTGGCAAATCAAGCGAAATGAAACGTCAGAGAAAAAAGGGAGGATATCCTCGAATTGAATTTTGAGAACTCTAAGTAAAAACTCTGCTTGTTATAACCCTCTTCACAGATTTAGCATCTTAAGTCTTTTACTCTCCACTGCATAAAGGGGCAAATTTTTCACCCTCGGAAATATATACTGTATTGGATTATAAAGTATTGAAAAAGGAAACGCAATATGTGCAAGACATGTCAAGTGACATTTTTCTGATTGCACTCGACTTTAACGTAGTCCTTTATCCAAATATTAGTAAGAGCTATTTTACAGGGCTAAAATACTGCACACGCAGCTGAGGCAGTGCCTTCAGGAGTAAATAACACCGAATGCTGCTTAGAGACATCTGAACCCGACAGAAAAAGACTTTCCCCCTTCACGCAGCTTCTGTTTCCTCATGTTAGAAAAGCTGGAAGTCCTGAGCTGCGAGATTGAAAGGTAAGGAGATTTCAAACTGCGATTTAGTCCCGTTTCCTGATGCAAAATGCTGTTCTGTTTGGAAGCGGGCAGATGTGCACAAAGATGACAACTAAAGATTACCACAGATTGGTGAGCTGGAAAGATCAGTGGAGCTTTATTTTGGCACCCATGACATGTTTAACTGGCTCAAGCCATCAATAAAACGTATAAAGTCATCTCAGTGGAACCTTTAAGAACTCTACTTTAATAAAGTTGGGAAATATCACTTTAATGACTTCATCAAAATGAGTTAATGAGATTAAAAATCCCTTCCATGTGTCTGAAAACACATTTTAAAATAACAATTTGTCTGATAGGTTTCTTTTTCTCATAAAACAGTTAAATTACTGATATAAATCGCTAAACTAACATGTACAAAAAAGTAACAAATACACTCCTTTTCTTTAAAAAGTTGAATTATTGGATGCTTCCACGATTATCACTAAAGAATCGTTCTTAGTGTTTGTGCAATCCGAGCTTCAGTTTTCATATCACGCTCGTGTAGACTGGCTTAGAAAGCCACCATTTCTCGAATCTTACTCGTAGGTACAACTTCTGCTTACAGGTGAGTCCAGTGAAAGCTTCCACTTTCAGAAGAATTTGATACTTACAGACTGTTGTGAAACTTGCATAAATATATACATTATATACATAAATCATGCTGAATAGTGAAGGCTGAAAAAAATATCCCTACAAGAAATGTTGACAAAAACATACATAATACATGAACATCGTTTGAAATAACACATTGAAGGTTTGGTGCCAGATGAAGGCTTCCAGCGACAGAATGACCAAAGAAAGGGAACGCAGATTCCCCAGAGGTGATGATATTAGTTTTTGACTGAAATAAAAGCTAAGCAGCACATTTCAGATCTTGAAACACATTTTATTAGGAACCTAATGTATTCAGGAGGGCATGCTTTCTCTCATCTGACTTCACTTTGGTTCTGAAAAATGTGAAATATACACGATCGAGGTGCTGATTACATGCTGAGAGGCTCTGAAAAGCATTCTCCAAGTAGGAAAACATTACAGCGTCTTCTATCCCAGGCATAATTTTACTACAGCAAATTCAGGGGACTCTTGAAAAAAAAAAAGTATATAATCTATACACCAAAAAACCAAGACTGCACCCTTAAAACAAACAAACAATGAAAAAGCCCTGAATTGAGTGACTAAACTATAACCACACAAATGTAAAACACATAAAATTAATTGAAATTTTAACGCAGATAAATATTCTTTGTCTCTATTAATATCTAACATCTTATATTTCAAAATATGTAATCAACACCAACAATGCAAGCCTTATTATTCAGCCGAGCTGCAATCAAATGTGGGTCAACATGTGACAGAGTCTGCAGTCCCGAAATTCCATACACTGTAATTACAGGGTTATTTGCGGAGCTCTGCTTCATCTTGTAAGAATTTCTTTTTTGTCAGACATAGTTAAAAAGTAAATTTGGCCTTGCATAAACTGTTTATGAATGCAGTCATCCCGGAAAACCTCGGCGGAAACTTGGTGGGATTTTTACGATCTTCTAAATTTATATTATACGGCAACATCTGTCTACAATTATAAACTTCGTTTTGGACGTTTACTTCAATTCCAGCATTTGCATATCAACACATAACAAGAGTCAACATCCATAAAGTGAGGAATAAAATATCAGAATTGTAATATTTGATATGATTGTTCCAGTGTTTCAGGTTTTAAATCAAAGCTAGAACTATTACACGAAAGCTTTTGGTGTGTGCATGCTTTTGCAGGAGTAAACATCCATGCAGTTTAACACGCAACACAGAGAGGTGCTACTGCTTATAAAGTCCTTTTACACCACTCTAAAAGCATAATTCTCTTTCTGCTGATTTGAGTATGCTTACTTTATCATTCTCAATGGTAAAAAAATAAATAAATAAAAATCCAAGCATGAGCTCTGGAATGTGAAGGTCAAAAATCAAAGCCATTTCACAACAACATGCCTCAACAGTACCAAACATGTCATCAGAAGAGATCATAAACCATGAAATAGAAGCATTAGTCCCATTATCCAGGAAATTGCCTCCCTAGCTTCACAATCTTCACATTCTATATTACAGCCTATATAAATGGAAATGCATTTACAGCTTATTTGGATGAACACCTCTATGTTTAAAAAAAAACATAAAACAGAAACATCTCCTTTAGGGCTAAAACCAGCCTTCGACCTGACCGAAAATAACTACCTTAAGGTCAATGTATGGGCTATGATGCTACAAAGTCTATTAATACTTGAAGTCTATTGGGTATCTGAATCTTATCAGGCTTTGGCCCCACAGATAAAAACTCTGCTCGATATTCCACTAGGTTACTCACATTACAACGGCCTCTTACACCACAAGGTCATTTCAAGTCCCAGAAGTCTCCTTATCTCTATACTCTGGTGTATTGCACTGAATGAATGTGTGTGTGTCCCACCAATAAAAACGTGTGTGTGTGTGTCGTCACTGAGACGGTGGTTACATAAACAACTCAATATGTTTAAAAGATAAATAATCATGTACTCAAACCATTTAAATGCAATCATATTTATTTTGTTGTTTAGCCACATAAAAAAGGCTCAGATTGCAGTTGGCTCTTCACAGAAGAAGCTACATTCTTCACTAAAATGTGAAAGCAGAACACACATAAACCGCCTAGTAGTAGACTACATGATGTTGGGGGAAGAACTACATCACTGACCAGGATATTTAAAAAAAAATCTTCAAACATTTGTCACCCATTTAAGAATAAAATGATATATATAAAAAAAAACATTGACATGATTGGTGCGATTTACAGCATTTTGACACTCAAGTTGACACTCAAATATTATATATATGTAAAGCTAGGATAACGTGTACAATTAACCTACAGATTTTTCTAACACAAGTCACTCAAATATTTTGGGTAGATAATTTTGTGATGTAATAAATATATTACCTTAATTTAATTTCAATGAAAAATACACATGTACGTCTTCTCTAATTTAAAAATATCTAATTTGAAAAATAAATGAATTTTAATTTGTTAGGATTTTTTAAACGAGTGTCTATAATTTGGAAGGACTTTCTTTAAAAGCACAAAAAAGCAAAAACAAGAAATAAACAACATTTAAATCACTTAGCTTGAGAAACTACATCACAGCAGAGCGTACTGAAAAATATACCAGTAAATGCACACATATGAAAAAAAAAAAATCATTGTTTTTAGTCAAATTTTTGTTAAATAAAAAAGGTAAGTTCTCACTAAAATGTGTTGCATAGTCAATACATCTTTTTTTCTGGCAGATTATATTAACTATACAGCAAAAGCTAAAGGAAAACATGTGAAAAACAAAACAAAACAAAGAACAACTAAAGGAGCAAATAGTTTGTATCCTTATCTGCACAACTGCTGGACCAACAGGAGAATCAACCAATCAGTTCCACAGTGTGTTCAGTGGAGTGAGATGAGCTGATGCTGTCCAGCTACCCATAAACCTCTCCGTTCTGCTTATTAAGGGTGCAGATGCAGAACAGTGGAGTGGCAAATCAGAGAGGACAAACGCTGTCCCAGGTCCCATTATTAACATACAGCACCAGATTCTAGTGTCCAGTTTCTGGGTTTACGGTAAACCCAGTTCAACTCCAGTACAACCAGTTTAATCCCAGCAGGGGGCGCAGGAGCCCAGCCTCCCTCTTCGAGAATATTCCCCAGTTCCTCCGAAAATGCCTTTTGTTTCAAAATCTAATTAGTTAAAAAAGTAGAACACATGTGTCTCGATCACGTCAGAAACGAGGCAATGAAGGATCATTCAGGTATTTGCGCATAGCAAAGTACAGCATGTCAGAACAAAGTAAAGAAGTCACCAGCTAACTAGTGACCTCTAACCTGAGCCGCTAAGTACAGTAGTATGTGTTTATTTGGCCACTTTTCACCAGGTTGAAAATGAGAAACAAAACAAGAAAAAGAAAAACTTGGTACGGGTCCAGACTGACTCATTATTCCTCTGAAATCAGACTGGGATATGAGTCTTACAGTCAGGCTTAGCTGTAGAATTGATATTAAGTGGTATTACTTACACAACAGGTAGGAAAACAAAATAATCAGAAATGAATCATTGTGATTCATAATGTCAGTTCCTGTCTCACCGTGGCCCCGTTTTGGAGAAGATGTCCGATTCTTTCCAGATTTTCACACGTAAACAGCCACGAGGCAATAAGTGTCATTTTGCAATAGCTTAGCAAATATGGCATTGTGTAATTCACAAGTAGTGCAGAGGCGTACTTGTACGCCACATTCCCACGGAGAACTGGTGGGAGGTCAGCGATGAGGACGGACAGTTCAGGTAGTCAACAGGAGCACGATGAGGAGGAGCGGCGGTGACGCTGTCCTGAGTGAGGATCCACTACTTAGAGGTACGGTTTCTGAAACAGAGATGTATGAAAAATCTTCAACTCATACACGACATATACACAAATTTGCTCAAATCTGTTTTCTAAGATTTGGGCTTGTCCTTGCTTTTCAAGAGAGATCTAAACAGTGACAGGATATGATGTTAATTCAGATACCAACTCGTCTTCAAATTAATAGCAACAGTTTTGCAAAGCCTCTGGGTTTTCTGAGTAGCACTAGATGAACTGACTGGCTTAAACAAAGCCCTGACCCCAACCCCATTAAACACTTTTAGGTCAAACTGGAGCACTGATTGTGTTTTACATCTTGTCAACTAACATCAGCGCCACAAATCACTAATGCCCTTGTGGTCGAATTGGTTAAAATCTCTTTGTGGAAACTTCCCAGGCCAGTGGAGGCTGGTAAAGCGACACATCAATGTCCATTAATTCAGCAATCGCTTTTGTTCCACTTCTTTTGACTTGTTTATCTTACGTTTAAAGCGTGTTTGAACATTGCAGTAAATGAGAGAAGACACAGAGGTGCGACCTGTCTGTTAATCGTGTAAGCATGCACATATGGCGGAAAGATTGTAAGTAACTCCAGTTTAAGACGTTGCATCTCACCTTGTTTTTGTTTTGAACCTTCTGATGCTGGAATAAGCAAGTGGGATGGGGGGTGGGGGTGGGAGAGAAAAGATTTAGATAAAGTTGAGGCAAAGAAACAAGTTGCTGATTAGTCATTTTTTCCATGCTTAACTTTCTCAATAAAGCTGCTGCTTTGTGGAACAAGAGGAGCAAGAAACAGACAAATGACCAGGGGAAGGTATTTACCATTACTCAAAGACTAACGCCATGAAAAATGAGTACTGACTGGCTGTGCAACCCTAAATATGTCCCCTATGCAAATTCTTCTAAAGGTCGGATAAAAAAAGAGCTTGAGAAGCATGGCAACAGGAAAAGATAGTGTTATGTAAATTAGAAAGAGTAAGAATGATCAAAATTATACAGAGGGGATACAGGAAATGAAAAAGAGGGAGGGAAAAATAAAATAAAATTCAAAATGACAGAGCGAAACCAAGAAGTGGACAGAAGATGAAAGGGAGAGCAGTGGAGACTCGAGTGAGAAAGTACGGCACAAAAAAAAAAAAAAAAAGAAGGTTGGAAAGATTGAAACAAGGTCAGACAGAGAGAAAAGGGAGGGAGAGAAAGAGACGGGATAAGAGGCTGTTTGTGTCTGGGCGTCACTTTCTCAGCAGGAGGGGGACTAAAAGGAAATAATGGAGGGAAGAATGGAGGATGCTATGATGCAGGAACAGGGAGGGCTTAAAGAAAGGACAAAAAAAATACAGGTAGTGGGGCTGAAAACGGTTAAAAATCCCTCCTGATAGAGAAGCGCCATATAATACCAGTGAGAGCGTACAGAGGGTCAGGGAACGAGGATGAGCTTGCACAATTGCAGGTGTTATTAAATGAATCTATGGCCTTGAACCAACCTCGGAGAACTGCAACCCTGAACGCTCACAAGACACAAACTGCATTTATTTCCTGGAGATGTAACCGTAACTTAACTGCTTGTGTGCACCCATAAGGAAGACGCGTCCCCATAACGTGACTGCAGATTTCAGACCCCACAACATTAATAATACCTGCACCACACACACACACACACACACACACACACACACACACACACACACACACACACACACACACACACACACACACACACACACACACACACACACACACACACACGCAGAATGTGTATCGATGATGCCAGGATAACTAACGCTATATCCCACAGTTTCTTCCTGTGTGACTGTTGTGCTGACACAAGTCACTACATTATTTCTGTGCGAACAGTGACCATCTAAGGGTTAACAAAGGATTAGAGGTCTGGGCCTTGTGCAGAGCTTGTGTGAGTATGTGTGTGTAAGTGTGTGAGAAACAGCGGGAACCCCCCCCCAAAAGCAAACAGACAAAAGTAGCAGAGAGTTCCTATCTAAACGGCCTTTCTGCGCTCCATGAAAATGTTCTCAAAATTGTTTATTTAAAATATGTACAATAAAAATATTTAAACGCATTTCAAGGACCACAAAATTGCTTCTCAACTTGAAATTGTACAATGAAAATATATTAATATCTTTATATAGGTGGACATTTGGATGGGAAAGCTTATTCATGTTAGTTTTTAAAAAAATAAAACCTGTATTTTAAGAGTAAAACTTCTCAACGGTACACTAACAGTTAGCGTTACGTGTAACTCGCACATAATGCGCAGGTGGAAAATAAAATTTGCTCATAAATGCCTTGTGTTTGCCCGGGTGTGTTTGATATGTGTGTTTTGATCCGACTTTAATCACATCATTTGCGCAGAAGCCGAATGTTCGGACATTCGTTTGTGTCAACATCACAATTATGGTCATGGCGAGCCCCCCGCGACAAAATGGTGCCCATGGTGGCGTGACTGCAAGAAGAGTGCCCTCTCTGCACTGCAGTCAGAAACAAGCCGCATGTGTAACTGTACATGCACAACCATGGTTAAGTGAATGTGTGTGTATGGCGGTGGAAATGTGTGTGTGTGTTCTTCAGTCAGCATAACGCCCCACTGCAGAGACAGACAATGTTCCACCATCCCACCTCTCCTCTCATGCCGCCATTTTACACGAGCAGGAGGTAACGTTAACCAAATCTGATTTTTAATCGCTTAACTGAAAAACAAAAATAAAATCGCGAACGAATAACGAAACGCGCAAATCGATGAAGACGGGGAAAGTCCATTTTGAGTCCGAAGTTCGGGATCCGAGCGAGCTCGGCTGGGCGAGCGGTTTGTGCACGTCGCTGTTCGAGTCTTGTCCCTGAGTATAATGAGTTCAGAGGGTACAAAGGTATTTGGGCGGGAGGGGAGGGGGTTAAGGAGGGCACTGGAGTAAGAAATTAGAAAAAGAAATGGATGGAAAAAAGGGAGAAAGAAAGTGGGGAAAATGGTGAAGCTCTGTAAACTGAAATGAATGTAACGGACTGCTCACAGCAGGAGAACGGCAGAAAAAAAGGGAAGAGAGACAGAGAGAGAAAGGGAATCAATTAGAGAGAGAGGAGAGTTGGTCTGTAATGGTTTCTCACAGTAGGACGGCTGAAAAACAGAAAGGCAGCGAGACAGAGTGACAAGAAGAACAAGAGAGATAAACACAACAGGATGAGTTTTAGGGAAAAAGTTGCAGCGTAACAACAACAACAACAAAAAAAAAGGTGAGCGTAGAGTAAGAGGCAAAGCGAGCCAATGAAAGATGCAATTGAGGGCTGCAAGGCGCCACAGATTTCACACGACAGCAGTCTGCTGATGCCGATTCAAAGCCCTGTTTTCTGATGCAACACAGGCTTTCAGCAAAGTCCTTTCTCTTGTGTGATTCCTGACAGTTTTGCTCAATTAAACATCACATCATCACACACATCGCTGTGCTAAAATTCAGAACCGAAGCCTAAAGAGCCGAAACACGCTTTACAACACAACAAAAAACAAGTTAGGGAAACAACGTCGCGGAGAGCCATGTGTGCACAACATCATTAGGAGCCTCCCGTGTCAACGAGTCTGCCCTGCCTACTTTGTTGTGTTCTTCGGTTAAATTAAGGCGATAAACACACATTCACACACTGGAGAGGAGATCGAGGGACCGGAGAGTGGTAGCTGACCTTGGAGCAATGACAGCGTACCTGATGGACTCGCTCACTGTCACCACTCTGTCCTTCAGTCGTGTTGTGAGGCAGTGGGTCATTTTGTGTGTGTGTGTGCACTCCTATAATAAATTCAAACACCCATAACAGGGGCATCCCCGTATTGAACTTTTAATTATATGGGCTTCTTTCTGTAAAAAGAGGAGGAGGAGGGAGGGAGGTGCGTGTTTTGAAGTTTAGATAAGAGATGTAGCTGAAGGACAGGAGCTGCCATCACCAGCGGCCACACACACACACACACACACTCAGCGAGTATAAAGGCACTGTGTGCCCTGCTGCCATGCTACCTGTCAGATAAAAGGGAACCTGAGCAGGAAGGAACTAGGGAGTATGCGAGGTGTTACCACAGGGAACAACACAACAACAGCTGTGGTAAACCGCCACTAATGGACAGCCAAAGAGAGAAAGAGAAATCCTACAACTCTCCTTCATCTCCTCTCTCATCCATCTAATTTGCTCCCATCTCGCCGGCCTCATGCATGCTCATCCCAACGCACTCGCCGCACAGCGTGTGCGTGACAGAGATGGAGCGAAGAAGAGAAACGGGAAGACGGGGAGTCGGTGAATAACTGTAGATATGGAGATACAACAAAGAGATAGAGAGAACACGGGAAAGATAGGGGAGGTGGAGTGGGGCGGGGTCTGGGGGGGTGGGGTGGGAGAGTCGGGTGGAGGACGTGTAAGACACTGCTATGGATGGTGCCTAGATTAGTTTTGCTCCAGTAGCGAAAGATCATAAAAAATGAGGAAGGGAGGAGAGAGCTGAAGAGACAGAGAGAAGGGGGGGATTAGTGCCACTTCAGGAATGACAGAAGACTGAAGAAAGAAAGAGCAGGAGGTTGGAGTAGTGGGGGGAGTCAAAGACAAGGAGACGGAGATCCTGAAATTTAGTCGGGATTAGTTTTGGTTAAGAAATAGGATGAGAGGCTGAGAGGGGAAAAAATGAGACAAGGAACAGTACATTGACATATGTGTATCTTTGAAGGGGAAGTCTTTCTGCTATGAAGTAAATAGATTCTTACAGTAAAGTCAAACTCATGTCTCCCTGCATGCACGATCCAGGTGATTGCAAATATTTTGATTATTTTTGGCTCAGACGGGCTGATCAGGGAAAAGCTGTCAGAAGGTCAAGACTGCATTAGCATTTTCTCACTGAACAACTATCTGTGGTATTTCTAATTAATGACAGCAGGATAATTAGCATATAAAAAAAGTCATCAGCCTTCATTCTGGTAATAACGCAGCAAATTACTCCCCGTATCACCAGGACGGTGAGAACCATTCGGAGACGGCCGGAGCTCCTTTTATTCCACTTTAATTGTCTTCTCTTTTTTTTCCCAAACTGATGAATTTAGTCAGTGCTGATTGATTAGACAACCACGACACCAGTTTCTTTAGTACAAGTGCGTGTTAGCGCAACAAACCCCCTGCAGATAACACTGGGATGGGAACTGGGACGGGCGTCTGAGACACGCATGTGGGCGTATACACACACACACACTTACACTTGTACAAATTGAACTCCAGAAGAATGCACGCAAAGGCCCATAGATGCAGAAACCCACAAAAACAAAAAAAAAAGCGCATTTGGTAGTACACATAGAAAGGCTCCCACGCACACACTGACAACTATACAGGGATTCCCACTGTGACTGGGCAACATTCCCAACCGGAATGGGCAGCTCACTGGACTGGAAGACTAACATTACTCCAGGCGGGCTCTGGATTAGATCAACTCTGGGAATTTCAGATGGGGACAGAGTGATTGAGAGAGAATGAGGAAGGTAGTTTTAAAAAAAGAGAGCGAGGGAGAGAGTAGGGGAGGGGTAAAATGTGTTTTAGAAGATGTTGTCTCATTTATATGGTAAAGATAAATATTTTGAAGCATACAGATGCGTTAGGTTTCAATGATTACGGCACAAATTTTTAAAAAAGAGAAAAGAGAAGAAAGCAGAAGGTACTTTAGAGGGGATAAGCAGAAGTCTAAACATGATGCTATACAGCCCATGTAGCAGAGATGTGAGAGGCAGAGAAAAGAGTGTCTTGGTGTACAAAGTGGGGCGGGGGTGAGCATGAAAGAAACAACAGATGAAAAGAGGAGTGTACTCACTGGGCGCACAGCACACTGTGACACGCAACTTCATACATGGCAGAGGAGGGCCTTCATCTGTGGGTAGAGCTGGAAAGAACAAGGAAAAGAAAAAATGTAAATAAGCTTCACACTTAATAAATCCAACAATCGGTTAGCCAATATTAAAAAAAATGTAATTAACACTTGCTGAATGAAACTCTTCCAAAACAGAAATGTACTCTTTGAGAAGTCCTGTGCTCCTGCTGGTGAATTCATATTATAAGCTTAAGGAACAGCAAGGTTATTTATTTAGGTTTTCTGTTTTAACCATATCAATAACTCATGACATCTCCCCCCAAAAAACACTCCCTGTGTGTACTCATCACACTCATCTACACAACTAAATAAAAAACAATGCGACACAATCGAGAGTGCAACCATTACAGAACGCAACACTTTCGATCCACTCAGATTATGGCTCACATGGGAACACAGGCAAACATCAGCGGTATTACCTGCCACTCTAACGCTGCTTTTGCAAAACAAATGTGTCTGGAAACTGCAGTTAAAGGCTTTTTATCTTTGAATAAAAACGCAACAAATTCAAGGCCCAACACACAAGTCGAGTGTACGATTACCAACAGTTTGTCTCACTTTGTACCGACACTTTCGACTGATAAGACGCAGCAAGTCCTCCGAGAAGTCTGTGGTACAGCACAGAGTGACAGTGGAGCTGCAGAACTGGGTTATGCTTATGACGACTGAAGCAGCTCCATCACAAACAGGAACTAGAAGGGCAATTTGAAAGCGCAGTAATCCAAAATTTGTTCAAACCTTGCGGTTTTAACAGAAATGTAACACGCTCTTCGTTCGCCCATCTTTCACCTCTCTAAAACATGTCAAGTTATCCAGCTTTTCAAAGCTTTTTTTTTATTGTGTTCATAGAAAAACAAATAATACTGAAAATGAAACAAGGTTTACAAAATATGATGCTCCATTGTGCTAGCATAATGGGCCTTTTTCACAGAGTAGCCACTTCAACGTGTCATAGCAGCTGGTGTGCTACCACTGCTACGCCAAAGAACCAGAGCTCTGTTTACCCAAATATGCTTTAAAGCTAAGTCGGTTAAAAAAAATCTGTCTTACATGCACTTGTAAGTCTAAGACAAAAGGCACTTTCCCAAAAACATTATTACTTAAGGGGCACTCAGAAATGACAATAGATTAAAACGTTTCTACTAACCAATGTTAGCACATCGGGAGATTAAATATAGCTACACTGCCACAACACAGGTTCAAATGAACTGAGCAACTTAATGTTAAGTTAATGGTTAAAAAAGATCATCTAGTTTGTTAATTACTCCATAGCCCAGTCTCAAAACAATTCACTATGATCATTATTCAACACAAAATGTTAATTCAGTTTTTTCATCAAATGTGTTTTCTAAAGTTCTACTTTTAGCTGGCAGGATCCAGAGTTTATTAACAGACCCTCTAGATCTACATTCAGACATGTAAACGGTCAAACTGAATGAATAAATTGCAGCATCTACTCGTCACACACTGGTACATTTTTTCCCAGATAAAACGAATTTCACAAAGTCAGAAAGCTGGTGGGAATTTCTACTTTAGCAACTTTCATAGGAATAAATGAAGTGACAACCATCTACACCCACTGGCCACTTTGTTAGGCACAGAAGGTCAACTCGTTGTTAATGCAAATATCTAATCAGCTATTTGTGTTGATCACATGACAGCAGTGCAACACATTTAAGCACGTAGACATGCTTGAGACAACCTGCTTCTACTGACCCCCAGAACGTGGAAGGCGATTAAAGTGACTTTGAACGTAGCATCCCATATGGAAACGATATATATAAATCTTATAAAGTTTGTATCTGTTTTGTGTGAAACTTGTATGAAAAGCATACAAGAGTGAAAACAGATATAAGATCCCTTGAAAAATTATATAAATGAAACTTGTAAGTTTTGGATACTTACTAAGACAATATATGAAAGTAATGAGAAAGTGGCCACTTTCATGAGTAAATCATGTAAGCCTGATATGATTCACTATATGAAGTAGGCCACATCTTATGCAAGTCTTTTATAAGTTTTTACTTTTTCTTTTCCATATGGGATGGTTGTTGTTGGTGCTAGACCGGTTGGTGTGAGTATTTCAGGAACTGATGCTTTACTTGGATTTTCCTACACAACCATCTCTAACTTTTACAGAGAAAAACTGAAATACATCCAGTGAGCAACAGTTCTCTAGGCGATGTCAGAGGTCAATAGTAACTTAACTCACTTGTTACAAGAAAGCTATGCAATGCACAACCATGTAAAATCTTAAAGCACCTGCGCTACAACAGCTGAAGACCACAGCGGGCGCCAGCCCTGTCAGCTAAGAATAGGAAAGTGAGTTCACTCGGGTTCACCAAAACTGGACAACAGAAGCTTGGAAAAATGTTGCCTGGACTTTCTGCAGCAACATTCAGATGTTAGAGTCAGAATGTGGTGTAAAAATAAAAGCATCCTGCTTGTATTAACAGTTCAAGCTAGCGGTGGTGTAATGGTGAGGGATATTTTCTTTGCACACTTTGGACACCTTACTACAAACATTGTTTAAAACACCACAGCTTACCTGAGCATTGTTGCTGGCCATGTCTATCCCTTTATGACTACAGCAGGATAAGGCACAAATCATCTTAACCTGGTTTCTTGAACATGAAAATCTTAAATGAACTCCACGGTCACTAGATCTGAATGCAACATCGGATGTGGTGGAACAATAGATTCACATCACAGAGACAAGAACTCTGCAGCATGTGTGACGCTATCACGTCAATATGAACCAAAACGTTCCTAGCACTTCGTTGAAAATGTGCCACGAAGAATTAAGGGAGCCACCAGTAAAGAGCAGTAAAAACTGTAAAAGGAATGAGTGTGCTTGTTATTAGCAACGCTGTTTTGATTCCATTGTGGTTTTTGAGGGCCCTGTATAGTGGAAAAAGTGACACGCTCCAGTCTTTTTGTTAAATGGTGAAAAAAAATGCATTGCAATTTTATGACACTGGGCTCTGAATTATGTCCATCAGTTCATAATGTTTCAACTCAAAGCTTTTGTTAACTGTTTCTGCGTTTTCCTATTTGTAATAATTTACTGGTGACTCTCCAAATGTCAAGTCCTTTGTTCGTTTCCTCGGCTTTCCTTTATCTGCCGCATTTTTCAAATTTCTTGTGATTGTTGTCAAAGCAGTGAGATCTGTTGTTCTAAGCTCTCTTTGTCACCATTACTCTGGCCACTGTTGGGAAGAGCTGACTATCAGAGGATGTAAAGGTGTTTCCTGTTTTTGGGGATCTAGATATGGAGACCCAATGGGTCTTGGTCAGCAGGGTGAGCAGTAGGGCAGAGACCAGGAGGCAGTGGGTTGTCACTGTCATAGTCTGTGGGAGAGATGAGCTGGGCCCGGCTCAGACTCAGCCAACTAATGCCATTAGTGTTTCTAATACCATTGTACTGTTCTCCCGGGCTAATGCCATTATGCAGTCTCCGGTGCTGCGGGCCCATTCAGTGCACACACCCCAGAGCCAGACATTTGGACCAACTTTACGCCTTATCTTTGATGTGGACAAAACACACACAATCGCCCAAAGCCCGATGTGACCCAAACCAGGGGGTAAGACCTATTGTTGCTTTTCTGTGAACTGGCATGAACTACCACAATAGCCCAGTGTGCATGTGCGTACATACATACGTTTGTGTGTGTGTGTTAGTGTGCGTGAGCGTGTCTCATACCCTCACAATGCTCCATTGTCCCTCAGACTGCAGCAGTAATTTATGTAAAGATTCTTTCTTTTCCTTCATTTCCATCCATCACTTTTGTTGTTCCCCACTTTTCTCTCTCCCATTTGGGTTCCACTCATCCATCCTCCCATCCCTTTCTCCCCCCACCCTTCCCGTACTGTGAGACTGTGTCCATCTTTTGCTCTTTTTCTCCCCGTGTCACTCTTCCACGCTTCTCTACCTCCGTCTGCTTCTCTGCCTGCCTTTTTTTCCTCCCTCGCTGTCGCCGTGTATTGATCTCGATTTCTTCCACCTACACTTTTTTGTCTCTTTGTTGTCACCCTTCCGTACTATGCATTCGCTTGACTCTTTCATTTTCTGCTTTCGTTTCATGCCCTCCCTCCTCTTGGACTTACACCAGAAGTTGTAAAAAAGCAAGCAAAAAAAAAGGCAACTGATTTTACAGCCACTAAGCCATCTTCTGTATCTTTCCCTCCCTTTTTTTCCCTCCAGTGGTTTGAAATAAATGAGTGAGGGGAGAGGATTGCAGGAGGATGTCACGGAGAAACCATCACTTAAATTGTACAACAGCCTACAGGTTTATGAAAACATCATATTAATGTCATTCAGCATGAATTTATGGATAACATTAATGGCATTCAGAAAGCTGCAGTTTGCCGACACTCATAAAAAACACGTTGGCTTAAGCAACAGTGAAACCTTTTTATCCTTTAAATAAGGCTTTCTGGCCGCCACATCATCTCCTGCACAGGTGTCTTTGCACAGACTGATGAACTGAAACATTAAATATTTAGATTTCTTTTTCTTTTGGGGCTGTTTTATTAGGGTGTAAGGAGCTGGAGCGAATATTCATTGTTTCACTTAAACACGATCATAAAAATGATGACAGATTATGCGCAGCAAAAACGTGTACTATTGATCTTATTTAAATAATCACGTGACAAAGGCTGGGAATTAATATCAATACCATATCGATGCTTCTGAAATGCCAACTGTAGTGCTGAAATGCCCCGAAATGTGCCATTAGGAGTTAGATAGAAACAAAATAATGATTAATACTAATGATTTTAGATGCTTAACTCATATTAATACTTAACATTTATTTAATATTAAATACTTCAGATTCAAAGCAACATTCTTCTTATGCTAAACTAAAAATCAGATGGTGTTTGTTGGCTGGACAAAAAATCTCAGGGCACTGATATAATGGAAAAATTTGTATCCATTTATTCATATTTCTGGAAACTGACAAGAATCAAAGCAACAAATAACAACAACAACTTGCAGACCGATTTGTCTGCATATAAGCTTCAAAATTGTTGCATATTAAGACATGTTTGACTTTTGATATCTCTAAAAATCAGACAATTAAGTTAGGAATTTTTTGTATGGCTGCTAAATAACTAACGGTGTATCTATTTGTTATATCTGTCACATGACTGATCATCAAACATCAGGCATGTCAGAAAATTTCATATAACACTGAGCTCAAGCTGTGATATGTTTGACTCTCTAAATCGGTTTACCCTCTCCCAACACACAAAAACATACACATCATCTACTCACAGCTGTAGTAGTAGTGTCTCCCTGGCAGAAACTCAAACCCCAGTGAGAAGGGCGTGAACCTTTGGATCTTTTCTGAGAAGCGCACTGGTCCATATGGAGCAAAAGGGGTGTTACACTCCCACCTCTTGATGGCCCCCCTGGTCTCTACACAGCCTTGGAACGACTCTTCTCCCACCAGGTAGAGGGCAAGGGTCTCCGGCTGCCTGTGACCCACGGCCTCCTCGTTGGGGTAGTGGGGGCAGTGGATGTCCAGGTAATCGTTGAAATTCAGCTGGACAGACAGATCACCTGCTGTTAACCTGGAAGGAAGAACGACAACGGCATTAATACTGCATGTAGCAATTAGAGACTGATACATGACTGAAGGAGGGGGGAGGCAGTGATAGACTGCAGACACGTAGAGAAAGAGCGAGAGAAAGGACAGGAATTCCACAATTTTCCAAATGCACATCCAACACTTGTGACAGGCAATAAAACAACATTTTGATCTTTTTTAATACAAGAATTTGGTGGGATTCAAATGCTACAGCTACACTTCTGGACCAGTGACGATGCTGAGTGTCAGCTAGAGAGAGCAAAAATTCCTCACATGCTAATTAAGACCACTGAGGGGAGTTCAGCGTAAAATAAACTCGACTCCCTCTCCTTTCCACTCTCCTACTGCACAGCACAGATAGACAGATGTGTGTACAAACGTAAGCGGATGTGCATGTGCATGTACAACCATGTCAGTCAAGGCTGACTGGAGTTTGGCATAACAACAACTCTGGACAAGACAGCATCATTAGGACAGAGCAGCTGCATAATGTGCGATCTTTCAGAGCGAGGATTCTGACTTCCTGTCAGCCCGCAGTATAAAGAGTTTCCCATGTACAAGCTAATATGTGAATGAAAGAATGAGAATAAAGTCAGAAGGGAAGAAGATGTAAGACAAAGCAAGAGAGGTTAACTTAACATAAAGATATCATAAGACTTCATGAAAGAACAAAGAGGGAGACAAGAAATAGGAAGGGAAACGTGTGACAAATGGAGGAAAGGCCTGTGAGTGATGAAGAGACATGAGACGAGTCCCACAGGCAGACAGAAGGAGGTTGGTGAAAAGAAAGTTTTGGAGACAGGATGAAGAAAAGCTGGAACAAAAATATGTTTAAAAAGAAGCCAAAGGAAGAAGTTGGACATACAGGTGCAAAAAGTGGAGTAAAGAAAAAAGTAAAGTGTTTTAATTAGTGACCCCAGAGAGCCTGAGTGCAGACACACAGAGAGAAGAACAACGGAGTGGAAGAAGAGAGGAGACGGACTTTAATTGGTCTCCTCTTCACATGGAGTGCAGGAGCAAAGAATGAGGGGCAGAATGTGGCTTGGGCAGAAGGTTCAGGTCCGTCAGTGGGAGTCTTTATAGAGGGGTGACAGAGCGGAGGAGAGAGGAAGGAGTGCTGGGAGTCAGTCAAGGGGAACATGGGAGGGAAAAGGAGCGTGGAATGGGGAGGGGATGGCGGTGGTGGTGCACGGCAGAGTACTCTGAAGTTAAGTAGGCGGACAGAGAGTAGACCAAAAGAATAAATAAGAGGAAGAAATCAGTGTGGAGAAGGAGGAGGATGAGACAGAAGTGATGCAAGCCAAAATGAAACGGATAGAAATGACAGGAAGCAAGAGACTGAGACGGTCCAACAAATCTGCAGAGAGTATCAAAGATGGATGGAGCAATGAGAGGAGAAATGACAAGAGTGTCGGCGAGAAGGAGGCCAAAGCTCAAAAAGTAGAATAGAAATGAGCGTTGTGTTAACTCTGAAGCTGAGCACGTGTGCAGCAGGTGTGTATTTCTGTGTGAGACCACAAAAGCAGAAAGGCATGTGTGACTGTGTGTGTGTGTGTGTGTGTGTGTGTGTGTGTGTGTGTGTGTGTGTGTGTGTGTGTGTGTGTGTGTCTTGGGGATGCAGGTGAGACCCTGGAGGCAAATCTCACCAAAGCTGCTTCCTGCTCAATAGCGACCGTGCAGAATTGGCAATCTATCCACAGGACAGGACACCATCGATCAGGATCCCTCGCTCAGGACACACACGCGCACACACACTCTCCCCTGATCAATATCCCCTCTGTGCACGTGTGTTTGTGTGCGCAGTTATGTGCGACAGCTCTATTACCTGTGCACTCTAATTACAGCCATAGAAAAGCACTTGAATTTCTAATTAAGAGAACGCTAACGCAAAAAAAGCACATACACACAAGCACAACACTACATTTACTTTTCATACTACCCGTGGTGATTTTTAAAGCCCCTCTGGGGCAGAGAAATGTTTGCTTAGGTGCGCCAGCTGTGGAAGTGTGTGTGCAGGTGTGTGCGTGTATGTGCATGTAATAATAGACGTGTGCTGTGTCAACATGCTGCACCCCCTGCTATACATGTCATTCAGCTCCAGCTTCTTCTGCATTCCTTAGGTCCTGTTTTCCCCACCCAAAAGCCCACTACGCATTTTTCCTTACTCCCTGCTTCTACTCCATCTCCTCCCTTGTTGTTCTCCGCTCTGGATGACGTGAACCCATCCTCCATCTATTTCTTCAGCCTGCATTCTCCCTCCTATTTTTGACTTCTCTCTATCCCATATTACCCCACTCGCTACCCCACACAACCTTGCAACCTTGGGTTGCACCATATGTATGCCAGCAATTACAGAGTTGGTGTGCTGTACTGATGTCAAACTGTCAGCCCTCTTTCTTGCCTCTTCCACCCCCCCTCTCTGGTCCTAGTAGGCTTGGGTACGCCCTAATTACACTCAGCATCCTCCCCTCCTGCCAGCTGCCATGCAGCAGAGTGGTGACAGCACAGGGGCATCATGGGAGCACTGTGGAGCTGTGGGTGTCATAGAACAGAGCGCTGAAGCAGCCTATCGGTGGGAGAAACCTATGGAAGCAACAAAGAGGATTGGCTGGGTCCAGAGGGAGAGGGAAAAGGCACAGAACACACACTCACTGCATTTTGGCACACGTTGGCGGGAATACACACAAACACATGTTCACAAGCACCAGGACATGAAAGTACTTCAGGAGAATAAAACATGCTCTGTCCCTCATGCCACAGGGCTATCAATGACACCCTTCTCAGGACTGGTGCAAGCTTGTTGTTGATAAAGAAAAATCTCACAGAGGAGCAGAATCAAAAATAACATGCTGGGTTCTTCAGTGAAGAACTTGAAAAGACCAACATTTATCCCTTTATAATCACAGGAAATCAAATGCGGAATTGAAAGACTGAACATAGCTGACATGCTGCGGATGTGTCCATGTAAATGTGTGCAGACAAAGGCAAAAGTGTGCGTGTGCGATAATAATGAAATGCAGGGAGTTCACTGTGGCAGAGACCTTTGATCCTTTAATATGAGAGAATAATTAAAGGAGCAACAATCTTGCAACACAGCTTCAGGAATACAGAAAGGATACTTGATCACGCACAGCAGCTGCATGCTATGCATCTCGAATATACTAGAGCACTTAACGAAAGTACTTCACATAAACACCGGGGATACAAATATTCTGCTATAATGAAAATGCTAATAACATACTTACACTGTACTGTGCATGCCGAATGAATGCAGGAAATGTATATATACAGTCAGAGTACAGTAGGTTAAATAAACAAAGCCCTTAGTAAAAGCTTATTGGTTCCTTCAAGTGACAATAGGAGGCCAGAAGGCTTGGTCTAGCTTCACTCCTTCTTTGGCCAATCACAGCAGGATGACTGTTAACTCTGGGCACTACGCTGACTAGGCACAGCACGCCATGGTCACCCTACCTTGGCTAGGCATAGCGTGACACAGTTTCAGTCTTCATGTTGGATACTGTAGTAACACAGATCTTTGGTGCTTTCAAGAAAGATACGCTTTTAAAGTGTTGTTCCTTTTTCTTTTCTTTGTGCATTGCACAATGGGTGGGAAATCACCTTGATGATGAAAGATGAGTGGGTGCAAGGTGAGTCATTACTCAAAATGAATAACGCAACTTCAATATTCACATACAACCATAATGACTGTCATAGTTTTTAATTATTGTTACTGTTAATGAACATTAACACAAACACTGTACTCTTGACCAGCTACAAACTGTCTTGCGACTCATAACCTTGAAGGGAATGGAAACCCATGGAGTCATATTGGCTTTATTGCACCATAAAATTTAATGCAACTGTACTCTGCTGTAGCATAAACTGTTCCATTAAGTACAGAATTTGCAGTCAGTTTTGACACTGGAGTCGATGATACAAAGTTTCTCAGGCAAACTTACTCATTAGCGAATGAGCTATCTGACAAGCTTGCTTAGCAGGATGCAGAGGCTGAAATATACTGAAATTTGTTTGGGCTTTTGCCTTAATTGGATAGTGGCAGTGGAGGTGGACTGGAAAGCGGGGAAAGAGAGAGGGGAAGACACGCGGCAAAGGATTGGTCGGACTCAAACCCGAGCCGCTGCTTTATGGCCATGCCATACAGCATGTGGTCAGATGCTCACCCATAAACCTGAAATACGGAAAAATATTACCAATGCCCCACCAGCCACAGCAGCTCTGCAATTAGCTCTACCCAATATGTAATCAACCCACAGACTGTATGTAAAAGATGGACTGAACCTCTGAGTCTGAAAAATAATTCCAGTGTTTCTTAAACCACCAAAGTCACCAAAAACAGTCAAAAACAAAACAAACTAACAAACAAAAACAATGAATTGAGCTAATATTTAGGGTGTGGCTACTTATGGATTTTTTTAAAAATTTATGTATATTTTTATTTTGCAAAAAAAAAAAATATATATATATTTTTAGTTTTTTTTTTTCCATCAACACGTTCACTAAGCACTCCATTTTTATAACGTTTCCCGGCAATTGTTTTAGACTTTAAAGGGTTAAAACGGGAATTTGAAAATGCATCTTTTACATACAGTCTACTTCTAATTTCTATCGGCTTCACAAAGACATACAGTCATGTAAAAATGATTTTTGCATTGCTGCATGTAGTCCTGTATTTTGCCCCCACCGGAATTAAAGTAAGTAGCAGCCAGGTGCTGCTAATCCTGATTTACTGAGCATTAGTCAGGAGTGGTTGTCCCATCAGCCCAAGGTCAGCCCATGCAATGCCCACAGAAACTGTAGGAAAAACCCAAAAAGCAAAGAGCTACATGTCACATGGCAACACAGCTTAGGTCTTTATGTGAAGGCTTTGGAGAGACAACACCAAAGCAGAGATGTTCAGCCAAAACTCTCAGAAACCCAAACACATCATACCATCAACCTCATACCAACTATGAAGCATGGTGGTGGAGGGGTGATTTCGACTTGTTTTGAGGCACAGGGCCAGGGCACTTCGCTGTTCTTGAGTCAATCATGAACTCATGATCATGTATACCGAAGTGTTCCAGAGTCAAATGTGAGCACATCTGTCTGACAGCCAAATCTTGGCTGAAATTGGGTCATGTAACAGGATGATAATCTGAAGCACAGCAACAAATCTACAATAAAATGACTGAAGAAGAAAAGAAAAGTGCTGCAATGGCCTAATTAAAGCCAGTTAAAGACTTCAACCTGACTGAAAATCTTTGATGGGACATTAAGAGATCTGTGTATGAACAAATGCCCAAAAACCTCGAAGAACTAAACACCAAAATTCCTTCTCAATGATGTGAGAGACTGATAAAGTCATGCCCAAAATTATTGCTTCAAGTTATTGCTGCTAAATGTCATTCTACAAACTGATTTTTTTCAATATGTTTTGGTACCAAATGATAACAACCAGGCACTGAATCACAATTAACTGCTACTAGAGACAGATTTGATTACAGAAGACATGAAAGATGACTGAAAGTGAGCACAACTAATACATTTTTCAAGTTAATATGTCTGTTTTGGGAAGACTTTTATAGGACGAGCTGCAATGCAGCTCAACTGATGGAAAGTATGGGAGATTTCATGACAAAGAGAGCCCAAAGACAGTACAGTAGAGAAAAGGGAATGAGCCAGATAACTGAAGAGTCTTTCCTTGAGGTCTGCAAAGCTTCAGTTAACTCCTACTCTACAGGCTATCCTATTTTCAAAAGGAAATTGTGGAGATTCTCAGTCAGCTGGGTCATGGTAGGTTATATCTAAAATGAACTTCTTCAGTTCTATCTAACTGGTTTGGAGGATGCCTGGGAGTCCTTCCCAGTCAGTAACAACTGAAGAAGCCTGAGAGGTGAAACTTCTTGAAGAAACTCAAGCAGATTGAGCAGTACTTTGATACTCAATACTTTTTGTTAGAATTTGGTTCTAACCTTGCTGTTCACCATGTCCCTTTCTCCCAGTCGATTACTCTTTACATAAACGTAAAAGAAAACAGAATGAGGGCCCCTCCACCCCCCGTTCCCAAAGCCGTGCCCCCCTCCATGCTCACACAAAGCCTTACTGTGTCCAGAGCCCAAACACCAATGTTGTGTCTAACCTGGTGCTTACTCCCCTCAACGCACACAAACAAGGATGTCACCCCCCACCTCTGACCATCTGGGCCCCCCCCCCACGACCCCGCCTGCCCAGCTGGCTCAGAAATCCTTAAACAACCCTCCTACCACCCCACATCCTCAACACTCTGCAAACCCCACCTCTTTAGATTCTCAGTGTCATCAAACTGTGGCCAAACACTGATCAACCACTCCTCACAGAGAGGAAAGAGAGACTTAAGGGAAATAAGCTGCCGTGCTTATCTACCCTTTCCTGTCTGGTATGCCTCTACACAAGTGTGTATGCATTTGTGTGTCTCTGCTTTGTTCAAGGTCAGCAGGAAGTGTTGCTCTCCTCTCCACCAGACCTTTTGCTTTTCTACAAACTCCCAATCTCCAAATGTGAGTGCTGCGCGAACTTTCCTGCTACATTTTCCCCCTCCTGTCTCTGTCTGTTTTATCTTCATATGCAAGTTCTGAGCACTTTTGCATTAATATGCATTAGGATCTAGGTGGCTTTCCACCACTGCTCAACATTTCCCAGGAAATTCCTGTGTCATCACCCAGGCAAAAAACCTCCGTCCTCAAAAGGATATGTGTGTCCACATGTTCAAATACACTGCATTGTGCTTTAATATGAGTATGTAAGCGCTTATAATGATGGCTGTGGGTGTGCATATGTGAGTAAACTAGATGAAGTGATTGGTTGCACCTTTCCTGCCCTCCAGGCTCTATTAAATGACCAGAAGGCACAGGGTATTCATACCTCTTCACTTCTCATTCAAACTGTGTGAATCAGCAGGTTGCCTCATGGAACCACATTCGCTATCAATTCCCAGACACTGATAAAATACACAGATACACAAACACACAGCCTTGCTGCTTCAGGCCTAAAGGACTCTCAGCCTTAGGTAAAGACAGAGTCTATTTTCTGCCTGTTACGGCAAAGGTTCTCTTCAGTTTGTGTATATGTGTCTGTTCTATGAGACTCAGCAGCACAACAGGATGCATAGCTATGGCCAGCAGAGCTGAAGAAAATTGCCCAATTCAGGCCCAGAGGACCCATCAGTATGGAAACCAATTCATCGGAGCCATTTTGATATGGCAGGATGTCTGCAGAAACCATCATCCCCTTCTGTGACAGACCTCTCTCATACACGGGCACAACTCGCCATGTGTGGTCCAGTCTGATCCAAAAATAAGCTTTCCAGTGATTTTTTTCCTTTGAGGTATGAAATTACGGTCTACAGCATAAATGGCCAAGAGTGCAGTCTGGCAGTCTATGGGTCCTTTTTCTTTTTAATTTTCACCAATTGGCCAGAAACAGTGTATGGCGAAATGTTGCCTCACTATACCCACCAGCGCTGCAGCAGCTAAAAGTCTGGCTCCACTCTCTCACCTTCCCTGAGCGGTAGCGGCCACACTTTTAAGATTAGTGTAAGGGAGAAAAGAGGCAGAAGGCGAAGAGTTTGAGCTCTCGTGAAGAGAAGAGTGATGGTGAAAGTGTGCGCGCGCACGGCTAAAAAAAAAAAAAAATGTGCACGGGACGAGAGCAGAGTGCATGGACGAAAAGGGGGTGTACAAAGGGGGGTAAATAAGGTCAGTCGTGCCGTTGCTAGGACAACCACCAATCTGGAGCTGGGACTGGTTCCAAGCCAACGCCCCACCCATCCATCCGTCGTTCTAGCCGTCCTTTTCCTGCATCTCTCGGTCGGACAGCCTAAACCTCAGAGTAATGAGTGCTCTCCATGTTTCTGCAGTCTAAATGGAGCTGCAGAATAAATACAGGGCTGATTTGTACAGGTGCCAGGCTCAGACACATAAACTAGCTACAGTACCTCACCGCCAAGACGCTGACAGGAATGACATATGACGAGAGGTGGGGAACAATGACAACTATGATGGGTGGACACCAAGACCAATGATTCAAACTATTTATAATATCTATCAAAGCGTATTGCTACAAAGTGGCAGCTGGGCTCATCTGCTGTGTCAACATCATGTGTCTAATATTTATGTATTGCTGGCTGGGCCCTTTGGATTTGCACAGTTCCAGAGCAGACAGATCCATCTATATTCAGAAACCGTCATGCTAAAGTTGAGTAAATGGACTATAAAAAGGTTTGTTATACAGAGTTGCCAGTGTTGCCATGCCAATAGACTGTACGGTGCATTGTAAAAGGGCACATTGGCAAGCTTCTTAACAGTTTAAAAAAAAACAAGAAAAAGTATCTGTTAGTCTGCTTTATACACATGTGTTTAAAATGGAAACAATAGTCAGAATGACTCCATAGTTGGATCGTCACTGTCCGCATCCATAGGCTGTCATACATTCTGAGTTTCTGTCTGTCCTTTGAATGATAAAACGAGGATTTGACAACTCTGAAGGTGAAGGCTGCTTTGAAATTTTATAGAAAGGTTCTGTTTCTGTGCCACTTTTATGAAACTCAAATGCTCTAAATTGGCATTCAATCAAACGTGACCCATTTTTGTAGCAGTATTTGGAGTGAATGTGTTTTTTTTTGTGATGATGTCTGCTGTTGGTGCCATTTCTCATGTTGCATAAACGAACATTGTTAAACCAATATTTTGTAATTTTTTTTACTGACTTCTTCTCTTCCATTCAGTCTTTGTAGTATACGCTCTACACTCTCATCTATTATTTAACTATACTTAACTACACTTACATGAGCCCCGGGTCTTTCAGCCCACCTGTGTAAGTGGGTTAAGGAGGACATGCAAGCGACACCCCATAGACACACATTTGCTCAGATGCACTCAATATAGTGAAAAGGGCGCTCATAAAGCACATACACTCAGCCAATAAATCAGACTTGGCTTTAAGAATCCATCATTTACTAAGTAGGTCACAGTTCTGATGCTGTAGACACTCTTTCCCATTTGTGTACTCTGTTTTTTCCCCTCCCTCGCCATGATGAGAAGGTCAATGCTGGATAGGCAGCCTAGTCCATTTATCCCAGGTGTGCATTCCTTCTCACTTTCCCAGTGTCTGATTATTTGGTGGTTGTTACCTTAGGAATGGCCAGTTGGAGGCCTAGAGCTGTCTTTCTGTCTGTCACTCACACACATGCACACACACACATACATACACAGTTAAGACATGTCAAGGAAACCTGCTCTAATACAACCAACAGGCTTGAATAATTTAAACAGAGGGAAGGAGAGGAAGGGAGACGATGGAGAGAGAAGGATTGGAGAGGCATACGAGTTAAGGAGTAAATAGAGTGAGCTGGTCCCTTTCAGTCTCTGTCTCCCGGTGAACTTATTTAGAAACTTCTATTCTTGGTTTCACTCTCATCTTCTGTCTTTCACCCCATCTTAAGCAGGTCTCATTTCCTTCACCAGTCAGTGTGTCTACACCTTCTTCACCATTCCTCTTCCTCCGAATGCTTCTTCCATCCTCGTTTTACCCACTTTGCCCTCCCTCCCTCTCTGTTTATCTAAGCACTTTCACGGTCACTGCTTTGGAATCCCAGGAGTCTAAACTGCCCCCTTCCCTCTCCCTTCCCACCATCACAGCCGATCCACGCTTCTCTCTCCCTCTCCATCTTTTTCCGTCACAACGGTTAAGATTCATATCGCTCTGTGTGTCGGGGGTATGGAGGGTCCCCTTTATTTCCCCTCAAGGCAGCCAGCTTTGTCCTGTTCTAGTCACGCACAGCCACCCACCCTGCCCCACCCTGCCCCTCACACTCATGAACACATATTCCCACCAGGGGTAGGACACTTACAGAGCCCGATACAATCAAAAGAGCCGAGAACAAAAATACTACATTATTGCCAAGTCTGCATGGGGTTTCGGCTAGGGTTTGGATAAGACTGTTGAATATGTTTTATTAAACTGAGCATATACAGCATTTTTAGCTCAAGTACATGAGCTCGAGAGTGTGAAATAAAAATTTATACTCTTGACACTTAGCTTGATTTAAAAGTCTGCCTTGAAGCCGGATGCCTCTGAATTTCTTAGAGGGGCCAGTTGTGTTCCACAACACTGATGAAAGGTTCAGACACAATAAGAGGAGGGGTGGTGGTGGTGGTGGTGGTGAGGATTTAGGAGCAGAAAGGAAGGAAATGGTGAGGGTCAAGAGAAGCGGTGCAGACGCCAGGCTAACGTGGTGCTAATAACAGCCTGGCATTGGACTGGGATTAACTGATTCATTTGGGATTAAAGATGACTGGTCGCTACTTTAAGTAATGAACCAGAATGACCCAAAATTACAAGATTAACACACAGGAGGCATGGTATGTGTGACTGTGGGTGAGTGTTCTTTGTTTCTTAACAGCAAAGCGACACGCGCTGCGACAAATACTACAAAAACTCACTTGTTTAGGTGTTAATTATGAACCTTTGATGAAGAACAACAAGGCCCTCACCAAATTTCCATTCTGCAGGCAAATCCATCACATCGATAAATGCAATAAACAAACGCAGCGAGTGAGTGATTTTGCGGCTTTTATGACTAGGCATTTGTCACCGGGTGTATTTTAGGGGAACGCACAGATTAATTCTGCGATCATAAACGCGCAGCATCTGCTACAGTGTTTTGAGAAGCGCACCGTGCACAAGAACTCCATTTCCAGCTGAATAGGGGAGCAATGAGATTCATGAGTTCTACTGCTACAAGGCCACAACTATGGAGATTTGGGACAAAGCTATTTCCATCCATTCAGCACAAAACGCAACCACCATTCCCGATACTCCTAGACTATCAACGATTCAAAAAAATAAAAGTTTACTTAAAGGATTAAAGAAAACACAAGTTAAGCCCTTAAAAAAACTAAGTGGCGGATAAAGCATAACTAAAATTGAGCTGGTTTTCACAGTATTTCCCCCCCCACGCTATGCACAGTAACACAACATGGCGAGATACCAAACTAATAACACACAGATTATTAAGAGATACATATGTGCTTGTACACATTTAAAAAGTGAACACAGTAGGGGGTTAACCGATGGCAATTATATAGCTACAATTACATAGCAGAGTTGATCAAATAAGGAATTCTGAAAAATAAAGCCCACATTTCCTTGAACTCATAAATAAAAGATCTCATTGGAACAAAATGTTGAGGAAAGAGGTGGAAAAAAGGAACAAGGGAGAGAAAAATAGCAGTCAGAGTACCAGGAGACAAGCATCAAGCTGTGCATCACTGCACCCCCCCTCCCCCCCAAAAAAATCATGTGGTACAGGTTATTGCAACAACAAAAGCAAATCTTGTCTGCATGCACGCACATGCCCCCCCCCCCCCCCAAAAAAAACAAACAAACAACAAAACAAAACAGAACAAAAACCATATCTTCATCTTAGTGAAGTCCTCAAAGAATTGCTGGTGTTTATTTCTTTAATAAGCATGTGTTATTATATTATGTCTCGGTGGCAATCAGGTAAAGACTGTAGCGCAAACTGAAAGCAGCGTCAGGTCTAAACGCAGCGTGGTCCCTACGTGGCTTCTCCCCAGAGTCCGAGCATCCATGAGCGAGCGTATATGCAGGCAGGGTGACGGTAGCGTGTGTGAGCCTCTCTACGACACCTGTATACATGGCTGCGTCACGGTGAGTGTGTGAGTAAGCCCCTGTGTGTGTGTGTGTGTGGAGGGAGGGGTGGAGAGAGGGTTTGCTCCTCACGCCTTCTTGTGACAGTGATAGTAATACCTGCTGACATCCTTTCTTCCCTCTCTCCCTCTCTCCTCATCCCTCCATCCCTGGGGGCCTCCCTGAGCTGTTTTGGGAGTTGAAATCTGTTGACTCTTTCACTACCATCGTCTCCTTAACGCACTCTCCATCCCTCACTTTTCTCCACTGCAGGTCTAATGTTTTTACCATCTCTCGGGGCTGACGAAAAAAAAAAATGAAGCAGGCAAGGCAGCGTGTATATTCATTTGTGGTGTGTGTGGCAGCGTAAAGAGAAACAGAAGCGAAATGTTTCTGCACGCGTTTTACATCACTGGGGGGAGCGCTGCACAGTATGCTGTGCTACCACACTTCTGGGAGGCAATACCAAAATAATATTAGTTTTTGTTCCACCATGGAAAAGTCTCCTAAAAATAAATAAATTAATAATACAGAAGAGTCATAATATCAACACAGCACAACATTTGTCATGTGATCTATCTGGAAATCTCAAAGGACGGGATAAAAAGCAGCTTTAGGAAATAGGAATACTTGTGTATGTGTAGCTGAAAGTGTTACTCGAAACTTTTCTGTAACAACTATAAAAAGAGAGCAAAAATGAAACATACACCCCATAAGTACACACACATGTTCACACCCCTTTACATATCTTTTTAAATCTAAGGATTTCTTTGTTGTGTGTAGATAAAGTGTACACAGCCACACCTATAGCTTTAAAAAAAAAAAAAAATCCTTTATACACACCACCAGAATACATAATTGCTAATACTTATCAAAAAGCTGCGAGTTAGCAGCTTGCACAAAACATTCCCCGTAATCAGAATATGGGAATTTATGCTATTCTGTGCTTTTAAGCATTTTCCTCACACATTCTGTAACAGAATTCATTTTTATATAAAAGAAAATTATTTTAAATCCTCCATTATACACCCCCCACGACAGAACGCCAGAGTGCCTTATTATTATTACATCAAGCACATTTATGATATTTCCCCAAATCGTAATAAATGTAGCTTAAAAGCACCACTTCGCAGACACTTTGTGACACGTGAAAGAGAGGATTTAAACCTGAGACAGATTTGTGGGGCTCTTTACTTTAATCCAGTGACACACTGCAGCGTTAAAATCAAACACATGAATATTAAGACTTTTAAAAAGACATCAAGCCCATAGACCTCTACTCCTCTACTGGTTACGTGACACATGAGAGAAGCACTCCTGAAGTCGCAGATTTATGATGAAAACACAAAAGTTGTCCGCTAACAAGGCAAAAAGTTAGAGTTTTGCAAGAAAAATGGCTGTCCTGTCTGCACCTGATGACTGTGACTCTCAGTTAGTGACCAAAACAAGTGAGTCATTGCACGGAAATACGCACAAAGCACAGCTTTCACACACAAAAGCAGGAGCAATTTCTAGGAAACTGGCTTGGAGATTCTGTGTGAACATCTAAGCAATTATCAAGAAACACTTCTGGAGTGAATGTACTTAAGCATCTTTAAAGAATATAGAGATATGATGGCAAACATGTCTCAGTGCCCTCCTGGTAGTGAGGACCTTGTCTGGTACAATAATCCTGATTCCAGCTACAGCCTTTTGCTTTGCCTCGGTCAATACTAATTCAATTTCTGTCAGCGGGAATTCCCAAGTTGCCTCTTGGCAGGATCTGTGAGCCGAGAGAAAGAGTACAGCGAGAGGCTATAGGTACATGCGGACGCGTTTCTGCCTGCACGCGTAATAAAATGAGAATGAAATATTCGAAAATGCACATATGGGCCAAACAGCGAGCAGATTGCTTTGTTTTGGTCAAGCTCAGAGTGACGGCGTTTCCCACAGTTTACAAATTCTTGCGTGCCAATTTAATTGGCGTTTTGTACGTCAAAGGACTACACAGCTCGCCTGACACTTACAACAATGACATCTCATTGTGTGTCGTGAATGAATGAATGCGCTCCTGCTCAGTGCTCACCAACAGCCCTTAACCACCATAACCACCCTCTTCACACACATGCGCCACAGCAGCCATTTTGTGCCAAAGCTGGGCTGCACCGTGCCAACTGAGCTGCAGACATCACTGAACCTCATTTCATTCCACAGCTGTTCCACCCCACTTGGAGACATTCACACAATGCAACTTATTACAGCTTAATGCAACCTAATATTGATGTATGTGTGTACACAGAGAAACAGGGCAGCGTGGGGAGAGAAATTGGGAAAGAGATGGGTCCATATGCAGTCTAGCGATAATGCAAGAAGCCGGCGATAATATCTGGGTGTTAAATTGGTATCGATTGACTAAATATCCTGACCAGGAGGAGAGAGCGGCCGTCCTTTCATGCTTGTACACCATGTCTGCTCCGACTGCTCCAAGCTGCACTGTGACTATCTGATCCATTTTAATACAGACATCCTCACTGCTAGGCCCCAAACCTCATTTTCAGCACAGTGTGCTCGAGTCTTCCTATGCATGTGTATCTCAGCGTTCACTTCAAATGCAAAGATTAGTTTTGTCGTGCAACGATTATGCTGGTTTCATTCTAAGGTATATCACTAAACAGTGAAATAGAGGATTACTGATTTCACACAGATGTACACATGAAAGATGAGGGAAGCAGTGTGGTAGATACCTCTAAATATTTCTGGAAAGACTTGCTGGAGATAGTTAGGCCATGTGGCATTTCAAAGTTGCACAATACTCTTATTTGCAAGCCCCACCTTAAAAAAAGCCAAGCATCCACAGACAATATTACGCCTTTTTCCTCGAACACTTTAGTCACACCTAAAATCAACTAACGAGTGGAAACAAAACAATGACCTATTTAGATGCGAGGCTGTTGGTAAATGTTCCCACAGCTACATACTGCTGACCGGAACAGACGATTTTTCCTGTTAAACCATTTTCACTACTTGCTGTGAGATGAAGGGAAGTTTGGAGAAAAGTAAAAAAAAAAAAAAAAAAGATAGACAAAAGCACCTCCAACCCCCCCCAAAAAAGAAAAACAACCCAGATGAATAATGTGCAAGATCAGAAATGAATCAAAGCCTTGAGTGGTTTAATGGGGCTGGGTATCCTCGTGCATTTCTGGGTTTTGTTTTTCCAGAACTTACACTTATCACACTGCATCTCTTCAAGGAAACAAAGACTTCCCTTTTACGCTAACCAGCCAGTAAGAGCGATAAGCTTGCACGCACAGACACACACACAGGCACGCACACACCTCTGACAGAGCTATTGTTCCAGTGAAATGAACTTCAACCAACAACAACGACGACACCCAACGTCAATTCTCAGGCATTCAAATCACTAAAAATCACTGCCTTGCATTGTTTTCTGACAGAGATGAAGAAGCTCGAGTGTACACAGAAGTTAACTCAACCACAGTTTACCTCCAGATAATAGACTCGATACCACAAACAAACAGACAAAGCGCATTTACAAAGACAGATAACGCACACAATTGCACTCGCAAAGGCGGTTCTATATCTGCACAGACCACAGCGCAGCGGCGAAGTCAGACAATAGGCACTGACACGGAGAAGGGAGAGAGACACTGATGCAGCTATGACAGATGAGAAAGAGAGAGAGACATGAAGTGATATTCAGAGAACGAGGAAGAGAAAGTGTATGTGTGTGTGTGTGTGTGTGTGTGTGTGTGTGTGAGAGAGAGGGGGACTGCTTTGTTAGCAGGACCGGGAATAAAGTGGTAATTACCTCACTGTGGGTTTGTTGATTATAGTTCAGCCAGGTTCTCCATGTTAATCATTTACCAGGGGAAGATAGAGATTAGTACATAGACAGACACAGAGAGAAGAGAAAGCAATCCGAGGAACGTATTCATTTGCATGTCCAATCTACAGAGGGGTAATAGATGCAGACAGATCGCTGGATGAAGGAATAAAATAACGAGAAGAAAGAAATCAGTCTAAAAGTGCAATCATCATCCTTGACAAGACACAATTACAACTTATCTGCTTTTATTTTACTGTATATTGCATGCGTCTGTTTGTGCAATCCCACAGATCAGTTACGTGTGTGTGTGTACGTGAGTGCAGCTATGGTATGCAGAATGTGATTTACTTTGGTATTTAAACTGGATCATTCACAAGTGCACACAGACGGAAATGATGCATAAACAGAGCAGAGATTACACGGAGGACTTATGAGGGCAGCTTTCAATAAAGATACAGAAAACCAATACAAATATTCATCACCTCATGCCCCGTTTAAACATGCTTCACTGGCTTAGAGCTCACCCTAGGTCTTTGTGTGAGCGGGTGAGAGACGGGGGGAGAAAGAAAGAAAGAAAAAAAAAGAGAGGGAGCGCGAGAGCTCAGAGGGGTCTGGTCTGATGTTTTATAAAGATTAAGTTTGTGTCCAAACTTTCAGAGCGAGTTCAAGTCTGAGCAAGTGAGGATGCAGGTAAGGAAAACTGGTTACGATGTTTCTGTCGCGGGTTTTAAATGTTAATGTCATTTACAATTAAAACTACGCTTGTCTGCCTCTACGCAAATTCAGAAACAAAAAAAATTGGGGTGCGGAGAAAGCAAAGGAGCTGGCACGCAGAGACTGAAGCTTGAGCTGTGATCCAGGGGAACTGTTGCAACAAGTTTTCATCCTCTCCGGGCAGATAGGAGGGAAAGCAATAGTACAAGTGAGTGCCAAGAACCAGAAAATGGAGTAGGTGATTAAAGCTCCAGGTATGGGTGACATTTATTCTCGTTACAGATGTATGAGCAGCCCAATCTTTCAAGCCATTTCTTGTCCCCCAAGAAGTGTAATTCAATCCCTAAAGTTTTGATGCTTTGAGTAAACTTCCTGACGGCTCCTGAGCGAATTTATGAGGATGCATGCAGCGCAAAAAGCAGACACAGCTGTATCTGCAAATAGGCTGGTCAACGTGTTTGGCCCAACAGGTTTAAAAGCTCTCCGTGGAACACAAGAAGAAGCTGAATACACCAATAAACCAGTCTGAGCTTGTGGCTCAGGGGGGAGCTAAGGTAAACTGTCAGCACTCACAAATACACACACACTCAAGCTTTGAGCACTGGGGTTATATTATTATACTAACCTTTAACTGCTCCAGGAAGTAAAAAATAATTTCTCTTCTAATAAGGAACTATTGCTCTGAGAGAGACACGGTTATAAAATGGAGAGCGATCGTAAACCGTGTTCATAAAAAATCATAAAAGAGGGCGATCGAACCACTGGAGCCCCACAAAAGAAAGAGGCAGGGGTATCCGATTCTGCAATGTTCAACGCCGACCCCGCAGTCAGTCTATCACTTTCATTTCAGAGCTTCATTTTTCAATATAGGGGGTGCTAAATGTGTGCCAGTTAAAGTGTTTCATTGAGCCTTTGTTACAAGCATATTAGCCAGCAAAGAACAGAGCAGTGAAGCCCTACAGTCTCCACTTCACTGCCCTTGCTTCATTAAAACTATAAATCTAGATGTTGTAGGGAAAGGTGAAGGCCAGAGATGGGATCCTGTCGTTCATATTAAAAAGAGTTCGTTTTTCCACCAGCTACGGTTGTTATAAGCAGCTTAAGCATTTGTTTTAAGCTAGTCTTTAGATGCTTTCCCAGATTCACATGTGACAGGAATAATGTTGCCATGAATACACTCAATCACTTATTGTTAGTTCATGAATGTGCAAAATACAATTTCTTACATTTCCAAAGAAGGTTGGTGCATGGGGTCAAATTTATTATCAATATTTTACCAATAAATCAAGCAAAGCCAGTTCTACACAAAACTATGAACTGTTTTTAGCTTGTAAAGCTATAGTGTTTACAACATTTACAGAGGAATGTTAGTATGTATCTCAAGTCATGCGTCTGGCAACATGGAGAATGATGATCCAAGATTAACTCTCTTTAAGTCCCGTTTCATCAACTCCAAAAGAAAACGAGGCTTTTCTCTTACTTAGTATACCTCTGGTCACCATCTTTGACCTGCTGCTGGTTTTGTGTCGCCCAGGTAGCCCATAGATGATGGACTTACCAGAGCCATTTTAGCAAGAATCAAAGCACTGAAACTAAATCTCAGCCACAACAGTGAGCTGAAAGATGTTAAACAAGGCAATGTAGAATGGGAATGGATGAAATAACACAAAGTTATGCTGAAAATGTCAAAAAAAAGAGGTTTTACACGGTTATTAATAACAGTTACACTGTAATCTGTTGCAGCACTGCGGACAAAAAAAAAAGCAGGAAGCCAATCGTGGTTATTTTCTGACTGTCTGTGCTCAGAATGTCAGACGCAGTCTTTGGCTCTCTTATTGCTACGTTGATCCAACAAAATCACGGCTCTCGTGTCCCTGTGCTCCTCTTCCCCTCACCTGGCTGCATTTACAGGCCTCAGGACAACTTGGCTGGCTCGTTGGCTGGCAGCTAATAGAAAATATGGTATGGGAAAATGACTGAAGCTCAACTAATCACACAGCCAATATCCATCACTGGGCTGGAGGGAGTTGTGAGACATAAAGAGGAGAAGGAGGAGTGAGGGAGTGCAGACAAAAGATGAAAGGAGAAGGCTGTAACAAGGGAGGTAATGAAGAGAGAGGAGAGGAGAGGAGAGGAGAGGAGAGGAGAGGAGAGGAGAGGAAAATCCTTGTGGTAAACCCAGGGGATTCTGGACTTGGTGCAGCATCACGGCACCACTGATAGCTTTGTGATTGGGTGGTGTTGCTGATGAGAGTGATTCTCTGCCACAGTGGGTTACTCTCCACCGTGATGCTGATGGCATTGTGATTGCGTGGTGTTGCAGCAGACTGTGTGGCCATGCCACAGGCTGTGACCATTCATCCCTGAATCTCTGGAGAACAAGAAGGTGCTTCCTAATCCTCAGTGTTTCTGTCCACCACATTTCTGTCAGATCCTAATTACATGACTGAGTTTTCCCCCACATGCACACACCGGGTATAACCTCCACTACAAGAGCCTGCCCCCTAGACAAAGGAGCTCTTGGGGAAATTAATAGTCCCAGGAGTCACATTTCTGTCAGATTTTGAGCATCTACAAATGTAAAATCATAAAGATAAAACAGTTACTGACAGAGCAGTCTCTGTGGCCAACGGCTAAGTAAAAAGGTCGTTCATCTGAAAGAGCGTTTGGGGACTCTGGCCTCTGAGAGAGCAAGAGTCTAGAAAAACGTGTAAGAGAGTCGCGAATGTGTTCTGGTGGGCAGTAGCCCGTCAGGCCCTGCAGGTCTCCCACCTCAAACCTTCAATTAGCAAGCACTGGAACACCTGGATCAGCAGGTGAGCCACACTCTGCCTGGCTAATGGCCCCAATCAACCCATTACACACACACAGCTTCCCCTTACCTGACTACATATTCGCTTATGCACAGCAGCACTTTAGACTTTAATATACACCTGTGTCCTGAGAATGCTATCTAGGGCACTATTCAGAACAAACACTTAGGAAGAAACCCTTACTTCTGCCTTTCTATAAGTAGCATAATCACTAACTCCAAGAAGCAGCAGACAGGTGAAAGCCACGGTTAGAGTGTGGTCAATATGATAAAGATAACTGGCTGCGGCAAGGAGGTGAGATCACTCAGGTCTCTCTCAAGTGTACCGAGGGTTCCACTGTACTCACAGAGTTGAGACTACTTGATTTAAAGGAAACAGCCTGATAGCTTTTGGTGCAGGTTTGACCTGCTTCCCTCCCTACTGCATTTAAGTAAACATTGACGTGAGCTGGTACATAGCTGAGATTCTTTTAAACAACTAAAGCCTGAGTCATTCACAAGGCATCATTAAAGATGTTGTGCAATGGCATGAAAGTGCAAGTTCAGACCAGCTATGTTTATTCTCACCTAAACTGGTAGATTAAACCAAATCTGGACCCCTTAACAGTGAACATTTATTTGGTCACTAGTGATGAAAATAAAACAGCCTTCTCGTTTTGTACCAAGAGAAGCGTCATTACGCGCACAGACTCCCCCTCCTCACCTTGTGTTTGTAGAGTTCCAAAACACGGTGTGCCTTTTGGCCACAACAGCTGATATTATATTGAAGAAGACAATCGTAGCTTTCCAAGCAGGCGGAGTTCCGAGTGTCCACAGCAAGGTGCCCATCCTGGCCGCTGCGGAAAGGTTCTGCACCGGCTGGGAGTGGTGCGCAAAATCAGGTGACGAGACCCGACGCAAAGGAGCTCCGCGAACAACTTTCTTCAGGAGCTTCAGCAACTCATGAACAAACTCACACTTTAGCGTCAACTGCTGCTGCAGCTTCCCATGATGCAACAACGTGAAGTGATGTCCCTCACAAAAAAAAGTTAACAATTACAGGCTGCAAAGAAGGTGTGCACCACCACAGAGAAACGTTGCTGAGCGCGTCTCCACACTGCGCATCGTGGTTTAAGAGTGAGCTCTAGTCACTGTAATGACTTAAAAAAAAAAGACTGACTTTAAAGCTTGGGGATTCGAGTACAGTAATAGGGCAGAATATAAATTTAAACTGTCAGATGGTTTGGCAGCAACAGGCTACGGAACGCTGGAAGGGCGGATGCGCTGGGCCGAGGGCGGTGCCGGGGAAACTTTAGGCCAATCACTCAACAAGGGTGTGGCCATGTTATTGTACTGCAGCGCAAAGTTAAATCCTTGGGAGGTGCGCCCACTGGTGTGGGGAGACAGATTGTCACTGTTCCAGTTTTTCAGGAAAACCTGGGTTCTTCTTAGTGGACCGAATAGTTTCACTTATTCAGTCTCATTACTCAGCAGCAAACACCACTTTTGTTGTTGGGTGTCTGCTCAAAGGTAAGCAGCTGACTGATACAAAAAGAAAGCGTCCTTTGTCCTCTCCTGAAATTTCTTTTCAGTCCTTATTGTACAGCCCCAAGTAGGCCAACACTGTATGGTGAAGTGGTGCATTCAAGTACCCAACACAGGATAACAGCAGGGAGCCACAGCATCTCTGTAACTGGTGTCTGCAAGAGCTACATTTAGTTCAACCACTCTTGGCTGGATGGTGTTTGTGTGTGTGTGTGTATGCTGTGATAAGTATTAATTCTCTGGTTGTTGTCAAACACCCCAGGGGAGGGTGTAGCGACAGTAATCACAACGCCTCCATGGGCGAAAGCCACTGGTGGTCCTCTCTAATTATCTGATTTTCCAAATGTGTGTGTGTGTGTGTGTGTGTGTGTGTGTGGGTCACACTAACTCAGCTGTTGGTTCAGTGCTATCCCTCATCCAAAGTTACATTGATAGCTGTGTGCACATTTGGCTAGTTCCTTTTTTCTTGTCTTGCTTTCTGTGTCTTCTACCATGTGTGTGTCTGTCTCTCTGTGTGTGTGTGGCACTAGGACTCATTAGCTCACTTCCTGGAGGTCCTGATCATTAATTTCCCATGATGCCTCAGTGCTCCTGTGTGGCTAATTTGTCCCTGGTGAGCCAGCGCTCCCTCAGCAAACGTGGACCACAGAGGAGTAACTCACTCTGTGGGGGTCTCTCTCTCTCTTTCTCTCCCTCTGTTTGATTGATCTATAGGACCAGACAGTTCCTCACAAATTTTGCAATAGTGCCAGAGGTTAATAATACTTTGTGAAAATTCATTTTATTCTTCCACTCTTTCTCTGAAAAAATCTTTCTAATTTTCAATTTGGGAATGTCTTCTGAACATAAGAGTTTAAGGAGCCCTGCAGCTTACTCTTCTTTTGCACACTATAAATTGGCCCACTCCCTCCTTTTACTTGGATTAGATTGGAGAGAAAAATGGTCTCATTTACCTCATGGGACCACCAATTAAAATCGAAAGTTATGATACACTAATTTAAGAGACATGTTGATTGCATAGCTGATTAATTCTGCTACTACTAATCCTTCTTGTAACTCAACAGGCAGGAAAAGAACTTCTGGCAACAACTTTGTGTCCTCGTGTTCCTTAAATCTTGCTTTTCTTCCTCCCTTCTTTCCTATTTAATATTTGTCTCATGTTCTGTCTGTCTGCTATTCATCATTATCAGCACTCTTACCAAAATCCTTTACTTCTTTTTACCCCAGTCTCTATCCATCATCTGTCTCAATCTTCACTTTCATTGATCTTCTCATTACTGGCCAAATATATTTTTTCCTGTCTCTTGGCACAGTTTACTTCAGCAAACATTCTCTGTTATACACTAGTTCTTCATATATCGGGTAACCCTGTAGCTGAAATAACACTCTTATTTACTTAAGATTCCTAAACCCAATTTACACTCAAATCAGTGCCGATCAGATTGGAGTATAATTATCGCTCCCTGCTAAAAACTGGAAGAACATCCCAGCAACACAACATTAAAGGAACTCTGGAAATAACCAAAACTGACTGAACATTGAGCAGGAAATCATAATATTGCAGTATGTTTATACAAAGTTGTATACAGTACAGCAGGAAGGTTTCAAGTTTGTTAAAAACCAGTTCAGTAAGGCCTTTTGCGTGAAAGATTTCTGCCAGTGTTTGGGGTAAGTGTCATTTTTAATCGTTTATGTGCATGTTTGCAGCGCTGTTTGTGTTAGGAGAATTTATTTAGATGTGATTAGCATTTTTCCTCACATGCATTCATAGATACACTAGGTGAAAAACAAAGGGAAAGATGGTAAAGTCTTATTGAGGCCAAATCAAGTTTCCAGAATGAATTCACTGTTTATTTTTAAACAAACTACTCTTTCAACGGATATTAATTTGTTTGGTGTTTTGATGGAAAAAAACAGCATGTTTGATGTTTCATGACTTTTACAGTTTTTGCCCACTGCTTGAACACATTTTGCAAAACTCCGCTCTCTGTGCCAAAACTGTACACACAAGTACACATGACACAACACTGGGAAATATACCATTCACATCTGTGCCAAATTGAAACTCCACTCCCAAAACCTAAACTCTGCTGTCAAAACCTAACATTCCTTTGTCAAAATGTAACTCTGTTGACAAAATGACACATACTTGCATCATATGCAAACACTTACAGATCAGGGGGAACACACTAGTCTCCTTTACATAAAACACTGCAGTCCTTGATTTCCATTGTTTATTCAGAAGGCACATTTACAGGAGACACATTTCCAAACAACCAAAAACGCAAATAGACCTACTCAATATTGTACATTGCAGTACCATGAATTCAGATAAAGCAAAAAAAACAACAACAACAACAACAACACAATAATACTGCAATAGAAAAAACACTATACTGTAAACACAAAAAACCATGACAATTGTGCATAAGTGGGCTCATGGATCCCGCCGTCTGTTGGGGTCTGGCCACAGGACCTCATCAACATCGCAAGCAATGTCCTCTCCCGCTAGGCACCGGGGAAAATATCCTCTTGCGTGTCGAAACCATCCATGGATTGCTGTCACCTGAATGTCGCCGCAGGCCTGTTCCATTGCCTGCAGAAGAGGCATACGGGCATGTGGTTGGCGGTCATATACTCGCCATCTCCAAGCCGAAAAAAATTCCTCTATAGGGTTTAAAAATGGTGAGTAAGGGGGCAAGTATACCACTTCAAATTGATTGTGGTTGGAGAACCAGGCCTGGACCAGAGCAGCCCGATGGAAACTGACATTATCCCATATCACCACAAACCTGGGCTGATCTGGTCTGTTCTGTACAACTATATCATGGAGAGCATCTAGAAATGTGAGTATGTGTTGGCTATTGTATGGACCTAGTATTGCATGATGGTGCAGAAGCCCTCGAAGGCATATGGCGGCACATAATGTGATGTTTCCCCCGCGCTGCCCTGGGACGTGCACAATTGCCCTTTGGCCAATTACATTACGACCCCGTCGTCTTGTTTTGCTCAGGTCGAATCCAGCTTCATCAATGAAAATGTATTCATGAGGCTGTGCAGCTCCATCCATGGCCAAGATTCTCTGAAAAAAAGGGGAACATATCACTGTACTACAGTGCTACACATACAGCACCCTCACCCCATCACACAGGTACCTGTGTAGCTCTCAGAATAGATCCATGTGGTACTGATATGGTACATATTCAGCTGCTACTGGACTTCACCAATACTCTATTGTACATGTAAAGGACAGTTACACGTACCCGTACATATTCAGCTCGAAGTCCTTTGACCCTGTCACTGTTCCTCTCGAATGGGACTCTGTAGAGCTGCTTCATGGTGATGCTGAGTTTACCCAAGATGCGTCTGATGGTGGTGATGCTCACATGGTTTATGTTGCTGAACACTCGCCTGTCTGCAAGTATTTTCCGTCGTAGCTGGTGGAGACGGATGGCATTGTCTGCCCTCACTAGGTCCACAACGGCAAGTTCCTGCTGTTGTGTGAACAGGCGTTGCCGTCCTCCCCCAGAAGGTCTTCGGGTCATTCTGGAGGAATACAACCACATATTGTCATCGGTTTGCTTATTTTTCTTACAGTACTTTACTGTATGTACTGTGTCATCCACTGTACAACACTGTACTTCAATATAAGGAATCAGCCACTTTGGCTGCAAAAGGAGCATTAGCACCCCGTACACTTGATATGGTAATGTGATATATTGTAGAACAGTGCTATGAAACCATCTGAGTAGAGCAGAAGGTATGGAGGTGAAGACAGACCTGTTTTCTAGTCGGAATGTTCGTATTACAGATGCCACTGTGAAGCGGCTTAGATGTGGGTGGACTCTCTGCCCAGCTTCCCTCATAGTCAGGCCATGGTTGATGACATGGTCCACCAAAGTTGCTCTTATTTCATCAGAAATATGGGTCTGTGCATGGCCTCTTCGGCCTCCTCCTCCTCCTCTTCCTCCTCCTCCTCCTCCTCTACCTCTTCCTCTTCCTCTTGCTCTCCCTCCATCCATGCTTGCAAAGTTCTTGAAATGGCTACGCTGAGGGCTTTTTGTAGTTGGCTAATTGGTGTTCGGTTTTGCAAGTAAGTGCCTTCAGGTGTGTATTTGAGTGGTTGCAATTACCCGATGTGTTTTGTATTTTGGATACATGTGTTTTCCGAATGGCACCCTGAAATTTCATTTTGTGAGCGAAGTGTCTTATGTATGAAATAGAGTGTAGCATGCAGGACCATGTGTGTTGCATAAAGGAGTAAGTGTGTTGCATAATTGGAACTGGGGTGCAAATCAGCGCTTTTGTTTAAGGTATGGGTACATGTGTTTGAGGTATGGTAACAAAAGCTTCAAGTTGTGTTACTTTAGTCTAAGCATGGGTTTATAGTGTTCAAGCAACGGGCAAAAACTGTAATAACTCTTATTAACCCTTGAGTGACCACACGTGCTTAATATGGAAAAATCTGTGATTGTTCGCCCCCCGTGTCTGTAATTTTATATAGCACTGTGCAAAAGTGTGGAGCCACAAATTTCTGGATATTTTGCTAGGATAACAGGAAAAGGAGTGATTTATTGAAGCTTGTGCAAACATGCATGCAAATACAGCATATAAGGCAAAAAAACAAACAAACTCGAAAACCTCAGCACAACCTGAAACTTAGGGAAGTTTTCTCGTAATTTCTTTAAGTAGTCTTCAGGAAAAGTTTTCCAGGCTCATTTAAGGATATTCAAAGCTCTTCTTTGGATGTTGGCTGATTTAATTTCTATTCTCTGGCAAAATGATCCCAAACTGCTTCAATAATTTTGAGGTCTGGGCTCTAAGGAGGCCAATCAATGACTGATAGTGCTCCATTGTGTGTGTGGGGGATGGGGGTCAGGGTTTTTTTTAAAAAAGATGATTGTACTGTACTAAAAGTTTCCTTTTAGTACCAATAGTACCAACCAATTACTATTTCCCTATAGTAATTCATGGTGGGTCAAAAGCTGATGGTACTTTTCTGTGTTCAGAAGTCCATCATCTTCCGAACATGGAGGCCCAAACCATCACCTCTGGTGACCTTCTCTGTACATATGGATGATGATTTAACCTATACCGTCAAATATGGATTAATCACTCCATCAGACCTGTTGCCACTGATTTTCAGTCCTGTTCTTGTGTCGTTTGGCCTTGTCTTCCTGTTTACCTTCCTTATAAAAAGCTTCTTAACAAACCCCGTCTTACACTGAGACCATTACTGAGACTTCAGTTTTCCCCCCCTATTTTTGTAAGCACATGACTTTCAGATATGGCTTTTCTGTTCATAGTTTTTCTTTTCCTTTTAGGCATGCCACCTTTTTGCCACTATTTATGCCTGTCAGATTGTGTTAATTTGACAATTTTCATAGATTCAACTAAAAGAAATTGGAACAAATTACACCTTTTTACGACAGGCTGCCAATAACAAAGTCCCCTAAGATGCAGTTTAAAATTGGTTCTTTGCTAGGTTGTTTCTTATGTGCCGACACAACCCTGGTTAATCCCTTGAGTTAGGTGACTTTTTTATGCTAGAATCATTCGTACGTCAGTGTTGAGTGATTTAACAAAACAATCCGCCCAAAACTTTGAACGACCTCCAGAAAGCCTGAAAAAGTATTGCTTTAGACCATTTTTAAAAAATTACAAGACTCCTTGGAAGCGGGATATACTGTAAATTCTACTGAACTCTAGCCCTAATTCTCCAATTGGCATATGGCAAAGGAATTTGATGGGAACGTCCCTTTAAGTTCCTTTTCGTTTATTTCTTCCCCCACCAGTTTTCTTGCAACCCTTCCCCTCCTAGCATCACTCCCTCTCCTCCCTCCATTGCTTTTGTACAGTAGTGTCAGTAGCCTCTTAATCCTGTTATCTCTACGTATACAGACTGACACCAAGCTCACCAGAGCTGTAATCAACTACCCTATACACACAGACACACACACACAGACACACAGACACAGACACACACACACAGACACACACACACACACACACACAGTATGACCATGTTCCTCTCATACAAACTGTCTGTCTCTCTATGTCTCACTCACACACACACACACACACACACACACACACACACACACACACACACACACTGGCCCCATTCTCCATCTACTTTGTAATGCTGCTATTTTTGGTCTCTTACTATTTTGATCAGCCATATGCCCGCACGTTTCACGCACATCTCGGTCTGTCTATCACTCATCATTCAAGGCTGCTCTTCCCTATAAGATAGCTTGTCTCTGCCTGTCACTCCTCCCTCTCCTCACTTTTACTCCACATCTTCTTCTTTGTCCCATTTCCACCCCTGCATTTCTCTCTGTGTTGGCTGCACCAAGTTTTATATCTCTGCTTAATTATTCAAGTGGCTAATTTGTTTTTTTGGCTTAATGACCAGGCATAATTGTGACCCGTGAACAAATGAATAGGAACACTCTCCCTCCACACGTGCTTACAAAAGGCATCATTTTCTCAACTTTCCTTCTGATGTGTCTTTGTCGTTTTGTTCTTACCAGAGCAGCTTTTTTCGCCGGCTTTCTTCTGCACGCCTACGACACTTATTTGCAACAGTGCCAATTTTATGGGGTCATCACTTGTGTGTATCTTTCATTGTCACTTTATCCTTTTGTAAAAGCACTATGTGCGCAGCTCTTTTCTTGTGTGTACCTCCAATCTTTTCCTCCCCCTCTGTCGCTGCGTCTCAGTTCCGTAATTACAGCTCTGGACTCAAGCAGCGATGGTAAATGCTTTTCTATTCCCCTCTCTCCATCACTCTCCCTCAATCGCCATCGTTCTCTTTCTCTCACCAAGCAAATTACATCTTGGTTACTATAGAGACGTGTTTATTGAATGCTTTTTACCACACTTTCTTACTTCCCCTTAAGCCCCCATCGCCTCCCCTCTTTTTCTTCAACTCCACCTGTCGTTCTCTGCGTTTACTCTTTTCTTGCCCTCTTGTGTATTGACAGTCATCTGTGTCTATTCCTTGATTTCATTTTTCTCTTTTGTTGCCTGGGGAGCTGCTTCAACTTTTTTGGTGACAAATAGTTGCTATTTGTAAAGAAAAGATGAGAGCTGAGTATGTCAGATAGATTTTCAATGCAGCACTTGTGGCTATTGTTGTTGCCATGTACTACATGTAAGCAGATAAAGAGGCAAGGTCTCTTATTGTACTGATATGGCATGTGCTATCCATTACTATTGACTGTATAAGTGGCCCCCACTGAATACAACGCTCTGAGCAATCCAATTGTGCCTCTTCTTTCTCCTTACAGTGTCCCATCTGTGTTTCTTTGTTTCCTATCGGGTTTTTCTTCTCCTCTCCGTCTCTCTGTCCCTTTTTTTTGTTCAAAGACTCAGAGTCTGGTCTTATGTTCTGAATGCAAAACTGCAGATGTCTGCAAAGAGTAGGCAGCCAGGTCTAGCCATTTCAAACCTCTGTCATGATCATGAAATGTGGTTAAAAGATCAGGAAAAGGTGTGAACTTGTAAAGGGCTGTTTTCTGAACTTATGAGAAGCTTTTTGGAGATGTATAATTTTCACAGTAGCTCCTGTTTGGTTAATGTGTGGTTCTAAACTGACCACAGGTGTGAATATGAGTGTGGATTTTTCGATCTTAATTGGCCCTCCAATAGCCTGGCGACCTGTTTAGGGTTGTCCAGTGCTTCTCCAGCAACCCTGAATTGTGTAAGCGGTTAAGGAAATGGAGGCACTGATGGGTTTTTTTTCATAGGACAACAGTGATATAAAGCTTCAGTATGGTTCTCTTCAGTACTGTCCAAATAGAGAAAACAATACAAGGCAGCATGACTAATGTTTGAATAAATACTTTATGTAAAAAATCACATTGACAGAGATGATTTACGCTGATGATGTCCACACAGCATACAGTGTACACAGAAACAGTTAGATGTGTCAAATGCATTTACAGTATTGTTCCATTTAAGAGCTCCTGCTAGTCGTGACCACTTAACAGCGAGTCGGTATGCACAATACCAGGAACCACAGACCAAAGCAGTTTAATGGTCCCGAAATGTTGCGTTTTTGCTCCTGTCTTAAATCTGATCTGTGCTATTGCACAATGACTCAATAAGTAAGTCACTAGTGTCAGTTTGCCGGGTTTCATAAGAGACAGATGTGCCGCCTGCCACCAGACGAGGCAGACGGACAAACTTTAAGCTACAGCAGCAGCAGCAATGTGTGTTTGAGGTAACAGTAGAAGATATATGATCTCTCTAAAGGGGCCCTACTTCACCCAGCACTCTTACTTTGCAAGCACGTGATTCTCTTTGCACTCAATTCAAATGACAGCTAATCCTTGGACCCGGAGAACATAATAACAGCATTTGTACAAGTCGCAGTCCGCAACCAGCACTTTAAGATCTCAACATGTTTATATTTTATAATTTTTCTTGTTAATGTCAAAATATTTATTGATAATATAATTGTGAAGGGTTGCTGTAAGAGTTGGGAAAGCGAGGACCCCAACAGACTTTAGAATCACCACAGGCGATGGTGACTAATCTTCTTTTTTTAATGTAAATATGATTTATAGATAATGGAGTTTTTACAGTTTTCTTTGCATATAAAGTAGAAGATAAACATTCTGAGTAAGTGCTCTTCTTGCTTAACGTGAGTCACAAAAAGATGTTTCTACAGTTCAACATTTCTAGAGTTTGTGCAAGTATTGTTTTTGTAAGGATAACTTGATTTGATCAAGTGTAAATGCTACATTTGCAAAAATACATTTTATTAGCTTTAAAAAACATGAAAAAATCTATTCTGTAGTACGAGGTGCAACTTTTTAAATGTTTGATTGGATCCTAAAGCATTCACATAAGATGTCTTTCATTGCTAATAACAACTAAAAAACCCCAAATCATTTAATTGTAATTCAGTAACTGATTACACTTACGAGTAATCTGACCAAACCCTGATGATTAGTAAAGTCAGATGGAAGCACGAGGAGGAAACACACGGGTCGCTCTGCATATTCATCTGTCCTTATGTTCCCTCTGTTCACCAGTTCACTCGCTGCAGTTCTTTTTTTCCTCCCTCTCCTCCCTTTTTTGTGTGCCAGCAGTCATCCTTTCCCCCAACACCCCCACAATTTATCCTCTCCCTTTTTGTCCCCTACTGTACTCTTTCCCTCCCCGCTCCTCCTGCTCATCTCAGATGGATTGAGTGAACTCTCTGTAGCAAAATTAACTTTGAGATGAACGAGGCTATAGCTGTTTGTGTATGCAGTTTGATACTCTGCCAAAAAATGGAGTGAAGGTTATGTCTTGATCTATTTACTGCCAAGGCACTCCACTTTTAGGAGCTCCCACGGTTGATGCTGTGGTATCGCGAAACAAGCGATTCTCCTCAGTGCCAAAAAGACATTTCTCTTTAAATACAGCTGAAGTTGAGAGAGCAGGGTGGTGACTAAAGTGGCTGTCCCGTGACGATCTTTGGATGTCGTTAAAGCGTCCTTTTGGAGGACACAAGTCCCATACCGGATCAGTCTTGTGGTTCTGATGCAGGGAGTCTACCCAGACAGGACGGCCTAGTACACCGAATATTACGATTTTGTTAAACTGTAAATTGTTTAGTCTTTCTTTAATCATCAGCACAGAAGAGCTAAAATGCTGACTAAGTGCATATCTGCATCTAAGTAGATGCACGTTTGTAGATAAAACATAAGCTGTACAAACAAAATTGCTGTTTTCTTCCTTTCTTTTTCCCAGTTTTACGCCAATTTCTTGCTGTGTCACTGCCATTTGCAGTGTTCACAGCATTCTGTATTAAACACCAAATGTTTTTTCCAGTTTGTGTCTGTGTATGCAATCTCTGCCTGTCAGAGTGTGGTTTTTTGTGGGCAGGGATCTGATGGGGATTTGGCAGACATGCTCATGTGGTATAGGAACTAAAAGCAAGTTAATTGTTCCCTTAGGAAGCATTTCAAACAGGCCGGACCACTTAGAATTAGGGGCTGAAGATAGAAATGCAGATTTCTTTCCTTTCTCCCCCCCCCCATCAATGATTTTTTTCCCCCTGTGAGTTATTACTGCAGAATCAGACCCCAGCATTGTGTGTGTGAAGGACCGAGAGAGAGGGCGAGGGAGACTTTTGCATGTGCCAATATAATGTCTGCTTTCTGCTGGTCTTACATCACAACATAATGTCTGGCAGGTTTACATTGAACATCTGCAAACATTTAATCAAATGGGTGCATGTTTTGCAATTAACTTTACTATAGAGTGCACAGCCTGAAGCTAAGACTACCATGTGAGGCTGATCAGGTAGACGCGAACACCGGAAACAAAATGAAAAAGACTATTAACGCTCTGCTAACAGGTTTTTGTAACTCCCAGTACATTGGCTGATGGCTTATGATTTGAATTATTAATTGCTAGTTATTGTCTTATTACTCAAGGATGCAGATTCTCAGACTGCTCTTCCCCTCATCAGAAGACGGGTGAAAGTGATATCTTCTAATGATTGCCCTCTCGTTCTCATCGCACCCCCCCTCTCCCCTTGCTGCCTTTCAGTAAATGAGGGGAAAGTGATATGGTTCTCTAATGACCAGTGTGAATAATCACCATCTAAATAAAGTCTCTGTTTGGCACTAGAAATCTCCCACTTGGTCTCTGACTGGCTGTTTTCGGACACTCCTCAGCTCTCCATCGGGCCTTTCCATCCGTGTCTTTATGTGTTTCACACCTTTAACTCAGGTTTTTCCTGTTTTCACGCAGCGTGTCATGGTCAGAATTTTGTCCCGTCGTCATAAAAATATTCTTGTTAAAGTCTTTTTTTCATTTTTTGGAGGGGAGGGTGTCACATGCTTCCCCCCTGCCTCCAACCAGATGGTTCATTTTTTATGTGGTTGTCAGTTTTCACATCCTCAGTCCATTACAGCTGTTGGGTGTGTGTGCATATGTGTATTTTCCTCTGCACAGATCAGAGAGGAGCTCAAATTGACATCCATTTCAGCTGCACGTTTAGCTTTTATATCCTCAGCCGGCATGAACAGTGAGAGGAACCGGAAGACATGAAAGAGCAGGAGAGCGCTGGGGAGATAAAAGGAAAGCACTAGAAAAACCTTGCTGTCTGTCCGCACATTTATTTTGTGCTTGCTAAAGTTCTTCTTCGCGCACATTCTCCCTCTCTTCGTTGGGGTGAGGAGGAGCTGAGTTATTAAAACGCCAACCTTTCCAACAAGAGGCAATAAATCAAACTAAATATCCAGGGGAGAGAGGAGAGAGAGAGAGAGACAGAAAAGCAGAGAGAAAACATGGAAATGAAAAATAGGGAATGTAAAAAGTCTAGGAGGGGGATTTGATGAGCAGAAGGCTTGGGAAAGTGGGAGAAGAGACGCAATGAGAGAGGGGTATTATAAATTGATGTAAGGGATGAGAGAAGAATAACGTAGCGGGGAAAATAATGAGAGTCTCATCCTGCTGGTCTGAAGCTCGCCTCTGCCTCATCCACTTTGATTACAGTCAGACAAGCCAGCCAATCAGGGTTAATTTCCCATCACTGCAAATCAGTCGGTAGGTGACTGGTTTTCAAGGCAACCACAAATATTTCCCCTGGTTAGCGACAAATGTGCTGATAAGCTGATGAATGAAGAGGTGGATGCTTAAAAGTGAGTTGGAGGTTGTCAGGCCTTGCTGCATGATGATGATTGTGAACTGATGCTTATTGAGGAGTTGGAGAAACCAGGAACATGAAAGCCAAAAGGCAATGAAAGTACACATCCACAATCTGGCCGTTCTGATGGACCACAGCTCAGAGATTGCAATTAATGTTTGTCTTTTGAATAAACTTTTTTTTCTTAAAAAACACAGATTGCCTCAATGCAACCTGCAGTTTCACTTAGAGTTTCCTTTTGTTTAGGACTATAGGATAAGAACGTCCATAAGCAATTTCAATTTACTGGATGATCACATGAATTACCTTACGATATAATATGTATAAACTTGAGAATGAGAGTTAGACACAGAATGACAAAGAGAAAAAGGTTTTAAAGTGTTTGATAGTGTTTTAAGAGCAAAAATTAAGTTCTCGCCAAAGGGAAAAAAGTGACGTTGCCACAGAACCAGTAAATCATGTCAGAGCATCTTACAAGCCTGGAGGAGAATTCAGTGGTTTCCCATCAACTTTCTGACTCCTGAGTTGTTGTTTTCTCTTGTATTGTTTTATATTCAAATGTTAAAATACAGATGCAGAGAGGTCTCGAAACAACGATTTGGACTTAGTAACTGACTGAACCTCTTTTGGGTCAGATTCTGGCCACTCCAAACAACTTTCAATCTGCAGTTTTCAACTTACTTAATATTTAGGGTCGTTGACATGCTCCATCACCCAGCGTTTACTAAGCTTCATTTGGTAAACAGCTGTTATGTGACGATATTTTCCCCTTGCTGATGGACAGCTGTTCAGGTCCAGAGACAGATGTACTTAAACATAGTTGTTGTTTTTTTAGTTTTTTATTGAAAAGCAGTATCTCCCTTTGTGATGTCCTACCACGAAACTATGCAAGTAAATGGGTGGGTGGATGTTGTCTATCTCCACTGAATGCTTTAAGCATTTAGCTGTTACTTTGGGGGGCTTTTTCACTTCAGTGAGCAGTTCGAGTTTTGCTGTATATGGGGATCTTCGTTCAAAGGCAGACAGCAGCAGCAACACTGGGCCACTTAGCGTTTATCACTGATATAAAGTCTGTTTAAGTGGGGATGGATCCTTGTCAAATCTCTTTACCTTGTTACTTTGTAACACCTTCCAGCAAATGTGTCAAAGACTCCAGGTTTGCCAACTCCTGACACAATTATCGTTTTTCCCAGCCAAAACTGAATGTTTGAACAAAATCACATATTAACACCAACAACAACAAAAAATCTATAATTGGCATGATAATAATCAAATCTATTTTCTTTTCTTGGATCCTTTCATTTCCATTTTCCTTTTTTACATGTTCCTCATCTAATATACTAAATAAGGCACATGGTACAGTATGGATCAAAAACAAGTCACTCAATAGGGTATTAAACTATGTACCCACTATCCCGTCTCTCCATCTCCAGCTTGGCTTCTTGTCTTTTTTTCCCTGGGCCACTGGCATCTTGTATACTTCCTCTTTCACTCTTTCTGCTATACTTGTGTCACAAATCACCACTGACACTCATCTCCACCCACTCCAGCCTGCCTACACTCCTGTCTTCACCCCTCTTGTGCACTGTCTGCTGCTTTGGATGGTTGACTCCAGGTATTTAAACTCATCCACCTTCACTACCTCTACTCCTCGCAGCGTCGCTGTTAAACTCATCAATATAAACGGGAAAACGGAGGGGAATACTATGAAGCAAGTGGTACACAATTCAGTTCAGTTCAATTCAACTTTATTTATATACCACCAAATCACAACAATTGCTGAAAGCCAGGTTTTCATTGCGCAACTGTCTTGACAGGTAAGAGATTCCCATTATCACGACACTGATTAGCAACTCTTAACCCCGGTTGTCAGCTTCAGGGTCTGAGCATGCTCACATGAAATGGGGTGTTTGACTTGTCATCTGACTCTCCTTCTGCAGAAAAATGGTTCAACCGAACAACACCCACTCCAATCTAAGCCGTTATCAGAGGAAAGGTGACACAGATCTATAAAATACAACACTTATGCTGTAAATAAAACTAATAATTCATTTTGTGATTTAAACACAAGCACACAGAATGGTAAACTCAATATTTTAACTGAGATATATGTTTATTATGTATTTATTTTACAACTTGGAGCACTCTTGATGTTGTTGATTTCTAATGTGACAGCCTGACATGGTCCCATAGCCTAATAGAGAAGATCAGATAAAATCACAGCCTATGAATGCTGCTGTTTTCTAAAAGCTTAATTTTCAGCTGTGTAAAACAGACACAGCAGTGGATTAGGAGGACAAGAACGTACACATTTTCTGCATTTTGAAAAGAATGCATGAAAATTCCAGTGAGAATGCTTTACTTTAAAATTTACAGCAGCTTCATTCAGTGAGTATAAGCTCTACAGGTTGCATACATACTCCCCCAGAAGAGACTTTATATCCCACTTAAAGGCACGCTTTAAATAAAAGAATCAGTGAAAAATGAGATGCTTCCAGCAGATGTTAAGCAGACACTCTAAACGTAATCTGCTTTGGACCATTTGTTCAGCATAAGTTACCATAGTGCTCCAGCCAGTGACACTGAAACCTCTGATTTAAGGCTCAACATACCTGGCTAACTCATTAATCTCGTCTCACAGTGCACCCTTTTTGCACAATCTGGCAAGAGAGAACCGAGAAGACTAATGACTAACAGGAAATGTGGCAGACTAAACACAGGTGAGACTAATGAGGGCGAAGCGTACAATCACAAAGGAGGGAAAAGAAACAGACAAGACTCAAAAACTGACACTATAAACAGAATATGAATGACAAAATAAAATAAGAAATAGCTAAACACAAACCCAACATCATGCCAAATGTCAGAATGTGCTGCTTTTATGTTTAACAGTGCAGTAAAAATTTAATTGATCTGAATTTTTCAAATACTGGTCAGATTTAAAACCCAAAATCTCGACTGCATTTTATTCCCTTTTTAAAAACTACTTTAGATGTGAACACTGGACAAAAAAAAACCAAGAATCCGCAGATGAATCCATAACTCAGATAATTGCCATCTGTAGCAAAGCTATGTTTAAAAACCCCCAAAACTGACTGTTCTTTTCATTACTATTATTACATTCTGAATCATTATTCTTGCTTTGAAAACATGCTTTGGCAATATCGCGCTTAATTGAAATGAAATTTACGAGCTGCAGTACAGAGAAGACAGAGGACAGAGGAGACAGTGTTAGCCTGACATTGAGAGAGCTTTGAGGTTAAATGGTTAAATGGTCCAGGCCCTTAAGTGCCCCCACCCCACCTCCTTCATCTCATCCTCCCTTCGTCTTCCCCATTTCTCTTTAGATGCCTAATATAAGGAGAAAGACATCAATCATAACTCAGCCACAAACACACACTGAGAAGCACACACGCACACACACGCGCACACGCTTATCCCAATCTACATGTATATTATGTAGTATTCACAGATGGACACTGCACTGTGCTTGTGTGTGCATTTTAGAGATTCCAGAGACTTCCAGGGTAATAGAGAGATTCAGAAAGCGTGAAAGAGAGATGGAGCAATAAAGAGTAACTCTCTTGCTCCCACTCCTACATCTTTACCCCCAGCGGACCTCAAAATATTGGCTGTATTCCACTGCAGGTTTTTTTTTAAAGAAAGCAATTATTATCTGCCAAGTTTGAGGATAATTATGCAAGTTTTAAGGGCATTGTTTAGTTCTGTTAGTCTAGCTATAATGTACGAAAATAGATTTTAGGAATCACCCTGCTGAGATCAAAGTTAAAGTATTGTGATAAAAACGAGAGCAGCTGATCATAACAGTGCATTACAAATGGAACAAGACTGTTTTTCTGCCTACGGTTCGTTGATATGTAATTTACCTCATCATCCGCCTAAAAGAAAACAGTTCAGTAGGAACAGGATCTACTTAGTTTAATAGTAATCCAGCGTGCCTGTTTTAAAAACATCCACTTTGAGAAACTGACTTCAGTCCTTATTAAATGTTAATGCTTTTTTTTTTTTAACTTAATGTCTGCTGTCAACAGTCAGAGCAATTAAAATCAGGAAAAACTGCAGGTTCTCAGGCTGGAGTTGACCCTTGGAAACAGACAGTGACGTCATGTAGCTGCTGCGAGCGTGGAAAACAACTGTTAGTGCACGAAAACAAGATAATGAGTAATAGAAAAGCATAGAGAGATCATTTAGAGAGAATATTAGCCTCAGACCGCGGATTGACTATTGTTTGCCGTTTTGTGCTTTTAAAGGTTTTTATTTTCATTATTTAAAAATATTAAATCGCACATTTTGATGTAGTATTCATGCCAGCGGAATTTAAATGTAGTAGATGGCCTTTTCCTGTGAATATGTGCGTGGTTCCTTTCTCTTCAGGATATAAATTGTTCTTCGTGCTGAAGGATGTGGAAAAGATGTGGGAAATCACCTTATATTAATAAATGGCTTTTCATTAATGAATGGACTTAGTTCAGCTCTGCGCTTGGAGTGCTTACACCCACGCACAAACACACACTTCTACACGCACACAAAAGTCATACGCAGAAGGTAGCTTGCACTATGTGCTGCTACTAATTGAATCACGTATTACATTTCCTGGAGGATTAGCTTAGTCTGAGAAACTGGTGACTGCATGGGCTGCAGGACACTTGGTGTTTGTGCATCTGTTTGTATTCTGTATATTCACTGGGACGGAGAACCTTTATATCAGTTATTCATCTTGTCTGCTGCTCAATCAGATACTCAAGAACCCATCTCTCCCTCTTTCTCACCTGCAGGGATTACAGGAGGTGCAGTGATGGGACACACTAAGCTGGTTTCACAGTAAATTAGCATGCTGCTGTTGTGCTGGCCAGGAGGAATTATGAATGTGCCGCAATGGTTCCTGATGGAAGAAAGAGGCCGGGTGACGCACAAAGTGCTGGTTTTACTGGGTGATTTGCTGTTGCAAAAGCTGACTGTTAAGGGATTCCAACCTTCCAGACCTATAGGGGTCACATAAATTATCTATCCATCTATCTATCTATCTATCTATCTATCTATCTATATATATATATATATATATATATATATATATATATATATATATATATATATATATATATTAGGGGTGCAACGATACACAAAATTCACGGTTCGGTTCGGTTCGATACTTTGGTGTCACGGTTCGATATTTTTTCGATACAAAAAAAATGTTCATGCCTTTTTAATTTGTCATTTATTAAAATTATAAATATATATTTTAACTCAAAAGTACAGTTTTTAAATTTAACCCTAACCCTTGTGCGTGTTTTTTATTTTGACAGCGAATGCGCACCTGCGGACCACTTATGTGCAGCCCTGGTTATTTAGCTCATCATATTGCAGCCACAGAAATTATTTTGTCCATGAAACCATAAAGCTGCACTTTCTTTTTGCCTTATAGTCTGATTTGTCATAACTTCTCCGTTTTGTGGTAAGCTTTTCTTTGGCTGTCACTTCTTCACCCTGACCTGTCTTATTTGGCTCAGCAGAACTAAAATATATATCTGTCTGTGAAGGTTCTCAGTCATCCAGGTCATCGTAGTCAAATATAAATCCTGCTGCTTTTACACACGGACTCACATAAGCTCAGCGATTCTCTGCGCGATCAACCTCTCACATGTTTAAGCTTGCTGCGTCATGTTTGCATAGTAAGCTAACGATTAATAAGACGATGTCAGAGGAATTGGTGCACAAATTATCATCACTCACAGATCAGTGCTGTCGCTCTCTATACACAGTTCGCACGATTGCAAAGTGAAAGCAAAAAAACAAGCGCAAATTCAAACGCGATTTCAATATGTCACATATTGACAGTGGCTCACCGATGCCAATGACATAATTACCCAGCTACATTTCCGAAAGAATGCAGAAGCATTGACATATATTTTTCCTTCTTACAATAGCCCGACGGGCAGGGAAGAGATAGATTTTGGTAGCCCGACTGAAAAAATCGCTAGCTCCGGGACGTCGGGCTAGCGATATTGCGAGCCCTGTATCTGATTGAGGAATCACTCATCTTTGGAAAAGAGAGTTTATTACAGAGAAATGTCTCTTTCCAAAATAAAAGCTATACTATCCGCTTCTTCTGGGCTATATTCTCAGCAGCATAAGGAGAATCATGTGCTAACAGCTGTCTAAATGACTCGGCTAAAGTTAGTAGCATGCTTGCTTTTTTTTGTCTGCTTCCACTTGTCTTTGCACTACGTTGATGTCGGCGTAAATGTGCAGTCATATTCGTTGTGTTCCCGCTAGTGCTTTCAGGTTAATCTCGTTGAAATGACCTTAACGCCACAACACGGCAAATCTCCGTTAACGAGCTACCGCCGATCACTCCGTGCATGGGGCTAGACGGCCAACACGTTAACGAGCTAACTGCGCTAACACACTAGTTCACACCAATGTAATTGAGCATTGCATGGCACATTCAACATACTGTTTTACTTTAGTCCATGACTCGCTTACCTTCAGGGTCATACGTCACATGAAAACCAAAATAATTCCAAACGCCAGATCTGAATGAGGTTCAATTTGCCTGTTGCAAGGAGAGCTTAACTTCTGTCTCGCTAGCTTGCCCTGCGCTCTTCCTTCTGACTATGCTGTCTGTGTTGAGCGCTCAGTGGATCTGCGCTCGACAGTGCAGCCTAGGCGGAGTAGTCGAACACAGATTCACTGAGCGCTCAACACAGACAGCATCGTCAGAAGGAAAATTGATAAAATAAATTACAAATGTTGTATTGTTCGATACATATGCGTACCGAACCGAAAGCACTGTATCGAACGGTTCAATATCGATACGAATATCGTTGCACCCCTAATATATATATATATATATATATATATATATATATATATATATATATATATATATATATATACACACACTACTCTGCCAGGAAGTATGAAACAATTATAGAATAATATGAACTTTTTTAGAGGCTAGAACATAAGGAGTTGGGAGCAGCTTTTGACAGATTGGTTTTAGGTTTAAATCTGGATGTTAAGAGAGGCCAGTAGATGGAAATCTCTCACTCAAGCTGATCTACTCTACGATGATCTATATATAAATACAGTTCCTATTTTGAATCTACTGTTTGGCTGGCACATTTCTGTGTGGGTATTATTTATGTTTCTTCTGCGACTGTGTGGGTTTCCTCCCGCAGTTAGGTCAATTGGTGTTTCTGAGGGATGTGCGAGAGTGTCTGTCTCTCTGTGGTAACCCTGTGGTGGACTGGCGCTCACACTGTCCAGGAGGTGCTCCTGTGCCCTATGACAGCTGTGATAGACTCCAGCTGTCCAACTACCTGTCACTAAGTCAGGAAAGTGGTGATGGATGGATGCAGAGAGTTAGATGAAAAACTGATACCACTTCTGCTCGGTGAAATACAGGTATACCAAATTCCACTTACCAGAGGAAATGGGGTCGGCATTACAGTAGCCCTGTTTTTACCCTGTGGTAGTTCAAGCTAGCAGCTGTTGTCTCCAGCTTAATGCTAACAGTACAGATGTGATTCACGCATCTTACTTCCAGAAAGCAAAGTGGGACTGTTTCCCCAAATGATAGGCTATTTATTTGCGATGCAGAACGTCATTGTCAAGAATACTGAAATTCCTCCCCTCTTGGTCTCTGTAACGAGACCTGACACTGCCTCACGTCACCAAATGTTTGTCTACCTTTTGTTTTGTTCATATTATACATTACATTTTGCTGCACCGAGCCTATACTAATAGATGAATTTAAACACTTTAAAAAAAAAAATAAAGGTGTAGCTGGTACATTGCCATGCTAGTATTCTGGGGTCACCTAGGCTTGATGGGCAGGTGGTCAGTAGCTTGTTAGCAGGCTCCAGCTGTGAGCACACTGTGACCTTTGACCTGAGTTTGGAGCTTCAAACAGTTGGGAGCTCTCTGTTCTGTTTTCTCTCTCTGTCTCTGAACCTGCTCGTGTAAAGTTTGGGTTTGGGTCAGAGGTCAGGGAGTGAGAAGTAAATAATAATATGGTAAATATTCACACAGAGAGCAATATTACAATATTTATGTTTGATGGTGCTATCCTGGCTGGTGTGTGCTCACCACTGCTTTAGTTAAACAGATTATGGAAACTGCTGCCTCACTTCAACAAAATACTGCTGTATCATTACAGTGGATGATACAGCATTATTTTGTTATTTATTTCATGTATAAGCTACAGATCTCTTGTTGAGTCACTGATGTGTGTGTGTGTGTGTGTGTGTGTGTGTGTGTGTGTGTGTGTGTGTGTGTGTGTGTGTGTGTGTGTGTGTGTAAATACTGCTGTGTCTGTCTGTTACTACAATTAGCTGCAATGGGATGATCTCTAATAATCTTTTTTCTGTTCTCACCAGGATAAAACAAAAGACGATGTATATTTTTAAGCACTATAATGTCCTTTATATTGATTAAAACATTGCAAATTGTTAAATGTAGACAAACTATGAGGTGGTAGGATCTACATAAAGGAAATATACACTCATTGGCCAATTTAATAGGTACTGATCAACTACTTATTAATGCAAATATTTAATCAGCCACTTAAAAGGCAGCAATTGAATGGATTTGAGCACATAGACATGTTAAAAACTACCCGCTGGAGTTCAAACTGAGCATGAGAATGAGAAAGGTGATTTAAGGGAATTTGAATGTGGCATCAGACAGACTGGCCTCAGTATTTCATGAGCTGCTGATGTACTGGGATTTTCTTGCAAACCATCACTGAGGTTTAAAGAGAATGGCCCAAAGAAGTGAAAACTCCTTGCTGATGCAAGAGGTCAGATGAGAATGGTCACAGGAATGCAATAACCATTTGTTACAACCAAGATATGCAGAAGAGCATCTCTGAACCCACATCTCGTCAAAACTTGAAGCACGTGGGTTACAGCACTGCCCCTCCTGTTACCTAAGAACAGGAACATTTTGAAAACCAAAATTGTACAACAGAAGATTGGGGAAACTGTTGCCTGGTCTGATGAGTCTTTCTGCTATGACATTTTTGTTACCGTCAGAATTTGGCGTAAACAACATGAAACCAACATCCTTCCTTGTATCAGTGGTTCATGCTGCTGTGCTGATGTAATAATGTGGGAGATTTTGTTGCCATACTTGGGGGCCTTTAATACAAAGTGAGCAAATGCCATAATCTCCCCAAATATTGTTGCTGACCATGTCCATCTTTATGATCACAGTGTTGCAATAATTGGATGGCTGCTTCCAGGAGGCTCTGGTTCCTTGAACACGGCAATGGGTTCACTGTACTCAAATGTATTCCACAGTCACTAGATCTCATCCAGCAGAGCACCTTTGGTATATGGTCAAATGAAAAGCTCTCATCATAGATGCGAAGTCAACAATTCTGCAGCAGCTGTGGTGATACTGTTGTGTCAGTAGGGATGGGTATCGTTTAGGTTTTATCCGATACCGGTGCCAAATCGGTACTTTTGAAACGGTGCCGGTGCTCAAACGGTGCTCAAACCGGTGCTTAAAGAATGGAGAACACAAAATTGGTCCAAAAACCTCTCATGTTCAGCTGGTTTTTGTAAAAAGATAACAATGTTAGCCTTTTCTGCAGCTATGGGGCATATATGGTATCACTCTTGGCTGGAAGCAGTGCTTAAACAATGGAAAAAACACAAACTTTGTCCAAAAACCTCTCATGTTTAACTGTTTTCCACTTTTTCTTTGGTCATTTTAGCCTTTTTGGCCAGGGTGAAGGGAGTATCTGCCATCAAACAAGAAGACAGCCGCATGTAGCTATGATGATGTTTGCTAGTTCGCCTTACATGCATTAATGTAATAACGTGGTTAGCCTACTCAACGTAAATTACACACGAACAACATTAAGCTACTCAGGCAGAGAAGAACGGCTGCTGCTGCCATCATCATCCGTCATCATTTCTGCTACACTGGCAGGGCTAGGGGCCAGGACTCTCCTCTTCGTGTTTTTGGGGGATGTTGCATAACAGGCAACCCACCCGCAGTAGATGCGCTCGGTATGAGGTCTCGCAGCAAGCTATCAAATACGGCGTATTTCTGGGCTTTTAAAAAAACGCTATGCGTCGCCAGGTGTTTCATAGGATTTGAGGTGTTACCTCCTTTGACAGTATCACAGTATCAGCTTGAAGCACTTGTTGCAGGCTGCTGAGTTTGCATATTTTGCTGTGAAGTACAGCCAGACTTTTGACCGCTTCGCCTTGGACATTTTTAATCTGTAGCTCTGCTCTACAAGAACGTACGTACCTGGGCCCGCCTACTATCCTCGGAAACGTAAAATGATTGGCTAGAAGTGTATCACAGCTCAGGAAAAAAAAGCACCGAAATAAAGCACCGAAATGTGCGCTGCTTTTCGGTCTGGTTACTACCGTTTATGTCAGAACCGGTGCCATCATGGCACCGGACACCGGTACCCATCCCTATGTGTCAGTGTGGACCAAAATCTCAGAGGATTGTTTCCAGCACCTTTTGGAAAGCATTAAGGCATTTCTGATGACATAAAGGGCTTCCAGGCCAATATCAGCAAGGTGTGCCTAATAAATTGACGAATGTATGTTTTTTCAATGAAAACATAAAAACATAAACATTACTTTTTTAATCTTAAAACAAGGCAAGGTCAAGTTTTCAGTCATTTGTCAGTGCTTACTTATACATTTATAATAGAAACTTGATTGTTAACTCCCAAACCAATCATTCCAAAGCTTCCAGTAGTTATCAGATTAACAACATTGTGGATCTTTTATTGAAAACCGTTAGTTTCCATTAGTGTATTAAAACAAAATAGTTAGAATAAAGAAACAGAATGACGATGATTTTTATTTATGTGGTGAAAAAATGGTCACCTAATGGTTGAGTTAAATAAAAATAATGGGCTATGGTATTCCCATTATAGGAATCATGGAATTAAAAAGCTTTTCAGATGTGCTGAAATGTTTATAGTGTCTGATGTTGGAGACACTTACACATGGCAACAAAAAGAGATGATATATGAGACGCCAAATGTATTATGAAAACCTTGAAATGAGGTAACTAAATGCTCTCTGTGATAGATTATTGATGGCTGGCATGTCATCTCTTTTCTTCTGCCATGCTGGAGTCAGTGAGTAAATCCTGGAAGTAACAGCTCTGAGTAACTGTGTAGATAACTGGTCAAATATGTGAAGACACTGAATACTTGGCTTATTTAAGTACTGCTGCAAATGCTTCCACTGTGACTGCACTCTGGATATAATATAATTTTGCGACATGCAAAAGAGTGCCAGAAGCCAGAACTGGCATGGACCACCCTCAGCTCAATTCACACTTATCCCTCATTATTCCATCCATCCCTGTGGTCTCACGAGGGGACAGTGGTGCAGACGACAACACTGAGGAGCTGATTTGCTCCTCAGTTAGAAAAGAATGAAAGATGAGTCAGAGGAGGACACTGAAACGATGAAGAGGACAAGAGTGGTGTTCACAGGCTGTGTAAAAACAAGAGAGACAGAGGGAAGAGGAAAGAAAACAAGATCAGAAGAGGTAAGTAGTTTACAGTGGTGTGTATACAGTGTGTAGGAGGAGTGCAGCAGGAGTAGGAAGAGTAGAAGAGGCATTGACTGGCTTGGCAAGACAATAAAAATAGTGCTGACATGGTACAGTTAATGTGTGTGTGTGTGTGTGTGTGTGTGTGTGTGTGTGTGTGTGTGTGTGTGTGTGTGTGTGTGTGTGTGTGTGTGTGTGTGTGTGTGTTTGTCAGCAAGTAACAGGGAAGTGGGAGAGTAGAAATGAAATCCTTCCCGGAGCAGTGATTTAAAAAAGAAAAGAAAAGAAGGAATTACGTGAAAACAAAGAATAGAAGTCCGACTGAAGAAAGAGGATAGCACAGGTTGCTTCGATTATGATTCCAGGTGTTAAATGGCACCTATTTAGTTAACTGCTGACAGGATCGATAGGGAAAAATTGAGAAGGGTAGGGAAGATGGAGGGAGGGAAAGTGGCAGAGGAGGATTGGAGACGGTGGGGGCAGCAGGGAGGACTGTGAGAGGAAATATGGTTGCCATGCAAAAGCAATGGAGAACAGAGGTAAAGGAGGGAGAAAAGAGGGATGGAGGGTTGAGATGATGGATGTGCTGCTCTCGTTTTGTGCCCCCTAACGAAGACTCTAATTAGTGTTTGTGTAATTCCACACTGTCTCCTCCGCCTGCTCATCTTAATTAACTACATTCATCTTCCCCTCCCTCCCTCCATCCCTTTTTCTCATCCTCCCTCCCTCTGCCCTCCTAAAATAACATACTGACTGTCTGAACCCCACCTGGACCAGACCTGCTTTTACTTACTCACTATCTCGCTTCCCCTCCCCTCCCTTCCTTTTCTGCCACCCGCTTTTATTCCCCCTTTCTTTCCATCCTTTTCTTTTGCTGCATGTCTTCTTCTTCTGTCTGATGTCTTTCTGCCCACCTCACCTTGAAAATACTCTGTAGTCCTCTTTTCTTTTTTTAATGCTCTGTCTCTCTTGTGGCTGACTCTGTTAGTGCTTGGCTAGTGTAAAAGCCTGCCCACCCCCGTGAGTCTCCAGGGCCATGTATTGTGACGGGCCATTTAGTCCCCCTGGTCATTAATTTCATCAATAGGCTCAAGAAGTAGCAGCGACAGAACCAGAGGTACATGGCTACTCTAAGTGACTCATACATTAAAGTCGACTGACATCTCCCTGACCAAAACAACTAGCCAAATTCAGCAGCAACTGTAAAACAAATTGGGGATGACACGAGGGAACCAAAGCAAGGAAACAAGCTAAAAGGAGTCACATAAATGATTTCAGTGGCTCCAGCTCTGCTTCAGCGGCGTGAGGACCATTTGAGTTTAGGGGACAGTTACAGAACTTGCAATGGCAGTCAGAGGAGAGGCAGAGACAGAAGGGGGTGTGTGAAGTGCATTTACAGATGGAGATGACAGGGCTGTTGATGACTGGTCTGTATTGTGTTATTGTAGAGAGCAGCGGACGGATCGGAGTACCTGCCATCATTTAGCTCCACAGTCTGAAATGGCTTTCCCGCTTTCAGCCTTTCAGCAGTCAGTCAGTGTGACAAAGGACTGCTGGGAGTCAGAGCCTGCATTTCACAAAATCCAATCTCATCTCTGCGCATACACATGAACACAAATGAACACACCAGTGCCCTGGCAGACTTGCATACAGAGTGGTGAATATTCTGCCCACACCTTTCGCACAAACCCAGTCAGACATTCTGCCATACAGGGACCTTAGCACTCACTGTTGCACAAATCAGGTGTCATTCAAAGTCACTGCAAGAGATGGAAAAAACTGTATTTATGTTTTCTGTACTGTGCATGTGTGTGTTTGCATATGTTTGTGTATATGGATGTTGTGGATGCAGCATGTTTGCTGAGAGCAGCAGAAATTGTTTTATTATCCTCTTTGGTGGAGACACCCAAAACCCACTTACATCCATAATGCACCATCACAACCCAGAATGTATTTCATCCTTTAAATTTGCCGGCAGCCATATAGGCATCACACTTTCTAAATCCAGACAAGACACACACACACAAACACAAATGGATAACCCACACACATGCCGCATTGATAGCCATTACAAGCTAATAGGTCCCACCTCCCGCTGAGGGTCAGAGGTTAATCTGCGCTTTTTCACAGCAGTCGAGCAGAGGAAAGGGATGGAAAGGAAGAGAGCGTTGGGGAAATAAAGGCTGACAGAGGAAAGAGGAAGCCAAGCAATGAGGCAACAGAGATAGCTGAAATAAGGGGATTGAGATAGAATAACAAAGAGGAAGCTACAGGCAAGAGAAAAAAATGGAGATACAGAGGAAGAAAGGAAAGAGACAGAAAGCAACAGATACAGGCCCGGATGACACAGAGTGTCCACCATGATGGCCTGGATAGAAGAAAAAAAACATCTCCCCACAGTTCTTTCAACTTCCTGCACATTTATGATGCCACCATCAGATGCACCAGGAAGCTGTCCTTCAGGGTGGAAGGTGCCTTTCGGCATTGATCTTAGATAAGCTTAGCCACTGGAATACCTAACCTTTAACAATAAAAGGAAAATGCAAATCTGACCTTAGATGACAGTGTATGTTAAAGCTCTTCCCACTCACCTAATCTGGGTGCCCACTGAGCTCGGCATCACCTGTGCTGCTGCTGTGGCTGATGAAATGTAGATGTTACAAAGAACGGGTGGCAGCTGGCTTTTTCAACCTGCACCTGTTCATTTTCTGTGCACGTGTGTGTATGTGTGTGTGTGTGTGGGGTGGGGTGGGGGGTGGGGTGGGGGGGCATGCGTGTCTGTCTAGGAGAAGGGGTTTTGTTGTTTATGTCTTTCTGTATGTGTATGTGCGTCCGTGCCTGTTGTCTTCAGTGTTTCTGTGTTGTCTGCAGAAGTACACAGTACTGAGACTTCTGATATATGAGGCGTCAGGAGCGTTTGTCTAAATAGCCCCAAAGCTGCAGTTGCCCTTACACTTACCCTGCAGTACTGGACATTCACTTTAACTGGAACCTAACAGAACCTTGTGCTGAATGACAAATTCATGAATTTATCTGCATTTTAAAAAAGAACGTTTGTGGAAAAGAAAGATTTCACAGGACTCTTTGCAGTCCATGACTCACTAGCTTGTAGAACCATCTTTAGCAGTAATAACTTAAAGTAATCATTTTCTGTGTGACTTTGCCTCACATCGTTGTGGAGTAAATTTGATCTACTCTTCTTTAAAAGGCTTTGTGGGCATTTACTTATTCACAGTTCTCCTAAGGTCCTGGCACTGAACCACTGAAGCACCTTGAGTCATTTCTTTTTCAGCCATTCTGTTGTAAATTTGCTGTACTTGGGACCATTGTCCTGCTACATGACACAGTTTTTCCAAGATTTAGCTGTTGGACAAATGGCCTCATGTTTGACTGTAAAATACTTTGGTAAACAGAGGAGTTTACAGTTGAGTGAATGACTGCAAGGTCAGCAAAACGAGCCCAAATCATCACCCCCTCCACCACTGTGCTGTATTAATTAATTAATTTTCTCAAATAAGGCAAACCTCTCCATTTTGGTCTCAAAGGTTTCAACTTGTTCCCAAATTCTCGAGTTTTGTTCAGATGCAGATTTTTAAACTGAAGCCATGCTGCCATGATTAATTTTACAGAAACTAGGCTTCCTACTGGCAACCCTTCTGAACAAGACATACTCATTCAGTCTTTCTCTAATTGTACTGTCATGAACTTTAACACCTGAATGCTCAAGATCAGAAAACTCCCAAAACTTCTGCTTTTGTAGAGGGGATCACACCTTCCAATGATCAGTCAACCAAGTGCATTTGATTAGCACTGCTCTTACCCTAGTCACTGCCATGGAAGAAGTAATGATGCTCTTTTTCATAGGGCTGCGAGGATTAATATTAAATTGCTTATGCTATTACTTTGGGACACCTATATCAAAAGAAGATGTAAATACATTGACTTAATTGAGTTAATTTGGGCAATTAACCCCAAAATAAACCTTAATTCAAAGTTAACTAACACATACTCATTTAGACTACTTTCCTTTATTTGTTTTAACTTTTATTTTGAACTCTTTAAACTTTGGTCATCTTGTATCCTTTCTGCTCGGTTCATCACGCACAGATGTTGCACCACAATGACTACACTGATTCCTTTCATTTGAATGGATGGTGCTCAAAGACCATGAAAGTCTAATCCAATGAGCGCCATTACTTTGCTGTGGTGTGGTCTATCACAGTTTTGCTGCTCTATGATTGTAAGTCCATTCTTTTACTAAAACAAATATTTCAACTTGTTTTGAACTGTTAAATTAAAAAGTATATACTGTGAACTATGAAATTATACCAGCTTCTCTTTTTAGGGAAGTAATTATATGAGTGAATATCTGTTTTACTTATTTCATTTGGCATTCGATTCTTTTATAAAATCCTGGCAAGTAATGTGTATTTGACTAACATGTTGCATGCAGACAGCGGAGGCCTTTGTACAGTTTTAAAATGGTTATGCTATAGAAAAGGTAAGCTCAGTACATCTGCAGTAATTGCTGCATCTCTCCTTCCTCCTTTTCTTGCTTCTTTATCTACAGTGAGCCCATCGTTCTCTTCAGTGACGCACCCTATCTGATTTATGTCAAGATCCTTGCTTTAAGAAAAAAATGCAGAGTAAGTGACTGCACGAATGTGTGAGCGTGATAGTGAGAGAGACAGGGAGGGCGGGAAGAGAGATCTGCCATTGTGCTCGCTCTCTCTATGCGTGAGATGCTGGTTAGATATTTGCATGAAGGCTGTCGTTAAAATGATACACCTCTTAGCCTCGGCTGAAAATCAAGATTCCCTGAAGGCGCTGCATCAATTAAAAATTACAATTATTTATCCAAAGTGAGACATAATCTCGACACTCGACTCTAAATGACAGAAACAGCGTGAGCGTTTACTCATCGCTGGAGTGTTGATTGCCGTGTGTTTGCATGTGTGTCTGGATGCCAGGGTGTAGCATCTTCTGAAGCCAACTAAACTTCTTCCGACTTTTCTAAACGGATCTCTCGCGTTCTTTTTCTTTTTTCTCCTCTAAGAAATCTATCAAGAGTGATTCCCTGCATTAAAATAGCACGTGAAACAGGAACCTCAGCATTCCAGTTTTTTTGGATTAGCGCCAGTCTCTTCTCATTGAAATTTGGGATCATCCCTCTCTCAGCTACTGACACTGACTTCTGATGATGTGGAAGTTAAATAAATAAAATCATTTCTCCATGGTAATTTTCGTCAAACCTGCCAAACGCAGCCTAAATATTTGACATGGAAGGGGAGAAGATCAGTGAGAAGTGAGATCAAAGGATGTGGGAGTGGGGTGTGCGCGCGCGCGCGTGTGTGTGTGGGGTGGGGGTGCATGCGTGCCAGTGCGTATGGGCGCTTGAGTGTGTGTTGGGATGGTGCAAGTAGTGATGAAACGTATTCTGCACTGTGATATTTTCAACACCACCAAATTCCACTCCAGCTCCACCACACATGGGAATAATCTAAACTCAAAGCAACATCAGTGCGTGCACTCGTGTGTGTGTGTGTGTGTGTGTGTACACGCGTGTGTGATGGTCTCCAGTCACAAGCGACTATTCTTCATATTCCTGTCGCCTACTCTTCTTCCCTCTCATCTTCCTCTGTCTCCAAAACAACGCGCGCGCACACACACACATAAACACACACACAAAACGATTGTATTTGTCTTTATCAGGCCCTCCATTTTCTTCGCCCCTCCTTGTGTTCGTCTCCTTCGTTCAATATTTCATGCCGTTGAGAGCGTATCTATTCTGAGCTCTCTCTTTCTTTCTCTCTTTCTATATACGCCCTCTCTACCCCCTCTTCCTCCATCTCTTCCTCGTCTTAAAAAACCCTCTCTCCACACATCACTCTTGCTGTCCTCTCCCTCTTTCTGTACCTCTATAAATCTCTACACCCCCCACCCGCCACCCCCACTCTCTATATCTCATTGCACTCCTAATGTTCTGTGCCCCATCTAACTTTTTCTCCCAACCCTGGCTTCCACTCTCTCAGTTCCTCTCCTCTCCCTTTCTTTACTCCTCTTCTCTCTCATCTCCTGCGTCCTCCTCTGGATCAGTTTGCGTGACTGTTCGAAAGTATCAGCTCCCCTTCTCCTTCCCTTAACCCCTCACTCCTTTTTCTTCCTCTTTCCCCCTTGGATTCCCCTCCAACCAAAACACATAGAAAGCCCCGTTCTCTCTTTTTGCACCTCTTTCATTTTTTTTGGCATCCACCCCCTCTTCCTCATCCAATCTTAGTGGCACCTTTCCTTCTCTCCCCCTCTTTTCTTTCCCTCCTACGACACTCTTCCGTACTCATCTCCATCTCCACCCCTCACACACACTCCCCCGGTCTTCTCCTCCTTGCTCTTAGGCTGTACCAGTGTTGTTTTAGGCACAGCGGTGAAAGGTAAACAGAGAAATTGAAAATTCGTGTCAGTCAGTCGGGTGAGAGAGGGACAGGGAGGGAGGGAGAGCAGCAGAGGTGGTGAGGGAGCGGGAGGAGGCGGGAGGAGTGTCAGTACAATTTACTAACACAACAGTGAACAGCGAAGCAGGCCAAGAAACGGAGCGAGCAGGAGGCAGAGTGAGAAAGAGACTCCCAGTTCAAGAATGCCATCAGAACAAAAGTATTCAACAAAAAAAGGCTTTGCTGTATATTCACATGATGTTCATGCACATACAAGAGCCCTGCTGAATTCATCTCTGCAGTGCTTACTTCCTGGTGCCCCAGGAGAGGGATGTGAGCCCTATAGGGGCCTAATATCCAATTATCAGTGCTATGAGAAAGCTCCGATTAGATTTCGAGGTTTCAGAAAGAAGCCCTTGACAGATGTGTTGTTGGCCGGCTATGGGTTGGAAATGTCATAAGAGCCTCTGTGTCACCGCATGCAGTCAGCCCCGAGGTCGTTTCTCATAATAACCCCAATACAAAAGTAATCCAATAGCACTGCAACCCACGCCTGAAAAATCCAACCTGGATGATTAGAATTGACAGGGGCGTTTGCTGAAACAGAGCATGTCAGCGTCTGTTTAAGGGAAACCAAATGGAAAAGCGAGAAACCGAATTTTTATTATTCAAAAAAGGACCAAAACCGTGCCTCTGTGAGGGACAACTTTGTCTTCTTGATCTATAGTTTCCTTTAAAACACAGTCATATAAGATATTTACTGCCAGTATCTTGTAGCCTGTATACACTCAGTCGCCCATGTGCTATAGGATGAGATATAAAGGGCATGTTTACCTAACTGGTGATTTAGATTTCCTCACCTGCTTCTATAGTCACCTTTTTTCCGTTCTCAATAAACCAATTTAAAATATTCAGTGTTTTTGTTACTGAAGAAATAGAGATTGGATAAACCACAGACGCTGCTGTTAAAGATGCACGCTTCACAAATATTCTAGTCTTTTAACCGTGTCATCCCACCTTATAGGAGGAAACATCTTGAACTGTTTATTTTTTTAATGACTGGGAGAAATAATTATTTGATCACTTCTGCTCACTTCTAAAGAAATGAACAGTCTCTATTTTTATGATAGTTTCGTTTTAATAGAGAGAAACAGAAAATCATCTATAAATCTAGAGAAAAAAAACTTCCACATTACATAAAAGTTATAAATTGATTTGCATATCATTGAGTGAAATAAGTATTTGATCCCCAAGAAAATCATGACTTATTGGCGAGCACAGCAGTAGGACGTTTCTTATAGTTGGTCACTAGGTTTGCACACATCTCAGGAGGGATATTGGCCCATTCCTTTTTACAGACACTCTTTCGGTTTATTGGCTGACACTTGGCAACTCACAGCTTCAGCTCCCTCCACAGAGTTTGTCTAGGACTGAGGTCTGGAGGCTGACTAGGCCATTAAATGACCTTATTGTTCTTCTTTAGTCATTCCTCTTCTTACTTTGGTGGTATGTTTTGGGTAATTTTCATCTTCAGTGTTCTGGCTGAGGGAATGAGGTTCATACGGCACATGGTCCCATCCATTAGTAGTAAGTCATCCTGTACCCTTATCAGAAAAACAGACAATGTTTCCACCTCTGTGCTTGACTGTGGGGATGGTGTTCTCTGGGTCATATTCAGCATTTCTCTTGCTCCAAACATGAGGTGTCTTATTGATGCCAAAGAGTGTGCTTTTTAGTTTCATCTCACTACGGCACTTTCTCCCAAGCTTCCTGTGAATCGTTCAGATGTTCACCGGCAAAGACGGGCACGTATGTGCACTTTCTAGACCAGGAGGATCTTGCAGGCAGTGAAGGTTTCGATCTACTACGACATAATGTGCTACCATTGGTGTTCTAGGTGACTTAGGTCCTAACTGCCTTCAGATCACAAATAAGCTCCTCCTGTGTAGTTGTGAGCTGATCCACCATCTTTCTCATTTCGTCACGATCACCCTCGCCCCATGAGGTAAGATCTTGTGAGGAGCTTTAGACCGAGGGCGATTCGGTTGCTATTCTGTCTTTTTCCATAGAAACGAACCCAGCATTAAAATTAGAGACTGTTCATTTCTTTGTAAGTGAGCAAACTTACAAATTAAGCAGGGGATCAAAAGATTATTTCCCCCACTGTAAGGTTACACAATAACACCTGAACAAATTTCATTTGCAATAAAGAGGCAATGAGATGGAAGTTAAACCCCCAGAAAAAGTTAATAAGTGTCCCTCGAGTTTTTAATATTGCATCATAGCCAGGAATAAAACTGGTCAACATTATAAAGGCTGTGTGATAATAACTTGGGAAATTTACTTATTTTGTGAAAAATGAAATATATCCGACTGCTGATTAAGATGCTAGTCAGCAGTTAGCTTAGCACAAAATCTGAAAATGGAAAGTGTGTTTTTATTTTTGAAACTTTTTTTTATTACTGTTTTCTATCATGGTGGCAGCATGCAATTAAAAGTGGGCAGGTAGAGGAAAAAAACAAAGGAGGGGGGCTTCAGAAGAAAGCACAATTTATGCTGAGCTGAAAATAACCTTGTTCATATTTAGCACACAGAGTAACCTCACGCTCTGAAAGAATATCATTTTCTCAAAGTTCAAGCACCAGTCTTTTTAAGGCAGAACGATTGAATACGAGACCAAATATTCACTAATTAACTGTACCAGATGTTTGACTGTGCTGCTGTGATACTACACTGTCTAACAAGATCTATGAACTGGACAGGCTGAGGAAGAATGATAGACAGAGGGGCAAGGAGAAAAGGAAAAAGAGGAGTGCTTATTAAAAAAAACAGCCTCCTTGATGTAACAGAGATGGAGAGAGAAGCAGAGGAGATCTGGACACCACCAGAAACAGAGCTAACAAAGGACAGAAGCAAACTACCAGGTAGAACGTTGCACACAGAGGAGAGAATTTTCATCGAAATCTGAGGGGGGAAAAAAGGTGAGAAGAGGAAGCAAGGATGGACAGAGACAGAGGGGGATAAAATGGACAGCTCGTGAAAGGGTTGGAAGTACCGGAGAAGACAGAGGGATTCCCCAATGGCATTTCATCCCTTTCTCTCTCTTTCTTGCGCCCCTTCTTCCCATTTCCCTCCTTTTTTCTCCCAATAAATCATTCTGACTTATCCTTAACCAACTCATTCCCAGCAGGCAGCTAGAAAACTGTAACAATCTTTCTCCTACCTGCAATTTCTCTCTTTCTCTCCCTCTCTCCACGTGTCTCCTTTCCTGTCTGGTCTGTCTCTCTCTCTCTGTATCACACACACACACACACACAAACACACACACCTTAAACACATGGTTGTGTCAGTGGAGGTGAAAGTGGTGGTCGTGGTGGGGAGGGGATTACACCTTGTCCCTGCAGGACATGCAAAGAACTCAGAATCTATCAGACACTGTCTGGATGTGATCTATTTGTGCATTAAAAAAAAAGGCTGAATCTTAATATTACGGAGGCACATGACTTATCTGCAAGGGTACAGTTTGTATATTTCTGTGTATTAGTGCCCGCAGCGCACGGACGAGCCTGCGTGCGCTGCGCCAATAACAGAATAGCAGGTGATGCTCCAACAGCGCTGTATTAAACTGACTTACAGTGTCTGGGGATCAAAGACGGGCAGTTGTGGAGAACAGGCCTGCAAGTGCGCCAGTGTATGCGTGTTTGTAGCTTTTGTAATAAACGGAAACATCCGACAACTCAAGGATACACACACACACACACACACACACACACACACACACACACACACACACACACACACACACACACACACACACACGTCCTTCGGTGTGTGTGTTTGAGTGCGGTGAGGGGGTATAAATACAGATGGTCGCTGCAGACTTCTCTGGCACCGAGGGAGATTCGGAGCTTTTTACTTTCACGCCATCGGTGGAGGTCGAACAGTTGACCAAAAGAAGAAGAAGAAAAAACTTAAAGTTGCAGTGATGCCTGATGGACTGCAGCTCGGCCACGATATTGGAGGAATGCGCTTTTGTCGCTCGCTGGGGGTGGAGTTAAAAAGTGAACGAGTGCTGCCTACCAAACAGAGAGAGGCGGAGAAGGAGGAGAGAGAGAGAAGGGAGAGAGACGGGTGGGCAGGGTGCTCACCGTAAAGGATGGTTGTCGGAAAGAGTCTTGAAGACCTAATGAAACTGGCTGCTTGAATTGTTTGCAGCGATAATAGAGCTCAGTGGTGTGCTTTGCGTTTCTCGGATCCTTGGACGGAAAAAGAACTGCAGTAGCATCCTGATAAAGAAGAAAAAGAACAGTTAGGGACAAAAAGAGGTGGACTTGCTCAGTATCTTTGATTTTTGCATCGTTTTTTCATCCTTCATTTTTTTTTCTTCAGTAGCCTGAGCCTTGTTTTTTTCCTTCCACATCTGCAGCACGTAACTCTTTCCCGGCGCACCGGGCTGTTTGGTGCTCAACGAAAGACCGACCTCCCGTTTGGACCCAGTACCGTCCTCCCACACTCCTCTGGCGGGTTCACAAGCAGCAGTTCCCGGTGAGAAGAGAGGATCAGCTCAGTCAGAAAAAGCAGGGGGGACCGCACATACGGACAATACTCCCCCCCCTCCCCGTTTCTTTTTCTTTTTTTTCCCTTTTTTTTACTTGAAGCCCCCAGGATTTGTTGGGGAGGGAGGGAAGGAGGTCTGGTTTACGGAGGAGGGGAGGGTTCTCAGTTACTTTACAGCGCTATAGACTTTTGAGTTTTTCCAACACTTATTTACTACATCAGGTATGGACTTTGAACGTTTTGTATGAATGCATGAAGCATCTGTTTTCCCCCTCTCCCGTTTGTTAGGCATTTGCTGGGATGTTTGAGTCGCGTTGGTTGGTGGGGTGAAGGGACCGAGAGTGTGGCCGGAGAGACCAAAGGATCGGAGGCCGAGAGAGGAGCCGAGAGCATGGCTCTGGTAGCGCTGTCTCTCTGGGTGCTAATAAGTCTCACCTGGGCGAACCTGCTCCAGGTGTCAGCCAACAGGCATACCGTTTACTGGAACAGCTCTAACATACAGTAAGACCCCATTTTTCTTATGTTTACCAGTCTGTGTTTGTGTGTGTCTACTATTTCTCTTAATCTGCCCCCTCTAAAGGGAAGAAAATGATGTGCTCTGTCTGGCCCGAGCTGACGTATTTGTACCATCACACTTGAACTTCATCAGTTGTTTATTTCTCTTGTGAGCCTTGCTTCTAAAGCCTCTATCAGCCTTGCAGCAGTCACCTTCTCTGTCTGTCTTTCTTTTTTTTTAAACTTAATGGAAGAAATGATGTAGATCCACAGGCACTGTTTAAGCAGGCCTCTCACGTTTCTCCTAAGCTATTTTTGAGCCCCAAACAGCTCTGTCAGACCCCTGCTGTGAAGTCAAGGTGGCTCCAAACCATCTTTTCAACACCTTCTGTTGCACAACTGGTCAGACATATTTGGTTTCTGTTCCCTACTCAGCCACCAATCTCTGCTTGTAACATTTTACCCCCCCCTTCTCTCCCCGTCTCTGCTACACCTATGGTGGATGAGAACAGAGAGAAGAAAAGGAAGGAAATCACATGTGATTCTCTTGCCTTCCTCTCCTCTCTCTGTCTTCTCCTCTATCTGGTTCAATTAGGAGCACTTCTTCATCCTGACCCCATTGTGTTGTAGCAGTGTCACTATTCAATCTCTCCTTCCCGCTCCCTCTCCAACTTGCTCTCTCCTTCTATCCCTTCCTAACCCCCTTTCTTGTTTACACTCAGTCCGTTGGCCTTTTTGTTATCCTCCTAATCCCTCGCTCCTCGCCCCTATCTCGAATCAAGTGAAAAAGCTTTTTCTCTCTCTCGTCTTTCTTCTTTCCCCCCCCTCTTTTTGGAAAGCTGCCTTTCTAATACTGTCCTCTTGAGTTCAGGGCTCTGCCACTGGATTCTTAAGAATGAAGCGTCAGTCTGCTGCAACACACTCTGGGTTTATGTTTCCTGGTAGAATTCATAGTAAAATGTTGCATGTTTTAACAGCCATGTTTCAACATGGCCTACAGGCACTTTGTCCTGCGCTTGAATGAACACAGATGAAACGTGGAAGCCATATTTTTAGTAAGTTGTTAGATTTAATATAGTCGGCTTGTCTCAATAATGTCAGAAAATCACAGCTTTATGTGTCAGAAGTACAGAAGAGAGCACGCACCTACCTTTTCGCGCTCCATCTTGCAGTGAATCCTGTCTTTGTGCACAAAGTGTTTTGGATACCAGGTGTCCCTCAGAGCAGCTCAGCATGTGATATTTACCTCTTCAACAGAATTTACCGACCTCCTCGAATGAGCAGTCGGATAAATAGCGGTTCTTTTATGACTGTGCTTATTAAAAGCATAAACAAAGTGAAAGGTCAGAAAATACGGCGTTGTTTTACTTTAAGGAGGATGAATGAGTCTGCCCGCCAACGGTTACTCAAGGCCAGTGATTTTAGTTTACAGCGTGGAATAAAACAAAGAGAGGCAGGTGTATTTATACCTCGCAGCAGAATTACTACACATAAAATGCTGCGTGAAGTAATAGACGCGGAAGGTATGAGGATATTCGTTGTGACGTGAGTGGAAACAATATTAGTTTTCCTGAAAGTAAGAAAATAATCTCTGCACATTTTAGAGAGTAATATTGCACGCACAGTTGCTGCTAATGCATTTTAGCCGGTATTTATTCTCCAAGCACCGCCCGCGTGGAAGGTGCTCATATTCAATTTCTATATTCCCCCCCCCCCCCCGCTATAAAAATTTGATAATAAATGCTAATGAAATTCCACCTTCGCTTTTTATGTAAGAGACAGAAGTTGATTTTGGTAAAACGCAGGAAAAAGAAACACGCTAAAAGGCATAAAAGAAAGGCGAGACGTGAACCCCAGACCTCGGTTCAGTCAGCTCGATGTAACATGAGCTGCGTTAACCTTGGTGAAGTGCAAACTCAATTAAGCAATTTCAGCTGATTTTTTTTTTTTGTTGTAAATTCAGCGTGTGGTCATTTTTTTCTTTCTTTTTTTTTCTTTTCTTTTCTTTTTTTTTTAGAAAAAGCAGGGCAAGAACTCAAGCAGTCTGGAGCAGCCTAACCTTTAACCCTACTGTCCAGGACTCGAGCACTGCAGAGCCCAGCAGTCAGTCTTTTCTTTCTCGGCAGGTTCCCTGCCTTTACTGTTTTCATCCCAGTGGCAGAATATTCTTAGCCCCTGCAGTGTGAGTCTTTTATAAAAGACTGTGTTTAATTAAAGAACAAGCCGCATCTCAGCGGACCTGCCTCATCCCTGATCTTCCCCGTCTTTTTCTCTCTTTCTCGTTCTCACTGCACACATGCACAATGACAATGCACGAGCAGTGAGTGGGGCTAACTTTTTCAATTCAGCCTACTTAGTGAGTTAGGAGACAAAGGGGCCATGGACAGTGGGACATAAAAGACAGATAAACGGCAGGAGAGCCTGTCTAATCTACTCTTTCATTCACTACTGAACCATTTTTCTGCAGCGCAGATCCTATTTCCAGCATTTATTTTAATCTCTGTACTCAACAGCACAACATCCGACATTTGTAAGGTTGGCTGGCGTGTCTTTAGCCGTTGGCGATCCGCCTCCCTGGAGTTTCTCTAACTTGCAGTGTAGTGTGGAGGTTTAGAAGGCCAATAATAAGCTGTAGTATTGCTGTCAGATTGAGTGGTAAACACATTGTAAAGCCTCAGGACCCAGCAGTTTCTCAACCAGCTTCTGACCCCAAGCCACTCATCAACCACAAGAGACAGGCTGAGACTGTTACCAAGCATTAACTATTTCACACACACACACACACACACACGCTTGCAGAAATGTGGGTCTGCAGGCCTACATTTGTGCGCATGCTAGCTCGCCCACTTACATGCGCAGCTTTGTGTGTGTACGTAAAAACACACGCACATCGCTGCTGTGTACTTTTTTAAACTTCTATAAGATGGATTATTTCCCACGTTTGCGTCTCGCACAAAGGCTGGTGCCACCGCCTATCAGTCACTTGTCACTGATATCCCTGGGCATGAATGTGTGTGTAACGGTGTGCATATTTTTTGCGTGTTTGTGTGAGAGTGAGTGTGTGCATGTGTGTTTGCCCTGTTACAGATGTCTGTGTTCATTGATGGGTGACCGAAACAAAAACAAATCCATCAGCCTGTTAAATCACACATTATCTTCCACCACCTGGCAATTAACCACTGCTGCGAGTGTGAGCGCGCGCGTACGCGAGCGTGTGCGTGGCTATACATGTGTATGCGTGTAATTTAATAACACAGCAGTTAACTGATTTGCATAATAGATATCTGCTGATATCTCTTAATTTATCAGTTGTATATTTTTCAAGCAATTAGGCTGCGGATAAACAAACACATAAGAAACTGTAGGCATTACGTGTGCGTTGTGTGTGTGTGTGTGTGCGTGCTTGTGCGTGTGTTTGTTCATGACACTGTCACCTCTATGCATACCTCTGGAATAAAGCCAGCTGTTGCAGGGAGAATTTACTCCTCATACCAATGCACATGTGCATGTGTGGTAATCGATGCCAAGGTGGAACTTGTTTTATATTCATCCGGCTTGTCGGAGTGAACAGAGACACGTCACGCAAGGCAGGAGAGAAATAATGCCAGGAATATGAGAAGACTGAGGCGGCGAGAGAGAGAAACACTGCGAGACTGGTTGGAGAAGGGAGGACGAATTCAGGTGGATGCTGTGTTGAATTGTAATAGGGCACGGGCAGGGCGGCCTTCAAAATAATGATGATAATAATGCCCGGCCGGTGCCCTGATCCGCGCGGCGAGTTCGTACACGCGGCTGTGCCTGAGAAAGAAAGAGGGAGACTCTAAGGCAGACGGGAGGGTCGAGCAGGCCAATCAACACTCTCCTCGACAGCAACGCAAAACTATCGGTCTCTGAGCCCTACTCGGGACAACAGTATTTACATTTATAAGTAGCTGCACAAAGAAGAGTATTACTCACAATCACCAGACCCGTGGCATGCATGTGTGTGTACAACCCATCTATCCGTGATGTTTGAGGTGCCACAGCTGTGATGTGTGTTGATGCACCCTTGCAGCAAAAGCCTCACACAGGGTTCTAACTGTGCTATAGACATATTTATCAGACTGTTCGTTAGTAAGGAATCATGAGGCCACATGGTGTACAGGTGTGTGTCCATGCGTGGTGTCAGACGTTCACACAGAGATGTCATTAATTAAAAGCAATAGGGAACACCTGTGTGATGGATGACTCCTGTTTGCGTAACAAGATTCAGTGGTCTTCTCTGTCCTGCGCTGCTCCTCACTCTTTATATATGCGTGTGCATGCTGCAGTCATTTTTTTCTGATTGGACAGTCATTGCTTGGTAGGTGAGAGGAGCAATAAGAGATGCAAAGGAGGAAAATAAATGAATGGTTTTCCTCTCAATTTTTTTTTTTTTTTTAAACTTTGCAGATGAGCCAGATATAAAGGGTGTGTGTCTTTCTCTCATTCTCCTGAAAGCACTCATAAGGTGGTGGTATTTTAATTTAATGTCGATTTTATGCGATATTTCCTGCTTTGTCAAATAAACTTGAACTGCATGTGCTAGAAGGTATGTTGCATTGTTTTGAGTTCTTCTTCACCTTTCGCCACCTACACTTTCTTCCTGTTTCTTCTCTCCTCTCCTCTTTTACACTTTGAAATGTTGACTAAAGCCATTTGCCGTGCATCTTTCTCAAAGCTCACACATGAAACACTCAAAAACCCTGAAAAATCAAGCCCACCATGTTTTGGTTTTTTTTGTTTTTTTTTCTGCATCTCGATTGGCCCTTTCATTTCCTCAAATGTTGTCTCGCTTACACCATCGACTAATCGGAAGCGTTGCTGTGAAAATGAAGTACTGATGTTAAGTGTTCGTGCTTGCTTGGCCTTGGGTTTAGCACTAACTGGTCACTGTAATGGTTGGATTCAAAAAGAGCTTTTGGGGGGTCGAGGTGTGGGGGAATTTTACGGCTGTAATTCTACTAACACACATCTGAGAGTCACTGTGAGTCCGGCAATTGTGATCAAGCCTGGCAAAAAGTAAAGGTCTCACAGGTACAAATATCTGACCCAGGATTGGTATTGATTTATGTGACTGCTGATCTTGTTCTGGTGGCTCAGTGGTTAGCAGAGGGTGTTGTTATCAAGCCTTTTAGATTCCCTGTTAGAATTACCAACACTGTGTTGTTGAGGAGTAGAAATGCTTTCACCTCAGAGCTGAGTTAAACAGTCTTTGCTAAATTAATCTTCCTACACGACCTCGGTAAGAGAAGTAAACCATCGATTTAGAAAGAATATGCCTATTTTTATGACCAGGAATAATTAAAAACTGGTGCATGTGTTTGATAGTAATGTGGTTCCCTGTATTTATAATCCTATCAGTGTTTCTAACTGGTTGAGAATTTATTTTTGGTTGTCAACCTCATGGGAGGTGGAGGTGTAGCTTGGTGGGCTGCAGTGAGCTGCACATAAATGCTGTATTGTTGCAGACCGAGTCAGTTTTAAATTTCATCTGCGTTTTTACACAACCTTGTCGTGAAGAAATACTGAATAAATCAGTATTTCTTATAGATCAGTATGTCAACCGGCCAAAACGTCAAGGCTAATCCACATATGACCAGTATGTATTGATAATGTGATATCGATTTACTTGGAAATTGTCAGTGTTGGGTCTTGGATGAGTGACCTATGCGATTAATGACACTGACTAATAAAAACAAACACATATTTCGGACACAGAAACCTCTTTCATTGTATATTACAAACAGTGATTGGTATTGAAGCTTTGTAGGTCAGTGGGTATAATCAATAACGTGTTGCACATAATTTCCAGATTTGCCCTTAGTAAAAGATCTAATCACACTAGTATAGTAGTGTTTCATCCAGTCTGTAACTTAAAGTTGGTTTTAATTGCTTCAGTATATGTCTACATCTACTGGAATGTGCATGTATATTTATGAAGAAAGCACATATTTTATTTTGGAAATTCTGTGCTAATAGTCACAGTTTGACTAGGAAAAGCTGATTTAAATAACAGAGTAGAAAAGCTTGATCATGCAACAGACCCAGTGGTGTGGCTCAAATCATGCATCAATATGAGATTAATTTCTTTAGAAGCTGTTATTTAAAAAAATTTTCTAGGTTGGTGCTCGTGTGGCATTTGGAACGTGCATGTGTTTCCTTATTGGTGCTTCCAGCCACTGCAGTCTAACCAAAGACGGGACTAAGAGTGTGAGTGATTGCTTTTCTTGCTGTGTTCTGTGTTAAGGCCACTGTATACTCTCACAGAAGTGCTGTCTGGACAGTCTTAAAGTGATTAAAAGCTCAGGTGTTCAGACACGGTGGGCGAGTGTTGTCCAATTAATGCAACTTTCCTAAAGCAACAATCTGACAGCCACACCTGGGCTCTGGCCAGGTGTGAAAATTGGGTGATCTCAAAATGCGGTGCAAATTCTTTCCTCCATCTCACTCGCTTCACTCTACTCATTGCCCAACACTCACTGCTAAACTGCACTGTGTTATAGTAACAGTGGGATTGCTTTTGTAGCAAAGCACAAGAGATTGCAGCCAAAATAGGATCTGAAAAACAGCCAGGGACAAATATGAGTCAGCTCTCCCGTTACTTACTCTCAGTGTTTTTGAATTACAGTAACTCTTCTGTGGTCCTCAACAGAGAAAGAGTCTTACTACAAGAAAATCAAATCATTTTTAAGCATTGAGTCTGTTGTTCACCATTTCCATTTCTGCGTTGTCTGGAGAGGTGGGCAACATAGTATACAACATATAGTCTCAAATTTACATCATGATACCAAAAAAAAATTGCAATAATGATATTTCTGATGATACAGAAAAAAAATTAAAATGAACAGTGATTGATTGATGCTTGCAGGCAGCAGAATTTATAAGTAAATGAAGGGCATTTTTCATCCTTCATTTCCAATAAGATGCTGTCACTGATGTCACCGTTTCTACTTTGAAGTGTGAATCTATTGAAACAAGGTGCCGGCAGCAGCATTATATTACAATAGTAGTGACACAGCATTAAACACAGTGACACAGCGTCACTCAAATGAAAGCACAAAAGTACCCCTGTAGTGTTTTTCTGGGAATTTTAAGTAAAAGTAAAACATGACTTAACAGTTCAGTTTAACAATAGCCAACGTAACTTTATGTTGTAGCCCTAAAGGTGTATATACACTAAAACAGGTGTGTTGTTTCGACCTTTATCAAGAACAGTTTACTTGCATGTTTTGTTGGAGGTTTCTGAAGTAGCTCTCGTATTAGGTGCTCTTCCTCTCAGACATGCCTGGACTTGTCATATTGTTTTCTGTATCTGTGAGTGTTTCTTGTTGTTGAACATAAACCCATGACGTTGCAATATGACACTTTTATATTGCATAGTTATTGTGAACTCTATGGTATGGCACAGCCCTGGTCGTCTAGTCTCTCACCTAAGCGTACTCCAAAAATATTTAACCTTATATGCATTGCTAATAGTTCTGCTTTCTTCTTACCGCTGTACCACTGACTCAAACTTGACCACTTTCTAAGCTTAAACAGATGCAAATCACCGCGTACCTTAAAATGTAAATGATATACTTGCACAATGGCACACACGAGTTCACACAGTCCAACACATTATCATCTTTTCTGTTAATGCTCTTAAAGTCGAGGTCTGTTCAGCATAACCTGGAGTTTATCTCAGGACAGAAGCAGTGTGTGCACAAATCAAATGGTGACTGCAAAGAGGAGTATCCTCAGAAATCACGTTGCAAGAACAAGAGGGGCCACATCAGAGTCACCGAGTCACGCAGCGCTTTAACTTAAAACGGTGCCGTTTGAAGCGGATGAATTGCCATTTTCCTTGACGGCCAAATTATTGAATGACCGTCTTCCCTTGTTATCTGTAGATTTTAGGCAAAGTATGGGGTGCAACAAGAATTTATCTTTCCCACCCATGTGTTAAATTTGAGCAAATTGTCCGCAGAGAACAAGTCCCATAGCGACGAGCTGGAGTCAGAGCAGACAAAACACACACACATAAACACAGATGCACGCACTTGATGTTGTTGTTGATATGTACATAATACTCTGAGCCGCTGTCTAAGCTCCAGCAGTGTAATCAGGTGCTAATAACAAGGCTGCGATGTTTACAAGCTGTTTTGGTGTGTGTATGTGTGAAGTATATGTGAGCATTCTCTATATTCTATTCCCCACCAGCGCTCTAGGGGCTTTGGGGGTACTAATAATGACTGTCAGCTCCTGCACAGACACACACGGACGCGCACGCACACACCAGATGCTCCAATGGTGTGTTTGTGACGCGGCTAATGATAGCAGCAGAGCGGCAGTCTGAGGCCATATGCTGAGCCTGATCACAACAGAGCGGAGTGGTCTAGCGTTAATAAACTCTACTGACGTGACAATTAGTATTCCTCTGCATAAAGACAGTACAGTTCCACGTGAAAAATGCAGCTGTTTGCATCCAACTCTGCACAAACCAGGAATCAGCTGATGCCAGCCAGGACAATACAGAGGCGCAGCAGGGAAGGAGAAATGTTTCTATTGTCACTGCTCGCTGGGTAGAAATGTTGATGTTTATTGTTGAGCTTCAGTTATGAATATTGTTATCGGCTCGTCAAGACGTAAACATCATCAGATCTGAATTGTGAGGGAATGATGGGAGCTTTTATTGGGAAGTTAGCTTCTCTGTAACAGGTTTTCGTAAGACAGGAAGAATTGTGGTGTGAAAGTCTTGACTGTGAAGGTTTGTTTTAGCACCTGGTAGTAGGGAAAAAGGTCCTCACTTCAGCAAAATGCACAGGACGCAGAATTATGCTTATTCCATCCACAGAGAGACAGCATGTAGAGAGGGAGAGAGTCTTTAATTGAGGTTTTATCCATTTAAGCTGTCACTAAGAGGCCAACTCTGAAACCTTTTAACCACTCTCTTCTCAGTAATGACACAAATCAGAGAGGAAATGTGTTTGTGTCTGAGCTTCAGTGCGAATGTGTGCGGGTGCGGATGTGTTCATGCATGTTAGCGTTTGTGAAGCAGGAGGGTAATTATGCGGAAATTGGGAAATGGCTAAGTGAATTATGACCTTGTTTCAGCAGAAGGCTTTAATCAGTCCCAGCCAGGCCAGGGAGGGAGGCAGAAATGTTCGCTGCACAAGCACTCTGCTCCTGATGGCCACAGCAGCCAGTCAGTAAAGCTGACAATCAGCCGGTCTGATGGGTCAATGCAAAGCAGTCACTCAGACTGCTTTAGTCCCAAAACCACCTGCAGAAAATGTATGCATGATGATAAGGCTGAAATGAGGGTTGTTGCATTCATGACACTTTGGTTCGTTTTTCTTCATTCTGTATCTGCGCAGCACATAGACTGTACATAAAAGATGCAGCCACTGAAAATTCCAGCCTAGTGCCGGCGTCATCACCATATTGTTATTCTGGAGCCAGCAGCAGCCACATTCAGAGAAAAAGAAGTGCTCTGCTATTGGCTAGTAATAGCAAGCTTGGATAGCAAGCTAATGGGTGCAATGTACAGAGTTAAACAACAGAGCAACAACAGCAGCGATTTCATTCTTCAAAACTGAAGCAAAAACTTCTTGAACACCTGCCAACAGGTCATATTATTTTTGATATAATTAATAATACTGCAGAAGTCACTAAAACCACAAACACTGTTGGGAGAGCTTCACTGAGACGAGGATCGGCTGCCGCTCACTGTGTGACTGAGTGACCCCAACTTTAAGCCTGAATATAAAAAAAAATAGTGAGTTAAACAGTGTTGTAAACATGCTAATATCATCTCTAAGCTTGAGCATTTAAACCTGTTGATCTAATGGGTTTGACTCCCAGTTTAAGCCGTCCCCAAGTGGCTACTGAAGAGTACTGTTGGTTAGGTGGGCTGGTGATTTATTTTCATTATCAATGTCATGTGACAGGTATACTGAAAACACAGAGCCTCTTTTTTAATTTTTATACAGCCTTGGTGCTAATTAAAAAAAGATTTCGAAATGCAATTATATCACTAAGATCATTGTTATTGAAATCACTTAAATGGACATTTCCATTACCAATTAACATATTATCTGAAGTCTAATCGACTGTAATATTCTCAGATAATTTGTGTGATATAACAGGACAAGTGAAATTTGCTTGTTACATTTTAATAGAGGCCAGAGTCACATGTGACATCACCAGATTGCTTGTTTTCTGACCGCTAGCTCAAAATCCCCAAAAATGTTCAGCAGAAAAAGCTTAACCAACTAACTCATATCTGATTGATTTCATGTCCGATTATTGTAGCTTTTGAAAGTGTCCTGTTAATCGTTTTACGAGGCCCTACAATCCAAACGAACATATATATACCACATATTTGTCGTGATCAAAAGTGGAAACTTGGTTTGAATATGACGCAGGAAAAGCTGAGGTTTGTATTTGTAGCTATAGCTTGCTTACTTTGTGTGCATAAATCACGACTACAAGTTTTGGATTCATTTTGGAATGAGCTTGAAAAGATTGTTGTGCCGTAATGTTAACTGGTTCCAGGTGGTGCTGCATAAAACAAGCTGTATGATTTTATTTATTTTTTTATCAGAAAATATGTAGTAGTTCTGCCAAGCATGCGCGTGCTGTTGATGTTGGTCTCAATCTCCGTTTTTTTGCCTGTGATTTCCTGGTGGTTTTATCTGTGCCTTCATTGTTAATGTGTTTGTGCGTACACATGGATGCTTGTGTGTGGGTGTTAAGTGTTCATGTACAGCATGAAAAGCTCCTGCTGTTCTGATGTGTGTAGGGCCAGCCATGCTGCTGTCAGTCAGTGTGCCTCAGAGAGCCTGTGCCGCTCTTGGTCTGGTTGTCTATTTCTGCCAAAGCTGGATCGATGGTGTCCTACAGACTCTGCACTCTTCTCTTGGATGTTTCAGCCTGTTCCTCTTCTCTCTCGCCGTGTATCTGCTGCTCGGCCCTCCCTCCACCTCTTCATCTCACTTGTTGGCTCGGCCTCTTGGCATCACTTCCTCTTCTCCTCCTCATTGTCCTCCTCTGCATCATCCTACTACTCTCAAGTCTCTCTTCACATCAGACAATGAGCTCTCAGTGCGTGTGTGTGTGTGTATTAAGTGTATGCATTTATTAGAGCTTCTTTATGAGGGATTCCTCTTGTTGTATTCACATCTTGTCCAGGTTGCACTTGTGTGGTGAATGCCAATGTGATGCAGCGGTTCTGTACTAGTTTTAACTGGTATGCGTTTGTGTGTATGTGGCTTTGTACCAAAACAGTTCATTCTACAGAAATTAATCCACAATGATTCATCAGTTCATTGTCTCTCATTTGAGGACTTGTGTGAAATGTGTCTGGTTTTGGATAAAAACAAGGTATTTCACATTTATTTAAAAAAAAGTAAATCATTAAGATTAAAAATAATTATTTTAACTACTTTTGGTCAGCAATAAGAATACAGTTAATATGTTGTAGGCTAAAAAAGGAGTTTATTAGTTTTTAGCACAAATTTCCTTAGAGTTTTAAAATGTGATCTATTTATATATTCCATTATGTGTATCTCTGATGAGAAGACTGAAAAAAAACTTACCTCAAAGCATTACCTCAGGCTGATGGAAATTGTGTTGGAAACACATGAATTATTGAGAGATTAGCTGATGATTCGAATCATAATCTGCAGCCTTAAATTGTAATTTTATATTGGTTATTGCTGTATTGTTCAATTTAAGATGCTAAAATTTCAAACTCAGTAATGATAAGCTGGAAAATACTCAGAACTTGGTAAAGTTTTCAGTACTAGTGGAGAAAAAAATTGACAGAAAATTAAGACGCATCGTTTTTTCGTAAAGATCCAACAAATCGTAACATCAATGACAAAATTGTGTTTAAGTGCAAAAAACATCTAACTGTAAGGTGTGTGTATGACAAACACGTTAACACTCTCCTAGTGCAACAAAGGAAAAAAAAAAACGAGTATTTTTAGGCCGTCTGAGGTAGTGCTCTGCTTTTGCGTCATTCTGCAAAATATTTGCTTTTGCGACACCAAGATGTCTTAGAATTGCTTTCGTTTTTTGGCATTAACTTCGACTGCATTATTACATAACTCGTTGACTTTATGTATTTACAAAAATGACAGATTTAAATCTTATTTCCCTACTTATTTATAGACACCATGTCCTGCTTTTTTGTCACTGGTGTTACTTTAAACATTTAGCACACGTAGCCAGAGTCACAGAATATTAAAAATTATACAAAAATAAATTATATGTTACCATTTCCAATCAGGTGTATGCAGCCATCTGTTTGCTATAACTATGAAAATACTTCAAAATAAGTAATGATTCATTCCTTAAGTTTAACATAATTTCATTGATTTAACTTTATTATCATGTCAGTGTCTGTGACACGTTTTATTTGAGACAGGAAAAAACACACACACAGTAACATCGAGGTAAACCGTTTGGAGACACTTTGTTTGAACGTTCCTGACAAAAGGAGGATTATGTTATAATATTCTGTGAACAGCTTTTGATAAAGTTTTTCTATAGATGGGCGTCAATGATGTTACCATTAAGTAAGTAAGTGACAAATTTTCAGGAAAAATGCTTTTAACAAAATAGCTGCTAAAAGGCATCAAACCTGTGAGACATACTCTACACAAAAACATATTATTATTATTATTATTATTATTATTATTATTGACAATAATTTTTTGCTGTTTTTATTTTCTTTGTTTTTTACAAAAAAATTGGGTCAAACCAGTGACTTAAAGTGTCTTATGAAATTATGAGACAGAAGAGAAAAATTACAATACATTCTATAGACCGTCAGGAAATATGTCTCAGGAAGTCAAGTGATGTCATCAATGTCATGATTTTATTTCAAAATTTTATTTCTTAAACGGAAACATATGTGACATAGCTCCACGGGACAATTGCGTTCTTTATATATATCACATTTATTTGAAAAAATTGTTATGTCATGTTTATTGTACATTTGATAGGTACACTTATATTTTTGTATTTAAAAACATTTTTTTTAAACTCAAAAGTGTGTTTATCCCGGGAGAAACCCTTGTGTGTTACTTGCGCCTATATATTAAATTAATGCCTCCAGAAGGTTTAATTGTTTAAATAACATAGTTTGTTCTTATATTATTTTTAACAGAAATAAAAAGGTGTTTTTCAAGTGTTATATTTCTGCAAAGGCTAGGGACAAAAATCTGATTTGGCTCTATTTTTTCATTGCTGATCAAACAGAGTTGCTAAGTTAGCCTGCCACTGGTTTTGTCTAGTTGCTGGTAGACTTTTCTCTGCTCCAATCTGGGATTTTAGGAGAAACATGACACCTTTTAGACACAAATAATTGTGTTATCCTGATAAATTAACGCTGTCTCTTAATGTTTAAGATGGCCAGGCTTTACTAACCTCACGAAATTCCTCATAAAATGTTATTCAGTCTTGTGAAGGTTCACTGCTGTTCAAGTGTTCAGCTGCTACTGAGTGGAGAGGCTGCGTGAAGGTATAAGTCAGCTGGAGGAGGCAAAGATAGGAGTGTTGGTGTCGACACTGCTGGATATTAGTGTCTAATCCAGTAGTAATTTTTAATATCTTTTCATCCCTGATGTCTACAAACGCCCTACAGGTAAACGGATGATGACAAAAACTGATGATGACAAAGACATCAGAGAAACTGATGATGACAAATATTATCTTGATACATTGTCCTCTATAGCGATGGCGTCACAATCTGTAATATGTAACAGCATCTTTGTAAATGAAGGAAAATATGCCCTCAAAAAGCAGGTATTAAGTCTTCACTGCAATCTATTGTGAAGGTGTGTGTGTGTGTGTGTGTGTGCGTTATATTATTATTCAGTTTTAATAATTTGTCAGTTAATTGCCTCTCTGATTTGCTTTCTCATTTGTTCACCATTTTCCTCCTGTGAATTGCTTTTTCTTCACTGTGAGTTAGTTAACTTGCTCATTTTACACTTATTCATTTAATAAGCTCGATGATGAGGAGTCGTGAAGTTGTGACTCTGTTACGAATTTTCTGGGGAATCCATTTTCGAGCATGTTTTAATCAATCAGATAATGTTTGACGCCAGTGTGTCATTGACGTATTGGAAGAGAAAGCAATGCAATACACAGCTTTAATGATATTTGGTCTCCTAATTCTCTGGGTGAAAACCAATAGATATAATCAATTTATAAAATACTTTATTTATTTATTTCTTGCTGGAATCCACTAATAATTGTGGTTTTGTGGATTTATACATCTGAGGAGCTCCATAACAGCTATACAAATCTAGTGCTTCTATAAAGCAGCTGCAGTTATTGATTTACATGAAATGGATATTAATAAATCTATGTATGTATTGTCTATGCTTGCTCTGTTTTTAAGCATGTTCACGTGTGATTCTCTGAATACCTTTGAGTTTTCGACCTTTAGTTTGGACTTCAGATGTGTTTTTTTTTTAATGTATGTATGTTATATATTTTAATGAGGTGCATACATGAGTACACTGAAAAGAGTTGATGGTTGTCAGTGGAGGGAGAGGAGGATGGCTGAGAGCTAGCAATGCTGCCTGGCCTCTACGCTAACACCCACGCTGTCTGTAGGCTCTACTCTCTTCTCCTAGCTTTGAGGTACGGCAATGTGGTAGCGCCACCGTAGTAAGACTGCATATGAATGAGTGTGTACTATCTCTCAGCCAAGTTCTCTGTCCTGAGCGCCTGTCTTGTTTTTAATGAAAGCTTTAAGTCCAGGACAGCTGCTGGAGGTGGCTACATCCACTTTCTTTATTTCACATGTGCGATGGCGAGGGAGAAGGAGGGTAGAGGATTGGGGGGTGGAGGGGCGCGTGGAGGATGTGGGGGTTGCAGGGTTGTTGTAATGAATGTACTGCAGTTAAAAAGAATTCTGTGTCACTTCCCGGGAGAGAGGGAAATAAAGGTGGTGGCGGGGGAGAGGGAGATGTGGGAGGAGATGTTGGGAAATAGGATGTGTTGTGTTGATGGAGCTGAGTTCTTCGCAGCCAGACGAACTCTCCTCCCATTCTAGTGTTTGCGTGCATTTGTGTATATGTGTGTGCGTGTGTGAATATGCGTATATGTGTTGCACTGGGGTGCAGAACGAAATCAAGAAAGAAGGCATGTGAATGCCCCACAGCCTACGAGCATACCACCCACACATTTTACCCACATGTATTAGACCCATACATATGCATACTTCTCCCTTTTCTCCTCCTCTGCTGTTCTTTCCATTTTTCCCCTCTGCTTTCTCACCTCCATCCATGCACAAACACACACACACACACACACGTACTATCTTTCACCAACACATGCACATATGCCGAAGAAAAAACTGGTTACACAGGGGCAATCTCTGTCTTTGCTCCCCATAGATTCCTCAAGGGGGTACATTGTTATTTGCTACCAGCCCTGATCAAATAAAATGGAACAAAGAGAACACACTCCGTCACACACAAATTCATAGAAACACACATACAGTCCTGTTTGCAAAATTGTGACTGAAGAAAAAAGAACGGCGCCACCCAACCACCCACTCGCTGTGTGTAAAATGTCACTCACACTGCACACACTCGAGTGTTTTCCCCTAGAGGTGAACAGTAAATCCCAACATATGTATTGCATCACGCATTGCTATAGTATCAGATGAGATAATCAGAACCTCCAAGCTACTCTCCTCTTAGGCTGGATGTGGCTTTGGAGATGGATGAGGATAGGCAGAGAGCGGGAGAGCAGTTTAACTCTGCATAAGGCATATCTGCTGGCAATTGTTGTTACTTAAAAAAAAGACAGGGAGCGCATACAACAAGAAGAACCAGACAGAGAAAAAAAATCATTGATGGAGGGTGAAGGAGAAGGAAAGGGAGGGCACCAAAGAATAGAGAAAGGAGGGCCCTGCCGAACAGTACTGCCAAAACCGAGGTCAATTGTGATGAAAATGGCCGTTCACATGACCACAATAGCGGCTGAGTGACAGCACTAAAGCGGCATGGACGGGCTTATCCTGATCACTCAGGGCCTTGACTGGGGAAATCACAATACCCTGGAGATCTGTCCTTTTTGGGCTTGGAGGATCACAGAGCGCCCACGGTCCCAAGCTTTGGCCCTGAAATGTCCCCAGCATTACCATATCAATGCTTCCCCGGCTATTCCGCCAAGGACCAGGGCGGCTAGTGATAGTGCCTGCCGGTTAGCATCGTCCTGTGCCTTCACAAGACTATTCAGCAGGGTGTCAATGCTAACTCAATACTAAGTGTGAATGGGAAGAAGTGTAAGCTCACCCCTGTAGCGTGAACCCATGTCTGCTGTGCATTCAGGCCAGCGTTGGCGTGTATATGATGCAGCTTTCACACATGCACTGCAGCCCTGGGCTTTTCTAGGCATTGCCGGGTGGATCTGTATGTGTCTTAGATTTGACTTTAAACAGACTTCAGCTTGCCAGCTCTGTGGTACAAAGTCTGTGTACAATAACGCTCATGCGGGAGCAGTGCAGCTAATTGTTTGCTGAATTCACAGCAAGCGAGGGGGCGTCATGTGTGCCTCCTGCACACACTACCCAGGTGCCACCCCTTGCCTAAATTAAAGTTAATATTTCAGTAGTGAGAACGCGTCTGATGCGGACTTCATGCTGTGTGCTACATGTGAGAAAGGGCAACTTCAGACAATACTCGGACTCTTGATGTTGTCTGCAGTTGGAATGTGTGAAAACAGCCCTTTTCCTTGTCTCTGCCTGACTCTTTCTTTTCATATTTCAAGTTGCTCTTATATTCTGGGGCTGAATGTTGAACTTTTTAAGTGCCAACTGATATGTGTCCGCTGGCAGAGATTTGAATACTTGAAAAATCTAAAGACAGGCATCCAGTTCTTGCTCAATTCAGACCAGTTTCTGATTCTAATCATATTTCTGCCAGTTTTGCACAAAATGTTTTTTATAGAAAGTTCTCAGCCAACATTTAAGTTTGTTTAAAAACACAAAACGTTTCTTAAAAACAACATGAACAAATTTGAACATCCACATTAAGAGACAACAGTGTGTGTCGCACTTATGCGACTCAAAGCCCCACAGCAACAACTTGGAGATTGCACGGCTAAAATTATTGCGACCATGTGCAAAAATCTTGCACACTCATTGCCTTTGAAATTCTTGCTTTGAAGAATGCGGCCAGGTCTGGGATCGCTTGAATTCAGTTGCCATCTTGAAATGATCAAGATAGTAATAAAATAGCAATAAGACACATGGTGCAGAAGAAGTGATGTCATTCTCGAGTTAAAAACATTCCAGTAAAAAAGTTTCAGAAGTAAGAAAAATAGAATTTGTTTATCTTTTTAGCTACGGAGAGGCGTTCATGTATCACTACCAATAAAGTGCAATACTTGTTTGTTTGCCTGATCAGCGGTCTGTGCATACCAGACTTAGCAAGTCTCCAACACACAACAATGCTGGTTCAGATGAAAGTTTTACTAATGTTTACGTTCACCACGGCCATCTTGGATTAACCTGGATTAATCTGGATTAACCTGGATTAACCTGGAGTTGGTGCGGATGCTTTGAATTTCAAAGTCGAAAATTTGGACTTCAGACTGAAACGTCAGTCTGCTATTAGCTTGTGACTGAACAGGGTCGAGTTGGCAGCTACATGTTGTAATTAACTGTGATAAATTGGTGAAAATCAGAAATGTGTTGAGATCTGCTACAAATCTCTTCCTGTCTACATACAGACAAATACACGATAACTATTTACATCCAGAGTCCAGACAGAACCTCACAAACTTGAAAGAGAAATTCAGAAATTCCTCACCAAAACGAGTTACTGCAGTCAGAGTCAGATGCAATCATTTGGAGACAGCTTGCCTCCCACGAACCAACCTGTACAGGTGCTTTGTGATTTAAAGCGGTCGTCCAGTTACATGCTGAACCTCTGGGCAGTCAGTTGGCTGCTGAAGATATTTGCAGTCGTTCTCTGACAGCAACAAACAAATGTAATCACCAGGCAACCTTAAAGTTTTCTTAGTTGCTCTATTTTTACTCCAATATGACTGAACAACAAATAGTTTAAACTTAGTGTATGTGGCTCTCGCAAATAAAAAGTTGTGCTTGAACGCAAGAGAATAAATTCTACATGAAGGTTTTGGTACATCATCTCTGCTCTTACCATCTTTGTGCAGTTTGCTTCAGATAGAAGACGACCGAAACAACACAGTGGAGCAGGGTGTGAAAAATGAGAGCGCATGATGTGAGAGCAGGTTACAGCCTCCCCGTGTTCTAAACTTATTATATCACATGGCACTCGCAGTATATGGCCTTTTAGATCATTATAATGGGATTAGAGATAGTAGTCAGTAAGAGTACAAGCCACAATGTAGTGATAACCTGATTATTACGCAACGGGGAGGAAATGGATGATCTCGAGAAGAAGGGTTACTTTTTAAACTGCGAGCAGAAGGTGCGGAGTATGAGAGGGAGAGGGCAAGGAAGTAAGCAAGCAAGGAGGAAATCGATGAAAGTAAAGTGGAGGATGAACTAAAAGGGCAGTAAAGAGGGAAAGAGGAGGAAGATAGGTGAGATATTGGCCGTAGACTTCTTGCTTTGTCATTGGAAATCAGAGCCACGGGGCAGGACACTGTTTGATTTGGTGTTCTTGTTTAATCTGTCAGTCAACATGTTCACAGACACACACATACACACACACACAGATAGCCTCCAGTCTGTTACTGAATATTGGCAGAGAGCTGAGAGGTTATCATGCGTCGTCAGGTGCCAGACCGACTCTTGGTAGCAGGTTTGTCATTTGTAATTAGAGAGAAAAGGAGAGTTGGCTTGTTTTTTTTCTCCCCTCTCTCTCCTCTGTTCTCTGGCTGAAGGCTGTCTCTTGGTATCGACAGACAGAAGTGATGGGACAAACACGCACACACAAATGCATGCACTGACACACATTTGATGGGCCAAGTTTGATTCCATTAAGTGGAGTTTGTCAGTTAGTCAGTGAAGTTTTGGGGGTGAATGCTGATGGCCCGACAGTGAATCCCACACAGATAAACAGGATCTGAAGCAGCCTGTTCAGACGCTCACAACACTGAGGGTGACTGAGCAGTGGCAGCCCTAACTATGACTATTTTATGTCAGTCACATACACACACAGTCACACACAGCCTATCTGGTGTTGTATGGCTATGTGGTCACGGTCCATGCAGCTCTGAGTTCTGGTCACGGTTAAAAAGGCTTCCTTCTGGAGAGGAGGGGGGAGTGGAGTCTTAAGACGCGGTAGGATGTGGAGTGGAGGAGGGAGTAAGAGGAGTGGGAGATAATAGGAGAGGGCTAACAGTGGGGGTGGGATGAACCAAAGAGGGAGTAAAAAAGGGGAAGATAGAGGCTGAAGGTGGGTTTTTCTGAGTATGAAAGCCTGCGTGCCTCCAATCCTGTGCCATTGATGTATTCTAATGCTAAGTGTGCAATGCTGGGCCCCGACTGGTCTCTGGGAGAGACGAGGCTTTGATAGGCGCAACCAAACTCTGGGACAGATCCCTCGCATGCCATTCATATGTATATCTGTGTGTGCGCATGTACAAACAGGTTTTTTTCACCATTAAAGTAACTGTTTTTTTGGGGTATTTGGTCGCATTTCCATATCAATGTGAGGATGTTTTAGGCTGTTTTAGGCATCACACACCCTAATCCCAAATTAGCCCCAGGTCCAGTGCTGGTGGATGTTTTCATGATCTGTGTTTGCACAGTTCGGTGAGTGGCTGCAGTGCAGCAGACCATAGCTGATCATGTAACTGGCCATCTGCAGAAGAGGGCAAAGTGCAAAAATCTCAAAGCCTGCCAGATCTCGCCAGCCGTTGCTTGAAGTGCGTGTTTGCAACACGATGCTTGCATGTGTGTGTGTGTGTTGCGGCGTGTTTTTGTGCCGATTGCTTTGTTTGCCTTGTGTTCCGGTCTGTGGCTGATTACGGCGTGAAATTCCACACACATTGTATAGCAGTGGGGAGCTTTACATGTGGACAGACACACACAAACGGGAGCACACGCACAATAAGAAAGCAAAGCGAGAAGTCAGAGAGGCCTGTTAATGACTGTCAGGGACAGAAAGGGAGTAGGACTGTGGCGGTGTCAGGGCTTTGTGATAGATGCTGGTTGTTAAATGCCTTGCTCATAGGTTTATTTTTATGAAAGAAAGTGACCATTCAGATTCAGCAAGATTGATGCCATTCCTTTCCTTTTTCTCACTTTTTCACACACGCACAATCACGCACTGCCTGGATCCTAACACTCCTCCCCTCCCTCCTCATCAAGCCCAGAAGAGTCTCTCCCATCAAGCGACCCTTCTTCCATTTGAGCCCTTTGCCTTGTTTTTCTCCCCTTTCCTGCTCAGATTTGTTCTCCTTCTCTCATGCTTGTTCATCTTACTTCACCTCTGTTCACCTGCTACTTCATGGGCTGCTGTGCACACGCCCCCGTGCATATACGTGTAAGCATATATGTGTTTTTGCTAGAGATAGGCAGAGGGGTGCGTCAAAGGGTGTTCGCCTTAATGCTTTCATTGCTTTCCTTTCTACTCAGAAATATGATGGATGTTTCAAAACAGAGCGGAACTTGAATATCAGTGCCAGCCACTGATGCTGCGTTCACCTCGTGCGCGCGCGTGTGTATGTGTGCGCCTATGCTCAGAGGCACTGGAGGTTATTTGATCTCATTGTGTTGTTGGAGAGGAGGCTGCTCCCATGCTTTATGACCGGCGCTGTAGGGAGATATACAGGTTCACCTGCCTCTCCTCAACAATCCATCATCCCTCTCTCAGCAGACAAACGCACTCCCCTCATCTTATTACTTCCTCTCACACTCTCAGAAACATTTAAGACTTTCTCTCGCTAGCTCGCACTTACATGCAGCGTAATGTATGCACATATTCTCAGTCTTTCTCCAGTTTGCTGACAGAAGTTGATAGAAATGACTTAAAAATGACTGCGTGCTCTCACGGTGACAGACAGCGTGCACGCGCGTTGTATTTTGGTAGTGTTGCTGCAAGTGATTATAAGTGTGGAAGTAACGCAGCTCCTTCGTTAAGATGTTAAGTGTGTGGTAAACTGAATGAGGACGACGACTCAGCTAATGACTGTTTCTGCACACTTCATCAGATTGTTCGTCTGCAATATTGCCTCATATCACTCTCTGGCAACATTGGCGCTTAATAGTCTGTGTACGTTAGGATAGTGTTTGTGTATGTGTGCGTGCGCCTGATCACGACGTATATTGCTTTGTAGAGCCATTACAGTTTAATAGGCATAGTAGAATGTGCAGTGCATTAATGCTGCGGCAACATGAAGTAATGATACAATAAAACAATTAAATATGGTGGAGGAGAATTACTTTTTGAACAAGCCGCACCTAGAAGCAATTTTGAGCGAGACGAAATAAACAAAAAAGTACAGATCAGGCTTATTAGGAGGGGAGGATGAGCTCTGGCTCTTCTTTTCTTCTTCATTGACTAAAAAAGGTCAATATGACTGTAAATCTGCTGATTCATAGATGGATGAATGAAAGAGAAATCCCCTTTAGAGGGAGGTGATTTCTGAGTAATTATGGCCCTATTAGAGCAATTGCTGTTATCAATCAGTCTCTTTTTAGCAACATTGTTTAGAAAAAAAACCCCATTTACAATTATGCAGAGCCAAATTCCATTTCTTGTTTATGCATTTTTTTTTTCTAATAAAAGGTCCAGAATTTGAAGATGTTCAATTTATGGTGATGGAAAATAAAAGAAAGCTAATTTAAGAAGCTGGAAGCAGCAAATGTTTTGCAAATGTTTGCTTGAGAAATGACTTAAATAATTACTTGATATGTAAATCGCCAGCAGTTTTTTTTGCCATTCAGTACAAGCCAAATATTTTCAGTGGTAAAATTTAATTGCAACACTTCCCCAGCTGCTGCATAATATTGTGAGACGTACACATAAGAAGGCTGTTATTGTCGCTCCCTTTGAAGCTTGCAACTTTGGCTGTTTTCTGCATCGGTTTCCTTTGGGTACTCAAGTAAAATCAAGTATTTTATATAAACCAGCACTTTAACGGTCCTGCTGAGTGTCCTGTCTGCAGTTTACCTCTCAAATCACAGATGGATTGATATTTATTTTGTTTTGTTTTTCCCAATATTTTCAGCTTGTAAAGCTGACCAGTGAGTGATTGCTTATTTCTAAATCAAACAGCTTGTTTCTCACTTAGAACTTAGAAAAATTACTCCTTGGAAGATTTTCTTCACACTCAAGGGCCATGTCGTTTATATACTGTAGGGTTGTCACAGTACTAGAATTTCAAAATCATTACTGAACACCCCGGTACACTCAATGCTCTGTACTATTTTTGATATGATGAAAGGGTTTATTTTAAATAAAGATTACAAAAACAAATAACAATATCTATTTGCAACACTATTTTTGTGTTTATGTATGGCAAAAAATCATTGGTATCAAAAAAGTATCATAACTTTAAGGTGTGTGAGACAAGTGGTTTAAAATATGAAACTTTTAGGTTGCGCTTCTGCTGACTTGGCTCCATATTTTATTGCTTTCCAATGGACCTGGGAAGGTAGGCTGCCACTCTTTATACGCATTTGCTGGTGTACTTTTCTCAGCTTTGGTGTGGGAATTTAAGATAAACATAAACTTTTTAGACATAAATAATTAGCCATAGCCACTAGCTGCTTCCTTAGTAATAGCTTATGTAGCTATCAGCTAATTGCTAATAGTTTATTAGCTAACCATAGCTAACCCCATGTGTGGGCAGGTTTACATCTATACTTGTACAGTACTCCACTGTAGTTCGAACTGACCTCCCGAAATTCCTGACAAAGGTTTGTCCAGCTGCTTCAGCAATGAGTGAGAGGAAGGACTGTGTTCACACCTTTGTGCAGTCATATTGTGCAAAGGTGTGTGTCAGCTGGAGGTGAAGGTATCATTGTTGTTATACATGTGGCCACAAATGAGTATGTAATCACATAGGAATTTTTAGTAGTGATTAGTATCTGAGTATTGTTTTCTTTTACAACCGCTGAAAAAGTAACACGGGGACACTTTAATTTTTCTCAATGAAAGTGCAGTAAAACAGAAAACAAACTGATGCTCTGCTTTGCATTTAATGTAGCAGCAGTTCTTTGATGTACGTTTGCGTGCGGCGCTACTTTCCAGGTAGCTTGTATCTGTTTTCTGGAGAATTTCCCAAAATTCTTCTACAGGCTGTCTCGACCACTTCTGTCTTTTCATGTAATTTCAGGCTGACTTGATGATGTTGAGATCGGAGATCTGTGGGGGCCGCAGCATCTGTTGCAGCGCTCTTTGTTCATTTTCTGGCTGAAAATGGTTTTTCTGTACAGTAATTTTGCTCAGTGTGGTAGCATTGCTCTCTCTAAAGCCAGCATACATGCTAGTGTCCATCTCAGTTGTGGTATGTTACTTTTTCTTTTTTTGTACAGAAATTTTTTTTTTTTTAATTGTTACTTACTAACTTGGTTAGGTTAGTTTAGAAGAGAGTACTGAGATGAGATAAGCAATGCCATTGCATCCTTTCAATTACAAACTGTTCAATGCTGTGTCGATCTGAATCATAGGATGGCGCCGGTGAGGTCGGCTGCCGTCACGACTGCTCCGACCACTTTTTCTTTTTCTTTGTTTTTTAAGTTAGTTTTCAGCGTTTCTAAATCGGCAAAATCACCACCATTGGGTACATTAGGTATGACAGTGACACTCTTGTTTCTATTGGTTTACAATGTACTCACAATTCGAAGTTTTTAACTCCGGATCCGAGCTGGCCGAGTGAGATCTTGAGGGAGAACAAAGGGAAGCGGCGGCGGCCTAGAGGGAAGCGAGCCGGCGTCAGGAACAGGCTGAGAGCTCGTGCACACCGCACACCTCTGCCTAGCATCCTGCTCGCCAACGTCCAGTCACTGGAGAACAAGCTTGACGACCTCAGGGCCAGGGTAAAGTTCCAGAGAGACATTCGGGACTGCAATCTCCTCTGCTTCACCGAGACATGGCTGAACCCAGCGGTGCCGGACCACGCCATCCAGCCGGCCGAGTTCTTCTCGGTTCACCGCATGGACAGGACACGGGACTCGGGGAAGTCAAGGGGAGGCGGCGTGTGTTTAATGGTGAACAACAACTGGTGCAACAGTGCGAACGTTGTTCCTCTCACACGCTCCTGCACACCAAATCTGGAACTACTGTCCATCATGTGTCGTCCTTTTTATCTACCTCGGGAATTTACATCGGTCATTATAAGTGCCGTTTATATTCCACCACAAGCGGACACGGTCACCGCCTTATGCGAGCTGCATGAGGCACTCACACAGCACCAGACACAACACCGGGACGCTGCGCTTATTGTGATGGGGGACTTTAATAGCGCCAACCTCAAACGCGCAGCGCCGAACTTTTATCAACACATCTCCTGCCCCACCAGAGGTGAAAGGACACTGGACCACTGCTACACTACGGTCAAGGACGGCTACAAGGCACAATCCCGCCCTCCTTTTGGTAAATCTGATCACGCCGCCATCTTCCTCATCCCAAAATACAAACAAAGGCTGAAACAGGAAGTTCCGGTTCAGAGGAAGGTCGCGCGCTGGACGGATCAATCGGTGGCCGCGTTACAGGACGCACTCGATGACGCAGACTGGGGCATGTTCAGAAACAGCTCCGATGATGATGTCAACGTGTTTACGGAAGCGGTTGTGGGATTCATCGGGAAACTAGCGGATGATACCGTGGAGACAAAGACTATCACAACGTTTCCCAACCAGAAGCCGTGGGTGGATAAAACCATCCGCGACGCTCTGAGATCCCGCACCGCTGCCTACAACACGGGACTCATGACGGGGGACATGGACCCGTACAAAGCCGCGTCATATAACGTGCGGAGGGCGGTGAAAGAGGCGAAGCAGCGCTACGGGAGGAAACTAGAGTCACAACTCCAACAGAGTGACTCTAGGAGCCTGTGGCGGGGACTAAGGACAATAACGGACTATAAAGCACCAACAACCGGTATGACGAACGCGGCCGTGACTCTGGCAGACGAGCTGAACACTTTCTATGCTCGCTTCGAGGCTGCAGCTAAGGACTCCAACAATGCTAGTGTTAGCGGCGCTAACGGCTGCAGACAGGAAGATACTGCCAGCACCGGAAACGTGCTCGTCATCTCCGAGGATGAAGTAAGGAGAGCCTTCAAGAGAGTGAACACCAGGAAAGCAGCAGGACCAGAAGGCATCCCAGGTTGTATCCTAAGAGACTGCGCATACCAGCTAGCTCCTGTGTTCACTGAGATATTCAACATCTCTCTATCTCAGTCGGTGATCCCCACATGCTTCAAAGAGTCCATCATTGTTCCTGTCCCGAAGAAACCCCACCCTGCTTCTCTCAATGACTATCGCCCTGTAGCCCTCACCTCAGTAGTGATGAAGTGCTTTGAACGCCTGGTCAGAGACTTCATCATTTCTTCACTACCAGACACACTGGACCCACTACAGTTTGCTTACCGTCCAAATCGTTCCACAGACGATGCCATCTCTCATCTCCTCCACACATCACTCACTCACTTGGACACTAGAAGGGGGAATTATGTTAAAATGCTCTTCATAGACTACAGCTCTGCATTTAATACCATAATTCCCTCCACACTCACCACCAAGCTGGAGCATCTGGGACTCAGCTCATCTATGTGTCAGTGGATCTCCAACTTCCTAACTGGCAGACCACAGGCAGTAAGGATGGGCGGACATGTCTCAGCCTCCACCACTCTCAGCACTGGAGCCCCCCAGGGGTGTGTTCTGAGCCCCCTGCTGTACTCTTTGTACACATATGACTGTGTGGCCACTACCAGCTCCACCACCATCATCAAGTTTGCTGACGACACCGTCGTGGTGGGCCTGATCTCTGATAACAACGAGACGGCCTACCTGAAGGAGATTAGGAATCTGGAGAACTGGTGCCAGAGGAACAACCTCCTTCTAAACGTCAGTAAGACAAAGGAGCTGATAGTGGACTTCAGCACTAAGCAGGAGAGGAACTACCAGACCCCTGTCATCAACGTGTGCCCAGTGGAGAGAGTGGACAGCTTCAAATACCTCGGAGTTCACATCACGCAGGACCTGTCATGGTCCTGTCACATCAACACCGTGGTGAAAAAGGCCCGTCAGCGTCTCTACCACCTCAGACGCTTGAGAGACTTCCAACTGCCCTCCAAGGTGCTCAGGAACTTTTACTCCTGCACCATAGAGAGCATCCTGACGGGAAACATCTTAACCTGGTTCGGGAACAGCACCATGCAGGACAGATGAGCTCTACAGAGGGTTGTGCGGTCAGCTGAGCGCACCATCCGCTCCGAGCTCCCTGACCTGCACTCAATCTACAGCAGGCGGTGCTGGACCAAGGCCAGGAAGATCGTGAAGGACCTCAGCTATCCCAACAACAGACTGTTCTCTCTGTTGAGGTCAGGAAAGCGATTCCGCTCCCTGAAGACCAACACAGAGAGACTGAGGAGGAGCTTCTTCCCGCAGGCGATACGGTCTCTCAATCACACCACCACACAGTACTGACCCACACATACAGTTCTTACACACACTGGACATTCTGGACATTGTTTTCACTTCATTACTTAAATCACGCTGCTGTTATTGTGTATATGCTGCTGTTATTGTGTATATATTTATTTATATTTCTTCATACATTCTTATATAGTTCTATATTGTGTATTTTGTTGTACAGTTATTTTATTTTCAACTTTAAATTATATATTTTATCTTATTCTCCCAGTTAAATTTACCCTTCATTCTAATTTGTGTTGTACAGTTATTTCATTTTTAACCTTAATTTATATTTTATTCCTTCCTAGTTAAATTTACCCTTTTTAATTTTTCATATTTATTTCCTATCTTATTCATAGCCTTTTCCTTTTTTGTTTTCTTTAGGTCACGAGCAGTTGTCCAAGCATTTCACTACATATCGTACTGTGTATGACTGTGTACGTGACAAATAAAATTTGAATTTTGAATTATTATTTTTTGGATGCATAATTTCTGAGGTCTTCTGAGCATAGGTCAGTGGTTGCTGAATGAATAATGTCACAAACAGGCTGCGAGATCTTCTTCCAAGAGATTGTGCAAACCGCCAAATGGTGGGAGACTAATTAAGATCCGACCTCAAACCATATTTAGCGTGGGCGACAGCCGTATGTGTATATCTGTGTTTAAATTGGTGATATGTTTATGTGATGTTAAGTGTAGGAGTCAGATTGACTGTAAACGTTGAGTCACTGACCAGACTAAGAAACCACCGGGAAATTCTGTGGTGATTTGCCAGTTTTTATGTAGGTGTTAATTTAAAAGTCTCTCCCTCTCATTCTTTAATCTTTTTCGTCTTCTTCTATCCCCCCCCCCCCCCCCCCCCCTCTTGCTCTCACGTGTGTCTTTATGTAGTTGTTTATTGGGATCTGTTGAAAATTAGAAATCGAAAACCCATTTACAGAGGTTACCTACGTAAAGTCAGCCTATTTGTCTCCTGTGAAATCGAAACTTTACCCTTTGCCTCTCTCTTCCTTTCTCTTTTCCCACCCTTTGAAGCTGTCTTTCTCTCAACCTCTCTCTCTTGTGGGGAGGGAGGGGGGGGGGGGGGGGGTCACAGCTCCACAATGGAGAAGTGATAAGAGAAGAGATAAGGTGATTGGGAAGAAATGAGGGAATTTCTTAAAGATATAGGGATGGACGGAAAGGTCGTTGTTGGGGAATAAAATGGAGACAGTGTTAGGGTGAAGCCAATTGTGGCACGAGATGAAAGCTTTTTTTTATCCTCGCTGAACAAGTAAAGTCAATCTTTTTTTAAAATGTATAATGTAAATATGTAGTTCAACATAGTGGCAATTTCTTTCTACCATTTTCATCATTGTAAGGCATTTTTTGAGAGTCTCAGGAAGTGACCTGAGTTACTGAAGAAGTAAAAATACTGTGGAAATTCACATTTGTTTTCAGGGAAAAGCAGCACCAATTGCACCTTTCTGAGCGTCCCGAGCTGCACAGGTCATAAAGCTTCCATCAGAAAAGTTGGTAGAGCCAAGTGCTGCTGGGACTGATGCTAATGTCACTAATGTCCCTCTGCATACTGGTGTGGGGAGAGATTCTGTGGTCAATGTACGGTCAGTGTAGGTGTAAATATCAGAGATCTATTTAAGTTACATGCAAATTTTATAAGAGTAAAGTCCACAGGTACAAATTTTAGGATCATATAGTATTGCAGTAAGAAATAAACCACCTTTGTGGTATAGAAACCCGAAGGTTGACACTGGATTTTATCTACTACTGCCCGAGAGCTTAGACTGGAACCACAAAATGTAACTTTAATTGATCCAAAATAAAATTCCTTGAAATTTAGTGGCTGAACAATAACACTGTGCACAATGTGATAACAGTGGCAAGGGTTCACAATCCAAGCCAGCAATTTGAACTCTAACTGCCCTTTTTAAATAAATGTACCTATACAAGTACAGGCTTTCCAACACAAATGTTTATGACCCTGGTGGATTTCACCCAGCACGAGGGTGAAGATACGCTCTATACCAGTTATTTAAAATAAAAGAAAGCTTGGTGAGAGGGTCATCTTGGGTCTTGTTTCTGGAATGTAACACCTCAAGCTACAGCCTAACATTTAGCTGTACCTGAGGTGGGTCAGGGGGTTTGTGGTGAAAGAGAGCAGAGAGACAGTGAATTTTAAGCTTGCAGAGATTTTTCCCAGGGTCAACAATTGGAGATTATTTTGATATATAGTCACACACGACTTTACAGTTACAGTTACAACACATATCTCAAGGTTTTAATGTATCTAGTGTCTGTTAATGAAACAAAATGTGATTAAATCGAAGGTCACACGGCAGGAGAAAAAAGCATTACACGAAGCCATCTTTGTTTACTGTTTCACACTCTGTACCAACAGTGACAGTGAAACACAGTTATGTCATGGCCAGCAAAAAGACGACAAAGATGATGAGACTCTGGTGGTCAAATTTTAGAAAGGAACAATAAATGCAAATGTACGTGGATATGAAAACTGTGCTTTTAATATATACTTGCAATAGTGTGGCTGTGGCTAAAGTAAATGTGAAAGAGAAAGACATGAAAAGATGGGTTGAATGATGAGGGTGTCAGATAGGGAGTTGTTAGATTAAACCCACGAAGTAGTTTAAGTAAATACAGCTATTTGGAGTAAAATAGTGCACAGAGCAGTAAAATTGTATTTTAAGAACACTGCAATACTTTCACAAAATATTTAGAAATTTGATTATATGATCAAATTGTTAGAATAACTTGGCATGCACTGTAAAAATTGATATTTTCGGGAAAAGCAGCACTGATGCAAGCTTTCTGAGCCTCCTGAGGAGCAAATATGTAAATAAATAACATCTAAAGAAATGATAAAAATAATGAAGCGTTGATGCATACACCTGGTAATATGAAGCGAGTTCACCATACCCATGATGTCTTTTGGTTATCTGGCTTTACATACCTGGCAATCAGGATAAGTGGTCACACTAAAGTTGTTATCAACTTGATAAGTTCACCGAGGGTTGCCCCTGTGTGTTCACATGAAAGAGGCAACGTGGGCAGCATCTGACCCGTCACAGCGTGGAAATCAGCTGCTCTATCTGCAGAGCAGCTGATTTTACAAAGAAAGATGAAACTATAGTTTGGGAAAAATATGAAGAAGTTACACACATAATACAGACTGAAAACGACACAGCTGCTAGAGCCAAGTCAGCATCACAGCTCTGATGGATTCTAATAGAGTATATCAATAAATTAGCATTAAAAGACAGAGTTGGTTTTTATTCTTTCTACTGCAGCCTTGGTGGTGTTTAATAATCTGAGTGCATTTCAGTATAAAAATGAAATTCAGTATAGTCTATATACAAATTTGATAAAAGGCTTATAAGTACAATGAGGTGCCCTGTTTTAGCATCATATATATATATCAAACAGGAGAAAAATGAATCAAGTTGCTGCTTCTTATAACTGATGCACATCAGCGAAAGCTTAGACCCTTTTACTTCCTGAACTCTGATGTCTGAGGGATGTTCCAGGAATGGTGGCATTATTTCCTGGAGAATTGGTTGATCCAAAGGCAGTGAATTCATACCTGTTGATCTCTTACCTTTTCTCTCAAGTTACAAGTTACCGTTATACCCTTGTAAGAAGTGAACCACTTTTGTAGTACAGAAAACCCAGGGTTAACCCTAAAGTTACCTTCTTACTTGATAAGAGGAAATCCTGCCTGGTTCTACAGGCCTAAGGCAGGTCTCCGGGCTTCAAACCCTGAATGTAAAACTCACAGGAACCACGAAATCTTTAAATGAGTCACAATGAAATTACTTGAAAGTGATTACTTGAAAAATAGACGTATATTTGGAGTTTAAAATCCAACCCAACAATCTGAACTCTGAACAACTCTCCTTTTAAATAAATATAGGTATACCAACACAGAGCTTCAAGTAGAAATCTCTGTACTTAAGCCTGGCGAGGGGTCAGCTTAGGTCTTGTTCCTGGAATCTATCTTCTTCCACACCTCCAGCTGAGTCCTGTATTAACATTTAACTGTACCTGAGGTGGGTCAAGGGGGTTGTGGTGAGAGCAGACAGTGTGCTTTAGGCTTACAGACATTTAATGTGTCTAGTTTCTGTTAACAATGAAACAAACAGTGATTTAAAAGATGGTCACAAGGCAGGAAAACTAACAAAAGAATAAATGCAGATGCACATGGGCACACAAACTGTGATTCCATATATATCTGCAATAGTGTGGTCAAGGCTAAAGTGAATGTGAAAAGATGAGAGAAAGGAAAAAGAGGAGTTAGAGTGGTGAGAGCGTGAGATGGGGCGTTTTTTAGAAAAATCCCAGGAGATAGTTTAAGTAAATACAGCTATTTGGACTAAAATAGTGAGATAACAGACTGATAAAACTGTACTTTCACTGTAACACTAGCACGGAACATTTATAAATTTGATTATCTGATCAAATTGTAAAAAGAACCTGGCATCTGACTGTAAAAAATATTAGATATTTGTGGTGAAAAGCTGCACTAATGGCAGCTTTCTGAGCTTCTTGAGCTGCACACATTATAAAGCCTCCATCAGAAAAGTTGGAAGTGAATGTAAATGACAGGTATTAATGCTTTTAAATGACTGGTTCTTTTGTTACTTTTTAAAAACTTTTGTAAAAACAGTAGCAGGGGGCTAAAGTATCCACAATGTTCTATTTTATGTCTAAAATAATAATGAGGAGACCTTAGACCTGAGCCCTGTGCCACGAACCGAGTTAAACAAACCCAGGATATCAGGATGATCAGTCACACAAAGGTTGTTATCAGCTTGAGAAGTTCACACAGTGTTTCCCCTCTGCGTGTTCACATGAAAGACGCGGCGTTGGAAGCATCTGACCACGCAGTGTGGAAATCAACCGCTCTATCAGCACAGTGGCTGATTTCCATAGTGTGATAGGACAAATGCTATATTAACATTTGATTGTACATGGTTGGGGGGGGGGGGCGTGAGTCGGTTGTGGTTAAGGAAGAGGGGACAGTGTGTCGATCTTACAGGGATTTGTTCCAACTTTAAACCACCAAATAACGTGTGAATTATTTCAATAAATAGTTATACAGGAGTTTATTCAGTCGTGACACGTGTCAGGGTTTAAGTGTTTTTATTTGCAGTCAATAGTGAAACATAATGTGATTAAATAGAAGGTCACAAGGCGCGAGAACAAAGTGTATCCTTGAAAAGGCAAGTTTGTTTAAATGTTTGACACTCTGTACCAACAGCAACGGTGGAGCATAATTACATCATAGCCAAGAAAAAGACAACAAGACGAAGGTGGTAAGATGTTTGCAAGCAACAATAAATGCGTGTACGCACAAAAAAAACCCCAAAGCAAAACAATGAACCAGTGCGTTCACATATTCCTGCAATAGTGCGGTCATGGCTAAAGTGAATGTGAAAGATAGAAAAAGATGGATTTGAGTGGTGAGAGTGTGTTATTTAATGATGCGTGCTGGTTTGAGGATTTATGGTGAGAAATGGCATGGTGTGAGTGTGAGAAAAGAGAGGGGAGCGCAGAATGATGGAAAACAGGATTAGATAGACAACGCTGCGGGGAAGTGGTTTGGGCCCGTAGCGAGGAAAACTGTGCGAGTAAAGTGACAGAGAGAGCCAGTGTATGAAAGCGAGAGAGAGAGTGTTTGTGTGTTGGTGGGAGACGTAGGGCGGGAACAGAGTGGAGCCATAAACGAGTCAAGGTAGGAAATCGGGATAACCAAGAGCTGGCTAAAGAAGGAGTAAGGAGATGTTTTGGGAAAGACAGAAAGGAAGTAAGGGGAGAGGAAGCTGGAGAAGGGAGAGAGAAAGTCAGTGTAACTGTAACAGAGTCTGACACAAAGCTCTGACCTAAGCTAATAGCCTGTCTATTAATATCTCCTGCTAACGACTGCCACTCCCTGTCACAGAGTGACAGAAATCGTAATCCTTGTTCATCAGTTTTAACTTTTACTTCCTGAATAATGATCCTAATAAATTCTTTAAATATGGAGAGCAGAGTGACCTCCTGTGTGATATTTTATAATGACACTGCTGCAGTATCCTGGCAGCAGTGCGGCTGTGGGTTTAAAGGGCGTCTGCTTGGTTGAAACTTTAGATTTACGAGAACGTGTAGGAGGGGATATGGATTGAGTAACAAATACTGTTAATGAAAACGGTACGGTGTGGCATGTGGTGAAATGCGCTTGTTCACGTTGTTGATAAGAGCGCTGACACCACTGCTATGTCTGCTGGTTGAAGCTACAGTCAGCAGAAAACTGTGTAATATAAAAGATGCAGACGTTAGGAGACGTTTGCATCTCTAGACCAAGCTAGGCTCCCGGTTACCCCTTGTTTTGTCTTTGTGTCAAGCTAAGTTAGCAGGATGTAGCTCACTTTAAACAGTTGCAGTTGTACGCCTCCACCAACCAGTCAAAACTGCAGTTTTGGGGCACGCTCACACCTGTAGTACATTTGAGTCAGAATCAGCTGATGAGTTTGTAAACTTAGAGCTTTTCCTTGAAATTTGGTTTCTTTTCACTGACAAAAACACCAACCGATGTCCAAGCAAATCAAACCGCACAAGAGAGCCTTCAGTCTGCTTTATTGCCCAGATGTGGGACAAGAGCAACAAAAGTAAATACAGGAAGAAGGTGCTACGTTCTGGTCTAGTGGATAACATTTAGGGTTTACATTAATTTTACAGCTAGCTGTCGTCTGTGTATTGTACATGTCTATGGTGTTCTGCCATCATCCCGCAATGCAAAACACACCTGGCTATGGGAAGGTGCTCAATCTTGCAGTGTACACAAGCTACATGGGTTAGTTTGAGGTCAGATCACATTCTCACTATAAATAAACCATTATAGAGTTTGTTTGGAACCATATGGAGACCACCTCCTCCAAAGGGTCTCTGTGGGTTTGTTTTGGTCTGCACGCGAGTCCAATGACCATGTTCGCGTCTGCACAATGAATTGCACAACGGGAGAGTGCACAACCCAGAGTTTAGTGTAAACAGACATAAACATTGCAGATATGAAAAACACCCCTAAATCTCTTTCCATCCAGCTGTGGACTTTGACCTTTAGGGTATAAATTGTCTTTTTTTTAATCCTATTAGATATTTGTGTGGGAGTTTTTCATAATAGCATCATAGCTTCATAGCTTAAGGGCATTTGTACCAAATTTAGTGAGAAGTCTCTAAAGACGTTAAAGAGATTGATTCAAAACAAGAAGATAGATGGATAAATCGAAAACCTGAAAACATAATATTCCTTCCCCTGCATGTTACAGCTCGATGTGGTATGATCTTCCTGCTCCTTTTTGAACATGGACGTTATTTGGAGTTGTGGTTGCTCGTTTTCCTTTTGTTTGCTTTGTTCATTTGTCTCTTTTAATTCTATTTTTTTTTAATACTTTTTCAACATGTTCAAAATAAAGATTCAATCAATCAATCAATCAATCAATTGTACTTGCTCTTTTTATGGGTTTTCATTGTGGATAGTACCCACTAATGTCTTTGGTACTAAGAGCACCTGCTTAAACGCTTTTTAGCAGCTTTTCCCCCCTCCCCCTCTGCTCACTGCCTTTAGCCAGGAGTCCAACTCAGCACCATGTACAGATATCTGAAATTTCTGTGTTTCTGGTAGAACCCTTGACATCACCCTTAGTAAAATTCCAGTGTGAATTCTGGAGCCAAGTATTTTGATCATTTTGAAATTGGCAGTGACAACTGAAGAGTGGATCTGACTGAGAAAATGAGGGACACTGTGTGCTTGTACAGTACTATTCAGTTACAGAGTGTACCTCCTGAAAACATAATCTGCGTTCTCAAATTCAAATTCAAATTCAAATTTTATTTGTCACGTACACAGTCATACACAGTACGATATGTAGTGAAATGCTTGGACAACTGCTCGTGACCTAAAGAAAACAAAAAAGGAAAAGGCTATGAATAAGATAGGAAATAAATATGAAAAATTAAAAAGGGTAAATTTAACTAGGAAGGAATAAAATATAAATTAAGGTTAAAAATGAAATAACTGTACAACACAAATTAGAATGAAGGGTAAATTTAACTGGGAAGAATAAGATAAAATATATAAATTAAAGTTGAAAATAAAATAACTGTACAACAAAGTACACAATACACAATATAGAACTATATAAGAATGTATGAAGAAATCTAAATATAAATAAATATATACACAATAACAGCAGCTGTACAAGTATTAACCGGAAATGAAGAATATAGTGACCAGTGTTGTGCAAAACCAAAGTCCAGAAAGTCCAGTGTGTGTGTAAGAACCATATGTGTGGGTCAGTACTGTGTGGTGGTGTGATTGAGAGACCGTATCGCCTGCGGGAAGAAGCTCCTCCTCAGTCTCTCTGTGTTGGTGTTCAGGGAGCGGAATCGCTTTCCTGACCTCAACAGAGAGAACAGTCTGTTGTTGGGATGGCTGAGGTCCTTCACGATCTTCCTGGCCTTGGTCCAGCACCGCCTGCTGTAGATTGAGTGCAGGTCAGGGAGCTCGGAGCGGATGGTGCGCTCTCGTCCTTTTATCCTTTGTTTATTCTAATGGAGACCATCATTTACAAAACAGCTGTAATAAAAAGGTCTTGAAACTGGTCAATGGGACCATAAATATCAGTTAAGTGTTTTAGTGAGGTCAAAAACAATACCCAAAGGGTTGTTTTCTTATAGACTTTTTATCTTTTTTGTAGCCAGAGGAGCTGCCCTCTGCTGGTTATTACATATAATGCAGGTTCTGCATTGGCTTTACTTTTTAGACCCACAGATGCTTCCATGTACTTTGCAACAAGCGACACTCTTTTGATGAGCGTTATGTAAAAGAAAGAAATAACAATAACCAAAAATCTGTTTTGTCACTTCTCTGCATTTTTGTCTGTGCACTGTGAAATGAATAAGGAGAAGTGCTAATGCTTGTGTAAACACACGCTAATGTTCCTCTCACTTGACACATTCTCAATTAAAACTTGATTCTAATGTGGCTAGAATTTGATTTACTTATATCTTACGTTTTTCTGTCTTCATTGTTAATTCTGCTTTAATGCACATGATTACATACATTTTAAGCACATCTTGAAATACCTCTCAGCCTCATTGAGGTCAATAAATAACAAACAGCTCAGAAAGCCTCAGGAGCCATCTGATTCAGTTAGTGTAGGTAATCTGTTTGTGTCAGTGAAAAGCTAAAAACTGCAGCGTCCTGCTCATCGTAAAAACTAACGACTGGTTTTATCTGGAAGTTGTGATGGACGCACTTTGACTGGAAAAACTCAAAATCAGCAGTCACATTTGGAAGATGAGCAAAAACAAAGACAACAAATTTGACTAAAAAAGTGTGAATTTTTTTGTCTTCCTACATTTTTCAATAAATAAAATTTCAATAAAATTTGATGAACCTTAATTAGTTTATAAAACAGTTCCTTCTTTGTCCCAGTCTTTATGCTACAGACTGTTCCTTCATTTGGTAGGAGCTCTTTTTTTCTACAGAAATGGGAAGCTAATGGGGTTCAAAATCTGTAATCATCTGACCTACAGCTGCATTACAAAATACTAGGAAAACATTAAAAGCCTTTGGACAAAAGGAAAAGACTACAACAAGTGAGAAGAAAAGATGGAATCATCTTTTAAACCTGTGCTGAACAAAGGTCAAACTTCTCTTGGTCCAGAAAAAGCAAGCACAGGTTAGAGATGCAGATGATACAACATTAGCAAATAGTTGTGCTACACTAATGGCTCCATGTTTCTCAATGACAGTTAGGTGGCGTTTTGAATAATCAGCAAAAGAAATACAAATAATAGTCAACGAATGGATTCTTTTCCCTTTTCCTTTTAAAAGTACATATTTACATCGAGTTGTGCATCACTAACAAATTGCTTTATAAACACTACATATAGCAACACTGTCCAATCCCTCCTGGTTTGTCTTATTGGCTTCTTTCTAAACTGTAGTTGTTGCCTCCTAACATTGTCTTGCATCTCATCCTTGCACCTTCTGCCTGCTCATATGGCCAGAAAGATTATTCAAAAAGATGTAATGCTGCAAACAAGTCTGTGCAACACACGCAGGTTTCGTTAAGTGGGAGGTCTTTGCTTAGTGAAGCATCTTTGTCTCTGTCACACGCTCCAATTAAAGACGTCTGCATCCTGAAAAGCTTAACTCTTTTGAGAACAAACGGAAATATTGTAGATGACAGTAGATCCTTCTATTTTCTGTAAACAGAGCTAGAGAATGGTGTGTGGCAAAGATGAGGCTCTTCCCTCATCTCCTCTCGTAATCCAGACCGCCTGCCTGCCTGTCTGTCTTCTTTCTCCCTGTCTCGCTGACCCTTGACACGTACGCGCATACGCAGACCAATACACACACACAAAAGTATGCATGAGACAAAACACACACTTGAATGTTTTGCTGCCTCTCTGCCTGCCCCACTTTGCTCCTTTCTCAGTGGTTATGTAAAAATGGGACTAATGTGTTATCAGTGCGCCACCACAATGCAAAATACCATACATCGAGTAACAGTGTTATGTCACTGTTAAGCGGCGCATTTAACCCTCTGTAATGGACGGCGATGGGGAGCAGTGAGACGTATTAACAACCCAATATAGGCGCAAGTATAGCGGCGTGAGACGCGCTGGTGATCGCTGCTCGCTCTCTTCACAGAGAGGGATCCTTGCAGCGAGTGTGGGAGGAAGGGAGGAGAGAGTGAGGTAGCGAATAGGTTTTAACAAGTTGAGAAGAAGAGAAGAGAGAGACAAGAGGGTAATAAAGGACAGGCGGAGACATAAAAGCTGACATTGCAGATCCACACTCAGTGGGAGGTCCAAAGTGTTGTGTACTTCGCGCACCTCTGGAGTTTCTTTGTCTCATTTAGTGTTTCCAAATGCACTGCTGATGGCTGTGTTTGCCCATTTGCATGAGAGGGAGGGAGAGACATGTCCTGGCTGTCTGTTGCTGCGTTCAGCGACTGTCAGAGCCACCAGCATGGCTCACACACACACTCACACACATACGCTACATATTAATGAACTGTAGTCTGTTCCTTGGTATTGCTAGCATGACCCACTGAAACGGAGCAGTCCCTCAGACAAGAGGCCACACAGACACGCAGCACATTAGCCACGCATGAAGCCTCATGCCGCAAGAAACATCAGTACAGCCTTAGCCCTCCCCTTCATTTTCTTGCTGACCTCTCTGGCCTCCTGCTGTCTCTTTCCCTGACCACCCTCACATGCTCCTTCTATCTCTTGCTCATGTGATTCACACATCACTCACTCTTCTTCTTCTTTTTCACCCATTTTCACCACTAGCATCTTCAGTCTCCAATAGAAAATTAGCTTAAGGACTGCTTTTTTCCCCCCCCCGACGCAAACATATATCAGCACAAAAATATGTGCACACATCATAAACAAGGATTTAATTTGTGTGTTTATGCAAAGCCAGCGTTTGCTATTCAAACCAGCCGACCACAACCAATTACAACCAATCCAATTACTGTCTACATGCAACACTTGATATCAAGAAAAGTGTGCTCGGGCCTCTGCGAACAATGCCGCGATTCAAACGAGCACACGCTGCCGATTGTGCGCGCATGCCAGTGTGTGTGCATGTCGCCATGCTGGCTGACCCGCAGGTTATTCCCCGGGTTGGCTCGTCGTCATGTCTGATTGGCTGCCTGCCGGTTTCATCACATTGCGCCAGAGACAGAAGCAGACCTTGTGGCCTCCTCACCTACAGGTCTCTCTCTCTCTGTTTCTCCTCCTCTCTGTCTCTTTCTGTCCCTCGCTGTTTGCCTCACAGTCCGATTGAGCCGAGCTTTGAGGCGAGTGTTGGCTGACTTTGGTTTTGTCTGGCAGGCCGAGCTGTGGGGAAGCACTTTGATTGAAGAGACAGAACAAAAGCTCACACTGCTATCTTTGAAGCAGCTGTCCTCGTCCGCAAGATGGTCTCACAGATGATACGCACATGGCAAAGAAATCCACGTGAAGACACTAACGCACGTGCATACGGGATGGTTTACTCATGCGACAATAGGTCAGCTGACAGGAACAGTTGTGGCACCTGTAATGTATGTAGAAGCAAACAAACATCCCTCTCTCTCGCCTCATCCAGCATATGCTTCTCAATTTTTTAACAATTAGGGTTTTGTTTAACACACCAGATAACAGTAAAAATATCTCGCTCTGGCCTACCTGCACTCCCAAATCACTACATATTTAATTTCCTGCAATTTAAAGTAAAAAAGATAAAGATTCTTATATTATAGAGCTAAATTTTGTCTATTTTCTCCCCTTTAAAAAAATTATTTTCTCTGAAAATTCTATATTAAAATATGCAATTTAAAGTGTGAATCATGCTATACATCCATCCTTCCATTTACTTATCCACTTATTCAGCTGTAGTCTGTCCCAGCTGAGGTGGCATGAGAGGCAGATAACACACTCTGGACAGGTCGCCAGTCCATCACAGGGGTAACACAATGGCACAGACGCTCACATCCATATCGACAGCCGATTTAGAATAACCGATTAACCTTACACGCTTTTCTCTGGACTATCAGGGAAAACCTGGGGGAAACTACAAACTGAGAAAGGCCACAGCCAACCAGGAGGTCTGAACCAGGAGCCTCGCTGCTGTTACTGCCAAACAGTGCAAATTCATGTTGCCACGCTTACATTATCCTGAAATTACATGTAAGTTCAAATCAAGTCAAGTGTTAACAAATTTTAAAATAAAGGACTAAACTAAACTGGCAGTAATAGATTACATTTTCTAATATTTATTGCACTTCCCCAAATGTCCACTCAAAAGTTGACCTTCATCACTTCTTTTACCGTCTCACTGCCGCTCCTTTGTTTTGCTATAACTGAAAAAATGGAGGTGGTGGAGAGTAGAGAAAACACAGATGGTGCCACGTGGCGTTTGCTGCACATGAGCCGATGAGCGAGTTAAGTCTGCCTCTGAGAGATGAACCAGGTTCAGAGTTCAGACAGAAGAGCCAGAGCCGGCCGGCTCCTGGTATTCTCAGCTCAGCGGTAATGATAAACATTACAGCAAACTAATGGATGGGCGAGTCGGTCACCGCGGCCTCTGATGCCGCTTTATCTTCTTTCTTAACACCCAACACCAGATTGCTCACAACCTCCATGGCCCCGGACAGGAATGTGCGCTAAGCAAATCACTGACCGCACGGGCCGTCAATAAAGCTCGGGTTTGAATTTCAGTCGTGCCGTGAGCGGGGGGAGGGAGGGACGGAAAGACGGAGGCAGGGAAGCAGAAGGAGGGCGCTGATGAGGGGAGGAGGGATAGAAGGAACGAAGGGAAGGATGAAGGGGTCAGTCCTGTGAGATAAGGAAGGGCAGGGAATGCGAAATGGAGTATGAAAGCGAAAACAGATGGAGATATTTTACATAGAGGCAGATAGATGGTTGACAGGAGGCGCGACAAGGGGACAGGGTGGAGAGATAATTACAAAGATAGAGAAGGATGTAAACGACAGGAATGAAAAGGAAAGGGATTATAACTTTACACTATGGTGGCTAGATTGGTAGTGGCACACAGAGAGAGACAGGGGGAGGACAGTGGCACAGAAGACGAGAGGAGCAGGTGATGTCAGACAGAAAAGACTGGAAAAAGAGCGCGTTTGAAGGGGAGTAAGGACAAAGAGTGAGGGAGAAAGACCTTGCCAGAGGGGACAAAAACATCAAATAGCAAACACTTGATTCATTTCTCTTGTGTGTGTGTGTTTTTTTTGTTTTTTCTCTCTCTCCTTTTTTTCCGCTCCTGGATGTCAGTTGTGGCTGTTTGTGTTCTGACACACATCTTTGAAGGACTACACACGCCTACGTACGGCATCAAACCTTAGCCAGGTGCGCACATACACAGCACCTTCCGTAACAGCACAACAACGGTCTCCCAAGACATACCAGCGTCTTTTCATAATCCTGAAATTGGCTAAATCAAAGTGCTTTTTACAAGAAAGCGAGTCGGTTTGTGTCAAGAGAGCTCCACAGCAGCTGAGGTGAGCAGGTGGCACATCTGGTTTCAAAAGAGATATTTTTAAACCCAGAAAGGAGCAGTATACCAATGACTTTCCTTTACTATTGTTGCATTCACATGTAAAATTAGCATTTGGCAATATGTGGGGGATAGTGTAGTGAAAGCGGAGGTGTAGTGCATCCCTGGATAGCTGTAAAGTCTGGGAAAGTCAGCTTACTATGAGTCAGAGCTTTTTTTAAAGTCAAATGACAAGAAGGAAATCAGTGTCATCAGTGTCTGGTGATATCAGGGTTAAAACTATGCTTTGTGTATGTTCGACTGAATATAAAGAAGGTATTTGACTCGATGAATAACACAGCTGAGTACAAGATCAGTGTAAAAGTACAGTTGGACCTGAATTTAATGAAGAATGAACAGACTTAGTTCAGTTAGCTCCTGTGAGAATGATCAACCAGGCCATGTTCTCCTGGCTGCATGAAGATCCACATATACTCTGTGCAAGGAATGTGCACTAATGGGAATAGGAGTTGGGGACACTAGAAATTTGGTCAGAAACAATCACACTGGCTGTCCCTGCATGTCTTAATGTTGTCTTGTTTCTCTGGAATAAATAATTCCACCAAGTCCCTCTGACATGTTTTTCTTTTAAATAATTGTTTTTCATCAGGTTTTTTTAGTTTGTTCGGGTTCAGTAAGTTCACTTTAATTGCAGTGAAAATGTTACAGTATTTACTTTAGGGCAGTATTTAATTTTAAGAAAATAGTATTGTATTTTGTATATATTCATTTTGTTTTTTTGTTTTTTGTTCCTTTTAAATACACTTCAAGAAGATTGTAGGGGAGTGAAAACAAGTGCAAAGTTACTTCAAAATCCATTTTGACATACATGACATAATTTCTAATATAATTATTTTGTATTATTCTTTATACTATATATATACATATATTACATGTATAGCATCATATTTAAATCTTTATACAGTACTTTCTATATGTTGACAATACAAACCACACTTGTAAGAATCATGCAAGTGTATGATTCTAAGTTTTTGATCAATCATTAATTTTTAGTTTTAGTCTTTGTCAGTATTATGAAACATACTGCGATGGAGCATCTCATTACTTGTCTTATTTTAATAAATGTTCATAGGTTGGGGTTTTGTTGTTTTTTTTTCAGCTCTTGTGAATACACACCTTTAAAAAAAACAAAAAACAATTAAACAAATTTAATTGAAAATAATGCAAACTATCCTAAAACTAAACATTTTCCAAAACCCCCCAAAAAACAAACTATAGCAGATTTCTCTGGAAACTGCAAAGTACATCAGTAAAAATAAACTACACAAAAAAAGCAGAGTGCAGTACACTACCAGTATTTAAAGTTAAATGGTAAATGGCCTGTATTTGTATAGCGCTTTACTAGTCCCTAAGGACCCCAAAGTGCTTTAAACTGCATTCAGTCATCCACCCATTCATACACACATTCACACACTGGTGATGGCAAGCTACATTGTAGCCACAGCTGCCCTGGGGCGCACTGACAGAGGTGAGGCTGCCGAACACTGGCGCCACCGGACCCTCTGACCACCATGAGCAGGGTGATGTGTCTTGCCCAAGGACACAACAACCGAGACTGTCGGAGCCGGGGCTCGAACCTGCAACCTTCCAATTGCAAGACGAACTGCCAACTCTTGAGCCACGATCGCCCCATGCAATATCAAAGTGGCAACAATTTTTTTTTTCAGAATTGGACAATAAATATTTAAAATTGTTCTTTGGATCATAAAACCTGTCATGTATATTAACTGTACCCTCCTGTGTATGCGTGTTTTCCCACGTTCCCAATTGTAGAGAGTGTGAATTCCAACCAGGAGTTCCTACAACTTTGAACCTCCACACATACACATAAAGTCTGAAAACAAACACTCGCATCTTGTCGGCCGTGTATTCTCACCTCGCTCTTCCAAATAAAATAAAGCGAGAGCTTTCTGCTGACTGGAATGCTCTCGTTAGCCTGCAGAGTGCAGTAACTAAAGAGCAGTGCCCATTAGCAGATTGATGTTATGCTCACCTGAGCTGACAACTTTTAGGGGAAGCTGGATGAAGGAAGGCTGACTGAAAGAGTAAAGAGATTAGATGGAAACGAAGCCCGTCTTGTAGCTGTCCTGTTTGTGTGTGTTCCCGTCTCTGTCTGCATGGATGATGGAATTTGACGCTGACTTAGTGTCAGACTCCTCGCTGACACATAGTGTAGTTAAAGATTAGAGAGATGTGCACGAAAAAAGGGATGAGATGAAAGTAGAGAGATGGATAGATTTGGATGCACTAGTGCTTTGTGGTAGGCTGTGTTTTTAGTTGTCATCTCTGTAAATTTTGAATAAATGAAAATGGACTTTCTGCCCAAATAATTTTCATTTTCTTCCTCTTCGCCCTCGCTTCTTTTATGCCTTTCTCCTCTTCTTCTTCCGGTATGCTAACATGTCTGTTTGTCTATCTGTTTGCCTGTCTGTCTGTCCACGTGTCTCACTCTTTTCCCCTCCCTGCGTGGCTTATATTAAATTTTAATTCCCTGCAGTGGAGGGCCGGAGAGCCTGACAGTGACAGAGCCTGACAGAAGTGTGGCAAAGAAAATAAAGACAGTGTGACAGCTTAGTGGGGTGGCACATGCATGTGGATGTGTGTTTGTTTATGTCTTTGAGACAGTCGAGACATTTGCTTGTGTTTCTCTGTGTGAGGACTCTTTTCGCCTGTTGTTATGTTGCTGCTCTTTGTAATGTCTTTACATCAACATGAGGAACTTCGAGTGAAAAATGTACACGAATCAGTGTCAAATCTCTTCCCTCTCCTAAAAAGTATTTGCTCGGCTGTGTGTACGTGCTTTTGACTGTTATTGCGTGTGCGCTGTCAGCAGAAAGTTGGTGTTGAAACTGATAAACCATTATGCACAACGTGGGAGTGCATGTTTGTGTGCCATTTGGTGTGTACGTAAGTGTGTGCGTGCACACCAGTGTGTGTTAGGTTTAATGATCTTTTTGATGGTTTTCTGTGGCGCGTATTGAGACGGATGGTCCATATGCTCTTTATGGCCCATGCATATTTCATATTCCAGCAGCAAAGCAGAGCAGAGCAGGCATTGCTTATATGGCCAGGATGTTGCACTGGGACGTGGGCTGACTTTATGAGAGCTCATATACCCATCCCACAGCTTTGTCCCCTTTGAATAAATGCCCGAGTACGAATAAATACAACACATTTCAGAAAGATGTCCATAAACCTTAAAGTTGGGCAAAGGCACGAGATCTCAAACGGACCCATGTGGCCATCGGTTACATGATTTAACATTGGTTTACCAGGTGTACGTTTGCATGTCGTTTAATGCAAAGGACATCACTTGACTTGAAGTCTTTACATAAAAATGCTAACTTTGCTTCTTTCCATTCCCACATAAGAAAACACACAAAAAACACACAATAGTGATTGAACTGATTCCATTTTCATTTTCTCTTCTCTCTTCAGAAATACCTCTGGGCACATGCAATGTGATGCTTTTTATGCCTCCAGCAGCAACTGCAGTTTGTTTTTGGAATAAAAAGATGAAGAGTTCAGTAGTTAGAATGAGAGAAAAGACTGAAACCCAGAAAAGCTCATCAAAGAAAAACCATATCACCATGATGTATTGTTGGTTTTTTTTCTCATCAGTCTCTGCAAAAGATGTGAAGTCACATGAAGTACACGCACAAGAACATAGAAGGAAAAGAAAACTTGATATTTTTCCCATGTTTATGATACTATTTTATTTTTTAGAAGTCTTATACTCCTTTCAAATGCAGGTGTTCTGCATTTGTGAACCACTTGTACATAGGGATGGGTATCGTTTAGGTTTTATCCGATACCGGTGCCAAATCGGTACTTTTGAAATGGTGCCGGTGCTCAAACGGTGCTCAAACGGTGCTCAAAAGAATGGAGAACACAAAATTGGTCCAAAAACCTCTTATGTTCAGCTGTTTTTTGTAAAAAGATATCAATGTTAGCCTTTTCTGCAGCTATGGGGCATATATGGTATCACTCTTGGCTGGAAGCAGTGCTTAAACAATGGAAAAAACACAAACTTTGTCCAAAACCTCTCATGTTTAACTGTTTTCCACTTTTTCTTTGGTCATTTTAGCCTTTTTGGCCAGGGTGAAGGGAGTATCTGCCATTAAACAAGAAGACAGCCGCATGTAGCTATGATGATGTTTGCTAGTTCACCTTACATGCATTAATGTAATAACGTGGTTAGCCAACTCAACGTAAATTACACACGAACAACATTTAGCTACTCACGCAGAAAAGAACGGCTGCTGCTGCCATCATCATCCGCCATCATTTCTGCTACACTGGCAGGGCTAGGGGCCAGGACTCTCCTCTTCGTGTTTTTGGGGGATGTTGCATAACAGGCAACCCACCCGCAGTAGATGCGCTCGGTGTGAGGTCTCGCAGCAAGCTATCAAATACGGCGCATTTCTGGGCTTTTAAAAAAAACGCTATGCGTCGCCAGGTGTTTCATAGGATTTGAGGTGTTACCTCCTTTGACAGTATCACAGTATCAGCTTGTTGCTGCTGAGTTTGCATATTTTGCTGTGAAGTACAGCCAGACTTTTGACCGCTTCGCCTTGGACATTTTTAATCTGTAGCTCTGCTCTACAAGAACGTACGTACCTGGGCCCGCCTACTATCCTCGGAAACGTAAAATGATTGGCTAGAAGTGTATCACAGCTCAGGAAAAAAAAAGCACCGAAATAAAGCACCGAAATGTGCGCTGCTTTTCGGTCTGGTTACTACCGTTTATGTCAGAACCGGTGCCATCATGGCACCGGACACCGGTACCCATCCCTACTTGTACACTTGTGTCCAAGTATGCGCTTTGTAGTCGTTTCAACAAATCAGCTTTGGATCGCCTTCAGACTGTGCATCAGCAGAAGATCGCATATCAATCCAGTGTTGGCTCCAGAGGTTGCTGCTAGCCCCACACAACCTGTGGTGATCAGGCTTTTCAGGCAGTGGCACCAAGGTTGTCTTCCACTGTTATTACACTGTATAGACGCCACTGACTGTTTTAAAAAGCAGTTGAAGACATTTTTATACAGACAAGCCCTTAATTAACTTGTTGTTTTATGTTGAATTCTATTGCTTTACGTTGTTATATGTTACACTTTTATTTCTTGTGTTTTGTTGTGAAGCACTTTGTGATTATTATGTGTGCATTCAGTAAACCCCTGGGAGACACACAAACACAAAGTCCAGATGAAAGCACAGACTGTCACATGATGATTGGCAGGTCGCCGCCACATCGAGAGGTGTATCGACTTCATGAGAGAGCGTGTGTGTGTGTGTGTGTGTGTGTGTGTGTGTGTGTGTGTGTGTGTGTGTGTGTTTGGGGGGGTGGGGGCAGATTGACAGAGGAAGACAGAAAGGGAGGCAGAGGTGTCGTCAGAGGAGGAGTAAGCAGACGTCAGAAAGATTGAACCTGAAATGAAAAATTGAACAGGAGACGGTTGGAAGGACGCTGATAAGGATGGACAGACAGAGAAGGGAGAGTAGGGCAGAACGAGTGATAGTGTGTGTGTGCTTTTGGGGGGATGTAGGAGGGGATGTGAGACGGATGTTGCACTGATAGACTGTCGAGTCTGACAGAGTCTGCTCATGTTCAGCAGAGAGAGTCAGCCACATCATCAGACAACGACAACGACACCTGCAAACGTGCACAGACAGATGCACGATAAGCTTATAAAATCCACACGATCTAAGGCTTCTAGCTCATAATCCTACACTATCAGTTTCACTCACTGTACTTCAGTGCATTTACATTACTATGGCAAACGAGGCTAGCCCGTGTCCCTTTGATTATCTAAACACCGCAGTGATACTGTGCAAATAGTCCACTTTACTGGTTTATTGTCCTGCAAATTAAAATGGCGTTTCTCTGAAAAGCACTATACCCGAGTGCGAGGAGGTTTTGTGCAGCAGGCCCCATTCAGAGCTGACCATTGGCTCTCAGCATTTCTCAGGCCTGATTAGGGGGAATGATTGAGCATATAGTGAAGCAAAGCATATACAGTTGCAATGAGTAACAGAGACCACCCCCACTTCCTTGCACACAGTCGCTGAGTGATTAAGTATACTCCCCAAAGTCAAAGTTTCTGTTTCCGCACCAGTCACCGAGTTGAGTTAAAAAACTGGCATTGATAGATTTTTAGCTCATTTATCACCCAACAAAATCCGTTTGTTTCTGTTATCACTTTGGCCCGCACACTGGAGAAGGTCTTAACGCTGAAACATCTGTGCTCCGCTTGTCTTTTATGTTCAGCTTTGATAAAGAATAAAAATAGAAAACTCTCAAGATCAAGTGAGGCAGAACATTGTGCAGGTTTTTTTTCTCTCCGTTCATTGTTTTACTCCATTGATTCCATCTTTCCTAAACGGCTAATTGAATGCTTGCTGTTTCGATTAGCACCGCGCTTCAGTCTGCATTCTTTAATTTCAGGCCTTTTTGAGCTAGTATATGCGAATATATGTAATTAATTCTCCCCGTCACAATGCATTAATAGAAATGTTAGAGCTCAATGTCATCTCCTATCTGACAAGAATACCCAGACGCTTTTAAACACTTAAATACTTCATGCTGGCGCCTGCTTGTCCAACCAAGTCCACTATGTGTCTCGCCACTTTGATGTATCTTACCCTGAGAGTAACAAAGCTTATAATTGCTTGTTCTGATGTTATTTTCTTTTTTACTGAGAACATTGAAAGGTCACAGGGGGCTTTTTGTTATAATGACATAGTACTCAGAAGACGTGGGAATCGCAGAGAAACACATTATATACTAACTGCAATAGTGCCATCTAAACCTCGTATCACAGCACAGCGATGCCCAGCACAATTCAAGGCAGTAATCATGGGCATATGACAATATCTGTGGAATAGAAGAGGAAAGATACCCCTAAAAGGCAAATAGGATGAGTTATGTGTTTATTCACTGTATTGTGTTATCATTGTGTGGGTATATCATCATCATTCTTGTGTCATTTCACATAATTAGCTCTCTCTCGCTGTCTGCTCTGCCTATCCCTCCTTCCCAATCAGTTTCTTCTCCATCTCATGTTGGTAAACTTTTCTCAACTTTTCCCTCATATATTTTTTATAAGCGCCCACCTCGATGAGTCATAAAGGAGTAAATCTGGCAAGTCAACCCCGTCAGCTGAATCCATTTAGCTCGACTTTGTGTTTAATAAAAATATCAATATTTAATCCGGTTTGTCCGTAAAAAATTAAAATATGTTGCCATGTCTTGGTAAGTTAATTGTACATTTTCGGGAAAAAGCGCTTCTCTTTGGGGCAATCCCCTCCCCCCGTTATGTACAAGTGAAGCACTGTATGTCTGACTGGTCGTAAAGGACGTGACCGACTCGAGTTTTGCCTGTAGCCGTTAAAAACACACCCCTGCTCTCTCCCACTGCTTTTAGCCTTTATTTTTATGTTCATTTTGCAGCCGGACTGAGACGTAACAAAAGAAACTCTCCACCTAAAAACAGTGTGAAACCAAATTTGCCACAGTAATAGCTGATGATTTGTGATAATGGCAAAGAGTAATAAGTGGTACTTAATTAGCCATTAGAGAGACAGAGGGGAGATGGTGGATAAAGAGGGGATGGGTTTTTTGCACAAAGCAATGAACCCCTGTAGTCCGCCCCCTCTCCTATTTTTTTCTTCTTCTTTTTTTTGCTACAATAGCACCATAGCAAGGGCTTCTTCAGTCGTCATGGAGACTAATGTTGAAAGCCAGCTGTGGTTTTGTCTTGGCAGCCCATTAGGCTGGAGCTCGGTTGGCACTTCTCTCGGTTTCTTTTTTTCTTTGTGGCTTTGCCTCCTTTGACTTACAATGGTGAAATATAGTCTCTCTGGTTTTAACTTGAGTTTGCGATATTGGCTGAGGGTCATATAAGGGTTTTAAATTCTTCTGAGCTTTTGTTTCACCTTGTTTGAAGTGCTCGTTGAGGGATACTTTTTCTTGCATCACCCGAGTTGGTCTCACAGAGCAGCACAGCTGGGTATGGCACAGAAAATCAACTCACTGAGTTTTAAAGAGTTTGGTTAAGTAGCTCCAGCTTCTATATGGTAGACCCCACCCACCTTACAGTTCAAGTAGGTTAAAACAAGTTCAAGCAGATAAAGAATTATCTGCCTGACCCTGCTCTGCTTGATGGATGGCGTTTCTTCTCATTCTACATTGTCCCTACGCCTGGCAAGCAGCGTTTCTTGCCCCGGATCCCTTATTAAAGTGGCTCAAGAGAGGGATCTGAGTAATGTTTTTGTTGTTGTTGAGAACCGTTTATCCCAGTGCTGGAGCTCTTTTCCCCACAGCCCTGATATTCAAGCCTCCCTGACCCAAACACATCAGTCAACAGGACATTGGTGCCGTGTGACTCGGCCAGGAAGTGGGCTGAGGCAGGCAGGGAGAGCGATTGTTATGCAGCAGATTGATCAGGTTTCACAGGACACCGCAAAACTATCAATCTGTAGGACTGTACACACAGCATGAGTGTTTGGGGGTCAAGGCTAGAGTTGTGTGTTTGGGGCGGGGAACGCAAGAATCAATAGCTGGGTCAGAGGGTAATGTCTCACTGAGTGCTGAGTCTATACACAGCCATCAGACAGGATCACTATCAATCATGGGAGAGCTTAGGGAACATACACTCTCTGCTCTCAGTGCGTCTCTTTGCCTCTGCTGGCCCAGTGTCTGATGGGATCACTATTGCTCATGTAAGGGCTTTAGGAACAGAGACAGAGGGAGATGTGGGGAAACAGAGGGATAGAGCAACGCAGGGTGGATTGATGGCAACAAAGTGACAGAATAAGAAGGAAAGATGGGTTTGTATTGGCAGACACATGGAGGGTGACACTTGGGGTTTGGGAGATAAAAGAAGCCTTAAAGTGAAGAAAGTCTTTGGAGCGTAAAATAGGCTGTGTGGGTGGGATGGTGGTGAAATGGACAATAAATTAAAGCTGAAAACAAAATCAATAAACACGCAAATTAAGGTAAAGACCACAAGTCCCGGTCTTACTCACAGGTTAAACAACATTTTTCTTAATTGAAGTATTCTGTCTTTCCTCCTTCCTGGTGTTGTCGTTCACGCTTTTATCCGCCTTCGTCTCTGATCTGTTTTTTTTTTTGCCTTTTGTCTTATTCAGCATGTGTTTTTTTTTTTCCCTCTTTTTGTTTTTTTTCCGACCTCGGCTTTTGCCATCTGGTGTTCCATGTGCGTTTGTTCATTTTAATTTCCTCACATTCATCCATCTGTGTCACGAGTGTTTGAACAAGAGCCACAAAAAGCGCATGTATGATTGATTGCAGAAACACACGTGTGGAAGAGAACATGCTTATTATTATACATAATGGTGTGGGAGTGTGTTCGCCGAATGTGGCTCTGTGTGCGAGCGAGACGGCTCGGTTCAAAGGGCTAATAACGCTCGCCATTAGGTTTTGTGCTGCTGGGACAGTTTCTCTCTCTCACCGTGCAGTCAATATCCACAGACACCGAGAGGAAGGGAAGAAGGGAGACGGAGTGAGCGGACAGGACAGCGAAAAAGTCAAATGAGAGCTGAGAAATTAAGCAAAAGAGGGAGTGATTTGGACAATGCTACTTGTGTGATCATTTCGGTGCTTTGTGTGTGTGTGTGTGTGTGTGTGTGTGTGTGTGTGTGAGAGGCCACCTGGGAATAAATCCTGTTACCTGTAATATTTTGATCAATTACCAACGATGAAACATCGCTCAGCAGGCCTGGGCTGTATGTGTGTGAGAGAGGAAGTGTGTGCAGTGGCCTTGAGAAAAGGGAGCATATTCCAGGCTGTTGGACACACTCAAGACAGCTATTGATTTTAACGGGGAGAATTTAGAACCATTTCAATCCTTACACCCTATCAAACACCACTTTACACACACATTCAGGCACACACACACACACACATACTGTACATGTTCTTCAACTAATCCAGCTGGATTCAAATAAAGGGATAAATTCATCTGCAACCAGTATTTAATGAGACGGCATCATTTGAGCAAGCTTCTACGCAAGTTTTTAATCAAAATTTGTCTGCGCGCTTCTTCTCATGCGGTGTTAAACGTAGACAGAAACAGATTGAAGATGAAGGTGATGAGAAAAGAAGGAAAGGCAGAGTAGAATGACAAGGCAGTGGGAAAGACTCGTGTCTGCCTTTGATGAGGGCCTCATTGATGCTACAGATCTCTGGGAGTCTCCATTCACCGGGGGAGCCGTTCAATTACACCGACCACTCCGCTGGCTGATTGGAGTCCTCCCGCAACAATGTTAGCATCTCTGTAGCGAGCCGAGATGGGATTAAGAAGTCTGGCCTCTGGAGGCAAAGTGGCTTTTAATTCCTGATTGGCAATCATTTGTAACACTGCTGGACAAGTTTTAATCCAGCCCTACCTTGTGCCCATCAGGTGTGTCTCTTTTGATTTCTTTAACCTTGATTTATCTTGGCAAACAGTAACGCACACTTAAAGTCTTACAACCCAATCAGCCACCTGTGGTTTTCCACTTTTGATCAGCAAATGATTAGAAAAATTAAATTGAATGCTTCATACTTAAATCCAAAGATAAGTTAGCATTCACTGTGCCGAGTTACTATAGAAAGCTGTGTTGCTGAAGCACAGCTTCAAAATGGTTAATCTTCAAAGAAGGTTGATGGAAAAAGAAAAAAGTTGTTAAAAAGCTTAATAAAATACAGCGTCTGACATCCTTTTAAAAAATGTATTACTACAAAGGGGGAAAAAGCATAAATGATTTATTTTTGCCTTGTTGTCAGCATTTAAAAACATAAACATACTTTAATAAGTAATAAAATAACACCATCTCTCCAGCGTGCAGGGAGATGGTTGTTTTTATCATTGGACGGTACAGCTGTGACGCTTTCTGATGCACCTGAAGTTAAATTTTTATTTAGATCAAAATTTTATTTTAAATAACTGGAGAGTGGGAGAGTAGGCAGCTGTGCATGGCTACAACTCGGAGAGAGTTGCAACACGTTAATTTCCATCAATCACCGACAAATGAGAAATTTTTGTCTTCCTCCTCACTCCTCACTCCTCCCCACCTTCCAAAGGTGAAAACACCCACTTAGGTAAAAAAGAAAATAGGACTGTAACACTATATTTTACAGAGTAGTGTTATTATTAAAGATCTAACTGTGTGACAATATTGTTTGGTTTATGTGCTGCTGGCAACAAAATAGCAAGGGTAGTTGTTGCTTAAAAATGGGTCATTTTAGCTCATTGCTAGGTGGTTGTGGATGTCTTATTCAAGTTTTGTGGCTATAAATGAGATGTTATTGTGATGAAATAAACCAATAGTGTCGTAGGTAATAAAAGGTAAACACAGGTCATTTTCTTCTGCTACTAATTGTTTGCCAGGGAGCTTTATGGCATATTATATAAGGTATAATTTAACTTTTGTGGATATAAATTAAATGGTGTATGATAAAAGTTATATAATTCTTTTGTTCAAGGCATTATAGGTGCATAAAAGCTAAAAAAAAAAAAAGACAGGTCATTTAACTCATCCATTGCTAGGTGGATGTTGGCAACATGATGACATTAAAATGTTTTACACTGATAACCATCAGGAAACTTAAGATGTACATCTTTGCCAAATTTTGGTACTGAACTCCCGATGGTCTGGGATGTCCACCCAAGGTTAACAAATGAGAGCTTAGACAGTGGACTCCAGAGTACATTGTAAGAGTAAGAGTTGCCAAAGAATTTAAAAACTGTAAACCCTTATTTGAAGTATTTACTGTGGCTTCAGCTAACCCCCAGCATGTATTACCAAGTTGGTAGAATCCAAGCAAAACATGAGGTTATCCCCCCAGTGAAATTTGATCTAATCGATATAGAGTAGGAGAAAACAAACTCTTTCTTTCCAGGAAGTTTAACAAGGACATTCAGACAACATTCACAAAGTTGAGGTAACATCCGTGAAGTCGGCTCAACTTTTATTCTGAAAAATTTTCTACCATGTGTACACATCGACGGATATTCAAATGAGTGTGATGTATTTGACATGAACCCACAATGTTACATTTTGTGTCATTTATAGCAAACGGATTGAGCATGTTGTATTAAAGTTCAAAAGCTCTAGTTCAGAAACTAAGTGAGTCAGAGTTACTGAGGGAAAGTTTGTTACAGCCAGACTTGGCCTTTCTTTAACTATCTTGACACTATCATAGTTTTGAAAGGGGCAGAATGTAACGTCTCCAAATTACTGTGCGTCTGTCATGGTTGCATTTTCAGAGATATCTCTAAAAGTAAATCTGATTCCCCTAATAAGGAAAAATCAATCAGATGGCCTTCTTCGCAGCAAGCATTTTGACTTGGTGTATAAAATCATGTCAGAAAAAACACTGGTGTGACTAATAGAACAACTGTAATGACAGCGCCACAAACTTCTGTAATAGCGTGATGGTAAACCAGGCGATCCACAGCCTAAGAACACTAAAACAAAGCAGCATTACTTTTATATTCTTTGATTTCTTCTTTTTTTATTCTTTTTTATATATCTATGTACAACTAATTGTAACGTGGCAAAGTGTCTTCAGTAAAAAAGACAGTTTATTCCCAGAAACAATGTTTGCTAACTGTTACATTGTGTTTTTTAATGTCTTTCCTTTTGTTTCCATGGCAATTTTCAAGCCCACTGCTGAAATTGAGCTTTTATTTTAAAATTTGCTACAAAGTAACGTTCTCCCACATTTGCTTACCTGTCATGGCAAGGTTTAATAAGCCATAAGAAAAATATGCTTAATAAGTAACATTTTCCACCTTAGCCGGGGCATCAGCGAGCTTTCACACCATCCCTTGTTTAAAATACCCTGCATTAGAATAATTGTAACAAATGAGAGCATTTTCAGCAGTTAATCAAACACTGCTGGTACAGTGAAATAGTGGAGCTATGCCTGGACACGTATCCCACGTAATGGGAATCACATAGATGTGCCATACACTATGCAGCATATTGACCAATGTGCTGTTCTCACAAAAAACATGGTCCTAAGGGGGAGACCCTCTCGCTGAATTAAATATTTGAGCTTCTACCTATCCTTATTGTCCTCCGCTGTCCACAAAATCTTCCATGTAACCAACAGAAGAGCACAGTAAGCCAGTCCCACTAGCTCTTGTTACAAAAAGGAACGATGGCGCTTACTGTCAAGTGCTTTATTGATATATGATGCTCCAACAGTCCACACAGATAATAAGTAGATAGAGGGTAACTCTGTGGCATTATGTTGCCTATGACTGATTTATATAGGCAACATACTCTCTCTCTCTCTCTCTCTCTCTGTATCTCCCTCACACTCTGTGATGTGATTTTACAGTAGTGACATTGATCCAGGCCCACTTTGATCTTGCTCTTAGCTGTTGCTCGCTCTCACTCCCTCCAGCTATCACCCTTGGCTCTCTGGTTGCTAGAGTCTGCTGTTTTTAACCCCAACTACCCCTCGTCTCATGCTATAAATCTTCTCATCTTTCTCTCCGTCTTTCCATCGCTCCATCTCTCTGGCGGATCTGTATACAAGTGATCTTTTGCTCTTGGAAACTTTTGCTCAGGCCGATGAAATGTCCCATCAGGTCTCTGGCTGTTATCAGCGTCACCTAGCCAGGTATCACTTGTAAGAGAGGAAATTAGTGGTGCCTCAACACAAAAGGAAACTGAGGCATCAGGAGGCAGCATCAGCAAGCAGCACATTCTGACTTTTCATAACCTGCTGGGCTGTATCGCTGCGTCTCTCTTTGTTTGGAATTTCAGGAAGCGTTACGATCTAATAAACTCCGGTATCATAGAGAGGAATAAAAGAAAATTCCAAAATGAGGCTGAACATTTTGTGATAGTCTTCTCAGCCAGAGCGACTTTCGCTCACGACTCTCAGGGAAATCTGTTTTTAAAATTAAAATATTTATTGCATTTTCTTTGGACTTGAAGCAGACGGCAGGAACAATATGGCTGGTACGTGACTATCGCAGCTTCTTTGCTCAAAAGAATGTTTTGGTACATGAATGATAGTCGTCAATATTTCAGTAACTGTGAGTCGACTTTTTGTTGGTAAATAAAAATGAATAAAAAAAGTGTTTTATAGAAGAATTAACACATTTCTCTAAAAACATGAGTACATTAGTGTGTACCATTATGGTTAAAAATATAGTGAGCAAAGCATTTTAACAGCGTCTTGCATATACTGGAAATGCTGACCCAGGATTCTAATGCAGTGTCGCACTCATGCAGTAAATTATAGCTTAAAAGCTTTTTGTTTATTTGTTGGCCACATTATTGGACATCTTTTGAGCCGTAGTTAAACTGAACTGCTTTATACTGAAACGTTTCTATATTTACTGACATATGCATCGACTAAAATGTAAAAATGCCTTACTGTGTAACGCACTCGAGTAAAACCAAAACATGCTTTATTGGCTCGTTTTTATTACCTGCATATTTTCTGATTAAAATTTATCTCAACTTGTCAAATTCATCGGGGTCATTCTTCTGATGAGAGAGTCTCAGTTCACATAATTCATAACTACATTTAAAGCAAATATTCAAACACACTGTATTTTTTATTATATGAGCAACATATAATGAAATCTGATTGTGTTGTTAAAATTGTTCAAAATGCCACATTGCATTTATTGTGCGTGGTTTTTGCTTTTTTTTCTTCAGCTTTTCGTGTCTTCTGTGTCACGTAGTTGGTCATTAATCGAGTAATAATAATAAAAAAATCCTTGTGTATAGTTCAGAATTTGGATCATTTTTGTTTAATGCAATCAGTCTTTCTGCTTATGCAAGAGCCGTATAATTATTGTGATATATGAATAAGACTGCAGGCATGATATATCATGCAAGCCCCCTCAATGCTCTATCTGCTCTTTAATCTCACTCTGAAATTGGTCTGATTTTCCGATTATCCACGGCGTGAAACAAAGGCTATTATATGATCTGATGCCACTTTTATATAAGATTGGTTTTGCTGTTAAGTCACTTATGTAGGATTTTATGTGCGTACATGTGTGCGTGTCAGAGATGGGGCTCCTAAAGATGTCAAGATATCAAATAAATGGCTGGCAAATCGCAGCGCTGTACGCTCGGAGAAATGCTCATTCGTACCTACTACACACCAAACCAGGACATACACAGTGGGAATCCTGTGGCATCTTTTATCTTGGAGGAGTGATTTGCTTTCAGATTATTCAAGATGCCCTGAGATGCCCTCCCCCTCATTTTCTCTCACTTTATTTTCTGCCATTATCACTTCATCTTTCAAAACTTGCTTTTCTTTGGTATCATAAAACTCGCCAATTGCTGCTTCTTTTTTTTCTTTTTTCTTTGTCTGCTCTATTCTGGCTTTCACTCCTCTTCTACTCAATTTGCATTCACACCTCCCTAGTGGAACCAAACTCATCGCTCACTCGAGTCCTTTCTCGCTTGCTTTCCATGTCTCTCTCTTTTGCATTCACTATAAATATAGTTCCCTTAAAGCATTTTCTGCATTTTTCTACCACTAATGCCAGAAAAAGTAAATCTCCTCTGCAGGCTATTAAGTGATGCAGTGAGTGAAAGTGAGAGGGGTGGATAGGAGACGAGGCAAAAGGAGTAAAGGATGAATGTCGAACAATTAGTCTTAGGTTGCTCTGAAAGAAAGAGATGAGAGAAAAATGAAGAGGTCAGAGAAAAAAGAAATTCAGGATGGATTTAAAGAGAGCGGTAAGAAGTGATGGAGAGAAGGAGACATTGAGAGCAGTGTTTCAATCTTCATTTAATAATTGAATAATAATCTCCCTGGAGACATGACCTAGAACTGGCAAAGAGGGAGCGAGGCAGAGTCGGGCTGAGGATGACACACTGCTGCCCCCTTGTGATTTTATGGTGTCACCACTAGAGCGTCTGAGTGAACGAGAGCGGATGTGTGTACGCACATGCTCATCGGAGTGTGCATGATTTACAACTGCAGCCTGTCTCAGTCTCACAGATATGGGCCCGTGTCTGTGATGGGGAGAAAAAAAGGGGCTTTTGGATGTCAGGAAAGAACCTATTTCACTTTGTCACAGAAACTACACACACACATAGGCGCGCACACAAGCTCCCAGACACAGAATCAGACCTTATCTTCCTGTCAAGCTGAATCTTTTTTAGGGTTGACGCTGATATATGAGCTTTGGGGGGTAAGAAACGTTGCCGGGACGTTGACGGTTGACGTGAGTGCAACGTTGCGCTCAGGTTGATGTACGAGCAGTGGGGTTAGGGGACAACGCTGCGCTGACACCAGGAGAAGGAGCTGTGGCCCTGGGGCCTTGAGTCCATTCTGAAGAGCCAGCTCCGCATTCTTTGCATGCAGCAGCCCCGCAGCCACGAATACACACCCTCGCCCCCTTAAGCACACACCCGCTTACTGGTATTAATAACTCGATACCTCTGAAACAAAGATTTGTGTTACGCCCGGTGATTGTTCAAGCAGAAAGCATCCGAAAGACAAAATCCCGTGCAGTGATCTGAGATGTTACATCGCTGCTGCTGCTGTGCAGTGATGTATGTGATACTGAGTGTTGAGGAAATGCCCAAAGCATGTTTATGTTTGTTTGTGTCATCTGTGTACGAACATACTCAAAAATTAGCACTCATAATATAAAGAGTGTAAAATGTGTGTTCATCAACACCTCTGTTCAGCTTTGCAATGGCACTGATTTCAAAAAAATGATGTAAATGATGACAGAAAGTGCCAGAATTTCAAGTAATATTTATATGTAGCTGTTTTGAGTGTTTAATAATTTAATCTCTGCTGCTTCTCTGCTTGTCCAGTCTGCGTAGGGAGGGCTACACAATGCAGGTGAACGTCAACGACTACCTGGACATCTATTGCCCTCATTACAACGACAGCCAGCGCATGGTGGGCACCGGAGAGCAGTACGTCCTCTACATGGTCAGCTACCGCGGTTACAGGAGCTGTGATCCCCAGATGGGCTTCAAGCGGTGGGAGTGTAACCGGCCTCACGCCCCCCACGCGCCCATCAAGTTCTCCGAGAAGTTCCAGCGCTACAGCGCCTTCTCGCTGGGCTACGAGTTCCACGTCGGCCAGGAGTATTACTACATCTGTGAGTGGAATCGAACCTCCTGTATATCTTATAAAAGAAATTTCACTAATGTCGTAAATGTCTAGATATAAATATTAAAGAACGATGTTATTGAGGTCAGAGCAGCAGGTTAAAAAAAACCCTGCTCGTTACAATATTACACATATAACTTTTATCTTTGAATATTCGGCTCGATCATCCAAGTCATGTCCTCGAGTAATATGGGGATGACAAATTGCAGCCTCACATTTAATCATATCGCCCTGCAGCCGTGCAGGCTCATCCATTTTGTTGATTGCTAATCAAATTAACTTGCAGCACCTTGTGCCAACAAGCCACTGTATAAATAATGAACTTTTAGCCTGTCATAAAACAGTGCCAAAACAGATATTACTGACTGTATAATCGGTGCAGTACTCATTTACTCCTGTACATATTTGTGTGTATTTGTGAGTTTGGTAATATTAACGTAGGATTCTGGTAGGTAAGTGAGCAAATCTACAAGAATCATGTGCCATCCTAACATTTTCAGACCACTGCTCTCACTGCTTCACATGAAAAATCCAACACTTAACTATACACCACAGTGAGCCGCATGCAATAAAACATTCTACCCACCTTCTCGAGTCATTGTTTTGTGTCGCTGATTGCCAGCCGGTTGATTAGTCAAGTAGTAGTAACATAACATCTGGCTGATTGTTTTTCTATTTAACAAATGCATGATAATAGTGACCCAAACGGTTAATTCTGGCTATATTTAAGTACAAGCTCTGTAACAAAAGTGCACACGGCATTTAATTTATTGTGTGTTATTTTGTTGTGCAGCCACGCCCACTCATCACCACGGACGCGCCTGTCTGAGACTACGAGTGTACGTCTGCTGCTCCACGGGTAAGTCTCCTGCTTTGTGTTTGGGGGGGGGTGATGTTTGACCTATAATGCTTGGACTTGTTCGCAGGCTTTACCTGGACCCATCTGGCCACTCTGCCCATCTGGAAAGCACCAGGCTCCCAACGAACTCACACACTCTCTGCATACAGATGCACACACAATCTAAATACAGCCTAAAACAGGCAGAGCTATTAATACTGCTGCTGAGTCTCCTGCAGCATTTTCACTCACAGCATAGCCCCCCACGTCCCAGCTCCTCTTTTTTCTCTTCTTCCCCGTCTCACTCTTCTTTCACTTTCTCTCTCTCTCCCTCTCTTTACAGCAGCAAAAAAAGGGAGCAGCTTCAGCTTTGAAGGCCCTCAACCCCCTCCTGCTTCCTCTCCACTCCTCTCCCTCTCTCTTCCACCCCTCCTCCCTCTCTCCCTGTCAGAATCCATTTATTGCCGTGTGCGGTCAGTGGGTGGCTATGTATATGTAGTGTTATCCGCTCTCCTGCCACCCTTCAATCTCTCGACCCGCTCTCACTCACTTTCACACACACACACACACACACACACACACACACACACACACACACACACACACACACACACACACACACACAGACTTTGATCCCTGGCCTGTCCGGTCCTTTGTAGTATTAACCTCTCCTCCCTCTTTCACCCCCACAACTCCATCACTCTCCATCCCTTTTCACACACTGACTCTCTTCAGTTTGATCTGCCTCTCCTCACATTCCCTCTTTTCCCCGTCTCTCTCTATCTTTTCTTGTGATATTGTGGCTTGTCAGTCGGCATGCTGTGGGGTTTTTCAACCCTGCACCCTTGTCATGCCACTCTATTGGATGTCATGTTGGAAGTAATTAAAGTCCTCTTGGTTGGAGCAATAGTTTAACCCCTGCTCCCTTTTTTTTCAGCTCAATTACTTTTCACTCTCTCTCTCACACACAGCTTCTGATGTGGACGATGAGCCAGGGCCTACAGATGGAGTCTACACGCTTAGACCAGGCCTAAAAATTGATGAGCTTGGTGAGTAATACACACAGGAAGTTCAGGAAGTGTAAGACACATCTGTCTGTTGCAGCTCGATTCACAAAAACAGCGACAGACTCTGATTTTGATCACTTTAGTACCAAATCAAGGAAATCAGATTATTTGCCTTCAACGTCTCATTGAAGTTAAAGCAGAGTTCATAAATTCATAAACAAGCAACAATGTATTAGTTATTAGTCTGAAATATTAAGTGACTGAAAATATGGAATAACAACTTCCTATTAATGCTGCTCGCTGTATTTTCAGCAGTGGATTATTGCAAACATGGATACGACACGCTTGTATTGGATTTGCTTGCAATTTTTAAAAAAAACGCATATGGTAGAAGATCATCAGCATTATTCTTTGAACGCGTCAGCTGGCTGACCAATGATATTGATATAGATGGCAGTGCGACTGTGCAGCATCAAAAGTGGCTAACCAAGTGAAATGATATTCAGCGCAGTTAACTTCACAGCGCCAGCTGGCTTGGCAAGCTGCTGATCCTGCTAAACAACGACATGAATATTAATTTCACACATTTCATGCCGTTTTCACCCAGATGAGCAGAGAACACAGAGTTTCTTGAAAATTTACAACAAAAAGTATAAAATTCATTCAGAAAAGCGGGGCCTCTTTAGATATCCCGTATTCAGATAGCCCCTGCCCGTTTGGAAGTGCTTCCTGTTTGTCGTTGTGTTGCTCCGATTTGGAGTTATATGATTAAATTGATCGTGTGTATAATGTGAAATCTGTTGGCAGCGATTTAAGAGAGAAGCGAAGAAGTAAATCAAAAAATGACAGACTTTGGGATCACCTGTTCATATTGTTGATTTTTAGTGTTGTGGCAACAGCATAGCAACACAGTAACAACATGCAGGTAGCTTGGCCTACCTATCCAGCAGCCGTTACACAACCAGGCATGCTGGTATCAATCATAATCCTGTCTAGCTATCACACGCTCTCCTCCAAGGTATCTTGTAAAATATGGCGTTGCGTTGTTGTTAATCTCCCCGTGTGCCTGAGTGTTTGTGTGTGCGCGCGCTCGCATGCGCGCACGCGTGTAAGTCAGTTTGTTCTAATAATTGTCGTAAGAAAACTCATGACTGGCTGCGGCAAATAGCTGCAGGTCATGCGAGTTTCTGTGAGATACCGCTCCCTCGCTTCTTTTTCCTCTCATCATTCTTTCATCTTATTTCACTCTCACTCCATCTCCTTTCTCTATGCCCTCCTCATGCCTCTGCCTTTTAATTCCCATCTTCCGTTTTTCCTCCGAGAGCACAAGTAGCAATGCAGTCGAGGAGAAAGCCACCTAAACTCAGTTTATTCACCTTTTGATGTGTGAAATTGAGTTTTTCCCTCGTTTAATACTTTTCCCGCCCCGAAGCGATATTTATCTTAGGTTTTATGGTATTCATTAACACTATCACAGTGATATTAAAAAAAGTTTGAAATATTTTTATGCCAAAACAATTTTTAGAGCTAAAAATTCCCATTCGCTACTTAGCAACAATATATTACAATATGTACGATATATTCTTATCACATTTCCTCAGTACTTGGTCCTTCCTTGCTTTCTTTTCTAATACAGTAAATGCAAAACATGATTATTGCAAAATAAAATCTGTTCGCTACACATGTACAGATTTTTTATGCGAAGGAAAAGGACATTAAAGATCATTTCAACAGAAGAATATCTACATTTAATGTGTTAAACTGATAGAGACAGCTCGAGGACATGGCACTCTAGCTGTACTGTTGATAGTGAGCGGCTAACACAATAGCTGAAAAGAAATTACCCCAGCCCCTATGGGTCTTTTTCACCTGTAGTGCTGTGTTGCCAATTAAATTAATACGATAACCCAAGTGGTGTGAGAGGAAGTGAGAAGATCAGCAGGGAGCTGCGAAACGAGCTGAAGACAAAGAAGTGGTACAGTTTCCTGTTCTCCTCCTTCGCTCTCAGTCCTCCTGGCTGCCGGTTAGATGTCCTCACATCGTAGTTTTAATTACTGTTACTGAAGTTTCACACAGACTGCGCAGTTCAAATCTGCCTGATTATTGTGTGTAGAAATGTTGAAATAACTCAAATGTTGCGTATTGGAACCCACCCGTGTCTTTCTCCCCCCTTCTCTCCTCGCAGTTTATTTCCTGGGCACCTTCCCCTTTCAATCAATGTGGTTCCCTGCTGAATACGGCCACTAGCATTAGATTTCATTTAGATCTCATTTACAACGCAGATGGAATGGCGCTAGCTGCTCCCCGTGCAACCGTGCGATTACTGAAGGCTTTCAGTGGGAGGACGCTCATTTTCCCACCCTGTTGGCTCAGATTACTGCATCCGATGATCAGCTCTGGCCATTAGTAGAAAAATCTGTAGCGTGTTCTTGTTAATGGGGCTTGTTGTAGCAATTACTATTCCTATGAGCACAGTGTGTTTAAGGTACTTGGCATCAGAAGACAGCACAGTTACAGATCAACGTTTTCATACCTGCAGTTTGTAAATTTTGTAAATTCTCCCTATGCTGTGGTTTCTTTTTGAGGAAAAAAGGTAGCAGGTAATTATGATGTGCCACTGCAAGGGATGTGTGAAAGTTCAGCCCACTGGGTGTTAAGATATAGCTGGCAAAGCAGAGGTGAGAGGAAAGTCAGGTGTTTAGGACGGCAGTTTGTGAGCCCTGCTACATTACAGCACACCTGGCTACAGGAGCTCAAACTCCAGGTCACCCGGTAGTTGCATCGAGGTCAAGAGCCCGTGCTCATCACAAATAAACTTATTTCGGATTGTTGTGAGGACCTTTTTTCTAAAAAAAAAAAAAAGAAAAAAAAAAGCGGGGGGGTCTATCTGTACGTGAATGATCACACCTCTCCAATCGAACTGCCCCAAAAGTGAAAAACAACTGTTTTAGCTGGACTTAGGTGTGAAAGTACCTGTCACTGTTTTTTAGGTCAATTTGTAGAAAGAGTTGTGAGACAGTTTGCACTCAACCAGTTTAAACGATCTCTATCTGGCAAGCTTACACGTTTGCTGTAACGTGCAAACCTATTTGTGCATTTTTGTGGTGTATGGGAGAGCTGAATAACACAATTGCAACCTTTAAACACGCCTTAAATATTTGGTTTACAAAGCTAAGATTACACGAGAAAAACAGAAGCGAGATGGTCGAGTGCATTCTGGAGCAAAGTGTAACAAATAAGTAAATATTTAAAATGTGTTTTATTTATTATTTGCCCAATAACATGAATAACTCGAGCTTACCATTTATCCCTTCCAAATGTCACTGCTAATGATTCTGTTTACTTGCAGTTAAACTCCTGGAAAGCGTAATTATTTGCATACATGCATGCGGTCTGCTGTCAGTTTCTTTTGAATTTCTTCAGCAATCTAACAGCTGTTTGTTTGTGGCGTTTGTTTGGACAGCCAACGTTCGCTCTTTATTTTTAAGTAACCTGCCTCTGATTTAGCATGTCAAACTCTGTTTACTAGTCGTGGCGAGAGCTGCGCGGCTTTTGCAGACAGTTGACTATTGTCTTCGGAGGCTCTGCGAGATGTTTGTTAAATAAAGACTATGATGAAAGACGTGTGTATGAACCAGTCAGGCGGGATCTGATGAAAGGCGCTCTTGTAACAGTCTCGGTCACAGTTTTTGTGTGTTTGTTTTTTTTTCTAACCTGCGTCTCTGAAGCCTCAGTACTATGTAAAAATGCAGTACTAAATCACTGCAGTGCCCCTTTAATGAGGGCTTTCTGATGCAAGAGCGCCACAAATTATAAGCTCTGAGAAGACTCAACACATCTCACAGTGTCAACAAAGTCACTCTTAAATTATTTATGCCAGGACGTTTCTACTGAATTGCATAATGCTGTAAAAGTTCTTTTTAAATTACTCAGTATTCATAAAATACAGAATAAGGTCAGATTTATACTCCCACAGTAACATAATGTAGTATAAAATGTGTATAAAAGAGGATTTAGCTCACACACTCCTTCACAAATACAGATTAGACAGACGTAATCCAGTCTAAGCTACAGCACTGTGCAAAAGCTACTCTTATTTTCTTATATTTTAGAATAGAATGCCTTTATTTTTGATTATATGGGAGTACAATGAAATTTGAAGCCTGTCTCTGAGTGCTACAGATGGATAGATTGCCGTTTGGACCTTGATTGTCTGTAGACCTGCTCGAGTGAAGGTAGCTGGTTGTCCTCTATGTTGATTTAATGACTCTCTGAACAGCTTTCTTGTCAGCCTCGGTGCAGCTGGCATACCACACCAAGATGCCAGGCTAAGTATACTCCACCGAGCTGTGGTAGAAGGACACAAGCAGCTGTTTGGGCAGGTTTGCTCTTTGCAGTGTTTCTAAGAAGTCAAATGGCTTCTGTGTCTTCTTCACGCGAGAGGTTGTGTTTAGAGTCCGTGTGAGATGAGTGTGCCGAGGATTTTAAAGCTGGGCACTCTCTCTACAATGTTTCCACTTATGCAAAGCGGAGCAGGTTCCTCTTCACGTCTCCTGAAGCTGACGATCAACTCTATATTTGGCTTCCAAGGAGACTTTCTTGCAGTTTTTAAAAAGCGGCCGTGAGCAATGGTTCTCCAGGCTTCCTGAAAGTCTTTCAAAGTTTTTCTTTGGGCATTGGCTGATTTTTCACTAATTTTCAGTACAGTCTTTCTGTCTGAGGGAAATGTCAGATGATTTTTTTGTTAAGTCCTTTATCACTGAGCTATTAATCACTCAATTTATTTATTTAACTCAAGGGATGAACCAGTATTGTGTGTTGGCACGTCTTTAGACTCTTTATTATTAGCAGCCTGTAGCAAAAACACACGATTTCCTTTCATTTCTTTATCTGAGTCTATGAAAAATGTCAAAGATAATATAGTTTGACAGAATAAAATATCTCTTTCGGGTGTGTAGTGCTTTCTGTAAAAAAAACTGAGGAAACTGGACAAGTGGTGGACAAACAAGTGACAGCTCTAAAATAGTATCTACACCAGCATCCGGAAATCATGCAAAGACCTGACACAGGAAAAATGCATCTAGATATTCAGCTGTTCCATCTACTGTACTGAAGCTTCATCAGAAATGGCCTCAGTGGAAGAGTGGCTGTAATGAAGCCACTCTTAAAGAAGCTTATGGAAGGGAAACAGGGAGAAAAGGCCAAATTACACAAAAATGGGAGCAACAGGTCTGATGGAGTGATGAATCCAAATGAGAAATTTCTGATTCTGATTTGATTTAAATTAAATACCATCTGCAAAGCATCTGATTGGCACGAGAATGATCCCAAACACACTGCCTGTGCTGCAAACACACACCTAAATAGAAAAACACACAGTGGAACACCATCAATCATGGATTGGCCTCACCAGAGCCCAGCCCTCAACATTATTGAAGCAGTGTGGGATCATCTTGACAGAGAACAGAAGAAAAGGCAGCCAACATCCAAGGAAGAGTTTTGAATGTCCTTCAAGAAGCCTGGAAAACTATTCCTGAAGAAATGACAGGAAAGCTTGTCTCAGAGAATTCAGGCTGTGTAGAAGTATAAAGGTGGTGATTTTCAAGCTCATTAGAACTGTAAAAACGTTGTTTTTGCCTAATATACTATATTTCCATTTCAGTTTACACATGTTTCAAAAATGTCTTGGCAAGTTTCCCAGGAAATATGATGGGTGGCTCAAGACTTTTGCACAACACTGCATTTCGTGACTTCCAGATTTATAGACACTTACAGCTGTCTGAGCTTAATTATTAGGTAGATGCTACTTGCTTTTTGTGCACTGTAATATGTACATGCAGACGTTTGTATGTTTAGCTCAGCCCAGCATGTCAGAAGGTCACAATGCACCTCACATGACCTTTGCACAAACAACTTGTACGCCAATAATTATACGGTTATTAACAGCAGTGGCAGACTATGAGTGTCTGTGTGTCTCTGTGTAATGGGGCGATTAGCAGAGCCTCACTTTGGAACCAGTTGTACGAGATGCTCTGCCGTCTGCTGTTGGTGTCTACAAAACCACATTCCTCTGTCAGTCAGCACCAAAACAACAGTTTGAAGCCGCACAGTGTCCTGACCCCTCAGCTGCATACTCAGTTACACCACGGTCAAAGCATTTAACCTGAGCTCCGCTGCTGCATGGACCTCATTAGACTGGCTGGCAAAGCATACCAGAGAAGCCCATCTCTAAAACCAGGTGTCAGAGAGTCATTACTCTCCTGTCTGACCCACGGAGCAGCTGGAAATATTCTGGAGATAGATACAGCGACGAGTGGAAACACTGAGAGCAGCCCTGCTTTATTTCAATGCCATCAGACCGTAAACACAATAGTTGCTAATCAGCATCAGGGACCTTCTGTACAGACAGAAAATTGTGCTCCTGTCTGGTCTCCAGTCTTATTAATCAAATGACTACAGAGGGAGTGTCTGCCCCTGCGTGTGTCTCATAGGTGCAGGCTTGTAGCAAACTGTCTGCTCGGTCATGTGTTTCTCACTTTGACTAGACATCAAAGTTTGGTGTGTTGCCCTCAAGAAACCTATTTTTAGCCTGTTTCCAGGTGTAAGTGCAGGGGTATTGGGGCTATTACAGTGCATACAGTAGATTTATGTCTCAGGTATGATGGGCAATGTGTCACCTTATTAGAACAATGAATGCTGTCTGGTAACAGCTGCAGTCTTTGTGTTGTTTTTAGTGCAGACTGACCATATTTCAGTGGGAGTAAGACTGAAAGCTGCCTTTTGTTCTCTTGGGCTGTCATCATTTTTTTTGTCACATTTGAGAAAAAGTTGTGCTGTGAAACCAGATTATAGCACATTTAGGAAGCCAGATAAACGCTTTTAAATGTTCCACTGAAGGATGAGCCGAGTTTTATTTATAGAGAACGCTTCAAAGCAGCAAAAAAGTGTTGCAGAAGTATGCCACCAAAACACAGGGAAAAAAGACAACTGGGCAATAGATAATCTAAAGAGTAATCGCTTTATTACATTGCCTACCCAATTACATACGGGTCTCAATTCTGTCAGACAGGTAGGTCTTAAGCGAGGATTTAGAGGGGAAAAATGTAGGACAGATCTGATATGAACGGGTAGTCTGTTCCGATGCTTAGAGGTGCCAGCTGAAAAAGTACAAAACCTCTTTGTTTGTAACTTGGACTTGAAACCACCTGGAGCATCTGGTCAGATGATCTAAGACAGGGATGGGCAACATGTCGTCTGAGACAAAGAGCCAGACTTTGAACAACAACATAATGCAGACTTATGCTTTGTGGATTGCGTAAGCATGGTATTCTTGTTTCAAAAATCAAGATATTTCTTTAGGACTTGTGACTGTTTTGTGTCAGTGGAGTGTACTGTAAAACAAAGTGCTCCATTTGAAGCCAGCTGTAGTCCTGGTACAGAGGCCAGGTAACAAGAGATAGCAGTTAGCTGAAATAACAATGCTTGTTTAAAACTAAAAACACACCAACAGAAATCCTGAAAGGCTCAGTGTGTTTGGGTACTGCACCCTGTGATACTTTGCTATACAGAATAACACATCCCAGCCACGTCACCTGAGGGGGAAAAAGTGCCTAAATTTTGTACCCCGAAGTTTAGCTGAAGTCTCAATTAGTAGAGGCTCTTGCTAATATTTTATATTATCTGTTATTTTAGTGTATTATTGTGTACTCCAGCCACTTGGTATTACTGGGTTGAACCTCTTTTGCCTAGAGAGCATCTATTTAACAAGGCACTGACATTTATTCATGATGCGAATCTCCTGTTCCACCACATCTCAAAGGGGCTCTACTGTATTGAGATGGATTTCAGGTTATGATTTTGGGGTCCTTTGAGTACAATAAACTCCTTTTCATGTTCATTAAACCAGTTTGAGATGATTTGATCTCTATGACGTGGCATATTATCCTGTTGGAAGCAGCCATCAGAAGATATGTACAGTGTGGTCATAAAGGGATTGTCAGGCCAGCAGCAATGTTTAGGATCGCTGTGGTGTTTAAATGATGCTCATTTGATGTTAAGGAGCCCAAAATGTACAAAGAAACTACCTAATACTACTTGACCATGTCTAATGTTCCTAAATGCATTTGAATTGTTGTCATGTGATTGGTTGATTAGATATTATTATTAGATTAGATATTTGCATGAACAAATTGCTGAACATTTGTACCTAATAAAGTGGCATGTGGTTATAGTGGTGATACATCGGAAAGTTGGAAAAAACTGTCCTTAACATGGTCTAAGATCAGACATAGAAATTTTGCAGCTAATATAAGGAGCGCTGCCGATGTTAAAGACGGCGTCTGAATGACCAAATAATAAAACCTTGGATTAAAAGTACAGAAAAATTCTCATCTGACATGATTATAATTAAGATCTCTCTGTCTCTCTCCTGTTGTTGTTGCGTTCTAATAGTTTCTCATTCTCTTTTATTTTTCAAGCTGAATTTAATCCTGTTATTCCCAAGCTGGAGAAGAGCGTCAGTGGAAGCAGCCCATCCAGGGATCGCCTTCTTCTCACCGTGACGATGCTCTTTTTGGCCGCTCTCTGCATCTCCTAGCAACGGCCATCCCATTAGCGTCACCATGCCAACTAGCCTTGGGAAGGTGTACAATATCGGAGGAGAGGATAGGAGAGGAGAGGCAAATAGAGCAGAAAGCAAGACGAGCAAGACTTTGAAATTAGAGTTTGGAAGAATCACAATGTGTGTGTGTGGGGGGGGAGTGCGTGTGTCTTTGTGTGCGTGCGTGCATGTGTGTGTCTGTGTGTGTACAGCTGTGTGTTTGAGGGAGTGTGGTTTTGGCAGAGTACAGGCACCTTCAGACACTTGGTGACACAGACTGAACCATATCTGGCATTAAAGTCAGCCTGTGCCCACAGGTGCAGGTGGGGGTAGACTGTTTGTGAGTGTGTGTTTTTCTGTTTCTGTGTGCGTGTGTGTGAATGTGTGTGTGTGTGCATGAGCAGGCCAAATGTTGAGCTTGTTGAATCCTGCACACCACACAAAGCATTTATTCCACAGGTGAGGTGGAGCTCAAATCCTAATAAAAAGATGAAATCCAACCACCAAACTGAAACCTATTTGAAGACTTTCCCTTGGATCTGATTGGCTGTAAGAATCCTTAAGTCTAGTTGCCATAGTTTCTTGCAACAAATAGAACTGAAATGAACTGATTCATATAGATTTCAGCGGTACTGAACTGAAATTGCCTTTTTGTTGTTCTTGTTGTTGTTTATCTTGATACTGGGAGCTTTTCCCAGCACACAGAGGAAAAAAAAAATGGAGCCAGCTGATGAACTATGTTGGCCCCATGTAGTCAAAGTAGCCGGTAGTTCATACACAGATAGACCCTGGGACTCCAGACCACCAGTGTTTCAGTTGCCATTTCCACTATGCTGTGTCATTCTGTGTTCACCATCAGCGCTCAGAAGGCAAAAGGACAGAAAGGGGTCATGGGAAAATACAAAGCATTTAAATGTCGACTCACCATTTTGAGGAAAAGATAGAAGAGGGGGAAAGGAACCTGAATATGTGGCATTGACAGACAGTGCAAGGGTTTGTGGACGTTAGAAGTTGCTGTGCTACTTTTCTGTCTTTTCCTTGAAGTACTCAGTTCGTCCTCTGCCAGCTCCGAGGTTAATGAAGCACACGATGGCCATCGAGCAGCCATGGATACACTCAGCAATACTACGCTCCTCACAAGCGACTGCAAGCTGTTCAGAGGAGAGGAAGGGGAACCCGGAGGAGGGGACGAGAGAGGAGGAGCAGTCACTCACACGAGCATCAATAAATAGGTCCTGTCCAAGCCATGTTGGTTTAGCGGCCTGCTCTACCAACCCTGTTCTCTGTACGCCCATATGTCAGTTGCCACATTTTTGCGTTTCTGTTTGAGTGTGTTTTATGCGTGCCCGAGTGGGGAAAAAACAAAACCATCTCGAGTGTGCTGTTTGTCTGTGTTTGAGAGTGAGAGAGAGACTATTTTAAAAGGTACTAACAGCCTAAAAAAATACATACATCCACATACTGTACATCTTATAAGTATGAAAACGCAAAAAAGAAAAAAAAAAATCAAAACACGACTAAAGCAGCAAGTTATACATACAAACCAAGTGCTTTGGTGGGGAGGTACAGCAGTCCAAAACTCAAACAAATGTACCAGTTGGTTGCTTCAGAATAGCGTTTCCATAGCAACTAGCACCTTATTCACCATGGTTACCCTACCCTGCCAACAGATGGACTCTACTAGGGCATGGCTTACCATAGTAGCTGATAACAATGATGAAGGTGATGTTGATTATAATGATAATAAAGAGGATGATGACGATGGACTGTGAGCTGGCCGTTAGTCGATAAGGACTGACGCCACGCGGCTCGCCCACCGGTACGTGAGGCGTTCAAGTACTCGTGTAAATGTCACAACAGAACAGAATGGAATTCTAATGTATTGAAATCTGACAAGGTGAAATGTGATGTAAGCATTTTTACAAACTTGAAGCTCAGTTTTCTTTGCGGTTGTTTTCCTTTCCTTTCTTTTTTTAATTTTCAGTTTTCTTGAGTTTGCTGTGGTACATAACTGCTTATGTTGAGATGGGAAGACGGGTTTTAAAAGTTTGAAAATTGGGTTGGGTTAAGCTTTATGTAAACCTGGGCTGCACTCTGTGATTCTCTTCAACTCGTTCAACTTTAAGGTAAAGTCATGCTGCATACTATGTTTTTAACAACAACACTGGCGCGTCGCTTTATTTCCTTTAAAAGACGCTCCGGTGACTATATACATGAGTTAGGAGATAATTAGGAGCATTAGTGAACTCGTGAGAACGTTTTTAAATGTAATCTCTGGCTCTGGGGTATAGACTGTAAATAAAAGATGGGCACAGCAACAGTGACATCACATATTGGTTTGTGAAGTCCAGTTTTGAAGCCATTATTTTAGCCTTTTGCCAACACTGCAAGCACAGGAAAGAGGTACAGTTCAGTGGCTTAACAGACAACTACTGGCTACAGCTTCCTGGCAGTCCACATGCCTAATTATGATAACTTTAACCTTTAGAAAAGTTAAACGGATAAGTAAACTAAGCTGAACTTTAGCCTTGAAATTTTAAATAGATGTCTTGTTTAATCAGTAAGGGCCATGACATTTGAAAAATATAGGCTTGTACAAGACATGACTTCTGAGAGGAGTTACAGAGTTGCATCATGGGAATTGTAAGATCAAGTATTTTTGAGTTGAGGATTTTATAGTGTGGACAGAAAGTTGGTATTTGTTATCTGTTTTAGCTGTTCTCGTTTTCATTTTGGCCATGTGCTTTTATCTTAAAGAAATCCCAGATTTATAAAAGGGAAGTACTAAAGTGATAACCTTTTAAAATAAACTATGTCTGTTTGCTATTAATTGTATATAGATAGCATATGTTTCACTGAGGCAGAGATATATTTTGAACCTTTTTAAAGGTGTAATTTTTACCTATTTTGGCCTTTTTGGAGACCTAAATGGGTTAAAATGATCAACATGTCTAGTAAGAAAAACTGAAAAGAATGCAAGTAAGTCTAATGAAATGTCACCCTGACAAGAGATTGTGCCTGTGGAAATAAACAAACAATTAAAAGACCATGTGTGATCCAGCCCCAGGTGTACATATAGCTCATGGTGGGAGGGTGAAGGAGGAAAGGTTTGGGTTCGGGTGTCCAATGGGAGAATTGAAGAGTTTGAAAGGTTAAATCACTCTTCAAGAAGTTGCACTTAAGAACTCAGACACGCGGGCGAGAAAACATGTATGTGTGTTCATGGGTGCGTTCGTGTGTGCAAATTATTGAGAGAGCGCGAGTGAGTGAGCGAGCGACAGACTCTTTGTTTCTGATCTTTCCATGTGTGCGTATGAATGAGAAAATGTGACTGATTGTTGTCTGGCAAAACAATAAAAGCATTTACTAGTGTTGGAAACAACAATTACAATCATGTTTACCTTCGACTGGAATGACTTTAAATGAACTTGAAAATAAACTGTAAACTGAACGAACCATAACAGAGGTTATAACAATGATCATGATAACAAAATAATAAGCTTACAAATGTTACTTTTAACAAGACGTGTGTTCGCCTCTTTATTTGCTTCCCCCTGTTAATCTCCCTCACCCTCCCTGCTCTCTAAGTCTTTGAGGATCTAAAAAAAACAAAATAAGCATGGAGCTAATCCAAGACAACAGATGGAGGGGTTGCAGAAAAAAGGTTTTACCTGGTATACTCAGTTCTCTGTAGATAATGTTGTTTGGGAGCTCACAGATGTGATTTTCCATATCAAAGTTGGTGTGGCAAGGCTCTCCCTCTGCAGTAATACCTTTACACACTCCGATTAGGAGAGATAAGCACTTCAATCACCAACCCAACATTTGAATGACAATGGGACAGGGCAGCAGTGTGTACCTGTACGTCTGGACCGGCTGATGGAGGGATAATGCTGCTCCTGATGTCAGAGTGCAGCCAAGCTTAAAGGCTGTGATGTTATGCAACAGGTTTCTGTCATATAGGTAGAGGTAACATATTCACCACTGAGTGACAGGACAGCACAAGGGTTGAGATAAACAGATAGAGTTGGGGTATAGAAGGAGATGGAGATGTGAAATGCAGAGTTAGACATTTAGAAAGATGAGATTATACAGAAAGTCAAAGTGTGGATATTTACAGTCATTTGAAAAGGACACTGCTCAAAGGACTATATGCAGTCCTAAAGCTAAGTATAATCAAATGCACTTAAGTGATGATTAGCAAGTTTTGGCAATTTGCAGGGCTGGAGCATTCAGGGGGTTCTTAACATAATGTCACAGATTAGTAGGCAGAGGACTCACTCGCAGGACTCTGAAGTTTAGAGAGAAGGTGAGGGTTTATTTGCAATGTGACACCAAGTGAGAATATATACATATATGGAACAGATAACACAGGGGCTCCAGGGGGTAGAGCGGGGTCCGAAGGGAAGGTCCAAGACGGGGGTACACACACGCTCTTCTTCCACTTGATCCGTAACTCAAAAATGTCCACACTAAGAAGCTAACGCTCACTCACACACATCCACAGAAATCCAGATGGCAGGGAAGACGGGCAGGGAGTCTAGAAGGCCTGTACACAGAGGAAAAAAAACAAAGTCAGGAGGAAACTCTAGGGGATCAAAGGAACACTTTCATAGGCTAGGCTACACTGACACTTGGTAGTGTGACGATCCAGCGAGGAAGCAGCCTCTCTTGCCATCTTAAGTAGTCTGCCAGGATCAGTGTGAATGAGCCACAGGTGTGTGTTCAGGGTGGGTTCAGAGGCGGGGAACAAAGGTCCAGTTCCGCCCTGGTGGGAGAGGTTAAGACAAAAAATACACACACCACGACCTCTCCAGATCTTGAGAACCATGACACATAATGCCACAATCTTCCCAACAGTGGATGTCCTCTCAAATTTACCACAAGATCAGACTGCAATGTTCAAGAGATGTTTTGTTTAAATTCAAGAGCTACATCTCAGACACAACAAGGCTCAGCCAGCATGTTACCTGATTAAGTTCATGACAGTACAGTTAGAAAAGAACTGAACAGGTGTGGCTTGTTTGGAAGTTTTGCTGTGAGAAAGCCTCTTCTTTCTAAAAGAACATGTCAACACGGCTTTGGTTTTGAAAGCTGTATCTGAACAAACCACAGGACTTCTAAGATGTTTCGCCATAATGACTAGTTTAGAGAAATCCACACACATATCAGCACAAACACATCATACTAACTGTTAAGCACGGGATTGGTGGTGGAGGGCTTGTCGTGCAGGCACAGGACCTGGGCATCTTACAGTCATTAAGTCGACCATGAACCGTACTGTATGCCAAAGTATTCTAGAGTCAAATGTGAGGCCATCTGTCTAACAGCTAAAGCTTGGCTGAAATTGTGTCATGCATTAGGACAATGACCCCAAGCACAGCAGCAAATTCACAACAGAATGGCTGAAAAAGAAAAGAATCAAGATGGTGCAATGGCCTAGTCAAAGTCCAGACTTCAACCTGATTGAAATGCTGTGGCAGGACTCAAAGAGAGGTGTGCGTGCAAATTAACTGAAGCAACAATGTAAAGAAAAGACGGACAAAATTCCTACACCATGACGTGAGAAACCGATAAACTCATAGAGAAAACAAGTCCTTCAAGTCATTGCTGCTAAAGGTGGTTCTACAAGCTATTGAATCATAGGGTGTTCTTAGTTTTCCACAGGACTTCAGAGACCTGTGGAACTTTTCTAATGACTTTCACATGACTGTACACCAATCCGGTATGACATTATAACCACTGACAGGTAAAGTAAATAACACTGATTATCTTTTCATCATGGCACGTGTTGGTGGGTGGGATGCATCATGGAGCAAGTGAAGATTTTGTCCTTAAAGTTGATGTGTTAGAAGCAGGAAAAATTGGCAAGTGTAAGAATTTAAGTGAGTTTGACAAAATTTAATGGCTGGACAACCGAGTCAGAGCATTTCCCAAACTGCAGCTCTTGTGGGCTGTCCCTCGCCTGCTATGGTCAGTATCTATCACAAGTGAACAATGGTGAAACAGCGTCATCGGCGTCCGACTCATTGATGCAAGGGGGTAAAGGCCGGCCTCTGAGGTCTTATCCAACAGGTGAGCTACTATAGTTAAAACTGCCAGAAACGTTCATGCTGGTTCTCATAGAAAGGTGTTACAATATACAGTGCATCACAGTGTGTTGCTTATGCAGAGCAGTGAGGGTAGCCATGCTAACCCCTGTGCACCACTGAAAGCGCCAACAATGGACATGTGAGCATCATGACTGGACCATGAGGCAATGGAAGAAGGTGGGCTGGTCTGATGAATCACATCTTTTACATGGGTGCGTGTGCATCGCTTACCTGGGGAACACCTGGCACCACAATGCAACATACAGAGAGTGCAGAATTATTAGGCAAGTTGTATTTTTGAGGAATTATTTTATTATTGAACAACAACCATGTTCTCAATGAACCCAAAAAACTCATTAATATCAAAGCTGAATGTTTTTGGAAGTAGTTTTTAGTTTGTATATAGTTTTAGCTATTTTAGGGGGATATCTGTGTGTGCAGGTGACTATTACTGTGCATAATTATTAGGCAACTTAACAAAAAACAAATATATACCCATTCCAATTATTTTTACCAGTGAAACCAATATAACATCTCCACATTCACAAATATACATTTCTGACATTCAAAAACAAAACAAAAACAAATCAGCGACCAATATAGTCACCTTTCTTTGCAAGGACACTCAAAAGCCTGCCATCCATGGATTCTGTCAGTGTTTTGATCTGTTCACCATCAACATTGCGTGCAGCAGCAACCACAGCCTCCCAGACACTGTTCAGAGAGGTGTACTGTTTTCCCTCCTTGTAAATCTCACATTTGATGATGGACCACAGGTTCTCAATGGGGTTCAGATCAGGTGAACAAGGTGGCCATGTCATTAGTTTTTCTTCTTTTATACCCTTTCTTGCCAGCCACGCTGTGGAGTACTTGGACACGTGTGATGGAGCATTGTCCTGCATGAAAATCATGTTTTCTTGAAGGATGCAGACTTCTTCCTGTACCACTGCTTGAAGAAGGTGTCTTCCAGAAACTGGCAGTAGGACTGGGAGTTGAGCTTGACTCCATCCTAAACCCGAAAAGGCCCCACAAGCTCATCTTTGATGATACCAGCCCAAACCAGTACTCCACCTCCACCTTGCTGGCGTCTGAGTCGGACTGGAGCTCTCTGCCCTTTACCAATCCAGCCACGGGCCCATCCATCTGGCCCATCAAGACTCACTCTCATTACATCAGTCCATAAAACCTTAGAAAAACCAGTCTTGAGATATTTCTTGGCCCAGTCTTGACGTTTCAGCTTGTGTGTCTTGTTCAGTGGTGGTCGTCTTTCAGCCTTTCTTACCTTGGCCATGTCTCTGAGTATTGCACACCTTGTGCTTTTGGGCACTCCAGTGATGTTGCAGCTCTGAAATATGGCCAAACTGGTGGCAAGTGGCATCTTGGCAGCTGCACGCTTGACTTTTCTCAGTTCATGGGCAGTTATTTGGCGCCTTGGTTTTTCCACATGCTTCTTGCGACCCTGTTGACTATTTTGAATGAAACGCTTGATTGTTCGATGATCACGCTTCAGAAGCTTTGCAATTTTGAGACTGCTGCATCCCTCTGCAAGATATCTCACTATTTTTGACTTTTCTGAGCCTGTCAAGTCCTTCTTTTGACCCATTTTGCCAAAGGAAAGGACGTTGCCTAATAATTATGCACACGTGATATAGGGTGTTGATGTCATTAGACCACACCCCTTCTCATTACAGAGATGCACATCACCTAATATGCTTAATTGGTAGTAGGCTTTCGAGCCAATACAGCTTGGAGTAAGACAACATGCATGAAGAGGATGATGTGGACAAAATACTCATTTGCCTAATAATTCTGCACTCCCTGTAGGAAAAAGGCAAGACAGGGGAGGCAGTGTGATGCCTTGGCTAGTGATCTAAGAAACCTTGGTTTCTGCCATCCCTGTGGATGTTACTTTGACACACATCATCTACATTGTTGCAGACTACGTACACTCATTCATGGAAACGGTATTGCCTGATGCATGTGGCCTCTTTCAGCAGGATAATGTGCCCTGCCACAAAGCAAAAATAGTTCAGAAATGGTTTGAGGAGCACAACAACGAGTTTAAGGTGTTGACTTGGCCTCCAAATTCCCCATGGGGGTCCCACCTCACAACTTACAGGATTTAAAAGATCTGTTGTTAACATCTTGGTACCAGATACCTTTTAGCTTGGCTGCTATTGCTGGCCAAGATCCACTCTGCAACACAAAACAGAGAGTAGCAACTATGTCTACAAGAACAGGGTTTTATTTTTTAAATACTTCAGGTGCTGTGAAAACTCTACGGTTATATATAATCCAGTCTGCCTGCTTTCTCTCACATAATTCCAGTCAACAAAAAGCTAAAACAAAAAACCCAAAACAAACAAACAAACAAAAAAAATGAATCTTAAAAAGAAAAACAGGATAGTATGATGATGTAGAGTGTTGGATATTCCAGGCTACCACAGGCACTTTAGGCATTTAGGTAATATAGCTCACACACCACTCTAAGATTTCTGCACTTCCACTGCAAGGCCAGTAGGAGCTGCAGAAGGGCTCAACAATGTTTAGTATAAAAATAATTATCTGAAAGGAAATACAATCAGACACTCCTATGCTACCTGGGCAGATCTGTAACCAAGATAAGAAGAAGCGGTTTGATTGCTTTCTTTATTATCATTGAAATCACAAGAAAACGAGCAGCTGTCCATCCTCCTGATCTAATGTGCTCATCATTTCCATCTGGAAGCAGACACATCATCAGCCTTCTGGGAAAGGATGCAGTCAGTGATTCAGACTTCCAGTAGCATTTGAGAAGTAGGCTTGAGGGATGACTACTATGACTGACACCATTCAACAAATCATTTTCTGCCAGAATGAAGTCTGCTTTTTCAAGGAGCACACAGTTCAGAGTGTGTGATGGTCCTTTGACCCCAGTCTTTATTCACATCAGGCTCTTGTTCTTTGTCATGCTCACGGATGTCAAGTCTTTCTGTTCACATATCTTCATTTTAAAGATGACGCAGCCATATCTCAGTTTTGCACAAAAAAGCAAACGCTCCAAACTTCCAAGTATTAAAAACAGAAAAATATATTGAATTAAACAGCCACTCCTCACGCAAACACAACTGTGACTCTTCTCATACTTCATGCTTGTCATAACGAAGGGAGCGCTTACACATCCATGCTGCAGCACCGAGTTCTGACCACTTGATGATGCTGTTCAGTCGCAGCTTTGGCGAGCAGAGGCACTGCTCCCTAATGCCCCTGACTTGTAATCCTTTACCTCAATACATAAATCCATTACAACCACAATGGACATTGTGTAACTAGAGCTGCTGGATTAATCGCACAAATTTATGTCACTGTTATGATATAACCGTTTAATTTTGCACACGTCACAATAGGTGAGTTCATGGGGAAGGCTTTGCTGTGGCTTTGTAAAGGTTAAAATCAATATGACTGCGTCTTAGTACTCGTACTATAACATATTGAGCAGTGAAAAATTATTCAAGGACTGCTCATCCAAGGATTCAGCAAATGACTGTGTAAACTCAAGGTCTTCCAGCCAAAGACTTGAAAGCAGCTTTTCTTTCTGCATTCATTTATCACAATGAGTCAGGCTGAAGAGAGCGAGAGAAAATAACCCCGACTTTCTCTGATTGTGTTTGTTTTATAGAGAAACCAACGTTATGCATGGCCAAGCTTGTAAATATGAAGCTGTTTACGACAGGCTAGTTCTACCCATGTTTTTTGCTCTGCAATGAAAACCTCTGACACTACAATTAAGCTGAAAAGTCTGTGCTGCATGGCTAACCTCAGGTCTTGTCTTACACTAAAGCTGTTTTCAATTTTAATGCAAATACAAAACACCGGCTCCTGTTTTTAAAACTCTTATCCTTATCTTAGCTAATGTATTCTTAACAAGCACAACACCAAAAAGCTATGAGGGGGTAAAGCAACCACTACACACTCGCCTCATTAGGTAAACCTGTTCATCTGCTCATTAACACAAATATCTAATCAGCCAGTCTCGTGGCAGCAACTCGGTGCATTTAGGCATGTAGACAAGACCGAGAAGAGCTGCTGAAGTTCAGAATGAGAAAGAAAAGTGATTTAAGTGACTTTGAACGTGGTATGGTTGTTCGTGCCAGATGAGCTGGTCTGTGTTTCAGAAACTGCTGATCTACTGGGATTTTCCCACATAACCATATCACAACTATTTAGTTACTAAAATAAAATAAAAATAAAGAGGAAATAATTAATTTTAGTATTTTTTAGTTTGCTAAAAATTTAGATGCTGCCATGACACTTTTAAAAAGCTCTGTGTTTTTATTTTAATGCTTTTTTAAATTATTGGATCCATCCTGCCCTATATCAACGGTTTGGGCAGATGCTGGTGGTCTAATGGTGTAATAGAGTGGGTGATACTGTTTAGCACCAACTGAGCATCATGTAAACACTGCAGCCTAACTGTGTATTGCTGCTGCTACTTAACATGCACATCCCTTTATGAAGAGAGTGTGCCCATCTTCTGAAGAATACTTCCAGAAGCATCTCAGACGTGTCTCTTGAACATAACAGTAAGCTCACTGAATTCAAATGATCTTCACAGTCACTAGAAGTCAGTCCCATAGAGCACCTTTAGATGCACAGGAACAACAAATTCATATCATGAATGTGCAGCTGACAAATCTGCAGCAACTGTGTCATGCTTTCATGTTAATATGGACCAAAATCTCAGAGCAATGTTTCCAGCACCTTGTTGAATCGGTGCCATTAAGACTTAAGAGAGTTCTGAAGGCAAGAATGGGTCCAACGTGGTACTAGCAAGGTGTACCTAATGAATTGACCAGGCAGTATTTCAAGCTAAAAATGGAAAAATGCCAATAGAGTATTAAAGCTACATAATTACACTGAGCAGTGCAGTGTTTGAACCAGTGTTGGAACAGGGCGCCGAGTAGTCAATCAGAAAATGCAAGGTCCATTCATGTTTACTCACTCAGTTTATTCTTTGTGGCTTTCTGAGCTTAAAAATAACTTTAGTCATTACACTGTTATCAGAACTGTTGGCCATGGTGCTGGAATGTGCTTTTACTTTAAGACGTGGTTTTAGCCAGACCTTCCTTCAACCCACAGAAATGACTAGAGCATATATGAAACAGACGATCCCCCTGTTGAGACACACCAACTTTCCATGTCCCCTAAGGCACGTCTGTGTGCTGATGAGTCCTGTGACTGATGCAGCCACAAGGGAAGCCCTCCTACTCTGCCTTATGGTTCCTGTTTGAATAACCTGACCCTCGCCTTTCTGCCTGCATGTTAATTCAGTATTTAATGTGTTTCAGTCAGGGCTCTGACTGAACATAAGGGTGATTGCGTCAAGATGTACTGGATTACATGTTGTTTGGTGCTGATGCATATGATGTGTCTGTGTATGTGTGTCTATGTGTGTGTGTCTATGTGTGTGTGTGTGTGTGTGTGTATGTGTGTCTATGTGTGTGTGTCTATGTGTGTGTGTGTGTGTGTGTGTGTGTGTGTGTGTGTGTGTGTGTGTGTGTGTGTGTGCTTAATGATGCAGCATCTTTCCAGAACCAGCCCAGAAGGTGAAAGCTAGCTGAGTCACTGAATGCGGTGGAACCTGCAGCCAAATTCACAAAGCCGTCTCACCCACCTTTTTAATCATAACGCCTACATGGTGTTTAAACCTGGGTGTGGGTGATCAAGCGATGCACCTCAGGTAAATTCTCCTACATATTAACAAAAATTCAAAAAGTTTTTTCTCGGTTTTTCGTTGTTGTTTGTTTTAAATTTCAGGATAATGACATGTATTTAAGGTCTCAAACCTTCTTACACAGTTTCCATTCTGAATTTTATAGTTTTGATTCTAATGCTAAGCAACTCTTTGACCCATTTGAGAGATGCAGTTTTATCCCTGATTACTGATGCTGATCATTTAACCTGTCTTATATGACTTGAATTAGTATGATTATTTATTCATTTATTTATTTATTGCAATTTCTGCTTTTCTCTCACACATTAAATCAGCACATTTGTTTGTGAAACACTGCATGTGATTTACATTTCATTTGACCTTTTAACATTGATGGCAGAGTCAGGCTGTCACAAAGCATGAGATCTGAACCCAAACGCAGATAAAAAAAAAACAACTAAAGGAACAAAAGACGAGCCTTTATTTCAGATGATGAAAGGTCTAAGATATAAAGTCCACCGAAAGTATAAAAAAAAAAAATCAAAACTGAGTGAGACATGCAGAAGACATTAAAAGATGCTGAGACCAAGACTGAGACTGAGATAGCACCTTTTATACACATGAGGCCAGTTAGGAGAAGTGAACAGAGCAGGACACGCAAGTGACAATAATCACGGACAATGAGACAGGAGGGAGGAAGTAAAATTGGACACAAGGCACTAGAAACAAAACTATCAAAATAAAACAGGAAGTGAGAACCATGATTGAATGGGGAAACAGACGCATGAATGAACTTAACTGGGCAGCTGACACAAGAACTAAAGATTCCACTAAAGGCTTGTAAGACTGAAGATTTAAATATATCTATATACACAGACCAATAAATAAAACTATGAATCCCAAACAACCTAAGAAAAAAAAGAAGAAGCAGAAACCACAAACACACGTGGGAACATGACACTTGTTAACAGGTAGCCATGTGCTATTTACTTATTGGAGAAACAACAATGAATTCTTCTGAGTAAACAGAAGAAAACTCATATATTATAATGAGTGTAACCCCTGCTGTACAAACACTGGAAAGGACAGCTTGGAGCAGCTCATTAGCACCTCTGTAAACGGCTTATTTTTTGCCAACCTTATAGAAAAACTCTTTTCTTTTTTCTGTCTGTTGTGAAGATTTGGTGAACAGCATGTGTCTGTAAAAACTGTAAACCTTTTCATGTTAACTTTTGTGTCTCTTTGAATCTCTTGCGACAAAAGCTGCCCAATTCTCTGTTCTGCATTTAAAGCGCTAAGTTAATCATCTGATCTCACAAAGCATGATGCTAAAGGAATAACCAGAGGACATGATTTGTGGATTTTGCTTCTAAGTTCTGTTCTAAAATAGGGACATTTAGATGAATGCAACTTTAAGTTTTTCTTAGAAAACTCAGCAGCATACCCAGGATTTTAGCTCAGAGGTGAAAAGACAGCCTTACTTTGTTCATCACTGTGGACGTTTCCATGGATTTCTCATGAAGCAAAAATCTTTTTTTCTCTGAAATACCTAGCAGTTTTGATGTGAATCGTGGAGTAATCCAGTCTCTGGGGACAAACTCACACACTCACATACACACATTCACTAAAAGCAATTTTGCTTTCATGCTCAAAGAGATTTGCTTTTTCTTGCTTCAACTGCTTAATCACCCTGACTAGGGTATGGATATATGTGTCCAACCATACTTAATGACTTAATGAGATAAGGAATTGTGCGAGTTCTCTTTATCATCCTGTCTTCCTTATCTGTACATTTTCCTTTCTCCCGGTTCCTCATCTCTCGTGTGGGCGCAACATGCGCGGCCCTCCCGTCACATCACACACATGCTCTGCTGTCTCTCTATTTAATCATCCTCCCTCCGAGCGGCTGCTCTGATGCTGTCAGTCTCCCCCTGATTTATGCCTTTGGCATTAGTCACCGCCTAACTTGCCCCTTGTCCCCTCCTCACAAGTCCCCCTCTTCTCCAAGTTTAGCACTAATCTTCTGCTTCTAAGACAGCACCTGCACAGCCCCAACAGATGGGATGGTTATATTTACTCTGTCTCTCTGTCTGGCACACACATCAGTACACATGTACTTTAACACTGTGCAAACATTTAAATGCACACTTGAGATGAAAGACTCACCGAGACCGGAGAGTGAAAACATCCTGCTATGATTTGTCAGATCAAGATACTAGAAAAGCATATTGCATATATAAAGTATTTGAAATGTTTCCAAGGTCAGTGCACCATTATGAGAGATAGCAACGTTGCGACGTAGTGTTTGTACTTCTTAGAACAGATTTTACTGTGAGACCATGTCTCAGATAGACTTAATGGAGTTAGGTCTAATTGATTAATCAGAGAAATGGAGTTGTGCGATTTAATCGCCAAGTCCTCTTTTCTTATCCTGTAAGCACCAGATTATCTGAGCCAGGATTTCCGGAGTGATAGTCTTTAGTCTTTATTTTGGAGTGTGTGAAATGCTAATGACGACAACCAATTGTTCTACCTGTTTATATGACGTGTGCAGGCAGGAAGTCACATAATAGTGGCTTACTGTAAATGTGCTACCAGTGTTGGTCAAGTTACTTGAAAAAAGTAATCAGTAACTAATTATTGATTACTTCCCCAAAAAAGTAATCCCGTTACTTTACTGATTACTTATTTTCAAAAGTAATTAATTACTTAGTTACTTAGTTACTTTTTAAAAACACAATTTACAACCTGAAGAGGTGATAAAGCGATAGATCTTTCAGCCCAATTCTACTTTTTCTACATAATCCATCATACAAAATGTAATCAAATGGAAAAATCTCTTTTTTTTAACTTGTTTTATCAGTTTTAATCTTTTAACTTTATGCATCAAGCAAAAATTATATATGCAACATTCTCTGAGTTGAATAAATTAGTTTAACATTTAAACCTATTTTCTGCACATTCCAGCACATAAAATAAAATATTTTTTGTGTTTACACTCACTCTTTCAAATAGATGCAAGTAAAACACAGCAGAAAATAAATAAAGTCAAAGACTCAGCGGTCCTGTTGCTCTATTTTCACCTATTAAGCAGCACTGCGGTAGGCGGAGGTTTACCCTGGTGCAGGTGTGCCGCGGTCAGTTGAAGAATCCGCGACTTTCTCTGTGAATTTCCCATTACGTCGTTGCGCACTCGGTGCTTGCTTGGAAGTTTAGGGGTTTTTTTTCGCTGTAAAAAGAAGTTTTCTCCCACAATCGATATGTGATCCATTGTTGATCTGCACACAGCTGTTGTCACTAACGGCGCACTCGCTTACGTCACTGTCGTGAGACATTCTCGCAAAAAAATCACGGTTTTAGTAACGCAGTAATGCAGTGTTCCTACGGGAAAGTAACGGTAATCTAATTACCGTTTTTGCAATAGTAATCCCTTACTTTACTCGTTACTCGAAAAAGTAATCAGATTACAGTAACTTGTTACTCTGCGTGCTACCTATGCGTTGTTTTTTTTTCAGTTTTTTAAAATTTTATTTTATTATTTTGAAGCCAGTGATCCAATGCAAGTACTGTAACTCCTTCACCAAATTTGTTTATACTCTAAGGACTTACCCTGGTAGATATACAGCATATATACAGCAACGTTTTTGATGAGAGAAAAAGGCACCAACTAAAAGGCCACACCAATAACAGTAACTGAGGTAGTAGAAGGTGAGTTATTTGACTCTTGGCTCCTTCAGTCCACGCGTCAAAGCATTCCTGGGCAAGATACCGAATCCCAAATTACTCCAGATACATTCATTGTCATGTGAGTGGGTGTGTGCTAATTAGAAAGCGCTTGTCCTCTACCAGAGGCCTTGGAGTTTGAGGGTCCTGCGAAGTATCTTCCTAGGACTGCGCTCTTCTCTGATGTCGTTCCTGGGAACTGCCCAATGCTGGATCCACTCGCCCAGTTTGGAGGTCGCTGTCCTATTTGCTCCATTTTATCACAGGAACCGCTGCTGCCTTTACCCTCCACATCTTCTATTTCCTCGTCAGTGTAGATACTGCGTGTTGAATATTCCATAGGTCCCACATCCTCTTCATGTATCTCCTTTCGCTGGGACTGCTTGTGTAGTAGTAACAGTTACCTTTTAACAGAAACACGGTACTATGGTTTCAAAAAGCATGTCACTCATGAACACACACCTCAAGCTTTTCAAAACAGAAGAAACACTACACAGAGTTCAACTATGAGACACTAACGATAATTTTTAACCTTACAACTGTTTACAACTTGCATAGTTCCCATTTCTGTATAGCTGTATATCTCAGATTTCTGTAAAGTTATTTATTTCATATTCTGTATAGTTTTTCATATTTATATCCTGTTCATATCCTGTACATAGCTTGTACTCACTACAGCCTGTACATACTTATAGTTATAGAATATTCACAACATACTTCATACTGTGAACATTATAACATACCATAATAGACCCATTTCTGTAATATACTCACATATCTATATTATTGCTAATATATATTGTAATATATCTATATCACTAAAGCACTTCTGGATGGATGCAAACTGCATTTCGTTGCCCTGTACCTGTGCACGTGCAATGACAATAAAGTTGAATTCTATTCTATTCTATTCTATTCTATTCTATTCTAACAATTAGAGATGGCACGATACCACTTTTTTATGTCCGATACCGATACCGATATCATAAATTTGGATATCTGCCGATACCGATATGAATCCGATATAGTGTTTTTTAATCAACAAAACTGTTTTTTAAAATATCTTGCTGCATTTTGCAAGTCTGCAAATTCATACTCAAGTTTAAAACAACAACTACACTAAAGCTATTCTGTTATACCTGTATACAAAAAAAATATTTCATAGTTCAGCAATACTGATCAATCTAAAAAACTTAGACCTACACCATCCTCCCTATTCTGGTATTTTAAAGAGTACTTAGCGTAAATATTAAGCAACCTAACTAATAGGGTTCCAACTCCCAGCAACAACAAAAATAAATAAATAAAAAATAGGGAACCACCCCTCACGCGCCACCTCATGATGCTTAATCGACGTAATCAACCTTAATTTGATGCAGTGTGAAAAAAAATGCACAGAAATCAATTATTTTTCAAGAAATATTAAATAGATTCAACATCTTTTTTCAACAAAATTGCAGACTGCACAGATGGTACCTTCCCAAAGGAAAAAGTACTATAGCTTACTAGGGTATATATATTAGACTTAATAGTCACTATATACAGTAATTGACTTCTATTCCTTTTACATCAAATTAAAACTTTGGGTGTCAGATAATTATTTATTAAAAGCTAGACATTTTAAATGAGAATAAGAAAGAAAAGTATGTCTTTGTGCCCCCTTTTCCCAGTTAATGCCCTATCGGCCCCCCTGGTTAAACTTTGCTAGATCCGCCCCTGCACAGTTACCAGCGTCAGCTACGTAGAAAAAGATCCTCGAGTAGAAAGTAATATTAAATAAATTCTAACAACAGCTGATCAAGCTTAAACGTGCTGCTGTTGTTCAGCCGCTGGTTTCCTCTTTCTGGTGCAAAGTGGGCCAAAAACAAAGACGGACTCGCGACAGAAAAGCCGATCAGCTGATCATTTAAGCAGTTTCACGATTGAAGTAGCAGCCGGAGAGCGAGAGGCAGTCGCTCGTTAAGCTTAACGCAGGAATGCTTTACAAACATTCAGAGATGGACTTACACACTTGCTTTACTTCTCTCGGGGATAACTTTGTCGGAGATGAAATGCCAGGTTGCTAGCGAAGCTCCACATGCTATCCAGACCACCGACAGGTCCCGCATGCCACAGCCGCTCTATCACGTGATGCATACTGCTCTGACATGCTAACGTTCTGAGGTGAGTTACCGCGTGTTGCAAGTTTTGTGAGGTGCTTTCGTGATATTTAATGGATCGGATTACATTTTTTATTTTTCTCCGATATCCGATCCAGTCATTTAGGTCAGTATCGGACCGATACCGATACGTAATATCGGATCGGTCCATCTCTACTAACAATACACATGTATAACAAAGAACACGTGACATAGAGACGTGTGGTCTGTGACATATGTGGCAAGCCTGGGCGAATCATTGTCATTGTCTGATTCATGTCGAAATGTCACACATGAGTGAACATGAACAAACTGTTGTACCTGTGGTCAATATCTCTGAAATGATACATATCTTGTCTCTTTTCTGCCAGTTGATTGATTTTTAGCCAAAGTCTAGAGAGCATATGATGTACGGAGCACACTTTAACCTAATTCTGTACAACAACAACACAACACATAAACACAAACCTAAGGCTGCCATCACGGTGGACATATTGTGTTGTTTGTCATGTGAGGTCTTCAGACCAAAAGGATTTATCACACACGGTGACACACGTGCCATCACACCACCTGCAGAAGAGGGTACGGTTGCCGTTCCATTATTCATCCATTTATCCATGTCACATGAAAAGAGAAATATGTTTACTTCACAGCCCAAATGTCAGGTCGGGATGGTGAAAATGATTCTCTGATGCTCATCAGAATAGGAGTATAACAAACACGAAGCTGTTTGCTTAAATGTGGCAATTTCCATCTAGATTTTTCTTAAATTGCATTAAATTAAAAATATTTCTCAATTATACTTTCTCATCTCATGCAGTGTCACAGATTAAACGTGGCCATAAACCTTAAATGCACTTTTTAAATGCCACACCCTCTACTTCTGTAGACTCACAGATACATAGAAATGTGTTTTTTAAAATGTTTTAATTTCCCCATTGGAAAAGAACGCCTGTGGTCAGCTTGGGGTCATTCGGGTTTAATGGAATACATTTAAGAGGATTCATATCTATTGTTTAGGTTCTGCATGTTCAGACTTTCTTAACTTATTCAGCCAGAAATGTAAAGCCACAAAATTATATGTAATCCAACATAAAGGCTCCATGTGTCTGTGACGCAGATAATTGTGGAGTTGATTGAATGTTATATGTAGTCTGATGGTTTAGTTTAAAAACCGACACTGTTGAACAAGAATAGTTCACAATTTAAAAATCAACCTAAACATACAAAATAAATTGAAACTTCACAAACAGAACCACCTTTAGCAGCAAGAACTTGAAGTAATGAGTTTCTGCGTAACTTTATCAGCCACACATTGTTGTGGAGGAATTTTGGACCGCTCTTCTTTACACCTTTGCTTCAGTTTGTTGCATTCATTCATGAAAAGCTCAAACAAGCACAAATCATCACACCTGCACCACCGTGCTCGGCACTGCTGTGAGGTGTTTGTGTTAATGGTTGTATAGGAGTTGTATTTGGTTTTGGACAGATAGGGTCTTGTGCATTATGGCCAGAAAGCTCCACTTTGGTCTCTACTGTTTGAAGGACCTTGTTTCAAAAGTCTGTTCAGATGCAACCTTGGAAACCGAAGTCGTTATTTTTAGAGAGGAGCGGCTTTCTCCCAACAACCCTTTCCAATAAACATACGTCAGTCTTTTAGTTCAGTCCTTTTCCTAATTGTACTGTTATGAATTTTAAATGTAAACACACATGAAATTTCTGATGATCAATTAACCAAGTATAATATAACGGCTCATTCTTACCCTCTTAAATTCCTTCGGAAGCAGTAAGGATTAAGTTGTTTTTTTTCACGTGACTGTAGTTATTTACTGTCAGTCTTCGTGCTAAGTTAAGCTAAGACCCACCTCTAGTGCATTTTCCACTATGTCTTTTTGACTGTGTGGGTTACTGTTTAATACTCAAACACTCAATTGGGAGTTAAATTATCTCTTTAATTTATGAATGAACAGAAAAAACGATTCTCTTGTGTGTAAGTAATTTATGTGGAAATGGGGAATAAAATGGAAAGCTCTGCTATTATTTGTTGGTTGACTAAGTTGGTCTTTGAAAATCCGTGGCATTCAGCTAGACTGAAGTGCTGCTTAATGGACCATGAGGCATATGGTGTGTCGTCTAGCTGCTGTTTTGTCCCTAGATTTCCACTTAATCTCTTGCCTCATTTTGACTCTAGCTGCTTTTTTTTGTTGTATAAAAAGCATAAAAAGCAGACATCATTTTTTTCTTTACTCTAAGACTACCATCGCCACTGTTATCCACAAGTCCCTCAAATGCCCAACAACTTTGAAGCAAACAGCTGAGCCGTCATGGCACACACACACACACACACACACACACACACACACACACACACACACAAGCTGATGAGCACGGCTGAAGCTGTGAGCATGCTGCAACTTGCAAAGTAATGCTTGGCCCAAATAGAGGAATTAATGGGGGAAAAAATAACAACTAGTGGGACACTGACAGTGTGCACATGCGTGTGCATGTGTGTATAGAACAATCAGATCTCAATGGTTGTGTAGCCTCGCTACATGCAGTGTATAAGAACTTTTTTGGTTTGTTTTTACTGCATTCAGCTTTCGATGTGAATTTTGGCTCTGATTTGCGGTGGCTGTAGCTCAGGTGGCAGAGCAGGTCAGCCACTAATCAGAAGGTCGGTGGTTCGATCCCAGGCTGCCTCCTGGCTGGATGCCAAATATCCTTGGGCAAGATACTAACCCCATGTTTGCCTACTGGTGGTGGCCAGAGGGCCCGGTGGCGCCAGTGTCCGGCAGCCTCGCCTCTGTCAGTGCGCCCCAGGGCAGCTGTGGCTACAATGTAGCTTGCCATCGCCTGTGTGTGAATGGGTGAATGACTGAATGTAGTGTGAAGCGCTTTGGGGTCCTTAGGGACTAGAAAAGCGCTATACAAATGCAGGCCATTTACCATTTTGCTGGAACAAAGTGACATGGCAGAATACAAACCCAAGGCCAACAGTAGGTGTTGATTAAAAAGCCAGTGCAGAAGCTGTGCTCTGTTTTTACCTGCACACTGACGACACCATCACCACTTTCCACTCATTCTAATTCCAAACAGAGAGCACAATGGAGACGCTTACGTTTCATTTTTTCTTGAGGGAGACATCCTTGATATCAGCAAATATCCTAGCTGCATTAATACTCATAATAAAATAAATTCTAAACTGACTCTTCTAGCTGATGGCGAAAAAACAAACACACACTCACAGATGCTGATTAGTAAACATCTCCGAGGCTGTAACCTGCATCCTGGCAATGTAGGTTATGTTCATTTAGTTCCAAGCAGGAAATAAAGAGCGGGAATAAGGATCTTCCAGACTGTCATTACACATGAACACGTGCGCTTCTGCATCGGCGTTTAATTACACGTGCTTTGTTAGCACATGGAAGCACAAAAGAGAACGAGGCAAAGATCCTCTCGTGGCCTTGATGCTCTGAGCAGGCAGTGCAGTGGCCTAAGCTTGTAAAATGAGTGTATCATCCCGTGGCCCCCTGGAACACAAATAACCTCTCTCGTTTAGTCAAGACATGCACTAAACCTCCACTCATCTTCTTATCTCATGTAATTACAAATCAACATTGGCTTAATGTTGCAGGAGCTTCATGTCGAGTTTCTGAAAGCTGTTCTTCTTGTGTCCCAGAATGCCCTTTCATTATATGGGGGTATGTTAGAGGCAGATGAACCCCTCTGATTCTAATTATAGAACATCCTTTTGATTGGGATTCATCTTGAACTGCATCACTCACACTCTGTGCCCTTTGTGCGATCGGGGTCGAGATTTTTGAGGATAAATGCCAGATGAAAAAGCAAGAATTTACAAAATGACGGTTTAATCTTTTTGATTGTTTTTAAAAGATTCACAGACATTGAAATACACTTTCCTTAATGATAAATTCTGACGATGTTTGTGTGAGTAGTTTTTCGTGATGGGATTTCACCAAAGCCTATGGCTCGTAATTTGCAGCGATTTCATAACTGTTGGCTTTTTTGCTGCGCTGTCCTGATCCCCTCTGACCTCTGACCTTTGCATAAATCAGATGCCAGAAATACACCAACTGTTTTGATAATGACTATGAGAATCGGGATATTATAATGACAATTGTATAACGCAGTTATTGTTATTACTGTGATAAATCTTATATGCAACTGACATAACGGGTGTGTTCAGGTCACTGCATTTCATAATATAGACTGAGCCACGTCCTATATTGTCAGCCTTATTTCAAATGTGTGCTCCTGCGGTGAAACGCATTAGAGACATTGTTTTGTACAAACATTTATTATTAATAAACTTCATATGACATTCATGCATTAGCTAACGCATGGCTGTTATCTAATGTACTTCGCCTTTGCAGTCTTCTAACCTTAACCCCTATTTTGTTTTTTTGAATCTGAAAAAGGTCATCCCTTGATGCACAGCCATTTGTGTCTATTTCATTTCACCACAATGGTTTCCCATTAAATCCAACTACTCAGCCTCACTGTAATACTGTTTGCTTTCGCCAGTATTAAACACATACATTCAGCTTTCCATCTGTAACTGCAATTGTCATTTTTCCTGCTAGGATTAGAAAAAAAAGAGCGCAGTCCTGCTGTGATGGGTGCTGCAGATCAAACGATGCATTTCTGCTGATGCTATCTTTCTGTTGTAGGCTTCAGGGGTCTGTTTTCACATTGGCCACAAATTAAATGCTATTGGGGGTTTTGTTTGTTTCTTTTACAGCATCCAAGTGGGGAAATCTGTGAGGCAAAAGCCAATATTCTTCCTGCTTGCGCACACACCATAGAATCAGTGCTCACTGACTGCACTTTCACCATGACAAATCCTAAATAATGCCTATTCCTCTTCCTCAGGTTTGGTCCAGATATGCCACAGGGAAGGATGGCCGCTTAAAGTCTTTAACGCCTATGTCGAAGTCAAAGTGAACTTTATTGTCATCTCTGTATTAGTATAGAGAGGGATGAAACTGCGAAGCTCAGGGTCCACAGTGTACACAGCCTACAAATAAAAACAAGACGCCGTGCTTTAACATAGAGAACACTATGCATATAAAATACAATGTACATATATTATTCATCCATTTGAAGAGAGAACTTAGAATGATGGTTAAATGAACAACATGTCCTGAATGTATGGACGGCACAGTTGAGTTGAAAAAGAAAGTCCAATGCATCTTAACCTCTGCTCCCATAGAAATTCTTTCACCATCTGATGATGTGGACTGTACTAAGGCATGAGGTAATTCTTATCAATATTTACAACTGAGGACAAGATATCTGAGGAAAATCGCTTCCATATCTTTCCAGAAGGTAACAGCTGGAAGGCAGGTATACACTTTTTATGTTACTTCTGATTTGTAATGTACAGTTATACTTGCCTCATACAGTGCAGCCTTGTAAACTGTACAAAATACACAAAAAGTTCCTGTTTTTATTCATCCCAGCCTTCTCTGGTTGCGCAAAGTTTTTATTTCACGTTCAGAAAGTACAAGCTTTTGGATGGTAAGATCTTTGGTTGTCTAGAAGAAAAGTCCAGAAATGAGAAATCATTTAAATCTTAAACACTGTCGAGACCAAATTTAATAACAACAAAAGACCCAAACATAATTAATGTGATTGAGCCTCTGCAGATAGTGAATGTATACACAGAAAATTCACTGAAAGAAAGTTACTCTGCAGCATTGCTAATTTTGCTAATTTACCTGTTTTTGACCTTACCTTTAATTAGCAGTGATTACTCCGCACATTCATGTAAACACAAATGCATTAACTGAATGTATCAGGCTGAAACTAAAAGCCTGATTATTTTTGACATTACGCACCCAAAAATTTGGTAATATATGTTTCCGGCCCCCCTGGGATAGGATCTGAGTGAGGGTGTATATTTATTTATTTTGTTCTGTATCTACTGTTGTTAGTTTAGCCATTGCAGGACTACTTTATACAATCGAATGTAGCAGATCACGTGTTAATGAAGCATCTTTTGTTGATGTGGTGTCAGAGTGGTGTTGATTCAGCTCTATTGTTATTTTTAGCCATTCAAGCTGTGCAACTCCAGCAGGAGAAATGTTTCTCTGTTAATGTATACACCACTTTAGTCTGGAGTGTAATGTTTCCCCTCCAATAGGATGGACTGTCTCACTTTTTTTTAATACAGTTGTACAGATTTTCATGCTCTCTTGACTTGCTCTAAAGCACTGCACTGAGACTGGTATTGTTTTTATAAGCTACAGTGGTGTGTAAAAGTCTTGAGGCACAATTTCTTTGATCTTTTATTGCTTTTTCACTCATTTTCAATCCGTCCACTGACCTATGAATCATTAAAGCATAAAAAGACACTTAACTCACAAGGTGAGTCAATGTCGTTTCTGCACCTCAGATTTACAGTCAATATCTTTTGGACAGTACTTTAGATTGATATGAGATATGAAAATAGTAACCAAAAACGTCTTTACTATATACTATGTATACTTTATACTGTAAAGGATCCTGGAACATTACCGAGGTTTTACAAACATGTGACTTCTAACCATGGTATGTTAATTTTTCTGCCGTTTTGGGGGATGACAATGACATAAGGAGAGAGAAATGGTCTGTTTGACATGACGACCATCTGCAACCATCTAGCAAACACTGGTCTTGAGGGAAAAATACACATTCCCCAAAATGTTGTAAGTGGTTGCTGGAAGCTGATGACAGTCGCCAGGAAAATCTCTGCTAAAGCTCCATTCACACTAGCCCACAGGCCGGTCAGTGACCCCCCCTGGCAAAAACCTGTCACTAGGTAAAAAATGTGTATTGTCCAACCAGTTGTGAATGATCTGGTTACTAGTACATTGCTGCAATTGTAGTTTTAATGGAAGTGACAGATTTCTCTTCAAATACTCGCCTTCTGCTCTCTGAGCTGTAGCAACATGGTGAAAAGTGTGAGGCAAACAAGCAATTTAGTGAACAAGTAATTCAATTAGGAGAGATCACTGGAAGAAAATGAATAGGATTTAATGATGTACAAAATCAGCCATGCTATTTGACAATTTGAATGAAATTAACACAGAGATGGGAAATAGGACAGGACCTCTCAGAGTATAAATGTTGGTGATGACAAAGATGAGATTGAGGCTTGTATGGAGGGACTTGTGTGAGGTGGAGATGTGGAGGAGGTGGGTTGCATTAAGGAGTCTGGAAGGGAGGACGAAAGATGAGCAGTGCAATTTAAAGTGCAAGCATGTAGGCTGATTGACCTAAACAAGGTGGGCAGAAATATGTCTGGACTACAGCAATGATGTATTGAGTTTTAGAGCGTGGGAAAGTGGAAGTGATGCAAAAGAACAGACTGGCAGCCAAACATGAACCTTTTTATTGAACTTGCGAACTAAGCAATGTGCTAGCAACCACTAGTAATCACTAGAAGGTTTTTGGTGGAGCTACTGCCAGAAACTACCAGGAACCAGCGCTAACTGGAGAAATACTCCAGCATCCAGCGGTTGTATCATAATACTATAGTATATATCATAATACCTTTGCCCTTGTGTGTATCGATGTTGTGGACAAAAAAATTAAAAGTTGATTTGACACCTCTTAGGCAGTGTAAGTTCTCGGGTTTCTCTGGTATTTGCATTGGTCTCTACCTAATTTAACATGGATTATACATTGCTACTTGAGAAAGACTGCATTGCCTTTGAAGAGATACTAGTTTACATAAACTCAGAGGCATCAATTTCCTCTCTGGTCTGATTAAAAGTAGCATCACAAACTTTAGTCATTTATTTCAGCAAATGTAAAAAGTAAACTAACACAAGAAGAAGGGGCATTACGTTATCTCCTCATCCATTGGTTAATGAAAAATAGCAACTAAACTTTCATTTATATTACGTTTATTGTATTAAATAATTTCAGGCACAGTTAATCTATCAGTGCATATCCATGGCTCAAAATCGTCTGTATTTTACTGTATAAAATGTTTTTTGCTACAACCATTTAATTAATTTTTAAGGTGAGATATTTATGAATTGATGAAAAAAAAAATCTCCCTGTTTTGTTGTACATCAGGAAGGGTTATCTGGTATCTTCAAAAATAAAGATTTTAAAAACAGGGTCTAACCCTTCTCCTCACTTCAGCTTATTTTTTTGCGATCAAAATGTCATCCTACATGACGGTTTGATAACATCTATTTTGGACTATTACATAAAAAAAACAAGTTATTAATATAGAAAATCTTGCTCTGGTTTTACAAGTGGGGATTTGAGCCTGCGCGCTTCCTGTTTTCGCCAAGGCTGAGCATGTTTGTGCAACTCCCATGAAGCTGGTAGATAGAAAAAAAAAAAAGAAAAAGAAAAACACGCACACATATAGTATGCTACATTACAATCAATCCAAACACCTCATTAACACCAATTCTGCGGGCTGTCCTTGCTTCTTTCGGCATCATCAGCATATTAACACGTGTCTACTGAAGGGTCGTACCAGAGTTTGTGAGCTATAAATACACCCACGCCCTCTAAAGACGTGTTATACAAAACAAGTCCAAAAATACCTCCTGTAGCGGAGAAGAGATTAAATGGGGAAGAGTGATGGACAGAAAAATACATAATGAAGACACGGCCGTGGGAGGGGGGGGGGAGATAAGAGGTGGGATTACACGTATCAACAGCAGTAAGTCAGTGGGGCAGGACAGAAGGGGAAGGATGATAGATGATGATGAAAAATAATCTGGGAACATCTGGACATGCTGTCTCGGGGGTGGTTTCTTATACTGACAAATGCTCGCTCATATGCACAACATAGAGATATTAAATAATTTCTACTACATGACCCAAAGAACAGATCTGCTTTTGGTTGGCCTCCCTTCTCCGTCCATGACGACCGTCTCTTTGCCTGCTGCTTTATGTAGAATGTTTTTCCTTCTGTTGCCTCACAACCTGCCTCACTATTTAAGTGTTTTACTACATTTCCCAGAACCACTTTCACCAAACATGCCTGGACATATCCTGCCATTGTTTATATCCTGGAGCAGACCTCAGCAGTGATAGTTAAGGTGTTAGTGGTAGTCGCAGCAGGAGGTCCCCGGTGGGTGAAAGCCAGAGTTTTTGTGTCCATTACTCAAAACACGACATGCCTTTTGGCTGTGTTGCATCACGCTCTACTGAGGCCACTGTCAGTGAAGAATTTGATATTTTGCCTTTCCAGCTCTACAGAGGATTTCTCCCTTTTGGCAGTGTTGAAAGTGCAAGATGGTGAGTGGCCTTGATCTTCAGATCTGACATAAATGAGTAATAAAGCTGCCTTATGTTACTGTGTCTTGTTTTTTTCTATGCAAATCTGCATTGCAGCTTACGTATTATTATTAATATACTTGTAATTTTCCTCTCTCATTTTGGTGTTTTTGTTGGAATAACAAAGGTACTGACCTACGGATGCAGCTGTTAACTGTGGGATCTGTTTTGTTTCTCTTTTATCCTTTTTGCAGCTTTGTAAGAGAAGCACAGCTGTTAATGCAAAAACGATCAAATACAAAAACAACTTCTATTCAGTCTGTTCAGTGAGCCAGCATGCACAAATAGGAGCACCCTGAAAAGGACTCAATGAAACTGAGCCATCATTAATTTTATTTTCCTTTTTCTCTTGAAATAGATATAATGTGAAAAATCTCCTATTGAAATTGTTATTAGCAGTTGTGCTTTTAAACTCAAAGTATAACAAATGTCTAAACATGAAAAGGAATTTTGAACAACAAACATATCAAGTGGTCATCTTAAATAACTACACAGCACAAAGTCCGTAAAACTTCAGGGACATCAATTTGTCCACTTTGCAAGTATAAACAAATGTGAATCAGTTTCATCCACTTTGGTCCAAATGAAAGTGACACCAGGTGCAGCGGAGAGGCAGCTACAAGACAACCTCCCAGAAAGCAATGGTTTGCAGGTGGTTGCCACAGATCATTGCCCTCTCCTTATCCCGCCTGGCTGATTTTTCTCCAGTTTTGCTTTTCTGAGGAAACTACAGCAAAACCAAACAGAGACTCAGCGATTGTTGGGAGCATACAATTACTGGAATAAAGGGAAGAGTATAGCCTCTGATCTCCCTTGGCCTAGAATACAAAGGTTCCTCATTAGTGCTGGTAGTATGAGATGGTACCTGCAGCTCATTCAGGTTGCACAGGGTATCCAGCTCCTGCAGAATATTAAATCCATAAATCCATACATGTCGTCACATGTATCATTACGCTATTTGGATATGTGCCTCCTGCACACTCTCAAAACTGTGAAAGACCAACTGAACACAGCAGCGGGAGTGGTATCTGAATCTTTGTGCAAGGAGGAACAAAAGGATCCCGGCTAGATCCCTACAGATGACCTCCAGCGATCATGTGCATGTTACTGACTAACGTATCAGACTCCATGGGTTTGGCATAAGGGTCTTTAGAGGAACCTATGCTCACAGCCCAGGACGATGTGATTGTTTTCAGGCAATTTACCAAGAACAACAGAACTGGCATGCCACCACTAGCGCCCAGTTCTCTTCGCACATTAGAGCTGGTTTGCGCTGAACATGTGACAGACGAGTCTGGAGACACGATAGCAAACACTGTGCTGTCTGCAGATGTAAGGAGAGAGGAATGGTCTGTCGGCACCGCTTGCAAAATTGTTGCCATATTGTTGGTGGTCTTGTTGGCTCTCCAGTGCACCTGTTGTCACTTTCATTTGCACCAAAGCAGGTGGATCTGATTCACAGTCATTCATGCTTCCTACAATGATGTGCAGATTGTGTCCCCTTCAGTAGATTGTTGGTGTTAGCAAGAAGACCTGTTGATGAGACAGGGTCAAAAATAGATAGAAACAAATGACTGATTGACTGGTTTTTGCAGCTGCTTCAAGTAGAGCCCATTTTTCATGGTTTTCCTAATGCAAGAGGACAGTATTATTAAAATGTGCCATCCATGCATTATTTAAAATATATGGCGCAGAAGCCGAACTACAAACTTTAGTTTTTCTTTATTGCTTTTTCTCAGCACTTAGGTTTCATCGTTAATGTCAAGCTGAATTGTGTTTCCCATATGGAAAAGAAATAGAAAACATATATATAAGTTTTAAAAGACTTGACGCATATTAGCTGTACTCATGAAAGTGCCCCCATTTGCATTTTCTTCATAACTCAGTCCTTTGTTTTATAATGATAAAGAGGACAATTTCTGTGCTAACAAAAGATCATTTTTCAAAGTAATGTTTAAATAATTCCACACCTAATTCTACTCTATCATTTTAGCACTTACAACCTATAAAAAAATTAGACCTATACTATACAATTTATGGTTTTCTTTTTTCCGTATGAATTAGAAATCACATGAAGCATAAGTGGCTGTTGTCAGAGTGTTGAAGTCTATTTAATAAGAATGTGTAATTTTTGCATGACAGACTTATTCATGTGTAACAATACGTACACATTCACAGACCACTTTATTAGGTATACCTGCCAATGCATGTGTCTTAATGTGTGGACAAAATATTTATTAGGAACATGTTTGAATTTGATGCAATGTGTTCCACCAGCAGCACCCACCGTAGCCTCAAAAACAAACATCTGAGAGATTTATCACATAAAAGTAGAATGAAAAATGTTCATCAGATGTCACAGCTTCACCCAGCAAAGTGGCTAGTTAGTGTACGTATCTTCAGTAAGATTAGGCCTCCCTGTACATGTGTTTGCTAACATCTACTGTGACTGCAGATTTAAATACAATGATTTGTAACCTGACCACGAATTGAGTTAAGGTCAAATAAAAAAACCTATTTTGAAGCCTGCTCTCTTTCTCAAACCTCTGTTATCCTGCTTCTCTGTGTCTTGTTTGGTCCTGTCTCAGGCCTAACAAACGGCCAGTAAATGAGTTTGTTCAGTTACAGCCTTGAATGCCAGCTCTCCTCACTCTGTTACCCACACCCACATCCCCTGCACACACTAATCTAATTGTTTGTCTTCGGACAAAAAGCAGAATTCTGCTCAAATCCATCGCTTTTGAAACAAACACATTTTTGACAGCCACAGTGGGCTCTGTGATACGAGGAAACTACAGCAGCACCAAACAGAGACCCAGTTATTGTTGGGCGCATAAAACGATTGGAATAAAGGGAAGAGCATAGCCTTTGAGCTCCCTTGACCTAGAATGCAAAGCTGGGCTACACTAGGTCCTGCCATGGCAGACTTAAGCTGTTTCTACAAATCAAGTCCGGACACTGTCCCATGTAGCACACAGAAGGAGGCTGTCCACATAACATGTGTTCTCACTACTGGAAATACTACAGTGGTTTAGGCCAGGGTGGCGTCTGGGTAGAGAATTATACATTATAGGCCTGCTCTATTCCCACATGTGCTCAAATAGACATTACATGGACTGAAAATGGGAGCAGGACATGTCTGTAAGAAACAAATATTTTCATTTCTTCAATGGTTTAGATGATGACTTAATTGCTGGTTTTGACGTGCCAAGCACAGAACTGAGAACTACATGTGAAAATTACCAAACCTTGGCTTTCTCCATAAATCACAGTCATTATTTTTTATATGATAAAGAAGAGCATTTCTACAAAACACCACATCATTCACTTTGGCCTTGGGCATTATAAAAGAAAGGTACAATAAAATAAGGGAAATTCACACTTCGCTGCAGGACTCTCAGCAGCTGTTGCTTCATAGATTTACTGCACTCCACTGTTTATTCTGCTCAGTCTGCTGTCTCCTGAAACCACATCAAACCTCCATTTACAAAGGCTATGCAAACAGGAACACAAAAGCTACAATTATCAGGTATACTTGAGTGGGAATACTAAACTAGTAACATAGACTGTAACACTTAGCAGGAGGCTTCAAATTTCGATGCCTGGAATAATGCTGACCGCACCATGGCATCACAGAGGAGTGGACACTGTATCGCATTAATGGTTGACTCAGATGAGAAAGCACAGAGCATGTGGTGAGGTAAACAAGAGAAGTGTTTCTGGTGATGTAAATAGTATAGTATCAGTGGCCGGCCTTACCAGCAGGCATGATGTCACCTTTTATAAGGTTTGATAAGACAAAGGTCCAATGGGTGTTTCTTTCCTTCTTTTCTTTTCTTGCTTGTCATCATGCTCGTGCATGCCTCTTTTTTTATGTACTAATGGATGCCTCCACACACTGCTGCAAAAGTGCAACCCGATGCACAAACAGAGACAATGCTAGTCTGATGAAGGGACAATAGTGTCTGTGTAAACCTTGAGAGCATTGCCGTGCCTGTCTCTGTGGGAGTTTGCAGGCACACAACAAGAAAGCTTCCAGAGCTGCGATTACAGTTTACATTGTTCAGGCCAAAACAGTACAACTTTCAAAGTCAATTCTTGAGAAACACAGGTGAACTTTGCGCATACAGTTGTAAGATAAAAGTTTTACTGAGTCGTGATAACACTTGTACAGGTGCACAGGCCCGCTCTCTCTTGGTTTATATCTTCTTTATATGACTTTCTTATCTGCTCTTGAACAAGGTGCACGCACAACTGGATAATAGTACCCGTATAATATTAAGCTTGCTGTGACCCAAAGCACGTACGCTCCAAACATGTGACTCAGCAGGGCAAAGGTAGATATAGCAGGTTAATGTTAGCATCCAACGAGTGTTTCTTCACGTACATGCTCCTTTCTATTAATAACCCAGACTTGCGGGTTGTGTTGGCAGTTTGCATTGGCATATCCCATATACCCCATAATAAAACCCAGCTGTGTCTGCTGTTGCCAAGGTAACCTAGACTAATTGACCAGTAGGAAGCAGGGCCAAATTACAATCTGTGGCCCTTCACTTGCCCTCGTTTCTATTCCTTTGCCCGTCTATGTCCGATAAACTTCTCCAATCCTTTCATTTCTTCACAACTCAGCTTGACAAAAACAAGGAAATGTGTGAGACAGAGCTTACTGTCTGTCTCCCGCGATTCTGTCAATTAAATGTAGCCTGTCTGAATCTGTCTGATCCTCCTGATGCAGTCCGGTCACTGTAATGACTCGTCCTTAATTTGTGGAGACTCTAGCAGACTGGACAATGCATTAAGGACACAAGGATCAGGGCTGAACTTTTTTTTTTTTTTAAACTGCCCTAAATACAGATTGTCCACTGACTGTCTTTCTGCTTAATTCTCCGACAGCTTGCAAATGCACAGCCGTCATTTTCTCCGACAGCTGTATTAACACGGTGCCGATGGCACCGGACCAGGATCCTTTAAGCTGCAGTAGGTGTCCGTAATGTTGTTCATAAGTAAGGCTTACCCTACTGTTTGCTGTCTGAAGCTATGGGCGATAAGATGTAGGTCAGGCCAAGCATTCTGCATGAGCACTGTGAAGTTGGAGACAAATTGCATGTGTATACACGTGCATGTGTTGTTTGTTTGTTTGTTTTTCCTCCGTCTGTTCCTAATTGAGTCAGACAGACAACCTGAGTGATGCTGGTCTTATTTAGACTGCTTTATGTCCACGCATTTAGTCATTCACCACAGAAAAGTCAACAGCCCCGACAGTGCCAACAAGCACACTGACGTGATCGAGAAACACCCTGTGGCTCAATCCCAAAACACTTGTGCTCCACCCAAACAGTTTGAAAAACACCACCCAGGCCTCAGAGACCAGTAACTCCAGTGAGGTTGCACTGGGTGTATCACAAGAAACTGTGATTTCACTGACGTTATGTACATTTCAAAGTGACATCATGAAGTTTCTTCTGTTTCTGTCATTTCTGATTAGCGCTTGTGCGATATATGTTCGCTCAGCCCACGTGCACTTTCATCGCTCTCACTGTCAACCCTGGGTCTGACACTGGTTCGTGCAGCAGAGACATAAATGCTGTGAAGTAATTGGCTTTATCTGGCCCCTTCAGACAGCTGAGAAAGCTTTTTAGTCCATTCTTTCAGTTCTCTCGCTTCTTTCTTTCGGGCTCTATTTACTGCTGAAATTGTCTGCACTTGTCATTGCCCATGTCTAATCTGTCATTTCTGTTTTGCTGTTTCTCTTGAGCCCAGTCGACATGTCTCTAACTTCGTAGCGTACTTGGTTATTCCTCTTCTTCCATGGTGTACAGATCTGCGTAGTGACACGGAGCTGTTTCTGTTGCCCTCCAAAATAAATTTGGCTTTATCAGGGCAGGGATCAGGTTACCTCCCTCGCCCTTTCCCACTTTCCTGCTCCGTGTTTTTTTTCCTCCTTCCTCGTCTCGCTTTGCCTGTCTCTTTTTAATATCCCAGTTTCCTTGTATCTCTGAAAACATTTCCTCTCCTACCTAGTTAAGCCGTTTTATTTCTTCTTTAAATGTCTCCCTCACGCTCATTTCCTGTGCTCTCTGGGTCCCTCGTTGAGTGGTGCATAGTAAAATTGATGGAATAATTAAAATCACACACTCTTAATTGGCTTTTTCCCAGCTCTAGTCATAATACCTCTATTTAAAATCACTCCCTTCACAGGGTGCGGGTGACTGTGTGTGTGTGTGTTTCACTGGAGGCAAAAGTGTGAAATTAAGCTTGCCAGAATGCTGTAAAAGCACAGTGAACTCTGGACACTGTGTATGTGTTTTGTGTGTTGCTGGCGTATGTGTGTGGAGAGCACTCATTAGCCCATGTCCTCTAATGAGAGCCATGGGTGGTTTAACACCTCGGCCCTATAGATGGGGCCTGGCTGTACCAGGCTGAATCCAGGCTGATTGTAATTATAGCAGTCAGTCTGAACATTAACAGCCCTCACTCTGCTGTGTCCTGCTCTGTAATTAGAAGTGCCAGAGCTGGCCTATTGTATATCTTTCCCATTTCTCTGTCATGCCTCTGCTGAGGCATACAAGACAAACAGCTGGTGGGAATTGAACTGGCAACCCTGCTGGCAGCCATTTGTAGTCAGGGAATTATTTCCAGGGCATTCATGATGGAGTGGAGGCCAGCAAAAAGGTGGTGCAAAACTACAGGGATTGGTTGCATGACCGTGAGAGTTGCACGAGCACGTGAGTGCAGCCCTGAACCACACTGAGCAAACCACAAAGGAGGACTGCAATTAAATTCTTTTTACTGAGAATAGTGAGAAAACAGCAAAGTAAACAGTCAACACCATATAGCTTGTAAAAAAGCATCATTGTGTGATGAAACTACTCCAGTTCTCTGTTTTAAAATATAATTTAAAAAAAGTCATTAAACATCAAAACATCTAAAATTCCAAAGGCCATTTGCCGTTTGCTTGCTTATCAGCTAACAGACACACCTTGCAGAAGATGACAACCCTGAGAGAAACTGACTTAAAAGCTTTTTTTTGAGCCAGAGGGGTTTGCTGATTAATTGGAAAATTATATCATTCAGCAAACTTATTTTATTAAAATGTAAAGTTTGCTACATTTGACTTCTGTCTGTTTTTAAGCCCCTATAATACAAGGTGCAGGGTTGAAGCCAGCAGCACAAATCGATTGAGAAAGTTGGCATTTCATTGAAATATCTGGCAGTATTGTGTTTCAGATCACATAGTGCTAAGAGTCAAGGAGGGTAACATTTAACAGTTTGCAGTGAACCGACAAAACATGTTACATACAAAGTTGTACTGGTATGAATTCGTTACTATTGTATGTACAAATCACAGATATGATTTACTTTTTATTTTATATGTAACTGACTGGGACACAAGTACTCAGATCTATCAGTATGAACTGCAATACTATTTGATCACATGAGAACATGGGAAAAGTTTGTGCATTCAAACTAATAATTTTACATTTGGTACACCTATTCACCTTTAAATCAGCCTTTCACATGGCATCAACTCAGTGCATTTAAGCATGTAGACATGGCTGAAACAACCTGCTGAACCTCAAACCGAGCAATAGAATGATGAAGAAAAACGACTTTGAACATGCCATGGTTGTTGGTGCCAGATGGACTACTCTGAGTATTTCAGAAACTGCTGATCTAGATCTCGTTTTCTCGCAAAGCCATCTGTAGGGTTTACAAAGACCGACATGATGTCATAGGTCAGAGGACGATGGCCAGACTACTTTGAGCCAATAGGAAGGCAAGAGTAACTCAAATAACCACTTGTTTACAACCAAGGTATGTAGAAGTGGATCTGTGAACACGTAGCATCTCGAATCTTGAAGCAGGTGGATTACAACAGCAGAAGACCACACCGGGTACAACTATTGTCAGTTCAGAACAGGAAACTGAGGATATGGTTCACGCTGGGCCACCAAAATTGAAAAATGTTGCCTCTCTATTTCTGCTGTGACATTCTGATGGTAGAGTCTGAATTTGGCATCAACACCATGAAAGCGTGGATCATCCTGCCTTCTGTCAGTGGCTCAGACTGCTGCTAATGGTGTGAGGGGAATTCTCTTTTGTCTTAGCACATTGGGTCCACTTGTACCAACTAGGCATTGTTTAAATGCCAGATCCAACCTAGGCATTGTTGCTGACCATCAGAGGATGGGTATCCTTTATGGCGGAGGTCTCCAACTCCAGTCCTCGAGAGCTACTGTCTTGCAGCTATTAGATGCATCCCTACTCCAACACAGCTAAATCAAACGGTTGGATTACCTCTTCAGCATGTCATCAAGTTTGGTAAAGACCTGGAAACAAGCCATTCATTTGATTCAGGTGTGTCAGAACAGGACAGTAGCTCTCAAAGACTGGACTTGGAGACCCCTCCTTTATGGGCTATGTGCTCAGAGTACTCATCTTCTCATGGCTGTTTCCAGCAGTGTAACGCACCTTCTCACAAAGCTTAAATAATCTCAAATGTGTTTCCTGACATTATAATGAGCACACCATACTCACATGCCCTCCACAGGCATCAGATATCAATTCATTAGAGCAGCTTTGAGATGTGGTGGAACAAGAGAGTCACATCATGGATGTGGAGCTGATAAATTTGCAGTCACTCTTTCTTCCAGCTCTTTGTTGAATCTATGCCACGAAATAGATGATTCTGAAGGAAATACGAAGTCCAACCTGAAACTAGGAAGATTTACCTAAAGAAGCGACCACCGAGTGTATTTCCTTATGTAATGCAGACATAGAAAGTAACATAACTTTAACATACGTGAGTAAAACACCAGTCTTACTTTTTAGGTTCCATCTTTGCACAATAGCTAAAAGAATTAAAAACAGTAAATGAACCCGTAAATAGGAATAACCACTGTAATGAAATACACATGCAAATGATCTAAATGACAGCATACTAGCAGGCACAAGCCTCCAGACATCCACTCTGCTATGATGTTGATAAGTGATATGCTACATTTTTTCTCAACCATAATCATTTCCAAATCTGACATGTTTCTTTGACTGATTTAGGACGATGCACTGACATCCTCCACGATGTGTTCCTATGAAAACACACTGAAGAGTTAGCTGCAGTCACATTCATAATGCACAAATACACACACAGGCATACACACACTTATCCCTGTAATAGGCATAGCCACTGATGTTAACCCACTTACATATAATATCCAATAATGGGATTAGAGATTTATTCTAGTAAGGGAGAGCAGAGGAGCAGAGGAAGGTGGGGTCGCATTTGTACTCAGATGACCTTAAAATCAGTTTTCAGGAATCATCCTCCATTTTTCCATCAGTTCTGTCTCCAGTTGAAGTCAAACCCACAACATGTAAGGTTTTAGTGAGGCCCTACACAGTTTGCAGGCTAACTAATGTGCTTCTGAGTTCATAGCCTTTAATAACGCTTAAGCCTGTTATAACCAGACTTAGTGTGCCTCCTTAGTATACATTATCCTCCTTTCAGACGTGGGTGCAGTAATGTGATTGGTTTTAATCGTGTAAGAGTAACAATACAGTCTCACATACAAGTAATCCCATCCGGTACTGTTCTTTGACTGTCCTTTGGATAACCATCCCTCACCTGCCCTTTGAGTGCATCCCAGCTAATGTGACTTCTGGCTAATGAGTAATTGAAAAAGCCTCCACTGTTGATCATTAGTTAAGGAGGAGAAAGCAGATTTCAAGTGTTTCATTCTTTCAAAACCTAAACTTTTAAGATCTAAATATGAAAGGTGTCCATTCAAAGTGTCCCTCAATATTGTACATACGGGGCTAAATCTACACCCAGATGTAGGAGTCTCTGAGTCAAACGTGTTAAAATCTATTCCAGCATTTTGAAAGGTTTGGCAAGCCAGCTGATCCAGACGGCAGATATCAAAACCAGATAAGGTCACAATGTGTTCTTCTTGCTTTAACACAAAAATCAAAGTTTTGATTTTGTTTGCTGTTGAGTTTCAGCTTTGAAAATCTTTGTCAGAATCATATGAGAAAATATGTTTTCTGCAAACTTTATAGCTATGCTTCTCATTAATTTTTGAGGCTGTACTGACTGCGCACCATCCAGTGACTAAGATGTCTTGGTTCTGAGCTTATTCCTTCCCGGCAGTCCTCTAAAAGCCCACATCAGAGGAACATTTTAGTTGGTTGAGTAAAGTCCCTGTTGAAAAGAGTCCTCCAAAAGAACCTCCTTTTTGCTTAAAATGAATAATCTCAAAAACATTCCTAAGATCCCCATGAGCCTCTTCCCCTGCAGGATCAATGTGTCTGCGCGTGTGTCTAACTGCATCATGGTATTTTATTCTATTAGTTCATTTTGGTAGAGGAGACCATCTGTTAGCAGTTAGGAGCTTGGGAGGAGACCACCACCACTACTGATCCTTCCTTCTCTGTCTGTTTTCAACTCTGTCTGTAACCTCCAAGATATGACCCGATCTTCCCTCAGCCCATCACGTACTCTGATCAGAAAATTGGATGCACAACCTGTCCATGCTTATGTAGTTTGGATCATTTCAGTCCTTGCAAATCCATAAATCGCCAACGTGCCTATCTGTGTGTATGGATGACCCTGTACTGATCAGGTTTGGCAGCAGTATAGAAAATCCCTCAGGAACATGTTGTGCATGTATCCGTCTGCCAAGGATAAACCATCAAAACCTCCAAGCATATCTGTCTGTGTGTGTTTGCATGTGCTCTGGTTAAGTTCCTGCACAGTTGTGGGGACTGTTCACTGATCTAATGAGGGCGTTTTTCTTAATAAGGACAATTTGATGAATTCTTATTATAAAGGCTTATTCTGACACACAATCAGAGTAAGCCTTGTGCGAGGGTAACTGTCGACCCTGCTTCACCCTGTCACAATTCACCCCATCTAAAGTTAAGAGACGCTATACGAACTGTCCCCGTTTGATCACTTGTGGCCCTGCTGCAGCTGTAGGTTTGCAGCGGATTACTGCAGTAATACACTGGCAATACCAAGTCCTCACTAAAATAGTAAAGCCAGTGTGTATTCGTGTGACTTTTCTGCCACCCACTTGTGTCATTTAGAAGACCCTGGTTAAGGAGATCACCATGGTGACCACTCTTTGCCCACAGCTGCACACACAAATACACACACACACAAAAAGGCACATCTCCTGTTTGACTGGAGAACATCAATTATTAATGAACTGTGCTCACTAAATTGATTTTCAGTCCCTCATTAGACAATCTCTTCAAGAATCACATCTGCGCTCTAATTCTGAGCGTTTCCTCTTTGAACTCTCTGTAATTATGTGTATTTGTAAAATATGATTGTGGGGATTTATAAGCTATACAATTACAGAAAGTGCACAAGAAAATGCATACAAAAAGAGAAGCGTAATAATTCTAGGTGTGTGGCTGAACGGAGTGTGGGTGGAAGTTGCTTTCTGTAATTGCATCCACAGGTGTCTTTGTAGTAGCACATTAGCTTTATGCCATGCTTCTTCTCAATAGGAACAAAAAAACCAAAAACAAAAGATGCAGAGATAATGGTTTAGGTAGCGACAGCAATCGATATTGTGCATCTGTGTGCACCAGAGTCTGTGTCGTGTGTGCTTACATTAAGAAGGGAAAATGGACCGGTCCCTGACATGGCAAGTGCTAGACGGCGTGTTCTCGATAGTTAAGCAACTGTGCAATTATGCAACGATCGTGACCATGCCAGTGATAGACAAAGAAAGAACAGAGAGACAGAACAGGAGGCAGAGGGAACAGCGTGACAGGGCTGAACAACTTACTGAGAAAAGGAAAGAAGCACCGCAGAGAGATAGAAAAAAAAAATAGATGCGCCGCTCAGAAGTATTAAAAGATAAAGTTAAGTTGTTGGTTGGTACGTTTTGTTGTTTGGCTGAAGTTGGATGGCAGTGGGTGTTTATGGTGCATGCATACTGAGATTTATCCTACTAGTGCAATAAACTATATTTGGCGGGTGGGTCAGGCAAAGTGTGCGTATACATTTTAAGAATGCTAAGGCATCTGTGACACACATATACATGCACTCTGCCCTAGCATCTGTAACATTGTAACCTTAGCAGACTGTGTGCACACGTGTGTGCACAGTGTGTTTGTGTGTGTGTGCACCAGTTGGATCTCAACTTGAGCAGGGTTTTAACTTATTGCCTTCACTAACATGATGATCCTTTGGACCTATCCCTAGACGCATTTAACATAGCATGCATGTCTGTGCCCCCCACAGAATGATATATTGTTTAATCATTAAGCAGCTATATTACTTTATGAACAACTCGCATGGTCAAAAGCAGTGTTGATGCAGGAGCAAAGTAAAACGGGGTCTTTCGCAATTATAGACATCTAAAAGATTTTGGAAGCTTAGCTTGCAGAAATTTGCTCAGGTTATGCCACATGGACATTAGTGAAATCCTGCACTGGTGCTGATAAGGCCTGACTCACAGTCAGCATTCAATCCATCACACTGGTGTTGGCTGAGCTCAAGCTCAAGGCTCTGTGCAAACAGGTCAAGTTTTTATATACCAAATTTGTTAAAACACTTCTTGATGGACCTTGACCTTTCTCACTTTGCATTGTGCATAAGAACATTGACACGTGCAGTGCCTTCTGCAAAATACTCATAAATTCAAAAACTTTCTCATCTAAAATGTAATTGCATTCAACAGGATTTAGACTTTTGTTAATAGGAGCGACACTGGCTGACCTGAAACCATTTCAGGAATAGCTCAGTATTTTACTAGAGCTTGCAGTCTTTAGCTGTCCAGCTTCCAAGTACAAAGTCAGTGTGAAGTTTGATTGCGCAAATACTCTGGTGAATTTGCAGTGGGCGAATGAGTGTCCGGTGCCCCTCCTACAGCACACTCTGTCCAAGTAGCACCCCTGTCCAAACTAATATTTCCAGTAGTGAGAACATGTCTGAAGCTCGGCGTTACATACAAGAAAAAAGCAACTCTGGACAATATTCCAACCTCATTATTATTAGGTGTCTCTGATACCAGAAGCAGAATGAGAGTGCTGAAAGGAACTAGAAGGACAGAGCATGTTTCTCCAATGTTGGTTTCTCTTCATCAGCTCCCTGTTAAATCTAGAAAAATTTGAAACCCTTCTTCTCATATACAAAATCTTGAATAATCAGGCCTTATCTTAACTACTTCATAATACCTCATTATTATAACAGAGCTCCTTGCTTTCAGACTAGAGACCTACTTTTGGTACCTATAGTTTTCCAAAGTCTCTTCTGAGAAAGCAGTTCGCAGATCCCAGTGCATTTGGGAGACAGACACTCCTTCTACTTTTAAGATTGGGCTTGAAACTTTGATTTTTGATAATTGATTGACTGATTATAATTATGGCTTGATCGGGCAACCCTGAACCAACCCTCAGTTCTGCTGCAATAGGCTTAAGCTGCTGGGGGGCTTCCCATGATGCACTGAGTGTTTCTTCTTCACTCACCTGTTTTCACCGCTGTATTATTGACTTCCTTCTTTCCAATATTTTATGGTCTTTACCTTACAATGCAAAGTGCCTTTAGGCGACTTGTTGTGAATGGGACTGTATACAAAATCACAAAAATCTGTTGAACATGGGTTTTTGAAATCTCATGAAGAATTTGCAGACAAGCTAAAGGGGAAATCTAAGAAACAATAAGCTGCTGGATGTGTAGCTTTGTAGAAGCACTGGTAAAGTCTAGTTTTGTTTCCACAAATGTGAAACTTAAATGTGTGACTTTTATGCAGTGCCACTGACATCCATCAAAGCAATTTAGCATTCAGACTGTTTTTTTCGAGGCCTTTTCAAGTTTGTCCCAAAAATGTAAAAAAAAAAAAAAGGACTTTAATACCTCGGTGAAGTCCAGAACTGTTACTATCCCCAACCGTTTGCACTCACTTGATACTGAAATGCAGAATAAATTCCCTGTGAACGCGCTTGGCTGTGGTGTGATCAGCTTCATTGTTTTCTTTCTAAAAGCAGGGCATGAAAGATGCTTATCATCAACAACAGAAGAAGAAAATCCTGATACGAGCACATGTGCCCACACAAGTGCCCACACATGCACACATGTACGTAGACACAGGCATGCACGTATGTACACACAATTATGCACATGTGTACCCAACAGCCGTACGTGCCCACACAAACATACACACACCGGCACACAACCACCCACATACACCCTGGAAGAAGCCATTCACACTTCGCCACCATAGAGTACATGTCAGTCCATCTGGGATCATTAACACTATGTTAATGAATACAGGGCTGGGGCCAGAAGCAAGTGAGGAGAGGAGAGAGGAAAAGAGACAGAAACAGACAGAAAGAGACACAGAGAGATAAAGAGGACAGAGGGTGGGAGGATGAATGAGGATAATAGATTTGCTCCAAACCAATGCACAGCTTAAGGTAGTTGAAATTGAAAAAAAAAAACCACACACACACACACACACACACACACACACACACACACACAATGAGATAGGAAAAGAAAATTATTCAAGGAGGCAACGAGCATGAAGAAAACTGGACAACATCAAGACAGGCGGGGAGAAAGAACTGTGAAAAAGGGAGAAAAGTGCATAAAAGATGGGAAGGGAAAAGGGCGATGTTTAAAAGCCACACAGTGTGAAAGACAAGAGAAAGGCAAAGTATCAAGCAGAGTTGCACTCGGTACGTTCTGGCCAGGGGCTGATGAGGGCTCCGTGGAAATAACTGAACAGATGAACAGAAGAAAGGAAAGGAAGGAAAGACAGCAGAGACAACAGATGAGCCGAGAGAACAGGCAGCGAGACAGACAAGGAGATACAGTATAACAAATGATGGCAGAGGCAATGTGAGCTGAGTAGCGTGGTTAAATATTTCACTGGGGCTTATTTGTGCTTTTGTGTGCTGCTGTGTTTGTGTGTGCGTGGCCATGTGTGCGAGAGTCCCTGGGAGACAGAAAGGAGGACAGAGAGGCAGTGAGAGAGCGAATGAGGGAAGTGTGCCTGTTGACTGGGCAAGTTAATGATTCCTGTGGTCTGAATAGTGAGACAGTGTTAGTCCAGGAGGGAGGGAGGAGGCTCATTTACCCCCTACTGACACACAGAAACACACATATAACATTGTTTCAGTGTGTGTGTGTCCATGGCTTGTTTTGATACCCTGTCAGCTTATGTGCAGCACGTTTGAAACAGCTCAGCATCCATGGCTGTTTTCCAGAGTGGTCCGAGCAGAAACGTGTTGCAAATCCGAGTTGTTTCTGCTGCTAATGTCTCGGTGTGTGATACCACAAGAATTAGTATCCCCCCCTCCCTGCTCCGGGGCTAAATCTAGACACATGGAGATCTGCAAAGCAGAAGCGTGCTTCTCAGTGGGTGAATAGAGGACCACCTGTATGCAGATGAATGGGTTTGAATGAGCGCCAGGAGACGTGCCTTTGTGGTGCCAGAGAAGGAGCAGCTTGTCGAAGTGTGCCGCTATGAGCCAGAGGGCCAAGGGTCCGCAGGAGGCCGGGGATAAAGGGACAGAGGGCAGCAGGGTGACGAGCTGTCCATGTGTAGATGAAACAATGGCAAGTGTTAACAAGCCTAAGCTAACGGTAATGATAGAGGTTGGGGGAACAAAAGGCAGCTCTTTGAAATACAATCTGTGATCAACTAGAGTCAATACACAAAATACACTGATTTAGCTCCTTTAAGCCCCTTTATACCCCTTTATTATAGCATAATGTTAATCTTCCATGTGACCTTTTTTCCATTGCTAGCTAAGGCTCTTTTTTGTGAGGAAGGTTAAGCAACATTAATGGTACACTAGCAGCAGAGGCTCGAGGGCAGACGAGCGATGGTGTGATAACATCGGGACAAAAAAGACGACGGACATGTGATCAAAAGGATAACATCTCGCTTCTGCTAATGCACCAACGAGAGAGATAAAACCAGGGATCAGAGAACTTCTACACATCTTTAAACTCCACAATAAAAACCTGTGCCATTGTGTTTGGACAGATGTGTTGATACTCTATTAAACAACAGCTGCTAAGATTGGTCTCCACCATCCCCGTTTTGGTTTTTGTTGCACTCCAGTGCGGCTCACGCCCAGTGTTTCCATGCCTCTTTTAAACTGTAACACCTCTTTGTTGTTCTTTCAAAGTTTCACTCCACCTCATTCCAATTTATCCTTGCCTCCCTGTTAAACACTCCTTCACATTTGTGTGTGTGTGTCTCTAAAGAAACCTCTTCAAATCTTTAAACACAGATCCCTGGCCAGCTCTGATCCCCACCTGGGGGCTGACAGGATGAGAGCAGAGAGGAAGGAGTAGAAGAAAGAAGCAAGACTGAAAATTTAATATTTTTTTCCTTTTTTAAAACATAGCTGCCTCCCACATATTCTTCACTCCTCCAATCAAAACATTTATTCTGTCTGGACCGAAACTTCTCTTGTAGCTCTGACACCATATGTTTTGGTTTTATAGATTTGTTCCTTTACACAGCACTCTGCTGTGTGTTTATCTTCCGTAAAAATGATGATCACATTTTTGATGTGGTTGAAAGAGAGCGAAACTGAAAAAACAGGCATTGCCAGGTACAGGTAGCGCCACTAGCTTCCTGTCTTAATTGAACAGGTTATGCAATTGTAGGATTTCCACAGCGTGCTGAACAACATGTGACAGATACTTTGAGGCCTGGAGATAAGTCCTTGGAATATAAACAAGATGGTTTATGCTCCCTGAAAGGCTTGTATGGCTGTCAGGTCTTCCCCAACTTCCTTTAATCCACTTTTAGAACTGTCAAATTTTCCATCTTCTGAAACACTTTTTCAGTGAGCTGCTTTTTTCTCTCCTTTTCAGACATCTTCTTATTCTCTGCCTTTCTGTCATTCACAGGATCCCCGGTATTCCCTTTCTGTATGTGTGTGTCTGTGTGTGCGTGCGTGCGGGCGCACTATGGGAGGATTAAGTCTCACTCTGAGAATCATGTATTGTTTCTACCGGCAACAACGCTGTCAAACCGGCCGCAGAGAATGCTTACATCTTTGTGTGTGCTTGTACACATGTATATATGATGCACGTGCATGATGGGAGATCCCAGCCATCTGACTGTTGGCTGCAGCAGCACAAAGGAGGTGCATGTGGGGGTTGTGAAATTCTGAATGTGGGTTTCTGTTTTATTGCAAGCTTGGTTGTGTGTTAGATGAACAGATCATCGGGAGACCCCGAGCATGAGTGCCGGAAGTGTGCTGGCAGTGACAAACAGTTCAACAGTCACTCCTGGTGCTGTGTATGAGAGAGAACTGGAGAGTCCTGTTGTTGGTAGTCTGAAAAGATCATAGACATATTTATCATCCCACAGAAGAAAAATATACACAAAAGACTGTGGAAATGTCTGGGTTTGCATTAGAACAAATTACCAAAAGGGTTGATTTTTGTTCAAACTGACCTCTTGTCCCAGTTTTCTTTTTCAATTCTTCATCGTCTTACTTTACTTTACCCTTATTTTGGGGGGAGGCATTATGGAAAAGCACCCTGAGCTATGATTAACCCCCACCGCCTGCAGGATATACAGTGTGTGTCTGTGTTTGTGATCCAGGACGTGTGTATGCCTGCCCAGCTAAGCCTAGGGACAGTCAGGCATATAAAACACACACACACGCACACACGCGCACACACGCGCGCACACACACACACACACACACACACACGCACTGCCTCCTGCCTTTTCCCTGAAGCCTTGGGCCTCTGAAGCAGCTAACCCAGGCTGCGCTCCATGCCTGCTCGAGGGAAGCCCTCTCCTGCTGAGGCCACAATCCCGTCGACACCCCACGATCTGGACTTTATCCATTCCATCTGTGAGTTTGTTTTCTAAAGTTACCTGTCTAGGACCACAGCTATAAGCAGACACCACAAGATTAGACTTACTGATAAGATTGTAGTAATTCTTTACTATCTGACAAAACATGCCTAGACAGCAATACCCTTAAAGACCCCGTGCATCTTTCTGCAGAACATTCTCAAGCGATCAAAGGACAAGTAGTAAAACAATCAGATCCAAAATGATGTTTAATACACAATATTTAGTTCTTTTGTGTTGAAGCAACCTATGTGCATCTGTATGCTTACAGCTCAGTGAACAAGCTGGTTTACAGTGCATAATAACAAACCAGCAACTACAGACGTCACAAAGAGAAGCAACACTGCCTAAGAGTGACACATAGCAGTGTTACAAAAGAACAACAACTTAAAAAAACAAAACAACAGTTGCTGAAATCTGTATGAATCTCCTTTAAGTCTTGGATTAATTTTTAGTTATAGGAAATAAAAAATTATAGTACTTGTGATCTAGTAGTACTTTAAATGATTATTTCTACAACTACTTGTAAGAAGGAAATTTTGTCTGCTTTTCCCACTAAAGTTTCTGTAGAGCTGGTTACTAGTTATTTCTCCGATTACTGTTTCATATACCGGACAAACGTCTAGTTTAAGCATGATCGCGCGTTAATCCAAATCCATGGTTTTTTTTGAAAACAAAATACTTAAAACAAATTAAAACGAGTGCTAAGATAGTATTGCTTATATGATAAGGTAGAGGTAATTATGATCTGCCAACACTTGAAACACCGTACTGTAGCGTTTTCTACCATATTTTCTTAAACAAAGCAAAAACAATTTTTATATTTACTTTCGTTTCTATAAAGTTATCAGTTTACTACGAGTAGGGCCGGGCTGTTGTTTTCGTGAGCAGCTGGAGAGCGCGTCTCCAGTGGGGCGGGGACTTCACTGGTGACACCACGACGGGGCGGAGCTTCTGCAATACAAAATAGAGTTGCGCTTCTGTGATACAGTCAAGACCTACAACAGCGTGTAGTGAGAAGCGTTACTTTGCACTACTTACTACACACAGCGCGTAAAATCCTCAGTTGGTTTCCATGCGCGCATTAACATCTTCCATAAGTGAAGTCCTTTAAACGTCAGTTACCGCTTTAAAGGTGTTCATTGTTCCTTTCGGAGAAGAGAAGCTATGGATGTGGTGTGTCTGCTGTGTTTGGTGCTGACCATCGGTTCTTGGTTTGCCTCCGCGGAAAGACACAGCGTCTACTGGAACAGCTCGAACGCAAAGTAAGTGCTGATCTGTGCTTTGGTGTAGTGTTATAGGGGATGTTCAGTGCAGCATGGAAAGCCAAGTGAGTGGTGTACTGGGTCAATCATACTGTCTGGTGTTTCCCAGTTTGTCCAGAGGGGAATGACGGTAACATCCTACTTTCTTAAGTTTGACACATGTAAAGTCTTATCCTACATACTCGCATCCGCGGACTTGCCATGCTTTCTTCATATGTCAATTAAAGATCTCTGTGACTTTATAGCCGTGGCTTTAGAGTGCTACAGCACCCAGCAGCAGATGGATGTAAAAGCAGAAGACTGTGAGCAAGTGCCTGGACAGATTCGTCACTATATTTAACCGCAACGCATAGACACAGACATACTCTAATAGTAAAAAATAGACCGACGAGTATGAACTTGGCCAGTGCTGTCTGCAGGGTTTGCACCTGTGTGCACTGTGCGTGTCATGGAAAGATGACTCTATTAAGCAATAAAAACGAGTTAATTCCCTAATATATTTACAAAGATACGGCATCAGGCAATTTAAAGAGGTTTTTCATTGGAGAGGAGAGATGGTGAGTCACACAGAGAGGGGCGCATATTGCTGATTAGTTTGTTTTGAGGTCAGAAATGTAATGGTATCCGACCACTCAGCGGGATCGATCGGGCCTGACATATCGCAGCGCGATTTATTGAGCTTTTAGCGTGGAGCGGGTGATCCCGACGTTTGAAAGACGGTATTATTTTAAAACCGAGCTGAAACAGAAGGACGCTCTGCGAGGTTCTGCTGCCGAGATAGGTCGATTAAAATCCACCACAGAGAAGAAACAAGGGCAAAAGCCATTATGGCTTTTTAGTCAGATTAGCTTACATTTCTAATTGCCCTTTAACATTGTTAATAGACGCGGGGCTAAAAAGAGCCCTGCAGCATGGAAAACAATTGTCCCGATAATTGGATAAGAAGTCTAATGGAAAAGTCCTGTCGTCACGAGGACTGTTAGTGTCATAAGTTAGTCCGTGTGTGAGTCAACAGACCAGGTTTGACCCACCTGAGTTATACACCTGAGTCACTACAAACCAGGGAGGGAGTCATGTTCAGGTGGGACAGGAGGTAAAGGTAACTTCACAGAAGGAAACTTGTAACCAGAGTCTTCCAGTCAGTTCCACATAAAGGACAGAAACTGGATCTCGGAGGCTTACTTCAAATAAGAAAGGCTGGAGGGGGAAAGGAGGCAGAGAGAGAGAGAGAGAGCAAGAGAGATTAGGGTGGTCTAATACAAAGTCAGATCTTATGTCTGCTGTTTTTAATCCAACTCTGCACTATTTTTGCTCCAGAAAGGGAGTTGCATAACTAGAAGAAAAATCACAATATAACACTAATCCCAAATGTGCCACATGGCTAAACATAGACTCTGACAAAGACAGACAAACGGGCAGAGATAAGCTTCATAGAACAGTTAATGGATCAGAGACACTTGTGGATATATTCTGCTTCTACTCTGGCACACTTTCGCTTGCTTATTGTCTGTCTCTAAAACACATTTTCACAGGGAGTGGAACTAAACCCCCATTCCACTTATTTTTATTTTTCTCATATTTTACAGTCTGATTTCTATTAGCCCCTCAGTCCATCATCCCCTCGGCTCTACATCACCATCCCCCAATTCACTCTCACTCCTCCTCCTTCTTCTCTTCGCTCTTCCATCGTCTCGCAGTCCTGTGATTTCCTGCCTGACTAAAAGCCCACCTGCCTACTACTGTCCCCAGTGATCTATCAGTCACCTGTTCAGAGGATTAAGTAGACCCATCAGCGACCTTTGGTGGAAGTGGGCCGTGGATAATTGATGCTAATTGATTCTTAGTAGGATTGTGAGCAGCAGTGATCTGTCTTAGGTGGAGGACAGTGACCAGATGGCAGTAGCCTGCCCACTCATATAGAGATATGAAGAAACCGGTAACACCTTAGGTGTGCGTGTTTGCCTCTTAATACAATCTGTATGTGTACTCATGTGTAAGCGTGACTTAATGATTATTGCTTAATCCTTCACTTCAAGTCTTTTTAGGGACTTGATCCAGTGTTTTTGTTTGTGTATCGTTTTCTTACACGACAGGTGGCGAGGCATGTTTTTCACAGTCTGGTCTGGTCTTGTTTTTACGCTACTTGTCTCTACCTGTGTCAGCTTTATTAGTGTGTGTGTGTGTGTGTGAGAGAGAGAGAGAGAAAGAGGGAGAGATTTAACTTCCTGGCTTTTAACAGGAAGCAATTATGTTTTTGTTGTGAACTGACAGTTCACGGATTGTTTCTGGGTCTTCGGAGTTCACGTGTCTCGGCGTCAGAGCAAAACAGGGAGTGACCGGTTACCGTAAGCAGCCTCACCGAGACGTGATAAATGTGTGACTCGCACTTCCACACACTGGGGGGCATAAGGGGGACGACTTCGCTGTTAATATTAGCCACAGCCAGCATTCCACCCCGCTGTTACTATACTCAACTCTGTCAGCTGTGCATGAGTGTGTGTCTGTGTGTTTCTCTGCCTTGTACCTGTCTGTTCCTCTTCTCCATCTTTCCACTCCTACTCCTCTCTTTTAACAGTTGGGTCTTCTCCCAGACTGGCCGCTAGCCTCAAGCCCTCCTTTTCTCTCTACTTACTGATTCAAGCACATTTGAGATCGCCTCATTTTTAAATCCAAATATGGACGATAGCGACACACTACTCCGCTGCATCCTTTTAATCTTTCATATCTGAGTTGTTTGGCTGCCTTCATCCATCTCCAGTGGCATGGGTTTGTGTCCCATGCCTCTGCTATCTGTGCAAATATCTTTATCAGGAGTTTGGTGTAATGTTATATTCTGTTTATCTCAGCCTGTGTCTGGCTCAGCCTGCCTTCACTGTTATTGATGCAGCCAGGCCTGCCTGTACATGTACACGTTGCCTGCAGTTTTAGGTGAACGGGGTCAATGTACTCCCACCTCCTTTTAAATCCCAACTATTACACACTTCGCCCCCCTCCTCTCATCACCCTTCTCCCTCTCTTTCGCTCTCTGTCGTGTCTGGTTGTTGGGCTGTAATCTCACCAGAATGGGAACACACACATACGCACACACACTAACATCGAGTACAGACAGCTTGTAATCTGACCATCTGACCCAGAACACCCGACACAAAACCATCATCCTGGAATATTCATTCTATGTATATGCCCCTGGGATCCTGTGATGTAACGCTTCTCTGTTTTTCTGTTTTTGTGTGTGTGTGTGTGTGTGTGTGTGTGGATTAGTGGGTAATTGTTAGAATGTATTTAAATTACTTAAAACCTTTATTTGTCACATTGCATCATTCCCACAATAATCTCCCAGATGGGATCCATCAGAACAATCAATTTCCAGCAATATCTCAGTTTAGCTTTACATGATTCTTGCCCCATCGTTATCAGGAGGCTTTGTGCCTATTCCCTGCTGATATAACTGTCCTCTTACCTAATGTGCTTATAAATGTTCTCGCATATCTTCACACATGATAGCACCGAAGCACCTGGGGTGATTTAGTTACCATAGTTTACAACAACAGTATATATTGTTTCTTAGGTTTGTTTTCGGGCTTTTTTTTTTGCATCACGTCTGCAGACTCATCTGTTTTACTCTCTGCTCTTCCTCTCTGCTCCTTATCTGTAGTCCAGATTTCCTTCCCCCCTCCCCTTTCTCTACCAGTCCCCCCTCATCCTCACAGACCTTCCTCTGTTTTTGCCCCAGTAGTTTTCCATCAGAGGAGAACGAAGCACCTATCAGCTCCCGTTCTGCTAACATTAGAGAGGCCTGTTTTCGCCCGGTGTTATCGTCCTAAGCATGGGCAAGCACGCGTATGTGTACACTGCTCATTCATAGAATTTCAGACATACCGTGACCAGTGCTGCCCACTTGAAGCTCACTAGCGCCCCCCCTAAGGCTGACTCACCAGCAGATATACTTCAGCTCATGTTCTTGCAGATGGTTTATTTTGCATCAGTTAAAACTTATTTCATTTTTTTTAATTAAAAAAAGTTAAATATTTGATGTAAATTCTTAGAAGTTAGTGAACTTGTGCCCTCTCTCCCTCAGCTAAACGGGCCAACAGATTAACTCTACATGACCTCCAGCATATTAAACCAAGCATGATACCATTTGGCCTCTTTCTATTCATCACAGACAGAATAGGAGGCTACCAAAAAGGAGGGGACTGGTGAAAAGAGAAAAAGGAGGCGGGAAAGAGGCCTGGGCGCAGGGTGAGAGAAGGGTGAAAGGGATTTGTGTTGAGAAATTAGCCTGGATGAAGAGCTCTGGTATATTATGTCAGCATTAAGAGACAGGACAAATAGAAGATGGAGGGTGGGGGTGGGGGCTAAATTTGCAAGAATAAAAGAGAGGCAGACGGAGGGAGGAGAGGCCGGACAGTGATGGATGAAGGGAGGGAAGAAGTTTAGAAGTGAATAAGTGAGAAAGGCCATTGTTGACAGTTTTAAAGGCTCTCATCCTGCAAAAGGATTGCTTCATATATGAACACACATTTCTTGAAACTGCTTAAAATGTAATCATTTTATCGACATCAGGTTGTATTTGCACATAGTGGGGAAAGAAATCCCCCGTGGTTTTTGTTTTTATTGTAATACAATGAGATATAGAAAGAAGGGAGTAGATTACACAGGAAGCTGCAGTAATATAGGAAGACTTTTCATTTTATATTAGATTGGCTCTAATGGAGCTGCCCACTAGTGAGCAGCTAAACCCATTAGAACCACTGACAGCTCCTCACGCCCGTGTGAAAGGAGGTGTGAATCTGTCATACCACAGCAAATTAATCGGGTATTAAGTGTACACCTCAAAGTAAAAGTGTGTAAGAGTGGGGCTGGAAATTTGATGAGCGCGCCTTGTGAGAACACTGTAAACTATCCGAACTGCAGCCCCCACCCCCCCTCGCCCCCTCTGCTGTGACATTCCTGTGTGTGTGCGTGTACACTTACTACTGATTACCTGAGGAGCAAATGGAAGAAGAGGGGGGAGTGGTGCGTGTGTTTGATGTTTCAGACGTGCAGACTCTCTTCGTGACTCTGTTTTTGTGTGTGTGAAACATATATCTTCGGTGCTGACTCGGATGCTAGTGCGGGTGAGAAGTGGCGACCCTGAACTGTAACCTTTTGACCTGGCTGCCAGTTTGCGACTTTCCCCAGACAGACAGTGAAAGACAGACTCCTTGTGTCAGTAGTTTGAGCGAGCCCAGAGCGAGCTCAGGGGGACAAATGGTGGGAAGGGCTGTAGAAGGGAGACAGGAAGGGGGGGGGGGGGGAGCCAACAGCAGAGCAAAGACAATTGCAAAACTTCAAAGCTTTAGTGACTAGAAGTGTTGCAAAAGTCACCTGCAGTAAGGAGCAGTAATAACTATTCTGTTTTGTACCTTCACGACACATGCACCGCAATCAGAGTAACTTTGTATTGAGGAATGACCTGCAGAAAAGGAAGACTAGAGCCACCTTCAACCTTTGCTGTTTACCCATACCTCAGTCTCATGCAGGAAAACGCACACACACACAAACACACACACGCACAAGAGGCTCCAACAGACCTTGATAAACAGATGTGCTCATAAGCCCGGGGCATGAGACGCCCTGGATAAGGGGTCTTCAGAGAATCCCTCTCCCTTGAAAACACAGACACACAAAGCAATAGGCGGGAAGAAGAAGATGCAATGTGGAAAGTAGGTTTGCGACAGCTCACACACCTGGCTCTCCGTCTCATAGAGGACATAGTTATCACATTAACGCGACTCTCACTCTCCCGAGAACTGCCGGTCAGAGGCTAGTGTAGACGCGGGGAGATGCTAGAGTGCAGAGCTTTGATGAATGAAGACGTAAAGAGGGTGGTGGAGTTGAAGACGGAGCGAATTCAGTGGGCACGAATAGGTGGAGATTTAAAGAAAAAAAAAAGAAGCATTAATTGAAATTAAAATAATACAGAAGTGTGAGAAGGTTTTATTAAACCACCAAAATCAGCCACTGGGACACACATTAGACACGTAAACAGCAGCCAGGGTAGTGAAAGCTCCATAGGGGTTAAGGTAGAAGGGGTTGAAGGGGCCGTGTAGCCTTCAGGCATTCTGTCTTTGGGGAGGGAAAGGGTATAATTACATCCCATTCATTCCTCCTCCCCTCCTTTTCAGGAGAACACATTGGCCCCAGACCCCTAACAGCTTTTAATTAGCCAGACCAATGGTGGCGAGGAGGAGGGGAAGTGAGGAGGTGAAGAGAAGAATAAAAGGAGAGTTTTCTTAAAAGCATGAGCCGTGAATGAAATTAGCAACAAAATCTATCTGTTTTGTTGGCTTTTGACAAGCCCGTTTTCACATGGAGGTCGGCCAGACCGCTAACAAGGACACACTGTGGGGAAAAAGGTGTATCCTATACAATTTAAAACTACTCGTTACTTCAGAGGAAACCACTAGAGACCTCCAAATGTCTTGTTTTACCCAACCCTGTTATTACTGGTTTGACTGAAGAAAACAGTAGAGAGGAGCAACATGAGAGGCACGGCTTATTTGGCTAATTAGGCTGCTACAGATGTCTTTTCATTTCAGTAAAGCACTTGCCCTTGTAGACCCAAGACACACACACAGTCGCAGATAAACACACAAACAAAGGCGTACACACCTGCACAGAAGTGTACACACTTACAAAGGGCCTTTTCAGAGAGAAAGCTCAGGGTAGTGATCAGCTTATTAGCCCTGGAAAACAAGTATAGAGCTGTGCTCAGCTAACAAAGCGTGTTTTGACAGGTAGGTCAGCACTAACCCATACACACACGCACACAATGCACACAAACAGTTACACACACACAGAGGCAGGAAGAAGGGGTTAGAGGCCCTCATTTTGGAGCCAGGGTGTCTGTGACTTGGTCAGGGGTGTCCTGACGGGAGCCACAACAACGGGAGGGGAAGAAGGGGGAGGGTCTCAGAGGCACCGCGTCTCGCTTTGATGACAGGACACGCACATAAACAGGGGTTGTTTTCTTGCCACTCTCACTCCGCGCAACATGTGAGACGCAAGCGTCCACAAGCAGTTGCTCATAAGCACAGATTGAATTTGCGGATTAGAGCTTTTATCCCTGAGGATGTCATGGAAGTAATGTGCAAATATCAGTCTTTCTTCACCTCCTGGTTGATGGCGAGATTTGTGCACAGGCCAGCTGCACTTCGCACGCATGATGAAACTGAAAGGTTGGAGTTCATTAAAATCTCTTTCCCCTTTGCGCCGATAAATCTGGTCCTAATGGATTAGTAGCTTATTTTTTAACAAATAGTAAGAGTTTTACTACAGTGAAGCTTTTTTTTTTTTTTTCCCTATATCCTCGCTGAACATCGTCACCACTTAATGTGCAGTGAGACTTTACAGGAAATATACTTATTTTTCTACCGCCTCTCCATACTTCATTAGGACTCCCGGGGCGAAACAAGCATAGGAAGTGAGCACAAAAAGGAGCCGGGGAGGCTTAAAAGAAGCCACAAAACTAAATGAAGGGTAAAGATGAAAAGGGAAAGAAAAATAGTGAGATAGTCTGGCTCCCCACCTAGTCTCTCTGTGTCTTTGAGGAAATCAGAGAAAAAGAAGATAGAGATAGAGGCGGCAAATTAGCCAGAAAAGTCACGGCAGGAGCTCCGCCACAGATGGACAAACATTCAGGTGAAGAAATTAATGAGACAGAAACCAGAGAAGAGCTTAAAAACGCTTGACAGAAAGACTCAGTGAGCTGTACCGAGAGGAAAGTGGACCGAAAGAGAAAGTGGGAAGAAAAAACTCCCCAAAAGATTGTTGGAGCTGAGCTGTCATGTGTAATTTAGTTTCAAGCAAGTGCATCTCACCCAAAGGGAAGAGAGAGAAAGAGAAGGTGTGCGAGTGTGTGGGATGGTGGGATGGGCTGTGTACGATTCTGGGTGTGTTTTCTCGCCCCAAAACAAATTGAACAAGTCCAGCCTGATCAGCCTCTTTCTAATTCTGTTGCTCAGACAGGTTTGCACAAGCACACAGAAAAACACATCCTCACACGGCATCACCCAGCTTTACCTGTCTGTTTATTTGTGTTATTCATGTCTCTAAGACTCTTTTCAGTTGCCGCACGTGTCTGTGTTTAACTAGTCCTCATCAATATCCAGAACACATCCAGCGTATTATCTGCTCTGCTGGGTGTGTGTCGAAAACAACAGATGAGATCCGCCTCTGTTACTCATTTTGGAAAACTGGGTGAGGACATTTGTCAGTAACCTCGTGTCTCTTTCTGTCTCCCCTGTAGCTTTCAGTGGAATGAGTATACGGTGGAAGTGCGCATCAATGACTATCTGGACATCATCTGCCCTCACTACACCCACGACGAGGTGCCGTCGCATGCAGCTGAGCGTTACGTGCTGTACATGGTGGAGAGAGAGGACTACGAGGTGTGCAAGCCTCACTCCTTCGATCAGCTCCGCTGGGAGTGCTCGCGGCCCTTCGCTCCTCATGCTCCCGAAAAATTCTCGGAGAAGTTTCAACGCTTCACCCCCTTCACCCTGGGAAAGGAGTTCCGTCAGGGAGAGAGCTATTATTATATCTGTAAGTATCTTTAATGATATTTCTGCTCAGTCTTCTGTGGTTAGAGGAAGGTTCCTTGTGTTAAACTTTTCCCTCTGTCTCACTTTGTCAGCAAAGCCAATGCATCACCATGGGAAAGACTGTCTGCGGCTGAGAGTGGATGTAGTTGGACATAAAGGCTCTGGAAAGAATCACTATGACAAATCCAAAGCACGTGAAACAGAAAAAATCTTGGAAGGAGAAAAAGTGAATTTCCCTGCTACAGGAGGAGTTCACAACCCCTCTAACCATCTCCCAGCAGGTGAGCATTCTTTAAAAAATAGATTCCAGACATAGAAAATAATCACAGCGGTGCTGTGACTAAGACCAGCTCAGCTGGGTGTGTTTACCATCCCTGAGTGATGAAATCCTGTCCTAACGGTCCTTCCCATCTCTTCTCTCAGATGACCCTGCTGCGATGGAGCCAAATGTCCAGAGGAGTGTCGGCAACTCTGCAGCACAGCTGATCTCTCGTTCACTTCTTTTTGCCCTGATCCCAGTCTTATTAGCCCTGATGCTACACTAAAGGCAGTGAAAGCTCCACAACAGAGACATTACTAACCCGATGCTGGTCACCGGGACGTGAACGATCAGAGATTCTTTTTATACAGACTTTTTTTATACGAGCATGGACAGTGTGTGTTGTTCAGCGTGCGCTTGATGTGGTTTTTGTGTGTGTGAATGTGGAGCGTGGATCGCTCCAAAATAAAAAAGAGGACCTCAGAGACTTTTTTTTTTTTTACTTTATTTTGAGGATTGAAATTCTCACTTATGACCATTTAAGCTGAACATTTTTGTTTTTTCATTATGAACGAAGTCGCAAACAGAACGATCCAAATGCTTTGTTATAAATCGACGGCAGCAAGATTACATTATCCTCACTGTCACGTGTCAACACATTTTCATAGCACTGGTACAGCTGTGCGTTTCATTAGTGAACTCTCTTTTTCTTCCTCTACATGTAGAGAAACTATTGATATTGTGTATTGTTGTCGGCAGCTGCCACAATATGTAGGATAATGTAGGATATTTGCCATGTTGTGTTGCACTCAACTCCTCGTTATAATGCTCCACATTTCTAAAGTTATCTGACATGTTATCAGTGGTAACGCAACCTGAGAAAACAGATGCTCTAACGGTGCAGCAGTGGTTCTCGCCCCGATTTCTGGCTTTTAGTGATGTCTATTGGTGCTCATGCTGATGAAATCTTTTCATGTAACCACGATTAAAAATGTATTCCAAGAACCTAAAGATATGCATATACTAAAAAAAAAAGATGCAGTGATATTTATGTTTTTGTTAAGTCCTCATCTGTCAATTACACGGTTTCATGCGATGTTGTGAGCCAATGTTGAGAGCCACTGAACAAAACAAAGACAAACTCAGCATCTTCAGCACTTATTCACTCATTTCTATTGTTTCGACTGTATCATGGTACACTGGCTGATGTTTGCAGATGTTGCCCCACTCGCACTTCCTGAAACCTCAAACTGAAGGTATCTCCCAGAATACATTTTTTTTGTCTTTTTTTTTTTTTGCTTGTGTCATTTTGTAAATGTTTATATGTACATTTGTACATACAGAAAACTATATGAAACTGTTTTAAGATGTGAAAAATCTTTAGTGAAATAAAAATGTGATGTAATCCAAAAAGAAGAAAAAGATCTGTTTTTTATCATAACTTATTTTGGATCTTGATAACCCGCTGAGATCATCGAGATTTGGATGGATGACACAATATTTTGGCAGAGCCATCTATCCTCTGTCCGTCTCCACATTTCCACCCCCATGTCTTTCCCAGCCTCTCGTCTCTGCCCTCTCCTGCTTTCATCTCCTCTGATACAACATACCCGGGCTTAGATTTCAGACTCAAAACCAAACATGGACTAAGAGGGGGACAAAAAAAACACCCAAGAACCCAGAGAGAGGGAGGCCCACAAGCGAACTGACAGCTGGGTGTGAAAGTGTCACTCTCACCTCCTTGCTCATACTCTTTCACTCTTTTTTTGCCCTGTTTTTGCCCTTTCTTTTTCTTCTCTGAACATCGCCTTTTGAGGAAAAGCTGAACATCCGTCCACACAGCTGTATGTTGGAATGAGGAGAAAACAAACCTCAGAGCTGACTGAAAACTGTCAAAACTCACCGTTCCTTGTAAAACCGCACAACATACACACTCAAAATCAGAACATTAGAACTGAGCTGTTTGCTTTTCCGTGATAACGTCATAGCTTAAATTCAATGCAGATGATCACAGAGTCTCAGGTATCTTGTGCAATGCTGCACCCACAAATGTGTACAGTAGGATAAAGCAGGACATCATTCAACTGTGCCTGATGGGATGGATTAAATATGGTAGTCTCCACCGCTTTGATGTCTCGGTTCAACATTATGTCAGGCATTATGTGAAAAAGTAAATGTATGCTTTATAATACAAAAAATGTTCCTTTAGCTGTGCAAATACCATAAACCAAAAGTGAGCTTTCAGATTAGTTCGAGGACAAGCTTTTACAAACATGGCATAAAACTGTAGAAACATCATTTTAAGGTTTTATTCCAGTGCAGTAAATCTGAGTATCGCAGTAAAGTCAATGAAAATTCTACTAAAATACAATACTTGAAGTTTAAAATTGTGATTTACTACATATGACAAGAAGTTTTTGAAATATAAATCATTTGGGCACTTAATTACATTTACATGTACAACTACTCATTAACACATTTAGGCAAGGTGACATGCTAAAGTTCAAACTGAGCATCAGGTCTGAGTATTTCACAAACTGCTGATCTACTGGGATTTTCCCACATAAGGTTCACAGACAAAGGTCCAAAAATTAAAAAAAAAAAAAAAACCCATTGAACAGCAGCACAAGAGGTCAGAGAAGAATGGACAGACAGGAAGGCAACAGTAACACAAATAATCACTTGTTACACCCAATATGCAGAAGAGCATCTCTAATTGCACAACACATCAAGTCTTGAAGCAGATGGGCTACAGCAGCAGAAGACCGCACAGGGTGCCACTCCTGTCAGCTAAGAACAGGAAACTGAGGCTAAACTTTGCACATTCTCACCAGAATAGGATGACAAAAGACTGGAAAAATATTGCCGGGGCCGATGTGTCTCAATTTCTGCTACAACATTTGGGTAGTAGAGTCAGAATGTGGCATAAACAAGACGAAAGCATGGATTAATCCCACCTCGTATCACTGATTCAGGGTGCTGGTGGAGGTGTAATGATGTGAGGGGTATTTCTTGGCATATTTTGGGCTCCCTAGAGCTTTCCAGAGTATCACTGCTGATCACATCCATTCCTTTGGGACCACAGTGTGCCCATCTTCTGATGGCTGCTTCCAGCAGAACAATGCACCATGTTAGAAAGCTGAAATGATCTAACACTGGTTTCTTGACCATGACAGTGAGCTCACTGCATTCAAATGGCCTCCACAGTTAAGCCAATAAACGACCTCTGGGATGTGGTGGAACAGGGCATTCACATCATGGATGTGTTGCCAACAAATATGGAGCATTGTGGGATGCTATCATGCCAAAGTGGAGCAAATTTCCAGGATCTTGTTGAATCTATGCCATGAAGAATTTTGCAGCTCTGAATAGAAAAGAGGCAATTTTTTACCAAAGTGACCAGTGAGTGTATTTTACCATCTTTCTTGTCCAAAACTTTAGCTCTTATTTTATGCTTTATCTAATACAAAAGGTCATTAACTTTCACTTAATAAAGGCAGACACGTAAACAGCTTCACTGGCACAACACTCGAAGGAGTCTGAACAGCTCCGATAAAAAACACTGTCACAAAAAGAAAAGGGATTGCAATTTAATAACAAAAAGATCAACCATAAATCAGAAAAAGAAAATTCTTCTAAATCAATATAGCAATGACCTTCAAGTGAAGAAAAATGTGTGAAAAGACTAAATGTCAAACAGATGCAAAGCTAAAACTAAAAGCTAAAGACTAAAGAAGAAGGGTGAAAATTATACACCAGAGACTGCTGAGAAAGGTCAAGTTTTGAAATGTCTAGAGTGACAAAGCAGCTCGGCTCTGACAGCTGTACACAGGAGGGAGCAGTCAGGTGACGATGGGGGAGTGGGCGAGGCGGGGTGGTTGGGCAAGAAGGGTCAAAGAAAAGTTAATGAGCAAACTTTAGATGATTCGTATTAAATTTACCCCGAGAGACGAACAATAAGTGAAAGTTTTAATGCACAACTTTTAAATATGAATCTTAATTCTTGGATGTAATACCCATGAAATGACACCCAGCACGCTGACTAGTTGAAAAATGATGCATATGAGATAAAATTAATCAAATAACACTGGTGCACCCCAGTGGAGTGCATAATTAATTTTTCAGTTTAAACAGTGAAATCATCTCATTTTGAAAGTATAAAATCCAGCATATTTGCCTGGATCCACACACTGACTGTTCTGTGTGATATCAAGCTACAAGCATGTGATATGGGATTGGAACAATGATGTAATGATGAGACGCTTTTTTTCTCCTCCTTCTTCTTATCATAGGCTAATAGTTGGGTTTTCTTTTTTGACTGTGCTACTGGAATACAGGGTGAAAAACAAATGTGTGATTCACAGAAAGGAGAAACTGGAAAGAAAGACTGATGCATTATGTGAAGCAGTGGAAAAGCTTGCCTTATTTTCCTATTCTGTGCATCATCCTAGTGTTATACTTCCACAAGGTGAGATATAACAAAAAATGAAAACATCAAATTGCTCCCAGTGTGATCTTTTCATTTGGAGAACCCGTATCTTCAGCGTCCCTTTAATAACTACTGTACGAATGCTTGATGATTTTTCTGGGATGTTGAAAGCTTGTAAAAGTGGGTGCACGATTTGTACTGTTCCAGTTATAATGTTCTGTTTATGGTGTGAAACCTGACATCTAATACAGCTTTTTAAAGAGTCTTGTCATGGTTTCCAGACCCAAAGAGGACAAACATCTAAGATTTCCTAATCTTGAGTTTAATACTGTCTGATAATAATCTTAGTGTCTGTAATAGGCTCAAATATCTTGGACATCTTATTACAGATCAAATGACGGGTATTGATATTGCACAAGAAAAACCTCCACTTATCAAATTTAAGACTTTAATAAACCACAATTATCAGCTGTCGAGACAATTTTCACATTTTAAAGACTTTTTATTTATTTCTTTTTTTGTGCTTATTTTACTTGATCTTTGTTTTTACTTTGTGACTTTGCGGGTCAACATGCTGGAAGCAGCCATCAGAAGATGGGTTCACTGTAGTCATGAAGGGATGGAGATGCTCAGCAATAATACTCACGTAGCTGCGGTGCTTAAACAAAGCTCAGATGTTAGTAAGGGTGTTCTGGCAAAGAAATGTCTCCACACCATTACACCAGCAGCAGCAGCATGAACCAATGATATAAGGCTGGCAGGATCCATGCTTGCAAGCTGTTGACGCCAGATTCTGACCCTATCCTCTGGAAATTGCAGCAGAAATCAAAACTCATCAGAGCAGACAACATTTTCCAATCGTCTGTTGCCCAATTTTGGTGAACCCATGTGAACTGTACTCTCTGTTGTCTGTTCTTAGGTGTGGCACCTGGTGTAGACTTCTGCTGCTGAAGCTTATACGCTTGAAAGTTTGACGTTTGTGTATTTAGAGATTTAGACCTGCTTTTCTGCTCTCCTATCAGCTTCTCCGTAAACCCTACTGATGGTTGTGTGGTCAAATTCTAGCAGATCAGACAAGTCACCTACAAAAGTTTTATGTTCAAAAACTTGAACATCACACTTAAATCATCCGCCCCTCCCATTCTGATGCTCACTTTGAACTTCCGCAGGTCTTGGCCGTGTCTACATGCATACATGCATTCATCCAAAGCCAATTACAGACCCACAGAAGACATCCATCCCATCCATTCGCTTCCGCTTGTCCTTTTCAGGGTCGCGGGGGGCGCTGGAGCCTATCCCAGCTGTCATAGGGCGAGAGGCGGGGTACACCCTGGACAGGTCGCCAGTCTGTCGCAGGGCTAACACACAGGGACAGACAATCATTCGCACTCACATTCATTCGCACATTCACACCTAGTGACAATTTGGATTATCCAATTAACCTATCCCCACAAGCTGCATGTCTTTGGACGGTGGGAGGAAGCCGGAGTACCCGGAGAGAACCCACGCAAACACGGGGAGAACATGCAAACTCCACACAGAAAGACCCCGGCCTGATGGTGGAATTGAACTCAGGACCTTCTTGCTGTGCGGCAACAGTGCTAACCACCGTGCTGCCCCCACAGAAGACATATAAAGTTAAATGCGTGTGTAAAATCGGAGCCTTCCGGGTCGGGAAATACTGAATGTTTTCATGCTCGCTGACTGCTGAAAAGCTTTGAATAAACTGTACGAGTGCCATGAGCTTTCCCACATCCGTGTCCCTCTGGCAGTCACTCGTAAAATTCTTGCAACGTAATTACGTCCAGCGCTACGTTCCTTATCGTTTCAGCACCCTATTGGACCAGCCCTTTGAGCCTATAGCCAATCAGAGGACAGGAACCAGGAGGGCACTGATTGCAAATACGGAAATACAGTGAGAGCATCCGCGTCGTTATATTTACCTTTCATCTCAGGCAGTTTAAGAGTTTGTGATTAAAAGGAGACTGTGCACAAAGCACGTATTTTTCCCCCGCTCTATGGATTTGTTGTCGCTTCTGTCATGTGCCTGCATCGTGTTCACAGTCGGGATGTTCTCGACTGGACTGTAAGTTTAAATGATCGTTAATTGCATGCATCTATGTTTTATCTTACTTCCTGCTCTAACTTTGTAAGGATGGGAGAAAGTACGAAGAAAGCAAGATCCCACTGAGACAGGATGGAGATTTTCTGAACTGCTTGCACTTGGTAGCATCACAACAACTTTATAGTGAAGGAATGCGAGAAAGTACTAACACTGAACATGGAGTTATTGGTTTAAATTGCTATTAGCATCTCCAGCCTATTCTTTTGTTTTTTATTCTTTCTGTGTGTGTGTATGTGCATGCGTGTGTGTGTGTGTGTTTCTAGGACCGACCTGAAAAAGATGCGAGAATCCAAAAGTACAGACAATATCCAGTTTCTCCCTTTCCTCACCACGTGCCTCAAGTGAGTTTCTCTTTCCGCTTTTGCATAATTCACTGTGATGCATCATCACTAATGTTCCTGTTGTTTCTATAGTAACCTTGGTTGGATGTATTATGGGATTCTGAAGAGAGATCAGACGATTATCCTGGTCAACATCATTGGTGCTCTTCTCCAGATACTTTACATCATCATGTACTTCCGCTACACGAAGCAGAGGGTCAGCATAGTCAGACCTGTCATAAAGCGCTCTCCTTACTTGCAGCTGGATCTTTAATTTATCTGTCTCTGTATTTGTTGGTTTCAGAGGTTAGTGTCCTCCCAGACCCTTGCAGCAGGGATTGTACTGATCTGCGGTTGGCTCTACTTCACCATGTTTCTTACTGATGGAGACATTCGTCTCAGCCAGCTGGGACTCACCTGCAGCGTGGTTACCGTCAGCATGTACCTGTCACCGCTCACCGACCTGGTACAATTCACACCACAGACAAACACAACATACAGGCAGCGTGTAGAACGTCGCCTGTGTTTGTTTTCTCTCACTGAACTGAATAATATTTCAGAACATGATCTGGAAATCAGTTACATTTGGATGATAGTACCTAAAAACTCGCCTTAATGAGTTTTATATTGTAAAGGTAAAACTTTTAGTAGTAGAGAGAAAATCCTGCTAACAACAGCAAGGGTGTGGAGGAAGAACTGTCTTTTTAACAGGAAGACATCACACAGCAAGCGAGTCGATTTGCACAATACTGCGAATCGCTTCCTATGTTGATGCAGCTTAAGGGCTCCAGCCCTAATTATAATCTTTATCAAAAAGTGAAGTTTATTTTTATTTTTAGCACATTTAAAAACAACAAAAGTGCTTTACGAATAAAGTAATCAAATTGGATAAAACCGAGTTAATGACACAGTTAAAAAAAGGAAACCCGAATTTAAAAGAAACACATTTAAAAGTACTCAGAACTCATTTTGATTTAAAAGCCAAACAATTTCTTTTTTAAAAAAGGAAAGTTTAATCTTAAAGGTAAAGAGGGTGTCTGTCTCCTCAACCCAAACTGTGAGCTGATTCCACAGAAGAGCATCTTAAAAGCTGAGGAATCTGTCTCCCATTCTACTTTTAAATGCTCCAGGAACCCGGCTGGTTTAGCTCAGTGCATTGAGGCAAGGCGAGGCAAGTTTATTTGTATAGCACAATTCAACAACAAGGTGATCCAAAGTGCTTTACAGAGACATTAGAAACAAAAACAAATAAAAAGCATGATTTAAAATTGATTAAAACAAGCAAACAAACAAACAAACAAACAAAACAGTATATAAAATCAAAAGAGATAAAATCAGAACAGTAGATAAAATCATTAGTTAAAATGTAAGTTTTGAAATTTAAGCTTAAGTGTGGATTTGGTGTTTTATTCAAATGCAGCTGAGAACAGGTAGAGCAGGCAACCCATACGGCTGAGAGCGGTCAGCCTGGGTTCAAGTCCGACCCGCGGCCGCATGTCTCTCCTCTTCTCGCTGTCCTTTCTTCACTGCACTGAAGAAGGCCAAAAAAAGTATTTAAAAAATGCCCCAGGAACCACAAGTAAGCTAGCAGTCTGTGAGGAAGATATGATGAGGCTTGATCATTTAGATGGCATTTTAATTAAACTTTGGATTCAACACGGAGCCGCTGAAAAACATATAACATTTTTCATTTTACTCATAGCAATATTGCAAAGACTAAAGAAAGCAATGTTATTTGTTTAACGTACATGGTATTTGTTTAATGTGCACGGTTGAAGGCAATGTCCTGGTAAGAAATGACTCTAAGATTCCTCACAGTGTTACTACAGGCCAAAGTAAAGCCATCCAGAGCTTAGTGTGAAACCTCAGCGTTTTTCAAATGAAGTAGAATCAGAAAATGACTTGCCAAAAATATTTATAAAAACTAGTGTGCATATGGGGATAATTAATAGCATACCAAACGGATACTATTTTTGTTCAGTTAATGAAGTCAGTTTGCAGTTTGCTGCTTCATTTCCAGTAAATGGTGATGGGCTTAGCTGGTAAATGTTTTTTGGTTTTGTTTTCACTTTTGTTTTGTTTTGGTTTTCCATCCTTTCCAGTTTAGCCTGTCCTATATGTTACTACATAATTCTCATATCCATTAATTAAATTTTTCAGGACATAATAAAAACACTAGATTGGGGGAAATTAACTTTTGCTAAAAGCCATATGAGAAACTGGGACTGCTGTATAGGGCTGCACCAATAAGCTTATAAAGATATACAATTAGTATTGAGTTCAAATTTTGGACCCCTCAAAAACAGTCCCAGTTTCTGTTGGGAAAATTAATTCCCTTCCTCTGCACTATATAAAGTCAGCCACTGGGGGCAAAAGTCATTTTGTAAAGTAATTGTTTTTAATCTCCCCACAAACTCTGAGGTCCTCGAGGAGCCCAGAAATGGGACTGGCTATGAGTCTTAAAAGATTTACATATGCCGATCTTACACATGCACGGCACCTGTGAGCTTTCTTAGAACTTACCCAAAGGAGATTCTTGTGATAATGCAAAACCCAGCAGAGTCTGATCAGGTGTTAAACAGTATTTAATCTGCCAGGATCAAAGTCCACGTAACATCTGTTTTCACTGATATGAGAGTCAGTGTCATGTGCTCTGCCTTCTGCACACTCTACCCAGGTACCCTAAATCAAACTGAATATTTACAACAGTGAAGAAGTGTCTCTGTGGTGTCATTATTAACACATTTGGCTAACACGTGAAAGAGCTAAGCCATCAAAGCCTCAGTGGGGGCATCAGTAAGACTTGTATTATGATACAGCATAGCAGATTACGATGAACACCTATCTAAAAACTGGTGCCGTGTCTCCTGATGATACACCCAAGGGGCAGCATTTAAAGGCTAAAGAAGGTTAGTCCCAGGATCGAGCCATGTGGTGTGCCACAGCTATTATAATAATTCTCGTTCAGAGCAACAACAATATCTCTATCCAAACTACTGAAGAACAGTTGCACATAAGTCCAGACGTTCCTGTGCTACATGAGAACATCTCAACAATTGGGTGTTACACTAAAAACAGTCATTTGACAGGTGGTTGGATTCAAAAGGACTTTCCTTCAACCAGAGGCATCAGAAAAGTAGATCTTTAATAGCATATATTGTGTGCGCTTTACTGCACACCTCCCCCCTCAACTATAAGTTAGTAGATGAAAAGTGTCGTAATCAACGAAGTGTTTGATTGGTCGGTCGACCTCCACAGTGAACTCAGAATGATGACACTCGCTCGCACATGGACAGTGTCAGTTTCATGTCTTGTGCCTGCAGTTAATAGATTAGAAATGTCAGGCAGGAAATCTAAAGGGTTGAGAGGGTAAAGAACAGCCCCACGAAGCAAATACTCCTCTACTACGTGCCAACCTCAAACAGCATAGTATACTATTTGAAACTTGAAACTCCACTAGTAGCGGACTCCTTGGTGGTTGTTGCTGCTCATTCAGAATCATTATTGCTTTTTCCATTAACAGGCAGCCCACACAGTGCTTGCCCTTGTACAATTCATATATTATAGGCTTGTTAGTGTGGTCATATTTTTCTGTAATGTAGCACAGCATTAATAGTGTTACATTGTTTCTTATTCTTTGAACTCAAATTATTTGTGAGTCACTTCAAACATTTATTTAAAAGATTCTATTGAACCTAACCTTGCAGCAGCGAGTTAAATAATCAGTTGAACTAATGGCTGCTACTAGGAAGATTTTTGTTTGGGTAAACCTTTTTGCAATATAGACTTACTGGACAATTTATTAGGTACCCCTTGCTACTTTTCCCTTTAGAACTGCCTTAATTCTTCATGGTATAGATTCAACAGGGTGCTGGAAATACTCCTCTGAGATCTTTCTCCATATTGACATGTTAGCATCACACAGTTGCTGCAGATTTGTTGGTTTCACATCTGTGATGTACTATTGGTTTGAGATCTGGTGACTGTGAGTACAGTGAACTCATTGTCATCTTTAAGAAAGCAATTTGAGATGATTTAAACTTTGTGGCATGGGGTGTTATACTGCTGGAAGCAGCCATGGGCACACTGTGATCATAAAGGTGGTCAGCAACAATACTCAGGCAGGCTGTGGCGATTAAATCCTTAATTGATTCCAAGGTGGCCAGAGGGTACAAGAAAGTCCCCTACACTGTTATACCCCCACCAGCTTGAACCTTTGACATAAGGTTCGACATGTTTTACATTTAAAGATATTCTTCTGCGTGCCTTGGTTGTAATGGGTGTTTCCTTCTTATCAGCCCAAATCAGTCTGTCCATTCTCCTGACATCAACAAGGCACTCAGAGAAAATATCCAGTCAGCAGGAATTTTCTTTCTCATACCATTCAAGCCTTAGAGATGGTTGTTTGGGAAAATCCAAGAAGATCAGCAGAGTCTGAAATATTCAGACCACCCTGTCTGGCACCAACAACCATGCCATATTCAAAGTCACTTAAATCACCTTTCTTCCCCACTGTGATGCTCAGTTTGAACTTCAGCAGTCATGTTGATAATGTCTGCGTGGGTAAATACACCGAGTTGCTACGATATGATTGGTTGGTTAGATGTTTGCGTTAATAAGCATTTATATAGATGTATCTAATATAGTGGCAGGTGATTGTGTACATGCATTACAGTTCATAGTACCCTCACTGTATTCATGATAACACTGATTGTGTTTAGTATCTACAATAGGAACCTCATATCTTCTCATTTCCTGAACGTGTTCCTCGTTGAACCCACTGCACCGGCAGCAGCTGCTCACTTTAATTCATCTGCTCACATCATCTCAGTCTGCATGTTCAGCTATGCAGTGAAGGGATAAATCCCCTGTTCTCACTCTTTCCTTTTGTCACTGTATTTGATCTTCTGGTTCCGTCTTCTATCCTGTTCGTCTCCTTCCCTCCATCTGCCTCACAGCACCGAATGACCCCCAGTCAGCTTCCTGCCTTTCTTTCCCTCATCTGTCTTCCTGTTATTCCCAGTTTCTGTCTTGTGTGTTCCCTGGCCCTTTGGTTCCATGATGTTTTCTGCTATATATGCATATATAAAATGATGTAGGCACTGCACAAATTACTTAAAATCCAAAGCTGCCTGCTTAAAGATCATTTTTGTTTTTTTAAATTACAGGTTGGGAATGTGGTGAAATTTCTAAGCCAAAATTGAATTAAAAAAAAAAACTCCAACAAGCAGCCAGATAATGTATACTTTAAACTAACCCAGAGGACAACTAAATATGTTGTCAAAGTAAAACAAAGCTATAAATGTAAATTTACTGCCTAAGCTCTTAATTTAAAACACTCATAGGTTTCCTTTGCCCTGAGTTATCAACACTTTAGTTAAGTTCTCTTTCGGGTTTCAGTACCTTCAAATAAAATGGAGTACAGTGTGTCATCTGACCACTTTAGAAGTACCCAGTGTTTATATCACTTCCAAATGGCCCCTTTTAAAAGCAGCATGAAGAGTCTGCCAGTCATAAAGTGGCGCAAGACACAATAGTTAAAATGTGGGCAAAGCAGTGCACACTTACTCCTTCCGGCATTGGAAGTGTGTGACAATGTAGCTGTGGGAACGTCTATAGAGAGCACTTCTGAAGAGGCATGCTGGTGTGTTGATATTTGAATAGAGTAATTCTCTCTCTCAGGGGTCATCACTGAAGGCACCTTTCATGTAGCAGTTGGTAATTCGATCCCTTGTAAATATTAAAAACTGTAATAATCCAGCTTTGAAGTGTATGTTAATGGCATCCCTCCTCCTCTCTGCCTTTGCAGGTAGAGATCGTGCGTAGTGGTAACGTGCAGTGCTTGTCCTTCCCTCTGACTGTAGCCACCTTCTTCACTTCAACCTCCTGGGTCTTCTACGGCCTTCAGCTGAGCGACTACTATATTGTGGTAAGACATCATGAATACGCACTTGGATACCTGTAAGCTCAGCTGTCAGTGTTGTGTGAGGATTGAAGCGATAACATGTTTTTTTTTTCTTCTTCTTCCTTGTTTTGCTTGTTTTCCAGGTTCCAAACACACCGGGTATTTTCACTAGCCTCATCAGATTTTATCTATTTTGGAAATTTGCGTCAGTCAATCAAGGTTCGCCTTCCTACAAACCCGTGCACATATGATGTTGACAGTTGAAAAATTCATCTTCACGGATGGACGGTTGGCAACAAAGCTTTAGAGTTACATGTTGGAACAAACTCAGCGAGTGACTCGACGTGTAAAGTGTTTTGTTTACTTTTTGGGGGGGAAGAATAATGTGGACTTTTACTCAGCTGAGAGTAAATTTCACGATGTCTTTAATATGATTCAACTGTTACTGTTCTGCGGATAGTTGTTAGACATGTTACTACGTGTCTCTCTCTGTGTCTCTCTCTGTGTCTCTAAGTGCCTTCTTTTAGGTAATGTTTGCCATTAAAGATTTATGTGAATTTTTAGAGGTTAAAAACGTATATATTGTACAGTGGTTAGCACTGTTGCCTCACAGCAGAGAGGTGCTGGTTTGGATGCACTGGCAAGCTGGGGCCTTTCTTGTGGAGTTGATCTTTGGGTGCTCTGGCCTGTTTCCTTCCACAGTCCAGAGATGCACTCATTTGTTTAACTGGGGATTCTAAATTGGCGATAGGTGTGAATGTTTAGTGGGATTTATACCTCTGATTTAAATCTACTCCATAACATCATAATCACAAATTCTTCTTAAACCCTGCACCCTAACCAATGTGCACCTCCCTAGAAATGTAATGTAAAATGTGATGCCAATTATTGAACCAACTGGAAGAGAATGGATAAGCTCAAAACTAAAAGTTTACTGCCAACTAGTGTCTTGGAGGTGAAATTGCAGACTTCTGCGAGCACACTACACAGAAGTACGAATGCTAACAGCAGCGTTAGCCAATTGCTTAGGCTATGCTGTTTTATGTTTTAGACTCTGAAGTATAAATTAAGCTTTTTCCCTGCGATAGACTGGCGACCTCTTCAGGGTGTACCTCATCTCTCACATATGACAGTCTCCAGCTTCCCTGAAAGCCTGAATGGATATATAACAGCACATGCAGTTTGTTACAGTTATATTTAAAAAAAGGAAAAATATTGTAAAGGAAGAAATTTATGTCCATTTTCTGCTGGACAAACAATGTGTTTTATCATTAAATAATGAAAGGTGCCATATCAATAAATTTTTTTTACCGTAACTGTCACTGTCTGCTGTTTTTTCTCCTTGCTGAGGCTGTACTTGACCCTTTGAAGTAGAGGAATTTGTGCTTTAGTTTGGAGGTTTTGTTTTGGGTTCAGTAACGAGCTTTCATGCATGTGACGAGGTAAGTGTGTATGATTGGAGTGGCAGTGCAGGAGAGACAAAAGCCTGTTTGATGGTGCAGCAGTGCGAATGAGCTTGTTTGTGTGAGCCTGTTGATTTAGTGAGGGCAGCGGTGGGAAAGGCTATGGCAGAGATTCTCATCCTCAGTGTGTGTGTATGTGTGTGTGTGTGCATGAATGCTACTTGGACCGCTCTTCCTGAGCTCAAAGAGCTTGCCCCTGACAGAGAACACACATGCACAACAACAAGACAGTATTGTGTTGGAAGCTGAGTGTTATGTAGAGGCAAAGAGAAGACTGGAGGTGGGAGATAAATGAGATATACTTGAAAGAAACGTGGGGGAAATATAAGCAGCAGGTGAAAAAGCAACAAGAAAGGATGTATAAATGAGATGGAGGTAGTAAAGCGTGGGAAAAGAATAAAGGAATTTCACGGATAAATTTAGGTTTGGCTTCTAATAGGTTGTAATTATGTAGCACAGTTCTTTAAGTATTGTTTGCTAGTATTTCATGGAGAGACACAATAAGGACATGTGCATAGAGTGTCTTTACCCCTCCATCAGAGCTCTGATTTCCTTTTTTTTAAGTCCAGTTTTGACCTTTATGAATCAATTTGGTCTTTGTATCGTATTGTCTGTCGGATCTCTATCTAGGAATTCAGTTTTTCTTGTTTTCGTTTCCCTAATGCAATCGATACACAACTAAAGATAACAGCACACATTCTCAGACAGTCTCTCCAAAACATTCATGGTGCTGTTATTGATTGTACATGCAAAAGGTGGCAGAATTAGTTTTGTAGAGAATAAGAAAACAGGTTGAAGGTGAAGTTAATAACCTCCCTATTTTCTCACATCTGTACATTTGGCTAAATGCTCAGTAATGTGACTGTTGCAGAAATGACCTGATACATAACGCCCCCTCACTGCTGTGGGACCACTCGCTAAGAAGCTCTTAAATAAATGCTTTATCACGATAAGTAATTTAACCTGTGGTCAGGAACAATTACGTAAATAAAGTAAATACAATTTTATTCAAGATAAAAATAATATTCCAGTGCTTTACAATGAAATGCTAAAACAAAGACAGAAAAAAAGTCTCCTTTCATCCTCAGCCTTGTATTTTGCACAGCCAGCAGGTCCTGATCACATGACCTCAGGGATCTGCTTTGAATGCATTGATGTAAAAGTTCACTGATGTAAACTGATGCTTGTCCATGCTTAGCTCTAGAAGTCAAAAGTGAATCTGGAACCAGGATCTCACAACAGTGTGATTCGAGTGTTCATTACTTTAGGCACAAATCTCTTTAGGAGACAAAAACATTTGACTTATTTGTTTTTATTTATATTAAAATAGCATAATAATCTATGCAAGATTTGTAACTTAGAAACATCTTAGGCCTTTAAAGAAACACATAACGTTCACGTAAACGAGAACGAACATCTTGTAGATTTGGTGGAACTATGCTTTTTTTTTTTTTCATTTCATTGCAGTCCACTAAACTTTAAAAAAGTCTTCTTCAATATGTAGCAATTCCATGAATGTCAATACATGTTAAAATATACAACTTTACAGTATTAAAAAAGTCCTTGTTAGATTTTCTCTCACTTTATAACAGCTCTGAGGTGGTGTAACCACATCAAGTGTGCTAGGCCCCACTATCACTAACTATATTTCTTCATCCTGTCTGTGCTGTTCTTGCCTTTAACAGTCTAAAAACAGTTTGAGCGTCAGTTATGCTGAGTAGAATTTTACATTAGCTGTACATTAAACCCGTAATGTTTTAATGACCAAGCTTAGTGGCATTTGTAGCAGCAGCCTAAACGCCAATAATGAGCCCCTAAAATATGAATGTGAATTAATAAATATACATCTACTGGTTGACGACACGTTGACTCTGTCTGTCTTCTGTGTAGGCAATCAAACAACGAACACTTAAAGCTCAACAAATCTTAAAGTCACTCAAATTCATCTTATGCTGTGAAACCTTTCAGATCTACAGTGGTTTCCAGTCCTGTCCAAGGTGGACAAAGAAAACCTTCAACATGCAGAAGGTATATAAAACAGTTTGTGTGTCCAAAACATGCCAAAGGATAAACCAAGTTCATCCACTGGCAATCTTGAGTGTATGATGATGTATAATTGATCTGTTTAAAGCAATCCATTCGTTGCCATCCCTAAAGTCAAGCTGTTAGAGCTTTTTACTTGTGTGGTAAATTATAAAAACATTATTTTAAAGGAAACCTGTGACAGGATACTGCAGACGAGTGACTCAGAGTTGAACAATAAGTCGGAGTTTTGTGAGTAGAAATTAGTCATGAAGGTTGAAAGGGAAAAAGGAGTATCTTGAGAAACAGTAAATGATGAGTCGTGGAGAAGACAAGGCAATACTGGAAGCTGGAATCATGCTTCTGTATAAAACAGATAGACATCAATAAGACGAAGAAAACAATGGTTGGAGTCAGACTGGCCAGACACACCCCTAATTAGAAACCGTGGCTGTGTTGTGAAGGGACAACGTGTTAAGTGCGAGGCAGGAAATCAAAACACAGATCTCACGCTGATGAGTACACGTCTTTGGTCGGCAGCCAAGTAGTAAAATGAGCTCTATCTTGTGTACATGAGCGCGTTTGTGTGTGTGGTGTAGTAGCGTTGATGAGGAGGGGGTGAGGAGCTGAACAATGAGTACGACTCACAAACAGGATCCCTCTGTTTCCTGTCACAGAGACTGTCTCCTTAAACAACACACACAAGCTGACTCTTGTACTTTTGCCCATGTCCTTTTAAACATAGGCGTATACGCATTGTATATACAGCAACTACAGCATGTTGTGTCTTACACAGACACTCCCACAGCCTCTCCTTCGCAAACACCATGTGTGCATTCAGATGTCTATTTTTGTCGTTACGGGCAAATTTTGATCCGTGGGTTTTGTTTCCCCCGTAATTACACACAACAAAGTCTTTGCTAACATGCAGTCAGCAACCAAACAGTGTGCACACTCAGCATATAAACACACACACACACAAGGCATACACACAGCACACTGGGAGGTAGTCAGCAGCTTGTGCACTTTCTGCCATCAGTAAAAGCACACCTGTCCCAGCTGCTGTTTTGAAGGGAAGAAGAGGGAAAAAGGAATGTGCTTCTCTCAGTTTTCCTGTGAGCCCCTCACCCTTCCCAACCATCTCTGTTATCCTCCTCCCTTTACTTGTTTATCCAATTATTCTCATGGTCAGCTGCTGTTCTTCCTTTTCTTCTCAATGCTGGCATCTTTTTTTTCTGTCCTCATCTTCATTGTGTGTTTTCCTCTGTCTTTTGCCTCATTGTTTTTCTTACTCACATCTTTGCATTCTTTTGCAGTTTCCCTCCTGCTTTGCATTACACGCCTCGAAATTGTCTCCGTGGCCCCGTGCTCAGATCATCTGCAGTGAAAGTCAGTTCCATGAATCTGACAGTCAAAGATTTATATAGGTTATATAAGCAGAGCAGAAAGGATAAGACTACAAAGAAAAAAAGATGCTGTTGCATTTTCATGCAACAGATCTCATTGACTGGCAGAAGACAACTATAAAATTCACCCGGTTACCAATTATACTGAAACTGTCAGTTACAGTGTTTTTATTGGTGTGCGTGTATATGCCTGCTTTTCCCTTTCTGTACAGTTGTTGGTATAGGTATTTATGATGAGCCATGTGCAGCAAGTGGTTTTCTGTTCCTAATTTTACCAGCGTCTCCACCTTGACTTTATAATCAGCGTTTTCTCCTCAGAGCCTGGAGGCTGCACAGCTGAAGAACCTAAAATGCCCACATTGTAGGTTGCACACAGAGACCACCTTCCTCCTTCTCTCTCTTTATCTCACACACACACACACACACACACACACACACACACACACACACACACACACACACACACACACACACACACACACACACACACACACACATGCACACACAGACTAACATGCCAAATGTGACTCCTAAGCTCTTTCACTGTTTCCAGCAGCTGCTGAAAGACATTTGCTCTGTACCTTGAAGATTAACAGGGAGAACCTCCGGTGTGTCTTAAGGGTTTGAGTGTAGTTCGGCGTGTTCTGTCTCCCAGATTGTTTTTCTTCCTCCTTCTTCCTCCTCCTCCTCCTCCTCTCCCTCTTGCTTCTGTCGCCCTTCAAAATTTGAGCCGGGAGTGAAGTGATATGTGACAGCTAGTCATTAAGCTGTCAGAGGAGAGCCCATGGACCAAAACCCTGTCAGCATGGATGAACATACACATTTCACCTTTGATATAAATCATTTGTCAGGTATCCTCTTGTTTTACTGCCAGAACATATCTGAGACTCCCCAGCTGTGCTTGACAGCAGTGGACCCAACAACAGAGGCATTAGATGTCTTAGGCACAACATTTAATTTAAGTCGTTCCTTTGGTGGTTTTATAACTTATTTACGTGTTTTTATTTCTTTGTAAAACATGACTCATACTGTACACCGGATATGAAGAAACAGGTGAGATTTTCTGAAGAAAAACAAGCCGAGCAGGTGGTATAGAACATTTAATGACTTTTTAAAGAGGTAATGTTTTTTCCGGTCTAAAAATGACACACAGACGTAACTACTTGGAGAACCCGTGGGGCACTGGTCCTGTCTGAGCATGCCATCCCATTCTGGCATCCATCCAGAGTGCAGATGGATCACAGATTTGTGTGTCTGCGTGTGGTTTTGGTTCTGTTTTTGAATGGCAGCTGGAAAGTGGAATTGAATTTGATTACGTGCATGTGGAATTCTGTGCAGGGACACGCAAATGTGTCAAATCTACTGTGCCAGTTGTAATGTTGCCATATTTGGTTAAATTTTTCTGTTTTTTGAGGGGAAAAAAAGTTTCAACCAGTTGGAGCTTGCTGAGGTCCTCTGAGGGAGCTGAGGAAGAGTGTATATCTGCGTGGTTGCACGTACGATGTACACGTCCACTGCGATGCGCAGAGATGCTGAAAAACGGGAGACACAGCTGTTCAGGGGATTTGGAGCCTGTGCTTTCATTAGCAAACATTTTTGTAGCTTCTTGCACTGTATGCACATTTGAAAGTTTTTCTGCATTTCATTGCATATGAAACTTATTCTGCATGGCAGCATTTTTAACAGTGTTCCCAGTAAAACTGTAAACAGAAAATCTCAGGTTTGCATACCAGTTTAAGATTATTCCCTGTTATGAAACAACTATATTTACTTAGCTGATACTTTGTTTCATTATTTTTTTAGTTTGTGATATATCAAATATGTAAAGAAATCAAAATGCCTTTTAACCTGCAAGTGGCCAAGTCTGATCACTTTAAGGTGACCCCTGTCATACACATGTGTTGAGATATTTTTAAATCTAAGAATGTTTCCTACCATAAATTTACTTCTCGGAAAACTCTCCACAGGGCTTTGTTTTTTTTAAATTTAGCAGGAACTGTAAAGGTGTGGCAAAGACAGCGGAAAGTTGTGTGGCTTCATTTATAACCCGGAAATATCTGAATTGTTTTTATTTTTATTGTGAACACTGTAGGCTTGGATTTCTTTGTAATTTACTGGTATTTTTTCCATAATTAGGCACTGATTTTGACGGTTATATTTTCAGATATTTCAGTGTTTAGACTGTTGTAGATTTACACGGAACATATTTGTCTATATTTTGTTCTGATCAGGATCACGAGATGGGCAAGTTAGGATGAAACCCTGCACAATTATAATGACAAAAAATATCATGGAGTCACTAGTTCATCTATATTTTTAATGTCAAAATGACACTACTTCACTGTAATATATAATTCACTCAAGCCTGCTGTGAGTTTCATCACATTTTGTCTATTATTGTCTATAGTTTTGCTGACACCAAATCTAAATACATATATATACAAAACACTTTTTGTCATTACAAAAATATGGAAACCTGTGATTAATTACATTGAAACATTTTAAAATGTCCTTTATAGATAAAGGAAACAGTCTAGCATAGTAATGTATACTTTATTGATCCCCGTGGTGGAATTGCTCTCTCTGCATTTGACCCATTCACTCAGGCAGCCACTAAGCAGGCGCACCGGGGAGCAGTGTGTAGGGATGGTACCTTGCTCAGGGGTACCTCAGAGTAGCCATTCGGTGGATTCGAAACCGACCTTCCGATCATGGGGTGACCACTCTACCTACTGAGCTATCCCTGCCCCTAGTATGATACACAAACAGGAATTTAATAAGAATTTTAGTCACTAACAATAGCTGGGCTAAGATGAGGGTTAGAATTCCTTGTTATCACTTAAGATTTCTTCTAAAAAGAAATTCCAAGTTTTTAAGGTATAGGTGCATACTGCAGATGATTCATGATTACGTACTGATTCCACTGAAGTCACAAATCACAACAAATTTCTGTTGAGACACAGTTACGTGTTTACGTGCAGATACAGAGTTTTGTGATGCTGGGTTTTCTCTGGTAAACACGTTTACGCTAAACTCAGCCGTAGCTAAGAAATGGTGAAGCCACAGGGCAAACAGAGGCCTGCGGTGAGAAAAAACACCAGGAAACAAAAAGCAAGAACGTGTCTGTATAACGCTTCACTGGAAAACAGTGTGCTGTCAATGTGGATTTTTAGATTTGGGGAGGTTTTCTTTCTTTTTCTGTTGTGCCCAAAAAGAAGAAAAAGAAAGACGAGATAGATACGAGCAAGATTAATATTCTTCCAGGTCTAACACCATGAACACCACAAAGATTGGTTCAGATGAACCAAACAGAAGCTGAATGCTCCCATTACCTAACATTATCTGACATGTCATCACAGATTTGTGACCAGACATCTTGGCGTTGACACAGTGTGCACCTGTTGTGAACTTTTTTTTTTCCAAACAAAAAAGAGGACAATTGGACAATGCAATGTTGCCCCCTAATGCTGACTATTCCATACTGCAAGCTCCTGAAGTGGAAGAGCTTCAGCTCTGGTTTGATTGCAACAGCTCCCTGCTGATGTCAAAGGACAACGACAAATTCAGAGAAATTTTGAGATTGCGTAAGATGTATCTAAGTCATCTACCTTTCTGGAAAATATCTTTCTTTGATGACTACGCTGTTAAACAACAACCCACTCACCTTGTCCCGTCTAGTGTTAACATGCTATAATGCAAATGTTGAAATCTTTCTGCTGCTTTTAGTGTCAGATTTCCAAAGGTGTGTCTTGGCTGATTATATTTAAACCCTGTGGCACAAAACATCCACTTTATTCATTTAAGCAGCTCTGGCACACTTGCCCTTACACGCAATGGGGCATCACACGCTGAGAGGCGTTTTTTCCATGACATGCAAACAAATAGGGTTTGTTTTGGTAAGCCCTCTGAGACTACTGTTCTGCTGTCTGCAGTCAGTCAAAGTCTTTATTGTGTGCAGCAATTTAACCACTAGTTGTGTTTATGTTAATGTTGGGTATTGTATGAAAACATGTCAGTTGATGATGAAATGCTTTAATTTAAGGGAGTTCATTTTGGGGGGATTCAAATTTAAAAGACAAAATGTTAAGAAGCACTAAAGAAATTGTCATGCATATCTACTTGTGATTTCTTCAGTACAGAGAAACCTTTGTGTTCACATGTTGTGGTGCTCAAGGGCAGGGAAAAGAGATAATTTACTGATACATATACATATGCAATACTGTGAAAAACTTTTGAGCCACCCTTGATTTCTTCATATTTTGTTGAAGAAATCAAGGGTGGTTTGGGGCAATAGCTCCTCAGGCTGTAGAAAAGTCTTTTAAAGATTTTCTTTGGACATTGGCTGCTTTTCCAATTATTTGCAGTCCAGCCTGTGTACCTGAACAATGTCAGATGATTTATTCTGTTTGTTTGTTTGATCATAAGTTATAGAACTTATGTCTACACACAGCAAACAATATAGAAAGTACCGATTTTAAATTAAGTCTTTGCTACGTAGCTAGTTGCAAAAACACTTCAGTTGTTCCCATTTCTTTAGCTGAATTTCTTTTAAGAAAAGAAAAAGGCAAAGACTCAGTTTTGGCAGGCATAAAATAGTATCTTTGTACCAACAGGGTTAAGTGCGAAGAGATGTTAGCTGAAAACCGTAAATATTTTGTATGCAGTGTGTTTTTTGGACAATTTGGATAAGTATAAGTAAGAAGTGGAAGGCCTAAAAACCATCTAGGTTAGATGAAAAGCATCTGAAAGTCATGTCCTGGGAGATGTATCTGGTCCTTTACTATTTATTGAAGTCTCATCAGAAATGGTTTCAGTGGAAGGGTGGCTGTTAAGAAGCAATTTACAAGGACGGGAAGGAAAGGCTGAGGTGTGCTGTATTACACAAGAACTGAAACAGGTCTGATGGAGTCATGAATCCAAATATGAAATCTTTGGTTCCAGTTGATGTCAGTATGCACGGATGAGGTCAGGGGAGCGGTGTATACGGTACTCGGTAAAACAAAGTGGAGGCTGTGTCATGGTTTTGGCTTCATTTCAGCCAGTGGCTGTTAGAATTACACAACGTCTGTTTTTACTGTATTCTTTCCATGTACATTTGCAGATGTTTCAATAGACTGTTGCACCCATTTCCCATTTTCCAAGAAAAATAAAAATAAACGAGGGATACCTGAAGACTTTTTCACAGTACTATATTTATTGTTTTCTCTTGACTTGATAGAAACATTCCGCCAGCAAGGCAAAGTCTAAATCAGGAGGACTCTGATTTCTGAGATGCTACAGTCTCGAGTCATTCAAGTGCTGTGCTGGAACATATGTACGGGGTATAGACGAGTTATTCAAGACAGGACAGGACAGGATACACACACATACATACCACAGAAAGGGTGAAAGTTACAGCCAGAGCTCCCACACCCACACATACCCACAAAAAAAATCATATCAAAATACAGTCAGAGCCTGTCATTTTGAAAATACTACAGTGTAAACTCTTTGCATTTAAATGATACATAACAGGAAATAAGTAACTTAGCTAATATTGTAGGTTTCAAAAGGTACAGGGAGGAAAAGTGAACTATAAAGTGTACTTCAGTTTGTCTCCTCAGTAATCCACTTCATTTACCTGATCATTAACACTTATGTGTAAATCACTCAAACACCATAAACACAAGACACAAACAGGCCATGAACATTTCCAACTTTTCAAAATGTGACACATTGAAATGTATTCACATGGTTATGTCAACCAGCATAACGAGAACAGTATTCCTTCAGAAGGTTTCTTTGATTTGTGTTATAATCACACACACAAAAAAATGTAGGCAACTGTGAGCATGTTTACGCAGCCAAAAAGCCACACGATTCTTTTGAAATGCAAAACAGTGACTATATAAAACCAAAACTGAAGCTTTTTATTCAACTACGGAAGAAAATTCACATTCTCTAATTTTGTTTTATATTCACATTGCTGGCGCTACATAAAAATTTAAGATAAAAAAAATTAGGCATACAGTACATCTGAGTTATTTTCACAAGGTGACAGTCAGTTATCTGCATATACGCAAGTTATGAATCTTAGTTACACCTGCATGCAGCTTATGCTATCCAATTATTCTGGGAAAAAATTAGCCAAAAGTAAAGGGAGAGCAGATTTTTTTTTTTGCGTTGCACACAGATTATTGAGGAGACCCTGTGAACAAAATTCTGCATAGTCTAAGACCACTTTGGCTACAGTGTCCTTAGTTGTAGCATTCCAAAGTAATTTTTTAATAAGAAAAAAAAAGAGCCAAAAGAGAAATGTGATCAATTCAGGCCAAGTGCAACTGTAAAAGAACATCAGATATTTATATTGATCACACTGAAGGGAAAACTAGAACTGTATTTAGCAGTCACAGTTCAGCCAGAGAGCATTTTCTGCCTGGGATCATTTCACAGACTCATCTCTGAGCTGTTTATTTACTTAGATTCGTTGCTCTTGTTTGGATGGTTACTCTCCGAGGTGGTGGCTCCTCAATGCTCCGGTTGGCCACGAGGTCCTGCAGCTGCAGGGCTCCGCCGCCGATGAAGCAAAATGCCGGACACACCGGAGCGGAGCAATCCACGTGTCCCTCCCATAGGATACGCAAAGAGTGGGCATCGTAGAAGGTGACTCGTCCTTTGTCGCAATCCAGACACACTCCTAGCTGAGGTGGCAAAGGAGCAGTGTGAGGGTGAGACATGCTACTGTGGCTGCTACTGTGGGAGTGCATTGCTCCATGGCTCTGGCTGTCACCCTGGCTCTGAGTTTGACTGTGTCCTTGAGGAAGCAGGATTTTGCCCATGCCCATAGTGAGGAAGCAGAATGGAGGGGAGTCCTGGCCATCTTCAGCCCCACTGTCATGGCCGCTGTCTGGGTCGCAGCTGGGAGGAAGAGGAGGTAAGAGCAAAACTTAGAGTAGACCTGATTCAGTTTCTTCTACTTAAAATGCTGTTTCCAGCAGTGGCCAACAGTAGTAATGTTATTCATGTGTTTACAAGCTATTATGTTGCCCCCAAGTGGTTAGAAATATATTTAATTTACTGGCATGGCTCCTATCCATCTGAATAAGAGGCATGTTACTGAATGGCAAATGAACTGGCTCTTATTTAGTGCTTTTAAAGTTACTTGAGTACATGTCTCATTCACCATTTCATAAAAACAGTCATTTCCATGTCTAAGTTATTTCAGTATGTTGCCCAAGGATACTGTAGCATGCACACTGAGCAGCCAGAGACTGAACCAACAAGTTTCTGATAATAGAAACTAATAGATGGCCGGCTCTACTACCTCAGCCACAACCAGCAAGCAGCTCAAAATATAGGTGACAGGACACTCCTATTTCTATCATGGATCTTAATGTCATGGTAATTTGAGGCTTTTAATGATTTTTCCAGCATTGAATAACTATACATACATGTACATACATGTTTAATGACTTCACATAACAAGAGTTGTGTGCATAAGTTTGAATGGGGAAGACCCAAACTGTCAAACTCAGATGAGAGGATATTGGTTAGCATGTTTGGGAACAACTCAGGAACCACAGAGGCTCGAGTCTGGTATGAACTGGAAACTGCTGGAACAGCAGCATCACTGTCCACGGCAAAAAAATAGTTTTACATCACCATGGAGGGTGCCAACTGAGAAAGACACCCCTGCTCCATAATCAACACCTTTAAACTCAATAGAAATTTGCAGCTGGCCACATTGACAAGCCTCCTGAGGAAAACTGTCAAGCATGGTGGCAGCATCATGCTCTGGGGCTTTTTTGCTAGCAGTGGTACTGGAATAATGCACAAAGTTAATGAGATAATGACGGACAGGGACTACCTCCAAATTCTTCAACTTCACCTCAAATCAACAGCTTTATGGTTTAAATTTGGACACAGCTTTGTGCTCCAACAGCAAAGTAATCCCAAACATACATCTAAACTGGTTGTGGAATTCAAAAAGCAGGCTAATATTAAGCTTTTAGAACGGCCTTCCCAAAGCCCTGACCTCAACACTATGCTTAAAAGCTGGGTACATGCCAGGAAACCAATCAGTTTAAATAAACTCAAACACAACCCTGACAAGGACAAGCAGAAGACGATGTATGTATGGATAGTTGAAAAGGGTAAGGTTTAGTTACCGAGGGCTGGCCATGTCCTGAGGGAGATGGAACCACTCTTGTAGCTTAGCCTCCTGCCCAACTCCTATCTGCAAATGAGAGGAGCAAAAAGAAAGAAGCTTTGGTCACATCCATTGTGAGTCTGCATGTAAAAGATTTTTTAAAAAGCTTCCTTCACAACATGATCGACAACACTTTCTCTTACCTTTACCAGGTAGGAACTAGGCTCTACAGAGCATGCCCAGTAGTGTTTGCCTTGAGTGACAGCCAAGTCTGCCACCAGTAAGTCAGAGGTCAAGTGGCAAGATGTTAGTGTGCGATCGGCAGCCTGCAGAAGGGAGAGGCCTGGCACACTGCGGGCGTAGGTTTGGCCTTTACCCAGTGCCAACCGGTCTGCATGCAAGCCCCAGCGAGAGTCTAGAGAAAAACTCAAGACTGGTAGGAAGGATAAAGAAGGAGAGAGATGACAAGAAAGGAAAGGAATCAGAAAGAAGGAAAGGTTAGATCCTGCAGCTCAGGCATAGAAAATGAAAAAGGGGCTAAGAGGAGCATGAGACAAACACATAAAGAACAAATGAAAAGAAAACTTTGTTTTCAAGATGAATAGTAAGAAACGGCTTTACAACAAAAACATGAAAAACAATAAAGGTAAAGAGTAAAATTTGATTTGTACATATACCTTTTCAAATATGTTTATAATGACAAATACTTTTGAATTTAATATTATTTAGAATAATACCAAAAAGGAACAATGGACAAAATGTACGAACACAAATGATTTTGGAAAGTGCAGAAAAACAGACCTGTGGCATATAAGACAGAAGCAGATTTAGTATGACTGGGATGGCACTGGAATGCAGAGCAAATAAAGGAAGGCTTTTGCAGAAACTAAAACAATGGGAATGGAGGAAATCAAGGGATGGAGAGAAAAGAAACAAAGATTAGTCAATTGGCTGAAAATGAGTACTGGCAATATGAATACTGGGGGGAAAAAACAGCTTTTGTTAATCTTAGAATTTAATTAAAAGAGTGGCGAGATGAAGACTTTTTGTACTGAAACAACTGTGTGTACACATCCTACCAGGTGCCGGTGGAGTGTGGAGGTAAACCTCTTCGCTGTACTCTCCAAAGCCAGCCTTGTTGCACCCTCTCACTCTCAGCACATACACGCTGTCCATCTGCAGTCGAGCGACCACAGCACTAGTACCCTTCACTTCATCGATGCGCAGCCAAGCTGTGGCCGAATTAGGGGATCTGATGCCACCCCACGTGGCCGCAGCTCCTCCTGCTCGCCTCTGGTATTCAACAGAAAAGTGCCATGCTGGAACTGAGTCCTGAGGGAGCCGCCAGCATAAAAAAAGCTGGTCGTAAGCTAACGTCTTCTGAGTGTCAATGACTGGAGCCAGTGGAGCTGTGGAGAAAAATTGCAACGATACGGAGATTAAACTATTCATTTTTAACTCTTTAACATACCATGTATTGCAGGAACAAAGAAGCTGACAACCCACCTTGTATAAAGTCCAAATTGTTTATGATCTTAATCTCTTTGGATGCATCCAGGTGAAAGTGTCTGAAGGAGGGCTCGGCAGCAAGAGAGAAACACTGGAGATTTTCTATAGCCTTCACCAGCCTGGAGAAATAAGATAATAAAAGGAATTTAAGAAAATTCAAATAAAGGTAACAAATCGAACTGAATGAAAACGGCTGAATCTCTTACCTGTTGTGTGTTATTCTCGCAGCCTGCACAAAGCAGGGTGCATCCGTCTCTTTCAGCAGCTCTTGAGTGTAGGCCATTAGACCGGCCTGCTCCAGCAGGCCTTGCTTCTCAAAGACCTGAGAGGACAGGGCCTCCTCCTTTCTGCTGCGGGATCCCTCCAAGGCCAAGGTCAAAGACCCCTGGCGCTCAGCTACAGCCGCTCCCAGCTCATGGATACAGTGAGTCAAGTGCTGTAGAGCCACTGCACTGTTGGCCTGCAGAAAGAGAGAGGATGCAAAAACAGCTGGAAAAAATGAAGATTGGAGATACTGTTGCTATTCAGGGAAAAATCACGATGCTTTTAGAATGGCATTTACACATTGTGTTGCAATTGTAGTTAAAAGAAAGTGGTCAGTTAAACTGAAGTCCATTCATACTTTACTGAAGCATCACAGTTCCTCTAAATTCGGTGAAATAATTACATTTTTTTGCTGAGAAACTCAGGAGAAAGCTGCAGGTAAGATCTGGACAGTATTGATATCCCAATGACATATTTTCTGCTAAAAATGTAAAATGAACCCCCAAAATACTGCATTTGAAGCCCTAGCAAATACTGTTGCACCTGTACAAAGATCAAAAGCTACTTTAACAAAGCAGAGGAGAAGCACACCTCCATGTGTTTGATGGCAGCCTCCAGTTGAGTGATCTGACTCTGTATTGTCTCCTGGTTTGCCAAAATGAAGTTGACTTCCTTGGTAATCTTGTCCTGGAAAACCAAATAGAAAGCTAACACTGCTATGCTGCAATCACCAGGGCTGTAGCACAGTAAAAACATATTACCACCACCCTCAAAATCACCTTGAGTGCCTGGTAGGCTTGTGCTATAGGCAAAACCTTGTGCCCATGATGGATACGGCGTAGCTTACAAAGTGGACACAGCAGCCTCTGGCAGGTACGGCAGTACCACTGCAGTCTCTCCTGCTCATGCTCTGTGCATGTTAAAACCTATAACACAAAGGTGGGTTAATGTACTGGAAGAGATGCAACTTTGTATCATGTGCGGAGATAAAAACAGAGACCAACCTTTGGCCTAAAGTTGTTGGTAGGTAGAATGTGTTCATGCTGAGCTCGAGGCGTTCCCCACGGGTGGTAGAGCTTGAAACACTCGTTGCAAAAGTTGGACTTGCAGTCAGCGCAGCCCTTGGTAGCCTCCAGAGACTGGGGAGGCTTACAGAAACTGCACGTGATGGCTACGCTGCCCAGACTTACTGTGTGCCTGTACCTAAAGGACAGACATGTGTACATGGAGATAAGGGCAAGGCTGTGATAATTCTGCAGCGGCAAAGAAAGAAAGCAACAAAAAAAATAAATGGGAATAATGAGCTCATCTGACTGTGGCCTGCTTTTTTCAGTAGTTAAGAAGGCAACTCTTCAACTGCCTGACCTGGATACATCACCAGCAGCTGCCTTGTTATTGCATCCTGCACAGTAAAACATGCACCGTCACACTTTCCCGACCAATTGCAGTGATTCTAGGGGAGGAAGCAGCGGCACCCAACAAACTGCTGCGTGTGAAAGTGTCTCTCCCTGTCTCACTGCTTCAGAAGCAGCTCCTCTCACTTTGATCTCCTTTGTTTGAGCTGATAAGGGGTGGGGGAATTAAAAAGCCAGAGGAGTGTTTCAGTCCAAATAAAAATTAACAGTTTAACCAATGCTGCACTGCATTTTTACAGCTGCCCCTGCACTTTGCTCTCCGCCTTGGATCAAGAGTAAAGGAAAAAGATCATTATTGCAACTCCTTCCAGCAAATGATTTCCTGTCTCATTTATAAAGCAGCACTGGCCTCACTCTTCATTCGCTGCCTTTACACATTGCCTGCATGACTGGTTAGAGTGCTTTTCCAAAACTATTACAGCTCTTATAATGCGACATTCCCACTGGATAAAATAAAGCCAGGTGACATGCATGGGGGAGCTAAAAGGTGTCTGCTCTTTCTCTGCCTGACCTGAGGTTGTGATGCTACAGCACTTATATGATATTCATGGGGTTGGTGCATATACATACCTCTCCACAATGCGCTCCAGGGTGAGGTTGCGAAGGCAGTCTGTCAGGCCTTTCTCCCCGAGCTCTATATCCTGCTGACAGGAAGGACAGGGAAACAGCATGGGGGGATGGGTCTCCTTCCGCCGTCGCCCTGGGTATGTCCCACACACTGGGAGAGTGATGCAGGTGTGGGGATAAAAAGGAAAGAAACACAGACACAGAAGAATAAAAAGCAAGGTTTTTAGAGATAGTTTATGAGGAATTTAACAAAGGCGGACTAGTGAGAAAAGGAAGGAAGCAAAACTCTAATTTGCCTCCACATTTGTGCAGATCATCATGAAAAATAAACTTCTCGAGGAAAAACTATTTGCTTACATAGACACCTTGGCGACACACCTGCTCGGCAGATGCTTACTGCCTTTCGTGTCTCCTTGAGGTAAGGACTCTCGGACTCTATCTTCTTGCTCTACACACACTTAAATAAGTCATTAGATGAATCCATAAAGCTCTGGATGTGCGGCAGGATGCTGATGTGTCTGTTAAATCATCTATGACAGTCTGAGAGGACAGTGACATCATGCTACGTCAACATCATCCTTGTTCATTTGAATGCCAAACACACACACACAAACCATTTCCTTTACCTGTTCTAAGGACCCGCTCCAGGCGATCAGGCGTCCTGGGAGCAGGTCTGCGTGTCTGTCGTGGGGATCGGGTGTTGGGTGTGGAGGATGGTGAGTAAGGCTCTGGAGGGAGATCTGGAGGAGGATAGCCTCTTTGTACCAACACCTCAGCTGCACAAAGCAGACACACACTGTGCTGGCAGGGCAGGATGATGGGCTGCTTCACCATCTCATCACACACTGGGCAAAGCAGCTCCTGTTCCATGCTCTTCATGTTGGACTGGAGAGGAGGACGAAAGAGGCTGAAGACTAAATAACAGCTGAATCACTAGAATAAATAAGGAATCGGCTGCTCTATACATTCTGTGTCTTGTGATATAATGTATAGTCAATGTGTAGGAGGCTGGCATTGAATATACAGAGAGCAGAGAAGGCCAACGTGGATGAATAAATAGCTTTCCCCTGAATACTCATCTAGCTTTACCTGTACCCTGTAAAAAAACTTAGATGCACTTTACACAACTCAGAGAAGTACAAAGCAGTGAGATTTTTAAATCTGTAAAATGAAAATGCATTTTTCTGCTCATTCTGTCCACCAGCATCAGTTTTACTGGTTCTGGAGGCCCCTTTCTATTGCTGCAGCTACTTAAACGCAGCATCCCGTTTCTATGACAACGTGCATCTTCCCATCATGTGCATCACGAGTATTTTAACCTACTACTCGCCAACATATTTAATTGGTTTTAATGCTCAAACACTTATTTGATCTACTAGAACTTTTTGTTTACTTAATTAATGCATTTGTAGTCACAGTGGCCCCGTTTTACGTTTCCAGCCACAGTGCTAGAGCATTGCCATTTCTCGTTGATTCAAGATGCAAAAAAATACCTTCCAAAGGAAGAAATGCCACACATTCCTTCATCATCAGCGCACATATGTGCAATATGGAAAAGATCCACAGGTAAATGCACAGGTGGTAAACAGATCGCTTTTAAAAAGAGCACACATGGTTAAAAAATGGCTAATAAAATGAGCGTCACACTTACACTGATGCGAACCAGCGCGTCCATGATAGATGTAAAGGTTTGTAAGTCCGCTTCTGCCATACTCCTTCGATGCAAATGACTCTGCGATACAATAACGGATCGCCTTTTTTTTCGTCTGGAGAAAGGCTGAGCAGGGTTACCGTACCGAGGTATGGCAAGCCCGGGCCTCGACCTGATGTAGCCGTGCTAGAGGTGTGTTTTTTCACACACGCCGATTCAGTGCCGTCTGTCTCAAAGCAACGAGTCCACTCCACGTAGCAATCAGATGGGAGGAGGGGGGGGGGGGATTTGTACTGGTTTAGGCTACAGCTGCCACAGTCGCATTGCTCAAAGACCGATTAATACAATTAGAATGGAACTTGGCACTATTATATTCGAGCTAGATTTATTTTATTTTAATGTATGACAAACCTTCAAATAAAAATGTCCGATTACATATTAACATTTATACAATTACAGCATTTTATAGGGTTTTTCACGCATGGCATTCTGGATGTGTGTCTAAAACAGCTTAAAACAATTTGCAGTTCAGTTTTTCGAAATAAACCTCCAGCTCCTTGAACGTGCAGCTCCTCCGTAGTATTTATATGTTGATACATATGCTGGTGGCAGTTTTTCGTTTTGCCATTAGATGGCAATGTTTTGTTTTTTCAAGCACACACACACATACACGAGTTCTTAAATTGTTGTTCCATGTCCGGAACCTTTGTATGTTGCTTTTTCATGCGGTGGGTCAGTAATACTGGATGCACCCGTTCGCTGGTTGTTGTAGCAACCAGAGCATCCGCCTTTCGTGTAATAATCACAGCAAGGGGAAATCGGATGAATTAGTTCGTATTTTATATGGAATACGAGTTAAATGAGTGACATGGGCGAATGTGTTTATGCTGCAGTTATCTTATTTGTACATTTTGCTATCTTATAGTAGCTACTAGGCGCATTTGAATTGCCGAAAAGCTGCATTTCCCGTCCAGCACTAATACCGTAGTTTTTCTGAATTGTTGTCTAGCTACACTTTATTCAAGCATGTCGTCGGTCAGTAGCCTTGTCCCCGCACGATTTCTCACCATCATAGCTCACCTCGTCATCGTGATCACAATCTTTTGGTCGAGGGTAAGTAAGCAAGCATGGCAAACATTTTTTTGTATTCTGTGATAACTTGTTGTAAATATCCATGAACACAATAAAGGGTGACGATAATCTGCAGATACTAGCACTGAAGCTCGACAGGAAAATTAAAAAACAAACAACAACAACAAAAACTAAAATAAATTTTAAAATGTCAACATGTGAGAGACCTCAGAGTTTACCACTTAAAAAGAAGAAGACATAATTCATTTCTCCCAATGCGCTAAAGAAGAAAGAAATTGCCAAGGTAGAAAGTAATTCAAATTCAGATTCAAATCTGGACTTACAAGATGTACGAAACAAAAAGAAAAATAAATGAATATGAATAATCTTTGTCAGGTGATGAAGTCAGGAAAAATAAATAAATAAAATAGAAATAAATAAATAAAAAACAAGAACTGGAGCAGCTGCATGGCATCAGGAAGCCAAAGATTTTGATGTCCACCAGAAACAATATGATAGAGTCCAAAAGAGAAACTGTGGTACTTATAACTCAAGGACTAGCATGAGGGTGATGTAGGACATGTATGAGGACAGTGAGACATGAGGTGTGTGTGGTAGGTGTGACAGGTTGAAGGTGAGGTTGTGATTACATTAGAGGTCTGCTCTGAGCCCCTTCTTGTATCCAGTGGTGATAAACAGGCTGGCCGATGAGATCAGGTATGAGTCTTCGTGGATTATGATGTATGCAGACAACATTGTGATATGTAGTTAGAGTAAGGATCAGGTGGAGAAGTGGAGCTATGATCCAGGGAGAAGAGGAACACACGTGTGTGAATAAGAGGTGGGCAGATGTAACAGTGATGCTGCAAGGGTGTAGCAGTCGAGGTGGATAAATTTAAATACCTGGGTTTAGGAATGAGTAGATGAGAGACGACTCAGGATTAGAGGTTTGGAGATAAAGTCAGAGAAGCGAGGCTGACAGGGTTTGGACATGTGCAGAGAAGAAATAGTGGATAAATTGGACAAAGGATGTTGAAAATGGAGCGAGTCAGGAGGAAGTTGTCCATCACAACAGAAGCATTGGAGTTGACACTGCTTCTTTTTCCTCATGTCTTAAGAAGTAATTACACCAATTTGTAACTTTTACTTTACAGGAAAATAATGTGAAAGCTTGTTTGCCTTTGGATTTCACACAGGAGCAGTATGACACTGAGGACAGACAGTAAGTAAATATTTTAAACACATTTGACACATTTGTGTACACATCTTCCAATCTATTATATGTATTCTCTTTTTCAGGTTGGTGGTGGCATTATCAGTGACTCTCGGTCTGTTTGCTATAGAGCTGGCTGGTTTCTTTTCAGGAGTGTCCATGTTCAACTGTAGCCAAAGCCTCCTTTGTATCCTTTTCACTCACATTTTACACTCTTATTTATCGTTTGTGTTTTGATTCCAAATGGTTACATTTATTACTTATTATGCATATATATTCCACATCCTCTGTTAGGACTGTTTGTGACTGGCTGTCCAAAAACATGCAAATACACCAAATAAATATAAAGCTTGCAGTTGTAACTGAGATGATATGTAACGCCAAGGCAAACAGATAGATGTATGGTAGTAACTGAGTAACAACTGCAATGATGTTAGTGTAAGAAAAGCAATAATTTCAAAAGTGCTTGTGATCAGTTACACTTCCATGACTATCTTTTACCTGGTATAGCAACAGGAGTCCATGCCAGTGCCTCAGTGGCTCTGCTTTTCTTTCTATTTGAGCAGTGGGAGTGTCACATCTACTGGTGGATCCTCGCCATCTGCAGGTTGGTGTATAAGCTTGCTCAATGTTGTTGTATTTTTCCAAAGTTCTTTTCCCTGACTCACGTTTCAACCAGCACTGGCTGCCCACTGCAGCGGATCAGTGTCTTTGTCTTTTTTTGTGTTTGAAAAGTGGGAATGCTGGACTTACTGGGTTATTTTTGCCACCTGCAGGTTGGTTTGTATGCATGTTGATGTGAATATTAGTATTTATGTCTCTAGTTCAAAGTGACATAGCCTCTTTTAAGCATTAGAAGCAGAAGTATAACCTACATTGGTGTCTCTCTGGCTCTTCCTTTAGTGTTCTACCGGCTTTAGTGGAGATTCTTCTGTTCATAGCCGTTTTTGGACTGAAGAAGAAGCCTTTATGAAGGAAAGTCCGGATGTACGATGGTACAAACCGAGATTGGATGTAGACATCTGTCAGTTTGTTAGCAGATATACTGTAGCTACAGAAAAAGAGTGGATACCAGACATATATCAGTACAAAACACCAACAGTGAGGAATGCATAAAACACACTTTTAAAATGTTTTTTAATCTATTTTTATATCATTTGAATAAAGTTGATGCAGCATACGTTTTTACCTTATGTCTATTTTTTGTATGTTGGAACTGGAGTGTTTTGTTTATATAGTGTGTTTGTAGTGTCAGTTACTCTGTAAAAGTAAATAAAGCTTGTAATTATTTTGTTGCTTTGGTTGTGTGTGTGTTCAAATTATTTCTTGTTCTAGTGCATCTACTGCAAAGTGTTTCTTGGTAAATACATTTAAATTGTAATTTCTGTTGAAATAAATTGAAATTGAGTTAAATTATTTAATGCTAGCATAATTACACACTTGTTCTGAACTGTACCATGAAGTTCTACTTTTAGAAGTCCACAAAACATATAAACATAATGTATATAACGTACGTGTGTGTGTTTGTGTGTATTTAGACGATAGAAATGTAATTGTAATGCAAACACATAATTGTGTTTTATAAATGTTTCGATTTGAACTTTAGTGGAATCAAACAACCATTATTTGGATTTTTATTCTTTTATTGCTTTTTTTTTCACCCGGAGAGCTCATGTGGCTCCTCCCACCGGTCCCACCTGACTTTAGAGCCGGGTAATCTGTTTTTTAGTTCCTAGAGCCGGGACAGCTAGCTGGCTCGTCGAAGTTAAATTTAATTTACTGGTGCTTCGTCACGGAGACTATAATTAAGTATTACAGTATGGGTATGTATTGCATAATTATCAATAGACACATCGTCAGCACAGACATAGATGTGCAGATATCCTCAGTCTCAGTGTGCAGTATGTCTTATAGTCCTGTGTAGCTAATGTTAAATGTAAACCACGCTAACACAGATTTCTTTCTTACAGTCTAGCAATGCCAGCATTACTGTAAAGTACCAGAAAAGTTTTTATGTGCTGAGCATTTAGGAAATTATATTAGAGGGGTGTTTTGGTGCAGATGTGAGTTGATTAGCACAGAGCTAACAGCTATACGTGGGAAACGTTATGCGTGAACACTGACGTGGCGTTAAGTTCCAAGGCGTATGACTGCCCAATTCAAACGAGATATGACATTTAAAACCATCGTTTACTTTCGGTTGCATTACAGTTCTATAGTAGATAACTCTTTAGCCTCAGATAGCCTCAGGTTTTGTCCAGATGACAGTTTATCTCTGTTGTTTGTAGCGGTGAACACCGGAACCTCCCTGGTGCTATCCAGTCTGCTCTCTGTGCTGGTATTCGCGGGGATGCAGATGTTCAGTAAGCAGCTGGCATCCACCGAGTGGCTCACCATCCTGGGAGGTTTTCTGGGCTCAGTCCTCTTCATCTGCTCCCTGACTGTATCCTTTAAGTGACATGTAGAGTTGAATTGCTTTGCCAATGTTGTTAATCAGTAAACTGCACAGTTCTTTTGGAAATCGGTATTTATTGAACAACTTTCAGACTTTTATTATATATTCTCCATAAAAATGTATAGATGTCACTGAGGAGAGTCGCACCTTAACTTTGGCTTCAGGCATTTAATAATCTGGAAAATTTGGTTTTTGGAAAGGGATTCCAGGCCAAGATATTCCCTGAGAGTAAGTGATGATGGCCCATGCAGTGGCCTTTTTCTTGTTCACATGGTGTTTAATATTTCTGCTGAGTTAACTGTTAGCTCAGCTTTACCTGAAACATCAGAATTGTTTATACCAAACTCTAGCCTAAATAATAGGTGGAAATCTTGGTTGAGGTAAAGGTCAGAGGTTAGAGAAGCCAGGTAACCCAGATCGCTGGTTTAAGTCCCTGTTCAGGTGAAGTGATCTTCTCTAAGATGTTTGATTTTGTACACAAACCTTGCAAAAAATAATCAAGAAGCAAAAGCCTGACTAAATTAACAATAATAAAGCTAAATTGTTCCTCTCAATATATAGCCGCTGTATGCTGGTTTCTGCAGGCTGAAGACCAGCGGTCACTACAGGAATCAACATCTGCAAAGTAATTTAGTGTAACACAGTTTACATGCAGTTACAGTGGTTTGCTTCTGATTGCCACAGCAAAACCTGTTCAGGGTTTTTGTGCCTGTTAAAATGCTAATTATAAATACTGTTCCAATCAATGTCAGTAACACAGTTATTACAGTAAAAATAAGCTGAAACATTCACCGAAAATGCAACGTCTTCACTAAATGTCTCACTGTCGAGTTCATGTGCAAATATAAGAATCTCCTCAGAAGAAAATGTAAAGTGCTTATTTGATAAGGAGCATTTTTTTAATGTTGTTAGGTAGTCCTAAAATAAATTAAAACATTAAAAAAATCATTTTAATTATATTAAACATCTTGCTGATGTTAAATCTACCACGTCAGGTAAACCAGAACAACAAAACATTTGAGCTAATGGAGAGAATAAAAGTTAGATAAATGTTGACTCAGACAACGAATTTAGGGTGCTGCTGATGATGATGATGATGATGATGATTAGTAGTAGTAGTAGCATTTATAAGCGGCAGCTGGTTTCTGTGTGTGCTTTAGTTAGCCAAGGTAAATAAAACACAGCACTGCTACTAGACTTGAGGTAAGCTCCTGCACTACCTCTGTGCAGGAGGGCTCTAGGCTTCCCACACACACACACACACACACACACACACACACACACACACACACACACACACACACACACACACACACACACACACACACACACACACAACAAACAAACAAATCTTTTGACTGGTTAGGCAAGATGCTAGTTTCAATGAGCTGAGTCTACCCTCTGGTCCAGATTTGCGTATCATCATGACAGCCAATGCAAATTTAAAATAACATTCTAACATTATTACCTCGATGCACATCTGTAGGCTCATATTAATGCTCATCACTTATATGATTTACTGTGTCATCTTGCAGTTCTGTTGTGTCTGTGCCTTTCACTGTTTGCCTCTGGCCTGGTACACCGTGTCTGTGTCACTACTTGGTAAGTGACTCCTCTGCAGAACACGTTTACCCAAAGCATCTAGAAAGCACTTCTAAATGTATTTGATTATTAAAATACTTCTCTTTCTTTTTTCCTGTTCAGCCTCATCTTTTCCCTCTTTGCCCTGTACTACATCAACAAAGTGTCTGCTGCCCTCTACCAAGCAGCTGTTCCTGTAGTAACACCAGCCAAAGCTGGCAGCAAGAGCAAAAGGAAGAACTAAAGAGCCCACTGGATCACAGTTGTATCACACTTCGACCAGTCATTATTCCCCAGGTGCTGGTGGTCATTGCTACACAGCTGAATGCACAGTTTTGTCACAATGATCCTTTGTTATTAGGCTTTTTTTAGGTATATAAAATTTGGTTTGGGGTTATTATTTTAAGTCATCATTTCATTGAGTACAAGCCTGTAGTAGTTAATCTGGTCCTTTGTTTGTGTATTTTTTTATTTTATTTTACAGTTCTCTTAAATTTGAATCACAAAGAAATGGTAGATATAAGGCCAAACGTGTTTTACGTTCCATCCCTTTCTAATCAGTGCTCTTTTTAAAAAGGTTGCAAAGAGATTCTTTCCTCCTGTGTATTCAGTTTTCTTCTGTTTTGTTTTTTCAAATCCATTTTTGTAATTAAACTTTCTGAAAGACTTTCAATGTGTTGTGCTTCCTTCTACCTTTGCTCAGTTTGTAATCTGCAGTCTAGCTGTGTGGGGATGTAATAAAATCATGCAGTGGCATATGTGTAAATATTCCTTGTGCAGCCATTCCCATAGTCAAGAGTGCTGCAGCCCACTTATTTTTCTGTTATATACTGAAATATGCATTTAAAGAGGACAGCAGTGGTGTAAAGGTTAGCAAAAGTACTGGTGGCTCTAGTGGTAACACAAGAGTTTAAAGTTTTATTAGTTTTCACTTTTCTCTCAGCTAAATTTGTGTCTGTGTTTCAATTAGTTGCCAGATTGGGTTTGATGATTTTGTTTGAGTTTTCCACTTTTAGGAAACATTTAGTTTTTATTAGCATCAGTAGGAAAGTTAATGGGGTTTTTTTTATGTTTATATCGATGAGATATATGCTAAGAGAGTAATTTTACAAGTTCAGCACAGAGAATTTAAGGACAACACTTCTTCAAGGTATTTGATGCGGACACGGAGAGAGCCTTGACTGAATAAATCATGCAACAGTTTGTCTTCATGCTTCTTCGACCAATGTAGTAACAGTTTTCTTTCAGCTTTGCAAGTAAACAATATTGTTTAAGATTTCATTTTTCTGTTGATCATTTAAAATTTTTCATTCAGTTTTAAGTTTTACTTCAGTTTTCAGTTAACCATAACAGTCTTCAGGCCGTTCACTCCTCATCTCCTTGGAGAACAGGAGAGAGTGAAATCACAGAGGAGCTGTTGAGCAAGTTTTAAAGGAACTGCCAAGTGACAGTGAAGGGTCAGTTTGAACAGGCTGCTCCTGCAGTGCTGCTGAAAGCGGTATCTGGGAATAAACTCGCAGTGGAGATTGTCCATTGTCCACAGCCTCACACTCCCTTCCCCCGGCTCGCCTTGTTTCGGGAGAGCATCCTGCTGCTGTCATGTATCCAGGTGTGCCGACTGTTACAGGTAAAGAAGACGGCCCAGTGCAGACTTGCTCAGTCTTAGCAGGTCCCATCATGCATGCGTTATTCTGCTTTGTGCCATCTTTTGTTTTACTTGCATGATGAAACACAAACAGTGTAGATTTTTGTGAGGTAGCATCGTCATGTCAATGCCTTCTACGTCTTGCAGTAACTGTGGGAAAAAGGGACAGTGTTCCTTTATTTGCTCTCCCTGCCTCTCTGTATCCCTCCTCCCTCCCATCACTTGGGCGTTGCCTAGATGACTATAAAGTGTTGAATAAACTTTCAGTCAGCCCACGTCTAACTCCACTTAAGCTCTGCCACAGTTTCTGCATCCTCGTGATCCGGTAAGGCTATTAAAACTTTTTTAAAAAGTTAGAAAGTTGTTTGTTTGTTTTTTCCTTTTTCCATTGAATGTTACGTTGGGTGGGCTGAGGTGCTGTTGGTGCATTACGTAGGGTTTTCCTCCTTTGCTATGCCAGGAATGGGTGTCTCCAAAAACATTAGGCCTATTTCTCTCTAGTCTATCTTTACTGTGTGTCTGCGGGCCTAGTTTTTTCTTTTTCTGAAACTGAAAAGTTTATAAAGAGAGGGGAGGTAGAACCCATATACGGATTTTGGGTTTGGGGCCAGAAGGTGATTTGTGCCAGAAGAATTTGCTTTGAGTGCCAGTAAAAACCAACACCCACATCCTCTTCAAACAATGTGCTGTAACCTAATGCTTGGCTGCATTTTTCACTCATTTTTCTCCAGTGTGAATGTAACAAGCCAACAGTAAAAGTAAAAAAAAACCCTGTTATATTTATGTCCATTCCTGCCTTTTGTCCTTTCAGCACTCATTTCTGCAACCATGACTGACTTGGAGAAATCCATGGATTCCATGATAACCGTGTTCAACAAGTATGCCCATGATGGCAAACACGGAAAGGCCTTAACCAAGAAAGAACTAAGAAAACTAATTGAGGCTGAGCTTCCCAACTTTCTGAAAGTAAGGATCTTTCTTGCTATCATACCTGATCTCTATCCTCAGTGTGAATCATTGTCCATATTTAAGTTAAAAATGTTATTGCTCATGCGCTTTGCACCCTGAACTTGTCTCTTGTTACATCTGTTTCAGACCCAGAAGAATGCCAACTCCGTGGACCATATCATGAAGGATCTGGACCAGAACAAAGATGATGTCTTGGACTTTGAAGAATTTATGCCATTCATCGCCGGCCTCACAATGGCCTGTGAAAAATATTGCTCCATGTCTGCTAAAAAGAAGTGAAAGAACTGATGTGCAAATACACTGTAAGAGAAAATAATGCTTGTCTTTTTTTTCTTTCTTTTTTTGTAACAGATAAAGTTGATTGTGTTGCACAACTGTGTGCCGGATTTACAAGTAAAAACTGCTTTTGACAAAATTTCCCCGACTGTGTGTCTGGCTACTTTGTTGTAAATTTTATTCAAAAACATTGGGTATGCTAGAGTTTTAGTTACTATCTGATAGCTGACTTCTGCAACACATTTAAAACTAGAAGCTGGATTTGAAAGTAGTGAGAGTATTCATGAATTAATATCTAATGTGCATCATTTCACTTCTCATCGAAAGTTCAACTGAGGCAGCAGTTTCTACACAGCGTGAGGGGGTAACTGCTTCGATACGGGAACGTGTCAGGATCAGATGTTTGTGCTAAAAAGCCTGAAGTGTGGTGCAGCACACATGCCTGTGAGGCGTGAGCTCATGATTTATTTAGGGTGGGTCAAATAAGTAACATTTTTGGAGATGGTGGAGTTTCGCTCACAGAACTCCTCCAGATGAGATACAAACTGCACTTTTTGAACTTGGTGCAGATCCATCTGGTAAACATTAACTACTTGGCTCATTACAAGTTTGGAATTCCACCTTTAAACTGACTGAACTCCAGTTCAGTAAAAATACAAATATATTGTGCACACAGGCATACACACTAAGTGAACGTTAACATGCTCATTACACTGTGAAGGATCTCTCTTACTGCAAACATATCAGACCACCCTTTGCAGTGTTTTCAGTCTGCCAACTCATCAATATGTTCTGTGTGCTTCACAGTGTAATACAGTAATGCCCTTTTGAGAGTTCATTTTAAAATTATTTTATTTGTTTTGAAGTCCTTAAACAGTCTCGCCCTGCCCTATCTCTCTGGGCTGCTGCACTCGGACTCCCCTTCCCGCTTGTTCACTTGAGCTTACCAGCTGCTCCTGGATGTGCGGAGGACACAGAAAAGGCTGTACATCACTAAATCAACTCTTAAGATCCACCTTTTCTGCTCAGCTTGTGACCCAGGTTGACTTTATTATTCTAATCTTATTCTTATCTTATTGTTTTTACTCAGATTTGCCTTTCTGTTATGCATATTTATTCATGCTTTTAATTTGCTTGTATTTTATTTAATATATATTTAATACTCAAGTTGACTTGATACTGACTGTATGACATGGCCAGCCAACTTTGCTGAAGCCAGCATGTAGTGCATGCAGCACAGAGGTGCAGATTCCCCAAGGACACACAGAGTTCAATTTTTAAGGCACAGGGTTACAGAGTTAAGGTGCACAACAGTTGTTTTTCCCCACACAGGTCAATGTAGCATAAGTGAACTTTAAATAATCTTGAGGAGATTGAGGTAAATAAAGTTAACTGAGAAATGTTAACTCCAGTGTATAACTCAGATTTATGCTCGTTCTTTTTTTCAGAAATCATTTGCACATCTTCTTTTTTGTTTGTTTGTTTGTTTGTTTTTTGCAAGGGGTTCTTCTTCTATTCTTGAACTTAAAAAAAAAGACAGATCATGATTTTATATTAAATGAAGCCACCAAGGAATATAAAAAGAAGTCCAACTCTGGATTGTAAGGTGGCGAAAGATTTACCCTCAGGCCCCCCCTCGATTCATAGATGGTCTTTCCCTTTTCACATATCATTATGCAAACGTACTGTTTATAAGATTGGGGAAACCTGCAGTCAAGTTTCGCCACTCTTATAAACAACAGTCAGCCTTCGACTGAAGAAGTCACTTGGATGATTGACGAAATGTTTCTCCCTCTGAAAACGCTGCGTCCATATGAACAGAATCAAACTTTGGGGATTTACTTACCTGGATTCTTCATGCATCAAGAAGAGGATGGATGGGTGAAAAGTTTGGAAATCTGTGAGTAAAAGTGAATTTTAAAAAAACACACACACTAAAATGGTCATGTGATTTGTTGTAATGCTATGATACAAGATGTAACTCTTTCTATATCAAGACATTTTTTGTAGCCACACAGTGTCGAGTCCATGCTTTACTGAACTGAAATGAGTCAGGTGACTGCTGCATCCTGTTTGATTTATTGCTTTTGAAATCTGACACATTTTGGGATAAATAAAAAATGAAACGCACTGGAATTGACTGGTGGAAAGTTTTGATTTGACATATTTTGATTTGACCAGAAGATGGTGCTACAGTGTTTGGAATGAAGACAGGCAGCGATGCAGGCGACAGAGGATGTGCGTGTAACTTTTAGGCCGTGCATGGCTCCATTTAAACAGCAATGTTTAAACCAACCATAATGAATAAATACATTTACATTTAAGAAGTCCTGAAACACTGTGTAGTCTAAACTTCAGGACTGCCAGACAATGAGAAAAGAAGCAAGCCTCGAGGAAAACAGTGTTAAGCGACATCAATTTAATATACAAATTTTGGATTTTATATTTGATTTAATAAGTGTGCTTGGCCGATATATAAAAAAGGTTAATAACAGTGTTTCATGCATTTCATTGATGCATGCACTAAATAATAAATACAGTCACAGCACTGCTGCGTCAGTGTTTTGCTATTGCTTGCTCATCATGTTGGTAAAACAAAATTGGAACAATTTCAAATTCAGTTCTATCCCTACCTGCCGAAACATTCCTGAAAGCCAATTAGAGAGAGCTGGTTCACTCAGTGATTCTTCTCTTGGTTTTTCTATCCCTCTTTCCATCCTCAATTAAGAAGAAGCCCTGTTTTCAGCTCTGAGTTGATGTATTAGGGCAGATGTAGTTGCATTCGGAGGATAGTGGATGTTTGGAAGTACATGGATTGAAAAGGAGCCCACACGAGAACAGAAAAGGCATGAAAAAGATGAGATAAAACTATTCTTTTGCTCAGATCTGATCACTTTGCCCCATTGAACCCTTAATAACCTCTTTACCTTTGGCTGTAGATGCTGTAAGTGGGAAGAATGACTATATGAAAAAAAGTCTAACCTTTAAAACTCAGGAAGTTACTAGAAGCAAAGATGGATCAGAGTTATACCTGGATTGACCCAAGGAGGTCTGGTACTGCTGCTCTTTGTCAATACAACTGGATTTAACTGACTAGATTAAACTGATGACTGAAAAAAATCGCTTTGAACTGATAGCTATGCACACGCTTTATCAGGTCTCTGTCCATGTTTTTTCATTAATGGAAAATAGACTCTTTCTTATTTAGCACTTTATGCAACATGCCTCATGAGAGCAACCTGGAGTTAATATCTTGCCCAAGGGTATTTGGCATGCAGTCTGGAGCAGCCAGGAATTGAACCACCAACCTTCAATTTGGTGTGAGCAGTGATCACCTGCTCTACCTCTACTTGAGCTACATAAAAGATGAAAAAAATATCTGAGAAGAAAGATGACTATGATCAGTTACAGTGGGGGATGTACAGCATACATCATTAAGAATGATTTTTTTTCACATGTAAACTAAATGAAGTGTTTTCTTGTGTTTTACCTTTACAGTAATCTAAAAGTAAAATATAAACTTGAAGTAGAAAAAAATGACATAAGGCAATAATACACAATTGCTCCTCTTGCTATTGTGTATTGAGGTAAAGCGAAAGACCTGTAACAGTTATATAAGAACTAGTGTTGAAAAAGAGATAAACATGATTCACATAATGCAGCTGCTTAAGGTTTAAACTATCTATTGCAGAAAAAAATGTGATGATTAGAAGGTTGAGTGATGAGCTGTGACACTTTGATGTGCATGTACATTATTTGCTAGTGTTGACACATAACACCATTACTGGATTCACTCAGGGGCGTTTGTGCAAACCAGAATGCAGAGGAACCTGTCCCTCACACCAATTATTTTGAGGAAAACTCTAACACACTTTTTTTTGTTTCAAGCTCCAATTAATTCCAATGTTGTTGCAAGTTCTAGCAAACGTGGCTTGTTGCTTTTCTGGACAGTACACACTCTACTAACAGAAAGCATTTTCACTCCAACCATCAGCTCGTAATGTTACTCACTAACTTAAATAAGTTATTTACATAACTATATAGACTGTTCGCTGTGGCCATTAAAAAAGTGGTCATACGGATCCTGTTTGGTTAACGATCCTTAAAATATTTCTTACTGGCTGTCAGATGCCTTTTATTCAAGACTGGTGTTGCTCTTACAGATGATTAATTGATGGAGTGCTGATGAGATGGCCATGCATCTCGTCTTTGTAGAGGACTTCTGGAGCTCTGCTAGAGAGAGCTTTGTGTTCCTGGTCACCCCAGTGGCAAAGGCTTCTCTCAATCACTAATTCCTTTTGAACAGCAAACTACAGTGCTGTGCAAAACTCTTGATTTTTCAATCATTTTCAGTCCAATACTTGTACCTGAGCATTTTCACACCATTGTTTCCTGTTTGTATGTTTGTTAAGTCCCTTAACATTGACCGTTGAATCATTCAAGCATAAAAAAAACTAACCAGTGTTGTGTCTACACATAACAGAACACAAGAACAAAATCTAAATTATTGGAATCAAGGACAAAAGAAGACATGACAGGCCTAAAAAAAAGAGTTCATGAATGTATGAGAAGGTCATGTTCTTAAGAAACGGGAAAAAAATCTTGCAAAGAACTGACACAGGAGCCAAGAAAAATACACCTGGACCATGAGTTGAGACATCTATTGTTCACTGAAGCCTCATCAGAAATGGTCTAAGTAGAGGGGCAGGTGTCAAGGAGCCTTTATTAAAAAAGGGAAACGGGAAAAAAAGACCGAGGTGTGCCAAATTACACAGGCACTGGACTGAAAATCAGCAGCAACAAGTCTTATAGAGTGGTTAATTGAAATTGAAGTTTTTGGTTCAAATTGCCGTCACATATGTATGGAGGAGGTCAGGAGAGAGGTGCAACAGTGAGTGTTTACAGCCATATACAAAACACGGTAGAGGCTATGGAACACTCAAAGTGCCAACATCACCATTGTTGAAGCAGTGTGGGATCCTCCTGACAGAGAACACAACAAAAGGCAGCCAAGATCCAAAGAAGAGCTTTGAATGTCCTTTAAGAAGCCTGGAGAAATATTCCTGAAGACTACTTACAGACATTACAAGCTCTGAAGCTCAATAAAATTTCTCCCTTTTTGCTTTGTACACTATAATCCCATGTATGTTTGCAAGTTTCAATAAATTGCTGCACCTAGTTTACATTTTCCTAGCAAAGTATTTTTTAAAATGAGGGGTGGCTCAAACCTTTGCACAATACTTTAAGAGTTCTGCAGGTCAGAATCACTGAGGCCAGTGTGTTTTCTGAAAAAAGCATTAGAAATGATTTAATGCCTTTGCTGTAATCATTTTAACTGCAGGGGTCTATAAAGAGTATCTGCACCTTCTGGCTTGGTTATTGAAAAAAGGTCTGCATCCTATTTCTCTTTTACTCGCTGACATAGTTTCACTTTATCATTTTGGGTCATTAAATGTGGACTGATGTGAAAATGCAGATTTTTTTATATTAAATCTATTAAAAAAAAATCACAAAAAAAACAAAACGAAGCAGTCTGAATGTTACACAAAGGGTATTTTATACAGCCACCATTAAAACATTAACTCCCATCACAGTATGGTTAAACAAACATGAAAAAAAGAATTTAAAGTTATGTATATTTAATAAGAAACTTTCAAAAGAAACAGAGTCTTCATGCTCATGGTACGAATTCACCACCGAAAAGGTTCACGGCCTCTGTAGCAGTGAAACCGTAATGCATATGCATGCCAGCAGAGTGTGGAAAGATAAAGTTTTTTTTGTAATTAACACCACATGATACTTCATCTCCATTCTCTTTTCCTCCCCTGCGACGGGAAACTGATAGTATTCAATAAGTGAAAGTAATATGACCTAAGTGAAGAGAGTGAACTGACCTATAAAGGCGACTTGGCAGGGGGGCAAGAGAGAAGAAGAAAATGCTGCCTTTCTGATGCCTTGGAACAGAGGAGTGGAAAATGAAGAGTGAGTTACATAACGCATGGACTGAGGTGACTTTCATGAGGAACAAACATGTTCAAGCACACAGGGAAGCCGTTCACTCTGACATAAATCTGAGTTTTAACTGCAGCTGCTTTTATTTAGTCTGAATAAGTAGTGAGAGTATTAAAGTAGGACGATCACAGACACCTTTAGTGAGACTGAGCAGTGTGAAGCATTGGTTTTATGGTCACGTCACTGCACTTATTTGCAAAGCTTCCTGAACGTGGTAAAAAAAAAAAAGAAAAAAACTAAATACATGCCTTTGAGCGTAGGCCATTAGCAACCACACACACACACACATGCAGTGTGGAGATTGCACCAACTGACTGTAACTTTCCATTTAGTCTGGCTTTCTATTTTTTTTCCAGAGGGTCAGCTCCAGCCGAGCTGCTTTTTGGTGAAAATATTCCTGCTTTACTCGTTTTAATTTGTGTACCAGATCTGCACATAACACTAATGTAAGGACAACGAGTCCAGCTACTTTTTCTACACATAAACATTAATGTCCTCCTTATTTTACAGCACTGTGTAGCAGAGACAGATCCGGTACAGCTCTAATGGGTGGAGTCAGGCACATGTCAGGAGCATGAATCACTGCTGGTTTGTGTTTGTGTGGTTGCCTACATGCCATCGTGTATGTTTGTGTGCATGTGTGAGTCATACAGTGTGTGGGTGTACCCTTTAAGAGGAGGCTTTCCCTCTCAGTTTGACAACAGTCTCTCCTAGGACCAAGCTGGTGACACAGACGCGATCTCTCTTCACCTAGGGCTCTAAGGTGAGTAGTGATGGGAAGCGGGGTGTGAGGGGAGCGAGTTTTGAGGAAGGAAATAAAAGGAAATGGTTGCATTCGGTCTAGATACAGAGCGTTATTCTTGAATGATACAACGAAAAAGACAGATTGAAGAAGCACCGTTAAGGTTGATCTAATATGGGAAAAGTATTCGCTACAACTTTAATAAGTAGCTCTGAGGATTTTTTTTAACGGTGACACAGTTGACGTTTCTTCCATTTGTGTGTGCAAACATTAAACTTATACTGCATGCAGTTTTTAATGCCATTCTGTTTTTACGTGTAGGTTCAACCATGGCACGGCTCGACCAGGTCATTCCAAACATTGTGGATATATTTATGCAGTATGCTGATGATGGTGAAGGCAAAAAATGCCAGCTAAACAAAGAAGAGCTCCAGAAAATGTTGGAGGAACAAATTCAAAGCCCCGATCTGAAGGTAAACAACTGAACTTCATTTGTATGAGACATCTATTAATAGAGGAATACAAAGCTTTTCTGTTCATGAGCTTCATTGTGTTAACTGTATGAATGTATTCTACAGGATCAAATTAATGCAGGTGATATTGAGGAAGCCATGCAGTTGCTGGACAAAAACCATGATGGCGAGGTCAACTTCCGTGAATTTTGCCGGTGTATTTGTGTCCTTGCCAAATGCTACTACCAGAAAAAGAGAGGCAGGGGTGGGAAGAGAGGCAAGGGGAAAGATGACAAAGACGAGTGCGATCAAGAAGACTGAGGCAGCTACAAATATTAATGTTCATTTTGTAGCGTTATGTTTAAAAACGTCTGGTGCATGTGATGGATACAGTACATGTATATCTGCAGGCTACTGGGTTTTGACCATTGAGCTTTCTCTGTGTTTAAGTGTGCATAATTTCCAGATTTGTCATCATCATCTGTATAAACTTGATTTCAAAAACATTCCATCGCATACTGAAAATAAATAAAACCTATTAAGTCTAAACTGGCCTTATTCATCTATGCATGCAATTACCTCATGTGTTGTGTCTGGGTGTTCAGTGTCATTGCAGGAAAGCATTGGCTCATCACACTTTAAACAGATATCCCTCACTTTGTTCTTCAGTCACATGTCACTGTCAGTCCTCCTACAGAGGATGTCTTATTAATTCAGAGTTAAAGCTTCATCTAATATATAATTTCTATGCTATAAATGAGGGAAATGAAAATGTTTGTCTGTATTCTTCTTTTTTTATGTATTTGTTTCAAAACAGCTGTATTAAACCATGAATGTGTCATGACATCAGACATCGCGAAGAATGATCAGAATTTAAATCCCAAATTTTTACCTTCATCTTGATGAACAAAATTTCTTAGTACTAGTATTTACTATAAACAGAGAAAGTGAAATTGGGGGGGCTATTTTTATGCTATTTCTCAATAGATTAATCCGTAAAGTATTTGACAGAGCTGCATCTCTTTTACCCTGTCATACATTAAGTTAAGTTACAAGTCTGAAAAGCTCTCGTGAGAAAGCTGCACAGTGAAAACAGGTTAAGCAGGACTCCTGTGTTCAAAAGCCTCACCCAATATAACTGACAACAGGAGTGGGATATCAAACGTCCACGGTAAGCAGAAATATTTTAGTCACTGAAATAAAGTTTATTTAATCTATCCATTCCCCCTGTTTGCTGCCAGGTGGAGCAAGTGTACTGCATATGTTTGATAGATACAAGCATCCACCACCACTTTTAGTCATGCAAGCAACATCAAAGTTAAAACATGCATTAATTTCTGGATCAATTTAAGCCTCCAGATATCGAATACTTAACATACCCATGGATTATCCAGTTTACTGTATAAGTGATCCCAGACACCTGACTGTAACTGCTGCATAACTATAAGTTGTGTAAGGAAAAACATCCCTAATTCAAAACATTTCTGAAATAAAATCAGGGTGAGATACAAATGGTAAATGGCCTGCATTTGTATAGCGCTTTTCTAGTCCCTAAGGACCCCAAAGCGCTTCACACTACATTCAGTCATTCACCCATTCACACACCGGCGATGGCAAGCTACATTGTAGCCACAGCCACAGCAGAAAGTTGCGTCCTTAGTGTTTATGTGGACTTTGAGATGTTGGCTCAGATAATCAATAAGTACTCTATTTGCATATACTTGTTTGAAATATAAACTTTGCCTCAAATTATAATTGCCCGCATGCGGTCTTACACATTAAAGCATGGATATCATACTTTTGGTCCAAAGGCATTAAAATGAAAGAGGCAAGCCAGAGAATATAAATGTCATGCTGATTTCGTGTGTGAATGTAATTAATTGGCACAAAACTTGTCTAGAGCAAACCTTAACATCCTGCTATCTATCTATCTAAAGACAACCCAAGTAGTTTTTAAGTGAAGATTTCATTTATAAAATTAATTACCTCCCCTAAACCCCTGGTAAAATAATGACTTAACTGTTATTAACCACATTTTTTTTTTTTTTTTGGAAAGATGAGCTCAATTTCACTTGCAACACCCAGGCCCGTTTACTGCCAGACCTGTTAAGAAATCACTTAAACATAATCTGCTTGATGAAGCGAAGTAGGCTAAAAGATCTCAAAAAGCAACAAAACATACCATAATCTAAAGAAACTAAAGCACAGATGGGAAACAAACACTGACATTGATCAGTCAGGAAAGGGTTATGAAGCCATTTCTGAGGCTCTGGGACTCCAGTGAATGATGGTGAGATCCATTATCTCCTTGAGAAAACTCGGAACAGTAGCAGACCCTTCGCAGGATCAGCCCATCTCATGAAATAACTCCAAGAGCAGATGAGCGACTTATCCAGAAGGTCACAAAAGAACCGAAGAACTGTAGCCTTCACTCACCTCATTTAAGATCAAAGTTTATGATTCTTTTTTTTTTTTTATGTATTTCAGTTGTTACAGACAGGACAGACTTGACTGGGGGATAGGAAAGAAAGAAAGAAAGAAAGAAAGAAAGAAAGAAAGAAAGAAAGAAAGAAAGAAAGAAAGAAAGAAAGAAAGAAAGAAAGAAAGAAAGAAAGAAAGAAAGAAAAACAGATGGGAAGAGGGACAGTGAGAAAGGGCACTTAAAAAATTCACCTGGATCACCTGTTGAGAGAAGAAAAAAGAAAAAAAGAGAAAACAAGTAAAAAAGAGAGCAACATAATAAACACAACACCACTGCAATAATCTAGTTAAGTGTAAATAACAGTAAATACTAAATATTGAATGCTATTGTGCAGCACACAAGACCGACAGCACACAATGTGCTTTGAGGTAGCAGCCAAGAAAAGTGTAGTTTGTGTCTGAGAACACCCGTGTGCACACGTGTGTGGATGAGCACGCTTGTATTCAAAAGGTTTCTCCATGTAACGATCTGCTTGAGGGTGTGGGGAGCCATAGCCCCATCCCCCAGGGCATGAAGCAGGCATAGAGGAGATCCAGGCCCCAGACATCCAGAGGCCAGAGTGTGAGAGCTCAAGGAGGACCGTTGGAGGGGCAACTGCTCTCTACCAAAAACTCCTGAAGGTGAATGTCCAGCCATCAATTCAATGCCCTGAAACGCAAGCTCACTTGCATCATACAGCAGGGAAATGATCTGAAAACCACTAGGAGGTCCACCTCTGAATCGCTGAAAAAGATAAAAGGAAGGTTTTGAAGCTACCTAATTAGTCCAAGACCAAAATTAAATCTGAATGAAAAGCGTTGGTATGACCTTAAACTGGCCACTCACGCTTAAAAACCTTCAAATGCGCCTGAAATGAACATTTCCCCAAAGTAAAGTGGGCCAAAATGCCTCCACAGTGACGTAAACATTGTCAGTTATCACAAATCCTTAATTGCAGTCATCATCAGGTTTCACAAAGAGCCTGGTAGGGTGGGTTGGCTTTTTCCCATAATAAATTAAATCATCATTTAAAAATTGCATTTTGTATTTTCTCAGGACATCTTTGCCTAATATTACTATAATTTTTTGATTATATGCAATCACAGCAATATGTACATTAGATTCCCCCTCGATTCTGATATCGGTAATACAGGAAACAAAGGAAAATGTTTTTGACAATAGGTTATGCATGCATGCATAAAGTACTGCCGCTAATATCATCCAAAGTGCTGGTAGAAGCTCATATCCATCCAAGATATAAGGTGCACTTGTTCCACCTGGAAGAAGTAAAGAGTAATATCTGCAGGCAGTCAATACAGCTGGCTGCTGGCAGATTTTTAAATCAATCAGATATACACAGCACACTTGCTCCACCTGGAAGAGAGTAAGGAGAATGCAGTCAAATTATCATATCGGCAGGAATGCCTTCTACAGTATGTCACTCCTCTCTGTTTGAGTCCATTCACACTGCCACGGTTCACTGTAAAATAACTAAACTATGAACTCGCTCACATGCATTCTGGCCTTACACTTCATCTGCTGCCAATTTATATTGAATTTGTGTCTTTTACATCACTGTGGAGGCAACCTTTGTGGAAGTTAAGAGGTTAAGGATCCAGTTATAAGCTTACATATATCTCACTGTTATTTGCTGTTCTATGTAAAGGCATCCAAACACTAACATAATATTTAAAATATAACCACTGGATGCCTCCCTGATTAATGAGCTAAGAAATGACCCCCTGCGTTGCACGTGTTGAAAAGCCAGACCATGTTTCCAAAAGCGATTTTATGCATTACATAAGCTGTTGTACAAATCAGGTTCTTTCATGATTTGTTCTTTGTGTAGAGATAAAACAAGAGAGTAAATGTCACAGCATTTATTTTGATTTGTTAATTGTCACTTCAGACAACGAACATCAGTTATACTCAAACACGGCGTATACATAATGTTATGTTTAATCTCAAGAGTCGTACATTCCTTGTTAAATGAAGGAGAAATAAATAAAAAAGTAAAATGTTGAATAAACGTGTGATTAATCATTGTGCATTAGACCCAAATGTTCCAGTTAAAAGCATAAAATATTTGACAGACCTGGCTTAGCTGTTGTGCAGCACTCTCACTTTCTCATTGTACAGATTGCATATGTACAGCTGAAGTGTTTATCTCACAGAACCATAAATCATAAACTTTGTGAATTCAAACACGATATCAGAATATTGATCCAGCGTGTTAAAATCTGCCTTTCACTATCGTGTCCCAATTAAAGAAAGAAAAGGTTATATTGTTAGACATCAGATTTATATTTTTTTTGTGCCATTCACAGCTTTTTGTGATGGCACTGCATTTTGTCTACTTGAGACTCACTGTAGAGCATTTCAGTCATTTCTAGATTGGTTAAAGTGTTTTTGTCTTCAGCAGACTGGAGTATATGCACTGAATCGACCTGCCTCAGCTACACTTGGATGATTTGTTCAAAATGTTAGATTGGTGTGATGGACACATTCTTCTGTGAAGCTGCATTTAAACATTTCTCTAACAGTCTGATTCAGCTCTGCTTCCTTCAGGACACACACTGGAAATCTTTGATACCTTGTGTGATACCTCTTTAAAAAAGAAACACATCTGTCTAGCAGAGGATGATCTGTTCTGTCACTACACTTTACACGCTGTCATACTGAGTCCCTTTAATGTCTTCTGACATGTACTGTGCTTGTCGTTTTACTAAATTTAGTCAGCTATTTCTATTCTGGTACAGTTTGCTTTATAGAGCTATTTTAATACATGAAGCCACTTATTGTATTCAGCTGTTTCACTTTATGTACTATTCATTTATTTTATTCATTTATTTTCACTTTTATTGTAGTATCTAGTTAGTGAGCTCTTCATTGCAGCACATTCAGTTTTTTACAGGTGAAATACACTAATATATCGTAAGACCTGTTTAAACAGTTGGAGGTTGACAGAATTACAACAAATTGTGAATAAATAAACATCTTAGCGAGTAGTGGCCTGGCTGTGATAGAGGAGGATGTGCTGTGGAGTAAGGAGGAGAAAGGAGAATAGAGGATGCAAAAGGGTGCAGGTGATGGATGATGCAGCATATAAACTGGTTCAAAGGAAGGTCAAAGAAACAAGAGCGACAGGACAGAAGCAGTGATTCCCCAAGATGACTTTTTTTTATTAATTTATTATTATTAGTTTATTATTACTGTATTTAACCAGGAAAGATCTAATGAGATTTTTTTTAAACGTATTTACAAGGGTAACCTGGATAAAAACAGCACTAAAATACACCACTCGTAAAATGTTATGAATTATAAAACATCAGTGATCTCAAACATATATAAACAAAAGAAAAGTCCAACAACAAGTTCAGCAGTGTAGTCAAAAAGTCCATCAAAACATTTACATGCAAATCTTTGGATATGTAAAATGTGAAGTATTTGTTTAAACTCACTCAGAGAAACAATTCCTTCAAATGGAGCTCATTCTGGTGCTGATTTCATACATAAGGGGAGAAGTACTTGAAGCCTTTTTTCCCCAACTCAGCGTGAATCCTTGGCATCGTCACTAAGAACAGATTTTGTGAATGAATGTAGTAAGATCCCAAACTTTTCTAGATAATATAAGGTGTAAGTAATATACTATTGCATACAGTGGCTTGCAAAAGTATTCGGCCCCTTGAACTTTTACACATTTTGTCACATTACAGCCTCAAACATGAATCAATTTTATTGGAATTCCATGTGAAAGACCAATACAAAGTGGTGTACATGTGAGAAGTGGAACGAAAATCATACATGATTCCAAACATTTTTTACAAATAAATAACTGAAAAGTGGGGTGTGCGTAATTATTCAGCCCCCTCAGTCAATACTTTGTAGAACCACCTTTTGCTGCAATTACAGCTGCCAGTCTTTTGGGGTATGTCTCTACCAGCTTTGCACATAAAGACTGAAATCCTTGCTCATTCTTCTTTGCAAAACAGCTCCAGCTCAGTCAGATTAGATGGGCAGCAGTTTTCAGATCTTGCCACAGATCTGAAAAAGTTGCAGACTATGTTTATATGAAACGTGTGTATACTTACTGCATTTGATGTATTTTAACCATATGTAATACGTTACAGAATGCATCACGTGTAATTGATTGTTGTTGATTTTTCCACCCCTTTTTTCCATCCTAATCTCATGAAACCTAAATAAATTTCTTTAGATCCGTCCCTGTGTAGTGTTTGAAAGGTGCTATATAAATAGACTTGCCTTTTGTAAATATGCCAAAAAAATGTAGACGTTTACAAAAAGGGCTCCTTTTGTTCTACAAAAAGGAAAAAAAAAAAACACTGTAACTACAAGGATTGATAGTTTAGACCATGATTTAAGCAGTGACATGTGTTCTCAACATCTCAATCAGGGATTTATCAGTGAAATATTAAACAAAAGCGAACTTAGGAGTGATGAGTTTTCTTGTGGGGTCCGTGTTAAGTCTGGGAATCACATTTTAGGAGACTCAAAGTTACGGTCTGATCTCTTTCTTCACTGATTTAGTTTAGAAATTGCAGACTTCTGTTTGCTCTCGACACAATTATGTGCACTACTCAAGTAACTTAACGGTCAGTCTAAAAAAAACCGTCTCTGATGGTCGACATGGAACGCCTCCCGCGCATCCTGCTACGGTCTCGCGAATCATCGTAAGATTTCGGCTTTTTCCGGCTTACCTCATTCAGTTAGCTAGCCAAGCTGATTAGCCTGCTACTACAAGCTAATGTTTGTATGATATTTAATGTTGTAGCCGAATCTGATTGGATGATACAGTGAGTGCAGAAAAATGGCGGACGTAGCGGGGCAAGAAATTTGTTCCCCGGTCCCTCCGTCACCTCACCCTTCTTCTCGTAACGGCTCCGGCAGCGGTAACGTTACACCGGGCACCGGCGGCAGCTGCCAGACCGCAACCACCGTTACTTCAGGCCCGCGGCTGGTTCGGATAGTGAAGTCTGACTCCGGCTATGGGTTCAACGTTCGGGGGCAAGTAAGTGAAGGAGGGCAATTACGGAGCATCAACGGAGAACTGTACGCCCCACTGCAGCATGTTAGTGCGGTCCTTCCGGGGGGTGCCGCCGACAGAGCCGGTATTTCGAAAGGGGACCGGATTCTTGAGGTGTAAGTACTGTTTTTTAGCTTCTCTCCAAGCTGCTTATAACGTAAGTGATGAAAATGACCTGTTTCACTTTCCGGACGATCACGCAGTGAGCTCAAGGCAAACGTGACTTTATAGCATCATTCAGTCAAACTGGGAACACTAAGGTGCCAGTGTGTGCATGCACTGTGACACCGGTCCTGCAGAAGAGCCGTTCATCCCAATGAAAGGAGTGTCTGTGTGTGTCAGAGAGAAACGATCCGGGGATCATTAGAAATTCACGTCACACTGAAATCTATTCCTCTCATCCACTGCATGCCAGATATTTCCAACTCACTCCTGTGCACATTCACATCATCCTAAGCAGATGCAGTGTGGGTCATTTATCAATGAAACACTTTGTTTACACAAATCATGAATGGTAAACCAGCTCACATCTTTAACATCAGCATCACTGAATTAGATGTTACTTAGCACTGAGGATTATTGCACCTGGTTGATTTGGCATTGAAGTGTTCAAGTGTGTGTTGAACTGTTGTTGTGTGGAGTAACACACAGCATCAGCATCAGTACTCATGCTTCAGTGTGTCTGTGTGCATGGAATACCATGATGCAGAGAGGGAGGGATGCCTTGAGTTCAGTTCTGATTGGCTTTGTCCTCTCAAAGTCACTTTCTGATTGGCTGGCTTTTGCACACTGCTGTGTCAATGGATGGCCTGCAGTAACCTGGCAGTTTGTTGACCCCATTATTTCTGTGTGCCAGCATGTGGATGTGTGCCTGATCATTTTGTTATCATATACAAGATACCCCTCTGCTAGTATTATTAGCATGGTATATAGTGGTCATGTAAAGCTACAGTACACTTATTAAATTTACTAGCCACATAGTATCCTTCAAGACCAGAGTGTACATAATACATTAAAAAAAAAACTAAACTTTAACAGTGTGGGACAATAATGAAAACATGACTCAAAATGCAGGATCAGACAATGTAAAACTACTACTTAGAAAAACATGAAGTGAGCTCAGAAATCAAAGATTTAACAGGAACAGAATAAGTCAGACTCAGGTTTAGAATAACAAAGAAAACAAAACAGGAGTCAAGAAGACTAGAATAATAAAAGCCAAACAGCAACCCAAACACAAATATATGCACTACGAATCCTAACCTTGAAAAACCACACAAAAAAAAGAAAACTGGGACCATGGCAGCCTGAGGTTATATGAAGGTTGTAAGGTGGCACATAATGATGCTGAAATTAACCATTAGAAAAAACGGTAAAACCACGTGGTCATCAAAAATCCTCGGTTGGTGACCTAAATATTAGAGTTACTGTTGACTTTCTTTTTTCTCTGACCTCTGCTGTCAACAAAGCATTTCAGTTACTGGATGTCTGTTTTGAGATGCTTCTGCCTGAAATCCTGAAAGAGCTACAGTTTCTGAGTAACTCAAAACAGCCAGTCTGGTGCTAGCAGCCATGCAACATTAGTGACTTGATTTTAACCAGGTCCTCTTCATCGTGCTTAATTAACATGTGATTGGCTGGTTAAACATTTGCTAGTTTAATACAAGTAAGTAGTAAAGTGAGTCTAAGCACTCACATTCACACTGGAGTGGCTGCATACTAGCTGCAGCATGTCGAGTATTTTTATTTATTTGCACTTTTATAAACAGCTCCTCCTCTCAGACTTAAATTCAGTTTGTGTTATTTAGCATAATTATTTCAGCATTCTGTTTTATTATAAAGGTCATATATATTGTTTAAACACTTTTCAAGGTGTCAAATGCATTTTAATTTGGCCTTTAAACTATGTGTGAGGGGTTGAACATTTATACATGAAGTACAGAACACTGCATAGTGCATAAAGTCACCTAATAAATCCTTAAGCTGCAGCAAAAACAAAATGAACACATACTAGTAATTTCAATTATAAAAGCAGAACTAGAAATCTGTCACATGGGAAGGGTGTCTACTGTAAAGTGTTTATCATAGTCAAAAGTGCTGATAGTGGCAGTGCAAAGGCCTCTGTGTCAGGTCCTTATTATATCATCATAAAGCTGCAGGAAGGAAAGAGCTGCCAAAATGCTTGGTCTGCATTTTTTCTTGTAGGACACGTTTGCACTTTCTCCCACTCCACCTGCAAGATTGTTATATTTGTGTCCTCCATATTAGTCTTTTCTTACTTTTACCTACATAATCATCATTCCCAGCTTTGCTATGTGTGCACTGGCTCAGAATGCCTTCTTTATGTTGAGTACATGTGTGTAGCTATTTTGTTCCACTGTAGGTAAAATAGAGCTTATGTTCATCGGGCTTCAACCCTCCATCTAAATGCCAGCATGGCAAACATAACAGATATGTATTCATTCAGTTGAAGCATTTCCTGTCCTGGCTTGTTACCATCTCAGTGGTTGTCTTTAATATAAGTTAGTGAAACATTTGTGGGCTTCTCACAACGTGCTTGTTTATAAAATGTGAATTAGGACACTCAAACCTTTTGCATACTATCACGCTGCCTAAAAGATGTCACCCTGTGGTGATGTGTTTTTTAAGTCAACTAAACCCTAGAATTGGGTTTTATTTTCTGCTCAAAGCTCGAAGTGTATCTTAACAGCATATTAACACACTTTATCCTGTATTTATCACAACATGTGTTTTCACATTAGATGATCAGAGCTCATCTATGTCTACTTAATGTGAGAATTTGCCCCCAAACCACTGACTGTGTTACATTTAGGTTATGCAAATATCATTTACAGCACTGCTGGCTTCTGTAGTCTTTGGAAAATGTTCAAATGAAGTTTGGCCTGATTCCTCATTCACTGTAATATTTCCAAGCTGTTGTTTAAGTCCTGGAATGTAAAACACAGAATAATTTATTGAATCTCATTCAGGCCTCGTTCAAATACCGCCTTTATCTGCCAGCCTACGCTGGAGCTTGTTTTAAAAGTGCGAGAAATATCCAGTGGTGTCGCTGAGAGCTTTTAGATGAGGCGACATGGTTTTGGAGCAAAGTTAACTACGGGTTAGGCTGCTACAGCTCTGTCATTCACTCCGTTTGACACAACTGCCAAAGTGCACACACCCAGTGTCGCTCACTTTCAGCTGTGCTCATGACATAACCAAAGGTCTCAATTCTGAAAGAGATGATGCAAAAGTTCTACAATGTGCGCACCAGTAACTCTTATTTGAACCCCTTTTTTCTTTTTTGCTGTTTCCCATTTCATTCAATATTTTTATATTGTTTAGCAGTTCAAATAATTCTTGTTATTTGTGAATCTTATAATTTCATGTGTTAAACTTCTACCCTGAGAGAGAAGAAGCAAAGTACAAGGCACTGATAAATTGTCTGAATATAACAGCCCTGCAGTCATGAAGCACTTAGTCATTTCTCATTGGTGTTAACAGCATGCCGTCTGTGTGTTGATTCAAGTCTCTGGTAATTAAAGGCTGCTGTTTAGATTATTTGATTGCATTAATTTATAATTGCATTTTCACTATTGTATTTCCTAATTCAGTGAAAAAAAACTCTGTACTCTTTTATGCTTATGAAAAATAGAAAGTTAACCTTAAGAATATTAAAAAAGAAAATGCTTGCCACTCTAGTATATAAATCTCTTTATTCAACAGCAATGGGGTGAACGTAGAAGGAGCAACACACAAGCAGGTGGTTGATCTGATCCGGGCCGGTGAGCGAGAGCTGGTGCTGGCCGTGCTGTCCGTTCCTCCCCAGGAGGCCGACTGCCTGGATCCCGGAGACGACGGGTCGGCCCAGTCCTGTTACGACTACTCCGACAAGCAGGCAGTGCCCATCTCTGTTCCCAGCTACAAACACATTGAACTCAACCATGAAAAGTTTGTGGTGGGTACACTCGTGCAAAAACACTCGGATGGATAAAAATGTTTTTGTAGTTGGACGCAGCCAGTCACAACTCAAGGCTTATGCGATTGTTACATTCATGAGATGTTTATATTCAGGTCTATGAGCAACCTAATGTTCTGGATATTATAAATACTGTTGACTAAAGATCACCGCCTTTTCATTTTCATTTTTCCACTTTAACTCTTCCAGGTGTATAATGTGTACATGGCAGGCAGACAGCTGTGCTCCAAGCGTTACCGGGAGTTTGTGATTCTACACCAAAACCTGAAGAGGGAGTTTGCTAACTTTACTTTCCCCAAGCTGCCTGGAAAATGGCCTTTTTCCCTTTCAGAGCAACAGCTGGACGCACGACGCAGAGGCCTGGAGGAATATCTAGAGAAAGGTGAGGAAGAGAGGAGGAGAATCAGGCTTTCTTCATAGGGCTAGCACACAAACAGTTCGCCCACTTACAGTTGCCTTCCATATTGTTTGGAACAAAGATACAGCTTTGTAGTTTTGCTTCTGAACGCCACCACGGTTGATTGTAAATCAAACAAACAACACGTGATTATTCAGTTTTCCAAAACATTTGCATGACCTCTTTAAGGATTACACACATTTTTATAAACAGGACACCATTTTCAGAGGCTCAGAGTTAATGTGACAATTGACTGCTAAGCAGTTTTATGGCCAGGTGGTGAAGTCGCAGATGTCATTGTATAATGACTTTTATTTCACTTACACACACACACAAAAAAAACTGTATCTAATATAATGTGTGTTTCATCTGCAGTGTGCTCTGTCCGAGTCATTGGAGAAAGTGACATCATGCAAGAGTTCCTGTCTGAATCAGATGAGGTAAAAAAATAAAAATAAACGTGTCTTTTTGCCCGTTCCCCGCCTGTGACTCACTACGCTGTGTCTGTCTTTCTGGCTGTCTTTGCTGTGACCTAGAATTATAACGGTGTGTCGGATGTGGAGTTGAGAATAGCGATGCCAGATAAAACCACACTCACTGTCAGAGTTCGCAAAAATTCAACTACAGACCAGGTCTATCAGGTAAACCCACACAAACACAGTCCTGTCCCCACTATAGCCACAACATTATTTCAGTCTCTCACTCTCATTCTGTGGCAATCTCTCGCGTTCAGGCTGTTGTTATGAAGCTAGAGATGGACAGTGTAACAGCCAGCTACTTTGCTCTGTTTGAGGTCATCAACCACACCTTTGGTGAGTAAGGGCAGGTAACTCAAGCACAGGTTGCATTTTTGCTAAAGCATAGCACAAATGTTGCTGTAGTTGCTATCTGTGATCACTAACAAGTGACAGAAAAGAAAATATCTGTATGCAGCCACCTTTTTTTATAATCATCTAGAAGCAAATACCTTATACATGAATAATCATGCTCATAATATGGTTTGTAAGGGCATTTATAATGATGTCACATTCGTTTGACAAAGGTTAGTGTGTTGTTTGTGCCTAATTTAAAAAATGAAATAAAACTACAGTAGTAGCATTTCTGTTTAATGCACAAAGTTCTCTATGACCTGTGTCTATTACAGCAAGGACAAATGCACCACAACATTAGCAATAACCAGTTATATTTGATGAGAATGAAAGTTTTGTGTGTATCCACTAAAGTTTCAATTTGTTTCTTTCTTGCAAGGAATAAATCAGCAAATTCTATCCCCAGTGATGTGAAGAAAGCCATCCCCGTTTTATTTTTAATCAGCTGAAGAGCTGATAATTACAAGTGTATGCACTTGTGCTGTTCTTCCACACCCCTTCCACACCCACACAACACTTTTTTTTCCAAACTCTAGGAAGGAAATTGTTTAGCAGCACGAAGGAATCTTTCACAAGTAAAAAGAAGCATTTGTCTTGCAGTTCTAACATCAGTTACATTTACTTCAGTGTTTACTTTAGAATGTTGTAGTGTAATGTAAAGTTACACTCCTTATGCTGTAGGTGTAGATAACTGTGGCCTGATTTATTCTGTCTCAGAAGGCTCAGAAGCGTCATCTGTTTCTTGAAACGATCCTTAGCTTTGGTTTCACAGTAACATCGCTGTCTTTGGTTTTTGACCTTGCTTTGCCTTTCTTTTTTCCTTATTCGTGTTGCATTGTTTTGTATGGCTTGGTTACTGTCACAACATTGTATCACAAAGCAGAAAGTAACAAGCCTACAACCACATTAGCAGCTCGTGAAACTTTATTAATAAAACCTATTATGAAGAATTGTGTTTGTTTGTTTTTCATGCAAATTATCGTTATTTTATTAAGAACATTTCTAATGGATCGCCAGTCTTTTTTCCCCCCGTAGTGCTTGTATTAAATTTCATGGCCATCATTCTGGCAGTTGCTGAACAAAAGACACTTGATTTACTGCTGTACAAATGTCTGTCGAACTGACTGACACACTGACAAAGAAACTGACCTTCCTGTGCAGCTAGCCTCACAAAAAATACAGCACAGGTTATGTGACTTTATTGACATATCCAATAAAATATAATAAATATATATAAACTTAAATGAAACCCTATTGATTTTTGGTTCATAGATGGTATCCATCTTTGTGGAAGAAGTACAGTTAAGTCTTAGGAGGTAGGATTTGTGCTGTTAAATGTTCTACAAATTTCTTTCATGTCTTCTTTCTTCTTTAGTACGTAAGCTTGCCCCCAATGAGTTCCCCCACAAACTGTATGTACAGAACTATACCTCAGCGATCCCAGGAACCTGTCTCACCCTACGCAAGTGGCTCTTCACCACAGAAGAGGAGATTTTGCTTAATGACAACCAGCTCGCTGTCAACTATTTCTTTCACCAGGTGCGTACACACTGTGTATTTGTCTGCTCTGTTTGGTATGCTTAGTGGATTTTGTATTTAATTGTGTCTCCTGTCTGACCTCTTTGCAGGCTGTGGATGATGTGAAGAAAGGCTTCATTAAAGTTGAGCAGAAGTCTTATCAGCTCCAAAAGCTGGCCGAGCAGAAGAAGATGTCCATGGTGAGCCTTTTATATACAGCACGCTACTGTTTGAGAGTAACATGCACATACAGAGACACTGTATTCTCACTATATCTGAGTGTGTCGTCCACTTTGTCACACTGCTTCATTCTTATTTCACTGAGTGATATACCACAGTGTAAAAAGGAAGTAGTCTAAGAGCGAGTGTGTCACAGACACACATTCTTGCCAGCAAAATGTGCTCGCTGAAAGTGAATAAGTGAGTGAGCATCAGTAAATTACCGCCAATTTGAAGAGATTAAAGCTGCTCCAGCAGGTAAATAATCACATCCCGTTTCTAAATCAGTCAGGCTACAGAGAATAACTGCACTCTGCTTTATAGCCTTAAGTGTTTTTTCACAGTTAAAAAATGCACCCTGCATCTAAACTTCATTCAGCTGCAGAGCATCCTCTTGTTTTTCAGTTTGTGAAAAATATTTAGCTCACATTGCCTCTTCTCCCTCTTTTTTTTCACAGTACCTGAGTTTATTGCGAACTTGCGAAGGCTACAACGAGATCATATTCCCCCACTGTTCCTGCGACTCTCGACGTAAAGGCCACGTGATCACGGCCATCAGTATTCACCACTTCAAGCTGCACGCCTGCACAGAGGAGGGGACGCTTGAGGCAAGGCCTACTCTTTGCTGTGTGTGTGTGTGTGTGCGTGTGTGTGTGTGTGTCTGCCTTTTCTATACCTCTTGTGTAACAGGGTGAGTGTACTGAAGCCTTCGTGTTGTTCCAGAATCAGGTGATTGCATTTGACTGGGGGGAGATGCAGAGGTGGGACACGGATGAAGAGGGCATGGCCTTCTGCTTTGAATATGCACGAGGAGAGAAGAAGCCACGCTGGGTCAAGATATTTACTCCTAATGTATGGATCACACACAGATCACTGCATACATATTATGTTTATTTGTTAATACTGCTACAAATGAAATAATTGTAAAGAACTCTAAAAGAAAAAGTTCAGGATGAGGAGAGTTACTGCTATATTTAGAAGGAACAGATCATGGTAAATGGTAAGTATGGTCTCTGCAGATATTTTATTGAGTAGACACCACTTGTATGCCTTTACAGTAAATAAGAGGATGACACAAGCAGCCAGTAATTTTTATTTTTTTTAAAAGTAGTGGCAGTAGTGAGCCTAGTTCACTTACACATTACATCATAGCAAACTTCCCTGTTTGTATGGATAAAATCAGCCAGATACACCTGCTAATTAACCAAAAAAAATGTTTGAAAAGAAGAAGCCCATATTTAATTGGAAATAGTACAAAAACATACCCGAGAAGTTGTACCGAATCTTGAAAAATCATCATTTTAAATTGAATTCCTTTAAAAAAAAGTTAGTACAGGTGCTTGTTTACTACTGTGTTACAACACATCTTCTTTCACCAGCTCTTAAAGCCTTTGGGAACCAGTTACTGTTGCTTTATAAAGTGTGCTTATGCTGAGATAAGTTAACCAGTTGGTGGATGTAAGTTAAACTATATTTACAGGCAAGTACAAGAAGGTGGTATCAAAGTTCTTATCAAACTCCTTGTAAAGAAAAGAAAGAGACTCTCATCAGAATCAGAAACTTTATTGTCATTGTCATGAGAACAACGAAATTAAGAATGGTTCCCGATCATTGCATCATCCCTAGCAATATCAAAATATAAATAAAACAATAAAATTCAATAAATAAAATAGATAGAATACTTAAAATACTAATAAGATATAACAGTAAAACATTCACATACATTCCCACACACATGCTTCAGACCGTGCATAGATTAACACAAGAGTGGCGTGATGGACATTTTTTTGTAGTATTCAGATGTGTTATTGCAGTTGGATAACAGCTGTGTTTGAGTCTATTAGTCCTTGCTCTGATTGCCCTGTACCGTCTGCCTGAGGGCAACAGTTCGAACAGGGAGTGGCCAGGATGTGAGGTGTCTTTTATGATGTTTTGGGCCTTTTTAAAACAGTGGGCGTTGTGTAGAACTTCCAGTGTGGGGAGAGGGCAGCCAGTGATCTTTTGGGCGGTGTTAATGATCCCTTGGAGTGCTTTCCTCTGAGCCCCTGTGCAGCTAGTGTACCAGATGCATATGCAGTAAGTTAGAACACTCTCAATGGTGGCTCTGTAGAAGGACACCAGCAGTCTCTGTGTGATGTTATTCCTCCTGAGAATTCTCAGGAAGTACAGTCTCTGTTGGGCCTTTTTCAGCAGCTCGGAGGTGTTCACACTCCAGGAAAGGTTCTCCTCTATATTGACTCCCAGGAAGCGGAAGCTTGCCACCCTTTCTACACAGTCCCCATTTATGAATAGTGGTTGGATCTCTGCCTTTTTCCTTCTGAAGTCTATTATGAGTTCTTTGGTTTTTGAAGTGTTGAGGAGGAGGTTATTGGCCTTACACCATGACGTCAGCTGGTGTAAGGCCATCTACTACTCTTTTAGAGCAGCGATGTTAGGCTCATTTTATATGGTGGGTGACATGCAATCACTTTGATCTCAAGTGGGCCGAGCCAGTAAAAATACAGGATAGATGTGTAAAATTAGAGAAAAGGGTATAATGGCTCACTGCACAGACTGTCCTGTAATTATAAAATATAATGGTTTTGTTAGTTTACTGCTGACTAATTAATATTTGAAAAACAGGACCATTTATGTCATTTAATTATTTATCTGTTAATTACTTTAATTCAACATGAAAGCTAATGGGGGTTGGGCAGTTTGTATCAATAGGAAAAGCTGTAAAACGTATTAAATACAGTTAAAAACTTCAAATCTATGCACTCCGTCAAATTTTCTAAAGCTGTTCAGTGAGTCAGATTCTAGTCTTCGCTGGGCTCATTCTGACCCTTGGGCCTTATGTTTGACACCACTGTTTTAGAGAGAACCGTATAAACGCCAGTCTAAATCTGTGCTTCTCTTTGTCATTGTTTAGTTTAACTACATGCATGAGTGCTTTGAGAGAGTCTTCTGTGAGCTGAAATGGAGGAAGGAGGTAATGCCCTTCTGCTTCTTTACAGAATAATCTGCTCTAATACAAGCCATTTACTTCTGTCCTGTACTTACGGAAATAATGCATCTGTGCCTTCAGGTGGAAGAGGAGGCTACAGACAAGGACAATAAGAACTGCAGTAAAGATGGTATGTGTGGCAAGGTAAGGCTTTGCCTGCCTCTGTCCAGTTTGATACCAGTGATAATCCTTTTACTTTCTTGTTTTGGTGTTTTATACAGTTTCTTTTCCTTCTGTGTCTAAGCTTGTGGTTTTTACCCCTGGTTTCTGTTTCTGTAACAGAATATTTTCCAGCTGCTGAGGCACAGAAGGGATGGGGGCACCTAGGAAGGGAGATCGTTACCTCGTAACTACATCGCCATCACCACCTCAGCTCAGTTTTGGCCCCGACCTTCCCCCCCATACCCACCAGAAATCAGCTGTTAACTACTCGGACGTCATTTAAACTCCATCAACTTCAACATGAGAAGCTCCTCCTTACATGCAAACCAACAAGCATCTGCTGATGAACACGTTGAATGAACAGACGCATAAAAAAACAAACAAACTACAGACTTGTGTACCAGAACTCTCGAATCCAGCACATCGCGACCATGCATTAAGCAGAGCTCCGTTGAAAAGAAACGAGCTGCCTACAGAATCAAAGTGACGGATTCATGCGAGCCTTCCTCTTATTGGCAGGGACTTGAAGTGGAATGTGACGTGCAAACGATCGGGGTTTTGAACCTTCTTTTAAGAAGTCCTACTTGAAAAAGAGAGCTGAAAAGATTGGTGGACAAAGAAAGGAAAGTAAAAGTTGTTAGCTGCCCTCAGAAAGGGGACCACAAGATCACATTAATCACTGATTCGGAGGGGTGACCACAGGAAGACATTTAGCTTCTCAGTTTATGGATTAGAGCCTCAGTGTCCTGCGTCTCCATGCGTGTTATTAATATATGCAGAAAACCCCATCAGCTAAGAGAGAAGGGGCAAACCAGAGTCGAGCCCTGATAAAGTAAGTTACAGCTGAACCACGTCACATACATTAATTTCCATGTGTTGCGAACTGCATTTGCATTAATAATGTGACAAATGAGAGAAGGGATGAAGAACGCAGATTTTCTTTATAGGCTGTTTGTTTGTTTTTTTCATATTTGGGTGCATATCAATGCTTAGACATATGTTGCACTTTATCCAGCAGTATTATTGACCTCCAAATGTGCATAGTATAATGTAAAAGGGCAATAGATGGAATTATAATGGAATAAGTACAGGTCTACGTTTATCACTGACTACGGTGCAGTTATATACTGTGTGAGTGTGCAGAATTGTGCATTCAACTCTTAGGTAATCTTTTTAATGAACACACCATGCAAAATGTTTACGGCCATCGTGGAGCAGCGGTGATGCGGAGCTCCGCTCAGACACGTAACATCGTGCTTTACCCAGAAGAGGCAGCAGGGGTCCTTGTCCTCCTGCCGGCTCTTGAGCATGCAGTTATTACTTTTTTTTTCTGAGAGCTCCCACCGGATTTATAATGGGCCCATAATTCAAATGGCCTTTCTATGCAGCACTATTTATCTGTGTAGCTGGTGCTTTGCTGTTGAATCACTTATTCTCTGCAGATTCGGGTTAAACAGGATGACAGTCTCCGAACAAAAAAGCGATGGCTTTATCCTTCGACCATTTGACAAAATAAGGATTACAGTGCGCAGCCCGTAAAGACATCCTACCAGCCGATGATTCAAAAAGGTAAAGCTCAACACTGTAATGCCATCTCTAAATGAGCCCAGTTCAAGTTCCAATGTAATCAAAACAATTATGCATTGAGCTAGAACCTAATTATTTGATGGTGCAATACAGAGCCTGACAAATAAACAAAAATTACAATTCATTGCATCATTAAAACCTGGCGCTGCGATGGCTGAAATTAAACATTTATTATTGCTTAGTGCAATTTTGTGATCTCGCATCCTTATTAATGAAATCGTAATGTGTTGCACTTTTTTCATTTTGAAAATTACCAGTGAGTCGGACAAATATTACATGGTTGTTTCTACACCAGTTGCTTTTACAAGGTGAGAGAAGAGTGGCATGTTCAGTTATTATTATCTTAATAGAGGTATTTTTAAAAATCAATATATTGAAAGCTGAGATTTGTTCTTAGGTTTAAATTAAAGCTTCTTCTGAGTCAACAGCAATTTTATAAAACAATCACATTATAGGTTGTAGAAACAGAATATGATGCCACTGGCTTAATAGCATTAATATTAAAGATATCTACAAGACAGTAGGGAGCTTTAAATTTACATCAGTGAGTCTACCTAAGAGTCCTCGTTATCGTGATAGCGCTGTTCACGGAAGCATTTTGGGGTGATTAATGAGCTTCAGCACACCTTTGTGAGGGTAGAAAGGAGGTTTGATTGAATGTGCAGTCTTAAAGGCTGAACACATTTCCCCAGGATTCGTGTCTGCTTACTGAACCATGTCTGACACAGTCGATTGTCTGGCATCGCCTGATCACCCCACCTTCAAGCCCATGGACTCACCCATCCACCCCCTACACACACGTGCACACACTTTCTCATGCTGACTGAAGTTAGATGTCACGTACAGTTAGATTCGATTTTAAATTCAGCTGATGAGCGTCACACTAAGAAGGGGATGGAGAATGACAACCTACAGAGCCTTTGACATGTCGAAATGTAAAATTTAAGCAAGTGTTTGGTTACATCGCTTACTGTAATAAATTGTAACATATTCTTTTAAATAAACCGATTTATTGATGCAAAGTTGGTTGTTGTTTATTTGCAACTAACGTTGTGTGTTTGGAGCTGAGTCAAGGAGTGCGGAAATCACAAAGTAACAGACAGTCCCCACAGTGGGCAGAGCCAGATTTATCCTATAAAGTTGATTTTACACCTGTACCCGTGTCTTTATTCCACTCTTCCTCTTTTCCTCTTCTCTCCTCACCGGCTTCCTCTTCTTTCCCCAACTCCAGCATCTTATAATGAGATCTGGGAGACAATTACCCAACAGGCAGCGAGATAGCCGTTACATATCGACCTGCATCAAGTGTCTGCACCCAGTAATTAATAGGTATTGATTGCTGCTGGTGAGGTGGTGACTGAAAATTATCTTGGAATGGGTGAATTTTGAAAAGCTAAAAATCTTTGGTCTGAAAATCTGTCCTGAGAGACCTCGTGGAAGTATTCAGACCTGAGTGCTGATTAGTTTCTGAGGAAGACACATCACAAAAGAATTAAGCTCTATTCTAATAGTAGATCCACTGCTGATGGGAGTGTACACTCATTTTCAGCTTCTGTGCATTTATTGCATGTGAAATTAGTTGTCATTTTGATATAAAAACATAAAAAGACCCAAGCGCTTCTCTCTTCATCTTCCCTCCAAGGAATTGCGTCTCCCTGCTTGCAACACACCACAACCGTGTTGTGAAGCTTCTTTTGATTGCTTGAAAATGCTTTTTGCACAGCTGGAGCAGTGCCAAGTGTTGTTCTCTGTTATAGAGAGCTTTTTAACGGCCTCCAGCATGAAAGATTACAGGCTGGCCTAAAATAAAAAGGTGAGCTGTTTCTGAAGGTTTGATCACCTTTTGTAAAATATTCACCAGCAGGCCTGAAAAACTTACTTTTAATGGGTAAGCATTTGTATCTCACAACCCTGATACATCCCACCCACATAATATGATGGCTCTGATGACTGGTGACATATAATGGAAAGAGTCACTTAGGTATTTAGCTAAATTGCTTAGTTTCAGTGATAATTTAAGTTCAGTTTTTTAAGTCCAAATTTCAGTGAACTAAATGAAGTCTTAAAATTGGAGGATGATACGGCTGGTAGTATTTCAGAATCTGCAGATCTAGTGAAATTTTCACACACAACCAACTCTAGGGTTTACAGGGAATGGTCTGAAAAAAAGAAAATATCCAGTGAAAATGCCTCGTTGATACCAGAGGTCAGAGGAAAAGAGCCAGACTGCTTTGAGCTGATAGGAAGGCAACAGTAACTAAAATAACGTCTTGCTGCAACCAAGGTGTTCAGAAGAGCACCTCTGAGGGCAGCACATGAAGTAGATGAGCTACAGCAGCACTCATTTGGATTTTACGGTCAGAAGTTGGTGTAAATACCATGAAATCGTGAATCCATCCTACTTTGTATCCACAGTTCTGGGTGCTGCCTGTGGTGTAATGATGTGTAATGATATTTTATGACCATCTTCTTATGGCAGCTTCCAGCCGGTTCACACACAATGTCACAAAGCTCAGATCATCTCGTGTTTGTTGAACATGACATTGAGTTCACTGTCTCCACAGTTACCAACACCATCTAATAGAGCACCTTCTGATGTGTTGATTCACATCATGCATGTGCAGCTGACAAATCTGCAGCAACTGTGTGATGCTGTCACATCGATATGGACCAAAGTCTCTGAGGAGTGTTTCCAGCACCTTGTTAATTCTATGCCGCTAAGAATTAATGCAGCTCTGAAGGTAAAAGAGGTCCAACCCAGTAAAGGCAAGCTGTACGTAATGAAGTGGCCACTAAATGTACATTCTGAATTATAGATAAATTTTGATATATAAAATTCAACACTTTAGAGTTAAAATATTAATAGATAAGTGTTGTTACAGTGGCTAAGTGATCACCCTTACTGTCTCGGTTGTCTAAGTCTGTGTGTGTGTGTGCATATTGCATATTCTCGCTGCACTGGTGGGTTTCTTCAGTTTACATCTAAGTAAGGAGTGAGCTTCTGTGGAAAACCTATTATGGGCTGGCAACCTGACAGCTCCTGCTTGTCATGCTGACTGTGGCAAAAGCTGATTGGCAAGTGAGTGAACTATAAAAACAAGTTTCAGCTTATTTGAGTTCAGCAGCTTTTTCACATTTTGATCAATTAAACTTTATTAAAATACAAGACAAAATGGTATTTCAGCGATTACGCCATCCTTTTAGATTGTCTCCCTGCCTTATTTTTCCCACATAAGCAAAAAAATTGCAAAGCAAGAGCACTGCACAAGCAGCCGTAAGTGAACAGTTTGTGTGGAAGCGATCTGAAGCAACAGAAAGAGACAGCTTCAGGACCATGAGTGGTTACTGCATTAGGTCTGCAGCAGAGCCCTTACTTTACCACTCGATGTGTGCGTGGGTTTGTGTTTGCGCTGCTCTTGGTATCCGTGGATGTGTGTGTGTGTGTGTGTGTGCGCGCAGGTACGTGCGACAGCTGCAGCCACAGATTGCAGTGGCCCCTTGATAGACACGACGCGTCTTCTGCATCCCGCTGCATTGTGCTCGTCTGTTTGGATGACTCAGTGTGCATCTCCTCCCAATAAACAGATCTGCATGAGCTGTCGACACAAAGCAGGTGGAGGAAAGAGCCAGTGAAGGAGGAGAGTATCTCAGATTTATTACCTGCGCTGTAGTGCATCTCTCAGCAGCCCAGTTTTACAGACAAAAGGAGTTCAGTAGGCCGTTGAAATACACAGAGATTTCTCCAATAGTGAACTAGCCTACAGCACATAGAGGACAAGTCAAATTAATAGCCTCGGGGTAAAGGTGCGAGTCCGGCTGTGCCAAGACACCAATTTGCCAAATTCAATCCTCATAATGTGCTTGCATTATTTCCCAGTCAATCATTTTAAACGAGAATTTTTGCCAAGATCATCACATAAATCCCAGTGAGGACATCCTCTTCCAGTTCTGAATAAACATCAAGTCACCCATAAATGCTAGACACAGTACAGTTCAGCAGCAGTATAGAGGAGAGGGAGGAGGAGGAGGGAACGTTTGTTCTTCACGTTCTTCCTTCCCCTGTCTCATTAACGAGCAATCAGTTAAAAAACTTTATTGGTCTCTTGCCGCTTTCTCAGCACATTTTTTTGCTCCCTCCTCTGTTTCTCTCAACCAACTCATGAGACCACCTTGTTCTATTCGTCGTCTCTTTCATTCTGCATCCTTTCTGTCGGTGTCTCTCTGCAAAGCCCTCCCTTCCTGCGACGCCCTCTCTTTTTTCCTTTTGCCCTCTCTATTGCTGTGCTTCATTACCTCTATCTTCCCTTTTCCTCTTTGGCTGTTCCCCTTCTCCTTCACTCCCCCTGTCCTCTGTTCCTACGTCGCTTTGAAAACTTGGACTGGGAGGAGGCGAACGAGGGAAAAGACTGAAAATTTGATGCATGTGTAGAGAATACAAAAGACAAGATTATTTATTTCTACTGCCATTACTTACAGCTCAGTCTGTCACAGCCCTGGTAATAAAGTGTCCAACATCATACATTACATTAAAAATCACAATCACAGGGACTGCATTTTTCTGCATACACAGCGCGAGCGTGGCAATAGATGAGCGAGAGTAATGCATGTAATTAAATAAAAGCCTTGGGAAATTTACATGACTAATCATCGATTCTTCCTTTGCAGTCTGAATTTTACTGACACCAGAGCAGATAAACTATAATATTACAAATCATGAACAAAATAAGGAGTTTTGAAACATTTCTTTTCAGTGCAGTAAGCTCTCATAGATAATCAAAAAGCATCCTCCTTAACGATAAACAGAGGGCATGTTTGAAACATCACGTCGATGCAGTGTGTAAGTTTACAGAAACTAAAATGCAATAGACAGAAAATATTCCCTTGACGGTATGCGAGAGGTGTTTTTTAGCACTTCACTACCAACTCAAGCAAACACAGTTGCTAAAGAAGATGCAGAAGTTCATCCGTAGTGCCTCTGATTCATCACATTTTTTGCAGGCATAGACATCCTTCTAAAAGAAAACCTTGAAAGAAAATTAATTCAATTGAAACCCATACACCACCTTGATACTGTTAACAAAATATGGGCACTGCAGATTTAAGAAATAACAGTTTTCACTAATACTCAGTACACAAAGCTAGGCTTGATGTAACCCTGAACTTTTAAACTCTTACATAAGTTCTGCTTTAAAACCTCTATGTCTAGTTTCTCTTGACTGGGCAGCTGTAATCCTATTTTACAAATTTAATAAAGTCAGGCTGTGGGATAACTATCTTTAAGGCGTCTATTTCACAAAAAGCATTTATTTCTACACTAAATATATGTTAGTTAGTCCACAAACCATCATTAAATAATGAAACAAAGCACTGTAACAGTGTTGGAGGCATGATGAGGTCTACAGTATACAGGATAAAGGACGAAACTGACGTGTCACGGTCCATGAAATACTCGCTGTTTACTTCCGACTGCCTTAGAGAGCAATTGTGCTTCCAGCACGTCCGTATCTGTGTCATCTCTTAACACCTCCTTGGTCTATCAAATGTCTTTTTTTGCCTCTTAGAGGAAGTCTTTCGAGAGTGCTATTCCAAAGTTGGGTGCAGCCATAAGGATAGCGATGGTACAGATAATGTTGAAAACACTGAATCCAACCAGGCACAACCGGTCGATGACCGCCGCGGCAAACTGCCACTGCTCTGCCAAGCTCAACTGACGGTCCTGCTCACGAACACGTTCAACTAAGAACTGCACCTCTGCCAGAAGAGCCTGCAGCTGGTTGTCCACTGCCACAGATCGAATCATCCCACTGTGGGCATGCAACACAGCTGATCTCCCAGTCCCAGCCTCTAAGCCGCAGACTCCAGAAGCTGTGGTTAATTGGTCAGGGTCCAGGCACACTGGAAGTTCCTGTGTGGGGCTCACAAACTTAGAAGATTGGTGTTGGTGATGAAGTGGTATATCGCGGACTGGTCCCCCTCCTGCTCCTGCTCCCTCTCCTTCTCCTAGTTCACTGTTACCCCTACCATGACTGGTGGTTCTGTTTCTCTGGATCGGTTCCAGCTCTGCTGTGGTGTGGAAGGTCTGGAATCCCATGTAAGGCAGATGCCCATTAGGCTGGGGTTGTGGGTTGGGACTGGGATCTCTGTGAATGGGATTAGGGAGGATGATAGCCTGAGAGTTTGGACGGTGAGGCAGTGAGTGTGGCAAAGGGAGGTTGAGCTGTGCCAGGCTGGCCTGCAAGGAGTTCAGGCCCTGTGGGAGGACGGAGGGCGCTGGTGTGGGGATGGTGGTGGTGGTGGTGGTGGTTGGAGAGGACAGGGTCTTGCTTTGGAAGTCTGCCTGACTGTTGGAAAGAGTAGGCACCACTCCCTCACCTGGACGCTTCATTCGCAGAAACCAAGGAACCCACTGCAGCAGAACTAAATTCACCTGAAAGATACGGACACAGATACAAATCGAATGAAAGAACAGGGAGCCACACACATAAACACACTTCAGATAAATATGTATTGCATTGTGTATAATATCTCACTCACTGTCACAACTTACCCAGCGTGGCATGTGTCCACTGTCGGGGTTATGGTGATGGAACTGGAGGACGATGACTGTGGCTACCACTGACATCCCAACTATCACCATGGTGCTGGCGAAATACTGACCTGAAACACATGTGAGACTTTGCTACTAATCTGTTGGCTATAAACGGGATTATCATCCTGCAAAATCTCCAACACTGACATGCAAATTCACATGCAGTCGAAAAAAACCCCCTGACCTATCAGTGGTACAGAATCTGAAGTGGCGGGCATAATCTCTGCAACCATCAGCATGAAGACAGTCAGAGAAAGCAGAACTGTGATGCCTGGAGGCCAACACAAGACACCGGGGAGTCGTGGGTTGCAAAAAAAGAAAAGAAAAAAGAAAAAGCCGTTAAGAGAAGAAAATACATGAGTAAACTTAGTAGAACTGTATATTTGGTATGCTGTACTTGACTTCTCGCCATAATCATCTGGATTACTGACACTCCCAGGAAAACTTATTCGATTTTACTGTTTTTCATCTTCCCTCTCATCTTTTCTGCCTTTGTCTTTCCTCCCTACCACGACATCCCTCCTGACACTGTACAAAGGCTCTGACTGAAGGTTTTCCAATATTGTTAACAGAGAAAGACTGCTGGAAAAACACTGGAGTGAAATAAGCCATTGCCTTCTCAAGAGGAGTGAGGAATAATATGCAGCTAGAGAACATATTTTATCTTAGAAGCAGATTCACCTCTTGTTTTTCATTATCTCCCTTGCTTATTGTCAGACTGTGCCTTGTCCCTGCTCCCCTGGTCACTTATTATTCCTCACCCAGACTGATTTTCTCCCCAGAGTTGGCAGGCAGCAGGAAGACCAGCAGGGTCATGGAGGAGAGGAGCACACAGGGGATGAGGAGGTTGAGAGCGTAGAACAGGGTCCTTCTGCGTAACGTCACCACAAAAGTAACGTCGGGGTAAGGCTCTACACAGCATTCATAGAAAACCTCATTACGACCTCCTGGGACCTCTGAGAAAAATTAGGAAGCATAGAGATATAGGAACTGCGTAAGCGATGAGAAAGCAGGGAAGCAAAAAATAAAGAATATCAGAAAATCAATATAACTAATGAAATGTATTTTGGTGCATCCACTGAATATTTGTGATTGTATGTGGGGAAAGCTGCATGTATATCCAATACTGTGCAACAGTCTCGAGTCATTTCTTTATATTTTGCTTCCGAGAAGACAGACTTGCTTGAATTCTTTTTTAAAAATCGACATGAGCAATAGTTCTCTCCTCTCTCTGAAGGTCTTTCACATTTTTTTGTTTGTTAAGCCACTTAACACAGACCTGGGAATCATTCAAGTGTAAAAAATGTGCCTATCTCAAGGGATGAACCAGTGTTGTGTGTACACTTAACAGCAGACAAGTTAGCTAAGAACTATTTTAAATTGTATTACTTTATTAGACACTAGCGGCCTATTGCAAAAAACATTGAATTTGTTCAAATTTCTTTATTTCAATCTAGGAAACATGCCAAAGATAACACAGTTTGACAGGCATAAAATAGTGTTTTTACACCCACAAGGTGATTCCCAAAGTACTATTAGCTGAAAACTTGGCATATCTGGGCAAGGTGGGCAATGTGTCCTTAATAAATTTGAGGAAACTGGACAAGTGGAGGACAAAAAAAGAAGTGGGAGGTCTAAAAAACAATCCACCAGAGATGAACGGTATCTGAAAGTCATGTCCTTAAAAAACAGTAAAAAAAAAAAAAATGCAGCAAAGACCACCTGACACAGTGCCTGAGATGTATCTGGCCATTCCATTGATGCATCTACTGTCATCAGAAAGCCTCAGTGGAAGCGAGGCTGTCAAGAATCCATTCTTAAGGAAGGGAGACAAGGAGAAAAAGGCCGAGGTATGCCAAACTACTCAAGAACTGGACTGAAAATCAGTTCAACAGGATGGAAGGATGACTTCAAATTTGAAGTTCAAATCATTGTCAAGGTCAGGAGAGAGGTACAACAGTAAGTTTCGACAGCCATCCTTTAAACACAGCCGAGGCTCTGTCATGGTTTGTGGCTGCATTTCAGCTAGTGGTGGTGTTAAAACTGATGGAAATATGAATGCAGAAAAGTACTATCAGAATTTGATCCATAATGCAACTCATCTAGAAAGCATCTGATAGGCAGCAACCGCAGTTTTCAGCATCAAAATGATCCAAAACACACTGTCAATACAGTAAAAGGATACCTGGTTAGAAAAACACACATAGGAACACTATCAGTCATGGATTGACCTCCCCAGAGATTGGACCTCAACATTATTGAAGCAGCGTGTGATCATAAAAGGCAGTAATCATCCAAAGAAGAGCTTTGAATCTCCTTCAAGAAGCTTTGAGAATTACTCCTGGAGACGCTTAAAGAAAGAGTTCAGGCCATGCTGATGAATAAGGGTTGACTTTGAAGCTCATTAGAATTGCACAAGCTGTGGTTTTTGCCATACATACTATATTCTGGGTGGGTTTTTTACACAGGTTTAGTAAATTACTGCACATATAATTAATATTATCCTATCAAAGTATTAAAAAATAATGAGTACAAGACTTTTGCACAATACTGTAAATCAGAACTATAAGAAGAATCTGGCACAGGACCAGCATTATAAAAACAGAGCCCTTAAGAGACTGTAGAAACCAAGGACTGATGCTATAAAAATTATGATTCCGTGTTGCATGGGATATTTTATAAGGATGTAAACGTGTATGGAAATATAAAACATCATAGCAAAAAGCATTCATGTTCTTCAGGTTCTATGGCAACAAATCAGACATGCACTCATATATAATATGTATTCATTAAGTGAGTCTTTACAATTGCAATACTGTATGGTGTTAATGTAAGCACAGTTACTAAGCAACACAGTCTGTCATCCATGCTTTTGACAGCGGATCCTACCCAGTAGGTCCCACTCGCCATTGGCCATGTATCCTGATACATCTGCCTCCTTCATCTGGATGTCCAGCAGCCAACCATCAAATGTCCATGAGCCAAACTTCAGCTCACAGCGCTGGATGTCAAATGGAAACCATCTCACATCGACATTACATGTGCTGATAAAAATTCCTTGAAATGCATAAATAACAAGAAAAAGCAAGTAAATACTGGATAATAAAATGAATGTTGCTCAGTGGTGCAGCCATGTGGAATTAAAGGAAGACGAAGTTATTTAATGAAACGCTGCAGCATTAATAATAGTGCAATTATGCAGAATGATTAAAGGTCTAAATGGTTTGAAGGAAAATATAAACCTCTGCTAAAACGTACCTGGAGGCAAATACTCACAGAAACCACTGGAGTTGACCAGCACATAGGTCTTAAAAGTCGCATCAAACTTATCATGAGCGCTGAAGGACAATAGCACAGTGACCAGTCAGCAATTACCAGCAGCACTGGTTGCACACACCCGTATTTGTACGTCACATACCTGTTATACAGCAATATGTCAGGCGTCCAGACCTGGTCGGGGGTAAAACGAAGGTTCTTTACTCCAGGATATTCTGACTGGTTCCACTGCAGGTAGTGGTCGTACCACTGCTGGGAGACACAATTACAACTCCATGAATGGAAAATGATATTTAAAAAATACTCTCCACAAATACATAAAAAAAACTGAAGGAAGACACACCCATTATGATTTCTATATCGTAGTAGATATACAAGCAGCTTATCCTTCACAGCAGTAATGTCAAACTCGTTTTAGGTCATAGGCCACATACAGCCCAAATTGATCTTAAGTGGGCCGGGTGAGTGAAACTCCCTTTTTTGTCAGTGCAACGAGTCCATGAGATATCTTGATATAGGAAAAAGAAGTGTGATTTCCACAGTACATCTCAGTTTTTCTGCATGATAAAAATGCTGCTGTAGTAAATGAAAGGAAGCTGCCAACAAGATTTTGGGGGCTTGTGAGAAAATGTGTAATGAAAATGTTCCCATAGCTCATTTATTTATTTATTTCACAGTGGCCCCAGTTTAAAAAATGAAATTTTGTTTTATAGTAGATATTTTAAAAAGAAGAGGAACTTTATGCGGTACTTTATTATTTTGGTGTAGTATAAATTGCCTTTCTTAAAAATCCTGAACTCACACCTTCTTTAACATTTTCTAAATCCACCCTGTGGGTCGGACTGGAATCATGCCGGGCCAATTCTGGCCCACTGGCCTTATGTTTAGCACCCCTACTTTACGGTATGTCTCTCCTCTTTTACAGTTACAGTTCTGACAAGTTTCTCCCTGGTGAAGAGGGAATTCCTTATCTCAGCAGAAGATGGTAAAGTTGTCTGAGGCAAAACTTTGATATGGGTTATAAAAAATAACGCTGACATGAGACAAACAGCTTAGTCGTTTGGCCCAGATTCAGCCAATTCTCAAGATACTCATAATAAGGTCATGTTTGGGGTTGAAGGAAGAAGCTGTTCCCTGCTGAGCAGCATATAAACTAAAACCCAACTTGCATCTAGGTTGATACTGTGCATCTGCAATGGCTTTGGGTAGACACAGATCAATATTACATTAATGTTATCCATTATACTCACCATCTGCAGCCAGGCGTTTGTGGTGAGCAGCTGGTTCTTTTCATCCTTACATGGCAGAAAGAAAATGAGAGAACAAATGATTTCGTGTTTGAAAGAATGAGCTCACATGTTGCACAATGGTCTTAAAACAATGTACACTGACTTTATATTTAAATGATTTCTGGCTTTTGTAATTGTGTCCCACGTCCGTGCTTTCTTATGCTTTTCTAATGTATGTGATGTAAAATGTCCACAATCCTCTTTATGGGTAAAAATGTCCTTTTAAAATCTTTCATATGGGATAGAAAATCATGTGGATATCTACCAAAGTAGAGATTTTTATATTATGCAAGTCATTAATAACTTTCCTCTTTTTGTGACTGTCCCTGCACTGAAGTTAATCAAGAACATGCTGTCAGGGGAAACAGAATAAGTGTCTGAAATTAAATTTACATAAATGAAAGACTGAGGATTCGTGCCCCGATCTCAAAAGCAATGAAGCTTTTGATTATAAAAGGGAAAAAAATGCATTATGGAAAATGAGGAAAATGTGACTTTATTTCTTGTCTGATTGTAATGCATGCATGTTTCATGCCAAACGTACCACATCCATGACCTGCATTAGTGTAAAAGAGAACTGAACAGTGAGACTGTGGGAGTCGTTGGCCACCGGTCTCTCCATGGGGTTGTAGTCCCGCAGCAGCTCTTTGAGCAGAAAGCGTTGGTAAGGACCCTGCATTGATACTGAACATGGGAGGGGAAGGGAGTGTAAGGGAGGGGAGAAGGACGGAGAGAAAATTTAAAGAGAGATAAATAAAGACATAAGAGCACAAGGTAAAAGTCAGACACAAAAAGAAAGCTGTGTCAAAGAAGGCAGGGAGCAAACATTTTAGAAAAACGGTGCGATTACAATGATAGAGTTTAGAGTAGAGTGCTGTAGAAATTATATAGGTGGCTAGAAGCGAAGAAGAGGCACACTAACAGAGGAGCAGATGACAAGCTCAAATTGAGGTGAAATGGAGCGCAAAGCTATACGAGAGAGGATGTAAGACGATAACATAGGCAACAAAGAGAAACGGGTGGGAGAGCACAGAGAAAGAAGCCTACTCTTTCTAATCACTTACATCGCTGATTGATCGCCAGCATACTGTCAGAGTTTTCTACTGCTGTAAAAATGTCAGCTTTATTCCATGCGGAAAATACTGAGGCCATTAAACACTGAGACACCCTGGACAGACACACACAGCAACTTTGTCTGTTCACCCTATAACTCCGAGAGGGCTTCAAATCACTCCTGATTTGGATCACTGGTGGATACAGGAGGCACACTGAGTAACTTATAAACAGTTACTATATGCTTAAAATGGAAAAGCACATGAAAAGTGCTATAGTAATTGGTGTGAGATTAATGCACTCAAATTTACACTAACTAAAACATACGATCTATCTATCTATCTATCTATTTATCTATCTATCTATCTATCTATCTATCTATCTATCTATCTATCTATCTATCTATCTATCTATCTATCTATCTATCTATCTATCTATCTATCTATCTATCTATCTATCTATCTATCTATCTATCTATCTATCTATCTCAGCATCTAAAAAATCTAAGCCTCAGCCAAACCTATGGGATCTGCAGTGGAGATGATTACATCGTGGTGTTGCAGGCTCATCATAAAAATAAATCCATTTTTCTGTACGGCTGTGCACAAGTGGCCACTCTCTTTGTCTAAATCAGCTGCTTTGTCCCCAGTTACTATGATCCGCTACCTTTACATGCAACAGCACATGCAGAACAGGAAACACACACTTGTTCGAGCACAGTCTCGCTCAAAGCGCAGTGAAAGTCACTCACCTCGGAGCAGAGTCGCAAGTATCAACAGCCACAGAGCCACAGTTTGCTTCATTCTGCATTCCTCTGTATCGGCAGAGAAAGAGTGGTAAAAGGAGAAATAGAGGGAGAAGGTGAAGATGAAGGAAGATTAAACATGTAAAGTGAGGAAAAATGGGGATGTGAAGAGAAAGAGAGGCTGTAGAAAACAAGTGGAGAGAGCTCAACACCAGCAGCAGCAGAGCAGGGAAAGGAGGAGAAAGGGTGAGGAAGAGAGAGACTGAGAGAGTGGGTGAGAAATGCAGCGAAATGACTGCTCCTCTAAAGACGGAGAAGCTGTTTGTTGGAGTCGGTCAGGTTTAGAGACATGGGGATGCCCTGACCTGTGCTAAAACTCATCATCCATGCATCCCTTCTCAATATACCCTGCAGACTTTATGATATGCGGTTATCTGTGACTACATGTCAGTCATCCTCCATCATTTTATGATGGATTCATTCAGTTTTTCTGGATTGGTGGACATAAAGAGCAGCTTTATTTTTGGAGGAGATATAATACGCAGAGCTGTCTGGGTGATGGTATTTTTAGTAGCTATTGTCCAGCTGTCTTTAACAGTTATTAAATCAGTTAAAATCACAGGAAATATTATATATATATGTGTGTATGTGTTTTAGGGTTTTTTCACTTTCTAATTTATACCAGGAAGCAATATTTAAAATCTGTCTTGCTTTTGAGCTAGTCTGATCTGACACTAGCGTATTCACAGAGTAGTGGTGACACCCAATGGCTATGTCAGTAAAATGCAATATGCACATTAACACACTGAGCAAATTTCGATAGATTGTTTATTCTTATCAAGTGCAAATGCTGTTAAAAAGCATCTCCCAGATTTCTTTACGGCTTGTTAAGGACATTGTAAACAATTTAAAATCATTTTTGAAAGCAAATAAACAATTATAAGGCAGAGATCAATATTAGCTGTAAAAGACACTGCTACAGTAACAGTGAGAACAAAGGGGGAAATACATAGAAATACTGTTTATAAATGCAGCCACGTACTGTTGTTAGCCTGCAAAAAAGTCTAAACCTTGTGTGTCAATTAATAAATCACTTCCACCAAAATGGGGGAAAAAAAATCCACCTTGTTAAACAAAGGTGGTCAAAACATTTTGTTGCTTTGTCAGAACAGCAGTGGACTTCAGACGTGCGTTCATCATCATCTTCTTCCAAAAGTGTTTTGCAGTGTGACAGGTGGAGAACCGTCACCTATCACCAGGTGATTTCTCTTTATTTACAGATCGCATTATCTGTGGTGTTTGGCAAGGTTTGAAATTCAGTCTGATTTTGCTTCTACCTGATAATATTTTGAAAACTCACCAAGATACCTGTGGCACACAGATATATGCCTCATGATAACTACCTCGGGATAGTCTCAGTAATGTTAAACATTGAAAAATGTTCGGTGACTCAATACCACAAAATCAGAATTCCTATTATTCACTAAACATCACTGAGCCTGTTTCCAAAAACCCCACTGGTATTCAGGTATTATTTTCTATCCAGCCCTTAGCTTTACCCCTCACATTAAAATGACTGGACTATTGTAACTCCATCCTCTCTGTCTGCTCGCTAATGGAAAACTACTGTCTCACTTCCAACTGGTTGTGAATTCAGCAGCTCAGCTTCTTACTGGTTTTAGCAGACAGAATCACATCACCCCTCTCTTGGCTTGCCTCCACTGGCTTTCTGAACATTTTACAATAGATTTTAAGATTTTACTCATCCCTTGTTAAAACTTGTCTGAGTCTGGGTCCTGACTGTAGCTCTATGTCTGTTCACAGCTTTTCCATCAGGGGCCCTCAGCTTTGTAATAGCCTGCCTGAAGAGATCTGAGCCCTGTCCAAAGAGCCAACTAAAATAAATACCCCAAATATCTTTCTGTTTTCTGGATTCACTTAGTCTAACACAGCGGTCCCCAACCTTTTTTGTTTTGCGCCACGGACCGGTTTATGCCCGACAATATTTTCATGGACTGGCCTTTAAGTTGTCGCGGATAAATACAACAAAATAAAACTAGTACCGGTACCGAAAAAAAGAAAACGCGTGAAAAGACCAAGGAAAACCTAGTAAACGATAAAAACGATAACAAAATAACCCTGAAAACCGATAAAAACCCTGAAAACTATATATTTCACACCTGAACCTCAACTCTCGCGGCCCGGTACCAAACGACTCACGGTCCGGTACCGGTCCGAGGCCCGGGGGTTGGGGACCGCTGGTTTAACACAAAGCTGGCTATCAAGTTGTTGAATTAACCCAGGTTTTCCTTTTTTAAGTTCTCAGGAAAGGAATGGTGTTGGCACCATCTGACCGATTATATATACATCCAGTGGCAGCAGGGTGGCTGATTTTGAAAAGGAAACTGAAACTATGCTATGGGAAAAATATGGTGAGATTAAGCAGCTGCTGCAGAAAAAGTAAGACTGGAAATGAGCAAATAAATTAAAATATTGAGCCTATTTCAAGCCAGGAAAGAACAGATTTATCAATATCACATCTCTGTTATTAAAAGAAGGGAGAATCTCATGGGTTACAGCCACATTTTTGATTCATTAATATATAAAATACAGTCTTCGTTTTTATTCTTTCAGCTGCAGCCTCAGTTAAATAATGCTTTGAAAGTAAAGGATAAATGTAAAAACAGAATCCAAACATCATCATCATCATCGTTTATTTGTATAGCACTTTACGAACACACCAGGCAGACCAAAGTGCTGAACAACACAGATCAAAACAACAACCAAATTAAAAATACCATAAAATCATTACATACAATAAAATAAATAAGAAGGTGTCAGTTTCCTACAGAGTTAAAAGCCAGGGAATAAAAATAGGTTTTCAATCTGGACTTAAAGACCTGCACTGATGACGCTTGTCTAATTTGGAGGGGAAGGTTATTCCAGAGCATCAGCGTTGTCTACATGCAAATTCGATATAGCACGTAGTTGCTCTGTTTTCAAATCACATACTCAAACTTACAAAGCAATAAAATTAAAAAACTGCAGACATTTAAAAAAAGGAAAGTTGTGTCTACAAATATATCATCAACAGGGAAACACAAAGTATGAGATGCTATTAAAAACTTTAGATCTTCTTTCTGTCTGGATCTTCCAGGAGTGCTGACAATGTTTTCCAGAAAATTGATTGGTCAGTAGATGGTGATTTCATACTTGCTGATCTGTAGTCTGGAATTTTGCAGTAAGTTACCATGGTGATATATCAATCCTTTCTAATAAAGAAAAAACAGGCTTAACCCTACAGTTACCTGGATAAGATGAAAACCTGCTTCGTAGGACAGGCCTATACAATCCTGGTCACTCCCACTGAAAACTGAGCATCTTCAAGTCTTCCTCCTGTCTTTTTGTTAGTACTACTGTGTCCAAACCATACATCATAGCAGGTCTCACTACTATCTTGTAAACCTTCCCTTTCAGTCATGCTGCTATCCTTCATTCACAAATTATCCCACACAGTTGTCTCCATCCACTCCTGCCTCTCCTTCGCTTCTTTTGTGCACAGCCTATAGCTTTGGCAGTGCTACATATTTAACTCATCCGCCTCCTTGCACCTCCCTCTCATTCACATGTATGTATTCTTTCTTAGTTCCTCAGATTTTCATTCTTCTACTCCTCAGAGCATACCATCAGCTCTGCAGGTTCTCTTACAGCCACTCCCTAATCTCATCATGGATCACAATGTCATCTGCAAACATCACAGTCCACAGAGACTCCTGCATGACCTCATCTGCCAGTCTGTCCATCACCACTGCAAACAAAAATGGGCTTGGAGCAGATACCTGATGTAATCCCACCCCCATCTGGCCACACACCTCACCACTGTCCCATGTCCTCATACATGCCCTTCACCACTGTCACATACTTTTCTGCCACTCCTCACTTCTTTACAGTGCTACAGTTCCTCTTGTCCCCCTATCATATTCTTTGTTTAAATCCACAAAGACACAGTTAAGCGCTGTCTCACCTTCTCTATACTCTCTATAAGCAAATGTAGTGTCTTCCTCACAAATTGAATTATGTTGCACCTAGGTTTTATGTACTATTATTGTATTCTAACATATGTTTAACAATGCTCACACACGACTCACACTCGTAGACTCAGCTTTGAGATAATCTATTATGAATATTATGTGTTGTCATCACAGAAAGAATGAAATGCCTTTCCAGTGTATTGTAGGCCTACAATGCTTATTCTAATGTCTGTGATACGTTTTTGTGATGAAGACCTATGTTCACATACAGCTTTTATAGAATGATGAATTAAAAGTACAACTAAGTTCTAGGTTATACCTACTTTCAGTTTTCAGTTATATTGTTTTTGGTACGTTTTGACTGTTTTCTACAGTCATTGGTTAGTCAATTGTTTGAACAATATTGAAACTTTAGCAAGGTTCTACGTCATTTGCTTGCGACGTATAATCGTCAGTCGCAGCCTTTGCGTCACTATTCCCCGCATCAGTTCTTTGATTGTTTCTTTCACCGCATTAAAACATCACACACCAGCAACCACGCACTACCAGGAAACACGGCGAAGTGAGGTAACTGCTAAAGGCTATGGCTTGTCCTGAAGTCATTTTGTAGACTTTGTGTGAGGCGTTTATCGCTGTTTGACTGTAGCAGATAACGAGCCTGCTGCGATGCAGGCGACAGTTAGAAATGGTGCAGTGCCAGTGCGGAGCTAGCAGGCTAACCTCAGTTAGCCGGAGGAGGAACGATGCTCAGTTAGCTTCTATCAACTGGTCATTTCATCCCCTGATACTGTCTTTTCACCGATTTATTAATTAATAATAGTGAGAGCTGTTGTGTCTGGAACAAAAATATGAATATCAAGTTGGTCTAACCTGTAGCTCCTAACGTTTAAGCCTCGTGTTTCTCTAATTATTAACCTTGTCTTGTTTGTCAGACCTCCAGTTTTAAAGTAACTGAATTTAATGCTAACCTTCATGAAAGTGATAAGAGAGACAGATAATATTCGTTTGCTTTGATTAACAAAAAAGTTTGTAAGTTTCCGTTTTATTTTTATAAACCCCCCTTTTACGCTGTGCAGCTGTTTTCCACATTAACTGTTTGGATTCAAGCATTTTCTTTTGTAGATAAAGCTACAACAGCACATTGGCAATATGATTTATTATTTAAAAAATATTTCAGGCAATTTGAAATCAGGTGGAGCCCGGAGTCTTGATTTAGTATGCCATCTAAATTCATAGCAAAATTTTGACGCTTTGGGACAATATTTGAGTCTCCCAAAATGTATTACATTCCTTTCACCCGCTTCTTTCGTTTTCCTTGTTTTATTTTTAAAGCGAGAAATTGATCCGAGCGAGTGTTGTCTCCTACAGCAAGCACCGAGGAGACTATGCCCTGGTTTGTTGTGGAGCAGCAAGGACGTCGCTATAGCTTTTTAAAAAAATTTTTTTTTTTTTTTAAATCTGACCTCTTCGAACAGAGATGAGGAAGCTTAACCTTTAAACAGTTCCGGTGTGCCTCGTGGTCACGTGACTGGCGACAGAAACCTAAGTTTTCTTCAGAAATGAAATCGAAACTTAACCCTTTTAGTGGAGGACAGTTTCCTTTTTATTACAGTAACAACCCCGCGGATTTTCCCTTCATCATCGCCGTGTAACAGTGTACTAACGCATCTTGCAGCAGGCTTTATAAGCGCGCAAACCTCTCCGGTGTTCATCTTTGTGCTGCGATTAGGACCTGATCACCCAAAACCGGAAGACCCTGCATTTTGGACAACACCTTCAGCACTACATAGATTTGTGATTATTTTTTTTCACCCATTCTACCACGGGTTCCGTCTTTATTCTTACATTAATCTGTAACGTTTATTTTATTGTTATAATTATTATTATTACCTTATTTACATGGGATCGAGTCTTGGATTAGTCGCCTTTAGGAATCTGCAAAAGTAAGGGCGCTTTTTACTACTTCTATTTACTTTTTCAGCGCTGCCACTTTCATTTGAACTACTGTAGGTGAGAACTGTTAAAGTCAGTGTGTTATAATGCCTCTGATGATGCTGTAAGACTCCACGGGCCCTTTCCTGCTTGTAAATATAGCATATTGCGTGCACATGTGGAGGTGTGTGCGCTAAATCTAGAGACTTCATTTCTGACATATTCAGGAAACAGAGGGCACAAAGCTTAGTGATGATAGAAGAGGGTGACTCTCAATGTCAGGAGGTGTTTTGTCTTTAATGGGTTTTTTGGTTTGTTTTTTGTATTAAATAGTGTTCTCAATCAGTTGTCAGATGCACAGTCTTGTCTACATCTCTGTCTAGGCTAACAACAAAGGAGAGTGTAGTGAACGCAGATTCTGAAAAACACAGTTGTTATTTTGGCTGTCAAATGTTGCCTTGCATCAGGGTCAAGATGAGTCAGCTTCAGTACTGTTTGGCCCCTCTGCTGCCGGCCCTGTCGGCCCTTATTACAGCGATGAACCAACACTATGGTGTTCTCTGTTAATGCACTATGTTCGGTCCGCTCAGCTCTCAGCGACATGCCGTTGATGCTGACTGTGCCAGAGGGGATGAAACCTGACTCAGTATTGGGTGTCTCCTTGTTGTCATTCTGCCTGATATAGACATTATTGAGTGTTGTCAGATATGACACTTGAGGAGGAATCAATGTTTGTTTCTCCCATAGAAGGATTTTAAAGTTCTGGGACAGTGTAGGTCAAAATTTCTGTTTCAGATTGCAAATTTTTTTTTAATGTTTTATTTTCATGCATGCTAGAAGAATTACTCTAGCTAGCTCTGTGAAAAATAACATTATAACCAGAATTGCTAGCTAACTGCTGCAGGTTTTTTTTCCCTGTCTGCAGTTTGTTACTGATGACTTTTTAGCCCATGTCCCTCTGTGCCCTTGTCTGTTCTCCTTGTTTGCATCAGTCTCACTTTCCCTCTCTGCTTCGGCTTCAGATCCAGCGATAATTTCTAAGGCCAGAAATAATACAGAATAGTTGCAACAAGGTCTGCATTATTTATCAGCTTCCTTTTTAACCGGGGTTTGGTTTCAGTGTGACTGGAAGAGATAGTATGTCACCCTGCAGTATCCTTGTAGACTGAATAGTTATGATAATCTGATGATATATGCAGCACTCCCAGCTTGTCGTCTCCACATTTCCTCCAACCTTCCATATTGACCACATTTTGAGTAATCCTCTGTGTTGTTTGCTGCTGTATTTTAAGAAAGCAGTGGCATAGACAGTTGCTTAAAACCCTGCTCTTGGAGTTGTTATAGATTTAATAATGTGACTTATCCAAGGACACTTGAGCAGGTTGGAGAGTTGCCAGCACAGTCTGAACTTGTGGTACTGGCTGGAATGACAGTTTTTTTCTTAACCTCCCGACTGCTCCTTAATTTTTAAAAGTTTTCTTCTTTTTTTTTTTTTCTTCAACAGTTGAGTTATCTTGCTGTTATTTGTCTCAATTTATTGGTATTCTCCTAACTTTGCCCTTTGTTTTTATTTCAGGGTCTCTCAGCATGCAACTGGCCTGCCCTGACTCCTGATCAGGGTATTCTGTTTGCGCTAGAGGACATACACTAATACAGAAGCTGCACAGCCGGTAGCATCGGCCCCCTTCACGCTCAACCCCTGCGCTATGAGCAGAGGTAGAGGAGGGCCTTCCAAAGAACATTACTACAGGCATCCACAACCCCGCGTGCAGGAAAGGGATAACTTCTATAGACCTGGCCCAGGTGTATTCTATCCCAGAGCTGGGCCACAGCAGATCCCACATCCAAGTTACTACGACGGTTCTACCCACCCTGAAGCACACATACAGCCCTCATCTCCCCTAATCCCTTCTACCCCCCCTACACCAAGCCACATTAAAGTGGTCCCAAACTCTGTCACCCATAATAGCTTGTACAGCCCGAATCACGGTGCAGGTCCAAGCCCTAATTCCTTTTATGACAAACAAAGAGAATTCCTGACAGGGCGGATCTCTGAGGCTCCACAGTTTAGAGCCACTGTGAGTGGAGGAGGAGGAGGAGGAGGAGGATTTGTACCCAACAGGTCACATAGTACTTTATACCAGCCTCAGTCAGGATACTGTAGACATCCAAACAGCAGCCCTAGTGGTAGAGGGGCTAGCCAAGACCGGAGACCATACCGACCTGGTGCAGGAGCTTCAAGAGGTAACCTAGCACCTCGACATTTGAATCAAAACCAGTTCCAAGGTAAAAACCATAACCAACACTCCAGTAGACAATGGCGCACCCAAACAGATTCACTCTGTGACCAGTTTCAGGGTTTGTTGCTCAAAGACAGGCCCAACAGAGGAGGAGAAAGGTTTGACAAACATTCTTCATCCAGCAGCACAGGAAATTTAAGTTTTTGTAAACCTAACATCACTCTCACAACTCAAATACAGGGCGAGGTACATGAGGCTTTGGCTGCGTTGAAGCCAAGTGAAAGTATTTCTGCTAAAGTGTTAGCCAGAAAACTGCATCTTCCCAAAAAGGTAGTCAACAAGGCTCTGTACTCTTTGGAACACTTACAGAAAGCTTCCAAGCAAGGATTAACCCCTCCTGAGTGGACACTATACAGAGAACCTCTCAGAGTCGAGGAAGACCAAAGCACAAAGTATCACGTACAAAATCAACCTCCATATTTGTTAGCCAGTTCAGAACCCCCACAAAAACCTGAAGAAAAGGTTGAAACAGAAACCGAAGAGGAAGTCCAGGCCAAAGAAGAGGACTCTGACACAGAATCAAGTTCTTCATATTCCTCCTCTTTAGAGTTTTCTGACTCTGAAGATTCCCAGTCATCAGCAAAAGGTCAACACCACAAGAAGCAACATCCCAGCACTTCCAGCTCTCCTGATCAGGACATTAAAGGTGCTGTGATGGCAGAACAGAAGGAACAGATTTTTAAATACCTTCTTCAATCAAGGGAGGCAACAGCTCTTAACATAGCGAAAAATATTGGACTCAAGACTGCTAAGCAGGTCAATTCTACTCTGTACGCCCTAGAAAAGCAAGGTGAAGTCGTTAGGAATGTTGAAGTCAACCCTCCAACATGGGAGCTCTCCACCCACCGCCGAGAGAGAATGGAGAGGAGTCTCAAAGCTGCACAGAGCAACCCGGCTGTCCTGGTTAAAATGGAAGTAGAAGAGGAGGAAGTGAGTGCCATCTTTTCCCCATCACCGCTACCACCATTACCAGGCCTTGAGGTACTTACGGGGGGTTGGATACCAGACCAAATTCTTAGTGAAGCGGTAGGTATAGTTAGAGTTTTTGCTTTATACATTTTGATTTGTTTAATTATAAATGGCTTTGGGTTTTCACTCAGCTGCAGGAGAAGAAGTGAGGCAGAGTAGTTCAGGGGGGAGTGACCAATACACCTGCCTTGATTTTGCCAATCAGCCAGCTGTGACCAGATGGCATAAACCAGCCACCCTTCTTATTTCCCCTAAAATTTTATTTAGTTATTTATTTTGTGCATCTGTGTCACACCAGAGATTCAAGCAGAGGAGGCAAAGCAACAGGCGTTTAATCAGATTTGAAATCTTTGCCTCAGAGCCTCTTTCCAAAACAAGATTGGTTCAGTTTGATGTTGGACTCAACTTGTGTTTTTATTCTACCTGAATCCCTGCTGTATTTTATGATCTCAGATTTAGGGCCAAGTTTAATTAAATTCACAGCATGGCGCACTGTGACAAGCCATACTCTTTTCTAATCACACACAAAGAAACGGTGAAGAGCACAAAGTTTGATCATCTAACTGGAACAAATTGTGAAGAAAAAGGACAAGTTGTGTAAAGAGTCCGCCTTCTAGCGTTGCTTGTCTTTTCCAGCTACGCCTCTTTTATACACTGAAGGTAAAAACACTTGATCCAAACCTGTGCATCCTCCATTAGAGCTCTTCTGGCAAGCCTCTTCTTTCCTCTGTCCTCCAGTTGGGTTTTGGGAATTGTGACACCCTTCAGCATAGTGTACTGAGATTGATTTCCAGGTCACCGTCGAGAGGACAGAGAAGACGAGAAGGAACAAATTAGTGAAATAAGAAAAGCCTTAGGACTCCACAGCTGGGTTGTGGGCTGAGCCAGACTTTTTCTCCGAGTTATTGTTTGGAGTCCAGTGTGATTCACCCTGCCAGGCAGGCTCCACCTGAGTGCACAGGGTTTTGATTTATTCTGCATTTGTCCGTGCAAAGTGACAATAAAAGTGTGTTTGCAGCTCAGCATGGTCCCTGGCTTTGCCTGCACTAAGGTGAATCCATCTGTAGTGTAGGTCTGCTACATATAGAACAATACAAAGATTCCTTGAAATGTGGCGGCTAAATGAAAATCAAACCATAACTTAAAAATAATAAATTTGAAACTCTTTCAGCTAAATAGGTCAAGCTCAATGGATAACAAATTCTAGGTATTAAAGATATTTCCCCAGTAAAACACAGCATGCATTCTGAAAAGATTAAAATAGTAGCTTGACATTTTGAGACATAAGCTTATTCGCTCATTTCCCCGTTTCCAGCCTTTATACTAAGCCAAATCAACCATCTGTGGATTTATCCAACAAACATAAAAGCAGTGTCAATCTTTCTTTCTAATTCTCTTCCAAATGTTGAACTATTGCTCTGAGAGACACTTTGCTGAAAATGTGAACTTTTTATTAATCGCATTTAGATAAGACTTGAAGATCTACCCTGCCTATATTAACCCTTTTACCTCAATTTTCCCTTTCCATCTCGTTCCTCCTTTTAGCCCCTTTCCTCTGCCTCATGTAAAAGCGAAAACGCCAATGAAGGACAGTGGTCCACTGATGACATCCCTGAATTCCTCAATGCTATTCGCAGAGAGACGGATGCTGAAAAAAAGGCATCCGAGAAAACCAATGCCATGGGGACTGTAGCTGTCTCAGTGGCTGCCCCGCCTCCCCAGAATCTGTGGGCTAAGTTACAGGAGGTAAGGTTGAAGAACCCTGTGAGCGGTCTCATGGAGTATGCCCAGTATCTGGGCCAGAACTGCGAGTTCCTGCTGCTGGACCAGTCAGGACCCTCCCACGATCCTAGGTTAGTGAAATGAGCCACATACACCAGGCTTTGTAAATGCTATTATGGCACTTACTGGTTTGTTACGGCTAATCACTGACTCAGGTTTTAGTGCCACAATAATTACTTTACCAAGTTTAACTCATAAAATATCGCAATTAATAGTGACAGTCCTGCTGTGTTACGAGGATTTTCACGAGCTCATTAATTCAGTTAGGTTCAGTTTTGTTTATATGGCTCGAAATCACAACAACAGTCACAACAAGGTGCTTTATATTGTAAGTTAGTGTCTCTTCAGTAATACAGAGAAAACCCCAACAATAAAATGTGCCTTTTGAGCGAGCACTTGGCGACAGTGGGAAGGATAAACTCCCTTTTAACAGGAGGAAACCTCAAGAGCATAACCACGCTTAGGGAGGGGGAGTCATCAGCTGCAACCCCTTGGGGGTGATGGGAGGAAGACAGAACAAAAGACATGCTGTGGAAGAGAGCCCGAAATTAGTAATAACTAGTGATTAAATGCAGGGAGGTTTATAAACATGTAGTGAGTAAAAAAAGAAGAATGAACAAAAAAAAAACACTCAGTGCATCATGGGAAACCCCAAGAAGCCTAGGCCTATTGCAGTCCCACTAAGGAAGGATTCAGGGTCACCTGATCCAGTCCAAACTATATGCTTTATCAAAAAGGAAATGAAATGAGAAATATGCTCTCTTTCTTCCGTTTTCTTTTGTACGGAAATTGTTCTACACCGATAAGACTTAACCGATACAGAGGGTAAATCCTATCATTTTTTCATTATGTGATAGTTTTGTTTTTACACCTACACAGATCTGTGTGTTCAGAGTCTATAAGAAATAGATCTGCCGAAGTGAAATCGAACTAAAAATGTAAATTACTTTGCTTGTTAGTCAACGTAGGAATCTTGGTAAATTTTTCTTGAATTAATCATATTTGCAGATACTTGTGTCACATCTGTATTTGCTTTTTTGCGTCTGTTAGATTTCGTATGCAGGTGATGCTCAACGGGAGGCTGTTTCCTGTCGCGGAAGCTTCTAGTAAGAAAGTTGCAAAAAAGGATGCTGCTGCAGCCACACTGCGAATCCTTGTCAAAGAGATGCAAGGGGGGACGTGCACCGCCGATGAGGAAAATACTGGCAATGTGGACCAGGTGATGGAGCTACCGCCAGACACCAGCGTAAGTTCTTTTGTAATCTGTGAAAATACGACCCCTTATGCATTTTAAGAAATGAAATCACATTTAGTCACAGCACGCTTTAACTAATTGCCTGTGACTGGTCAGACTTTCGTCAATTGAGAGTGTTGAATTTATTCACCAGGGCATGAACTGTAAACAGAAGTCTAATTACCTGTGCTGGCTAAAACTGTGTCCATAGCCGTTATCTAATGTTGGAGACCAATTAAAAACTGTGTCTGAGAAGTGCCGTAAATTATAGTTGGCATTTTTGTTTACTCTCTCCACAAGGGGCCTGCTGAAAGCACAGGGGGGATTTTGGGGTCTGGCGGTGTGGAAGGGACGGCAGAGGGACCTCGCCAACCCCTGTCCCGCTCTCTGCCTGGTGGCAAGAATCCGGTGTCTGTCCTTATGGAGTACAGCCAGCGCAGTGGGAAGCCCATCGAGTTCATCAACACTGGACAGGCGGGTCCACCGCATGATCCAAGGTACTGACTCATTCACTTCCCTTTGAATCTGTTTGGATGTTCTTCTCCACACTGCATGCTCATAGGTTGAGTTTCTCTCTGTGGTCATACTTTTCTGCCTCAGAGCAGCAGCTGTTCAATATCTCTCAGTACTGTAGTCATCTGACAAAGGCACAAAAACGTCTTTGTTCAGTTGATGGCCGAGTCAGACAAACAGTATAAACTTGTGTTTTCTTGCCATCACTTTCCAGAAAACACGATCACTACTCTTGATCATGATCTTAGTACAGGCTCCAGTTTCATTGTGATCATGGTGCATCTGTTCAGGCTTTGTAAATGTGGAGTTATGAATCTGATCTCAGTTATAATCCTTTCGTTTCCCTTTCTCTGTTCTGGGCTCAGGTTCATGTACAGGGTGAAGGTGGGAGAGAGCTTGTTTGCAGAGGCCTCAGCTCCAAACAAGAAGGCAGCTCGCCAGCTGGCAGCAGAGGAGGCTGTCAAAGAATTAATGGCTGATGGGAAACTGCAGCTCAACAAGGTGTTTAATGAGTAACCAAGAATAGATGGGGATTGCATATTCCTAAAATTAAAGGGATAATTGATTTCTTGGGCATAAAGAAATTATTTTTGTCACATCTGTCACAAAGCTCTTTTCTTTACTGTTCACATCTTTCTTTTGCATCACCGCCTCACCCATCTGTCTTCTCCAGCCTCAGTTGCCCCTGGGTCCTTCCAGTGGCAGTGACGAGAGTTTTTCTGGGGCAACATGCCCCAGTTTACCTCCACTTACTGCAGATGAGTTGCGAGCAGCCCACGAGGCAGGGGTCGGGGACCTCATCAACCACCTGAACAACAATGCAGTGTCGGGTCTTCTGGAGTATGCCAGAGCCCGTGGCTTTGCTGCCGAGATCCGCCTTGTGGGCCAGTCTGGACCGCCACATGACCCTAAGTATGTTAGACCATGATGCAACCAAACCCACAGACCAGGAGTTCTACTACTGTCTGGGCTGCCACATACTTGTAAAAGGAATATTTTATGTAGATTTTCGAATAATTTAAACATTTCTTTTTTTGCTTCGCTTTCCAGGATCTTTGGTGTGTTGCAATAGCAACTCATGCTATGAGGGAATTATTAGAATAGATATTTGTGTTTATTTCTTTGTTAAAAGAGCTGGGGTTTCCATGCAATCACGGGAGGGGGGGGGACCAAGAAAAATCCTCTGCTTATCTTACTTTTTGCCCATCTTCTCAGGTTCACCTACCAGGCCAAGCTCGGCGGACGCTGGTTCCCTCCCGTCTGTGCGTCCAACAAGAAGCAGGGAAAGCAGGAAGCAGCTGATGCTGCACTGCGCGTTCTGATTGGAGAAGCTGAGAGAGCAGCCCGCACTGGGGAGCTTACACCAGCTGAGGTACTGACTATTCAATGAATTCACGCATTTCATCTTAAAAGTTAAAAGTGCAGCAGCTTTAAAAGAGCTTTCCGTGGCTCAGCGTGGGATTACAGCTGAACATAATGGAATGAAAGAGTAGAGCATAGCAACAGGTTCTGCTTAGCTTGATTACTTGTGCTGAAAGATTAAGCTCAAAGTAATCTACAGTAAATGCTTGAAGGATAATCAACTAACCACTTCACTTGCTCTCCTGAGAAAATAATATCAGAAAATGTCTTCATGTACATTTAAAATGTATAACCTCGTTCAAGACAAAAGCAGTCTAAGGTAAAGTGCTTCACAATAAAGAACACAACACAAATGTGTAAGGAAGTGACACGTCTGTATAGACAGCATACTAAAACATGCAGTTTGTTATATTCTCCTGTTTTAGTTTCACATTTTTGTCCAATTCATATTCAGAGAATCCTGAATGTTGAATAATAATGTCTTAAATAATGCTTCCTGTCTTTCTTTCATTTGCATGTTTTTGTACTCCCCTCTGCTAGTTACCAGTGAGCGGCAGCACACTGCATGATCAGATAGCAATGTTGAGTCACCAGCGCTTCAACGCTCTGACCACACGGATCCAGCACTGCCTTCTGGGACGCAAGATTCTGGCCACGATCATCATGAGGAGGGGGGAGGGCCTGGGGACTGTTGTCAGCCTTGGAACTGGTACATCCATTACCTTTAGCGTATAACATATGAAATGACCAAAGTAGTAAAAAATTTTAATTGTGGAGCACTGTGGGGGTGGATGGGGGGGATTGCCCCTGCATTTTTCCACGATGTTTAGTTTTGTGGATTTCTGCGCTTAGAGGTATGTACTGTCACAAAGCTGAAGCAACTAGGTCACCGCTGAACCGAGAGGCGCCACATTGTCGTGTTTTTTTGACATTGAATTTGTCTTTTTTTCCTCTCCCTCTCTCTCATTCTTGTTGTCAGGAAATCGCTGTGTTAAAGGGGAGGAGCTGAGCCTTAAAGGAGAGACTGTTAATGACTGCCATGCAGAAATCATCTCCAGAAGAGGATTTATTCGGTAGAAATTGATATCTTGCTTCTTTATCAGTGTTTCTCCTACACTTCTAAAAATACCCCCCTCTCCCTGAAACGGCGTCTGTGGGACATTATAAGTCTAGCTCACCTTCTCCTTTCCTCTCAGGTTTCTGTACAGTGAGCTGCTCAAGCACTATGAAGGTGCAGACGATAGTATATTTGAACCGGCGGAGAATAACAAACTACGGATCAAATCTGACATCACCTTTCACCTCTACATTAGGTGGGAGTATGAGATGTTTTCTTTCTCTTTCTTCACTCCCCCCAAGCCTTCACTTTCACACATCAGTGTTTCCTGTTTAGCTCTGTGAGGTCTCATCTCCTAAACTGCAGGTTGCTTGGCTGTGCATCATAGCAATACCTTATCTCTCTCCTTTTTCTCTCATCCTTAGTACGGCACCGTGTGGGGACGGTGCTCTGTTTGATAAGTCATGCAGTGAGGCGGGGGATGAAGCTCAAGGCCACCAGCCTCTATTTGAGAATGCTAAGCAGGGCAAGCTTCGCACTAAAGTGGAGAATGGTGAGGCACGATACTGAAGGAGAAATTGGCTTTTATGTACATGATCTGTCATGAAATGTAGATGAAAGCAAATGATACCACATCCCGGTTTGTAAGCAAGAGTGTGCTGTTGGTCTTTGCCAGGTGAGGGCACCATCCCTGTGGAGTCAAGTGCCATTGTACCCACCTGGGATGGCATCCAGCACGGTGAAAGGCTGAGGACAATGAGCTGCAGTGATAAGATCCTGCGCTGGAATGTGATAGGCCTACAGGGGGCACTGCTTACCCATTTCCTGGATCCCATCTACCTGAAGTCCATCACACTTGGTAAAATATAAAGATTTCTTTGTGCAGATAAGAGTCAGTGAAAAATGGTGGACTCCCATTGCATTGGTTCTGGACTTGGATACCAGTTTTACAGCATGTCTTTGCGTCTCTTATCCAACAGGCTATTTGTACAGCCACGGTCACCTGACACGCGCCGTTTGCTGTCGGTTGGCCAGAGACGGCGAGGCTTTCACGCAAAGTCTCCCCGCTTCCTTCAAGCTGAACCACCCTGAGGTAACCGCACAGGTTTTTGGCAAGGTCACACTTGGAACATTAATCATGAACATTAAGTTTATTCTCACTAAATCCATCAAGCTGCCAACAATCCTATTTGTGCCTGCACAGCTTTCTTTTTTTTTTATTGCTCATATTATTTTAAATTTGGCTCATCCATCAATTAACAAAAAGCCAGCAGGTTGCTGTTGTAACACCAAGAGAAAAGGAAGAAATATTGCAGCTGCCACACTTTCAGTTTTTTCTTTTTTTGAGCCTTTTTTTTTCTTAACATTTTCTTGGTTTGTCATTTAGTTTGACACTAATCAACACAGTGTGACGCCTCTGACACATCAGTGATGCACGTGTTACTCATCTAATTAAAGAACTGCTAATTTACAAAATGTGCTCTCTCTCCCCATCCCTTCTCCCACACCACCTGGTTGGACTTGTAGGTCGGCAGGGTGAGTGTGTATGACTCCACACGTCACACAGGCAAGACCAAGGAGTCCAGTGTGAACTGGAGCTTTCCAGACCAGCACAGTGTTGAAGTGCTTGACGGGACCAAAGGAAAAGTAGATGGGTATGTAGCATGTAGGGACTGACACGTATTATCTTTACTGAATTTTTGTTTTCTTTTTTATTATTAATAGTAAGAATTGTGAGTTGAGTCTAAATCTACAATTGACATTACATTCAACAGCTTCAAGACTTATTGTATTATCCTTTTTGATCTTTATTTTCTTTAGTATAGATTATGTTTGTACATATAGCTGTTGGAGGCAAAATGCAAGTAGTTGCAACAACCAACTCATTGCCTAGTGGTTTAGGATGTTGCATACTCAACCTCTGGGTGATCAGTTTACTCACAAGGTGTTTGTACAGGTTGTATGATGGGAGGAAGCATGTCACAGTCTTGGACTAACTGCAGTCAGTCTCAGACAAACTAGTGAAAGCATGCAAATTATTGCTGTCTAACTGATCCAACACACTGCATCAATTGGAGTCAGACTGCGTTGAGTCAACTTCTCTGCAAAGCATCACTTTGCAACTGTTCAGGTTACATTCCAGTGTAAAAGCAATCAGAGCACCTGTGTCATTTTACAGTTGAATGGTCGTCCTACAGCAACTACGTCACTATTTGTGGAAGAATTTCTGGATTTCTGTTCCATGTGTAAGATTTGCACTCTGCGTATAAGTAGATAATGTCAATTATCAGTACATAGAAACAACAGATTTGCAGTTTTTGCTGATTTATTACAGTTAATCATCATGGTATTACAAACAGAGTTCATGCAGTTGCCAACTTGACCACATTCAGTCACAGACTGATACCAGACTGACTCAATCTTCCTTAACCACAGTCACTTGAAGACAGCAGATGATGGCGAGGAGTCGCAGACCTGGTCCCTGTCATTAAAGAAACCGTTTTAAATGGCCTGTATTTGTATATGCAAGAGGAGTCCAACATTGTTGCACATGGTTGCAGTAATGTTGGTCATGCTGAGGTGTACAGCCACTGCTTTTCCTAGTGTGACTTTTGCATAACAAGGAAAAAGAAGTCAGACATTCTGATTTTAAATTGGATCACTTAATAGCTCCCAAAATGCTTTGTTGCTATCTTGAGCTGTTGTTCAGTGTGGGCCACATAAAGCTTTGAAAAGAAGTGTCTTGATGCATGCTCAATAATTCAGATAAAGGAATCCAACCAAGTTAATTCGGTTCATGTGGACCTACATTTTCAGTAGCAGAAATGTTTTATCGCTCATCCAGGTAACCACTACAGTCTCAGGAAATGTCTGGTGAGACTTCTTCAGCCTCACTGGACATTTGTGACATCGCTCATCCAAGTGACTTCCTGTCACTTGGATGAGCGATGAAACGTTTCTCCCACTGAAAACGTTGCATCCAGATGAACTGAATTAACTTTAGGGGATTTGAATGGATGCTGACACCCACTCTGGGGGAAACACTGAAGCAGGTTGTGATAATTCAGTTTCAGTTTGTGGAGTTTTTTCCCCTTATTTATCTTTATAACGTCTTCCCACACCCTCCTATACCACATTAGTAATAAAAACTCTTTACAAAACACCATAAACTGAAAGCTGTTTGCAGATTTTTTGCTTCATTGAATTTTAATTAAGCGAGTCAAAACAGAGCAGCAGGGAGCGAAGTAAGCTAAATAAGAAACACTGCATGATCTGAGGAAACACTTTGTCATGCCAGCCTGCCAGACAAACCATAATGCTTTTCCTGTCACACTTGTTTTGCATTTTTTTAAAACACTTTGCTAATGTCTTTTTTGTCCAGGACCAAACTGGCCGTGTCCCGCGTGTCCAAGTCCAATCTATTCCATCTTTTCCGCTCCCTGTGCCAGCGAAGCGGTCGCACTGACCTCCTCTCCCTGCCCTCCTACGCTCAGGCAAAGATGTCTGCTGTGTCCTTCCAGCAAGCCAAGCAACAGTTTTTCCAAGCTCTCAGCGCCCACGGCTACGGAGCCTGGATCGGAAAACCCCTGGAAGAAAAGAGCTTCGAGGCTGGGGAGGGAAACGGGAACAATGGGGCACCTGTGGGAAACAGCAACAATGTAGGAGCAGTGGAGGCGTAGAACTGTTGTGTCGAGTGCTTCATAAAATAATACCACTGGGTGCAGGGAGAAAAGCTCAAAGTGCAAACGGGTTAAAGACAAAAGGATAATCAAACAATGTGACGACGCTAGTGCCCCAAACTATGGAAAGACTAAAGAGAGAGTGAAAGAAAGGGACACAAGAAGTGAGTGGAATAGGTCAAGGAGGGCAAACCCTAAAGGATGAGTGAGTCCACAGCTGACAAGACAGAGCTCCGCAGGGTGTACAGAATATTGTAGACACTACATGCAAAAGAATTAGTCTGAAGTCAGTAAACCAACATGGCAGGCACTGCTCGGAAGCTCAGACAGCTTCAGTTTTTCTTTGTCACCGTTTGGCATTTGTGGTTCTTGCTTTCCTATTGTACTACTTGATGTTCCCGTTGCAAATGTCTGCACCCAAATCACTTGTTTTCTCTGCAGAGGAGAGAAACTGCTTATTGGAATTCAGCCTGGTGTGACCAGTGCCATGTAGCAGTGTTTGTAATTGTGATTAATTTACTTTGCAGTGGGAATCTTCTATAATGAAGTGTCCCCCCCCCCCCGGTTCATTATGCTTTTATTGTGTTTAATGTGTTTTTTAGGACGAAGAGAAATAATGGGACACCCTCAGCGGGAACTTTTGGGTTGGATTTTTGAAACTGCATTGATTTAATTTTGATGTCAAAAGGAAAATTACAAGAATGTACATAAGCAAATCATTAATGTTCATTGTTCAACATTTCAGTCTTTAATTCCTGTACATGCTTTAAAGTCTTCAGTCAGACTTATTTTTAGTTAAACATGCTGATCGTACGTCTGCTGGCTGTTGTTGCAGTTTTTTGTCTTTTTTCCTTGCGTTTTGAGTATTTCTCTTCCTCCTGAGCTCCTGACCCTCTTCTGTCAAAGTGTTCATCAGTAGCTGGGTGTGTTTTTAAATCCTGGGAAGCCTCACGTGTCCTGCCTGTGGGGAAAGCCACCTTATATTTTTGAAAATATAAATCTAAATACACAAACTTTTGAAGCTCTGGTAAACTGGGTAGTTTTAGTTTTGAAAACTGGGGCTTAAGTTTTGTCTTTGATTTGAGTGTATGATGCTATATGTATATGTGTGTATATATACATACATATACATACGTGTGTGTGTGTGTGTGTGTGTATACATATGTATGTATACATATGTATGTATACACACACACACACACACACACACACACACACACACACACACACATACATACATACATACATACATACATACATACATACATACATACATACATACATACATACATACATACATACATACATGTATACATGTATGTATACATGTATGTATGTATGTATACATGTATATGTGTATGAACACAAAGATGTACGGTGGGTTCCAAAAGTTTAAGCCTGGTTACAGAAGCTTTTATTTTAATGTGTGGCTGTTTTGTTTTGGGTTTTTATGTTTGTTTGTTTTTTGAAAATTTGAAATACACTTTTAGAAAGATGAGCAGTTTTAAGATTTGAACGAGCTGCTGTTTCCATTAAACAGACCTCGGGTTTTGGGAAGAATTTGGACGCGTCGCCTCATGTCAGAGATGTAATGTGACGCAGGATATCTCTCTCAGATGTTTGTGCTTAGTGTCTGATAACTACGGAGGTAAAGCTATGCAAGTCAGCTCTCTGATCCTTCAAACGGTTTGGGGTAGCTTTGATGCATGTATAGAGCCATTGTTTTACTGGAAAATAAATCTCTTTTTTTGTCATTGGTTTTGAAGTTGCCTCTGTAAAAACAAGAGCAGCACCTCCAGTGAATTCTTGTCTTCAGCAGCGAGTTATGCAGCTGTGTATACTTTTTTTTTTTTAAACTCTTGGTAAATTCTGATCTATATTCGCTGCACTGAGCTCTACATGTATGTGAATCACTTAGCTCAAAAACTCAGACTTGTGGGCCCTCACTATGATAAAATGGGCTTTTTGGTTTAACGGTGTATAGCCGGTGTGTCTGTGTGTGTATGTATATGTGCAGGATTAATGTATATAAATCATTCTCAGTTGCTTTTCTATATTTTTCCTGATATTTTAATTAACTGACAGTGAAATTTATTCTTTTTTTTTTTTAACAATGACTTTAACAAAAGTTAAAAATAATAAAAAAGTAGCAGTCTGTCATATTTTCATATTTTTCATCTTATTTCTTTGTGGGAGGCCTTGAAAGGCCTGGGGTTTGAAGTGTCTGAATGATACAAGGGCATTTAAAATTTGCAGCTCAGAGCTGCTGTTGAAGTGTTTTATGAGTGCTAAAAAAATTACTTGCAATGCCCTTATTGCTCACTCTTCATCTGTGACTAAGCTGTGGATTACACCTATGCAGAAACAATGAGTGGAGAAGAGAATTTCGAGTGTGAGGACGATGGTAATTTCTACAGCAGGGACTCCTTCCCTCAGGGTGGTGTTTTGATCCAATCTGCCTTCTGATAGCTGCAAAGCCTATTGCAGTGCTCCAAAGGATCAGCAGATGGAAACGTGTGCACACCTTAAGCCTGCGGGTCTGTTTTTGAATGCATGCATCAGGGAAAGCCTACATGAAACCAGCCATGGGTGACTCACAGCATCTCACTGGGAGAAAACAGTGAGTGGCAGCGATATCACGAGCCAATCAGTGCAGTATTTTTATTACATTTTATTAGATGTGGGTGCACACAAGTTGAATCACGAACACCCTAAGAAAAATGCTTTTTAAAAGTCATTTAAAGGCATGCCCCCGCTGATTTATGTGTACACACAATCATACTTAACTACAGTTTGGAGCTAAGAAATAAGAGAGATTTCTCTGGTGTTGTATTCAAAACCTGCACATAAGCATGTTTTTGCTGTTCTCGGTGGTCGGTGTGCTATAGAAAAGGCCTGTTTCACTTGGGATCTCGACCCATCGAGTTGGATTCCTACTGTCTCTCAAAGCAAGTGTTTGGATGGTGGGAGGGCAGGACTAATGATAGGGGGAGAGGAGTAAAGCACGGGTGGAGGAAAGGATAGACGAGTGGAATGAGGCTGCATGAAGTGAAATATTAGTCAGGACCGAGGGGCTTAAACAAGCCAATCGATGCTCTCCAATAGAAATAAATGAGAGAGGGTAGGGAGAGAATACATGGGGGCTGAGAGGGGAGAGGAGTGGCTTAAAAGCCAAGCTAAAAAAGCACAAGATCGTGGTCATCCGAAGCGTGACCGGGTGGAGTGTCAGATCATTGAGGCACCAGGGAGGAAGAGAGAGACTGAAAAGTATCACGGTGCTGTGAGGGTAATGGATGGTGTTTTGAGTTAATGGCAGTTGTACTGCAATGCTTCTTCTGATGCCTGACATGGTTAATGTGCCTAAAACTTGCAGTGTTAGTGCTGCAGTGGTGTAGTCAGTGCAGGAGCATGTATGCATGTAGAGCATTGTTTGCAGTGCTATTGATCACTTTGAAGTGGTTCTCAGAGAACTTATACTTAAAGACTAGTACTGCATTAAAACATAATGACAAGCTGAACCACTGGAAATGTATTTTGCCACAGGCTGAACCATGAGTAATGCCACAAAGTGTCATTATTAGAATGGTCTGGTAGCTTTTGTATTGACTAAATCTATGAAACATATCTAATGCTTTATTGATAATGCAGATGTAGTAGTTGAGGTTGAATGCTTAAAAACCTGTACATGGTATTTTAGTTGTGACCTAGGATTGGGAGAGGTAAATAGATTTTGTTCTGCTACTGCAACCAGTAAAGCAGAAATACAATAAAAGCCCATTTATGAAATGAAAAATGAGGGGCATGCCCCCGATTTGGAAATTATTAGTATGTACATAAAAAAAATCTGTCCTCAAGACATATCAGGAGGACAACAACCAATGGGAAGACCTGAGGAGTAGGGGGTGGTGAGTCTATTCCTGTAATATAATAAAATAAAAACTGTGGATTGTAAGAAGCAATGCAAAAATTGAAGACTGTATAGCCTTTCTATGGCTCTGGGAAATCTTAGCCTGGTTTTGTGGTCTAAAGTTCTGGATCAAGTAGTTTTTTCCCTTTTTGTTACTTCAGATCGGCCAACTATGAACCTTTTTTCCAGTTCATTTGTGAGCGCTACAGTATATTGCTAATTAGAGACATATTTTATAGCCTAATTTATCAGGTTATCCAGCCATAAAAGGGTGAAAAGCAGAAAGATGAACTTGCTAATAGGGAAGAAGCTTAAGAAAACCGTTTAAGAGCCTGAATAGTTAAAACTGTATCTAACTATCTATGTACTTCTATCTACTATTTAAGCCATAACGAATACATAGAACCAGTTATTTGTATTTTACTTATTTCATATTAACATTACACACTGGCCTTTGAGGTGTTGATTCTTTAGCAGTTTGCTCATTTGACTCTATGTTACCAGTGATTTTTTTTTTTTTTTTAGATCGAGTGACATTGTAATTTGGACTCTGCCGTACCTTAAATCAAGGAAAATGGATTTTATTGTGCAATGGTACTGTTGTGACCAAAATAAATCCGCGTCGCTCAGCTGAGAGACAGTAGACAGCTGACTCAGGAATATTGCGGTCACCTCAGAGACATACGATCACCAGCGCTGCATGGATTTTACTGTCATCGTGACGCTTTAAAGCTGGGCTTCGCCTCTGAACTCCCTGTAATACTTTAAAATGTTAGAATGAGGTCATCTGCACACACTTGCAGGCATACTTAGTGAGCTGTCTCTTCAATCCAGGGTGGCACGTAGCACACAGCATACCACGGCATTCCTTTTCTCGGAGGCCTGGAGGGAGCCCTTGACCTCCTGCTGCCTATACATAAAAGATATCTAAATTTGACACCACCTCTCTGATCTGTGAAGAAAGAGAAAAGGCCACATATCTCTCACACCCCCTACATCACAAAAACCATGACCATCGTTACTATCAGTGGGGGAAAGGGCAGCGAGGAGGGAAATAAGAGACAAGCACATGTTGCTTTCTTTTTTCTTTTTTTTTTGCAGTTGATCTGTAGATTCAGAATAGTGGTGAGGTTGATAGAAGCCTGAAAGTATTTTAGTTAATAACCTGATCATCTTCTGTTTGCCTTTGTTGACGTCTTAAGAAAGGCCTATGTAGTAACATGGGCTGGTCTTATATAGCGCCTTTCTACTCGAGCGCTTGGAGTGCTTTAATGCAACATGTCTCATTCATTCATTCACAGTCACACGTTCATACAAGCACTTTTTTCTGTATTTAAGTGCTTTCTGGCTAACATTTACAACTCAGGATTTGCCATCTTGTCCAAGGATACTTTGGCATGCAGACCAGAGCAGCTAGGGATCAAACCATTAAGCTTCTGATTAGTAGATGACATGCTCTACCTCCTGAGCCACAGCCTCTCCCAATGAGCTGTGAGGAAACAGACACCTGGACGTGTCAGGAAAAGTAAAAGTGATCATTCAGAACCTGCTCTGCTACTTAATCTTGAGGGAATGAGTAGCCATTAAAGTAGGCATAAAGAAACTTCCTATGGAGGGGGAAGAAACTTAGAATGAGGTAATTCCTCCTTTTCCTCCTGTTTCTCTTCTCATGATACTAAGTGTTTCTGTCTATTTTCTATGCATTAATCTCCCCAAAAGACCATTTCTGCATGAGAAAGCCTGGTCTCACAAAATTTCCATAACAAGCATGACTCCAGATACAGCTCCCATATTTTCATGGACTCAACTAGGCTCCTTAATGGCTGCTTCAGCTGGTTGGAGAAAAAAAAAACACAGATTAGGGGACAGGAATGTCATTTTCTTCAGGCTTGCGGGTTTAAGGCACAAACCATGAAGCGCAACATCCCAACCAGGTACATTCACTTATTATCACTCACCATTTTCGACACCAAGTAAGAATAAAAAATCCCTAAAGATATCAGCAACAATTCTTTAGTCAGTACAGCTTGACAATGACGTCAATGAGACAGTAAAGTCATTTATTTTTGGAAAAAACACTGAATATGGGGACAATAATTATGCTGTGAAATGAATTCTATCCATCAACCCAGATGAAGAACGTCTAGCTCGAGTCTTTGCCACAAAATAACTTTGTTGGGGTCTGTTAGAAGCAGCTGTAGGCAACAAGAGCTGGAGAAGCAAGAAACAGCACATCAAAACACTCCTTTACACATCCAAGACATCTTGAAAGCGTATTGAATTTCATTCAGCAGAGAGGATACCAAGCCAAAAATTGTTTTAGAGGAGCTGAGCAGCATGGACTATAAAATCTGGAAGAGAGACGTTCAATAAAGGAGTTACCGCCTCCAGCCACGAGCTGGGTTGACAGTGCACCCTGGAATATGAGCTTACCAGCTTCTCCGACCCTGTGATAGATTTCTAAATCGAAAGCCAAAACTAATTACTAATTACCTTACTTGTGGTATCCCTGACTTCGAACCTTAAAGCCATGCATGACTATGAAAGGGGGGAAATGGTCCTTGAACTTGAAAGTGTCAGGAAAAGTGTGAATAAGTGAAAATCCGGCAGTGACACTAGTCTGCTGACTGCTGGGTTTTTTTCCTTCTTTTTTTTAGTCAGCAGACAGCTGACACAAACACTCATCCAGTGCATCAGCATCACCACAGCACACACTTTGGTTTCATGCTGACACTGTGAAACTGTAGTTACCCCCTGAACTCTTCAAACATCGACTGTTACTAACAGGACAGCTGCACACACTTGTGAGCGGCGCACTTAACCAACCGGCTCTTCAGTCAGGGGGTGATGATGCCCTTTTCTATATACATTTTAGAAAAGATGGAGTGGTGACTAATATTTTGCTTGGCGTATGATACAGTTTCTGACAGACGCAGATTCTGATAAAGCTGCGCAAATATGCTGTGTTTACATATGTTTGTGTGTCTGAATGTGTGTCAGTCCTTTCATTAAAAGGGCACAGTTGTTTGGAGGCAAGATGTTCAGCTCTGATTGCCCGCCTCTTGAACAGGAGAGCGCGGACGCATTACCCGCGGCTTTCAAGCTCCACCATTCACTCCCCCTCTCTTTACGCCTCTCCCTCCCTGTATCTTTTACCCCCTGCAGTCTCCCATTCTCTGGATTTGATTAGTCTGTCTCAGGCAGCAGGTTCAGGGAGCTGTTTGCTCTGCAGAAATCCATCTGCATACATCCATCGTTTCTAGGCTGCGGGTTAGACTACACAGCTTCTAGGGCTCTATAGTGCAATCTGAGCCATTAGGATACAGTGGAGTCGGTGTAGGGCAACGATTAGAGCATGTCTGATAGAGTGAGGCCAGCCCAGTGGTCTATTAAGAAGAGTCATGCAGCTATGCAATGCACTTACTCATCACTTCCCTGACATCTATCATAAATGCAGTCAACAACAGGTTCATTATTTGGACAGAGAGAAAAATCGGCTTCTCCATTTCCTGTCATTCAGTGGCTTTGTAGTTTGGCCAGAGTGGGTTTATCTTTCAGAAAAGGAAATGTTTGCAGAACATTTCCTTTGTTCCATTTTTTTCTTAGCTTTACTTGTGTATTTTGCAACCCCAAGTCCAAAAAGCTGTCACACTGCGTGTAAAAAAAAAAAAAAACACACAAAAAACCCAGAAGGCAACGATTTTCAAATCTCATAAACCCATATTTTATTAACAAAAGAAGATAGGAAATGTGTCAAGTGTTTAATCTGAGATTTTACTATATCTTAGCTCATTTTGAATGTGACGGCAGCAATACATCTCAAAAAATTTGCGACAGGGCCATGTTTACCACTATGTAGCATCCCCTCTTCTCCAAACAACATCAGTAAACATCTGGGAACTGAGGACACCAGGTGCTGGATTTTTTGGAAGAGGAATTTAGGATTCTCAGCAATTTTTGTTGTGTGTTTTTTTTGTTTTTTTGTTTCATGACATGCCAAACGTTTTAAATTGGTGTATGCAGTGTGCAGTTTATTACTGATTTGCTGGGATGAGCGCTATGATCCAAGCTCCCAGTTCCATAGGCACTAATGCACCCCCATACCAGCAATATGCAGCCTTTTGAACTGAGTGCTGCTGGATGGTCCCTCTTCTCTTTAGTTCAGAGGACACCGCATTCATATTTTCTAAAAGGAATTTAAAATTTTAATTTTCTGACCACACGACAGCTTTCCACTTTGCCTCCGTCCATTTTAAATGAGCTTGGGACCAGACGAGTGTTTGTGGTTCACGTTCACGCGGCTTCTTGTTTCGTTGACAGAGCTTTGATGTGCATTTGTGGCTGGTACAGCGAACTGTGTTCTCACTCAGTGGTTTCTAGTCATCAAAATTAAAAATGATATAATGTTTTTTCATTAACGATTAAAGTATCTCGGTTCAAACATTTGATATGTTTTCTTTGGGTTTGTGAGATTTTCACATCATTGCATTCTGTTTCTATTTACATGTTACACAATTTATACCTCCTCCTTCATTCCCTCCTTCCTTTCCTACTTGCACTCCACAACATTTCTTTAAAATGTTTTAGCAGGTCTGCTCTGTTTTTGTGTGACAGCGGAAAAACTCATTACACACAAATATCTGTAAATATTTAAAAATATGATGAGTTGTAATTCATTAAACTGCCCATTGGTGTATGAACTCCTTGAATTGCTTTCTTCCCCTAGCTATGCCATTAAAATGATGGCTATACATCGATGCAAGCACAAGACTCATTCAGTCATAAAAAATGCATATTATAGAGGCATTTGGTATAATGATTTTTTATGCAGTAAATACACTTTTCTGTTTATATATATTTAATATCTTTATATGGTTTCTCAAGCAAAACCTTTTACAGCAGAACTTTTACTTGTGATTGAAGTTTTCAGTGTGCTACTTTTGATTAAAGAGGGAAAATTCAGATATAATAAATGTGTGTTTCTTATCACCAATGAAAATTTAATGTCTAAGCAATAAAGTCCACCTTTCAAAATGCAGAACTGTCGCAGTCCTTATCTTTGCCCTGCTTTTGTTTTTATTCTTCCACTCCTTCCTTTACCCTATCCACCCACTAGCTCTCCAGCGCCTTCCTTCTGTTCCCAGTCACCTGACACACACCCACGTCACTTATTCCCAATTTCTCAATCAGCCATGTTGTATTTATACCTGCCATCTTGCTATTGTTTTCTGCCAGATTCTCTCACACGCTCATGCTGTGTTCTCAATTCCTAATTCTTTTCTCTTGCCTGCCAAATTGCCTGTAAATCTGTACTTTGCATTTTGAATTAAACCAGCTGGACAAGTGAGCATTTATTTCTTCCGGCTTAGTCACAGAAATGTTAACAGAAAGTGAAGGTAGCACCTCTTAATACAATCTGTGACTTGGGATATAGTTTCCAAATATTTGCTATATAATTCTTTAAGTTTCAGATGTAATTTTTAAGTACCTAAAAATACCAGGAGGTACAGCAGAACAAGGGGGTAGAACTGCAGCGTCGAAGGAAAGGAGGCACAAGTTTTCAACATGCATGGTTAAACTGAATGTTAAAATTATGGATTCTCCTTTCCTTTAAATCGGTTATGTTCTCTTGTGTTTGTGTCCTCTTTCCTTCTTTTCTCTCCTTTCTCTTTCTCAGCTGATTGCACAGCCCCAGACTGGAAAAAGCTTGTGACCAGACCGTGCAGCTCTCCAGCTTCCTCAGATCATTGGGGGGTTTTTCATAAGTATTTAGTTTTTTATTTCCTTTCAGGATTGAGCCTGAAAGGTAGTCAGTTTTTTGTGGCTTTATTTGATAATCCAGTTTTGTTATTTCATTAGTTTAGGAGGGAATTTTCTGGGTCCTACAGCCCATTGTGTGTCCTCTTTATATGTTGCTGTCACTGAGATGAGTTGAGCCTTTATGTTTGTGGCTATAAGTCTGTCAACTGTTACTCCCTTGTTCTACTACACCAGTAAATAGTAACGGCCCTAAATTTATTAACAGTAAATGTTGGGACGTTGGTTTTTGGCCGTAGTGAGACGTGCACCCAAATTAGCACACATACTTTGTTTGTGTTATTGTTTCCTCAGGGGACGGGCACCAAAACCCTTTTGTACCATGCGGTAAACATGTAAAAACTGGGCGTTTTAACATGGTGACTTTCAGATTTAGCCTCATTTGAGGATCTGCAGTTTTTACCACTTTGTATTGGCTTCATTTTCTTTTCATATCTAGAGGTTCCTGCTTCAGTGATCAGCAGCATATGGAAATCCTGGTAATGTTTGTAACCTTTAGATAAATACTGTGCATTATGTATTAGACTCACTGAATCAGAGTGCTTACATTAACAATCTCCCCATTCATATAGTTTTTTATCTTAATAGTCTCTACGTATCAATTGTGCTGAGAGTTAAATGAGAAGACCACTTCCACTCACATGTCTGTAGTAAACATGAATGTACGTTACCCCATCTGGTGAAAAAAACCACTTCCCACAACCCTAATGGTTCACTGTGTCACATCTTGTTCAAGATGGCCTCAGCTATATGTGCCTCCCCGTTCACTTCCTGTAATGACTACACTGCAGGAAGCTACAAGGCTACACCTGCCCAAGAAATAGTTCTAGTGGCGGTCACATAAAACCACAACGTGCAATACATTTCAGCTTTTTATGCAGTACTGGTAAGCTGATTTTGCTTCTTTAAGCAAGGCCAGCCTCACTATTTCCCCTGTTTCCAGTCTTTGTGCCATGCAAGCACAAGCAATTTCATATTTACTGGAGAGACATGAGAGTGGTATCGATCTTCTCACTCTCATCTAGCTATCCCTTCTAAGTACAGGACTTGAATGGAGTACTTCTTCCACCCCTCTTGTTGTTGAAAGGGAGACTTAACAGCCAGAAGATGTAAAGGGAACAGCAAACCAGTGTTTTCTGAATGAATGGACCTGTATATTTCAGCAACAGGAAATAAAATGTGTAAAACAAATATGAGTAGGTTTGTGAGAAATATGAAAGGAGGAAATGCATGTGTGATTGCTGCTTTGTGTGTGTGTGGAGGGGCAGAGGGTCAGCTGTCCTTTCAGTTAGAATCTAATCAGCCCCTCTCTCTTTTCACTCATGAGCTTCCTCGTCCAAATTCTCACATTTCCTCCACATCACTTTCTCCTCCGTCCGATTGCACATTACTCCCATCTTCCATTTCCTCTTCCACCCACCTGCTTGTTGTGTCATTTAGAAGTTTTATGTGATTTATACAGTATCATTTCCTGTAGTCGGGCTTTTATGTGGCTTTAAACTCAGAGGGAGACCAGGAAGAAAGATGGATTGGCAGAGTGAGAACTCATCTGTACGCTACAGCGTTGGCATAGCAACTGTCAACCCACTTTATTATTTCTCTTTGTATTCTATTATTCACTTTCTCTTTTACATATTTCTCACACCATACATATGACACATGCTGCAGGGCAAGACTGTGGACTAACCTTTTCATTCAAAGGGCCCATCATTTCTCTTTCTCGTGACTCCCCACTCTCCATCTTTTCCTCCTGCCCCCTAACCGCTGCGCACAATATTAAGACTTGTGAAGGGTATACATTGTGGCCGGCCACTGTTCCCATTTCCTGTCAGTTCTAATCTCCCTCCGGGCCTCTGACACTCCTTTTTCCATTTACCAAGCTTCACTGTGTTGTGTTGCGTTTGTCAGACTCCCCCTCTTTCTCTTTCTCTTTTTTGTTTTCCAACTTTCTCGTCTGTGTTCTGCTGACCAAACGCCTGTTTGAAAAAATCATGCCAGAACATTCAGGTTCAGGTGGGATTAATGCTGTTTTACATAATGTACTTAAGGGTTTTATTTCAGCAAATGAGATGAAACAACACATAAGAGAGAAACAGACCGACTTTGCCGGTTAACGCTCCTTCACAATCAGCCTTCGCACCGTCTATTGTGTCATTTTAATCGCCTATTTCTAAATATAATACGGTTGTTTGAAAAAAAAAATAGATCTGTTAAATTTTGAGGAATTGTAAAAATGTTCTCGTCAAGAACAATTTTTATGCAACATGACATCTGAAGGAATAGTTCAAATAGTTGCTATAAAGGATGGAGCTGGAACTGAAAAGCGTTTGATGAAAGACATAAAAGACGTGAATTATATTAAAAAAGATTTGTCGAAATTTTTAATAGAAACATTTTTGCAGCTTTCCATTCCTCATTTGAAACTTGAAGCTTAATCATAAAACTCGCTTTCTACACTAAAACCCACATATCCTTTTTTTCCCCTTGTTGATCTAACTAACTCTCACTCTTAGGCTGCAGCAACCCCATAAATAATCAAATAGATATTATTTGTAGAGGAGCATGCAACAAACCCTTACAAATAATGTGTTGAACCAGCCACTTTCCAACCGTTACCCACAGAAAAAGACACTGGTACAAGTCATGGCAATGAAAATCATGAATAAAATATCACATTTAGAGCATTCAGACTGGACAAGATATACAAATAAAGAGGCGTACCGAGAGAAGATTCAAACTTAGATGTATAAGGTCACCATCATTTTCTGTATCACTGAAGGACTACGGTCTTTCTTTCGCAGTGAGCGCACAGTGAGCGAGGTGTTAGTGTATGGCTGCTGCTGTATAAATACTTGGACTCATCCTTCACATGCTATGATTTGCTTTATTGATGTCTGTCATGTTGCATAATGGCAGGATAGGCTGACCTGTCATAAGGAAACGGTCTAATCCACTCCCACACAGTTCTGTGTCTGCTCTCATCAGATTATACCGTACCCAGAAAGCCACAGCCTAATGTTAAACCGATTAGGCCAGGTAGAATAGTCTAATTATATAAGATTATACCTGAGGATATACACTTGGCTGAATTGGGATTATAACCTGATAAGTCTATAGGAATCAAATCAGAGAATCCCAGTGGAAAATCTAGTATAAGTAGTCTCTTATATATTGCAGATCTTATAGATTTCTAAAATTATTTTCCTGTAGAATAACTTTAATATGTCAGTGATGTCATGTAACAATCTAAAACCCATTGCCCAGCAGGAATATCATTGCAATAACACAAGTAGTGATACTCGTGTTATACTTAACCCTGGTCAATATGTGGCTATCATCCATGACTATGCATGGTACCTTGCAAGAGGATACATTTGAGAAAAAATATATCCATCTAGATTTCTTGAAGATGAAACATTTTCCTGGTGCTTTATAAAAGAAAAGTGCTGGATGCCAAGACTGCAGATCATCACAGCTTTACGGAGTCTGACAATAGAAGCGGCACAGCAGCACAAAATGAGAGGACAACAACTTAACGAGAGGACTACAGGAGGAGAATTCAAAAGATTCTCAACCAGACCACAAATTTCTGCGTGTTAAAAAAAAATCTGCATTAAAAAATATTTTGACACAGAAGGAATCACAACTTGTTTTGACCATCCCACGTGGTTACACAAACTACACTTTTTCAAGTTTTCTTCTGATATATCCTCATGATCCTGACACTCAAAGTTTGTCAGAGAAAAAAGATGCTCTGGGAAAAAAATAAAACCAGGTTTTGGCTTTAGATTGTAACACTTGGAGTTGGAGTAAGAGTGATTTGGTCACAGTTTTTAACAGAACCTAAATGTGTTTTTCAGCTCTACAATTTTCATGTGGCTCTCCTCCGCACTTAAGAAGTTATGACGCATCATAATGCTGGAAAAAATAAGGCTCACAGAAAGTGCCAAATTTCAACTTACCTCTAATGTGTGCACTTTTGGGACTGTAACTTGGAAAATATTCACAGTAAGAAGTTATATCTAAGGAAACTATTCTCTCACAGTTGTCACAAAATATACATACAGTACTGTGCAAAAGTCTTGAGCAACCCTTCATTCTTCGTATCTTGCTTTCAAGGCACCAGAACCTCACATTTTTTTAAGTGGTCTCGATCAATAGTTCTCTTTGGACATTGGCTACTTTTTCATTTTTTCCAGTCCCATCCTTATAGCCGAACATTTTTTGTTTGTTTGTTTGAAAAAAATCACCTAGTTCAAGGGATGAAGCAGTGTTGCGTCTACACAGACAACACACAACTTAGCCAACATTTTTCCCAAAGGGCTGTGGGCTGAAAAGTTGTCCTATTTTAGCTTGATGTGCAGTGTGTCCTTATAATTCTGAGCAAAGTGGCAGCCTTTAAAAAGCTATCTACACCAGATGAAAAGTACCTGAAAGTAGTTTCCTTAAGCAATAATAAAAAAATCCCTCAAAGATCTGACACAGGACCAGAGAGATCCAGCTCTCCCTTCAGTCGATGCATCTACCATTCACTGAAGCCTCATCAGAGATGGTCTAAATGGAAGGGTGGCTGTCAAGAAGCCGTTCTTACAGAAGGGCAACAGGGGAAAGGCTGAGGTATGGCAAATTACAGGAACTTCAATCAACAGGATGGAGTGCTGAATTCAAATGCAACATTTTTGGTTTACATTATTGTCAATATGTCCAGAGGAGGTCAGGAGAGAGGTACACCAGTGTGTGTTCAGCCATCTGTTCATCACAGTGGAGGCTCTGTTGTGGTTCGAGGCTGCATTTTAGCCAGTGGTGTTGGAGATCTTGTTGAAACTGTTGGAATTATGAATGCAGAAAAGTACCATCAGATTTTGATCCACCATGCAGTGCCACCTGGAAAGCACCTGATTGGCAGCAGCTTCATTCTGCAGCATGAGAATGATCCCAAACACACTGCCAGTGCAGTAAAAGCCCAGATAGAAAAACACACAAAGGAGAACTCTTAATCTTACCTCAACATTATTGAGGCAATGTGAGATCATCTTGACAGAGAAGAGAAGAAAACTCAGCCAATATGAAAGAAAAAAGCGAGCGTTGACTGTCCTTCAAGAAGCCTGGAGAACTGTTTTGGAGACTACTTAAAGACAACTACAAGAAAGTTTCCCTAAGAGAGTTCAGGCTGTGCTAATGAATAAAGGTGGTCATACTAAATCCATTTCAACCTCATTAGAATTGAAAAACGATATTTTTACCTTATATAGTGTATTTCCATGTAAGTCTCTGAACCCCTCTGAAAGGTGGCTCAAGACCAGAGATGGGCAGTAACGCGTTACTTGTAACTTTTTTCAAGTAACGAGTAAAGTAAGGGATTACTATTGCAAAAACGGTAATTAGATTACCGTTACTGTCCCGTAGGAACGCTGCGTTACTGCGTTACTAAAACCGTGATTTTTTTTGCGAGAATGTCTCATGACAGTGACGTAAGCGAGTGCTACGTTCGTGGCAACAGCTGTGTGCAGATCAACAATGGATAATATATGGAGTACGGGAGAGAGTATGAGCGTGCAGCGTTTAAAGCGTGGAAGTACTGACCTTACTTTGAGTTTGATTCCATAAAAAGTGACAAAAACATTAGTGTCCGTTGTGCGTGAGAAGAAAACTTCTTTTTGCAGCGAAAATAAACCCCTAAACTTCCAAGCAAGCGCTGAGTACGCTATGAGGTAATGGGAAATTCACAGAGAAACTCGCGGATTCTTCCACTGACCGCTGCGGCACACCTGCACCAGGGTAAACCTCCGCCTCCCCTACTCCTGCTTTACAGGTGAAAATAGAGCAAAAGGACCGCTAGTCTTTGATTTTATTTATTTTCTGCTGTGTTTTACTTGCATCTATTTGAAAGACTGAGTGTAAACACATAAAAAAAATTATTTTATGTGCTGGAATGTGCAGAAAATAGGTTTAAATGTTAAACAAATTTCTTCCAGTCAGAGAATGTTGCATATAATTAAATTTTTGCTTGATGCATAAAGTTATAAGGTTAAAACTAATAAAACAAGTTTTAAAAATAGACTTTTCCATTTGATTACATTTTGCATGATGGATTATGTAGAAAAAGTAGAATTAGGCTGAAAGATCTATCACTTTATCACCTATTCAGGTTGTAAATCGTGTTTTTAAAAAGTAACTAAGTAACTAAGTAATTAATTACTTTTGAAAATAAGTAATCAGCAAAGTAACAGGATTACTTTTTGGGGGAAGTAATCAGTAATTAGTTACTGATTACTTTTCAAGTAACTTGACCAACACTGCTCAAGGTTCAAGGTTCAAGGGTTCAAGGTTCTTTATTTGTCACATGCATAGTTATACAAGTATAACACACAGTGAAATGTAGCCTGACACGCTCCTCGACATGTGCAAAAAAATTGGGGGGGGGGGGGGGGGGGGGTGTAGAGGAAAAACATTATATATATATATATATATATATATATAGTATATACATTGGGTGAATGTGCAGTAGTAGCAGCAAGCAGGAGAATTCTGTACATTAATATGAATAGACATCTGACTATTTTACAGGATAGACAATATAAACATATTTAAAATTAAAGGAATTGAAATGTACATTGTGCCTTGGTTTAGTGTCTGGAAGAGTCCTGACTCAGTCAATTATAGATGATGTGAGCGGGCGGGTGTGTGTGTTTAGGGCACGGATGGCTTGGGGATAGAAGCTCCTCTTGAGTCTCTCTGTCCTTGCCCGGAAGACAAGGACAAGACAAGGACAACATACCAGCCAATGGTCTCAGATTAAATGTATCGGCATTATCTAAACTGGTTTTCTGAAAGTAATTCGTTTCACCTTATAATCAATCAAAATTTGATGAAATGATTTCAAACATATATTGCATAAGCGATGTTGCAGGATTGCTTTTATAGACCCTCATTAACATCTATATTTGTCTTAGGCATGTGTCTCCCCTCCACTTCAGTTTTGACTTACACGTGTGTTTGTTCTGGAAATGTTTCTCTGCGTGTTTTTCTGACGTGGAGTTGGCGGTCCCAGCATCCTTCAGTGCCGTGTTCCAACAGGTGCCATAAAGAAAAAAAACAACAACAAATGGCTCATATAGTCTTTATTACAGAGGCAGCAGCTACGAATGCCACTGGTTTTAATAATAACCCCGAAATAACCCGGTACAATAAATCTAGACAACCGTTTGGTGGCCACATCTTAAAAATCCTGCCACCTGTTATTTCGCCTTTCCGACTCCGTCCAATGGGAGTGAGCGGCAGGTCTGGAGGCGGAGAAAAGAGGGAGAGAAGTTGGAGGAGAGAGTGAGAGACAGAGTCGGAGAGACGGAGAGCCGTAGATTGAGTGTTTGTCGGTGGAGTCACATATTAAATCGCAGACTTTACAGCTCATCTGGGGACTCTTACTTCACATCCACGCCGTCGTCTTTCCCCCCCACCACCTCCTGTTTCATGCTGCTTACGTGCAGCCACAGGTTGACCGATTTATCCGAGTCACCATGGATTATTCCGCTTCATCCACTGCCGATTGCCACTGACAGGATCAAAATGGGAGCGATCAATATATCACCGATGACTGGGAGAGAGACAAACTGATCTTATCAGGTGAGCGGAAGACGGAGCCATCATCAGCGGGGAAGCGACGCGCATTTTCGAGAGATAAGACCTGTGGAGGACCTATATGAAGGGAGACGAAGCGAAAAGATGATGGGATGGCCGTGACAACATGAAAAAGAAAAAGTGCTGTGGTCTGCTTTCATCCAGTCCGTGATTCGACACAACTAACCTGGGGGAAAAGGGACCGAGGCAGAAGAGGTCGGAGGTAGGTATATGGGAAACAGTCAAGGAGGAGATGGGTGGTCGTGAAGGTGTCTGGTTATATCATACTGAAAGTAGGCTGTTGTTTTGGATCAATCAGAGGATACTAAAACGCAAGCCAACTTATGGTTAACTGAGGCTTTCGCACTTCTGCTCTGATCTGGAATTATTATCCTTTAGTCTCTGAGGCTGATCTCATTTTCATAGTGTAAAGCCAGAGGATTTGCACCATCCTCCTGGCTAACAACACAGATGACATTTATGGAATAGATTGCTGGAAGCACTGTGGGATGTGAGAGAACAAGAAGACACTGGGAAACCGAGAGGGGAAGCGCTGAGAGAGGCTGACTGGGCAACTGACTCAAATGTGACTCAAGGAATAACATATTCCCCAATTATGACCACTTGTCTTCACTCTGTGTTCCCTCTTTGTCACACATCCTCAGCTTTTGGAGTTCAGTCTTCTCCCTCATTTGTTTTAACCATCCATCACAATGTTTTCCTGCTCCTTCCTTTGTTTTTTCTGTATGTCCTTCATTACCACATTACGATAAGGAACCTGTATTCTCTATCGTTTTCTCCGCGGGCCACTTTATATTTCCTCTCTTTTCTCTTCCTAGACAGGTGTGCGGCCACAGCTGTGATCATGGAGCCTCCCCCTTCTCTGAGCTTGGCTCTGCTAGGAGGGAGCGAGGATGAGGACCAGCGATTCCTCCTTCCCCTGGGCAGTATATCCCATCCGTCCACTGCTGGCGCCCAGCCAGGATCAAACCACTCCAACCACATGGGAGGATCAAGCCTCGACCGTCTAAACGGCAGCACCTCATCCCCCTCGCCCGCCACGCCCAACTTGCCCCCAGCATCTCTCCCGAAGTTACCACTTTCCTCCGCTGGAGCTCAGCCTTTGCCTCCACCCATCCCCAATGCCCTGCACCCCACCAGCACCCCACTCTCTTCCTGTCTGGGCTCACAGCACAGCCTGAGTGGGGACAACTCCCCAGTCTACAATGCCCTTTTTTACTCGTCCCATTCGCCATCCATGGAGCGGGAGAGGGACAGAGAGCGTGACAGGGACAGGGAGAGGGGGTGCAAACACAGACAGGCCAGCCCTCTGGTTCACCGTAGGGACAGTAACCCCTTCACGGAGATTGCCATGAGTTCCTGTAAGTACACAGGTGGCGTCATGAAGCCCCTGAGCCGCCTCAGCGCATCCCGGAGAAACCTAATCGAGTCAGACAGCAGCAGCGAAACCAAAGAGGGCGCCGTTTCAGCTGTTGCTGGCGCAACTGCTGCTGGGGGGCATGACCGGCAGCGAGAAGCCCCCCCTACCTGTTCGGTGACCCAGTCCTCCACCAACCAACCCCCAATTCAGAGCCCGCCAGAGATTGTGATTTCATCCAAAGAAGATTCCCCGTACCTCAGAGGAGGTTATGACATCACCGACTCCACATCCAACCAGATGTCCATCTACCACCAGAACCACGCACTAGTGGAGAGCAGGCGTTCGCAGTCAGGGAGGGGCAGCAGGCAGGGAGGAGTTGGGGCAGTGGGTACCGGGGCCAGGGGCAGCACCTCCAAGGCTCCCAAACGAAAGAACCAAAACATTGGGTATAAACTGGGGCACCGCAGGGCGCTGTTCGAGAAGAGGAAGCGGCTGAGCGACTACGCCCTGATCTTTGGAATGTTTGGCATCGTAGTCATGGTGATTGAGACAGAGCTGTCGTGGGGCGTGTACACGAAGGTGAGGGACACAAATGAGTGACACTTAAAAAGACACACCAATAAAAAGATCACTTGTGCTTAGTGCTGGGGCTGGGCCATGTGTTGAAATGTTCTAACCATCAATAAAATTAATTATTTCCTGAGTTGAAATCTTAAGGAGGCAGACCACAAAATTAGAAACATAAACTGACAGCTCTCCCTCAGAAAATACTGCCCAGAAGTCATCTAGTCGCTGATAACTGAGCGCAGTCGTTGTCTTTTGGGAAACCAAGCTGCACTCCAGCCATGTCTTAGAAAATAAGCCTGATGATGACATAGCACAGTGAAGAGGGTTACCTCAGCTCACACTTGAAAATTAATACAAGAAAGCATGCGTTAGAAACTTGGAGTGTGGACAAGCCTGTGAATTTATCAGGCAGAGGGGTCTAGAGAAAGACATTATGAAGTTCCCCTGTGGGAATTGTAGGAGCCAGTGTCTTTAGCTAAGGACTGATACTCACAATATCTTTGCCTCTGCTGCTTTAGTTTTGGCTGTTGTTTTGTTTTAATTTGTCTGTCATCAATCCCCCCAGGCTTTTAGAGGTATGACACAAAATTACCACAGTGTCACGTTAATGTAGCTGCATTGCATATGCGTAACAATTATGAAACCAGGCTGTCGTTTCCCAAAAAGTTGATTCTGTTCATCTGGACGTGGCGTTTTCAGTGGGAGAAACCTTTTGTCACTCATCCAAGTGACTTCTTCAGTCTGAGCTGACTGCAGGTTTCCCCAACCTTATAAACAGTGCATTTGCATAATGACTGACGGCTGTCATGTATGTCATGGTTATATCTCTGGTGCTTATCTAGAATCTCCTGGGTTAACTTTGTCTTATTTGGGCTTTTTTGCCTTTTGCTTTTTTTATTTTTTTATTTTACAAGCAGCCCATAAACACTGACAGGAAATGTAGGGGATAAAGAAAGAAAGAAGATTACATGTCCCAAAGGTCATCAGGCAGATTTGAACATTAGGTAGTACGATTACTGACCCTCCAAGTCACTAGGACACCCCATTTTTTACCCGGTTTAGGCGGTGCAGATGAACCTTTTAGTCACTGAATTCATGATTGCAACAACTATTGCAATGACCAAGCTTGACAGTTACTGCTTTTGGGTGATGTAATGCAAGGATGCTAAGGACATGGAGGGGGCAGATTATCAGAAGGAGGCCAGGATCTCATTTGTTTGTGTAATGGGGGGTGTAATAAGCTGAATAGGCCCCTGGCTGCTGTTCTCTGTTTATTTTGTGTGTGCGCGTGTGTGTCAGGAAGCCTCGGACCATGTTGTGCTCACCTTGCTGTGAGACACTTTTGTCCTCATTCTAGCCTCCCTTTTTTGGTCAGAGATATGACACAGGCTTTGCTTTCTTTAGTTCATAAGGTGGAAACATGACTTCTGCTTATGCAGCTTGTCATACATGGATCGCCAATGATGTGAAATAATCTGTGAGATCAGCTGAGTGCACAGATTAACAGGTAGCTTGTTAGAATAGCCCAACTGGGTGTGTTTCCCCATCTTTCTCACCCTCCTCCTGTGTTTCTGTTTGCAGTCTGCGATCTCCGGACTCTTTCTGTTAATGCCGTTGCTAGAAAAATCTCCCTGCTGTGTCTTTTCTTCTACTTTACAAAAATCACTGCTTTAGAGGTCCTTTTTTTTATTAATGAAAGTGCACGGTCTCTAATTCCCTTTCAATCCCTCCTCTTCTCTTTTATTCTCTTCTGTCTGCCTTTTCTTTCTTTTTTTCCCTGAAGGAGATGGCAGAGACTTATGCCCTCTTTTTCTGCCTGGGCCTTTTCTATTTCAACTCCACGCCTGTCTCTTTGTCCTGTTTTCTTCATTCCTTTCTTTCTTTCTTTTTTTTTTTCCTCCTTCACTATCTCTCTCCCTCTGCTCCGCTGCTCTTCCAGTGGGCGTCAAACTGGGGGAGTGTGATCGGAAGAGAGAAGCGGCTGGGTGAGAATGAAAGTCTGTGGAAGGAGAGAAAAAAAGGAAAAAGGCGATAATGAAAAGCCTGATTTAGGTTCTTAAGCTACAATCAATTTAGCCCTCATCTCAAACAGGCTGCGTTATCTATCAATACGAATCAATGGACTGAGTGATTTCGAGCAGGGTAATCAAAGTGTTTGTCAGCACTCTCACCATATTAATTAATTTCTGATCATCAGGGCATATTGGGGGGAAAACAAATCGTATATGAAATGTAGCAAAACATCGCGGTCTGTCTTCAGCATCTTGCATTTCTAAAGAGAGAATCCAGAGAGTTAAGTGTGCATCAAAATTCATCTTAAATGGAGACTGTAAAATTTTCTGTCTTCTTTATGGCTGCGTATTTGGTTTGACTCCAACAGACACTGGAGTCCCATCAGACAGCTAAAACCCTCACTTAGATAATTGAGGTGGATAGAAGCCTGCTGGCTGTTGTGGAAAAAAAAATGGATTGAGATCCCGAGGATGAAAGAACAATCGGGCTGGGAAGATGAATGGGTGGAAGGAGGAGAGGTTCGCGCGCTGCTTTAAACGAGTCTAGGGGGCGAGGTTTGAGTGATTTCTTCCATTGATTATTGATAATCACACCCACGCACATGCACCGTGCACCTCCGCATACACATGCTGTGCAAACTGCTTTATTGAAAATGGATGCTGCCTTTCAGAGAAGCCATCCTTGAGAGCTCGTGTTGAAATACGATCGGTTAAGATCATTCGTCATAGATTGAAAATATATAATGCACGTGTATAAATATAGCCTCTTAATGGCTCCTTTAGGTCTCCCTTCTTTGACAATGGCTACAAAGCAAATGTCACTGTATACTGATCAGTCTGTGTAGCTCTACCTAAGCTTCTGCACTTTTTTTCTGAAGGTCCAGCTGCTCTAGCTTTTCTCCCAAAAATAGAGATGAAGAATAAGAATGGAACCAAACAGAGTTGGCTGGATTGTGTGGAGCGTGCATGTTTCTGTGTGTTGGAAGGGTAAATGGAGAGAGGTTAACTGAGGAGGACACAGTGTTTCGTGACTGTGGGTATTGTGAGTAAGCTATATTCCTGTGCAGAAACAGCACAAACCCTATCAGCACACTCTTATTTGCCACATCTAAGACTTTTCCATTCATTGCTGTGCAGCCTCTACAGTTATCAGCCTTTGCAATTTAAGTTAAGTTCAAGTCCATGATGAAGGCCACTTCTGTAGGACAAAGTTTGATTGCAGATAAAAATTATTATCTTGTACAGCCTTCAGCGCTCTAAGGCACAGCTGTAAATTCCTGCATTGTAAATATTCAGGCACGGTTGTTGAGCCTAGATAGATTATGTAGAGAGAATATTAAATGATGAAATAATTCATGAATGTGAAATAATTTAATTTTTGGCTCATGGTGACTTTTTGCCCAAAAGGCTTCAAAGAAAAAACCTGAGCCTTTAATTTGTTGTCATGCATTTTTAACTCTGCATGTTCTGTGACCTCTCCTCATGATCAGTGTCACTGCCACACACCCAGGATCGTGACATGTCAAAATGTTAACAGCAGTGTGAGGACAGCCTTCTATATGCTTCTATTATTATTTTGATGAGGAACAGGGGGTCCTGGTCTGACACGTGTCTCTGTCTGAGAATAACTGGGGCCCTTGGACACTTGGGACCTTAGCATGTGGGCTGTCACAGTCAGATCAATAGATCTTTCACAGAGGCTCACATAGCTCCTCGGGGCCAAGCTCCAAGCCACATTTCAGGCTTGCAACGCTGCTATTCTGAGGCGATGCCCTGCAGTTGTTGACTTCACCTGTCACACTATCAATGCGTGCATTTGGCATGTGTGAGGGTATCAAGTGTGAGTATGTACCCTCTGTCTGCTTCTCAACACAAGCATCAGCAATGCTGCCTCCTATTTCCCCTTTGCTTCCTCGATTCCTTCCTTCCTTTCACTGTCAGAGAAAGTCCCTCCGTTGGCGAGTCTTAAATATGCCTCCATCCCCCCACGAGAGTCATTGCCTTCTCAGCAGCCTTAAAACCTCTTCCTCAGTCCCTCCGCAGCACCACCATCCCTCCCGTTCTGCCCTCGCTCTGCTATCTCTGACATTTACTGGTAGACCTTTCTGCACATTTTCTCTGTTGGTCCACTTACAGTGGCTGCACGCTGCTTTAGAGACAGTACATGAGGTCGATCAGGGAATTAAACTCCCACCATATTCTCTAAAGAAGCTATCAGCCATCTCTGCATTTTTGTGCAACTGCACCTACTCTCCTTCTCAACCTTCTCCCTTTTCCTTCAGTCCATTACACACTGCCTTCATCTTCTAGATCACAGACTTCTAAGCGACTGTAGATCCCAGAGGTCCTACAACTAACAGGTACAAACATGCTTGTTTGAGCATAACAAGGCTAAGCAACCTCTGGCTGTATGTGGAAGTGCTGGTACTTACATGGTTATGTTAAAACTTGTGTGCTCTGATGGTAAACATTCACGTCACAGGGTCTCCTCTGTGTACACACACACATATGGAGTGTGTGTCTTTATGTATTTAGCTCTGTCACGTTAGTACCCATGGATGCACCTGCTAATGTGTGTGTGTCCACATCTCCCTTTGTCTGGATTTAATTGAGTGTGTATGGCCGTAATGGTGTATGCCGATGTGCATTCGAGTGTATGCGTATGGTGCGTGTGTGTGTTTATCCTGGAAGGGTGACATCGCTTCTGTCTATTGCCTGTTTCCCTGGAGACTGATTGCAAGAAGGCATCACTCTGACAGGGAGAGACCCCCAAGGCTAAGGCATTACATCACACGCAGACACATGTGCACACACGCACATACTCATTACAACCGCGTGGTAAGTGACACGTATTTTCTCTCATGTCTGTGTCAATAAGGTTGAGGTAGGGGCAATTGGGGGAAACCCTCTAGATACTACCTGTCTGTGTTTGTGTGTGTGTCTCCCTGCTAATTGAACTAAAGAAGCTCAAAAAGCTCATTATCCCTGCATGTTGTCCACAGAGCCAGTGATCAATATACGCTAATCACACACTTATGCACAGCTGGCTAAGAAAGAAAGGAAAAAGAAGAAACACAAGCATATGTAAGTTGTATTTCCAACAAAGGAGCACCAAAGAGCCAATCATCAGCTTCAAAACAGCCAAACCAGGAATCATGTCAGTCAGTCTGGGCCCTGTTAACATACGCAGGATATCTTTCTGTTATCTGGCTTCACTTACACTAACATTGGCAATCAGGCTAAGCGGTCACACTAGTGACAGTGCTTATTGACTCAATTATCAACCTAGCTTCGAGCACGTTCACATGAAAGAGTGCCATTAGTAGCATCTGACCAATCACAAACATGGATGCGTGAACTGGCAGCAGAGCGCCTGGTTTTACAAAAGATAAAAATATAATAATACAAAAATCTGAAGACGTTAAACACACAGTGCAGATTGAAACCGTTGCGGTAGTTGAAGGCAAATCAGCATGAGCATGAGTGTCTGCAGCAGGAGAAGCACTGAACTGTAGACGAGACTTAAATAGTGCTGTATGCACGTGCGAGTGTTTTAACTGCTTTAGTCGGTAATGAATGCTCGGTCATTAGGGCACAGGACAATCTGTGTTATTCCACCAAAGTAATATTGAGATGTGCATGAGATAGTTTTAGTGTGTATTTTTTCTGCTGCAGCCCTGGTGCAGTTTAAGGCTCTGAGAGTAGCCGAAAGACTAAATATAAAAACAAATTCAGTGTAGGAAAATACAATTGTTTCATCTAAGAATCTTCGAATTCTTATTGAATTTTATCAGAGAAACAAAGACTTTAGACACTGTTAAAAAACTGCAGACCCTCATGTTATCCTTCCACAGAGTCCAAGAATGGTGACATTACTTTGTAGGTGGTGATTTTATACCTCTTGATTTATAATCTTGAACATCGTTGTATTTTTACTCAGTTGTATATAGTATTTGTATTTGTATTCTATTTTTATCTTATTGTATATTTATTTTATTTTATTCTACTGTATATAGTATTTTATTTTATTCTATTCTGTACAGTTGTGTACTGTATTTATTCTTATTGTATTCTAATTTTTGCCTCATAACTTTTGCACTGTCCACTTCCTGCTGTGACAAAACAAATTTCCCACGTGTGGGACTAATAAAGGTTATCTTATCTTATAACCCGCTCCAGAACAGGTCATATCAGCAGCAGAAGTTACCATGACGATGTCCCCCAGTAGCAACTGAACCACTTTTTTAATACTGAAAACCCCGAGTTACATTTTGAAGTTACCTGGATAAGCCCAAATCATGCTTCCTAGTTTTTGCAGAGATGGACGCACAGTTCATTTTCACAACTGTTTAAAAAAAGTCCTTAATTTAAATTGGTGTATTAAACCAAATGTGTGCACATTTTGGAAGTTTGCTTACTTCTGTAAGCTTGAAGACTCAATGGACTGTTTTTACTTAGAAAACCTTAATTTAGCCATGCTGAGTTCATTATTTAACTGTTTAGGCTTTGATTATGGTGGATGTGCAGTGCGGTTTCTAGTATCCATGTGGCTAAAAACAGTGTATTAAATAACCTCTATAACTAAGTCTTCTGCAGCCATTAATGAAGTTCAGTCATTGTTGTTGGTGGGATGGGCCAGAGGCATCGAATAATGTTAGCACCGTGGATTGAGCCATAAATTTAGCTGTAATCTTGTGTATAGTAAAAGTAGAACATGCAGGGAGTTTTTTAACACCTTATTTTGAGACTATTTACCAAACTTTTTTTTATCTGCTTTGTCTGTTTTCATCACATTTGAATGGTGTTTTATGTCCCAGTGGCCATTGAAGTAAAAGTCATGCCTCTCCCTGTTTTATTACGCAGTTATACAGGCTTATTGACCTAAAACAGTCAGATGCACAAGATATGGTCTATATGAACCATATCAGCCACTTTTGTGTGGGACGGTGAAGTGTTAGGTTAACATTCACCCATTTTTTATCAACGCTGTTATCTCTGAGGTCAAAATGCTTCTATGTTTATATTCCAGTTTCCTAAACTGTGCTTGTCCAGGATGAGGGTAAAGCGCAGCCTAACCCGAAACAGGTCACAGGTGACTCTATGAATGTTAAGAGGTTAAGTGCGACACAGAAAATTTCCCTTCAGCTTGCATATATGATTTGTGGTAGGGAGCTGCATGCTGTTTCCATAGATGAGCACCGCTAAAGCACAGGTGTTACTAAGAGCATTTGCAATGATTGCACTTTTCTCAGGTCTCACTATAAGCGATGGCAGTGTGTTATTGAGCCTACAGTAAAAGTACTATTAAAACTAAAGCAGCCAAATGAAATTCAGCCATTTATCACTTTTTTTTTAATGAATTACACCTGTGTTTGCACATTGCTCGTTGCCTGGCAACCCCACTGTGACAAAAATCCAGTTGGTGTTATTCATCACGAAATCACTTGATGAGCATGTAACTCAATAAACAATTAATCCTTACATTTCTGTTTATGAGCAGATTAAACCTTAAATGCATTGCTTTTCTCTAACCAGCAATCCAGCACCAATACGAGGCAGGTTAAGCCACGTATCAATATCATTCTGCTTGCAAACATAATTTAAAATAACAATACCAAATAAAGTTGAAGTCTGTTTTGATCATTTGTTTCTACAGGCAGCCTACTCCGTCATATGCTGTTGTAACAAAATCCTTTTGGAAGCAAGTTTCACCAATCAGCACCTGTCTTATTAACGCAGCTGGGAAGTTACTTCGTCTTAAAAAGATTCAGACCAAATCGAGATGAATCAGAAGAGGCGTTGCCAACACATTACAATCGACTTTTATTTCAAGTTAAACTGAACAAAAACTAGCAAACAATCCCGAATATGTCCTCAAATGAATTCAATTAAAGTGAAACTTTTCATTTTTAGATTTTGTTGTACTACACACACTTCGACACACTTAATGTTTACAGTACGCCAAGAAAAACTACGACTTTGCAACATGTAGACATTCCTGCTACCACACAGAAACTGATCCTCGACTATTAGCTGGGGTCAGTGAATTAACATGATTGGTTCATTTGTTTCCTGATAAAGGTGATTGGCTCTTTGGAGGGAGTGGTAGCATCATTGTATTCAGCACTCTTTGAGTGGCATGTCTCTCTCATATAAGGTCTGTAACACTGTATGGACTGGGATCTACAATCCAAAATTAGTCAGCACAGTAAACACTAATCCCAGTCAGTTGCTTGTGGTCATTTCAACTTGGCTGTGCAATATGCATGCATGCTTTGCAGAGGAGCGCAGATGGTCAGTGTATTTATTTATGTCCCCAGTGAAGTCAAGCTAGAAGAGAGCTTTAAGCTTTAAGAGCTTTCACCTTCTTAAAATAAGGGAAAAAAGGAAAACTGTGGAGTGACATTTACTTTTTATTGGAGAAAAAAATGGAAAAATGAACAAAGCTTTTGTCATTTATGAAATTTCTACTACAGGACATTAATGAAAAAAAAAACACTTGATTTAATTAGACAGGGTGTAATATTGTCTCATGGTATATATATTTAAGGATTAAACAAATCGTAGGTAAGGAAAGAAAGCCGTCAGGACACGCCCAGAAATTTCCCTGCACATAATCCGCCTGTGAAACCGCAGCTTGTCATTAATTAGTGAGTGCTAGAGGTGCCGGCAGGTGGGAGCTTTTTGAACTTTGGACAGACCATTACAGTCGTTTCCCCCACTGCTTCCAGCCTTCACGCTAAGCTGCTCTCTCAGCAAGATAGCAAACATTTTCCAAGTGGCAGAAAGTTAACTTGTTCCAGAAACATCACAGTTTCAAAGCTTTTTAACTTTTTTAATTAAGGCACAAGTCCTGCTTGTTGTAAGGAATCATGTGATGTAAAGTTCATCATCGACCCGTGTCTGCAAATATGTGCACAGGCTCTAGAAGTCGAAAGGAGCGCGCATGCACAGAGTACAGACTGTAGCGCGTGTGCAGTACGTGCGTGCCGTCAAGCCTGCATCCCACCAATTTCGCATCTGCACTGACATTAAAGTGAAGCTGCTTTTGTCTATAAAGACTTTAATGCTGGCGCATTCATTTATAATGCAAACACTTGAATCAAAAGGTGGCACTAAAAACTAATAGACCCATGCCAGCCTGTTAGAGTTTAAAAAAATCATGACTGTAAAAAAGCTGAAATGAACAGAAGGCGCGCCAGTAGGCGCATATATCTCCTTTTTGCAGTTAAGTTATTCACTATACAGGTGGAATAAGTGAAGTGCAAACAGGCAAACAAAATGCTTTTGACAGTGTAATGAGACAACTGTCAAAAAATCCCAACGACCAACAGAGTGCTGGGTGTAAACGAAGAAAGCGAGAAGGGAGACCGTAGAGAGAGAGAGAGAAGGGGGACGTAATCTCCCATCACATTGCAATTCACTAGTGTGACTGTGTTTAAACAGATATGGTGCTGAAAGCCAAGAGTGAAACCAGCATTTTTCTCATTAGCACAACAATGTTGGCTTCCTTTGCACCTAGTTTGCTTCAGTGGGTACAAATGAGATGTTAGCAGCAGTGGAGAAGGAGGCCGAGACAAGACAAGCAAGCACAAGCAAATAAAGACAGAAAGACAACAGCTTCGGGTAAGCTGATAGAGGAAGTGAGTGCGAGGCAAAGCTAGATATTGTCCCAGTGTTGTGCGCTGGCTCATAAATGCACTGACATGAGTGACAAATGTGAATACATCCATACAGCATGTGCATTTTAGTGTATTATATGAACGGCGGAAGGGGAACCCAGCCTCAGATTCATTCTCAGATTGCTCTAATTACAGTCAACAGAGGAGCACGTCAGTGTGTATTAACCAACTAGACTCTGTGCGTGCTTCTGTGTGTTTGTTTGACATTGAATTAATACCATTAAGGCCACGAAGCATAGACAGAGACCCTAAATAAACACAATAACACACTAACACACTCTATTTTCCAGCAGGCTGAGTTGCAATATATATTCATGAACCCAAAATGCAATGTGGATTCTGTCTAATAACACCACGGAGGAAAGCCTGAGTAATATGTGTCTAAACTCAGAGTGCAGACCCGGATTAAAGAGTGGTGATTAATGCTCAACAGTCTCCCACTTTACCCCCAACCTACCGCCTAAGTCTTAAGGTGGCTCAGGTCTTTCCTGGCGGAGGACATAAGGCTGTTGCGCTCGGTGTGTGACCTTGCTGGTCCCGCCAATGTGCTTTGAGTTTCTTATTTTTTCTTTTGATATGCGTGTGTCTATTCAATTGTGCATTTCAAAACACAGACCTTGAGCTGATGTGGACAAATGAGTCGGATTGGCAAGCTTTATTTTAAAGAATTAGAAAATGAATCAAGCTGACCGGTTTGTTTGAGTTTCTGAGCTTTTGCTTTTATGTGCAGATTTTTTATTTTTTTTTTGCCTTTGAAACGGAGCATTTGCAATGAATGAAAATGTAATGAATTCCTTAAACCCATCCAGTGTACTGCTATGAAACAAATGCAATTTCTGATAAAAGGTCATACACTTAAAACTTGTTTAACTGGTGACGGATGAAAAGGAAGCGTGAAAGCAGTGTAGTTTGATCTGAAGCTTATGAAGTTTTTATAGGTTTAGTAAGTCTGTGGATCTGCATTTAATACTGTTAGCAAATGTACACTGAAATCTTTCTTTCTCACATTCATCCACTGATTCATTCCTGTATTTACGTTATATTAACACAACCAGATACGTCATTATCAGTATAGATGTATTCTCCAATGGACGACCAGACTCTCCGGAGAGCAGCTAACAAATTAATCGAATGCACTTTCCCCTTTGAATCTCTTTGTGTAGCTCAGATGTGTGTAGCCCAGTGTATTCTGACCAAATGTACAAATGTGTTGTGTACCTGTGTGCAAACATGCGTATGATAGCACACGTAAGTGTTGCTGCTCTCGCAGTGTGAAAGGTGAGGGGGTTAGAGAAGCCAAATAAGTGCTATGAGTCGTATTGATTGGAAGATACTGGGCGTTGATTATAAGCCCTGTGAAACCAGACAAGGAGTTAACGCTCGACTGCAGAAAGATATTGATAGGCGAAAAGCAACCATTCAACTTCTGTTCTTTGAAACTGGCTTTTGTTTTGTCTTTGCTGAGAAATTGCAACAACAGTGCTGATGCTATTTTAGCAAAGGAGTGAGAGAGGAGTGAGTGAGTGGGACATCTGTGAAACCAGCCTAGTGACTGAGTCTGGACATTCAAGTTTTTTTTAAGACTGTTGTTTTAGGTGAAGCAGACTGAACTGAGTGGAAATAAAATCAGTGTAAAATCAAACACACAGCTAATATAAAACATTTTTCAAGGATCAGGATTTGGGCTTAGTTACAGAAGAGGTTCTTTCACTTGGTTCCAGTGAACCAAACTCTTAATGCTTCAGCATAACAAGACATTTTGGACAATTTCATGCTCTTAACTTTGTGGGAGCAGTTTGGTGATGGCTGTTCTTGCTGTTCCAACATGACTGTGCACCAGTGCACAAACCAAGGTCCATGGACATGGATGAGATGTTTTTCTTATTTTTTGTTTTGTATGTATGCATGCACACCTGTTCAACTGCTCATTAACATAAATATCAGCCAATCATGTGGCTGCAGCTAAATGCATTTAAGCATGTAGACATGTACTCATAAAAGACAGGCTGAGGTTTAAACTGAACATCGTGGGGAAGAAAAGAAATTGATGTGACTTTGATGGATCCATAACTGTATGGATCCATCCTGCCTTGCATCAGTGGCTCAGGCTGCTGGTATTGCTGCTGACCATGTCCATCCCTTTATGACCACAGTGTACCCATCTTCAGAGGGCTCCTTCCAGGAGGATAATGCACCATGTCAAAAAGCGCAAATCATTAGAAATACCGGTTTCTGGAACACAGAAAGGAGTTCAATGCACTCAAATGAACTCCACAGTGAACAGATTTCAATCCAATAGAGCCCCTTTGGGATGTGGTAGAACAGGAGATCCACATTGTGAATGTGCATGTGTGATGTTATCATTGTAATATGGAGCAAAATGTGTTTCCAGCACCTTGCTGGGTCTATGCCGTGAAGAATTAAGGCAGTTCTGAAGGCAAAAGAGGTCCAACCCAGTATGAAGTGGGTCTGAGTGTATATATAAACTCACCGGCCACTTCATTAGTAAGATTTGCTGTGGAAATTCTCCCCGTTTCTGATGCTAACTTTGAATTAACACGTTGAAGTGCTTAAACACTTTTTTGACTGCACTGTGCTAAGTGTTGTGGAGGGGAATTATGGTGTGGGGCTGTTTTTCAGGGTTTGGGCTTAGTGTATGAAGAGTTCCTTTCACTTAGTTCCAGTAATACAAACTCTTAATACGTCAGCATACCAAGACATTTTGGACAATTTCATGCTCCTAACATTGCAGGAATTTGGGGATGACCCCTTCTTGTTCCAACATGATTGAGCACCAGTGCACTAAGCAAGGTCCATGAAGACATGGGTGAGCGACTTTGGTGCGGAAGAACCTCATTGGCCTGCATAGTCCTAACCTCAACCTGATAAAACACCTTTGGGATGAAGTAGAGCGGAAACTGTGAACCCATCAGTGTCTGACCTCACAGTAGAATGGTCAAAAATTCCTACAAACACACCCATAAACCTTGTGGAAACTCTTTCCAGAAGAGTTTAAGCTGTTGTAGCTTCAAAGGGTAGGCCGACATCATATTACACCGTATGGCTTAAGAGTGGCATGTCACGCACGTGAAGACAAACAAGCGACAAACATCCATTGTTTCAGACAATAGATGAACCAAGAGACGGCACCACAGCCCAGCATCAGATTAATACGTATTACTTTGAACTGTGAATCATGCTGCCAAACATAAAAACATACAGAGTTGGAAATAGTCATAGCTCCCCTCTTAATCAGAGGGGAGCTATAACCTTGTTCATGCAAAAGTTCACCTTGTTCATGCAAAACTAAATTTTGATGGCATCTCTTGTTGTAGCAGGTACCAAACTAGTTTTGTGACTGAAAAGCATGTTTAGTTTTCAAAATATCCCATGCCTATGGATGCACTCTGCACTATTAAAAATCACAATAGCAGTAGCACATACTCACACAGCCTTGTACGTGTTATAACTACCCCTTACTTTTTATGAAGATCAACATCCATAGTTAGTTTAAATGTTAAATAATTTTCTTCCTATTCAACCATTAAACATTTCAGTCTCAAAAAACTGCATCCAAATATGCACATCGCTCACTATAATAATATAAGCAGTATAAGTAATAATATAAGTATAATAATATAAGGCTATGTAATAATATAAGGCTAATTGTGTGTGCATGTGTGTGCGTGCCAGTCTGTGTGTGCTTTAGCAGAGGTCAGTGCGAGGTCGTTCCTGCATGCTACGTATTGCTAGTCAAGATGACTGTTCGTGGCAGGTCAGAATGACCCTCAGGCCACGGAGAAATGTCCCGGCGCTCCCGAGGGGCTGTTAGCGTGTGTTGTCGTCCGTCATTGTACTCTGAATATTAAACCAACCGTCATGGCAAAGTCAATCTGTGCATATTACATTTGTGCTCTAATGTCGTGTCTCCAATGATAAGTGTTTCAATTTTCTCTCTACAGAGCTCCATGTACTCTCTGGCCCTGAAGTGTCTGATCAGCCTGTCCACTGTCATCCTGCTGGGGCTCATCATTGCTTACCACGCGCGGGAGGTTCAGGTAAAACATATGTGCATGTGTTGTGTCTCGCTTTACTGATCCAGACAAAAAGATGAAGTTAAAATTAAAAAAAATCACACACACATAGCAGACTGTAATACAACAAGTTGCTATTAAATCTCTGGGTAGGCAATATCTCTTTTGCACTACTGGACAAAGAAAATCCATGATAACCTTTCTGCATATTGTGATTCAAATTAAGAGGGTACCAGACGTCTGCACCTCCCCTGGGCTTTGCTTCCGGGCTTTAGAAAATTTAGCTCATAATGCCAGCCTTTGGTCAACAAAGGGAGTCTGACAAATGAAGGTTTGTACCCCTTAAACCTGCACTTTTTTCTACTGGCCGGCCGGGGGCAACCCCTCAGGTCACAAAAAGAAGCCTGATTTTTATTGCAACATACAACAAAACAAAACTCCTTTCTTTATTTACAGCCTCAGTAAACACGTTCTAATGAGTGGCGTCAAGTCTTATTTTATAATTTATGGTCCAATTTAGAGTAAAGTAGTCAGTCTGGAGCATCCTCAGTTCTCACTCAGATATGTCTTTTACATACAGTCTGAGGTCTCTTCAGGACAGACGGAGTGACTTGTGTAAGATGTTATAAAAACCTAAGAAATCCAAGGATGGAAATAAGATGTGATGCAGTGGGTTAGGCAGAGAGCTGTCAGTTTGGAGACCAGGGGTTGAATCCTCTGTGACGCCAATAGCATATGATGAGCCCATGCACGGGTGTCTAGTTTAAAGTTCAGGCATTTTTTTTTCTTTTTCTAAATTTCTACATTTTAGAATCTGGGAAGTTCCTGAAACGGCAGCTATGTTTATTGTGTTTCTCTTTAGGAGTGTTTTCTTGTGAGCCTCATCTGTGCTCTGTCCAAATTGTACACATTATGTTATCATCCCTTAGCCCTCTGAGACAGAGGGACCCAGATGTGTGTCGAATCCAGCCAATTAATGGCATTAATGACAGTCTTTGTGGGATCAACAAAACAGTCTTTGCGTGAAGTACATACACACTGCATGTTAAATACATATTCAGCCAATTACAGCCCTGTCATTCAATAGCTGCACAAAAAGCACAAATAAATATGCAAACACTCACACACGAGTCACACAAACACAGCCTTACAACCCCTTGTAAGTTTGAAATGATCAATCAGAAAGGCTTTCATGCTTCATGATATCTGTTTTGCTGTTTTGTCATTTTACTAATACAATGGTAGCAAAGTCATTTAGCCGGGGATTTCATCCGAAGCCATTTGCAATCGATGTGCATTGACTATTTATGGGAGCCTTGCGGGAATCAGACCCAATGAATACCCCCACACCAGCTATTACACCCACCAACGAAACCACGGAGCCACACTCATCCATCTAACGATGTGCTGGTTTAATGCTGTGATTTTTTTTATTACATCACAGCTTGGCTGTTGCTGGAAATGTCTATTAAAGTTCTGCTCTGAGGTTCAGGCTCTCCGTTCGCAGATCGATAACTGCTCGGTGATTTTTTATTCACTGTCGTACACAGGCACTGATAGGCTGGTAATTAGTCTTGGACAGTATTAAGAAGCCAGAACAGTGCGCGGAAGTGGTGCGAGTGAATAAACGTAGATGCGGTTTAGCGTTCATTGATAAAAGACCCTTCGTTTCTGCTCACAAATGTGTTGTCTCATTCACATACAGAGTCAGTCATCCACCCACACATGCTGTGGCTTCCACACGTGACAGGAACGTTAATACTGACAGAAGAACAGGAGATTGAGAGCGGCTACTGTCAGGCCAACAGAGAGAGATAAAAGGGTGTTCTGTTAATCTACTTCAGGAATAATTCCTTTTGATTAAATGAAGTTAGGAGTTTGGGGAAAATACCTTCAAGGTATACTTGGGTGGGAATGCCAGATGGATGGGGGTGGTAATGTTGGGGTTTACCTACAATCACTTTTCATGGGTGAATTAGAATGGTGATCATTTACACACATTATGTAAGCTGACAGACGTTTATATATTTGTTCTTTCTTCCTTTGGATGTTGTTTCTAATACTAACAGTGGTAACACTGTACTTACAAGAATTGCTAAGCCTAGAGACCTGGTTGCCGAGTTCCTGTCAACCAGTAGTTGCTGAAGGTTGCTGGGAATCACGATGAAATTGGTTGCTAGGACCCAGCCACCTGTAATACAGCCTCCCCCAATCCCCGTTGCTAAGTGAAACTGGTCGCAAAGATGTGTATATGGTGGTGTACTGTAAACCTGCATGCAATTGCTTTGGTTGCTAGGAGACTGATGCAGTTGCCCATAGTTTGTATGGAAGATATCAACTTGTCTGCAAATGATTCGCTAACAGTAGTTAGCACACTTTCTGTGCAAACACTTGCAAACTACACATTTTACTAATTGTGAAACTGATGCAAACTGGAAACAGAGAAAGTAAAAGTAAAAGCTGCCCCTTTTCAAACATGTTGGTTTCAGCAGTAAGGCACAATTTTTAATTTGAAGATGAATTGTCTTTGTATCCAGTAAGTAAATGGCTTCTGCATTAGCCTTATGCCATATGGGTGACTTACAAGTGAGCTAAACCAGCGCTATCAGATTTCTTACGTTTCAGTATTGCTAGCTGGTTAGTTGGCAAGTGTTTGCAGCGTCAACGTCTTCCATGCAAACTACAGCCGATAATGGCAGTCTACCTTAAACCAAAGCAAATGCAAGGAGGTTTTTAATGCAGCATCATCTTCACAATCAATTTCTCCCAGCAACAGCGAGCAACCTCTAGCAACCGCACACCAACTAGGGGTAATACATATTTTTGTGATCAGATTTTCTAAAACATTCCATTAAGAGTCAAACCAAAGTTGAGGAAACCTGAAATAATCGTAACTTTTCCTCAAATGTTTGACCAGAAACGCTGCATATAGAAACACAACTAAAGCATAGTTAAACTTTAAATAAACAAATGTCGACGTGAAAGCCTTAAATTCCAGGTTTTTCTGGTCTAGAAGTAATAATACTTCCTGGAACAGAGCCTTTCTCAGCATTATATCATGTAGAGCTCATGACGTGTCTGCCTGCTCCTGGTGCCTCGCGAACTAGAGCAGCCACAAAAAATTAAGGATGATTAAATATTGATTGTGTGTATCTCCTGTTTAGAAATGTTACAATGACTGATGCTGACTACCGTTTTGAACCTTAGGGTGTGTTTTGTCTTTCCACTTCTCCATCGACTCAGTCACTCATCCTGCGTTTGCTACAAAGTGAACTTATAGAGAACAAGTGCTGACAGCTGCTGCTACATTATTTACACTCCACTTGATGTAATGCTGCCACATAACTATACAGCAGATATTTATAATTATATCAGTCACATAAACAAACTATAGAACGGCACGTGTACTTGAGGCCTCAAAGCGCAGCTGTTTTTCGAAAAGTACATGTTGGAATTGACATATTTCTTCACAACACAAAAGAAAAATTTATAACACAAACCTCTCTACAGGTAAACTTTATTTACAAAGTGAACTGTTTCAACCTACACAAACACAGTGGAGACTGCACCTGTACCAATATATAATAATCTTATAAATGATAAAATTATAAAAATAAAAGTGAATTGAGTACTCATTCAGAGCACTCACATGCAATAAAATAACACTTTTTATTTTAGTTCCATAGTTATAACCTGTGTGCAAATATATCTTTAGCTACTTAACTCATTTTAATAATCATTTTTGAAATCCTGATGCCCAGAAAGAGACGAACCACTGCAAAGGTTGAGACGGCTGAGAAGTGTTGTGCTTACCAGGCACTGATGACCAGTAACAAAATCTTTATTTCACTGCTGCTTTTGTTGCATCTAAGCAGAGGCAGATAGACCTAAAAAAACCAGCTCGCTCATTATATACTAGCAAACAACTCAAATACAGTCCTGTAATTTGGTATTGTGGCCGTCAATTCATTTTTTAATGTGTTTTAAAACCACAACTGGCCAGTTTGTACTACAGCTGGGGAATTATCAGCTAATCCGATCACTGGCTTACTTGCCTATTTAGCAAGGTGTACTATAATTCACTACAATGCTAAATGCGATGTTGATCTTTTTTTCTAGAAAAATAGGCTTAGATGTGTGTACCTGCTTGAGATACTGAGCAGCTCTCTCTTCAGTGTGCTTTTCGTTAATGTAGAAAATGAGGCCCTTGATTATGGGTGACTTGGATAAAAGTTTCTTTGTACACTCATCACAAATGGTGAAGTTAGCTTCAGAGGGCAAAACGGCTTTTATATGAGACTGTAAACAAGTTTATTTCCACTGTTAAACTGAACATTTTCACAGTAGATGAGTCAGTGCCATTGAATGGATCTTTTTCCCATAAATTTGTGATTTTTTTTTCTGTAAACTTGCAGGACTTTTCTAAGATGTAAAACTTTTCAAGTGTTCTCTCATAAATTTTTAGTTCTTTCTTGTAAATTTGCATGGGTTTTATTTGTGGGGTTTACTCCTAAATATGTCTTTGTTTTGTTTTTTCAAAACAAAATGTAATTAAAACAGGAATTAGAATATAAAGTGTGTCATTAGAGTGAGAGGTAGCAGTTTATTTTCTTATAGTTTTTTTTGTATGCATACAAATGTGCTTAAATGTCGAGATGCATCCACTAAATGCATGCTAGTTATGCTGGCTGCTCAAGGCTGCCTGTTTGCTTAGATGCATGTCAACATAAAGTGTGCCTGTGTGCCTCTGCCTTTTATTGTTGGATGGTTCAAACACACACACACACACACACGCACACACACACACGAGAAGTAATGCTGTGCAAAATGAAAGGTATTGTTCAATAAAGATCTCATTTTCAGATTATGACACACTCTGCCGGTGCATTTTGTCCAGCATGTAACAGGATATTACAAGTACACACACGTACACACACACACACACACACACACACACACACACACACACACACACACACACACACACACACACACAGACACACACACACACACACACACACACAGACTCATTCATGCACACAATAACCAGCAACATTAAAACTGCCAAAACAGCTGCAGCCCATCAGAGGACTGGCACAGGACCACTCAGGGTGTACTGTGATATCTGGCACTGGGATGTTGGCAGCACATCCTTTGGGTCCTGTGGGTTGCAGGGTGGGGCATTCATTGATCGGGCTTGGTCCTGCTCATCTCCCAGACTGGAGCTACTGGACAACACCTCGGGCTCTTCTTTAGTAATTTTTGGGGTGTGGTGAGGTGTATTTAGAAACCACCGAGTGTGCGCTTGTGCTAATGTTTAGGTACACTTCAAAGTAACATCCAGATGAATGCCACCATCCAAGGAACATAACAAAGTGATAAGTGTCATTCATCAGTGGTTTACTGTTATGGCTGATCAGTGTTCAGAGTAGCTGCAGAGTCACTTGAGAGCAGGAAACTGTTTTGGGTTTAACTGGTGGTTATTATTCCACATTCATCCCCCTCACTTTCTTTTACTGCTCTCTGTTCATTTGTTCCTGTGTAAGTCTTTATTCTGCATTTCTGTTTACCACCATTAAGATGTTTCTCTTTGCCTTTCTTTCTTCCTTCCTCCTGCTTTTCCGTCATTATCACATTAGATCTATCTCCCTCCTTCTCTACTGAGCCTCAATCCAATTTTGTTGTTAAGTTACATATCCTCCTTCTCCCAGACAGCTCTCCTCCCTTGTTACACAGCATTCAGCTTCTCACCTATTCACCCTTCTCCTGCTGTACTTTAACACTCATCCACATTTATCTTCTTCTTTTATCTTGCCCCCTTTTCACAGTGTGTTTCGCTGCATCTTTCCCTGCCTTCCTCTTTTGGAAGTTTCTCTCGTCTTCCTCCTCTTTCTGTCTTGTCTAATCTGTCAGGGGACAGCCCAAAGTAATTGTGCTCAGCATGAAACAAGGAAAAACAATCCATCTTGACTGCAGTGCAGCTCATCGGTAATCATCACAGATTACAAATATTTCCCCTTATTCGCAGCCATCAAAGGGGGAAAAAAAATAGCTCTGACAGTAATAATCTTGTTGGCGAAAAGTGATAATTAATAAAATGAAGCAAGGCCACATTGTCAGCCAAATATAATGGGTGGTTTAATAGAGACCAGGATCACCTCAGTACTTGAGTCTGTTTTGATTAAGTGGTGATTTTTGTTATAAATATCCTCTACTTCGAAATACAGCTCTGCGGAGCTCAAACTGATTGTGACGACTGTATATATAATTTTAGACCATAATCATTTGTCGGTAGCACTTTATAATGTCACACTATTAAGCATTAGTAAGCTATTAGCAAGCACCTCATATCATTACTCCTCCTTAGTATTATTATTAGTAACTTTTGATATGTTTATCCATCTTTTACTGTTGCACCCTGTACACCTATAACTGCTAGTAATAATATAACTGTAAATACTAAGGAGGACTGATGCTAAATAAATGATGAAATAAGCACTTGCTTATACCTTAATAGGGCTAATAGTTAGACAATAAATAAAAGCGCTACCAATTTGTCTTTTTTTGGTTTTTTTTGCTTGTACATTGCTTTAAACCTCAGAAAACCTTCGCCAAAGTCTTATTACTTAATCATGGGCATACTCTATGGTTGCAACCACTGCATACTGTAATTCTAATCATGTGACATTTGCTTCCAAAAATTGGTAATTTCACTAAAATCTGTTAGTGATTTGTTTGAAAAAATGATCTGTTCATTGAGATTGGTTAATTCTCTCCAACAACAAAAAGAGGAGTTTATTGTCACAACAAACTCAAAGTTACAGTCAAAAAATTACAGCTACGTGAAAAAAGAAAGGCCATATGCAGTCCTGCTGCTGCAGTGGTCCAGCCAAAGTTCAGGCCTTAACCCAACCGAAATGCTGCGGCGTGACCTTAAAAGTGCTGCGCATAAACAAATGCCTCCAAACTTCAATGAACTGAAGCAATATTGTAAAGAAGAGTGGGCCAAAACTCCTCCACAACAATGTGAGAGACCGATAGAGTCGTACAGAAAATGATTACATCAAGTTATTTTGCTAAAGGTGGTTCTACAAGCTACTGATTTATGAGGTGCGCTCAGTTTTCACAGCGCTGCACAGAATCCTGCGAAAACTTTCTTTTTTGCATGAATGTATATTGAAACTGGGGGGAAATGAGTAACAGTAACTCAGGAGGCTCAGATTTACACTGGGAGTAACCAGAACGGACAAGATTAGAAATGGGTATGTCAGTGCTCAGGTCGAGTTTGATGGGATAGTTAGAGAGCCGAGGCTGAGATGGACACGTGTAGAGGAGGGGCAGTGGATATACTGGAAAAAGAATGCTGAAGATGGAGTTTTCAGGCAGGAGGAAAAGATGAAGACAACAGAGGAGGTTTATGGATGTAGTGAGGGAGGGCACACAGAGGGTGGTGTGACGGAGAATGTAGGGATGGAGATGGAGAAGGAGGCAGATGAGCTGCTGTGTCGGCCCCGAAAGGGAGTAACAGGAAGAAGAAGACTGAATGACTTAAGTTGCCTGCTTAGCTAATTGATTCGTTATTTCAGTGTTTCGTTCAGCTGGAGCACTGGTTGGCATCTGGGTGCCGGCAGAAATAAAATAGGGGTAAGTAGGAGTTCAAGATTCAGTGTTAAGTGAAGCAGAAGTGTTTGTGTGTGTGCGTGTTGTCACTTTTGGCTTCACAGTGAAAAGTGACAGTGAAAAGAGACAAGGAGCTGACATGAGAAATGTTTGATTTGTCAGAACATTTTGTGCTCTGTCAGCTGAGCTCCGCTGACATTCCTGGGTTTGCTTCTTTTATTTTTAATTCAGCAAACTGGAATGCTACAATACCGTCCCCCTCCAAAAAAGACAAATACAAACTTTCACAAGATGCTCCTGTTGTAACTTTGATTTTCATTACTTCACTGTATGTTTAGATGCAGTCATTGGAGTACAAATTGGCCTGTTCACCAAAACTGCCAAACTGCTAAAATACCCAAATGTTCCAATAACGTTCCAGAATTATTTCCCAGATTGCTGTTGGTTTTCACAAAAACCTTCTGTCTTATGTTTTCTCGGTTGTTATTACACACTTTATTGAGCTTGTGCACCTCAGAAATCCCCTTTTAAACCTTTAAAAATAAACAAAGAAGCATCTTAGTCTTCTTTGAATTATTAATTTTAGAAGATTTCTAAAGCTAATTCGTGAATTGTTTTTGCAGCACAGATGGGTTTGAGACCTTCAGTATTAGAGCGTGCGAACTGTATTTGAATGTCTACATTCTGTTTTATTTATTTAAAATTCCTGACAGATGCTGGTTTAATCTTTAACATTAGTAAATTATATTAAGCTTTTACTAATTATAGACTTATAGAAGAAACTGCCTTCATTGATAAAATAATACGGGATAAATAAGGCTGTGTTTTTACCCTATATTTTTTTTTTATCCACGATGCTGCATTAATCTGAGTCCTTATGTCACAAAAACCTACAAATTGCTGAAATGTTGATATGATCCTCGAAAAACGTGCAAATCTGTACAGTTTTCTCCTTATTTTCCTCAGTGAGGAATAATAAAGTCTCTTCTTGTTCTGATAATGTCTCTGCAAAAATCTACACTTCTCAAGTGCTCTTTCAGGTGCTCATTGGTACCTCTTGCCTGATATTTCCAACTCCACTGTATGATTTGCATCAGAGCACAAGAATCAGAATCAGAATCAGAATTGTTTATTCATCCCGAGGGAAATTAGGGGTTACAGCAGGCAGCACGCTAATGGCGCATGCGCACTCACAAAGGAACCTTCTGACCAACTTTACACAAACATCACATTGGGCAGACATGTCAGAAGGTAGGCTGATAGGAAAAAAACAACGAAAATACACTACATGAGGTAAGAGGAGGAGAAAAAAAACTCCACTCAGACTGAGCTCCTAGTGGGAGAACAGTTTGATAAAAGAAAAAACACCTCAGCACAAAAGCACATGACTATCAATACACCATAGAAACACGAGACAAGCAACAGGGGCGGGTAAAGGGTAAGAGAGAGCCGGCGTAGACAGCGCATCCGGTCCTGCAGCATCTGTGCTGGTCCAGTTGACTGCTATCATCCCCGGTAGGGCACAAGCATCGAAGGCGTTGGAAAGGGAGGGGGATGAGTGAGTGCTTATCAGTGTAAGTGTGTGTGTGTGCGTGTCCATAGTTTAGCTGAGACAATGTCCTTCGGCCTATCAGGCTAAGTAAACAGTCCTCCAGCCAATCCAGGTGTCCTTCATGGGGCGGGAAGAATAGTCATCACACAGTCGTTATCAGGGAGTTGTTTTGGTGGGCTCCAGCCTTGGGCCTGCAGCTGGGGCCGTGGTGTCCAAATGTTGAATATTGTTGATTTCTCCTTTGTGAGCAGCTCGAATTCTAGCACTCCGAGGCTGGTCTCTCGATCTCCCGTTGAAGAGCTGCGAGCCTCCCCATGATGGTATCAAACTTCTGTTCCGTGGTGTTGTCAGTCTTTTGATTCTGAGACCTCACAACTGCAGTGATCCGTTCCGCGATGTTTTCCAACTGTCGCTCAAGGGTCTCATTTTGAGCAGGCCTCTCTCTGATGTTTCCCCTCATACGCTCAATGGTGTTGTTTTGAGCCTTCACAGCAGCTGTAAGCGTCTCCAAGGTGTTGACCATATTACGTTCGTTGTGAGAGGTCGCACCTCGTCCCGTCGCTTCGAATCCAGCGGGCAGCCTTGTGGGGGTTTGAACAGCCGGTTCCGCTTTCTTATTTCTCTGATAAACCAGGGCTAAGCCAATGCCGATCAGCATGAACCCTGTTATCATGGTTCCGAATAGGTAGATATCTTCAGCGTCCTCGATCGACAGTCCCGCCAGGCACACGGTCCTCCAGTTCTGCCACCCGTCCATCGTGTAACCGGCAGGGAAAGTCCCTCCAGGGCACTCAGGCTCTCCCGAGCCCCGACTTCTCGTTGAGAAAAGGGTGTCAATAGCACTCAGAGACCAGTTGATCAAATCCATAATTCTCTTTTAGGTTTAGAGAACGACAGGACTGCAAGTGGCCATCAGACCCTGCTGCATGGGGCTTGTTGAAGAAGTGATGACATTTTACCAGAGAGCCGTCTGGAACAAATACTTTGAGCATCTAATGGAGCAGTTTATTCCTTCCAGTTCCAGTTCAGATGCCTGCTGGGTAGTATTGCATTAACAGCTGTGATGCGTGTTTTTTGTTGTTTGTTTTCCTTTTTGGGGTCTTTTTTGTCTTTGTAGTAGTTTTAAGACTTCTTTAGAGGGTTAGTGCACAGATTTAGCTTCGCCTGCATTTGTCAGAAAAGCATGAAACTGTCCACAGGTCATTTTTGCAAATTGTGTTATGGCCTATAGTTACATTTTAATGTTAAGTGACCTTCAGTGGATGAGGGAAAAGTGCATGTTAAATGTGTGCTGGGTACTCTGCAAGTTACCACCCTGGAAATGTTTTTCTCCATTTGAACCTACATCGTGATGCCTAAATCTGGTCAAAAGTCAAATGTGTGCATACTTTTCTTTTTGTATTTTGAGCAACACTTACTGTACATGTGTGCTTCAATTACGGGGAGGAGGAACATATAAGATTGTTTAGTTCAAATAAACAATCATATATGTTGTTGTATTTCTGTCATTTTGGTTCCAAATGAATCTGTGTGAGGTCTGTTTATTTGCCTGAATTGATGTGATCCCAGTCAGTGGCTACATAAGCATGTGCTATCATAACCAGCGTTGCTGTCATTACTCCAAGAAAAGTGATGTATTACACATTACTTGTTACTTTTATAAAAATGAATGCAGTACATGACTTAATCCCTCACCAGAGAAAGTAAATTGTTAGTCAATTTGTTACGTTACTTCCTCATTACTCTTTAACAGGAATTCAAATGCATTTTCACACAACCACCACAGGAATCCCAATCCTAATCAGGACACACAGTCTGTCTTTAAGTGCATCCATCTGAACACAAAGCAGTTGAAAACCAACCCAAAAAGACTGAATATGATTTGCACTGTGATTCTACTTTAGAAGCACGAATAGATAGAAATGAGGTCTACAAAGCTGCAATCTGACAGCTCATCACTGCCTTTGTTACCCATTGAAGATCAAGCTCTGGCTGCTGGCCTGGGGGTCAGTATACACTCAGATTTAACATGGTTCTTCACCACTTTATGTCAGCATGCTGCCCGTGCAGATGTTTGCAAAGAGCCAAAGCGGTGTTGTTTCTGTCCAGTTTGCACTTTACCATCGCGCACTTGTCTTTACTTGCAATAAAACTAAAAGTAATGGGGGGCAGGGTTCATATATCCACCCGTCACGCAGATAACTGAGGATCTTTTATAACAAAAGTAACAACATAATTCTGACTTTAATGTGTTTACTGAATTTAGTACGGTAACTCGTTAAATTACTGCATTACTGAAAAATGCAAAGGTATTATGGTGACTTCTTACAGCCGACACTGTTCATAATATCGACTCGTATATTGACTCGTATTAGTCGCCAGTTTCTGAAGACTGTGTGTTGTCAAAAGTTCCAAGTTGCTTCCGAGTTCACAGTTTATGTTTGGGAACTTGATATTGTTAAAAAGTAAGCAGGCATAAGGATGAATGATAAATTCAGCAAAATTGGGTAGTATTCAAATTAATTCCTGGGTTTCAAGGAGAATTTTAAGTGGCAGTCGACACCTTCCTGTGCACCCCTGCCTCTTGCACTTGCTTAAAGGTCCACATTCTGTTTTAAAACACCTGCTCTATTTGGCTAATGAGTAGAAAGATTTTGTTACCTACTGATCGCGGAGAAATATTCCCAAATGAATGTCACTATTTGAACCAACTCAATTACCAGAGCACTCTCCACTGAGCGAATGCCCATCAAAGGAAAACTTACTTTCCAGTTCTGACACTCTCCATCTTTTCTTTCTTTATCTGTTCACGTAGGTCCCTTCTTCCCTTTTGCCTTCGTAGAGTTTCCAGAGTTTCTCCAGTTGTTCTAACATCTGCTTTTTGGCAGTTGCTGTTATTTTCCAACTTGATTTTGTGACCAGTGGTAGTTGCAGAACTTAGAAGTGGGGGTTAGAGAGAATCAATCTAGGTGCTGATGTTGTCGTTATTTTATAATAACAATCAACATTGTGCAGTCATGTGCTGGAAGTAATATTTGACAGGATAGTGTACAGATAATGTGCATTATCATGTCAGTTATTATCCTGTGAGTACAGGATTAGAAAAGAGCATATCAGAGGGACAGCTCAGGCTGGAGCTTGGAGACAAAAGGCTGAGCTGGTTTGGACATGGACAGGAAGGATCGTGGATGTATTGGACAAAGGGTGTTGAAGATGGAGCTGCGAGGCAGGAGGAAAAGAGGAAACTCTCAGAGGAGGTGAAAAGGGGTTGGTGTGACAGAGGAGGATGCTTGGAATAGGTGAGATGGAGGCAGATGATCCGCTGTGGTGACACCCACAGGAAGCAGCCAAAAGAAGAATCATTTCGTCATTTTCTTGCACGCATAACAGAAAGCTCCGTTTATTGTGCTTGCTATCTGAAACACCTGTCTGATTACTGAAGAGTGAAGTGTATCAAAAACGCAAAACAACCAGGGTTTGGCCTCTTTGGCCTTCAGCATGAAAATCAACACTGTCCAATAATCTAACCATAGTTAATTTGTCATCCTTGACAATACGTTTCTTTAATGAATGATTTCTATTTTTGATGATTGAGGTTGAACTTGCTTTTGTTTAACTGTAACCAGATAAAGTCAGTAAACAGACTATAGAAGATTTTTATCCCAGTGTTGTGGTTATTGAGCGTCAGCATCACCACACACCTTTAGTATAAATTTAATAGATGCATGAGTATGGATAGAAATAATGGAGCATTACTGGAGATTTATGTACAGTAGCATTAGTCTAGCCAGTGATGAATTTTTAAAACCAAAGTTTGCAAGCATCCTTTGGCTGATTCGAAAGATAATGATAGATGATTTCAAAGGCTAAATGTTTGCTTAGAAAAAGAATATTTCAGAAAGTTTCACCTTATCTCAGCTGTGTTTGATGTGGCGTCCAGAGACTTCCATGTATTTGAAGTTCTGTTATGTGATTCACTCTGATAACTCACGAGTCGCCTCTGTTCTTCACAAACACACACACACGCACACGCACACACACACACACATGCATCATTTTTTTAGCTCATAAACTTGAAAGAAATCCAGACGTGAAAGGCAAAAATTGAATTGTTGTTGAAATTAATCAAATAGAAACGCTAAGAGAGTGTGTGAGAAAGGGATGTTTCTCCAGTCCATTAGTGCACTTTAAGCATTACAGAGCTGTACTATTCAGTTACTTTTGGAGAATTTTAGAAGCAGTCCATTGATCAAGAAGACACGAGCTTGGCACTCACAGCTACTCAAATGCAGGCAGGATGGCATTAGGGTAATAAAGTGAGCAGCAGCCCTCCAAAAAGGCTGTGTCCTGTTATTTAAAGTGAAGTGCAGCCATAAGATGTCTAATAGTGGGACGGTTATTTTATGATGTCTTGCTCTCATTTTTGGCACAATGTACATTTGCCCTTGAAACTACAACCAAGAGGTAAACTACAGCATCCACTTTAGACTCGTAACACGCAGGAAGCATTTTGACCATTTACTTCTAGGAATTGTTAATTTATCACATGGGATTTGAAGCCTCTGGCCATTGCTCACATCTCAGTTTGTCTTTCGTGTATTCGCGCTGAGGAAATTCCTGGTCTCCAGACAACGCTGCTGGAAACCTCTCCTCACTCTCTCCCACTTACTGTTTTTAGACTGGTGGCAAACGAGGCAGCATCACACATGCACACATACCTTTCCTCATCTCTCGCACTTTCCAACACTTCCTTTTCACTTTGGTGAACCCTCTCCCCTTCGTTTCCTCTTTCATAGAAACAGCCACAGGGGTGTTCCCTCAGAGCTGCAATCACAGTCAGGGAAAGTGTGTTATCCTCTCTGAATATTCACGTATATCAGGGCGTGTGAATCTATTTTCTGCCTGTTCTAGGGATTTCCATGCTGTAGGACCCAGACATCCCCCCAGAGCTGTGACTGTGTGTAAGAGTATGTGTGCATGCTTTTTAGTGTACGCTCTATCATCATCTCCTTCAGTGATTAGGACTGTCTCTGCCCCAGACTGGGGTTTAGTCTTTTTTCACTCCCATGGGAAATGGAGACTTGAGGCTGATTTGCATGCAACTGTCTCTTTTTTCAGTCTTTGCTGCACTTTATAGGATCGTCTGGATGTGTGCATGTGCACGCGTATGCGTGCTTGTGTGCATGCGAGTGTGCAAAATTGTCCTTGCTTGCTCGCTTGGTAGGGTCTGACCAGTGCTGCATCTGGTTCCGTGATGAGAGACATCTGCAATCGGGGACTTAACCCGATTAGAGAGGTACGATGGCCTGGGGGGAGCAAGAAATGGTTGAGGCATGGTTGGATGGCTGAGAAGAAAAGATGGAGAGGTCACAAACTGACCAGCGGGCTACAGACGTAGCAGCTGGAGCAGGGAGTGCTTTAGGTGGAGAGTGTCCTGTCAGACCTCACACCTTCACCTGTGGAGAAATCTCAGTCTATCTTTGGTGCTGTCATTTTTGCACATTTCTCCTTTTCCTTTTTATCCCCGTTGTCTTTTGCTGTCAGGCTTATTTTTTTCCTCTTCCTTTAACCTCCTTCTGTCCTGTCTGCTTTCCATTATATTCTTTGCCCCTTGCCCTCAGCCTGTAATGGCACAGACTTTAAATTTATCTATTTTCTCTTCATCCTCATCATTGTTACCAGGCGCTTTATGGTTTTTTTTCACTCTCTTCCTGTCTTTTTTGTCTCCTGATGGCTGTGCACACATGCATACACTTTTCCCACACTCTCTTCCCTCATCCTTTCCCTCTGTCTTGGTCATGTGGGGGCAGTGGCACTCACTCATTCCAATTGACAGATTACTTTCCTAATGGAATTTAATTATTTATCCCTTCCTCATGGCGATTTAGCCAGGAAAAGACCGACAGCAGCAGCAGCAGTGTGCGGGAGGACAGGGCAGAAGGGGAAGGCGAGGAGGGGGGGGGAGAGAAAGAGAGGAAGGGAGAGGTGCTCATTTCCTCCTGTGGCAAGAAACTGGATCACCTCCGTTTTGATTTGGAGAAATGTCATTCAGCGAGAAAGGGAACAGGAGTGAGGGATGGTGAAAGAAAAATGGAGGCAGAAAGACGCCAAGAAACACAAATTCATACAGAGGGAGAAAAGAATGAATGACAGGTGGCTTGTGGGCAAAACGTGTGAGTATGAATGAATATACATACATTTTACTGCATGGATAACACTCATGTGAACACGGAAAACCTGTTTTTATCACACAGGAGTTCATGACTTACACCGGATACTTATTCTAAACTTAAACACAACTATGATTACACAACTCCCAAACATGAGCCATAAACATTAAGTCTATTGCTCTAAATGGCTGGTGAGTCCCAATAATGTGACACTGTGAACAGATTTTTGTCACCTAAATCTGAGGGGTCACTCACACCCAAAACCATTGCGGGGAAGGTGGGTGCTAGACAACCTGTCTGTGCTTTCGTCTCTGTACCTCTTCACTCGCTGTCGTACACACCTCAGTCTCTTTTCTTGTGTCTCCTTTTTCCGTCTTCTTGCCGCGTCTCTCCCTTCCATCTTTTTGGCTCTCTCTCTCTCCCTCTCTCTCTCTCTCTCTCTCTCTCTCTCTCACACACACTGGGGATCCTAATTAAGCTTGGCTGCTCTTTGATGTTGTCGCCTTGGCAACAGTCACCATGACGAGGCTGGGTCTGCACACTCTCTCACCAACTCGCCCAGGCATACACAGATACACACAAGTACAGTGCACGCACACACACACACACACACATGCAAATACGCGCACGCACACATAGGCTGTGTGAGACCATTAAAGAGTACAGCCAGCGTTTGACCCTTGGTGCAAATGATAGCTTGCAAAATGGCTCAGGTGTGTGCGCAGGCTACATATGTGTGTATCTGTACACATGTAGTCAGCATGTGTGCATACATGTAATAGAAGTAGAACAACATGCAACCGACCGTGCTAGACGAAGGTGATGATTAATGTGGAGGTGCATGCATGTAGGTGGTTGAGAAAGCTTCAGTTCGGCTTCATCACGACAGTGACCAGGTGGCTGTGACACACATACAGCTGTCATGGCCGCTTGCTCTTTCATTTGACCTCTTGTTGTATTTGTTTTGTTTTCCTAAATAAATGTTGGTGTGGGCTAAAAGCCCTTGAGATGAATCATGTGGTAAAGAGCAATTGTTAGCACTGGCTGTTTCTCCAGGCAGTACATCAATTGGTAAACTCAGCTGACTTCCAGCGGGGGAGTTCCTCATTTCTCTCCCCATGCCCCGACCTTTCTCTTTAGTCTCTGCTTTCTGGTTCTCTCTCGCTCCTTAACCTTTTCTCCCCCCAGCAGTAATCTCTTTACAAATTTTACAATTGAGTCCTAGCATTTTGTTTTGAGAGGTGAAAAATGTATGCCAGTGCACTGCAAAATTCCAACTTATCCCAAATGCAGAGCTTCAAAAATGGTGCTTTCTTAAAAAAAAATATTATTTTGCATTAACAAAAATAATCCTCAAATAAGTCAAAAGTGTCTAAAGAACAAAGAGATTTTTTGCAGTGCCCTTTCTGACCTGATATTTCCTCATTCCTATCTTTATCTCTTCATTTCCTCTGCACTTCATCCATCTCTTTCCTCCTCCGCCTTCTCCTCTCATCAACCCCACCACCTCCTCCTCCCTAACCCCTAGCTCTTGTCAGCACCGTCTGGAGGACGGCCCCCGTAATGAAACCTGCTCTTACCACTTCCTTATAACGATGGCTTTGGTGACAATATCAAGTAACCACAGCAATTACAAACCCGAACGTCAACGTACGAGGAGGGAAAACCACAATTAAAGTGGCCTTCTTTATTAAACTTAAACTTTCTGGCCCACTTACACAGCTGAAAAATGTTCACACCCTACAACACAATTTTTCTAATTTTTTTTTACCAATAGTTAACAATAAAAAAAAGGATCCAAGTTTAATTTTAATGAAAAAAGTCCGCTCCGTACCATCTGCAGACTCTTGTTTATTTATTTTCCCTGCAAAAAATAAACAAATAAATCACATTCATTCAACTTAGTTTCGCTCCATATTTTTCCCCTGGTCGTCCGAGCCCCATCTGCAGTGGCTCAGTGTCCCACCGGTTTCAGAGTCATCGCTGGCATGTGCCCATGAGACCGGCTGAAATCACAGCATACTGCCCTTGTTTTTTAAATATTGTCTCTCTGATCATTAGAAACCTGTTTAGCTTAAGAGCCACTGCTCCAGATGAATCAGCATCTTTGGTTTAATTTTAGCAAGAGAAGAGTTTCAGGTTATATGAAAATGAGCCAAAGCACTGTGTGGGGACTGAATAGATTACTGATTAAATGGATGGTGTTTTCCATCTCAGGGAAGACATTTATTCTGAATTGCAGGTGCGTTCTTTAATCATCAGATTAGTCAGCTGTACTGATGAGAAAAGGACCGTGTCAACCGAGCATCACGATGAAAAGTTTTCTCAGCGACACATTAAAAGAAGCGTAACTCCTTTCCCCAACTGACTATCCACATGTCCTTCCTGTCCCCGCAGCTGTTTGTCATCGACAACGGAGCAGACGACTGGCGAATCGCCATGACGATGGAGAGGGTTCTGCTAATCGCCCTGGAGCTGCTCGTTTCTGCTGTGCATCCGGTGCCTGGGGACTTTAAGTTTCAGTGGCGGGCACGGCTGGCCTTCTCGTACGCGCCTTCGCAGGCCGAGGCTGACCTGGACATGGTGCTGAGCGTGCCCATGTTCCTGCGCCTCTACCTCATTGCCAGAGTCATGCTTCTGCACAGCAAACTGTTCACCGACGCTTCCTCCAGGAGTATAGGTGCCCTCAATAAGGTCAGGAGAGTTTTAATCTTGTAGATGTTTCTCTGAGCGGTATGCCTTCAAAAGTGTGGATGTGAAAGGTTTTGCTGGAAACAGGTGATGGAGTTGTAAAGGTATTAAGGTCAAGAGTTCTCTCCTCTGAATTAAGCCTGTGTCTATGTTGTGCCTTTTATCCTTGGCCTCTTTCGCTCTAACTATCTGAAGTTCTTCCTGCCCCTTCTGTCCTTCTAGTCCAGCTGTTTCTTTTCATCTACCGCTTCAAATCCCCTTCCTGTCCTTTTGTTGTCACTGTGCTTAGAGACTTAGATCTAAGCTGTGGTGGATCTTTCATAATACAATATGAGATGAGAGTGTGAAATGGAAACAAGTTATTGCATACAGCTCAAATGGGCCATGAAGAGAAAGAACTAGAATGAAATTGCAGTATGAGTGCAGAAATATGTTGAAGTCGTGCAACAAATGGCTGATGCCAGATTTGTAATGACTTTATACGACAAACATTGCTGTAAGATCAGGAAGTAGAGATGTTGCATGTTGCAAACGTGCAAACTAGATGGAGGAGAGCAAGTGCAGCGGGAGAGATATAGAGGAGATTTTTTTAGACGAGTAATTTAGCAGGTGGCGCGTGTATCGGCGACGGCTCTCTTCTGACCCTCAGGCAGCATCAACGTGGAGGGAAGGTGAAGCTGCCACTGAAGTGCAGCTGTAAATGACAACTCATTTATCAGCTGCTTTAGCCTTCCAGGGCTCAAGCATCAAATGATCCATCTGCCAGAAGTTGATTGTCTGCCTCTTATTGATGAATGAGCCAGAGATAAAAAAGTACACTGACACAGGCCAGTTACTCAAAGACACCGTATAACCTGACCCGAGTCAGAGGGCAAGCCCTGATCTCGACTCCAATTATAGTGGAGATTCTCTGAGTGCTGCTATCAAAAGCTACTCAGAGGACTAATTAGTAAAACATCAAGTCCGCTTGGGAAACAGTGTGCAGGATAAGGATTCAGAGCAGCACAAGATTAACTCCTGGGGAAAAAAAGTGAAGCAATGTGTGTATGTGTGTGTCTCTAAATGTCTTTTAGGTCCATTTTAACACGCGGTTTGTAATGAAAACCCTTATGACGATCTGCCCTGGGACGGTGCTGCTGGTCTTCAGCATCTCTCTGTGGATCATTGCTGCCTGGACCGTACGAGTGTGTGAGAGGTTAGCACTAAAGCTGGTCCGTTTGCGATTGTGATTTGGTGTTTATTGCGTGTACATGAGCGTACATGAGTGTGAGTGTTGGACTGTGATCAGATGAGGAATTCAACTCAGAAATTAAATTCAACTGGCAGAATCTATAATCTGAGACGTCTGTGCAACATAATCCCTCTTTAGACTTCAGTTTATGAGGCTTTCTCAGCAGTTGTTCAGGCAATGGATTTGTTACTTCATTTGTCTGCTTGTCAGACTAAAAATAAAAATTAAAAATCAATATAATAGTGTCTGAAGAAAACATTCATTAACATTAATGACCCTCCAATAAGGCATTTCTAAGCAATAAACAATCTGATATTGTTACGGGACACTCGAACATAGTTTGTCAGACACTAAGGACCTAATTAAGGACTTAATAGTTGATCAATTGTCAAGAGTAAAAAAGAGATAGCAATAACAGTACAATATAGCTCTCCTCACCACAGTGTAATGAAACATTACATGAGCAAACACGGTGCCAAATCCTCATAGAGATTCATACATTTACACGAGAATAACTAACCCACAGGTATGTTTAAGCACCCACATCAAAAATGTGTATTAAAATTCCCGAAGACATTCTGAGCTCAAATGTCCTGACCTTGGAAATATCACGTTGAATAAGCTTACTGACTTTTATTATGACAGAGATGTGACTGATGTCGCTTTTAAGTCTTTCTTTTTGATTTAAAACCATAGCTGCGGCTGGTAGATCACCAACTGACATGTTATATCGCATTTTTTTGATTTAATGTAAAAATGTACACAAAATTGTGGTTTTACAGATGCAATGACTCTGAAAAGTGGACAGAGCTGGGGTTTTTGTTTTTTACTGGTTTTTATGATTAGATAAGCAAGTCAAACAGTTCCTGTAATTTAATACACCAGTTGCAGATGTTTTACACATGTATAGTTGTTAACAAAGATATTAATTAACACCTAAAAGTATGCTTATAGCAGCTCAGTACAGTGTGTTACAGCTTTATTTTCATTCTTTCCTATTTCACATCTCACAATATGTGTTTTTCATGCCATATAAGTATATATATATATATATATATATATATATATATATATATATATATATATATATATATATATATATGACATGAAAAAAACATTAAGAGAAATCCATATCATACTCAATACAGCAGCAAACACATGGCAGTACAGACTGGTGATTTATCGACCGCTGTTGCATCCAGCAGACAGACGCTCAGAAATGAAACGGCTTGCAAACATATCTGTTTCTCTGTTGTTATTAAAGAGCACTAAATCCAGTTGTTCGGTTACATTTAAGAGATTGATAATTAAATTTTACAGATTATTTAATGCTTGTAATGTGCCATCAAGTGCAAAGCAAAAGGAGATGTATTCAAATGTTTTTGGAGATAAATCAAGGAAATGTAGGAAAATGTCAGCTGGTTAATAGGCTTGATTAAATGCATCACTGCCCGGCTGCTGGGGAGTCCTCGGTTGGTCCGTATCCAACTGGCAGAAACTGGCATTTTGCTTCTTTCCAAATCAAATTAATGAAGAAAAAAAAAAAAAAAACTAAATGGCTTCGAACGGCGTCCAAAGATGTGACTTTTCAGTCTTAGAGAATAGAGAGACTTCAGAGCAAATATATCTGTTGCTAGCAAGCAAGGTTACATCTTATTATATTTCTGCTGAATAGTTTATTGAAAGAAAAACTTTGTTTCAGATCTGCACCAGGTTTGGTTGCTATGGTAACAGTGTTGCGCGTAGGGCAAGAACGATGGAGGCAAAAGATGCAGTTATGTGTTATGCGTCAGACAAAATTGCTGGAAACATTTTTTTCGGTTAGACGCCCACATTCGCAGACAGGACCAGTGGGACAGTTATTGTTTGTTTGTTTTTATTCATTATTATTATTTAGATGTTTTACTATTGACTGACTTTATCCTCTAACAATAAACATGTTTGGTTTTTTTTTAGGTATCATGATGCCCAGGATGTGACCAGTAACTTCCTGGGAGCCATGTGGCTTATCTCTATTACTTTCTTGTCTATTGGCTATGGAGACATGGTTCCTCATACTTACTGTGGCAAAGGAGTCTGTCTGCTCACGGGCATCATGGTCAGTACATTTCCTCTCCGTCCCCTCTCTCTGCTCTCCCAGTAGTGCTGTCCTCCCCTCGTTCAAAGGTCAGCAGATTAGAGCGCATGCTGTCATTTGCAAGAGAAATTCTCCCATTTGTGTAATTTGGGCAATCCTCTCTGAATTAGCCTGCATCTGTGCTTCTGTGTGTTTTGGGTGTGTAGGCGTGCAAACAAGAGCATGTTAGTGGTTTGTGTGTGTGTGTGTTTTTTTATGTGTGTGTGTGTGTGTGTGTGTTTCTATGCGTGTTATTCCCTTGTCTGTCCTCATTGCATAATGAAGGTCCTACCTTTCAGTGTGCCATGTCCTCCCACTCTCATTTTTTTCCTCTGTCGGTCTTTCATTTTTTTTCTTTACCACTTTCCTCCTCTCTTGTGCTATCTCTCTTTTTTGTGTTTCTCCTTCTATCTTTTTTCTCACTGTCCATCTCCCCTTCCCTGAGGCCATGTGTTTATTTCTATCTACCATCCATCTGTCAATGTTTAAGCTGCCGACTGATCCTCTATTTGCTTCACTTCACAGGTGTTCTTTCCTCCTTCGAACATTTCTTTCACTCTGTTTCTTTCACATCTTTGTCACTATTATTTTAACACTTCTCTGAATGAGTCGAGGCAATTTGCGTCTTTTGAAATGCAAGAAAATTAGATTTTTTTAAAATAACTCTATAACTAAATATTGCATGTTCTCAAATTAAATGTGATAAGTATGTTAACCTGTGCAGATAAGGTCAGGAAAGGAAAAATAGGGTTTAAAAATAATAATATGATTTTCTGGGAATACATTTCCCAAAGGACACAATGGTCCTCATACTTGTTGCCAGAGGAGAATACGATGACTGATAGGAGACTTTATTCAGATTAAAAGCTGGACTTCACTGTTCAGTGGTCCCTCAGCTTATTTGGGGGAATTACTGTAATTAACAGAATAGATATTCATTTTCCAAATTGGCTTTTGCCCATTATTATTGCCAAGTTCCAATTTATCACTGTGTTTCTTAGAAATCCTCAAGTAGAGGACATGAGAAAGATTGTATTAGACACTGGAAAGGTTGGTTGCCATGAACTGTAAATAATAATGTAATATGCTGTTTGTCTTCATTCATTCGTGAAAATAGAAGACATCATTACATATAAGATTTTTCCTTGTACTTATAAAAGCAGTGTGTTCATATGAAAGAAGACAATTTAAACAAAACCAGTCCTTAGATGAATCAGGGTATAAGGTAAAACTTGATTATATGATCACAAATATAACCTCAGTATATGACATTGACAAGATTGACATGAGTGGGTGTCATGTGAGTACAGTCATGTGAAAAAAGAAAGTTTCCATGGGAATTAGGACAGGGTGGAGGGTAGCTGCTAATCAAATGCATCTGATTACTTGATTATCAGCACGTCCGGTCACCACTATAAAGCACATATTTTTTCCAGTTTGTTGGTCTGGAGCATTCAGCTGTGTGTTAAGACAGTGCCACAATCTTCCCAGGAGTGGACATCCCAGCAAATGCGCTCCAAGGTCAGATTATGCAATGTTCTAGGGAAACAGCAAAAACCCAAGAGCTACAGCTAAGTTTATACAGACCTCGGATAACGTGTTAAATGTTAAAGTTCATGACAGTACAATTGGAAAAAGACTGAACAAGTATGGCTTGTTTGGAAGGCTTTACTGCAGAAAGCCTCTTCTCTCAAAATAGAACATGGTAACACAGCTTAGGGTCGCAAGTTGTTTTTGAATAAACCACAAAACTTCTAAAAATGTCATTTGGACAGACAAGATGAGGCGATAGCTCATTAGGTAGAGCGTTTGCCCCACGATCGGAAGGTTCATTTGGTCAGGGGGGAACCATTGTTGGCCATTAACTCCTCTGTATACCAAAGTATTACTAGAAAGCTAAAGCTTAGTCCATGCAACAACAACAATGCCCCAAATACAGCAGCAAATCTACAACAAAATAAGTGAAAAAGAAATGAATCAAGGCGTTACAATCTGTTACCCAGTCAAAGTCCAAGTGTCCTTAAGCTTGCTGTTTATAAATTAATGCAATGTTGTAAAGCGGACAAAAATGCTCCACAATGATGTAAGAGATTAATTGTCATAAAGGAAATTATTATTTTAAGTTAATACTGCTAAAGGTGACTGTAGTGTGATATCACATCACCTTTTGCTTGCTTTTATACATACACAAAATGCAAACGTTGCAGCCATTTTTGTGTCAAGGTGCCTCCAAAAGCGTGCTAAGAAGAATGTTATATTTGAAACCACAAACTAAGTCAGTGACAGCAACTCCATATGACACAGCTAAACAAGCTTCAACCAAACAAGTTTCAGATATCCCAGACGAGCCCCCAAATTAGTTGAAAACAACTAGGAGTCCACGGACACGTAACACACTGTATTAATACATTAATACAGTGTGTAATAATATATATATATCAACCATCTTTGCAAAAAACACAAGTGCAAAAGTGGTCGATGTCAGATAGAAACCTGGGCAAATGGGCCCAAACATGAGCCAGCCCCCATAGTCTGAAGGACCAGGCACATCCCAATGTCTCCACCGTCAGGCAGTTGTCCACATGAGCAGACTGGGACCTCCAAGACAGTTGGAGGTGTTACACAAATAAAACAGCTGCATAAAGTGTGCAAATGCTTAGTTTGAAATATTTTAAGAGCCTTCTTTTCGTTATAGTAGTCATAAGACCACCAGGAAAAAGGATTAGAAATGTGAAATCTCTCCACTTTCTTTGAACACCTACAGCCTTTTTTTTGCCAATGCCATTTATAACAGTATTGAAGGCAGTTGAGAAGTGCCTTGAGATGTAATTTAATGACTGCTAGACGTTGGTTTGAAGAAGAAAAAAATCAAGGGAACAACTTAAAATAACTCTCACAATCCAAACTACATTTTTTCTTTTCTTTTGCATCTTCTGTAGTATGTACTTTGGTCTTTGAAGTTATCTGTTAGATTGAAAAAGTTAATTCAAATGGATTTCTTATCTCCATAAGAGCCCAAAACCTGCATGTGTATTCTTTCATCCTCACTTTGTCCACTCTCTCTGTTTCTGCCAGCTCACTGTATAGCCCATTAAATGTGTGAATAAAAACACACTTACACACACATACCCCCATTTTCTGGATGAATCATCTAGTCTGTGTTTGAGAAAGAGTACTACTTTTACCGTAAAACGCACACAAAAACAGACACAAAATGGGGTGCATACAAATGGTCCCAAGCCCACTGCTACAGACTCCACATCCTCCACACAACACTGACACAGAACTTGACATACACTCTGAGTACAGCTCCCACACACTCGCTCCTCTCCTGTCACACACAAACACACTCTCATCACACTCTTCACAGTGGTCAAAGTGCTTTATTTTTGTTGATCATCAGAGATGAAGTGAGGCTGCAGGTGGAAAGAGAAAGTTAAAGCATAACTATACGAGAAAGAGACCAGGTGTAGCAATGTTATGGAATTACAGGGATTGGTGGGTCGGAGGGGAGCGCAGGGCTGACAGGTTAAGGCAGAAAACTTTTATTTGTTTATTTCATTTTGTTGTTGTTATTTGTTTTGGGGTTTGTTTGTTTTTTGACTGTCTAAAACTACTGCATAATGAGAAATTCTCACTGTTGTTACTATGACAACACATGAAGGCCAACGGTGTTGGAATATACCACTGCCCTGAGGCTACCTGGGGGTGTGCCAGGTGTTAGTGTGTATTTGTGTGTGGTTGTGTGTTGTTGTGAGTGGGTGGATAGCAAGATGGAGGTTAGGTACACTATACCACAAATGTTGTGTACAGCATATGTGATACAGCACTTCATGTTGTACACAGGTCGTGTGTACAACATGAAGTGATTATTAAGTGTTTATTAAACTGCACTGAGAAGTAGGGCTTGGTCTGTAAACAAATAAATGAATGGCAGTATAGTAAGACACAGCTGTAGTTATATGACATTTTATTATTCAAGGATTGGTTGTTGGAGAGCACTACTGTATGCATGAATAAAAATTGAATGTGCGTATGCTTTACCTATTTTTACTGTGAAATAATACAGTGGATTCCAAAAGCCTATGTTTACATGCAAGGTTTTTGTGGTGCAAAACCTTGGCATTCGATCCAATTGTAAAACAAACTGAAATCATATAGTGGGGAAATAATAATATTTTCTAATAATAACCTCTTTTCATATATATATATATATATATATATATATATATATATATATATACATTCAAATTAAAGGTAATCTACAAAGGAAGCAATTTGCAGTAAGGTGCTGACCAGATATCAACTGAAGTCAATGAGATTAAGTGACGTCAAGTGAGAACGTGTGTGTCCCGAGTTGAACTTTTCTCAGCTTCTCAGTCAAGGTGACTGACTGAAGCAGCTATCAATGAGAGCAAAGGATACTGTCGATTAACATTTGACAGACTGGAAAAATACATTAGAAGGTTACCTAGGCAACTGGAGCCTAGAATCGCCACTTATGAACAACTGTCTGCAACAAATTTATGTACAACACGCTAATAACTGCTTGTATGGATGGGTTCTTTTTGGGTAGGAGTCTGAAAGTAGGGCACATCATGACTTGACAATAATTGGCAATATATTTGGCACAACTTAAGTTGCAAAGGTGCTTCAAATCTGTCAGATTACAAAGGCATCTCCTGTGCGCACCCCTCATCAGCTCATCTGGGCAGATATTTAATTGGATATTGGTTCGGGCTCTGCCATTGTACAGGGAGTGCAGAATTATTAGGCAAGTTGTATTTTTGAGGAATTATTTTATTATTGAACAACAACCATGTTCTCAATGAACCCAAAAAACTCATTAATATCAAAGCTGAATGCTTTTGGAAGTAGTTTTTAGTTTGTTTTTAGTTTTAGCTATTTTAGGGGGATATCTGTGTGTGCAGGTGACTATTACTGTGCATAATTATTAGGCAACTTAACAAAAAACAAATATATACCCATTTCAATTATTTATTTTTACCAGTGAAACCAATATAACATCTCCACATTCACAAATATACATTTCTGACATTCAAAAACAAAACAAAAACAAATCAGCAACCAATATAGCCACCTTTCTTTGCAAGGACACTCAAAAGCCTGCCATCCATGGATTCTGTCAGTGTTTTGATCTGTTCACCATCAACATTGCGTGCAGCAGCAACCACAGCCTCCCAGACACTGTTCAGAGAGGTGTACTGTTTTCCCTCCTTGTAAATCTCACATTTGATGATGGACCACAGGTTCTCAATGGGGTTCAGATCAGGTGAACAAGGTGGCCATGTCATTAGTTTTTCTTCTTTTATACCCTTTCTTGCCAGCCACGCTGTGGAGTACTTGGACGCGTGTGATGGAGCATTGTCCTGCATGAAAATCATGTTTTTCTTGAAGGATGCAGACTTCTTCCTGTACCACTGCTTGAAGAAGGTGTCTTCCAGAAACTGGCAGTAGGACTGGGAGTTGAGCTTGACTCCATCCTCAACCCGAAAAGGCCCCACAAGCTCATCTTTGATGATACCAGCCCAAACCAGTACTCCACCTCCACCTTGCTGGCGTCTGAGTCGGACTGGAGCTCTCTGCCCTTTACCAATCCAGCCACGGGCCCATCCATCTGGCCCATCAAGACTCACTCTCATTTCATCAGTCCATAAAACCTTAGAAAAACCAGTCTTGAGATATTTCTTGGCCCAGTCTTGACGTTTCAGCTTGTGTGTTTTGTTCAGTGGTGGTCGTCTTTCAGCCTTTCTTACCTTGGCCATGTCTCTGAGTATTGCACACCCTGTTGACTATTTTGAATGAAACGCTTGATTGTTCGATGATCACGCTTCAGAAGCTTTGCAATTTTGAGACTGCTGCATCCCTCTGCAAGATATCTCACTATTTTTGACTTTTCTGAGCATGTCAAGTCCTTCTTTTGACCCATTTTGCCAAAGGAAAGGAAGTTGCCTAATAATTATGCACACCTGATATAGGGTGTTGATGTCATTAGACCACACCCCTTCTCATTACAGAGATGCACATCACCTAATATGCTTAATTGGTAGTAGGCTTTCGAGCCTATACAGCTTGGAGTAGGACAACATGCATGAAGAGGATGATGTGGACAAAATACTCATTTGCCTAATAATTCTGCACTCCCTGTATAACCATAATCTTCTAGTGAAGCCATTCTTTTGTTGATTTGGATGTATGCTTTGGAATGTTGGTTAGCCACACAAGCCGTATTATTTTATGGATACGTGCATTAAAAATGCTTTAACCCACAAGCAGTTCAGCTAAATCAGATTAGCAGTGGCAAAGCTTAGCACATAGCTTACGCTAGAGCCGTCTGTATTGGCAACCGTCTGTCAGTCAAAGCTTTTGTTCCTTGAGTCCAGTCTTCAGATTAATCTGTGACTCAAACAGGTGGAGGTGTGTTTAAAACATTTCCACTAGAGATCAAGAAATTATGTTTTGTAGAAGATTTACAATTTCTTTCAAGAACATCCACACTGGTTACAGGAAACTGCAGTGCCCATAAGAATCATTGTGCTGCAGAAACAATTCGAGAGACAATCAGAAGAAGGCAGGCTTTCAGAAATGGCACTTTACAGAGATTGCCTGTTTTCAGTAGACGATATCAGGGGGGCTACATCAAGAGCCAATATGAGATAAATAAGGCATTTTTGAACTGTAAATCAAGAAAAGAGACCTTAAAAATATATATGGTGCTGGAAAAATAAATCATAAAAATAATATTCATTTATTGTGATTGCATGATGTATAGTATAAATTCAGGAGCAAGAGGTCTCCTTTAAAATGTCCTACATTACAGTGGGCTATATTTCCAATATTTTTAACATGTAGATTCATCCTAAATGTACCGTATTTCCCGGACTACAGAGCGCACCTGAATATTAGCCGCACAAGCTAAAATCAGGGGAAAATCCTGTTTTGTACATACATTAGCCGCACCTGACCAAAAGCCGCAGGTGTTTCAATGTTGACTTATCATATGTAAGAGAATATGCACAAAGCGAATTGTCAGGAAAGAGATGGCTGTTTGGAGACATCACTTTTATTAATATTTTGAAAAACAAGTTATGGGTACATATTTGCATAACTTTTTAGGTATATGTACAAGTAGCGGTAATTACAAGTACAAAACATGTACTGTGCTTCATAAATGAGTAACAAATGTAGTACATAACAGTAACCTACAGCACACCAGAAAAATAGATTCGGACTACCTTTTAGGCTCAGGTGCAGTGACACGGCTTTAACAAGAAGAAAAGTCAGTCATTCACCACCATCTTCCTGCGCTCTAAAACCACCAAAGTCCTCTTCTCCAGTGTCGGAAACGAACAGGCTCAGGATGGCTTCGTCATCCACTCTCCGCTTCTCTCCTTCGTTGTCACTTTCAAAACCAAAGAAATCCTCGTTGTCAGTGTCAGAGTCGAACACCCTCAGAAGGGCCGTGGCGGTGTCCTCCTCTCCATCATGCAGCAGTCCAGCCCTTCGAAATCCGTTGGTGATCGTGGATGTTTTCACACTTTTCCACGCTGTCAGAATCCAATGGTGGAGTTGGGCATAACTTGCTTTTCGCAAGTTTATCGCCGCTCATCATCCACGCCTCCAGCTGAACGCGTAGTGCTACTTTGAAGTTCGTTTTTCGCGCTACTTCGTACGGCACTACGTTGCCTGGCGGATGGACATGTGACCAACATACCACTCTTGAACCCCGATCCTTCCGCCAGGCAACGTAGTGCCGTACAACAGCGGAACAAACAAAACAAATCCGCTCATGGACAATCCATAGAAAAGCCGCACCTGACTAAAAGCCGCAGGGTTCAAAGCTTGTGCAAAAAGTAGCGGCTTATAGCCCGACAATTACGGTAGGCGTTACATTTAAGTTTTACCATATGACTGTGCATAATTATTTTTATTTCCTACAGCTTAACTGCAGTCATACTGCAGTTGTGGATGGCTTGCAGGTTAAACAGATGCAGACAAGCTATCATTTTTAACCTTTTTGTGGCTTTTCTGTTCTAAGTGCTTGCATTTTGAACACTAATTGAGCATATTAAATGTTTGGGTTTTTTTCAACCGTATTTTTTCCTCCCTCTGCATGTTCCCACTGACTGGTTTTGGAAACAATTTTCCACTGCTGTTTGCATTCACTTTTTACCTGGACCGCGTGGGTGTTACACAAAGGCACAGATGGGTGATTCCCCCTTTTCTGAGTGGGTAGACAGCTGTGCTGTACTGAAGAAAACAAGGGGAACACCCTGGTAAATGGAAGAAATCACAGCAGCATAGCCGTCATCAGTCGTGTCACTGCATGGACATTTCACTGGGAGCGCTGCTGGAAGCAAATAGATGCAGATGCATGTGCAAACAAATTGACACATACACACATATACAGCCACTTTGTCAACGCATGCTTCCACATACACACACACAAAGGCTGCCCCGACAAACCAATCAGTGCCCCGCTGTTTCTGACCAAGGAGGTCATTTGTGAACACGTGCACACTGCGCTGCATTTTGTGCTGTTTGTTATCTGAGGGCTCTGTTCCCTAAAGCGCAGACATGTACAAATGCTCTAAGGGGTTTCCATTGGCTCTCATCATATTTTATTCATAGTTTTTGAATAAACACAAATAGAGTGGATGAGTGTATAGATGTGGGCACTAAGGCCTGTTTGTGCGTTACATTTCACTGAACCCAGCCAAGGTTATTTTTGGCAAACCTGTCTTGTCGTTCAGGAGTGTGCATGATGAAGTCCCGGCTATTTCCTGCACGCTTCAAAATGTTGCATGCGCCCTCGCTGTTGCTCTAAGTCACTATGTTTCTCTCCTTATATCTCTTTATTCTGTCACTCCTATCCTCTGCCAACTGTGAGCTTCGCACACTTACAAGAAGGAAGGAAGACACTCATACATTTTCATTAAACACTCTTAATCTTAATTCATTACTTATCAGGAGATATGTGACCTCATTAACATTGCCTTCTTCTCCATCTTTCTCTCCTCCTATTCCGTGCACACACCCTCGCCTCATATATTCATCCGCCCATGTTTCTTCCCTTCCCCATTTATATTTACTCATTGCTCTTCACTTTCTTTATCTTTTCTTCCCCTCTCTCTTCTTTTTTCCCTCTCGGTGCCTGCCCCTTCAGAGGAACCTGTGAGCACTCAACAGCCCCATTGAATACAGTGTCTAATCTAAAAGTTAATTAAGTCTGTCTTCTTCCCTGTGTTCCTGCTCCTCTTCTCCTCTCAAGCATGTCTTTTTTGGTTGAGAGACTGCTGTCATTCTCTCCCAAATGAATTTGCCGTGAGTCCCACGTGGGTTGAGCTGGGATACAGACAAACTAGTGCTGTTTTACACTTTTACACATCCTGCAGGCCTCAAGCCACCAGTGACAGGAGAAGACTGACACCACGTAATTCGGATTGACAACATCCAATTAAATTAAATTAGTTGGTGTCAAACGGTGATATTTTTTTTTCTGGTTTTATCTTTAAGGGGCACAATTTCAGCGTCCTATAGAGGCGATATAGAAGGCATCTCACACCAGATGGATTGGAGGTGAAAATAGATTTGGCTTGCCTCTCAACATGAGGAAATGTGGATCTGGAACAGAGCTATTCCTCCTAATCCTCTCCTCTCTCCCATTCACTTCTCCTTCTGTCATCTTCATATTTGTCCTTGCTCCCTTCAATCATCTGAACTAATTCCCTGTCCAAAAACCACAGATTTACCAATTCCACCTCTGTACTGGCTGACTCTGTCCTCCTCCCTCCCTCCCCTCTTGTCTCTCATAGGGTGCGGGCTGTACGGCTCTGGTGGTTGCCGTGGTAGCCAGGAAGTTGGAGCTGACCAAGGCCGAGAAACATGTACACAACTTCATGATGGACACGCAACTCACCAAGAGGGTGTGTAGGCATGCTCGATGTCAGTGAGTGCGTGCGTGTGAATGAGTGTGTCGTCTGTAGCGGCAATAAAGCAAAAGCACAGAGTGTAGATTTGTAAAAGTGCGGTTTTTATGTGCAGTGCAAGTGATTTTACACTGTAGAATTTCTTTGGCGTCGAGAGCCCGGCTAAAAGGATTGTTCTTTCACTGCTACTGCGTCACCCTCCCCAACTAGCACATTACACCCTGTATTGTTGTGACAGAGTGCCATGTTATTTGAGTGAGCGAAGGCAATAAAAGGTCATCTCTGTCTCACTCTCTCTGTTCCGCTCCCTCACTTACCGCCGCTCTCTTTTTCTTTCCATCGCCGATCTTTTCCCTCCCACACCTCCCCTCTCCTCTGACATTTGTCTCTCTTACAGTAAATCCTTTTCTCTCTCTCTGTGTCACATTTGCTTCTCTCCTTCCTCCACTGCTTTCTCCTTCTTCTGTTGCCCCCTCCCAGCCTCCGTTCCCCACACCCCATCTCTCCCAACTCCCTCCCTCCCTCCTCTGGTCCTTTTCAATTTTTCATACAGTTGAAAGACCCAAGTTTTAAAAATAGCTCCCATATCAAATATGTAGGGTGCATGATGGCAGCAGGGTTATCTGGGTGACTGAACGGAGTGGAGTGATCAATAATTTGAGCGTGGATAAGATATCGACAAAGAAACCAAATAGACTCTGTGTGTCAGTTGTAGCCAGGCTCTCTCTTCATGTTCCTGCAGTCTTTGGCCAGGTCTGTTTTCACAAGATGTTTACCATCCTTAACCATGTGCTCCACAGGTGTTTGCAAGGGCGGCGATATTTTGCAAACTGAATCTGATATGAACAGTTTATTATTGAAAATAAGATTTAACTACCTACCTTTGTTATTATACAACATATTCATTTTGCATCATTTAGTTGTCTGTTATTTGGCTGAAATATCCTAACATAATTCAAAGGCTTGCCTTGACTTTTAGGCATATATTCCTTAGAGGACGACTCCGTGAGTTTATTAACCCCCTGATTTTTGCATGTGACGTATCAGTTTGAGATCTTTTGGCTTCCTGCCTTTTTAGTTTAGTCCAGTCTGCCTTTTGTAAATGATTGTTGGTACACTGAATTAAAACCTCTTCTTCTGCTTCTGAAACAATGTTTGGCTGCCATGAGCATTTCAAAATTCACAACGAGAAAATGACAGAGAATGCTGTTACACACTTGCTTTGTCTTAAATTATCTAAAGTTCATTTAGATATTGTATGTGGTGTCACACCTGGGAAATATCACATTTCAGTGTATTTTTTTTCTTCCATATTCAAGCTTTAATGTCTATGAAGCTATTTTCCCAGTTTAGACTGTTTTAAAGATTATTGTGTCCTTTGTATATGAGAAGCTGTAAAAAAAAAAATCAGTCTCCACCCTGTAAAATTGTGGTTTTCTACAGTCCTCCAAAACTGTTGTCAGAGACCAGAGTTTCAAATATTTTAGGGACTTTCAAGCATCCTTCAATATTTTGTTAACTTGAAATTCACTCCTGAGAGCAGGAGTACCAGATATTAACCCTGAAAAATATAAAGGACCAAGTTCAAGCAGTTTTTCTAGATAATGGAAATTTAAAATGGCCCTTAAAAAAACAATGCTGGAAAAACATAAAAAAACACCCCTACCTGAAATGTTACATAATATCTGCTGAAAAACAGATTTTTACCTTGGATTTTTTTCAAGCAAACCAATTTTTGTCAGTTGTGAAGTTTTTGGTTTGTTTTCTGTTTTTTTGTTTTTGCGTTCATAAATTGTAAAATTTGCTATAGAGACCAAAGATTCCAAGCTAAATATATCTCTGCTTTAAAGCCAGGCATTTTAACTCATGAGTCTTTGGAGATAGACTTGCTTTTGCAGCTAATCCCAATTGAGCATCCAAAGATTTGCAGTTTTTTGACCACAATGCTGTCATTTTTCAAATCAGGTGGTTTTCATTTTAGTTTAATAAGGTCTCAGTCACACTGGTCTAGAAATCAGACAGCAGCTCCCCTAAAATCTGTTGTCACTAGGGTAAAATCTGTATTCCCTGACCAGTTTCCAACATTTTCACTAAGTGTAAGCAGTTGTATACAGAATGGTAAACCCAAAATCTTGTGATCTTGTGATTGCTTTGGTTGCCAGCATGTTGTAATGGTTGCCCGTTGTTTTCATGGAAGGCACAAATTTGTCCACAGTCTGTCGCTAACTACTCGCCGATGGGTGGTGACATTGTTTGAAGTGCAAAGCAAACCCAAAACAGGGAGCGTAAAAACTGTACAGGCCTTACTGCAGCAGTCAAAACGTTTTAAAAGGCACAAGTTTTACTCTCTGTTTATGGTTTATGTTGCATTTTTTTCCCTAACGTGGCATATCGTTTTTGAGTGTCTGCAGACAAGTTACCATTTTCCATGTAAACAGCAAGTGATCATGGAAACCTGCTAGTGACCAAAGCAATCGTAAAAGGGTTTTCGATGCAACACCATATACCTCTTTGCAACCAATTTCTCTTAGCAACAGAAGCAACTTGCAAATTCTCTAGTAATTCCTCTAGTAACCCATGATTACCACGGGATTACTGACTGGTCTCATGGCCTGTGTGAATAGAGGGCTTAGCAATTCACAGCGACTGCCACCAACCTCCAGCAATCACGCCCAAACAGTTGGGTATATATCTTTTTTCCTAGCGACCAGTGTGATTGGGGCTTAATTATCAAATTAATAGCTATTTAAATTTTGCAGCAGTACTCAGTGCTTTGAGCTAACGTTAGCAGTTTTGCTAAGTGTTTTACCACCTTGCCTGTAGAAACTTGGCTTTTGTTTTAATGTTCAAAAGTTTCTTTGTTAGTACAGTGAATGTGAGTTTTTGGGCCTGCTGACAGCCTGGTGAAACGGTGTAGCCTGATCATATTAGCATGATCAGTTTAGCATTTAGCTCAAAGTACAGCTTCACCGCGCTGCTAGCCGGCCTAAAGATTCTTGTTTCAGCAGGTTACCTTAATTTGCATTCATACTCCTCATTGAAATGCAAATTCATCTTCACCTCTTCAAGTGGCAGACAGTGTACATATCAATCATTTTTCCATTAGTTTTTTAGCCTTTTCAGCTTTTCTGCTAAACTCGATGCAGATCAGGTTATGTGGAGGCTGTGTGGTTTGTGTAGCTGGTAATTGTGACCATAAATGTGCTAAATACTATAATCAAATGAATTTTTATCGTTTATTCAGCTAACCTACAATTTTTTCACAATCCCCTGGTAATTACAAAAGTACCTGCTGCGGTACATGTGTACCTTAAGTTTTAAAGGTTGAGGAAAGTCACATCAAATCCCAAATTTTTAACTGGTAGCTAAAAAAGTATTGTATTTTTTGTCACACTGATCAACTTTATTAGCCCCTCAAGCAAAAAGATTATATTCATATTTTAAAGCAAATGCCATCATCATTAAGGGTAATTCATGATCTTAATAAACCCGCTCATCAAGTAACGGAGGCCTCCTAGAGCAATATGCAGCATGCTGCTTGGTGACATTTCCCTTCAAAGGGTCTACGGTTTATGCTGCGGTAATTGTCTCCTGCCCTCTATCACTGAGAGACCAATGATTGAAGCTGTTGTGTGCACATTGATTTACATAGCCGGGGCCATTCTTTGCCACATCTTTGTACCAAGAGAATACAATCAGTCAAAGCTTTATAATAAATAATGCAACAATAGCTTCAACATCTTGCCATCATCATATGTGCGCACACACACAAACAGACAGGAAAGCACACAGTCTGTCTTTCTAACTCACTGCAATGCTGTCTACTTCCCTTTGAAGGATTAACAAGAATGTCAATTAAATGCCAGAGAGACGCTCTTAGCTGATCTGAACGAGGTGTTGTGCAATCTAATGTAATTTTGTAATGTTGTCTAAAGAATAGGGTGTGGTTCATCAATAGCATGAAAATCTGAGCCCAAAAATCTCGCTGTAACTTTTCCTTATGATTTTGACACTTTTTGACAATTTTTTGAATCCTTTCTATTTTCATGATTGATGAATACTTGCTGCTTTCATCCTCGATCAGTTTTTTATGCAGAGCAATGTCAAGACTGAAGTTGATATTTTGAACCCCTGTGCAGTGCACATTGCGTGTGGAGGGCCTAATAACCTTATCGGGGAGAATGATTTCCTTCCAAAGACTGATGCACCGAGTTAATTTTCATGCAGTGCTCAGTGAAGTCTCTCCATCTGATAGGATTAATGCAAATGTTAATTAAATAGCAGTTAATCTAGTCCTTAAGTTGACTATGTGTGTGAGGTGTGATTTGTTGTTGTTTGATGCCAGGACTGTTTTTTCTTCTCGATTCTTGGTTTGTTGCTGCTGTTTTTTGTGGCTGTGTACTGAAGCACTGGTTGATTCAGAGCACTGCTGGAAGCCCATTTGGTCAAAATTTCACCCTCAACTTTCAGAGAGCTCACTCAACACCAAGAAAAGCAGGACATGCTTGCTCAGGCGCTAAGTCAGTGGGCTAACATCTCCTTCCTTTTGATGGCGCTACGATGTCAAATTCCAGTGTTAAATTCCTTTTATTGAAGCAGTAAGCCAGTTGACTGTGTGACTGTGGCTGACACCGTCTGTATCTGAGGTCATTACTTTTTTTTCAGGCTTTTAAACTCTCGTTCCAAGTTAGAAGCTGGAAAAAAAATCTTTCTAGAAATTTGCACTCGGGATGCATATTCTGCTTTCACACTGGACCACTACTTAATTCAGGGCACTTTTACGAGTCCCTCCGGCACATTTCAGAGCTTCGGCCTGTCTGAATATTCAGAGTGCACTCTGGACTCTGGCCAAGGAGGAGGTGCCGCAGTGCCTTCCAATGTTTACACCAGTAGCCAAATGGGAGCAATCTAACCCCCGAAGATTTCCACTAAGCTAGCTTCCACTCCACATAATAAAAATAACTTTTAGCAGCCTTTTCATTTATAAGCATATCGTTATTCATTGTTATTATAGTCATATTGTGATGGTGACAATTCATTCAATGCTCCACGAGTGCATTTACATATCTCATTGATGTTTTTTTTCAGTTTTTGCCAGTTGAACTTGCACATGAGCTTCCTTCTAATGTAGAAAATGTGTTAGCCCCCTAATAAGATCCAGTGATTATTTTAACTGTAATTTAATGTTCTGTGATTTTATTGATTTGTTTCACCTTTAACTTGAGCCTAAGGGCATCACTCTCCTTTGCTTTGGATGCTGAAATAGTGATTATTGTCCTTGTGTGTGGCCATGTTTGTGTCTGCCTAAGTGTCTCCTTGTCCCCTTGTCAGTGTGTCTGTGAAGGGAAGGTCAGAGCAGGTAAGGCCACGTGTCACAGTGGCACATGGATGAGTTTGTTGCCAAGGCAGTTCGTCTGTTTGTTTTCTGATCACTGGAAAAACACCATTGTGTGTCCAGCATCTCAGAGCCTAATTACATGCACAGGTCATTAACCCTATAAGTGCTAGACTTTTATTTAAATGTCCAATTGAGTAAAAATCTCCAGTTCTACTCTACAGCTATAAAACTGTAGGGCCAAAATTAATACATTTAGAATTAATTTTGATATATAATGTTTCTGCATCTGTGAGACTTGAAAATATCCAGCAAAAAAAATTATTATCTCTCAAAACTATAAATTACTAACATGACATGATAGTTTTACGCAGTTGCTGCACATTTGTCGACTGCACATTCATTATGTGAGTCTCCGATTCCACCACATCCCAAATATGCTCTGTTGGATTGAGATCTGGTGACTATGGATGCCATTTGAGTACAGTGGATTCAATGTCAAGTCAAAGAAACCAGTTTGAGATGAATGAAGCTTTGACATTCTGAAAGCAGCAATCAGAAGAAGGGTACTCTATGATCATGAAAGGGTGGACATGGTCAGCAGCATTAGCTGGGCAGACTGTGGTGTTTAAATGATGTTCAACTGCTACTAAAGGGCATAAATTGTGCCAAGAAAATATCCCCACAACATTACACCACTACTTCCAGTCTGAATCACTGACTGAAGCCAGGATGGATCCATGCTTTTATGTCGTTTACACCAAATTAAAACCTTACCATCTGAATGTCACAGCAGAAAGCAAGACTCATTAAACCAGGGAATATTTTTCATATCTTATGTCCAATTTTGGTGAGCCTGTGTGGGAATTTTAGCATCAGTTTCCTGTTTCTACCTGACAGAAGTGACACCGGTGTGATCGTTTGCTGCCCAGAGATGCTCTTCTGCATACCCTGGTTGTGTTTTCTTTTTTAACTCATTTTTACCTTCCTATCTGCTGAAAGCAGTCTGACCTCAGACATCACCAAGACTTTTTCAACTAGAGAACTACTGCTCGCTGGATATTTTCTCTTTTGCATGCCACTCTTTGTAAACTTTAGGGATGGTTGTGTAGTAAAATCAGAGTAGATTAGCAGCAAATCTGGCACCAAGAACTGTGCTAATTTTAAAATCACTTAAATTCCCTTTCTTCTCCATTCTGATGCTTGAACTTCAGCAGGTCAACTTGACCATGTCTACATGCCTGAGTATATTAAGCTGCTGCCGTGTGATTAGATATTCCCGTTAATGATAGGTTCACAAACAGCTGAACAGGTGTACCTAATAAAATAGCCAGTGAGGTTTTGTAAGTCAGTGACACTAATGGTGTTGAACCTGGTCTAAAAATTCTCAACAATTCTACATCCATTTTAGTCTCAGCAGCAATAAGAAGCTGATTTCATTTTAAGTGAAAGTGCCACACTTGGCAACCTTTGAAAATGGCAGTGGTTGTGTCTTTATAATCCTGGTATGTGGACCTCCAGGGTGAAAAAGGTTGAGTCTTTCTTGGTTTAGCAATTTAGCTTTACCTCTGATCTTGTTTCCAACTGATGAGAAAAAAAAAAGTCTATTTCTCTTCTTCCCTTCTTTTCCCAGTTTTGGTATTTCAGTTAATGTTTATTTAGTAAATGGAAACGTTCTGTTTTTAATGTATTATAAACTGGGATTACATATATATATATAGTAATTTCAGTAAAATGTTTCTATTTCTGCTGATTAATTTATATTCTGCAACATGTCATCAACTGCCTAGCATGCTGAGAAGTGGGAGCCCCATGCGTTAACAGACTTTGCGTGTACCTGCCATAAGGTGTGCCACACAGGGGAGCAGCCAGAACAGATCTTTGACCCAAACCAGCCAGATGGCCCTAACATGGTTGCCCGAGTACAAGCCATATGGTCCAGGAATGGCTGCCGCTGCTGTCATTTGGTTTCTCGTGGCGTATTCTTAGCGGTTCATGTTGAGTCTGTTAGCTTTGTTAATGGAGTAGCTGTCTTTGCATCGATATCGACATTGATTCACAGGAGGAGAGAGACAATTAAATACAGTGTGCCGGTGGTGGTGGGGTCTTTGCAAAAAATACACAGTTGGGTTTCATTTTTTGTTTCCAGGATTTAAATGATGCTTTATAATCATCTGCACAAAAAAGAAAGAAAAAAATGTCCAGCAGCGGTAGACTCCCTCTGCACTGCTGGACCTGTGCTTGAAAACTGTGGAAAAACTTCCGCAGCCTGCCATTCAGTCAGACACAAGATGCCATCAATCATCATCTTTCACTCACCCTGCAGCCATTAATCATGTGATAAACAAGATCTGGCATTTCAGTCTACCAAAGGGCCCACAGCTTTAAACAGTACTGAATGTGCTCTTTAGTGCCTGTAAAACAAAAAGAGAGAGAGAGAGCAATAATGAACTCTATTTATTCCAACATAATCTAAGTAAGTTAATACTAATTAATCTTACATGTATCCTTCAGCAGCATATCTAATGTAATGTAGTTTAGATGTAGTGTCTCAAAAAGCGCTGCTATAAACATGTTATATATAAACAACATTAGCGCCCCCGGCCTATTAAACAGCATGTCAGGGTTGTGATGGCTCTTTAAGATCTTTGCAGGTCTGTCACTGCCTGTGTTTGCCACACGGTTGGGAGGTCTGTAATCCCATTGATGCATACTGGAAGGTGATGCTTGCACATTCAAATTATGTCATTCCATGAATTTTAACATAAATGTGTTTTATTTTGTAGGGTTACTGTAAGTTTTGTTCTTGTGTGTTTTTTTTTTTTTAAATTAAGCAGAATAAAGGTTTTGGGGTTTTTTTATCTTTACTGTCTTTACAAATGGTGGATAACGTGTCGAATTTGCTGAATCACGGGGGCCTTATATATTATCTATAGTTCGCTCGATGAGCTCTAGTTGATTTGACTTCCTCTGTGTTATTGAAAACACATCTGCAAGGCCCACGGCCTCCTACTCTCTTCATCTGTAGCCAATAGTGTGTGCGTGTGTCTGCATGTGTGTATGTGTAGGCGTGTATGTGAGTGAGCAGTCCTTGACTGCAGTGGATGGGTGCTGATTAGCCAAGCTGCCGGGGTCTTTTGTGCTCCTCAGACGGGGGTATAATTGTTCTTTGTTCAATGCTCAGCATCTCTTTGAAGTCTCTCATTCAATTTATGTCCTTACAGATTCTCTCTCCCTTCTCTATGGTGTCCACCCTCGCTTTTTTCGATGGGTGTCAGACCCCTGTGTTGTAATTACATAGCAACCTATAAAATACATGAAACATACAGGAACAAGTATGGAGCCGCGAGAAAGTAGAAGAATCCCGATATTTATCTATAGAAAATGACCAGAAACTGACATTTCAAACAGGCATTTTATTAAATCAAAGAAATCTCCCATTCTGCTGGTCCAAACAAATGAAGTGAAGAAAAATAACCGTCTTGGAGTGGCTCGCCACAACTGAGCATCATTACATAGGCTAATGTTCCTCCTCTGTAGAGATGGGGAATGCCTTTGACAGCTAGTTTGAGTGCAGTGACTGTGCAGCGATTGTTGCTTTCAGTTGTTGTCATAATTAAACAGAAGATCACTGGTTTTAATACACTGCGATGGTGCTGCGCTGAATTACTTCAGCCAGCCAAGATAATGCAGCCCCATTTGAATAAGTCTAAGATATAATGTGGCATGTAGACAAACCAAGAGAAGAGAGAAGTGTGTGTGAGGGGGAGACTCCTGTTGGTTCTCATTGCCAATCTCCCTAAGGAGAGAGCTGTTTATGCACACATGAAAAGCATTGGCAGGCAAGCCGGTATGTGTAGAGAGAGAGGGAGCATGAGAGAGAGACAGAGAGAATGAGGGCAGCCTCTAAGAAGAGAATGATGGTTTAGTGTTTGTTTTTTTTCTCTTTGCATAGATAATAGCAAAACCAGGGAAAAAAGAGAAAGACGAGAGGGCTGGGCAAACCTGTTGCCAGTTTCAGTTGCCAAGGACCACCTGTTGCTAACAATAAGTGTGTATATGTGTGCTTATTCTTTTTTGGGAGCAGATAAAGAATGCAGCTGCTAATGTACTAAGAGAGACTTGGCTCATCTACAAACACACCAAGCTGATGAAGAAGATCGACCATTCGAGAGTCCGCAAACACCAGCGGAAGTTCCTCCAGGCTATACATCAGTGAGACCGCACCTCACACAACACTACATACACTCGCGCACGCAAGCACACCCGTGCACACGAGCACATGCGCATGACGGCGCTGCTGAGCTGATGAAGCCTTTGAAATCAGCTGTACTTTCTATCCACCCACAGGTTGAATCAACGCTGATCATCAGATAAAATGCATTAATCCCCGCACACACAAACACACACACACACACACGCATGATGTGATTCATCATCTACGAAAGGGCAGGTTCAATCCAGGCAAATACACTTGTGGGAATGGATAATCATGTGCATTGTGTGCTGTTAGAGACACTCCGATCACCCTGTCATCTCTCCCAAAAAGTGATGCTGCTGTTACAAGTGCTCAGAGTGTAATTCACACACATAAAGAAAAAGATTTTTTGTATATCCTCCGTCCAGCATCTAAATGAAGGATCTCGTAAATGTTTCCTGATCCTTTGATCTTTAACGGTTCAACTTCAGGACAATTCAAAAGCCAGAGTCAAGAGACGTAAGGCTGTGTTAAATCTAACATTCAAAGGCTAATCCTTATTCATGTGGACTGTGGACTGGCTGTGTCAACACAGCAACCGGGCTGACTCGATGGGAATAGGGGTACATTCTGTGGTTAAAATCTGTTAGCATAACAGGAGACGGGCTCAGCTGGGGGTGCAGTCTCATAAAGTCAGCCTCACAGGGTTTGTTTTATGAAAACACAGGTTAGTTCACCAATTATTGTATAGTGCTTTGAGAGTCCAATAGGCTTTTAATTGGACTAAAGTACAATGATTTTTTTTTATCAGATTTTTTGGTTTATTTCCCTCTAGGTCTTGTGCCCCAAAAGTTTTCCTTAATAATAATTATCTTTTAACTTTTAATGTTTCTTTTCCTGCATTCATTATATATATACAAATATATGTATTCTCTACTTCATGACAAGATTACTATGTTTCAGTCCACACTGTGCGCTTGCTGTTATTGTACATTCAAATCAAGGGACACACTGCAGGTAGAAATGAAGCTCAACTTGGCAAGGTGACCGCTCCAGAGTGGTGTTGTCTGAACCCTGAGGGATTAACTCTCTGGTCCAACCACAGCATATTTACCGGGTTTCCACCCTGTATGTGTGTTTTATGTGTGCATCTGTTTGCAGATTACGCAGCGTGAAAATGGAGCAGAGGAAACTCAGCGATCAGGCCAACACACTAGTGGATCTCTCAAAGGTGAGGCACACATCAGTGCTCTTCATTTTTGCATACAGGTTAGTCGCTCATACCTGACATGCTTTTGCTCCCCCCAAAAATTTTGCACAGCATTTCTCCGTTTCCATGCTGATCTGCCTGTTTCTGTGGCTTTGCGTCTCCTAGCAACCAGAAGAAGTGTTAAAACAGGGATGACTGAGTGAGAGAGTGAGGAGGAAACGAGAGGAGGGAGGGGAGTGCTCGTGTTTTTTCTGTTACTGTGTGGGTGTTTGAGTGAGAATGTAAGCGCACGTGTGTGTGTGTGTGTGTGTGTGTGTGTGTGTGTGTGTGTGTGTGTGTGTGTGTGTGTGTTCTTTCAGAGGAGCGATGCCTTTAGCACCAAATATTTTGCAATTTTGCAATCTCAGTCTCAATTGGCCACTTGTGCATTTACCATGGTTACAGAGACAGGGATGTGTAAGGCAGGGACATTCTTTTTTTTTTTTTTTTTTTTTTTTAAATGACATTCTGTTGGCTTCCTTTCATCCTCTCTCTTCTCGCTCTTTTTCTTTCTTCACAGTGTTATAAAGCCCGGTCTAGTGTGATTTCTAATCCCTCTTAGTTTTTTTTTTTGTCATTTTTGCTTAGTCTTTCTCTTTCTGACACTTTACCTTATTCTGTAACCGTGGGTGACCAGTTGCGGTCTGTCCACAAACTGACTCACCTAAGTGTAAACATTTGCAGGGACAGGGGCAGGGCTGATGGGATTTAAAATACCCTCGTGAAGACAAAGACACTAGTTAAAATCGCATACAAAATATGTATGTATATGTATTGGCATATGTAATACACACAAAGTTAAAACAGCAGAAAAACATCACAATTAAAAAGTTTATTATTCATTTGGCATTGCATTGGTAGTTCTAGACAGACAGTCACTGCTCCAGATTTGTTAGTGGTTGCCCTGAACGGCCAGTTTTAAAGCTTTCTTACTAAGGTGGTTAAGCCGTGCTGAAGTGCTTCATTTACAACTGTGGGATATCTTTGTATTGTCAGCAGGCTGTCAGTTGTGGAAACACTGAGGCATATTATTAAAATTTCACCTATTTTTACACCTCAGGCTGTTCATTTTTCATTAAAGTTTTTCAGAATGTACTTTTTATGCTAAAAGACGGGGAAAATGTTTCAAGCTGTTTTCTTTTTTTTACCTTTATGCAGTGGTTTTACTCATCCAGCACACTTCAGATCAAACTGGGCCGCATGTGACCCAGCTAAAATGAATTTGACATCCCTGCTCTACTTAGTGTCTCTCCTTATTCAATACCAACGTATTTTGTTTTTTTTAAAACAAGCTTTCATAGAGCGACTGTGTTATCTTCCTGTTTTTACGTGTTTGCAGTCTGTCTCCCTTCTTCAAAGTACGCCGTGTGCACTGACTCATCTCCCACTCTCCACTCTCTCCTTTCATAGATGCAGAGTGTCATGTATGAGCTCATGTCCGAGCTCAACGACCGCAGCGAGGACTTGGAGCGTCAGATGCTGTCCCTGGAGCAGCGGGTGGAGCAGCTCACGGCGGGCTTCAACGCCTTGCCCGCTCACCTGTCTGCAACCCTCAGCGCCCAGCATGCTGCCCTGGTTCACCTGCTCCGGGAGAGGGATGCAAGGGATGGTAGAGGAGGAGGAGGAGGTGCTGTGGTTCCACTGTCCCCTGCTGCTTCTTTAACCACTGCGCCAGCTTCAGTTTCTCCAGTCCAGGTCACAGCTCCTGCACCACCTTCAGCTCCGGTTTCTACTTTGGCGTTGGAGTCCCCTCTGTCGCCCCCACCCCTGAGCCCAGAGGGGAGCTTGGAGGCTAGCTCCAACCCCAACACGTGCACCTCTAGCTGCTGAGGACAGCTTTTTTTTTCTTTTCTTTTTTTTTCTTGGACCAGGAGAGGACAAATATGAGGAAAAATAGGGAGGAAGGACGAGGGCTGCGCTAGTCCTCACACTTCAGACTAAAGGAGAGAAATGGGAGATGAGAGAAATGTCTGGTGATCCTCGGAAACTAACGCTCCAAGAGGGAGGGAGGAAGACTATGAGGAGAAATAATGGGATTAAGATGGAGGGCCTGTATGAGTGATGAGACATGTTAGGGACTTTGGGGCGCTTTACTTGATGAGGGAAGGAGAAGAAAAATGGGGATAAAATGGAGACTCTAAAAGGTGTGAGGGGGAGGAAGGATGCCAAGAGGGTGAGAAATTGAGGTAGAGAGAATGAGGAGGACGAAAGAGAGAGGAGGAGAAATAACGAAGAATAATTATATGAACTCCTAAATGGAATCCACTCCAATTACTGAAGAATGCCTTTTATTATCTCTATCTCTCTCTCTTCTACGTCTCTCTTTCTCCCTCTCTTTCCTTCCCCCTTCCCAATCCCTCACTCCCGTCATCAGGAATTAATGACCATGACTTTTTATCCTTATGATGTATTTTCTATCTGAATGCTAATTGTGTATTAACGAGCATCCCTTTAACAAAAGGTTCGATCAATACGACCACGATTTAAAAAAATGAAAAATAAAAAAATAAATAACTAGTGGCATGCACCACACACACACACACACACACATACACACACAAATCATGTCATCCACGCAATACGAGCTAACACAGCACAAACACAAATATACAGACTCTCACAAAGGCCCTATTTACGCTCACACATAGAAAATAATGCACTAGCCCACAAGATGATACTAAAAGCCAATACTGCCAAGCACATGATGCACTGTCAATCTCCATAGAGCACTGCCAAGCGATGTAGACACACTGTAAAAAATGTTCATCTTAACAATTTATCTTTTGTGGGTGTGAGCTGATGCAGTAGTTTAGACTTACGATGCGTAGTTGTGACATTTTAACTACTCAGCCGGGAGAATTGTAACCGTTCAGTGAACTACACAAATTATAGATCAAGCTGAAACAAGCTGATACAGAGGGACGTGAGTCATCATAATGTCTGTTTGTGATGATGAAGACAGTAGCTGATGGTAAAATAACCTAACACAACTACTACAGGACTTTATTACTGCATTTACAGAATTACAGATTGAAACGAACTGATGTTTAAAGTGTACTTTGCTGTGCTGAAATGAGACTGTGGTCTTGTTTCATTTCTGTGGACGTTTCGTATGACAGCAGCAGAAGGTGGACAATTAATAGTTGTATTAAGTGCATTAATACTGGGGCGGCTATTAGAAGAAAAATTAGCTTATTATACACATATTTTTTGTACTGGCATTTAAAAATGGTTGATTGATTTCTGAAGATACCCGTTAAAACAAACGCTGCAGAACTCTAAAGTTGGCTCTTTGCACAATCTTGATGCTCCACATTTAGTGCGAGTACTCGTTTAATGCCACTAAATTTGGGTGTTTTGACCCAAAGATCTACAGCAGATGCGGTTAGGTCCACAACTTGTTGTCTTTTTGTCTCTCCATGCCACCACAGTGGCTTAGAAATAAAACTAAAAACTAACTTTAAAAAAATGCATTAACTGTTTAAGAATTATCCACATTTGTATACACAGTCCCTCATTTTCAGAGGCTCAAAAGTATCTTGACAATTGACAAGCAGCTTCATAGCTAGGTGGGGCCTGTTGCCTTGTTATTTCATGACGTGATTCAAAGAGTGGAATTTCTATTTCATAGTTGTTCATGGTCATTCCAAGTGAGGGAGGTCGTCATTAGGCTTAAAAATTCAAAATAAGTCAATAAGTGTCAACTGCTGAGTGGCCATTCTTGAAAAGAAAGACAACAGAAAACAAATGAAATGGATGATGAAAGAATGGCTAAAAAACAACTTCACAGCATCTAACTGAGTCAAAAAAAAACAACTCTCACCAGGATGTACAGTAGGTGTATCACTGTCAAAGTCTACATCTGTAAGTTTGTAACTGTTAATCCAGAGGGTTTACAACAAGCTGCAAACCAGTGGTTACACTTAAGAACAAGTAGGTTAGATTATACTTCCTAAAAAAACATCTAGAAATTAATATTTAAATAAAGATGAGCCTGTGGCAGAATTATGGGAAGAAAGAAGGAAAGAGAAGGAAAGAGAGAAACACCTATTGATTTGAAGATAACACATTATCTGTCAGAAACAGTGGGAGAAGTGTTGGTGGAACCCCATCACTAGTGTTTACTGATGACGTGACTAACAGAAGTGGCAGGATGAATTGTAAAGTGTACAGGGCTGTACTCAAAAAGACATGGAGTATTCGTCAATGACCAAGTTATTTTTGATTGATTGATTGATTGATTGAATCTTTATTTTGAACATGTTGAAAAAGTATATAAAAAAATAGAATTAAAAGAGACAAATGAACAAAGCAAACAAAAGGAAAACGAGCAACCACAACTCCAAATAACGTCCATGTTCAAAAAGGAGCAGGAAGAAGCATAAGCTTATTTAATCCCACCCCTTTTCCACTATCTAGTATCAATAGACTACAGAAATACCTCCTTGCAATTACATTATATGTTATGTGTAATTTTTTTTTTAATATATACACATATATGCTTCTATCTATCCATACATACGTATATACACACATACATATACACATTTTCAATAACCCCATTAACGTCTGAAGGATACACAACCTACAATTTTATATATATATATATATATATATATATATATATATATATATATATATATATATATATATATATATATATATATATATATTTAAATATACCCATACCAACAAACCCGTGCATGCGCACACACATGAAAATATTAGACAAGAACACCCTATCAAATCTCTACTTCCTCCCTGCACCCTGTAAAAACCATATCCTTAAACCGCTATTTAAACTGCGCCATGCTTGGACATTGCTTCATATCTTTACTTAGTCTGTTCCACAGCTTCACTCCACACACAGAGATGCAAAAACTTTTTAATGTTGTACGGATACGAGGATGTTTTAAATTTAATTCCCCCCTCAAATTGTATCCCCGTTCCCTTTTAGAAAACATTTTTAGAATATTGTCAGGAAGCAGGTTATTTATTGCTTTATATATAATTTGTGCTGTGAGAAAATGAACCAGATCTGTGAATTTTAGAATTTTTGATTTTAAGAATAGTGGATTTGTATGATCTCTGTAACCAGTTTTATGGATTATCCTTATGGCCCTTTTTTGTAATATAAAGATTGATGATAGCGAACATTTGTAAGTATTGCCCCAAACCTCTGCACAGTAATTCAAATACGGTGCAATCAGGGAACAATAGAGAATGTGGAGTGATTTGTGGTCCAGAATGTGTTTTACTTTACTCAAGATTGAGACACTTCTTGAAATTTTGTTATGTATATGATTTATATGAGACTTCCAGTTTAATTTATCATCTATAATCACACCAAGAAACTTATGTTCAAGTACTCTTTCAATTTCCACACCATCTACATGAATCTGCACTTGTGCATTTCTAAGGGAATTCCCAAATAAGATAATTTTAGTTTTACTTAGATTTAGCGATAGTTTGTTCCTGTTAAACAATTTTTTAATTTTGCACATTTCTGAAGTAATTGTATCCAGCAGCTCCTTTAGATTCCCCCCAGAACAAAAAATATTTGTGTCATCTGCAAATAATACTAATTTTAATATATCAGATGCCTTACAAATATCATTTATATAAATAATAAATAATTTTGGACCCAGTACAGCGCCTTGTGGAACACCACAAGCAATGTCCAAGCATGATGAGGAATGGACACCCAGCTTCACAAATTGTTTCCGGTCACTTAAATAATTTTTCACCCATTGCAGTACAACCCCCCTAATCCCATACCGTTCCAGTTTATTAATTAATATGTCATGATTGATTGTGTCGAATGCTTTCTTGAGATCCAGAAATACTGTTACTGTTATTCACCTGATCTCAGCCCAACGGAGCAGCTTTTCAGTTACTGAAGACAAAAACTGAATGCAGAGAGACCCACAAACAAGCAGCAACTGAAGGCAGCTCCAGTAAAAGCCTGGCATCTCAAGAGAGGAAACACAGCGTTTAGTGATGTCCAAGGCTGCAAAGGATTTTCATTCAAGTATTTAGAACACTCCTTACTTTTAAAATCATGTTAGTTTGTCCAATTAAAGTTTGAGCCTTTGAAAATGGGGGACTGTGTCTAAACAGTTAATGCAAAAACAGGAAAGCGCTGTGAGTCAAAGCTGAAAGTCTGCACTTCAATCACATCCTGATTACTTGGTTTAAAACTCACTGTGGAGGTGTACAGAGGCAAAATCACAAAAGTTGTCTCTTTATCCAACAAATTATGGGCCTAACTGCACTGAAAACAATGAAAACAATTTTAACAAATCCTTTACTTGACTAAAGTCAGACCGACCTACATGCAACTCTATAAATATTGTCTGTCATTGGCACTTGTTAAAATCCAGCAGTGATTTAGCTGTATTTCTCTAAGTTGTTTTTATTAGTTGATTTTTTTATGACCTTTCATAAAGGGAAGTAGATCTTGTACTTTACTGCCATTCTTTGTCAAACTTGTGGTCCGAAAAACAGCTCACTGTTATCATGAATGTATTCTGTGTGAAGAAATACACTCAAACTCGCTTGCTCAGTCACTTAAACTGCCACACAGACACAGGAACAGACACCCACACGCGCACGCACACGCACACGCACACACACACACACACACACACACACACACACACACACACACACACACACACACACACACACACACCTCGACAACCAAAGTGCTCTCTCTTAAATGGACTTCAATAAGAGGCAGGGAACGCTGCTGTCACTGGGGACAAAAGATAGCAGGAGGCGTTGCAGATATCTTGACAATATTGCTGAGGGAATAACTGTGAAAATCTCGGCATGGACTTGTTACAGTGCTGTACATGGACTGCTGTAACAGATGAAGGTGGACTAAGGATGAACACAAGGGAACACAAATAAACCTTACAAAGGATAAATGGCCATGAAGGAACAGATGTTCATGAAATAAATAAAATGAAAGACTGAGATATATCTGAGAGGAATTATAATGACGTGATGGGAAAAGAGACAAGCCTACCTTTACATTGGAGACAATATTGAAAACTATCTTTTAGCGACACGCTGTGGCCGGAATACTGAATTACATACGCTTGGAAAATTGTACAGTATGCTGTTAACGAAATATAGCTTTGTATTGCTTAGTCTTTTCTACCATTATGATTAAAAGCAGTTATAGCTGATATCTTACCTTATTAAACTATAGTATTCTTCTCATTCGTCATGACAATTATAATATATGTATTATCAATACGTTAAATAATCACGAACAAGGAAAGTGCCGTTTGAGGTTGAAATTATTTTGTAATTTTATTTTATCAGAGAGAATTAATAAAGTATATATCTATAACATTACAGCTTTCATGTTTAATGAGTCTAAGTTTTTATTTTATTTATTTTTTATCATTTATTTATTTCGTTTGTATGCTTTTTTCGGGTACTTCATATTCCTCGGGGATTCATGTAATTTTAAAACAGCTGTAAACACTAACTCACCCTGTAGAGATTATGTTTTGTTCAGTAATTTATTAAATATATAAATACTGTAGGAGTTTTAAGAATTGCTACCACGTTTTATTTATTTTTCTGTTGTCTTTGTATCTTTCACTGTCAAAAGGGGGAAAAAATCTCCCCCAACTTGGATTTCAGCGTTTCTCTCGCTCATTCTCGCGATGTTTGGAAACAACGTTGGACAGTAACTTCACGCTGTCTTTAAGCACAGGGGCACACCTCTGGGGGCAGTAGAGAGCTAGAAGTTTGTTTGTTTTATTAAAATGGGCTTTTTTGTGGAAGCTTTACGCTAGCTAAGTCGTCCATTTGTTAAGTCCTTTAATTATATAAGTATTGATCGGCTAACTTCAGTATGGTAAGATGCTGCAAAATTAAGCTACTGTGAAGTACCCCATTATAACCAGGCACACTTTTTAGCAGTATATTTTGCTTTCTTGGGCTAGTTGAATACTGTTAGCTTGCCAAATTACGGTGACATTATCAGTCGTGTGTAAAAAATTATGTTTTTGATGTCACAATACAATATTAATATGATTAGAGGTGGCTTGTCTACTTAGAAAAGTACTCACTGTTATTAAAACATACCGGATTGGTACTGAAGACAAAATATGTACTGTGGCATAACGCAAAGTCATTCACTGGGTTTTAATAAAGTTAGTGGGCGTTGTGATATATGACTTTGAATATATGTGAATCCAATTCTAACTGAGAGGACAGTGTTTGGAAGAAAAACCAGAAAGAGACATGATGTATTAGTGGGTGGTGAGTGGGTGTGTAAACATTCAGTGTCCAGTCTTTTCCAGTGGCCAAGCCTCCCTCTATTCATTATTTCTGTGTGTGAAGCAGGTCCTCCTTTCTGCTTTACCAGTGTCCTCTATGCTGGCACCAACAGCATTATAAATGAATGTGGGATTCTGGTGAGGGTAAGTATAAACTGTTGTTTTATTTCTTTCTGTGGTTTAACCCAAGTAAAGTGCCACATTTAATATTGTCATCCAGGTAATAAGGGCTACAGCTGTAACCCTCATTCATTCGTACTTTTTTTTGCATTCAGCACGAATACATAATGGGTTGTCTCTTACTTTAGATTGAGTTACAATTAAAGTACACAGAAATGTTGTTCAATTTCAATTCAATAAAACTTTATTGATCCTGAAGGTTGACCCCGCAGGAAATTGGGTTATGTTGTATGTCGTACAACAGTATGTAGTATTACAGCCACATTGTAAATGTGCAGGTCAGAAGTTTTCATACATTCATCATGGGCATGAATGTTATGACAGTTTGAGGCTTTTAATGATTTACTTGAACATTTCTCTTTTCAAGGTGGAATGATTGTATAGCACACGTCTTTAATGACTTAAAAAAACAATCAAATGTTAGAGTTAAAAGTATGCATATGGACTTAAATACACCCTATTAATATTTGGTAAATTGTTCCTTAGGAAGTCTAAGGAGCTTGGAAAGAAAAGTGTCTGGACTTTAAATTGCTTGAAGACGTTTCACCTCTCATCTGAGAAGCTTCTTCAGTTCTGGGGTCAAATGGTGGAGAGTCCCAGATTTAAACTAGAACTGAAGAAGCTTCTCGGATGAGAGGTGAAACTTCAAGCAACTTAAAGAAGTCCAGACGCTTTTCTTTCCAAGCTCCTTAGACTACGATGACCTGGATGACTTACACCTCAATCAGATGCTTTTGGTAGCCATCAGCAAGCTTCTGGCATAATGCTGTCTGGATATTTGATCATTCTTCTTGACAGAATAGAACAGTGCATTTAAATTGGTTCATTTCCTGGTGCTGATCTGGCTTTTAAGCCTAGTCCACAAATTTTTAATAGCACTGAGGTTGGGGCTTTGGGAATGCCGTTCCAGATGCATTATGTTAGCCTTCTTGATCCACTCCAAAGCCAGTTTTGACATGTGTTTGGAATCAATGTCCTTTTGGAACAAACAGCTGTGTCCAAGTTTCATCTAGCTGTTGATTTAAGAGTTGAAGAATTTGGAGGTAGTCCTCCTCCATTTTGCTGTCAACTTTGAGCAGTGTACTATTATCATAAGGAACAAAGTAGCCCCAGAGCACGATGCTACCATCACCATGCTTCACCGTGCTTTTTAGATTTGAAAGCCTCACCATTCAGATCCATAAGGACAAAAAAACTAACAGACTAAGGAACAGCTTATATCCCTTAACCATCACTATGCTAAATGCTGCTAAATTAATATGATCCGATATAATCTTTGTGTATGATGTTTACAGTGTTACAACACAGTCTCATATTTACATGTTTACAACTGTATTTTACCACTGGTACAGTAATACTGGCAAATGGGGACTAGTGCAATATGAAATCAATTGTGTTTGTTGTTTCTAAACATATATATATATATATATATATATATATATATATATATTGTATTTTCTAATTTAATTTAAATTTTATTGACTGATTGTTTCATATGTTCTGAGTTCTGAGCATTGGTCAGTGCAATAACAGCCATGCAAGTCCTTTATATGGCTGCAAAGAGGAAATACCAGTTGTAGTCAATCATGATCGCTAATGAGATGTTAATAGCTGTCGCCTTGTCAAGTTAAAAGACATTGTAGAACCTTCAGGATCACAAAAGATTTAAGTGAGTGTATGTATATGTTTGACCCTGTATGTGTAGTCTGTGACTTAGAGAAAATTTTAAATAAATTCAAATGTGTGCACTCAATTCTTGTTTTTAAAGCCATTAAAGATGTATATGCACAATCATTAAGCCCTGGAAAAAGAAGAAAGAAATCATAAAAACCCCTAAAATTACTGTAACACTCATGCCGATGATGAGTGAGTGTAAACTTGTGACCACAACTGTATACGCATTAGAAGGATTTTTGTTTAACATTGTATTTTGAGAATAGAGAAGCGTTAGCCCTGTTATAGACTGGCAAGCTGTCTAGTGTGTACCCTGCCTCTCATCCTATGACAGCTGGGATAGGCTCCTGCCATCCCTCAACCCTGAATTGGATAAGCAGAAGCAAATACATGAATGGCTGGAGAATAGACAATAGAAAAAAAGGGAAAAGGAAAAAAACAAAATACTATTCTGAGGGAAGCAAAAGTTAAATTGTTGAGAATAAAGTTGTTTCAAATCCAACTGTATCATTAGTGCATCGCTGCTGGATCCTCTACAAAATGCCTTGTGTAGATGAGTTAATGAAAACACACTTCAGAATTTTCAGCACACATACACTGTGTGGAATAAGTATGAGGGCTTTAAAGAGATGGTGCAGAAAACTGTCTGTTCAGAAGAGAGAAAAAAGAGTTGGCTGCATTTGTGCAGAGTGAAATAATTAGCAATGGACAAACACAACAATATCGATGCTTTAGCAAGTACAAAGGATGTATGTTGTATCAGATGATCAGGCTGTGACTTGAGAAATGCCCATGGACTAAGGGAGTTGACCTCATTCTCGAGATTATATTTATTTTCAGAATGAAACAGTTAAAACAAAAAATATTCTTTTTGTGGCTTCGATGCTACTGAGGTTTGCACTAAACTTGCTCCATCACAGAAGTAAGAAACAACTGACCTTTTGCTGGTGCTGAGAAATACGACTCAAATGAAATATAAACAGGGATGTAGCATACTCTGCCTTCTTACAAAAGCTTTAAAAGATTGAAGGAACTCTTCAGTGACAATAATGAGAACAAAAACACACAAATACAAGAAGAAAGGCCACGGCGTGCTTGTATTTACTTCAGTGGCTGATATAGCAGCAGAACTGATCTTCGGTTTGGACCTTGCCTAATTAACGTGTAAAAATAACCCTGGTGACAGACTCGCAGGTCGCTCATTCACTCATACTATGACACAGTTTGTCTTACTTTACATTTTTCTGTCTTTCTTGCTTATTGTTTGTCGGGCATATTGGTTCTAATTAGGTGTAATCCTTTGTTTGGTTTACAATCTCACTGTTGCAGGCCTAGCAGAGTGCGTTTGGAGTAAAGTTTCAGCTCATAATAGACATGGAAATAAGGAGAAGTACGTTTTCTCTTTGACTTCACTTTTTCAAGTTTTGTCTTATCTATTGAATACGCTTAAGTTTGACACATAAATGTGTTTGTATTATTAAACTTACCTAACTTTTTTTAACTGATTACTGAGGATTACTGAGGATTTGTTTTTGCAACGTTTTATGTGCTTCATAGCTTCAAAGTCTTCGTTATTACAGATGAGTGATAGATGTTTAAATTAAACACCTTCCAATTAGTTCACACTGATGCTTGTCCCAAAGGTGATCACACCTTAATCTAATGGCTTATTATGATTATAAATAAATTCATCTGTCACAATATTCACACATTGTTTCCTTGATATATGAGAGTGTTTGTTATTTTTTCATGAAACAGGTTTCATATAAACTGGCCTGTTGGGTGTTTAGCCAAGAGTGAAAATAAAGCAGAACAACAGAGGTGTGAAAGCCAGGCAGCCTGAGGCAGTGCTCTGCCCCGGGCACTGCACATACCCAGATGTGATGAGCTTGTTATCTGTGTTATTTACTGGCAGGCTCTACTGCCCCCAGGGCTTTCATCATCTCTCTCAGGCGATGTGAATTTTCATGATTGGGTTCTATAATTTTAAGGCCAAGGTAATGTCTGTAGTCTAGTCTTTTTCCCTCTTCCTCTTTCCACCGGTCGCTCTGCTTCTCTCCATTTCTCTGGAAACCCAATTACACTTTCAGGATCTCTGTCTGAGCCAAGGGTAGCAAAGAATATAGACAAAATTGAAAATTTAACATATACTTTCACTCATTTTTAGCCAAAAATAGTGAAAATATGTCTGCATGACATTTTATTACATAGGTGTAATTCACTAAGAGCAAAAGCAAGAAAATGGCAAGAAGGAGACACGTTACAGGACATGAAAGAACACGCTAAAGAAGTGAGAAAAACTGGCATTTTTAAAGTTTAAAAAAAAAAAACATAATACTTAAGCTGATCACTTTGAACTGTGTGTTCAGCCTCTGAAATAATGACTTGCTGGAGGCAGGCTGTGGATTGATAACAGTGTTGGCAGTTCAATCCCAGGCTCCTTTCCACACGTTGAGTAAGACATTGGCTTTGATGCCTTGATTAGTGGATTGCATAGTGGCTTGCTGCCATAGGTGTGCTGCCAGTGGGTGAATGAGAGGCAGCTTGTAGAGCACTTACAATAAGAGCACTATATAAATGCAATCCAACAAAACAAAACCATAAATCACTTTGAATAGGAGCAACAGATATTGCACCCAAAAGATGATAACATTGATATTTAATGTGTCTAGACAAGAACTGCTAATCTACGTGTTTTACATCTCATTATCCATACTACTGCTCAGACATCATGAGCACCAGTTTTCAGACCGCAGCCTTTCATGTGAAGTTTCCAGGTTTATAGCTTTATAGTTAGAGCTGGATCCAGTAAGCCTTAACAATCTCTTAATCATCCTGCTATAGCCTGCCCTAGTCTCCCTATTTATTTTGTCTTGCTACACTCTGCTTTTCTGTCTCCTCTTTTCCTCCTCCCCCCAACAGGTAGCTACTTCACCCTGAGTCTGGTTCTGCTGGAGGTTTCTTCCTGGTAAATGCGAGTTTTTCCTTCCCACTGTCGCCAAAGTGCTGCTCATAGATCTGATCTGATTGTTGGTTTGTTCTCCCTGATATTATAGGGTCTTTACCTTTCAGTATAAAGCACCTTGAGGTGTTATGTTGCTCTTGTGAATATTAGCTGAAGCATTGCACACAATATCCAGTACTGCATAGAATTTTATTAAACAGTAGCTTTCTGTCAACGAATGAAAGACAGACTTAATACCATTAGTGTATGCAGACGGACCAAACTCCTGTGTGCAGTCAACCCTTGAAATACCATTGAGTGATTTTAATTTATAGTCTTAAGTAGTGGATGAAAATAACAGCGCAGAGAACTTTCAAATATTAGATATATTTTAGTGGTTTCTTATTTGCATTTTTATGTGGTGTGTTTTTAGGAAGCTGGAACTGATTGAAGGCCATTCATGTGAGGGAAAACATACATTTAGTTTGGTTCCCCAACATGAAAGGTTGTTTCAGGATTGCTTTACCTTAGTCAAAATGATTGAACCGAAAGGCTGGATATTAAATTGTTGCAAATGTGTGCAATATTCAGGACTGTTGGGGAAATGTTTTTAAATCACTTACTTCTGGTGTCTGGGATTTACGAGCTGTTCTTTGAAGATGCCCATCTGAAAACCAATTTAAGGTTCCAAGCCTTGTGTGTGCTTAGTAGGTGGTATGTAACTTTACAAAATCACTATATCACTATAATGTTGAGTATATCAGGTGTCATCTGGGTTTTTAGTAGTTTAAAGGAGTCTGTTTGACTCACCTAGACTGTAATAGTGGTCTTTTACAAGAATGTGCTTGGCTTACGTACCCAGCATTAACCAAGCATATATATACACACAGACACACACACACACACATATATATATATACTATGCTCTATTCATGAATATGTTAGTTTATTCATGTCTTTTTTCTCCATCCTAACTGATTCTACTGCTGCTTCTGCATAATGAACACCAGCTGCCTCATTAAGAATAAAAAACGGTCACCTAACACTACACTTCTGTATCAGCGAAGATGACTAATGAGTGTGCACGACATGGAGCTTTGTAAGTGGAAAAGTTGCTGGAGGTCTGGACTGGTCCATGCTGTACTGGTATACCTGTCAAATGTAATGTCATCATTTTAGAGTCGGGTCAAATATCACCAGGTTCTGTCAGCAGGAGACTTATGGCCGAATCTGTTATCTCCAGCTTCTTAGAGATAAGCTGTTCTGTACTGGGAGCCTCTGCAGGTCAGAAACACACATCATATGGATTTATGTGAGAAAGGACATATATGTGCACATACTGTTGAATTACTACTACTTTTCATGACATTAGTGCCCTTCAGGTGACTGCAAAGGGCTGATGTGCAGACTCATGTGCAGATCATTTTCATGCTCCGTCCAGGTGTTTACCTGATAACCACAGGAAAATATATTACACAGTGCACATGTGTGCTTTGCATATTTACTAGTAGAGGCAGTATTGACTTCACAGCCAGTGTGTTTGTTGCATGCGTGTATGTGTCTAAATGTGTGAGCAGGTAGATGCGGGGAGCCTTTACTCTGAGCCTGGACAGTGATGTTGCTGTGGTGATGATCAAAGGAAAAATACTGCAATAGCTGCGAAAGAAGCTGGGCAAGACTGCAGTTCAGAAAGTTGATACAGTTAAACATTAAAACACCACCTCAGAGAAGATGAATGACACACAGATACACGCACAAATGCACAGATACAAATTCAAATAAAGCTGTATAAACAAAAGCGAAATACGCACTTAGCTCTTGTCTCATAGTGACACCTTTCTTTGTGGCTCTTTTTCTCACTATATAACACTTTCCCACTTACACAGTGCAAATGCTGGCTAATTTGAAGATGAAGACAAGGTTAGGGATAATTTGTTTGAAGAAAATCATGCTCGACCGAATCTGATGCTTCGTGCGCAAATCATCTGTGAATCTTTTTACATTAGCCCCTCTCATAGCCAGTGACGTCAGCGGTTCCAACTTTGGGCCCAGCAATTAGTCAGCGCTCTGCTCAAGCCAGCTCTTTTGGCACCGACATCAATGCTTTTTCGCTGAATTGGATGGAGCCATTTCTAGATTAGGCACTGCCACTGGCATGAGTAAATAGATCCTGTAATGTTTTCTTTTTAGTGGTCACAAATTCACTTATTGAGATTATATATTCATACCAACCATTTTCCCATCTTTATGCGCCATACTGCCTTTGTGTTCTTCCTGTGAACCTTTGAACTCATCTGTGTTAGCCCAGCCTGCTTTTTTTCTCTGACTCAGCATCTGCCCAACACCTCCACATCTCTTAGTTACCTCAGCACTTTAACATCTTACATTAGTGGCGGGTGTGTTTGGTCATCAGATTGGCCCGAGTAAGCCAAAGAAAGAGTTGTGGAAGCACATCGCCATCCCTCACCTACTTACTCTCAAGCCCTCATTTCATAGACACCTGTATGAGCATTATTTTTTCATGCTTGCTGCATAAAATATATTACTTAAGAGCAATATACGTCCAGCCTTTTCTTTTCAATTAACCTTTCTCACACTAAATCCATTACAAATATAACTAGATCAGCAGGTTCTATAATACACATTCAATCTTAGGAGTAATGTGTTTGAATTATTAATGAGTTGTTTTGTTGGTATTTCAGATCAGATTACGGGCTCTTAAATGTCTGCCTGGTCCATTCAAGCTTTAGCTTCCTCTACATTAAAATCTGACTAACACACCCTGACTATACAACAGTGATTTTATTTTCAAAGTCTATTAATGTTTTATGTACAAATAAGAAGACTGGCCGGTACCCAAAGAGAAATTTATACAGTAATGTGGACTGCATATATATTTTCAGTCAGGCACTTAAAAAGGGGATTATTGTTCTTAGAAAGAACTGGCAAAGTTGAAATGCTTTATTCTCTAGGCGGCAGGCTGCTATGCATGAGTTGTCTTTTTTCTTGTCCTGAATGTGTGATAAACCTATTCAGTGTGGCGAGGAAGTAAAAATGATGTCTGCATGTCTGTAAACCGTGATGATCGTTGTTCAGGTTGATGTGCAGGTAGAAGCAGTGAAGCAAGGCAATGCCATTGTCACCACAGAAGTGGACCGGTACAATATCGGCTCCATGGTAACGCTGGCCTCCCACACTTCGCTCAGCCTGCATTCAGGGGACTTGCCTGTGCTGCATATGTGCGTGTGAGAGAGAAGGGGGGTATGAGAGCAGAGGTTGCTGATTGACCTATTTTCAGGCTGTTTGTATGAATTGGGATGAAGGGAGAAGTGATGGGGTTTTTAATGATGCCGCAGGGGACTTGTGCATTGCTTCCTCCTCTGATACGACTTCCACTGACATAACTGACATAACTGGGCTACTTGTAAACCCTCTGCATATTATACCCACAGTGAAGACCCAGACCCACTTGTAAGTCCCAGTTCACTTTTTCTCTCTGTGGGTCTTATTTGACTTTGTGCGTGTGTGTGTGTGTGTGTGTGTGTGTGTGTGTGTGTGTGTGTGTGTGTATACATACATATGTATACATACATATGTATACACACACACACACACACACACACACACACACACACACACACACGTATGTATATGTATGTATATATACACAGAGTGTTCTTGGTGAAGGTGGAGACAGTCAGCTAATTGGAGGCTAGGAATAGCCAGCAGTAAACTGGTACTCATTCGATTTCAATTCAATTTCATTTCATTTATATAGCAGTAAATCACAACTGTCACCACAAGGTCCTTTATATTATAGGGTAAAGATCTTACAGAATGAGAAACAACCCCCAACAAGGAGACAACCCGCTATGAGAAAGCACTTGGCAACAGTGGGAAGGAAAAACCCCTTTTAAGAGGAAGAAACTGCAGATTCTGGCTCAGGAAGAAGCAGACATCTTCTGAGAGTGGAGGGGGTGAGAAGAGAGAGAGAGCAGGAAGAGAGTCAAGGCAGAGAGAGAGTTTTAAATCAGCTTTTAATAGTTAAATTGAATAGTGATTTATAAACCCAATGAAGAGGAATCTCATGAAGAGTTGAGTGAAGAAGAAATGCTCAGTGCATCATGGGAAGCCACCAGCAGTCTAAGCCTAGTGCAGCATAACTAAGGGAGGATTCAGGGTTACCTCATCCAGCTCTAACTATAAGCTTTATCAAAAAGGTTTATTAGGACACTATGATACTATGAGGGATTAATATGGTCTACTTTCTTGACATTGACAGTACTCTTGCTGCAGCTTCAGCTGAAGCCTGTATAATGTCGATAGAATCTCATTCTTAGCATCCAGGTAGGACCTTATGCCACCAATTATTTTGTGAACTCACCTTTTTAAGCAAAGCCATCTTGGCTGGGATAACCAGAAGCCAAATGCTTTAAGTGAGGAGTGGATCAGACTGATACTCTCATATTTGTTAGTTAGTGACAGCTCTGCTGATTGACTTCGCTTTTAAAACACCTAGGCTGTTTCCATTTTTATTTACATGGGTGTGTGGGACTCTAGTATATTGTTCAAATCTTATGAGATATTTTTAGAAATATAAATCAAATATATTTATCTAAATCATGTATATCTGTGTGTATGTCCAATAGCTGTTTGGTTTTTTCGGAGTGTTAAAACTTCTGGCCGATAGAACAAAAGGTTGAAAGTGGCCTATAACTTCTTCTTCTTCTCCGTCTCTTTCCCCCTCCTCCTCCTCTGTTTGACCCAAATCCCACCCTCAGTCCCAGTACCCCACAAGCACAGCAAGTTTTTTTTTCATTTAGTTTAATTTCCTCTGCTCTTTTCTATCTTACCGCCCTGCTGCTAGCTGCTACACCTTCGTCTGCTTATCACAGTTATGCACTCACAGACAGACAATGAGCTGCATGCATCCACACACACACACACACACACACACACACACACACACACACACACACGAGCAGAGACATGGACAGAATTACATTAGAATTTCATATTCATTTGAACAGTGCTTTGACGTGGCTCCACTCCTCGCTGCCTCCTTCCGACCTTCCTCAGCTTACTTCCCCAAAAAGTAATGTTGGTTTCTATAGTAACCGCCTGTGTCTATGTTAGAGGGGAGTTTCCTCACGCTGACTGAAAACGATGTTGAGCACGGGGAGCCACGGAAATACACACACTCTCCCTCACTCACATGCTTGCATTCGTAAAACTGTTGATTAGCAATCACCGTGTCCTTCACACTGTTTATTTTTAATGAGCTCAGAACAATCTGTTGATTGGGTGATTCCAACAGGAGTAACACGCAGCATATTACAAATTGAGTATTCACATCAGATGGAATTTTTGTGGCCCTTTGTGTAATGTGAGAAAGGTGAACATGAATGTGTTAAGAGTTCTCTTATTATTTTGCACCTAAGTTCCTTTTAATTGTAGGTTATAGTTATTTTCCTTTTTTTGGGATAAATACATGAATACTCTTTTCTTTGTTGCACAGAACTATGACTGTGACTATTTTTGTCTGTGTTGTGTTTTGTTTGTAGCATTCTTCTTGATATGCTCGTCTCTCTGTTGGTGTGCTGCTGTGGTGCTCTCTTACTTTTCAAAGAAATGTAGGTCAGGTGGACTGGAGACTGTAAATTGCCTATTGTTGTGGGTTTTGTGCTTCCCTGCATGGAAAGGTCCCAGATATCTGTGATGTATGGGCATAAACAATGAACAAATTAATGAAGCCCCACGAGCCAGACTGAACTTTGCACCAGCTCGTTCAGACTCATCATTTTCACATTAATGCACTTTGCATAAATTGTTGCTCAAATGCAGAATTGCGATACTTGACTTTATGTAAAACACCAACTGAAATATGCATTAATATGCTGCAGAACATTTCTGACAGGGGAAATAAATCATTTTGATCTCTGTGTAACGTATTTGGTAACGACTTGGACAACCATAAAACAACTAAGCGGCATCTGGCGAGTGATTGCATATTTACATTTTCTAAGCTTCTCCCTCTTGTTAAGTATTGACAACAGTCCTAGCACATTATTTGTCTCCTCCATTAAGAGCTAGCCTGTGATTGGCCGACACAAAGCAGAAACAGCCTGTGTTTACATCTCTTCTCTGCCGCCTTGTTTTTCTTCCTCCAACTCATTTCTCTCACTCACTCTACTCGTTGCCTTGCCAAATATCTGCACAGATATTCTGCCAATCATATTTTCTTTCTCCACCTTTCTTCTCTCTTTTCCTCCTGGTGTCATGTAGTAAGGATGTAGAGCTGCAGTTAGCAGAGTGTGACCAGAAGGGGGTACAGTTTGACAACCTCCGATCCCTCCCAGTGACTCTGCAAGCTCCACTCCATCTCCCTAAATGTTCTCGCACACAGGGACATTCACAGCTTGCAGACTATTTCAGCTTCATCGTCAGAATAATTAATGCAGGAAATGATCACCGAGACAAGAATGATTAATTTTGAGCTCTGACAACACCGACATGACCGATTGTTGGTGCTGGGCCACCAGGCTTTTAATGCTCACGGCCATCCAGGGATAGCATCCATCACGGTGACCCTCACTCCTGCAGAGATGTGTTCAGTGTGTGTTTTTATGTGGGTGTGAATGCCAGCGTATGTGTGTGTATCATTAAGCATATGTTTACTAATTTAGCAGCCTTGTGACTGTGGAGGTAAGGGGTTACTATTCTGAGATAGTAAAAGATGTTTAGCAGAGCACAACCACCTGAGACCTCTGCAGCTTTCCTGACATGACCTGCCAGGGGCACGAGCTTTCACATTTCATCAGATGGAATTTTTGTAATGTTAGAAAAGTGAACTTGATTATGTGAAGACTTCTCTTATTATTTTGTAATAAAGTTCCCTTTAATTGTAGATGTGACTGTTCCAGGTTTTGGATTGCACAATAGGTTATAGTTATTTTCCTGAGAGGGGTGACATCAAAATTTAGGATAAATACATGAATACGCTTGTCTTTGTTGCACAGTATACTGTGACTGTGACCATTTTTGTCTGTGTTGTGTTTTGTTTGTAGCATTCTTCTTGATATGCTTGTCTCTCTGCCGGTGTGCTGCTGTGGTGCTCTCTTACTTTCCAGACAAATGTAGGTCAGGTGGACTGGAGACGGTAAACTTCCTATTGTTGTGTGTTTTGTGCTTCCCTGCATGGAAAGGTCCCAGATATCTGTGACGTGTGGGCATAAACAATGAACAAATTAATGAAGCTCGATGAGCCTAAATGCGTAAATTGGTGCTCAAATGCAGAATTGCAATACTTGACTTTACATAAAACACTTTAAAATAAGCTGTGTATCATTAAGCATATGTTTACTAATTCATTGACCTTGTGACTGTGGACGTGAGGGGTTACTATTCTGCGATAGTAAAAGATATTTAGCAAAGAACAACAACACCTGAAACTAGCTTTCCTGACATGACCTGGCAGGGGGCTGTGCTTTTACATTTCATCCTCTTTACCACATTTTTACCTTCACATATAAAGATTTTAGCTCTCTCTGTAGCACAGTATGACTAAGGTACTCTTGTTATAAGGTTTAAGGTAAACAGTCCCTATTATAGTGGCAGAACAATCAGGAGTGGGGAAGACTGGATGATAATAAAATCATTTGTCGATATTAAGTGTCCATATGATAATAAATTAAACTGAGAGTGCTTGCAATTGTGTTTTGCACAATTACTACCTCCATTTTGGAATGGATCATTTCTTAATCTTGCTTCTCTCACAGTTTCTCCCAGTTATTCTGCCAAACACAATTAAAACATTCATCTGGAAATAAACAGTTCTTCCATTTTTGAGTTTTAGTCGTGCCAGCTGGTTACTTTCAGCTAACAAAAATAAATAAAATCTTGGGATACATTTTGGACACTGACAAAAAAAATACCCAGAAGTCTGTTTGACATAACTTGTGTGTTGTTGTTGTCTTGTGTCCCAGAGATGCCATCTGGCCTGTGCGCCACGCTTTGTGTCAGCATGTGACAGGACACGACTTGTCACTGTGGGCTCCCAGGGGATGCTGACTAGTGGCTCAAACACTGACTCTCCTCTGCTGGAGGTCGTTGCTGTGGAGGCGTAGGGTCAGCCAGACCTTGTTCATAAGTGTTCAGGTCAGTTAATTAAGTAGGGTATACTAATGATGTGTAATGACTTTGGCCTTGGCAAAGGGAAAACTCAAACAAAGAGACATATGTGTACAGATGAACTGTGTCTCACCAGAGTGGTTTGTGCTTCTGCTACAGCGTGGGAGGGCCCAGTCAGCCCGTCTTTCCTTTGTTATAAGTCACTATTCTGCGATAACCTTGGTCAGTAGAGCTACGCTCACAACACGCACACACCCCCACAGCCTTTCTTGTACGCTCGTTTAATTTCTCCACAGTTTCTGGCTCTGGATTTTTCTTTCTTTCTCAACAGCCTTCTTTCATGTCAATTTTTCATTCTACTGCAGCTCTCATTTTGCCAAATTTAACGCTGAAAAGAGAATTCAAACTGCTCAGATCAATACTATAAAAAGTCATCTGCCATGTCTTTCAGTGATTTTTCTGCCCTTCTCTATCGATCCTCCTGTCCCATCCTCCACTCTGCCTCCCACTCAGAGATGACCTGACGCTGATTACTTCAGATTTTGACAGACGTTTTTGGTGTCCAGACTTTGCAGAACAAAGATTTTCAGCAGGGCCAATAACACCTCCCTTAGTGACTATAATCCCCAATATGTTAATGTTTTCCATCTCTACATCAGTCCAGAAGGAGAATGCATGACACTCTTTAATAAGCAAAAGGGTCAGCAATGGGTATTTAATCAGGCGTTACAGGGCAGACCTATAGCATCTTGGAAGAGGGAAAGTTTGCTACAGGTAGAGAAATTTAATGAGCACAAATGGGTAGAGTTTAGGCTGCTAGTATCTAATCAATGGGCTCATGTCCTCTGTCTTCTGGGTGAAATGGAAGCTTCCACAGTCCCTACTCTTTTAACCTCTGCAGACAAACACGTCATGGTGGTGGTGAGAGGGTTTCAAGCACACATGAAACTAAAGCATGTGAGGAAAAATTACCATGAGCATGCATCTTTTTCCATCCTTTCACTCTTAATGTGTCACTCTTATGCACCATCTTGTAAGAAAGCTTAGTTAGTGTTGCACTTTAGCTCCCCCTACCTTCAATTTTGCATTTTTACAGTCAGCCCTGACAATTCATGGCTTGCTGCTAACAAACTCTTCCCCCGTCATTCATTCCCTGCAGTTGTTTACGGACAGTCACTGTGTCTGTCTCAGGAGGGGTTTGTTACCAGCTGCTCTTGATGGGGCCTCTCTTTGTGGGGTCAGTTCCCTTTCTGTCAGAGCTGCTCTCAGGTGTCCCAGAGGTGCTGCCCGACCTGTTGGCACTCCACCGATCTGTGTTGCTCCCTGTCACTCAGCCTGGGGTTGAGTTTACGGTGATGGGCAGCAAGAACATGCTTTCATCGGTATGTCACGCAAACATCCACAGAATAGATTATTTGAGCCCTTCGTGTACTTACCCACAACTTAGGACATTTATGAAATTCACTGTGGGAAAAAAAAACTAAAGCGTGAGTGAAAAATCAATCAAAACAGAGGGAAGATGAACTGCAGTCTTCTTGACATCATGTAATTTCTTTGACAGACATTCATTATCTGCTTCCATTGTTTCGAGTAAAGACTCATTTTGGAAGCTGAAAGAAGTGGAATTGTTGTGGATGTAACATTTAAATTCCTGCTGTTAAAATTTCAAATATAGGTCAGTGTTCAGTGGATGCCTGAGCTCCAAACAATAGTTAATTATTCTCTCTCATTCATCCATTCATTGATTGCAGTCTGGAGACCGACATAAGTGAGGGGCAGAAATTTCTTTGGTGACACTGAGGTTATATGGTAAGTATCCAAACTCAGCAACCTGGACATTCATTGGAGTTAACCTATGGTGCTCTTTTTCTGCTCCATAGTTTTATTTTTTGAGCTATACTAGAGTGGCTTTGCATGACTCACAGTTCAAAGTAATCCTTATTTGTCTTACACCATGCTTTTGCGCAGAATCTCAGTTTATCCTGTCTGAAATAAGTCAGTCTAGCCTCTCTCTCTCCCTGTTACTGTTAAGAGGTTCTGAGTAAATCAATATTTAGTGTTAAATTTCAGTAGTTCAGAGAAGTTGTTATTAAAACAACTTTTTCAGCCGTGGACAGGTTTGGCTCTTCTTTTTCTATTTATTTTTATGACATGACCACATAGTGACAGCCATACTTTCTCTTGAGTAGATTTCCACAGCTGAATCCACTGAATGTCACCACCTCACCGAGTAGAGTTCAGACCCCGTCTCCACTCCCCCAGTGACAGCCTCGTGGTCAGATTCATGGGTTCTCCTGCAGTAAACCAGTAAGCTTATCATTACTGTGCTCAGGTGTGACAGTATGGTAAAACCACAGGCTTTCAGTTACTGGACTTATTTTCCTGGATATGTAGGTTTGGGGCTTTTGTGAGTTGTTTTGCCAGGAAAATGGAAAATAGATGCAGCGATTTATTGAAATGTCGGTTGGGGTCTACGCTCTGGTGAGGTCGATCCATGAATGATGATGTTCTGTTGTGTGTTTTCTTATTCGGGTGCTTCTAATAAATTGGCAGTTTGTTTGGGATCATTGAAGATGCTTTCACAACAGTATTGCATGGTGGATCAGAATTTGCCTGTAGTATCTGACAGATACGCCAAGATTACGACTGATAGGTCTTTGGGAATCACCTTATTGGTGCAGAAATACTATTTTATTCCTTTCAAACGATGTCATCTTTGGCATGTTTCATGTTCATTAGAATAGAATAGAATAATCCTTTAATTGTCCCACAAGGGAAATTTGGTTATTGGGTATTCAACTTGCTGCTAGTAACAACATGCTATTTAAAATTGGTTCTTTGCAAAGCTGTCTGTTTTGTGCAGACACATGACTGGTTAATCCCACAGGTTATGTATCATTTTATGATTGAATGATTCATAGGTTAGTATCAAGTAGCTTATCAAACAAGAAAAGCTAAATAAAAAAGTGAAATAAAAAAGTACTGCACCTTTGTAAAAGCCTACACATTAAATCTAAACCCCTTATATTTGAATAGTGAAAAAGTGGTGGTATAAGGGTACTATATGATTAAAAGTATGAATAAAATATTAAATTAGAATGGTGATAGTGACATTAATATTAAAAAGAGATCATATAGAATACAAATCTTATCCTGTGTTCATCATTCAATAAACACAAGCCACACCAGAATCTCATTTCCTGTTTACCATAATTTTATTTGTTAGTGTCCAATACAAGCAAGACAATAAAAATGTAACCATAGCAACAACAAAGTTATCAAATCCCTCCGTCTCCTGATTTAATTTTCATATTTATTCAGTGTACAAATCACTGCTGTCACAGAGGCTGTGCACAGGGCCTACGTGCGCGCAAGCGTAAACCACAGGTGAGAGTAACCTGCGGCCACAACCTGCTCCTGCAGTGTCAGCCCTTTCAGAGCAACTGATTTTTCACAACCTGACAAGAATTCATCCCACATGATCATTTGCACAGAAAGCTCGCAAGCACACATAAATGCACAACCACACTGTTCATTGAAATTTAATTAACTTTTTTTTTTTTTAAAAAAAGCAGAGCAAACAGTGTCCTTCCCTGAATAGACCCTCATTCAGACTGAGGGAACCCTGCACTGATGCCACTGACATCATCGCCTACTTTATAGTGCTGACATCACTGTGGCATTAAAACATAAGACACAAGAAATGTATTAATAATTATTCATGCAGAGTGCCCTTTTTACACAAGAAAACTCTGCAGTCAAGTCAACTTTCTTGAGACGTAGCCACAGTTTGCTTCCTTTTCTAGAGCTGGCCCCCTTGTTTCCAGAGGAACTTTGCATCTAGTGCTGGGCCTCATCTCTGACCACACCTTCCTGTAAATCATTACTTAGTTGATGAAGGGTGTAATGCAAACAAATGCAAGACAAACAGAAACCCCACATGCATCGTGTCATCTTTAAAGGGTTGCCAGCGGACAAAAGCTGTGTTTTTTCCAGATAAAATGGTGAGTTGAAAGATACCTAATGAGATTATTTATCAAATGAAACTTTATTTAAAGTGAACAATGAATCATATAAGCTGTTGGTGGTCTCTCAACAAGGCCAGGCATTTTTCTGCATATTAAGTAGATAGACTCCCTCTTATATTACATGATTTAGCCATTCCCATTCCCTGCATCAGTTCTATGGCAGTGTCACTTGATGTCCATCAAGTTCTTACTCTTCTCAAGGATGTCGAACCCCATCTGATCAGGTTAGTGCTGTTTCCTCCTGAATGAGCATCCTAAAGAAAGAGGCGAGAGATTGTGGCTCAGACACTGATAGAAATCAACAAGACAGCTTTATTATAAAACACTTAGAGAAGTCTTGGTTATATTATAACCTTATAATCCTCCATAAATATCGACAGCCTATAAAAACGGCCAATCTTGCAGCAAGGTGTATCAACTGACTCCCTAACAAGAAGACATTCACCTAACAGTGAAGCTCATGCTACCATCTGCCTTCACAAAGGCTGAATCACCACCACACTCGTGGTTTTATTGCTCAGAGTTCCTGCTAAGAAGCTCCTGTTACCACAGCAGCGTGGGGTGGCTGTGACGATGACAATATCAGTAAAATTGAACCTTGAACCCCGAGGACATGAAACGCTACACATAAAGGCTAATTTACATACAGGTGACAGGTTGTTAAACGGACCAACAGAAACTGATTTTTCCTCATCGGGCCGGGTGTCGGGCTGAGCGGTGCAATCAGCTGATGCGATCAGCGCTATTTTATGCAATAAAATAATTTCCCTCTTCCCAAGCACATCCAGGCCACTACATACACACCACAAATATAACTATGTTTCTTAGCGAAGCACGACCAGGAATCCCATCACGTCTGCAGGGAAAATAGGTCAACGTGTGCAAAAGGAAGGAAAAGAAGAAAAAAAAAAAAAGTAGTCGAGGCTCAGAGGAAGAGATGCCATACTTTTTGGAGATCTTTTGTATTTTCCTCACGTCATCTCACTGACTGGATTACTTCAGTTTAGAAGTGAGGAAATGTAAGTGAAGGAAACTATAAGGTGGAGATTTTTTCCCTGCGTACATGCTGATGAATGTTGGGATTTCCAGTTGCATTTGTTAAGAAATAGTTATGTTTTTGGTGTGACGCACATGTAGTGACTTGTGTAGAGTAATATTATAAACTGCTTGGCTGTGTTGGGAAAAGAAAATATTTTATTGCACAAAAAAAAAAGCGCTGATCGCATCATGCGAACATCTGCTTTGCTTGACTGCACAGCTCGGTACACCCGGCCTGATGAGGAAAAGCTGGAAATGCTGAACTCCAACTTGTCGGCCTGGTGACTCAAACAGGCTCTCCTCCAATCGCTCCTCATTTATACAGTGCTTTACAAACCCAAATATTACAGGTAACAGCTGGATTTTCCCCATTTCATTTCATGTCCTCTTTAAAGGAGACCTATCACCTTAAATCTATACTGGGCCTACCTGTTAATCTGAAAAAAATAAAATAAAATGTGTGTAAATGAAACGTTGTGCTTGCAGCCGATTGTGTAGGAATAGATCAGTGATGATGAATTCCTCTCACAACCACAAGAGTTACTGTATGCCTTAGTTGACACCCTGTTCATGAAGAAAACAATGAAAGGGCAACACAAAGGCAAATGTGAAAGAGTAACTGAGCGTGTGTACAGTCAAGTTCGACCACTCATCTCCGGCCACAAAATCTGGGGATTTAGGGAAAAGCTTCTGCCTTGGGTCATTAAAATATAATTCAGTTTTATTTACGTAGTGCCAATCCAGAGTAACCGTCACCCCAGAGGGGAGACAAATCTAGATTACATCAGGAAGAACACCACCCAACACAACTCTGCCGAAACAAACATGGGGGCAGCTAAAAGTAGCTTCCGTCTAAATTTGCATCAAATGCAAAAAATATTAGATTTAGACAAAAACTCCTGAAAATGTTTTTAAAAACAAGCTTTTAAAAGTTGTTTCCCCTCTCTATCGTTGCCATTAGAGAATCCTCCAAAAGAATCCCAAATTTAAATCTTTAAGCACCACCCCCCTCTCGCCATTTGTGTAGTTCTACACATATAGTTGAGATTTCTGGTTTCCCTGTACCTTCTGTCAGGCGAGCTTTCCCTCCTGTCGGCTGGCACAGGACCGTGGAGCAGCCGACACACAGAACTACAGTCTGAGCATGACTGAAGACTGTGGTGATCTTGTAGCACCCTGCAAACAGCACACAAACCAGTTAAACAACAACAACAAGATGATGTCAGGAGTACTCCTGATGACTGGTGTGTCCTTGCAGCCGTTTGTGTAGAAGAGTCACTTGAAGCTCATGTCACAAACGGCCACAACCGTCACTGTATGCCTTACTTGACACCCCAATCACTAACGAAGCAATGAAAGGGCAACACATAAAGGCAAGTGTAGCACAGGAGTGGAAGAAGTGCTCAAAGGTTTTCCAAAACATTAAATTACCCAAATAAATACTTCTCCTGCACCATGACTTACAAATGGGAAATACACCACTTTGATTTAAAACTGTAATTAGCTGCAGAACTCAAGCAAATGTGCTTATTGTTAGTGGACATGTTTCCATTTAAATCTTAAGTACAACTCATAAGTAAACTGACCTGGACACTTGACATCCATAAAATAGGAGTTAGGACTCTGAACAAGACGCTTTTTCTTGTGTCGTCTCTTTTCCTGCTCGGGGGTTGGGTGCAAAAGATCCTTCGCGAGCTGGGGGAGGAAAGCAACATTTTTTTTTTCATTTTATTTTATTTTAAACACGAGCTTTGAAAATAAATAAATAAATTATTAATAAAAAAAATTAACCGGAAGGTGCTTTAACATGTAATTAAACTGCTGCGGTTGTAGGCCTCAGTTACAGCGAGGCAAAGGTCGAGACCTCGATACACTTCTCGGATAAGGAAACTGGAAAGTGTTAAAATGAAATTATCGGAATACTCTTGAAGCAATCGCAGCGATGCCGTTAAAAAAAAAGCAATCAGATGAAACATCGTTAAGAGTTTAATTAACCCCCACAACACCCAACATATGTCACAGGTAATCAGACGAGCACGACACCCAGTTATCAGACTGCTGACTAACATTAATGCGCGACATTAACCAGCTTCCTCCCCAATAAAGACATTAAATACACTCAATGCTGAGACTTAAAGCGATACCGTGTGCTGTCAGCGAGCCTCGTGGGTTGCTCGTTGAGCACGTGTTTCGCCATATTGCGCTCGTTCACATCTTTACGTTTACATTAAAGGAAAAAAAACTGCTGACGGATTTTTTTTTTAAACGCACTTTTTAAGCTGTAAAATATTTTAACCGCGTTATAAAAGCACACTTTATCGACTGAGGCAAGTTAGTAGGTACAAAGACGCTTTTGTTACTTACAGGCATGTCTGCGTGTTTGGACTCTCACCGGAAAAAGACCCGCTGTCCACGTACCGGAAACTGCTGACTGACTGGGAGGAAGAAAAAATAAAAATACTCGTCGGTGTTTACGTGAAATTATTCGTTAGATAACATCAAATGAATGCTTGAAAATAACTTAATCGTGTAAATACACCGTGAATACAATTTTCATGTTTTTCTGTCGCATTTGATTAAATCTTCTAACTGTATAGAGTTTTCTTGACAAAGCAGACGATTATCCTGTAATTTAAATACTTTTTTCAACAATTAGAATTGTTGAAAAGTAGATCAGACCCCTCATCATCTACACGTGAAACACGCGAGCTTAAATCCTTAAGTGTGTCCGTCTGAATATGCTCAAGTTAACAATTTTTGTTATAAGTCAGGGGAGCAAGGACTGGGCTATCAAATGCCCCAAATCGACCATCTGCACGATTTTTCAAAGTGTCGTTATAAAGAAGTCTTTAAAAACATGTTTGTTTGTTTGTTTTTCACTCAGTAAAATAAATTCAATGTAATGATGTCAGCATCCACTAGGAGTGGAAAATAAAGGACAGTAAAAATATAATTTGTTATGTTCCAAAATACTTTACATGTAAAAAGTGTGCCTCTGTGAACCCGCTGTGATCTGCAGGGTTGGATGGTAACACACAAACAGAGATATTAGATAAATAAATCTAAGTTGGCTTTAGTGGTCCGGCCTGTATGAACTAAAATGACCTCCGGTCTAGAGACATAAACACCCGAGAAAGTCAGAGGGGAACTGTTGTTACCTGCAGGTGACACCTGGGGAAAGTTACAGTGTGCTTCTCTTCCTGTAGGTGGTGCAGGTTAGACTGGAGCTACAAAAGCACTGAGCAGAATTAAGAAAGTGTCATTTTACATATATTCTTCTGTCGAGGCCAACTTTCATGCTTGGTGGTCACATTTTAAACGATGACTCTGATATCCAACAGTCTCTTTCTTGCAGGGATGTAGAACATTAGTTGTTATTTGATTAAGCTTCATAAACAATGTTAGCTTTGTATTGCTTTGTCTTATTAAGGGTACAAAGTATTCACTTAAAACGTACTCCAAGTAAAGGCCCTGCATTATGTTACTTAAGTAAAGGTTTAAGTAAAAGTACTCTTCAGTGAGGGAGAATTACATGAATGCAGAAGGACTTTAAGCAGCATTTTACTGTTTTTGAATATTTTTTACTTCAACCTCAATCCCTGATTATTTCCTTTAATAATCAAATGACTGAGAAGGAATCAAAGTTGAGCAATGCTGTTAGAGTTATCCAAGAGCATTTCTCAACAAGAAAACCCCATGATTATAGATTATAGATTTATTAATATCATTTTATTTCATGGAGGATGTAAGGAAAGAGCACATGTTGTTTAAACCAACTTTTTCACTTGTATCGGTCCATACACACGTGTTTACTGATCAAATGGTGCCACCTAGTGTCCGTGCTGAGTGAGTGCCTGCGAACTGTGAACCGTTCACTCCCATAAAGCTCTCCCACACGTAGCTGCTGTGGGATTGGGGCCGACAGCAAGTTCCGTTTTCTTTTTTTTTTAAGTGGTATTTCTGCAGACTGGATAAACTTGTTTCCACCCCGATATGCTTGTAAACGGGATAATAACGACTCTCTAATTGCAGCGGAATGAAACTTTAATACATGAGGGCTGATCTGAAAGAGTCTGTACAACTTTATCCTGCGCAGTCCAAACACAACACGGAGGAGGATCGGAATTTACCGGTGACAAGTCTGAGAGTGAAAAGAGGAAAAAGAAGAGGATCCACTCGCAGGAGATTGCTTATTTTAAGTCACAAGGAAAAGAAATCTAGATTTAACGCGTTTGGTGGTGGATGAGAAGATCTCCGGTGAAGAGACAGACCAAACTTTCCCCGCTCCTGCTTTGACTTCTGCTTGAAGAACAACTTCGACCATGGCGAAAAAGTATGATTTCCTTTTCAAACTGTTACTCATCGGGGACAGCGGAGTGGGAAAAACGTGTCTGATCATTCGTTTTGCTGAGGACAATTTCAACTCTACGTACATTTCCACCATCGGTACGTTTAATGTTTGAATTACAGTCTGCGACATTTCTGCTTCAGCTTATGATTGGCTTCTGTGAAACTTGGGATATGAGCAAGACAAATGTTTGCTGACATTTCAAGCTCCGTTTTGCCTCTGTTTACTGTAAGAGCTGGTTTCCCGGACTGCTTTCATGTCCCAACTAGTCTGCGCTCTCTTATTTTCTTTTTCTTTATTTAGTCTCTCTCTCCTTTTTTTTCTTTTCTCCCTGCTGAATGTGTGTGCTCTCTCTTCCCGGACCCTCTCCCCCATCTCTCCCTCAGATCTCATTCCTCTCATTTGGCTCACAGAGGGTCCACCCACCCTCATTCCTATCTCTTTTACCATCTCTACGTTCCCAGAAGAATGGCTGGCTTTCTGGCATGCACAGTTTTGCACAGTCAACCCCCTCTTCTGCCCCGCACTGTCTATGTGTCTGTCAGCTTGTCCATCCAGCAGAAAAACACAAAAACACAGCAGTCTGTAGCAGTTTGCAGGTCTGTATGTCTGATCTTTATGTCTGCTTGTGGATGGCAACACCCTGGGGGGTAGGGGGTGTATGTTCAGTGTCGCCACCTTAGTGAGGGTGACTCATATCAACTGCAATGTATGAGTTTTTGTCTCCAATAGGGGTATTTAATGCAGTCTTTGCCCCCCCCCCCCTTGTTGTCTCCCAGGAATCGACTTTAAAGTAAAAACCATTGAAGTGGATGGAAAGAAAGTGAAACTGCAAGTCTGGTAAGAAGTGGCATGTGGTTGTTTGTCTGCAAACGGTTTGTGATATGGTGAGGCAGATAAACCCTGATTTGTTGAGTTATCTTTCTCTGCCCTCTGACTGCCTCCGGCTCGTTTTCCTGAGAGGAAGGAGGAACCTCCCTCTTCTTGTCCAAATCAGGATTTTATGACAGGGTTCATGTCCAAGTCCATCACACACGGCCACCACAGAGAGCTACTCCATGTCATTTAAGGGTGCTGCTAGAGAAGATATAGCAGCGTCAAATACCAGCACAGACAAAAACACGTTTATTTTTTGTTGGTTTTTTGGTCAGATTTGGCCTGTTTTGATTCCTTCTTTCACATCAATATAAAGGAAGTATTTGAAATACAAACGTAAATGTGTTTAATCTTGCTATAAATTCCTCTTAATGCATGCAGGTAATCTGTCTACAATTACAGCAAAGAAACGTATGGATTTTTACAAAACAGTTTCTCAAAAATGATTTTTTTCCCCTCATTTTAGAGCCTAAACTCTCCTTTTCAGCAGCACCTACAGACACCAATCATTGCTGAGCGATTCTCTTTATTCTGCTGTTTTTCTTCTTGTTTTAAAGAGAGGTTTGCTCATATATAATTCAGAACCAAATTTATAGAAGTTTTTTTCTGAAGACACGGTGAAAATAAACCTTTTATGACTGTTGACAGATCTTTCTGATTTATGGAGTACAAAAAATGAGAGATCCAAAATCCCCTCTATAAAAACCGTCGGCTCTGGGATGCCAGCAAAACACAAACAAGAACTTTGATCCTGGCTTCATCGAATGTTTACATTTCTCACCTGTAAAAGTTTGCAAAAAAGTTTAAATTTATACATTTTGATATTAACACATAGTTTCAGAAAACCTGTGATGCAAAAAAAAAAAATTCTTAGTGGAAGTATTTTAGTGGGAAAATGTATCTGTTAGTGCAAACTTACCCTGTAGCTTGTAGCCTGTAGTGTCTCACCTCAAATGAATCTTTCTGCATTCTGCTATACTCCAGGTTTTTTTCATATGATAGAAGTATTTTAAAGACCTTGCAGCACCTTTTTGATTCTAAGTGTGTGCTTTTTCTAGGGACACAGCAGGGCAGGAGAGATTCAAGACCATTACAACAGCCTACTACAGAGGAGCCATGGTGAGCGCAGTATGCCTCCAGGACAATCAGGCCTGGATAATCAGGCTGACATCACTGCCTCTTTGTGCTCAGTCTGCACCTTTGACTGACTCCGTAAATGCTCTCTCTCCTGTCTGTTCTCTGTTCATCAGGGCATCATCCTGGTGTACGACATCACTGACGAGAAGTCCTTTGAAAACATTCAGAACTGGATGAAGAGCATCAGAGAAGTAAGCCGGTTTTCTATTAGCCGTGACAAAGATAACTAGGAAAGACCAAGACTGCAAAGCTAATGAGTTTATCTGGTCAGTTCATTTAAATCAAAGAAGCAAAATTCCTGTATCTTCTACTGAGGAAACAGTAATCTCTACACCATTATGTATGTGGATTGTTCTCAGGATAACCTTTCTTGTTCATAAACCAGCATAAAACTATCCAGCATGGCCTCTTGTGCTCACTTTGTTAATGATGTTTTTCAACCAAAGTAAAACTTTTAGTTGATTAAGGACTGAAGAGGTTTTCTACTCACATGTTGGCTAGGTGTCACGCTGTGTGGGAGACCTCAGATAAATGTAAAACTTTCTAAAGTCCTGGCTAGCAGCTAGGAGCCACACTAACAAGGGCATAACATGAAAGGAAAGTTACCGCTGTTGTCTCACAGCAAGAAGGTGCTTTGAACCTCCTGGTCGACTGGGACCTTTCTGTGTGGAGTTTACATCTTCTCCCTGTGGCTCCAGCTTTCTCCCACAGTCCACAGATTTCTGGTCCTTTGAAATAAGGTTGACCGATGGTTGTTAATTGGACATAGGTGTAGATTTGACCAAGCATGTGTATATGTGTTTTTGTTAGCCCCATGCTGGACCTCTGCCCACCCAGTGGCAGCTGGGGATAGGCACCGCACCCGGGAACTCTTAGTTGGATTTTTAATGTTGCTCAGATATTCAAGAAAAACTAAAGATAATGCAGGAAGCAAGATTATTAAAACTGAACTAAAACTAGATGTTAAAAAAATCAATTAACTAAAGTAAAATAAAAACTAGACTTTTGAAACAAGCTAAAGCTAACAAATGATTTTGTGAACTTGAGTGTTACTTTGGTTAAAAAAAGATATAAAAACTTGCCTTGAGAGATGTGTTTATTGACACTGGCATATGCCCTCCACACACAGGAATAATAACAAAGACTAAAAGTAAAACTGAAATGAATAGAAACTTTTCCATAAATAAAAAATGAACTGAAATGGGCAAACCGACTGAAACTAAACTGATTTAGAAGCAAAAACTCAAAATGAAATAAAAATAAAACCTAATGAGACTAATTACAAAACTATAAGAAGCTTTTTCAATAAGTGAATGCTGCCCATTTTAATATTCCAATTAAACAGACAATATGCAAACACGTGGTGTTCAATATCTTTACATCAAGTAAAATTAAGAACATAGTATAGCTATAAATGCGTAACCAGTGTCATTGTTTACAGATATACATGGCGCTTGCTTACCTTCTTCATTTTCTTTTTGTTTTTTTTAAACACTTTCATGTAAGCATCACAACTGAGCTGAACTGAAAATCGCTTTTCAGTCTGTTCACAGCTGTTAAACATATGAATGATTCAGTCACATTTTCATAAAGCAACTGTTATGATTTCATGTATTTGTGGCCCGCAAGTTGTCAGCGACTCTGAGAGATTTGTTTTGCTTGTTTTGCCTGTAAACAAACTGTAGACGGCAGCACTGACGAACTGCGGAAAGATGGCAATGGAGCATTTCAGGGAAATGGTCTTGGTTTAAAGGGAGAAACCGCTCTGCTGACAAACAGCTGCTATTAGTGTCTCTGTTGAGGTTTTTGCTCTCTGTGCTCTCTTTCACTTTGTTGAAGTCATTTTGATCAGTTAATCACATTCCCTCTTTCCCAGAATGCATCAGCTGGGGTCAGTCGGATGTTACTAGGTAATAAGTGTGACATTGAGACAAAGCGGAAAGTTTCCAAGGAGACAGGAGAAAAGGTAAGATGTCGCTTGCGTTTTTTTTACTTGTAATGAAACAGCAGAGGTGTAGGTTTACTTTGATGGTAGTTAAACTATCATCCAGGGTAAGATACACATGAGTAGATGGATTCAAAATTAATCATTTGTGGGGCTACTTTGCAAAGATTTCATTTTGAGAAAGAATATTGCATGGATTCCTCCCTGTTAAACTTTAGCGGACAGGAATGCTTGGGAAATGGTCAAAGTTGCTAAATTTACTCGAGATAAAACCCAGGAAGTGATTATTACCCATATCCTGTCCTCCTGTAACCATCTCTGTTCCTAATGTTAACAGCTGGCCAAAGATCACGGCATCAGGTTCTTTGAGACCAGTGCGAAGTCCAGCATTAATGTCGAGGAGGTGAGCAGTTTCTCCATACATTGAGCTTGTTTTATTATAGCTCTTTTGTTAATGTTTGTTGTGTGTTAATATGCAACAGACCTATATTTTCTCTCTTTCTGTGTTTCAATCTATCTGTCCTGCAGTCTTTTCTGGCTTTGGCACGAGACATACTACAACAATCCAGCAAGAAGCCAGTAAGCCAAAACACAAGATCAGTAATGCAGCGCTATAAAGAGTAATTTTGCATGCTCTACATACTGTATGACGGTAACGTAATTTTTTCGTCTGTTTGTTTGTCAGGGCCCCAGAGGTCAACAGGTGAAAATCACCAGCAGCACAGAGAAAAAATCCTCCAAGTGCGTTCTTCTCTAGACATGATTTCACTAGTGTATGGAAGAAAGAACATAGAAACTTAGGAGCGCCTGTGTTGACAAGGAAAAATGTGGCAGGGTTTGCAAATATCAACGACAGAGAGGTGCTAAAGCTCTGTTAAACTACACTATACTCCCTTTATAAGTTCTTCCACAAGAATTCTGCTGTCTCCAAAATAATATATGGATAAAGCAGCCCCAGTTTTTCAGACTGAACATATCCTTTATGTGACATCTACTGCGATAAACATGATTCCACAAAAAGTTGGAGTCTGACTCCGAGACCTTTAAAAAAAAAAAAAAAAAAGGTCCCCACCATGGCACACATTGCTGTCACTGACCGTATATCTTTCTCGCTTACGTTATCGTTCCTACAACAGCACACCAGCACTTAAAAGAACTGCAGCTGTCTCTTAATGCTACCATTTCATTCATTTCTAATGTGTGAGCATGTGCAGGAGTAGCTTTATGGAGCTCAGTTGGCCGTAAAACACTAATGTGGTCTGTTTTGATTCACTTGATGGACACAGGGTTTTATTTAGAGTTCAAGTGGTCATAAGCATCTGAGAAATTGAGGTTTAAATACTACTGGGGAATTCAAATTTATTAAAGAGGACCTATTATGCAAATTTGCAAATTCATATTTTTTTGTCTTGGTCTCTGCTAAAGTAGCTTTACATGATTCACACCTTTTTTTAAATGTGTGACCTTTGTGCAGACCTTCCCTTTAAGCCCACATAAGGAATATGTGGGCTCTGACATGTATAAAACTGAGTTTTTGGCTCACATGAATTGCTTGCAAAAACAGTGACCTCATTATTATAAGTTTTGGCATTAGCACAGTGGCATATGCATAACAAAAAGGAAAAGCATGATAGGTCTGCTTTAAGTTATAAATGATAAAATGACCAGAATTGTTAGAGCGAAGGTAAAAACATGACGTACACATTAATGATGAAACAAGTTGGTCGCTGGACTTGAATATGAAACAAGTTCTGTGTAAAACAACGCCTTGTTTTAATAGATGAATGGATTGAGAATGTGGATATAGATATTAGATATGGACAGTGATAAGTGCAATATGAGAAGATGAGTGGAGAGATGGGAAAAAAAAAGATGGATTAAGCAAGTGAATGGGCAGGATGTAAAAGCCTAGGAAGCAGCAGCGTGTTCATGTGTCCCTCATAGCGAATTGATTTAGTGGGTCTTGCCTTTTATCTGAAGTGCCTGGGAAAGCTCTTACTAAACGCTACCACATATTAGCGACATCTGACATGGCAGCCTCTCTGTTCAGGCAGTTTGATGATCGTTCAAAATAACCGATTGCAGGTCTTCATCTGATTCTGACAGATCTTTTTTTTTCTCTACACACACGCTCTAAATTTCTGTTTTCTTTTGTAATTTCCTCCACATTGTTAGTTTTCTTACACCTGCCAGATTGTATGCAAGACCTGACGCTTGATGAATAAAATTGCAAAACTATAAATATATTGTTTGTTGTATTTTTTTAAGTTCCTGTTGGTACAGTGACGCAATAGTTTTTCTTTCCTGGTTTAGCATTGTCATAAATGTTATTCTCTGTATTCACATTTGCCTTAAGGGGCTTTACAGTTTGTACAGCATCCAACATCCTCTATCTTTAGATTCTCAATCTCGATAAGGGAAAAGCTCCCCTCAGAATCCATTTAAAGGGAAAAAATGAAGGAAACCTCAGGAACAGAGCAGTGATCCCAGATATGTGAAATAGTGAAATGACAGCTGCACAATTTCAATACTGAAAATCATAATGTTATCAATTAGGAAAAATATGGATACAGTGTTGTATTGTGAAAGACTTAGCTAGGCAGAACATCTTTTTTTCTTTAATTAAATACCTTAAATGACATCAATTAAGCGATGTTAAACTCTGTGTCCTAGTCCATAGACTTCATAGAAAAGAGGGACATAGGTTATAAAACTCTGTTGTGGGGTTTTTTGTTTTGTTTTGAAAATTCTTCAGTGTGAAAGCAATTTCATGATATTCAACAAGTAAGTGGTGGCTTTAATTTTTCAAAAGCACATTTTAAAGCATTCTTTAAAATTGGGGGACTTAATTTATTTATTTATTTTAGGGGTTTTTTGGGGGGGCACTGTCTGACATACCTGAGTGGGGGGGCTTTTATTTTGGAAATTTCAAATGCATTTAAGCCATAGTGAGTATAAAAGATGCACATAGCTACCATAACATCACCCACCGGTTTGTGAAGCCTTGAGATTTGCTATCACCATCTTGGTTTCCAAAAGAAAAAGAAAAATGATGTGATGTGATGACTGACTGTGAAACTGTGCTCATTGGCTAAGGACTTGAGATTAAGAAATTGTTTGCCAATGAGCTGTGGTTTCACACCACAGATTTATTTTGAGACATAATATGACAACGACTTACAAAATACACTCATTAAAAATTATTATTATTCAATACGACCCCACATGAGTGGCCAAGCCTTTAAACTCAGCAGGAAACTGTTGGCAGAGTTCAAGTTAGAAAGCAGTTTTGTGACTTCTATAGAACAGGAAGTGTTTTTGAAAGTTATCACCTTCTCAGAGTATTCAACACTTCCACATGGGCTTTGTTTTTCCGACCTGGAAGATATATCCATCTTTTATTTTGTCTGTGGTTAAAGCATACTGGACATTCCACACACACAAAAATTAGGGCTTTTACTGTGAAAATCTATCATCCAAGTATAATGGTAACGTCCTGTAAGTCCCGTAGTATTTATTTTGAGAATCTGACACCGAGATCTGTTAGTCACTATGAGGGTCTTTGAACGAACAAGAAACATTACATATGATAGACACATCGCTGGTTGTTTTAGACGAGCCACCTACAGGACACACATTCTCACTACAAAGAATCTCTGCCACCGTCTATTTCTCTTTCTTTCTTTTTTAACTCTCCTGCCAACAGCAACTGCTTCGGGTTTTTGTGTGTGTTGTTGTTGTTGTTTTAATCGTCGCTGCAGCAGTAAAAGCTGGATCCTGTCGCTAGGCAACCACCCCTCCTTCCCAGCATCAGCACCAGGACTGTGTTAACGCTCTCTGCCGCATCACCGAGTTGGCTGCACGTTCTGCGTGCCTTGTCATCACGTATAGGGCAGGTTGTGGTTTGCAAACACGATCCGTTCCTCTGCCAGAGTCACAGCTCGGCTTGGAAACAGAGGAAGAGATGCGAGGGCAGCAGAGGGGAGGGGCGAGCAAACACGATAATGAAAGATAAACTTAAGTTGCTGTGCTATGAGGGGGCACGGGAAGGCTAAGCGGCTGTATTAGTGTGATGTCTGGTGAAAGGCTGTGAGGTAAACGTCGGTGGTACATACACACATTCACAAACACACGGGATGCCCGCGTGACTGCAGGGAGGAAAGAGGCGGCGGAGGAGGAAGAACAAGAGGAGGAGGGGAGTCTAGGTGCTTGTGTGGACCGCCGCAAAAACCTCCGAGGTGGAGTTAACAAAGATAGATAGTCTGCTGGTAAATATTCCAGCCTGGCTGCTATTTTGGTGCAGTTTGAAAATCGATGGAACATTTATTTCCTGTTCATGCCGGGATAGCTAATTAGTCTTAGGGTGATCTTAGGGTTTTGATCTCCTCGCCGTCTTTTTTTTTTCTCTTCCGTGACAGGATAAGGAGCTGATAAAAAGGTCGCGGGAGGGGAGCGCACATGTTCAGATGATGTTCCTCAAGACTGGACGCACGGACTGACCCCCACATGCCGCCTCTGCTAGGAGTAAAACTACAAGCGAACAGCTGCTATCTCTGAGATGCTTTAGAATTTGCGGCCTGCTCGGGTCTCCAGTTACCGCAATGCCACGGGCTAGAGGAGGGAGAGAGGGACGAGAGGAGGTGGAGAGGAGGAAGCAGCAAAAAGCAAATGAGTAATAATAGCAATAATGTGAAGATTTAAAAGGAAAACGAATTGCCCAGTTTGCCTGTTAGCGTTATAATCAAAGAATGGCTGGGCAGCAGAATGGCGTAGACTGTACTATATAAGCTACATTGGCTTCTGAACTGAGTGGGGTGAAAGAGACGCTGTGTGGACTTAAAAGTATAAAAGCTGAAACATCAGATGAGGTGAGTATGGTGCCTGCGACTGTGTGGTAGCAGCTCATTTTTTCAACTTTCTGCTGACAAAGTTATTGGACTCACTGGCTGGACTACAGTGTGCACCATGGGACATTGCGCAGAACCTGCCAGTGGAGAATTTGGTGCATAACTGTGACAGAGCAGAGCTCTGAAGCCAGCATTTATGTCTCTCTCTCTCCTGCTCTCCTGTGCTTCTGCCCACACAACTTGTCTTATGAACCCGCTGTAAGCGTAAACCCTTTCCCTGCCTCCTCCACAAGCCAAACATGCCTTCACCTTCAGACTCTAGCAGCGTGGCTTCAGCCTCTGGGTCCCGGGGTTGGTCAGACAGCCGCAGGGGCATGTCTGGCCGGGGGCCTGGTGGAGCCCGACTGCTCCTTTACCTGGGGCTCTGCCACCTGGGCTTGGGAGCAATGGTCCTGGCCTTCTCTTTCACCAGCATGGCCTTCACCACCACTCCCCGCGTAAGGCAGTCCTGTCCATTCTGGGCTGGTTTCTTTGTAAGTGTAACTCGTACTGAAAACAAACAACAGTATGTTACAGCAGATATACTAAAGGAGGTATTTCATGGTGCACATGCTTTTTGTTTCCAGGTGGTGGCATCGGGGATTGTTGGAATAATCTCATGGAGGAGACCTCTGACGCTGGTGGTATGTGTAGCACATTGCATCAAATCTTTCTGAGAATTTCAAACTTTTCATCCTTTTTGGCATAAAAGTGGGAGTTTAAAATGTGCATTCTTACATAACTGATAATTGAGGGTCTTTGTACTGGGGTGTTTTGTCACTATGTGGTTTAAACAATTCTATATCTGCATGAAAAAATCTATCATATTTTATATTTTGATTACACTGTGCACATGAAGTAAAACACTTAGCAGGCTTAAGATTTCAGTGCATTCAGGACAGAAAACAGGACCAGGATCTAAAACAGGCACTTTCATTGAACATGTTCTTTACTCTGGTTGAAAGCATCTTGAACCATGAGATATCCTGCTGTGGTCTTTGGTTGAATGCCACACTCTAACTCAAACGTCATCTCTGTGTATCTCCACAGGTGTCACTGTTTATGCTGCTGTCTGCAGTGTGTGTGATACTCAGTCTAGCTGGCTCAATGCTGTCCTGTCAGAATGCACAGATGGTCAAGTCCATGCTCACCTGCCAGGTACAGTGAGCAATATTATGCAAGCTTCGTCTTCTACCTTCATGCTTAGATGCATGGAAAACGTGACAGGAATAGCTGCAAATATCCACTTTTGGTCTACCGATTAGTGCTTTACACCAATCCAATGTGTTTAGGTGGAAAATGGTCTGTGTGTGTGCTGTGCACGCACAGACCCCTGCTCCACAGATGAGGAAAAGCTGGTCCTCAACCAGGATAATGGGTGCCACTCAGTCAGAAAACAGCTGAAGGTAGGTAGAATATTTTTTGACCACACTGGAAATCCATTTTCCACATAAAAGATTACATAAACCAAGATTTTGTTTTCTTTTGAATGCATCGTCTATACAGGACCTTTTGTTCAGTGCGTGTGGTCTCAGCATTCTCTCCACCATCATTTGTACCCTGTCCACCGTGACCTGCAGTATCCACATATTCTCCCTGGACCTCCTGCACCTGGTAGGAACAGATTCAGCACATTTTACATTTAAAATGTGGACCCTGCAAATGTGCTGGACTGCTGCCTTAAGAGATTAGAAAATATATAGTGCTGTGAAGAAGCATTTGCTCCCTTCCTGATTTCTTTTCTTGCATATTTGTCACACTTACCTGTTTCTGATTTTGAAAAATGTTTAAACATTTAGATAAAGATAACTCAAACAAATACAAAATTCAGTTTTTAAATGATTTATTAAGGGAATAAAACGTCCAAACCCACCTGGCCCTCTATGAAAAAGTAATTGCCTGAAACCTAATAACTGGTTGTGCCACCATTGGCAGCAAGAACCGCAATCAACAGTTTGCCGTAATAGGCAATGAGTTTTTCAAACTCGCCATCAGACCCAACTGTTCTTTGCAGAAATGTTTTAATTCACCCACACTGGAGGTTTTTCCAGCATGCACAGCCTGTTTAAGATAAGTCCTGTTTAAGTCTGGACTTTGACTAGGCAACTCCAAAACCTTAATTTTGTCATTTTTAGCCATTCAAAGATGGACATTAAGGTGTGTTTTGGATCATTGTGCTCCTGCATAAGCCAAGTGTGATTGAGTTTCAGGGCATGAAATGATGGTTGGACATTGTCCTTCAGGATTTTCTGATAGAGAGCAGAGTTCATGGTTCATTCAGCTAAGGCAAGTCGTCCAAATACTGCAGCAAATTTTTCACGTAGGGCAGGTAGGTTTGCATATTTTTTTCCCTTAATAACAGAATTCATCCTTTAAAAACTGCATTTTGTATTTACTCAGGTTATCTTTGTCTAATTTTAAAATTTGTTTGCTGATCTGAAACATGTAAGTGTGACAAATATGCCAAAAAATAAGAGATCAGAAAGATAGAAGATACTTTTTCACAACACTGTATCTTTTAAAGATGTACCCAATTTTTTATTCCTGTCCAGCTGGCCCCACATCGCTCTCGGTCTGTCAACCCAGAATGCACCACTCCTCAGGATGCCTTCCTGACCAACATCATGGACTTTGAGGAGTTTGTTCCACCCATCCCTCCACCCCCCTATTATCCTCCTGAGTACACCTGCAGCTCTGAGACAGATGCTCAGAGGTACTAAACATGCACTTAAAATGCATCAATATCACTTGTGTTCGACGTTTAGTAGCCATTCACTTACATGATTAGGCTACATTTTGTAAAACCAAATGATTGATATTTTTGAATTCACATTTAGCATCACCTATAATGGCTCCATGGAGAGCCCCGTTCCCCTCTACCCCACTGACTGCCCTCCTCCTTATGAAGCTGTGATGGGACAGAGAGCTGCCAGTCAGGTAAGTATGTGTGTACTTGTATGTGTTTGTGTGATGGACTTAGTGAGAAGCTGATCTTTGTCTTTTGTGACTATCAAGGCCACAGTGTTTGACCCCCACGGCACTGAGCTGTCTGGAGAGAGAGGAACTTCCACCGCCTTCAGTGGAGAAGGTTAGCTAATGGAATATATGTTTTATGGAGCCATTTGCATTTGGAATATTAAAAAACAACTATTATTAAAAAATTATTAGAAAAAGTTACTAAAAATCAACATAATTATCATTTTAAAAACTAGTTCCAAACTTGAAGGGGTACTTCACTCCCAAACCAAATATACAGATTTTTATTTAGCCTTGTGTAGGCGAAGAGGGTGGGGGACGGTAACAATTGGATCCGGGTTGAAATGAAAAGAACGCCAGGCAGAGGTATTTAACACAAAATATATCTTTATTATAATCAATTAACTCAATATTCATATAAACAGTAACAACAAAAAGAGACAGCAACGCTGCTTTAATGATAAATCAGACAGTCCAACCCAAAGAGATGGTGACCACTTCAACAAAGAAAACAACTATAAGGCTTCAACAGAAAAAGACAGCAACGCTGCTATTAGCAATTACTAGGCAGGCCAAACAAAATAATGGAGGCCACCGACACTTAAGGAAAACCACTGCTCAGTTAAGAGCTACTCACAAAGAGCCACACACAGCAGGCCTTTTCCACACCTAGACCAGTATCACACACTGACCCGCACAGAGGGGAAAACCACCAGAAGTCTCTCCCACATCCACACTGCTCTCCTCCAGCTTATATCACCTCTGAGGGTAATTGGTGGTCAACAAGGGCAAATGAGCAGCAGGTGTGTCCTAAAGGAGACGGCAGGGACAGAGAGAGACAAGGGGAGGGGCAAGAAAGAAGGAGGAGGAAAGGGAGAGGACAACACCACGCCCACACACTCCCACGTCCTCACAGGATGTAACACCTTGCTTACATGATTGTAAAAAGACCAAAACATTAATACACATATTTTAATTAAAGCAATTTTCAAGCCATACAAGGTAGCATTTTAATATAGGTGTTACTAATCATATTAATAATACTCTGTTCTAAACCGGTACACAAACAGATGATTTAGGTACACCAGTGTTAACCTGCTATTAAAAAATATGACTGGTGTGAACTCTGTCTATCTTTTTCTTTTTTTGTTCGTCATAATTTCAGAAATGGGACAGTACTGTTGTTATGACATTACATAATTTTTGGGTTGTTTTTTTCTTTTCTTCCATTTTTTGTTCCTTTGTACACTGCAAGCCAAGTGCCATCTAGTGCAATTCAACAGAAAGGTCGACATCTCTACAGCCACAAGATGGACAGATACTTTTTTTAAACTACATGCTAGAGTAAAGAAAGAAATAAAAATAAAGTGTGGTTAATTTTATATTGGATTAAACACAAGTGTTAAACCTCATCTGCCAGTGACTTTTTTCAAATGTCAGCAATGTACTAAAATCAGTATTCACTGACAGTAAATATATTGAATTAATCAGATCTATATTTCAAATTAAGACAAACTGAAAATGAAACATAAAGCAGTGTGTAAAAGTCTTGCACCACCTCTCATTTCTTTATATTTTGCTCCAAGGAGCCACATATTGTCTCTTTTTTTTTCAGTGATCATAAGGAATATTTCTCCAGGCTTTCTGAAGTTCTTGCAAAGTGTTTATTTGAGGATTGGTTCCTTTGCCACTTATTTTCAGTCCAGTTTCTACCTGACCATTTTCAGATTAATGTTTATTTATGGGGTAAGGGTTAAGGTTATGCTTATCATGCCTCTTAAGACTGACCATTCAGGCATGAAAAGCCTCCTAATTCAAGGGATGAACTAGTGATGTATCTGCACATAACAGAGAACTTAACAAAGAATCCATTTTTAACTGTGTCTTTAGACACTTTGTTATTAACAGCCTGACACAAAAAAACTGATCATTTGTTCACACAATATTTTTCCACCAACAAGGTGATTCCCAAAGAGAAGTGAAGCCTCATCAGAAATGGTCTCAGTGGAAGTCTGGCTGTCAAGAAGTCATTGTTAAGCAAGGGAAACAGGGACAAAAGGCTGAGGTATGCCAAGTTACACAAGAACTGGACAGAAAATCAGTGGCATTAGGTCTTATTGAGTGATGAATCCAAATGTGAAGTCGTTGGTTCAAATCATCAATAATAGGTACAGAGGAGGTTGGGTACAATGATCTACAGCTGCCTGTAAATTATGGTTGAAGCTCTGCGATGGTTTGGAGCTGCAGTTCAGCCACAGGTGTTGGTGATCTTCCCAAAACTAATGAAAATATGATCACACAGAAGTACCCTAGAATTTTGATCCACCATGCAACACCAACTGGAAACTTCTGATTGGTAACGGCTCATTCTCCAGCATGACAATGATCTCAAACACACTGCCAATGGAGTGAAACCACACCTGGATAGAAAAACACACAAGGGAACACTCAATTGCAGGCTGACCTCCTCAGAGCCCAGAACTCAACATTACTGAAGCAGTTTGGGATCATCTCAACAGTAAATGGATCAAAAGGCAGCCAACAGCCAAAGAAGAGCTTTGAATGTCCCTCAAAAATCCTAGAACTATTCCTGAACACTACTTAAATAAATGCCAAGAAAGCTCACATAAAAAGATTTCAGGCTATGTTGAAGAAGTAAGGTGGTCATATCAAATTTTCGCTTTCAAGCTCATTAAAACTCCACAAACTCTGTGCAGTGTTGTACAACAGAAAACAAAAAAGCATTAAGTCATAATTTTTACTGACAATATTATTGCTGAGGTATAGTAAGGAGTTTTCTTAGATTACTTAAAAAGTCCTATAAATGAAATCAAAATGTAACATTTTCCCTACATAATAAAGGATTACCTTTTTTTCTTAGTGTCTATGGACAGTGGATCTCTGTTAATGTCAGAGATTGTGGACATCCCTGATGATTCCTCCCCCTCTGAGGACTCCTGCCTCTTGGAGGTTGGGCTGAGAAACCAAGGGGAGAGGCGTAACAGGAACGCTAGTGAGGGTGGAGACGGAGGAGATGGTAGGGAGTATATCAACTTAGGTGGCCCACCGTGTCAAACACCAGAGAGTCCTCTGGCAGGAGGGCCGAGATCCAGGCGATTCCTCAGAGGAGAGCGGTCCAACTCCTGCTCCTCACCCAGCACAGCCACCACCACATACAGGTGAGTGCAAACGTCCGATGCCGGGTTAAAATCAGAAGTTGAAACTGCAAACACATGCCAACATATGTTTTGGCATTTTCCGGTTTTGTCATCCAGGTCTCCAGTGTTGCGGCGCCAGACCATCCTGGCTAGTAGCTGTTCCCAGCTGGAAGCAGTAGGGAGTTGCACCTCTCAACACCAATCCTCGATCCCAGAGATTCGAGTTCGCCCCTCCACCCCTTCAGTCCAAGGAGCCATCCCAGCCTCTTCTGCTCCCCTTACCTCATCCTCCTCTGCTACCAGTGAGCAACCCCATCCGCACCAACCCCTGTGTCTTCACCGGAGAGCTGGGAAGAATGAAAGAGATGGAGAGAATGTACAAAAAGACCCGGAAGGCTTCCTACGCCTTGTGAGGTCACACAGTGAGCCAGGTCTGGGCTCCTCAACTGAGAGAGGTAAGTCAGACACCAACGTAAACACATGTCTTAAACTAGCTTTATAGATCCCATAACCTGTCTGAACTTACATTTCTCTAGTTGACTTTGGCTCTGGAAGCAGCAAGGCATCTATAGACACAGGTAAGAGCTCACTCCTATGGACCTTAAAGATGAGATAAACTTTATCAGGCAGTGTGATGTACAAATGTTCTTAGTTAAAGAGCTGAACCTTTGCTGCATTTCATCACCACCTCTGTCATCCTTTCTTCCTCTTTACTTGAGATTGTCTAATTAGAAGGAGAAACCCCAAAAGAGATCATGTCTCAGTTGTTTTGATCAGACATAGCTCAGCTCATTTACCGCTAATTGCCCTCATTCATCAAAGCCTCTTAGCAACGACTGGAAACGTACGCTTCAGAGGAGACATGGAGATCCAGCCCCATGTGCACGTGATTTATGAAACTTTTCCAGAACATCAAAATTAGCAGTGATTTGATTACATATTGATAAATGACATCACTTTGTGGAAACAGTAATGTGCCTTCTTATCTGCATTTTCTTTTTCAAAGGACAGACCCCAATGGATGGATGCTCAAGCAGCAAAGTCATGGATACAGTACGTCATGGAAAAATGCAATAATCCATGATTATCCATGATACAGGCCTTAATGTCACTATCACAGGCATAAGATTTTAGGTAGCCTAATTTATTATGGGAGATTATTCCATCAGACACACTAAATAGTATGCTCTTTACTGTCTAGTCAGGGGGACAGTCTGGTACATTCTGTAATACCATGCAGCACTTCCTACAGTCTATATACACTATACCTCTTTGAATCATCAGCAGCAATATTTGTGTTTTTGCAGCTGTTTCATCTGCTTTTTTATGCAGCAAAAGTCAGAATGTTTGTAATTTAGCTGTTAAATTTCAGCTATGTCTACCTGTATGTTGTTTCCCTCACTTCCAACCTTTCTAAGTATATGTTAAGGTTGTTTTTCACCATTTTGTTTTTCTATCAGCTCAGGACTTTTTGGTTTGCAATTTTGTCTTGGACTCGGCCTACATCTTTATTTATATAGATTATACAGCAAGAATAAAAATATCAACACATATTGTACTGTAATGTGGAGGGATCTACAGTTTTCCTGTGGCATCTCCCCAATCAGACTGCAACTACTATATACTGCTGCAGTCACATTTTTTTTCTGTCTGCTGGTTGGGTGAAATTAGCTGAATGTCTAGAGTGAACAAAGATCCATATTTTAAATCAAGTAAATGGGCCTGCCCCTGGCAACTTTTCTAAGGTGTACCTTGCCTTTTGCCCTATGACAGCTGGGATTGGATGGGAGGATGGATAGATAGATAATTTATTCATACTTAGCCCCCTGCAGATCAGCATTATGCAAGTTGCTATAATGGTCTGCACAGCTCTGTGCCTGTGTCTGTTTTTTAAGGATATTTTTGACTTGGCATTGGGCTTGTTTTGTCACACAGACCTGGCAACTCTGCTGCTGGATCAGCTAAAAGGATATTATAGCTCTGCATGTAACATTTTCTTTTTCTTCTTATGCAAAGGCCCATCCTCTGAAGCGTGTCTGTTGCCCCGCACTTCTGTGCCTCCGGTTGCTGCTCTGCCCAGAAAAGGCAGCATCAAATTAGCAGCCACGGGGGTGCAGGTCCCCTCCAAACCTGCACCCACTTCACCGTTACGTTTACCTAAAGACTGCCACCGTTCTCTCGGAGACCTTAAGGCAAGTCAAAAAAAATTCTTGAAGGAAGTTACAGGAGCAGTAAGGTGGCAAATATGAACGGCTGTGCAGTCTGCTCATTCTCTGATCTCCTTGTGTTTCCGTCAGGTCACTCGGGTTCTGGTGGCTCGCTTCTTGCAGCGCTCCAAACGTAACCTGGCACCCCCATCTGAGCATGCTGGCAGCGCAGGGCAGGGACCTAAGAGAAGGAGTGGAGCTGAGGGTGCCAACCACTTGCCCTTGGAGCAGGTATAAAAAGAAGTCCTGATTACGCTGTTATGTCATTTTGCAGCAAACCTTCTGCCCTTTCTCACAACTTCATAAAAATATCTTCAGGTGTTGCGAACGCCTTGGAGCACAAGCCGCGGACAAGCCAACCATCATTCCCATCATCCTCATCGACGCGGACATCACCATTCCCACAGTGACAGTCGTCACAACCGACACTACAGCAGCCGGGCGCCTGAAGGGATCCACCTGCGCAGCTGTGGAGATTTAAGCTTCTCCTCCTCAGCGTCACTGCGTCGATTAGTGACACCTCATGCACCACATGGGTCATCGGGAGCTCTCTACTCAGAGTCTGCACTGTGAAAAGAAGAGGAGAGTGAAGGAGGGGTGGAGGAGGAAAATAGGTGCCACGCAAGATGACAAGGCTGTAGGGGGAAATATCTAGAAGCCTATTGAGATATTATTCCCTCCTTTGTCTCTTATTCACTTCCGTTTCTTGGAGCAAGCTGTGCAAATGGCCTTACTTAGTGGTGCTCTTTATCATGTGAACAACATCTTAGAGCTCCCTCACAGATCAACAGCAGTGCAGTGCTCTGTAGATGTTTATTTCTGATGGGCTCTCTTTAGAGAACCTATTGGCCAAGATCAACCTACCAGAAGCATCTTTTCTGCCACACCAATGAGCTCCTAACTCTGACTGGAAATGGAACTCAACTAGCATTCAGATTTACTTACACTTACTTTTAATCTCAGTCTGTTACACAATGGGTTGCAATATGCTTCTGGCCCTTTTGTACATTGCTATTCATTCACGGGATCGCTCAGGTGAAGTGATCAAGGAAAGCTCTTACTTTGTCTTCCATTGATTAAACAAAATGCATCATCATATAGTCAGCTGAGTACAATGTAAGATAAACAGACAACACATGAGAAATGCTTTCACATTACTGAGTTGCTAATTTTGTGTTTTTCTAATTCAGTCACACTTTTTCCACCTACATGATGGCCTTCGAAAAATAAGGCAGCCAGCATTCAGACACTGACATTAGTGCACGCCACAGACACAGGCTCAGCCTGTGAAATGTACTCTCTGTGGGTGGCCCCTGGACACGGTCATTTCATTTGCCCGTGCGCATGTTTTGCTACAACCGGCGATACAGCAGAAACCTTGTGCATTGAATCCTGACTGTCTGTGTAATTAAGTAACATGTCCTTCAGAATGTCTTTATCTGCATGTTTTGACTATGCTTCCTTTTTTTTCCTCCCCTTGCACCCAAGACCTGTGATAGTCGGCAGTTACAATGTATTTGTTTTAATAGCTAGCTCTAAGGACAAGGATCTGCAGCGCTCCCACGGGCTCCAAACATGCCTCTGTATCCAATTTGATTTTAATCGAGTTTCAATATGTGACACTGGCTAAAGCAGCTTGATCCTGTAAGATAAATAGGTGTAACTTGTACTCCGATGATATGAAGAGTCTCTCGCAGTAAATGTACAGATGAATTGATTAAGTGGTCAGGCTTCACAAAATGTGTTAGCACATGTCCCTGTGGACTCTACGGGTTGCTGATGGTTAGTTGAATGACAAAACAAAAAGAAAATCTTCCAGATACTCTCATGACAGGGAATTTATGATGGGTCTGGCAGCTCTGGGTACTGAATTTTGAAGTGTAATAATATATTTGTATCAGATTGGATTTCTTTTTTTCTTTAGAAAGACTTTCTGGTGTGCTCACCAAGTGATGATACTGAATACGTATCAGTAAAGGCACATTTTGGATACACTCATACGTATGTATCTAAGTTTAAAGATTTACACACATACACACTTACAGGCACATGCATACACCTATAAAGGCACTGAGCTGTGTTTCTACCTCCTGTCTTGCATAAAACATAATTTATTTCAAGAAATGTATATCTGTATTGCAGGCTTAACAGGACAGAGCCTTGAGATCTGAACAATAAATGTAATCTAAGTATGACACCTATTCCAGATTTTAAATGCAGTGTCAATGTATTTCATGAAATGAAATAAATGATAGACAAAATGCAGTGTTGTGCAAAAGTCTTCAGCAACTCCTCATTTATTTAGATTTTGCTAGTAAACTGTAAAGTAGCTTCAGTGTTTTATTGAAATATATGCAAACATAAATGGAAATACAGTGTATAAGGTCAATTTTAAGCAGCTATTATTTAGCTAATATTAAATGTACAACAGCGCCAGAACTCTCTTAGGCAAGATTTCTTATAATTTCTTATGTAGTCTTGAAGGATTGTTGTCCATGCTTCTAGAAGTACAATCAAATCTTTTCTTTGGGTGTTGGCTGCTTTTTCATTTAATTCTCTATCAACATAAAGCCACGGCTCTGAGGAGGCCAGTCCATGACTAATCATGTGTGTGTTTTTTTTATCCAGGTATGCTTGTAATGCATTGGCAGTGTATTTGGTTTCACTGTCGTGCTGAAAAAAATAAGTTTTTAACCAAATCAGATACTTTCCAAATGGTATTGAATGTTGGATCAAAAGACCTGTTTTCCAGATTCAGCTTAAGAAATAAGAACAAATTGTGTTTTTTTCCAAGAGACTGCAAGTAACAAAGAGCCTCAAGATACAATTTAAAACTGTTTCTTTGCCAAGTTGTCTGGTATGTGTAGACACAACATTGGTTCATCTCATGCGTTAGGTGCATTTTTATGCTTGAATTCTGTCAGATTAAATTGGATTAACAAACAATAAAATAAAGTAATATTTATGGTAAATGGCCTGTATTTATATAGCGCTTTACTAGTCCCTAAGGACCCCAAGGCGCTTTACATATCCAGTCATTCACCCATTCATTCACACACTGGTGATGGCAAGCTACATTGTAGCCACAGCCACCCTGGGGCGCACTGACAGAGGCGAGGCTGCCGGACACTGGCGCCACCGGGCCCTCTGACCACCACCAGTAGGCAACGGGTGAAGTGTCTTGCCCAAGGACACAACGACCGAGACTGTCCAAGCCGGGGCTTGAACCGGCAACCTTCCAATTACAAGGCGAACTCCCAACTCTTGAGCCACAATCGCCCACTTATAATAATAATAATCTCAAAATGGCAAGATACAATGACTGGACTGAAAATTAATGAAAAGGTGGTCAATGTCCAAGGAAAAACAAACCTTTAAAAAAGCTTCAGCTATTGCTCAAGATCACTTTAAAAAATTACTTGCTCCATGCAAGCAAAATAGAAAGAAATGAGGAGTGGCTCAAGACACTGTAAAATACCTGTGTTGTATATAAGTACAAACTAGGATATAATATATTATTTTAAAAATACAGTATAGAAATTATCTATGTACTGAATAGGATCATATAATTTTCTTATATACTGTATACTACTGTGTACTATAATACAGTATAGAAATTTCTTCATTTGCTTTATCATACTCCTCTCTCCACTCTTGCCACCCCACTTAAGCTCCGCCTCTTCTCAAGTCCTATTGGTTAGCCATTGTGAAAGCCCATCCTGGTTCGATGCACCAAACCAATGAAACCCCTTAATGTCAAATGGAGCCTTTTAAAATCTCCGCCCATATTTAACCACTCGCAAGGAACACTGGGACATTTAGTTCGACTGCGGTGTAATAAAACAGACAGCAGCGTGATAGCAAACTACAGTCTGATATCCTGGTTTTAGGAGACGTTCACAGACTCCAGTTTGACAAGACTGAGAAAGTGAAGACCGGCATTTTATACTGTATTACATCGTGCAGTCTGGGATTACAGGGCGGCGTTATTATGGTGAGTAAAGGCATTTGTATGAATAAGAAACATTTTCATTCGTTATGTTATAACTAGCCTAGAAGGCAGAGTGAATGAAGGAAAACGATGTAAGCTAAAGTCAGCAAACGCTTCTTTTCATGATAACGGAACTAGCTAGCTAATAATAGTTTCTCTTTAGCTTAATCCACTCTGCCGGATAGACCATTGCCTAGTAGTGTTAAAGTAACCTGGTAGTGTTACAGTCACCTGGTTGATCCTCATCTGGAGCAACCATGTGATTTACCTTTACCTATAGAAACGTTTGTTACTGGTCGGCACAATTGCACGGTTGAAGGGTAATGAGACGCTTGCTGAGCTGGGTCTCCAGTGCCCATAAAATTATCCGGACCGTTTGGCTGACCGTGTCCCCCCTCGGGCCAAGAAACACCTCTCACCTGCTGTGCATCTCGTCTTTGCAGGGAGACAGAGTTTGCAATGGGACGCACAACAAGAAGGCTCTGCTTTCAGACCCTCAGCTGTTTGAAGACCAGTTTGAGGAGCTCGTCACAGAGCTCACAGAGAGAGACTTTACAGATCCCGTGCTGGCAGACGCATTGAAAAGACTGAGAGAGGTAAGTATGTATGACTGGTCTCTTTTTTTCATTTAGCAGAGGGGGACAATGATATGTAGATGTTCATATGTGTTTTTGTTTGAGGTTTTGGTATACAACACTCCTGGAGGAAAGAGGAACCGAGGCCTTTCTGTGATTGGCTCACTCAGGGAGCTTGTCCCGCCCTCCCAGCTTACCCAGGACACCGTGCAGCGGGCTCTGTTGGTCGGCTGGTGCATTGAACTGGTGAGGGTTTGGTATGGCGTGCTAAATTAAAAGTCTGACCGTATTTCATTAATTTTTTACCCATTAAAAGTCAGTGTCGGTCACAGGTGATTTTAATTCTGTTCCAACCTAATTAAGCATTAAGATGTTAAGCTGCTTTAAAAGATTGCACTACATAGTTATGACCTCCTTTAAAGTCTGCAATCTTCAGTAGGGGCTTGGGACCACAATAAGCAGTACAAACAATATCATTACTACTTTAACCAGTAACTTTACACTATCCTCATCTGCAATCATGTTTAATCGTGATTTATCTTTAATCATTGTTGAGGCTGGATTTTACTAAATTGACAGGAAGGTAGCTGGAATATGCAGGTTGTGTGTCTTTAAAACTTTCTCTCACGAGCAGACTCTTGACTGTAGCTTTTAACACTTTGCACAAGTGCTACGTTTTCTAATTTAGGTGTTGCCGCTGTGTGTCTGATACTTGCAGCTTCAAGCGTTTTTCCTCGTGGCAGATGACATCATGGATGGATCTGTCACTCGGAGAGGGCAACCCTGCTGGTACAAGAAGGTGAGACTTAATATATTCCAGAAAAGGAGACTAGTATGAGTTTGTGCTGTGGTTATTTTCCCACTTCCCTCTGGTTACCTATATAAATCCTACCTATTGGTTTGCTTGTTTTTGTTTTTTTTAGGATGGTATAGGTCTGGATGCCATTAATGATTCCTTTCTGTTAGAGGGGTCAATCTACAGACTGCTTCGCAGATATTGCAGAGATCAGCCCTACTATATTCACCTCCTGGAGCTGTTCAACGAAGTGAGTCTTCTTGGCTGAAAGTGTGCTTGTGCATCTGGCAGCAAATTCATCACTTCGTTCGTAAAATGTATGCAGTAACGGCTCTTAAAAGCCAACTGAGAGACTGCTGAAGAGGTTATGACTGTGGTTACGCATGATTTCACTCAAATGTCCAGCTTGAGCAATATATTATTGCATAGTTAAATCCGGCTCAACACTTAGCCATCTTCAGCATTGTCCACTGTCCACAAACTACTCCTCAGAAAATGCAAAACATCCTTCAATCCATTTTCTTTACCGCTTATCCCGTTCGTGGCAGTGGGGAGGTGGCTGGAGCCTTTCCCAGCTGCCATAGAGGGAAGAGAAAAAATGTCCTTTACAACATTTTCCTCAAGCCAACACTGTCATCTTGCTGATGTGTGTTTTGTTCAGCCAACCAATTTAATCAGCCTGCATATTTAGATTGTCATACAAACTAACCACAAAATTTTCAACACAGTTTCCTAATTCTTTAATTAAAATCTCTCAAATGATTCATCAGCTGTCAAAACATTTGCTTATTAAGTGACCGAACAGTTATTTCAGAAACTCAAGTACTTGTGAGTTTTTACTTACCTTGTGTGTTTTCTTCTTTCTTTTCCCCTCAGGTCACTTTCCAGACAGAACTCGGTCAGGCTCTGGATCTCATGACTGCTCCACCCAGACAAATTGACCTCAACAGATTCACCATCGAAAGGTCAGAAGGGGAGAGAGTGTTGAAAGATGAGTGTTGTTTATTGCAATAAGTATTTATTTCTTTTTCTTTTTTTGTCTTTAAGGTATAAAGCAATCGTAAAATACAAGACTGCCTTTTATTCATTTTACCTCCCAGTGGCAGCTGCGATGTATATGGTGAGTGTGTCAACTTCATGTTGCATAAAAATGGAGGTAAAATAATACAGCTTTAAAACACTCTTTGTACCTTTTTTCTTTTCCAGGCAGGAATCAACAGTGAAGAAGAGCACAGCAACGCCAAGCACATCTTACTTGAGATGGGGGAGTTCTTTCAAATACAAGTAGCTACTTTTCCTCATCATTGACCTTCATAGCATAATATTTCCCATTCGTTAGCTGCACGTGTTGCATAATACGCTGCTGACTATTCTGTTTTAATGACCATCTGATGTATTCTGCCACAGGATGATTACTTGGACTGTTACGGTGACCCTGCTGTGACAGGAAAGATTGGCACAGACATTCAGGACAACAAATGCAGCTGGCTGGTTGTGACAGCCTTGGAAATCATGACTCCTAAGCAGAGAGAAGAACTAGAGGTTGGGCCTCATTAAATAAATGCTTCTCTTCTGATCACGTAAAATTTATAAATATGTGGCAGAGTTGGGTTGCCACTGTGTAGAATTTTCATTTTGATGATGCTTAGCTGTACGTGCTCTTGTTTTTTATCCTTTAAATGTGCATTTGTATGGTTGTTAGTTTTAAAACTTTTCGTTTTTAAATCAACTGATATAATGAGCAAAATAATAATATTAACCGTATTAATACATTATGTTGCAGAGAAAGTAGCAATCTCTCTATCTAGCCCTGTCCCTTACATTCTTGTAATATTACTTTGTAATTAAGGGGGGGATTTTGAGTTAACATAGCATCTCATCTAGAGAGAATTTTCATACGGACAAGAGAGTAACCACTGTTTGTGTATACTGTCGTTAGACTCTGCAGTAGGATAGAATAAACATCTAGATCTGCTGCCGGGGTAGCTTCATTATTCATGTCAGCTGGTTGCAGAAATTAGTCCTTGGCATCGCCAGATGTTGCTAGGGCCTCAGTCACATGCCATAGAGACCAGTCAACGGTTACACTCTATTGTCTGCTTGTTGTACAACAAGTTGAGATACATCCAACTACAACAAACTACACAGCAACTTGATTTAGTGCTGGCAGTTATGCAGCTCTATGCTCTAAAGCTCGCATTGCTGGCTTGCGTCTTCTATAAGAAATCAATACTAGTTTCTGGTGGAGTAGTGGTTCAGCTCTGTTTGCGTCATATGATATAAAATTGCTAATCTTACCCTTAACTTTTCTTACTAGCAGATATTCAATGTTCTGGGCATCCAGAAAATTCCCCTGACGTATGTGATCATTGGTACAGTTTAAGTCGGTATTAAAACGTCTACACCTTTAATTCTTTGACGTTCATCTGTTCCCACCTTGTTTAGACTCATGACTAGAGTCATTTGTTAGTGTTAACAAGTTCATTTTGATCTCCTCCTCAGGGATGTTATGGACAACATGATGAAGCCAGTGTGGAAAAGGTCAAAGCACTGTACAACAGCCTGCAGATGCCATCATTGTACCAAAAATATGAAGAGGAAAGCTACCAGCGCCTCCAGAAACTCATCGCCAGCCACGCACAAAACCTTCCTCACTCTGTTTTCCTCAATTTTGCCCAAAAAATCTACAAGAGAAACAAGTGAGAGGGCTTGCTGCTTTGTAGAAAATATGTTAACAGCATCAAATACACAAGTCTGGTGACTCTTATGAATACGCACAAGCAGGTCCTCACTTATTTAAATAAAGTGTTTCAGACCTCAGCAGTGTAACTCAGTCAGGACTTTGTTTAATAGACGATGTCCTCTGTCAGAGGAATCTGACTGATAGAAGGATAACTTTGGAGTGAATCACAAAGGGTCTGATTTAACTTCAGTGTGCCTGAACTGAGGAACACATGAGAGGGATGATGGATTAATGTTTTTTTGATTGCATAATAAATGGGTGAATGCTGATGGCAGAGGACAGATGATGAAAACTGACAAACTGTTCCATATGTTTTATAGTGTTTAAAGTCCGTACTAGCCAAGAATTTATTGCTTTTAATAAATAATATATAGTGTATGAACAAACATGGTTGTGTACATTTCATCTTTTTGTGTGGTGTTATGTTGTTTAAAGAGACAGGATTTTTTTTTTTTTTTTTAGCACAGCTTTTCCAAACATCCTGGTTTTATTTTGTATGCTTGCGTTATTTTACTTTCCTCACACAAATCAAAATTATTAACCACCATGATGCTAATAGTCAATGGTGTGTCCAATTTGCAGCCTGTAGTCAGTTCTAGTTTTCACAAAGCCTCACATACGTCTGAGCAATCTCAGCCCAGCTCTCAAGCTCCTCCAGATTTGATGGTCTTCCCGACAGATTTACAAAGTCAGGGCTTTGTGCAGACCAGTCTGTAATGTTCACTTTGGCCATCTGGAAGCAGTTCTTCAACAGAGGCAACAAATGTTTTAAGTCACTGTCACCTTGGAAAACAAAGCGATGACTGCTTGAGGTTTTCTTCCAGAATCTTCACATATCCTTATTTCTTTGTGATTCCTTCCACTTTCATGAGATTCCCAATTCCAAATGCACTGAAGCATCCCCACCATGATGTACCCCCAATACGGGTGTTCTTTGGGTTGTATTTCTCTCCCTTCTTTCTCCAAACATAAGCAGCATCCCTGCTCTAGATTCAGCTCATCTGAGGAAAGCACTCAGCATATTTAGCATACTTTAGTCTGACTTCAAAATTTCTCGCAGTTTTTCTTTCCAGAGTGTTTGAAATCTTTTGCTTCCTACGTCTACGAGACTTGGTCTGTATTGTGTGGCTCCCTTTGAATTTCTTGACGATACTTCTCACTCCAGTTCTTGACACTTGGATATGCTGTGATACTGTTTTATATCCATCTACTGCTTTATCAGCATGAATAAGTCTTTTTCTCGACTCATAACTGATATCTTCTGTTTTTGGCATGATTTTTACTCAAGTGACGACTCAAACCCTTGCTGACATTTTTATACTGTGTTTAACTTGGAGGATAACCGTCAGCTTGAGCTTTGAGCACTACAAAATAATAGCATGTCATTGCACAGCAGTGGTTCATGATATAGCTCAATAAAAAGATCCGTTTTTCAGCGGGCTAATAATTTTGGTCATGGTATTTGTTTCTGAAATAATTTTGTTATTATGTACAAATAGAAATAATTGTGTGTGTGTGTGTGTGTGTGTGTGTGTGTGTGTGTGTGTGTGTGTGTGTGTGTGTGTGTGTGTTGGGAGAGGATAATAATTTTGTCCTTTTCTATATGTATTTAAATTGCAGTTAAACGCAATTAAATATGACTTTTTTATATGAGTTAATTTTCTGTTAAAGAAATCACCAAATGCATAAATCATGATAATTGGGCGGTGAACACTTGAGACTCATTATTTTAAGGAGGCAAAGCTAAAAAGGACTATAGATTAACTGAATGTGATGATAAGGCGAGGGGTAAGGGGTGTGGTTTGATCGGGGGAGGTGGGGGGATTTCTGGATGCTCGCGAGAAGACAGATGCTGAGGCTATTCGAGATTCACATTCTCACGGACTGGGGATGTGAGAGAGCCCGACGAGATGGAGACCTTCATCCATCTTTATCTGAATGTGAGTCAAGTGCATTTTTATCAGCTTTATCGTGCATGTAGATGTCTTTCAAGCGAACCTGCATGAGACGATCGGGTAAGAAAATCCTCCTCTTACCCCCCCGAGACTGCGTAGGATAAGACAATAAATTCCTCTGTTCGCGGTGGCATTTGTCGGATTAGATAGCTTTGCGTAAATACGCAAATAACTGTTTTGTCTGTTCTAATTGTAGTGTGAAAATGATGGTTTTTGTCTGAGTTGTAATAGGGGCGTATGGGCCCGTTTATCAGAGCGATGCGGGTTGGAGGTACTCCCCTCCTCCCTCCTCCACCCATCCACCCCTGTCTCCATCAGCTCTGTGGGATCAATAGATACAGGGTTAAACTCTGAGCACAGGACGGATTGCATTACATATGACGGTATGCTGTGTTTTATATTTTATTTCAAGGCTTAGTTTGCTAAGGGCCATCCCGACGGAGGCCCAGCAGTGTAAACAGGCACTCCAGTGATTTATATTCTTCAGTGATGTGAAGGGCACTGTGGAGGAATATATGAGCAATAGCCTTCAGTAGATGGGCTTTTAAAAAGCAGACTGGGTGTTGTTCTCTACCGCTGAGTGATTATTTCATGCTCCACTTAAATGTATGTGTGTTTTCTTTGTTATTTACGATTTGTTTCTTTTGATCCAGATTTCCATGAATATCATAGCCCAGTGAAGACGAGCATAACTGATGACAGTTATCAGACTATAAATTAGCTGACAATTATTATTACAAGGAGAATCATTTCATGTGTGTGGGTGGGTGTTTGAATAGTTGGGTGTTGTGTGACACCAGCAGATGAAAGGAGCCGTGAAGGTATCTTGCAGAAGCACTGCATACAAATAGAGAAGCTCTAAAAGTATCTATTTAGCTGCAAGATTGCAGGAATTAAGTATTCGAAATTTTGTATGGAAGACACCACCTTCTGTATTACACTATTATCACCGTTTGCATCATCTCACCATTATGACAATGTAATTTTTTGTTTATGTGGATATTATTATTCCCAGGGACGCTGGAGCTTATCCCAGATATTGTAGGGTTCACTCTGGACAGGTGCCCAGATCTGAATAATATTTTTGATCATATTAATAGTCATTTTAAGCCCTAACATACATTTTATATGTTAGGGCTACATTTTTCCAAACAGATGAGTCCCAGCTGTGGTCTTTAGATGTCTCAGTACCTACCATAGTACCTCTAAATCTTATTCCTAAGGTGTCAGAATATTTAATATTTTAATATCTAAATATATTTATATAATATTTAATATCTAAAGCTGTCAGAATATTTAATTTTTGGCTTTAAGAATAATTCTGCTAGTCTAAATAATAGAGCTACTTTTAGCTGCTCTCTCATTCACAAGGGGCCGACACAGTGAGTAGCTCTTCATGTTTAATTTGGCAGATTTCCTTCCAGGATCAAACCGGAAATCTTTCATTTTTTTTTAGGCAAAGATGTAAACCACTGCCACATTAGAGAGCCAGTTTGCCAGTATAAAAAAAGTCTAAAAAATTATTTGCATTTTTTCTCAAGAAAAAGTCCCTTTGATTTGTATCCACAGCATATGGTCAGGGCTTATCAATGATGACTAAGACCTCACAGGGTTAAATGATTATTTGATTATGACTCTTGCTGATTCACTTTCAGTGAAACTGACTGCTGGAGAGGCTGTGGGATGGAAAGAGCAAATCTTTTCCATATATTTTTTTGACGATAGGACAGAATGGCATTTGGATATCTAGTTTTCAAATCTTATATTTAAGTACCATCACACCGGCTTATATATTTCTATCAAACCTGTAATGATCCTGGTTGCTCTGCATGTGTTAGCAGATTTGTTTGACTTCCTGCAGGAAAAACTAACCTTTATTTGACCTGTTTATATTTGATAAATGCTTGAAAGGATGTAGTAAATAATAATAAAAATTCAAACAATGTAAACCAGACTTTGTGTGAAAGTGTACAGTTATAATTTAACACCGTGTTACACAGCAGTGTAATCTGCTGCACTTGGTTTTAAATATTTTATTTGTTTGTTTGTTTTTTACTTTTGGTTGGTTTTGCATTTATTGTTTGGATTGGTATGCTCACCTTTAATACTAAAAGAAAAAATCCCACCTCAACACACACACACACACAGAGGAATTAAAATTAACTACTAAGAGTTCTCACCGTATTTATTTTAAGGGGCAATGCTTGACAATGTGCTACTCTAACTGTGAGTCACAGTGTGTGACTTCCCGGGCTGTGATAATTACAGAACAGAAAACCCTCAAAAGCAGTTGCCTTTTAATGAATAGTCTCGATGATGGGTTCGCTTCAAAGCTTAAACCTAATATGCAAACATGTGTAGAGTAAGAAATCGCTCTGCGATGAGCAGAAGCTGCTCGTATTTGTTATTCACTGTGTGTCTTCTTTGATGTTACAGGATCTTGGGAGTCACGCCAAGATGTGACTGTCACGGCGCGTCATAGTTTGGAGGCTCTACAATACTTGTTTCCATAGCAACAGAAATATCAGAATATCCAAAAAAGTCCCATTCCCACAATGCAGTCCTCTCAGCCGCCGAAACCGCGGCGCTTTGACGTCAGCAGACGGACCAATAACTTAGCTGCACCAAAGTCTCACGGCCCTGGGTTTCAGAGGGAGGATAAAAACATGAACACAATCACCACGCCGTCCCCACGCCGGGCCACCAAGGGTCCCACTGCTCCCTCCAGGACCAGAGTGGGCGTACAGCCTCGAGCTCCAGTAAGCCAGTCCAGGTTAAGCTCACAGAAACAGGGTTCTACTGTCTCTAAACTAGCTAAACCCAAACCCAAGAATGCCCGTGCATCTGCAGCAACTCAAATTGTACCCGCAGCGGATCCGCCTCCTCCGCTTCCCTCGGTTCTTCCTGTTGACCCGAACTGCAACGAGCCGAGCCTCCCGTGTCTATGCTGTGATGGCCGATCCCCGCAGGACAACAACAGCATGTTCAACCACAACCACAACAACAACAACACCATCTCCCTCAGACATCAACTGCAGCTACCGCCTCCACCGGCCCCGATGCCCCTGAGGCAGGATGGGACCGGGGCCAAGGAGCAGGCACAGGCAAAGGCCCAGATGGAAATTTCTGCCTGCCCTGCTGCCAGTCTGGAAAATGAAGAGAAGATTTCAGATGAAAACACTGAAGTAGACAATAAGAAAAATGCAAAGGTGGAGGAAGATGATGAGGAAGAGAGCAGCGGGGATATTGAGATTGATGATGAAGAGGACGATAACGATGACGATGAAGATGATGACACCCTGGTCCCCTCGTGCTGCGACTGTCCCCCCTCCCTCCTGGAGTTCTCGCTCTCCTCTTCTACCTCCTCTTCCTCCACTTCCATCAGCTCCTGTTCTGATCTGGAGTCTGACTGTGCCGATCAATCTGCCTCCATCTGCTCTTCCCAAGATCAAGACAATCTGTCCGTCTCTCTTTCCTCCAAAGACCACTCTCTCCTACAAGGCCCTGATAGCAAGCCTCCTGCTCGCTCACCTCCATCCCTCCTTCTGAACCGAAATCCCTTCTGTTTAACATCTCATTCCCCGAGTCCACCTTGCTCCCCAGATGAGGGTTACCCTTCTGCGCTTGACTCACCTTCCCCTGACTACTTAGGAGTCAAAGATGATTCTGAGGTCACCAAATTAGGCTTGCTTGACTTTCTAGAATCGGTCGGAGAATTTGGGAAAATGGAGCGGTTCAGCCAGGTGATCCAAGTGGCTCGCTGGGATCTGGACGGGGAACAGCACTGGGATGTTCTGCGGGATCGCTTAGATCACCTGGATCGTTTGGAAAAGGTGAACAGGGAAGTAAAACTGACCTACATTGCCAGACTCCACGAGAAGGGACTTGATCTTGGAGATCTGGATGAGCAGGACCTTTCAGATGTCATGGATGAAATGGGCAACATTGACATTCCCTGGAAGCTGTATAAAACACATGATGGAACGATGGGAGAATCTCAGGAGTTTTCCGATGCCGGGGTCGACTTAACCGCTCCGTCAGACTGTGAAGATCCCCTCGTTCCAGATTCCCTCACACCTTCCCCTGTTGAACCGCCACCTAGACCCCCAAAACCTCCAGCGCGACATGCCAGCGTGAGCTCGGACCTCCACACCTACATAAATATCAGCAGAGAGACCACCTCCATTGCTGTTTCCACCTCTCCTACATTGTCTACCTTCTCACCTAACTCCTCATCCCCCACATTCACCACTTTTAGGTGTGAGAAATCCCTACCTTCATCTCCACCATCCATTCCTCCTCTCCCTGCTTCTAAGCCAGTTCCTTACCTCACTCTGTATACCACCCCTTCTCCACCTCCCTCTATCCCCACCCCAACACCTCCTATCCCTCCACCTCGAAAGCGACACCTCGCACGGAAGGAAGCGCAGCGCCTCGCGGCTCTTCAAGCCGAACAGGAAAAGACCCCCATGTCCCTCCCCCCACCTACCACCCGCCCCCCACCACTCCCTCCTCCACCTGTTATCTCAGTCTCCTCTTCCTCTCCTCCTGCCATACCACCTCCACCTGCGCTGCCTCCTCCACCATCCTTCCACGCATTGGATGTAGAGATTCGGAAACTGCTCATGCTTGCTGGACTTACCCAAGCTGAGCTCCTCAAACTCAGCCCTGAGCTTGGTGTCTGTGTCGGGGGGTTAGAAGACGAGGGAGATGGAGATAATTTCATGAAACCGAAATCTCTGGAGTCGCAAGAGTTCAGTCTGCGGTACAGAGAAGAGGAAAGTGAGCCTGACACACAGCTGGTGGCCAGAGATCAATGGGTTGGCACTGAAAAGTTGGAGGGAGATCAAAAAGCAGATATAGCTGAAGAAGGCAAAAAGAAAGAGGAGGGCAGAGACACACAGAGAACAACGTCATTTACTGAGATGGCAAGGAGAAGGAAGAAAAACACTGGCTTGGCATTCGACCAGTACTACAGTTTAAGCAATACACATGAAGATAAAGCAAAGAATGTGAGCTTTGGGGCTTCCCGTTATTCTGCTGAGCCACCAGAGTCACCGCCGCCTCCTCCTCCCCCTCGCCCTCTGCCACCCATTCCTCCATGTTTGCCATCCCTCAAAGTCAGCACTCTGCCCGCCAACTCTGAACAACCTGAGCGTTTTGATTGGCTGATAGCATTCACACCTGAGTGTGAAGCCCCACCACAGCTGCCACCCCTAGAAAAGAGAAAGGCATATGTGGAAACCCAAAAGAAGCCCAATTCGTCAGGTACCTCTCCAGGGTCAGCTCCAAAGGTCACAACCTTTAAAGAGTTGCGTTTCCGCAACAAGAGCTCCTCTCCTCCGACTAAGGTGATCATTGAGCCCGATCCTGACCCCACAATAATCACTCCAGATCCAGATATACTCTACAACTTAAAGTGGAGGAAACATAAGGAGGGAAGTGATGGCAGCCAGTGGGAGTACACCTCTCAGGCTCAGGCCCTCTTCATGCAGCCGCCGCCAGCCCTCACCTCAATGGCTGCTCTGCAGGAAATGCTCCAGAGAGCTGATAAGGAGGGGGGGCAACTAGAGTTGTGCCCATCACAGAAGATTGGCTGCTCAGTCAGTGACAGCAGCCTGTGGACCTTGGGCAGAGAGTGGGAGGGGGAAGAAATTAAGAAGGAAGAAAAAGAAGGGAAGGACAAACTAAAGGAGGAGGTGGAGGTGAGAGGACAAGCTGATGGAGGACGGACTTTTGAATCAAGAACTTCAGGTGAGTGTGATTTTAATGGTAGTAAATTGGAAGTTATATTCAATAACACAAAGTACAGTCCTGCCTGTGCATGTGCATAGAAGAAAGTAAACACACAAAAATAAGTCAGAGCAAATTGGATGACAGAACAGATCTGGGACGGGCAGATGATGGAGAGGAACAGATGGGGAAAAGGCACGCTCACAGTCGTCTTGCTCAGTTCTTCAGTGATGCACAAATAATATCCTTTGACATTACAATGAAAAGAAACAGAAAGCCAAGGGAAATGAAAAAAAAAGTACACTCATTTGTGGAAATGATAAATGGAGCCACGGAAGAGAGATGGAGCGGGAACATGAGTCACTGAAAAGGATGATGCAATGATGCGATGGCAGGGGATAAACAGGGTGATTTTAGATAGGGGAGTAAGAAATGTGAACACAACAGTGAGAGATGGAAGAATATAGTGAGGCTAGTGAAGGTAATATGAGGAGAAAGGGGAGGTTGGAAACTTTCCAGCCAGTATTTCCTGTACGGGTTATCAGTGTGTGATGTCATCACAGACTTATTCAATTATTCATCCACTCTTCAGATTGAGGGGGAGAGGAATAATGGAGCTCACTCACTTTAAATCGGACTTTTTCCTGTTTCCTGTTTTTGTTTTTTTCTTTCTTTGTTGGCATCCTGAAATATTTTCCTTCTCCCCTCTCTCTCTGCTTCTTTAATAGTTTTGAATCCCAGTTTTGGGACATTTATGTGTTTTTACTTATGCTGTCTCCACCCCAACACCCCACCCTTTGCTCCCTGCAGCACAGATAGCTCAGATCAGGTTACGTAGCTCATATGGTCCTACATTAGGCTACATTAAAACTAAGTTGTTCATGTACAGCAGGGTGTTTAAAACCAAGACTGGATAATTTTTTCTAAATGATTTATAGGTTAAAAATTTATAGGTTAAAAGTTTCAGATCTTTTCTCAAAACCACTGCAGTGAGGTAGGTTTGGGGGATAGGTGTATACACCTTTAAGAGCTGAAGGGGTGGATCTTAGTACATGGACCAATTACTGCCAGCCAGGGTCAGAAAACTAGGAAGTATCATGTATTTGTTGCAGTTCAGACACAGCTCAAGTCTAACCAAGGTATGGTTGCTTTCTAGCTCCTTTTTTAGTTTAAGGTAAATACAGTGTAACGAGAGTCGGGGTGCCACTCTGAATTTCCACAAAGGCGGGCCTGATGATTGAGCAGAAAGGAACAGAAATCTGTTATCTGTTGACTGACTCAGCAGTACAGTTTTTGCTGTACTGGTGGAGAAGGGAGGGGTGGTGGGGAAGAAGGTAGAGAGAGATAGAAACTAAAAGCAGAGAGTGAGAGAGAAGGTGATCCGGAGGTGATGACAGCACGCACTGCAGTAAAGTACAAAACGTTTAGCAACACCAGTCACTGACTGTGGTTATCACTCATAACTCTCAGGTGTCAAACAGAAATCTGATGTCACAAAGAAAACGTGGATTCTTAACACGTGTTGTAGTAGGATGACTCTTCAGGAATGGCATTTTAATTATGATGAATTAAGCGAGTGAATGACAGACCGAGTCCTTCTACCGTGCAGCTGTGAGACTGCTCCGTAATTATTCTTTTACAGCCTCCGTGTCATTTCCTGTCATGTCAGACCCCTCCTAAGCGAAAGACTGTGTTTATTGCTCTTCATTGACTTCCATGCACCGTTGGTGTGTAACTGTCAATCAGACGTTTGACTGGAATAAATACTGCATGGTGTTTTGAAGATGACTGCTAGAATACACATGTGCATTTTTTCTCTCAACAGACACTAACATGTTCTGCATCTCTCTCTCCTTCCCATTTCTTTGCCGCCTCTTTCTTACTTTTATCTTCCTTGTTTTTCTCACTTATCCATCCTGTTTGGTTTGTTTCCATTCGGTTGTCTCCATTTTGGCATCATCGCTCCCTCATTACCATTTATGCTTGTGCGTCTGCCCTCTCCACCCGAACTCCTGCGCTTTTTGGCCTTGCTCTCCCTTTGAACCGAGCAGTTTCCTCACCCCCGCTCTCCCTCGCCCAGTCCTCCCAACCCTACTTCCTCCACACCGCTATCCCTTCCTTTCGCCCAGGCTACTGTTACTCCCACCCCCTTGCAGATCCCAGGCCCCGCAGTCATGTAGGCCAAGGGCCCACAGACACACACAGAAACACACGGTGGACTCCTGCTGTCCACTCAGCTTGTATCCACAGAGATGAATCGAGCTCTGGGTTTAAAGATGAATCCCCGGCTGCTTTTGGTGTAGAGTCTCCACGTGACTGTGGGGATAAGTTTAAGCAAAACACACATTCAGCTTACCAATATAACAGCGATCCCAAAACCAATGAAAGGGACTTTGCAACTGAGTCAATCTGCAATCTTGACTCTCTTTACCAAAGTGATTCAGAGAAGCAGAATGATGCCAACGCCGTGTCTGTTAGCAGCACCGCTGAAGCTCCAGGTTGCACCACACCGTATAAGAATATCGATGTTATGATGATGTATTCAAACAGCATTGGTGCTAGGGATTCGATGTATTCAGAGAAGCGCTCACTCTCACACACAGACCAGGTCAGCATCAAGGCTAGGACATCCAAAGATCTCCCTCCCCTCCCCACCTATTACCTGTACCACCCTAAGAACTGCCCTCTTCACAGGGGGGCTCCCCCCCGCCTCTCTCCTATTGGAGCCCTCTCCCCTCCCCATCGCTCCGGAGCACCCCCTCCCGGTGCAGCAAGCTCCTCCCTCAGCTCCCCGCTTTTCCCCCGCTCGCACACCTTGCCTGCCCTCGCTGCTCCCCTCTACTATCCTAACCTCTACCCTCCTATACCGCCCAGGGCGCCCCCCCTACCCCCAAAACTCCACCAGGCTCCTCTGCAGTCACGCGTGGCGAGTAAGATCTCTCTCTCTCTCCATACATCTTACACTTTTTCTCCTTGTCTGACATCTCGCATGTCTGTCTATCTCTCTGTCTGTCTCTATTTCTGTCTCTCTTCTCTCGTCTGGATGTGGTGGCCTACACGCTTGTGTCACCTATGGCCCCGGGGGTTTGCAGATTTGAAAGAACTAGGTAACTGTAGCTGTTTTATATATCAGAAGGTGCGTCCCTGCAGGCCATCTGATACGTCTTATCTGCTCTGTCCTTTCAAATCCGCAAAGGGCCTTCAGAAGGGTAACAGCTGTTTCTGTCACAAGGTGTCTAGAGTCACTCTCATCACTGTCTCTCTCTCTCTCTGTCTGTCTTTCCTCACCTGTCTGTCTCTTTGTCCCGATATTGTTCTTGTCGTCTTTTTGTTTTTGCATGGTGTACCCACACAGACACGTGCATTTCATGCAAAGCGAACCTTAAGTAGCTGCTTGATGATGATGTGATGCTAATAAATAAATAAAGTTTTCATTTTTATTTGTTCTGTGTTCGGTTAAGATCCACGGCATCCTGTCCATTGTACACATTTGCATTTATCGATCTAGTTTATATAAATACATTTATATAAACAGCAAAATGTACTTTACACCTACCCTTTGCACATGGATGTACTTTCTTCTGACCTGGTTCTTGTGGTAGTTCCTACACTTGTTTGTTCCTAGCTCTGCAGTTCCTCCGTGTATGCCTATATTAAGTATGTGAGTATTTGTATAACTGTGTTTGTGTGAGTTGAGGTTAATTGCATGGGATCCTGTTTAGCCCTGAAGCAGACAAAAAGTTGTGTTCACAGATCCAGTTGTGAAAACCTCATCACAGTAATCCTACAGGATGTGCTCGCTCACTGTTTGTCGTCAGCAGTAACGACTGCTTCCATCTGCTTCTATCTGGCTTCTTCATTGCTTAACTGCTCCTGCTAATAATGCTAATATTTTAGTTGTTTTGTTTCTTTTGGTGGCGATTCATTTTTTTTTAAGTTTGTTAATTTGTATTTTTTTTATCACTTGCATACAAAGTAATTGCGATATATATTTATTTGGGGTTTTGTTTACCATCGCTGTCAGCTGTTCGCAGTGTCTCATTCGCTGGCTCTGTGCTGAAGACAGACACACCCTGGATGGGCGAGGATGTGAAGCATCCAATGAGAGGTCTTGGCCTATCCTCTCTGTGCCTACAGGAAAAGAAAGGTGGGGTTGGATGTACATGTGCAGGATGTGCGTTTGTTTGTCTGTGCACGCTCTTCTAACCAGCTTTACACCCGGTTCTCCTCTCTAGCCCTGGTAGGCGCAGTTAGTGTGGCAGTGGAAGCCATATTGGCCCAGTTCAGTTCTTCAAGGACTGTGGTTCAGAAGGTCAGTACCTGCTGGTTTGATGACAGTAGCTAGAAGGACTGTGTGCTTTTTCATTTTTAGTCACCCTTTATAATCTATGTTTTTTTGGCTAAACTTCATGGTGTATTAAATTCATTATGTACCTTTGAAAATATTTCCCCTCTTCCTTCTTGTTTTGACTATTGTGTGCCTTCCTCCAGTCTTCCTCAGTTAACAGGGTACTAGAGTATCTTAAGATAACCCAGTTTCTTAGTCACAAGAATTTCTTTGTCAACTTGCTGCTCACTCACCACCCAAATCATCCCTCATTACATCATGTTGATCATCATCACACAATCCCCCTTTTCCACCCCTCCCTCTCTCTTTGAGTCATCCTTTTCATCTTCTTGTCCAATCGCTGCACATCTTCCTTCTCACCAAACACCCATTTTTTTCCCCCCCAAACCGTGCTCCCTTCCTTTCTTCTCCTCTCCTCAGGCCTTATCAGGAGACAGCGCTATAAATCCATCACTGGGCCGTCTGGTGCTGCAGTGCCTCTGCCCCGCCCTCCACAGCTTGCTGACTGATGGCTTGAAACCCTACCAGAGTGACCTGATTGCAGGCAGAAGGCCAAACTCTGCTTGGAGTCTGGTCCAGGCTTCAACCAGGGCAGGTAGCATATCATGCATCATAGCCGTGGATATTAAAAATCAGATATTATCCTGTTGTTCCTCTTGAGGTTTGGTTTCCTGGTTGATAGTGATAAACTCTGCAATTCGTCTGTCTCCACTTTTCTCCCACATCAGTCAATACTTGTTGATTTTATCGTCTAAAATGCTGAATAAAGTGAACACCAGGACACAGATATTGATTGGCCTACGAGTGCCAAGCTTCACAGCAATTTTTCACTCACTTCTGTAAGGTCCTTCATTGATCTCTCTCTCTCTCTCTCTCTCTCTCTCTCTGTGCATTTTATCCTCTTCCTCCCAACCGATCTTCCAAGGTCCTAAAACTCATGCCTTGTTCAGTCTGCAAGTTCGAGTTGGAGAGCTACCCCAGCTCAGACAGAGCAAACACAGGTTCAACGCATTCCTCCTCGGCCTACTGAAGTAAGCAGTGGCTATTAACAATCCTTGATCTCCACTGACGACTCGTTTAAGAGCATGCTATTCATTTTATTATTGCACTCACAAGGCCAGATTTACTAATGGTTCTGCGCAACCACAAAACCATTTTGTGGCATTCATTTACCTCATATACCTCAAATTGCAGTAAATTGAACATAGAAAAAAGACTTGTTACATTTTGTGCCTGGTGTTGTTGTGATAGTTGCATTAGCAGTGTTCATTTATTTGGAATGACAGGATACCAGTGTGAGTACGTAACGACATGGGTGGATGGGTCAAAGTTGTGAGTGTGTGTAAAAGGTTCGACTACATCCTGTAACTCTTCGCTCGGTCTTAACTCTGCACGCTTAGATCTGAGCTCCACATATTTGTGGTCCGTAGTAATACTGGTATTTTGATGAAGTGGAGCCTAACTTAACCAAACTGAAGTGAACTGAAGAGTCCTGATGTTAAATAGGCAACAGGGTTATATTTTAGAGTGAGCTGATGGTTTTCAGTGTTTCAGGCATTTAGTCTCATTTCAGTTTATTTATTTATTTTTGCTCCTCTCTATCAGAGCTGTTACATACCATATTGGAATGTGGAGCTGAAATGAAAACGGGATCTTTGTTAATGTGTTAGAAAAATGTCTTCATCTTACAATATGTAATATTGACTGAAATAGGTATTTAGCGCTTCATACAGCCTGCAGGAAACAAAAAAGCAGATCATGCACTTGCATAGCGGCACAGTAACAGTATCTTCAGTAAGACACCAACAATAAATAGTGATTTGTGTTCTCCTACACATGGTGCAGGTCAGCTGTTACACATAGTGTGTAGTAACGCAGCTCTCGTCTGCGCTCCACCGGAGTCTCAGTCCTCAGGTTCACACTCAGTCTTCAGTCATTTCTAACAGTGGAGTTCAACCTTATATTAAAGATATTGTCTCTCCTCCAACTGCTTGTCATTTTCCTGAATTCTCTCACTGTTTTCAGAGAGAAACACTTGAGTAAAACCTGTACTTGCACTGTTTTACTACACCCTCATCGAGGCTGCTTGTTTTTAACCTGCTAATTTGTGCTGCTCTTGCAGAATGCTGAAATCAACTGCCTGCATTCTTGTTTATAAATTAGCACATTGTTAGTAGATCACCCACATAACTTTCCACTCCCATGGGCGCATTTCTGCATTTGGTAATTTGCTCCACTTAGTAAATCCGGCCTAAACTGCATAATAATTTCTGTGCACGTATCTTCTTTGTATCCTCGTTACTCATCTTCTTTCTGTTTTTGTCTCGTAGTACCAAGCTTCTTGACTTCTGGCTGTCTTACCTTCAGTCTTGCAGTGGTAAGTTTTCCTCTCTTCTAGCAGTTGTTGCAGTTATGAGCAGGGTGCAGTTTGCCAGGGTGGGGATGCAAATGCAGGGGATTTTCCCCTGTTTGATGAATAAATGAAATGAACTCAGAGTATCAGGAGACCGCTTGCCTGATCAGTGACTTCAGAATTTCCTGCAAAGGTGAGCTCCACAGCAGCTGCTGTGACGGGCTGATTGAGAAGAGCAGTCACGCGTTCATGTAAAAAGAACCTGTCCACAGTTCAAAGTTAGAGCAGGTGATTTGCGACACTGTAAGACGAGGTTACAGAAGAAAACAGGTAAGTGTTGAGAGAGAAAGGGGGAAGACACTCAGCAAAGGGCTGTGGGTCAGACTCAACCTGTGCCACCGAACACTGACCATAGGGTACGTGGTCACCTGCTGAGCAACCAGACTCATTTTTACACATTTTTTAACTCTCAAACTCGAAGATCTCCAATTGATTCAGTAAATGAATCATCCAGAGAGAAGGAAAGCGAAGCACTTCAGATGACGCGGGAAAGCAGAAAAACTCTTTCATCAAAGCAGGCTGTTTTCTTGATGTAGGTATATGCTATACAGGACTAATTAATATTTTTTAAATGCAGCATTTTGTTCTGTTGAAATTTGTACGTATTTCTTTTCAAATATTGAAGCTTAATGGCAAAATACTATTAATTGGATTTGGGACCTTATTCTTGCATGTCAAACCTTTTATACGGCTGCATTTGATCGAGACGTAAACATTAATATTTCTCTAGAGGCTGTTAATATTCCTCATATTAATTTCATTGAAAAGAATTCATGAGAATATTCTTGTAAAAGCTGTGGACATGTGTTTACGTCCTGAATTTGTTTAGTTGGATTCTCTAAACGATACATTGACAGCAGCGATAAATGCCATTATTTTCATGTCGTGGTGCAAATCTGGTTACAAGCATAAATGTAAATACTGAAACTGACCTCTCTCTCGCGCGCGCGCTCTCTTTTCTCAGATGTGCTGGAGACCTATTACCACCCCACCTCTTTTATGCGTCTGTCGCAGACCGCCTGCCAGCCTCTGTTTGAGGAGCTGCTCCTTGTGTTGCAGCCTCTGAGCCTGCTCACCTTCAACCTCGACCTGCTCTTCCAGCACCACCATTTAGAGCCAGAGAGTCACAGGCCAGAGATCCCCAGCCCTCCCTTTCCGGATCCTGGATCCCAGCTTTCAACAAATGAGACAGCAATAAATGGGTCTCAATCCAAAACTCCAGACAGCAGATACAGTGAAAGCCTCTCAGAAGTAGACTTTGGAAGCCCAGATCATCAGGCAGCTAAAGATGCTAAATCATCACCTGTGACTAATTCAGATAATGGAGGATCGGCAGCGTCAACAGATACCAGTTTTGGACCCACAAAGGCTTCAGTCACTCAGGAGGAGACGAGTCCTCAACTGTTGTGGGTCCAGGAAAAAGAAATTGAAGATTTGCCTCCTCCTAACGTTGAGGAAGACAGCCTCGCTCAGCAGGCAGGACAGGTAGCCACAACTGTTCAACTCCTCTGCCTTTCTATTCAATGATGATTGTGTGATTATGCAGAAATTAATTTATCAGTTTTTTTTATTTACAGGTAATTCAACAAGGATGGGGTGCTGTGGTGCGCTGGGGAGGCCGACTGAGTCAGAATCTGGCTGAGTTGAGCCTCTCTGCAGTGAAGAAGGATGAGATGAACACAGATCTGCCAGATCTCCAGGCTCAGGCAGGAAGCGACTACACTCCAGTCAGCGGTAGTACTCAGGTTCCCTGGGGTCTGGGCCGGCTCTTTGGAGCCTCCAAAACTCCCACCAGCCCGACAGGTCACACACAACCAACCAGGTCAGTCATTAAATATGTAATAGTTATTATGTAGTCTAGACTACAGAAATTGGTTTTACTGATAATCAATCAATTGAATAAATTAAATTAAATCAGCTTCTGAAGACAATTGTCTGTGACTCATGACTGTTTGTAATTTTCCAAGTTTCTGTAATTTTCCTCAGACGTCCCTCTCAGTGGTTTGCACCCGGTGTCACTGCGCTGACCCGAATGGTGAGCAGCAGCTCCACACCAATGCTGAGAAAGATCCCCGAGACTCTGGGAGAGACCGGATCAGAGTCCGAGAAAGATGTCGACACACTGGAGATGAAGGACAAACCCAGACCACTCAGGTACAGCAGACATAAAGTGATGGCAATGATGGATAAGGAGCAATGACACAGCATTGCTGTTTTCTCACTGTTACTGTTGCAAGCGCTGATTCTGTTTCCAAGTTTTAAATACATTTATATGACCTATATTGGCCTTTATAATGTAGACCAGGGGTCTCCAACTCCAGTCCTCGAGAGCTACTGTCCTGCAGCTTTTAGATGCGTCCCTACTCCAACACAGCTGAATCAAATGGTTGGATTACCTCTTCAGCACGCCATCAAGTTTGGCAAAGGTGATAACAAGCCATCCATTTGATTGAGGTGTGTCGGAGCAAGGATGCGTCTAAAAGCTGCAGGACAGTAGCTGTCGAGGACTGGAGTTGGACACCCCTGATGTAGACTGTCTTTGTTAAGTGAATGGTAACATCTCAAAGCCCAAAACTGGCAAAAATCAGATGACAGCAGTGTAATTTTGGGTCAGACCTTTACACAAGTGGGATCCTAGTCTGCATATGAAAGATGGATCCAACTTCAAGGTATGAGTAGTGATACCAAGCTAGTGCCTCAAATCTGCATGCTCTCTTCTCATCTGAGAAGCCCCATTGTTTACACGCCTGTGACAAAAAAAATTGACCCGTGATGTCAGTAAGTTGTCCCAATGATTTTATGGTCTCAATCGCTGGTTTCAAGTCAAATTTTACATTTCCATCCAGAGTAAATTAGATGATAGGGTTTGTCTGCCTTGTGAGTGTGCAGTGTCCTCTATTTTTCACCCAGATCTGGTTTCAAAAGACTAATATGGTCACAGTGGGTGACACAGTTATTTTTATGTCTTTTCTTTTGCAAATCAATATTTTTCCCCACTGATAAGGGCGGCAGGGGTTATACCAGAGACACCAGAATAGCTGCTGTTATCAGTCTGAAGTCTTGTAAACGGTGACTCATCCCGTCTGACATTATACGCTGACGTTACTCTTTGTGGCTGGTGTAAACGTCGATCACTGCGGCTGAGACAGTGTCTTCTGTCCCAGGTCGGTGCGAACGCTGTGTGACCACGCTGGATCCGGTTCCGAGCTCAGCTTCCGCAAAGGGGAGGAGCTCGTGGTGTTAGGAGGCGTCGATCAAGACTGGATTCGCTGTCGTCAGGGAGACAAAGAGGGGCTGGTACCTATTGGCTACACCTCTCTCATCATGTGACCATAACTGCTGCACTTAATCAACACTAAAAAAATCAATAAATAATTATAAAATATATATATATATATATTTTAGGTGAGTATTGAGAGGTTATGGTAAGGCTGCACTACTCTGAAAGGGATATTTCACACAGGCTCGGTTACAGTTTGAGTTAAGGGCATAACACCATCTGTTGTGCTTTATGTGCATCAGAGGCAATCTGCAGCCCCCCCCCCCCGTTATGAACATATTGGAGCTTTTCCCATCACAATCATTTCAGTTTGGTAGCGTTCAACTAATAGATTTTAGCAGCAGGAATTGAGCAGATGGTGCGAAATAATGACTCGACTCAAACTTGGATCATTTCAAACCAGAAGACCTTTGATCCTCGAGTGAATTATCCCTTCAAATGCCTTTTTTCTCCATTTCCGCCTTGCTTGCCGGCCGCTGATCTGAAAGCGATCGCCAAAATTCTTTGCAGTCTGTCACACTCGAGTGCGTTCAAATCAGCGGCTATCTGTCGCGAGGAGGCGGCGGTCGACAGCCTGGCTGCAGGTCGTCGAGTGGGGAAAGCATGTCGGAGTAGTGGGCCGTAGCTCCTGTTGCATACTGCGTAGTAATGTAGTGAACTGTAGCTGTGTAGACCCGTTCTATTGACCTTTTACCCTTATTGACCTCTCATCTTTCTCACCTAGTTTATGTGTGTTTGACATGTTTCTGCTACTGTATTTGACTGTATAAATATACATATAAAAATATATATATATAAATATATAGCTATATAAAACGAGATTGATATTACCAAGATAGACAGAAAGGTAGATAAATATGAGAAAGTAGCAGCTTAAGGCTGCAGCCGTATTGATGGAGTGATTATTCATCTTTACATTTGCAACAACATGAAGCGGATGTCATACATGCAAAAACAAATGAATATGTGTTTATTTTAAGTATGCAATCCAGTATCTTCCCTATTGTGCGCTTTATGTATTGCCATTGTCATCATATTCATAACATGATTAAATTGAGCTCATACCTTTTAAACTCTGTATGCACTGTAATGTACCACGAATGCTCTGAATGAAAACATCTTAGATATCCCACAAAGTTATAGACGACAGCGACCTGTAGCCAGAATCTCACAGAGCCTCCGTGGGTTTTAGCAAAAACCCTCACAAAAGTCTGCCCCGCTTTCTCGGCACTGTCTGAATTTCAAATGAACGCAGTGAGAAAAACCCCAGATGTGATGTCGATTCATAAATGCTACAAGTCTGTGGGTTTGGTGGCTGGTCTTCACCTCGTACCTCAGCTTTTGTATTTATCTTAACCCCATGTTTGCCGATCATAATCATTGATATTAATGGTAGTGGTAGCAGTGGAAGTGATTCGTTTGTTTTGTTGTTGCTTAAATGAAAAGAAAAAAAAACCTGTTGTTTTGTGTCACATAATTATTAGTTATCTGTATCTATGACTATGCATATATTTAAATGCGCAACTAGAAGTGTGTTTAGTTTGTTATAAAGTCTATTTTAATTTGATGTTATCATGCAAGAGGAAACCGGAAGCATAAAACGATAAGTGCTTAAATTAAAAAAAGAAGGAGGGCGATTTTTAAGCGGCCAGGAAAGGCTAACGCTAAAGGACCTCTATTCAATCAGCAGGAAAGTTCCATTGCTATTGATCAATCAGGGAAAAGATCAGTTCTGCAGAGTTTCAGTGTAGCATGCGATTGCTGGCAACAGTCCAGTAGCATTAACTTAAACCAGTGTCATAACTCATTATCAGGAAAAAAAAATGCCAACACAAGTGATTAAAAGAAATAAAAGAAACAAAGTCTAGATACAGATAAAATATCAGTAGACACATTTAGTTTGTTTCTTTCCGATGTGAGATTACAAATGCATTTGTTTAAAAGCTATTTATTTATGGGATGTATTATTTATTGATCTTGAGGTTTCTGAAAGGAATAGCTCGCTAATTATCCGGGTTTTTCGTGTGCGAAAATGCACGCATGGCCGTGTGTATGTGCGTGTATGTGAAGTGAAAGCAGAGATGAGTTCGAGCACTTCTCTGTCAGCGCATCCTGCACTTTCACTTGTGTGTGTGAGTGACAGTTAGTTCTGTTCCTCCCTCTCCTCTCTGGTGTCATGTAGCCCGTAGACATCCCGTTGTCCTACTGTTGCGTATAGAGTGCCCCTCTAGTGTCAGTCACTGTTCAGCTCCTGCATGTGCTTGTTTGTAAATACACCAAATAAAATATGTATAAACCAAACATGATCACCTGTTGGGAGTCATTTTTTTTTGCACTATAGTTGATGTAAAATCCCCTATTAAGCCAGAACCTCAGCTCTATACTGAAGAGAACCTGTTTATGTGTTACAATGGTGGATGCTCAAAGTAAGCATGCTAAAGTTTAAAATAATGAGATTATTTTATGTGGAGGTAGTGAATGAGCCATAATCTCAGTTCAGTCAGGTTTTTCTGGATCTTTCTTGGATCTTCATGTTGTCATGGAGAGGGGATGCCCTTAATTAAGACATCTCAGGGACACAGCTCTGACTGTGAGGACAGCAGTCCATCTAAACAAGGTCCAGTGTAAGATAAATAAGGATTATTTTGAACTCTGAGCCATGGACTTTGCATGTTTCTTAATATCGATTGCATTTCATTTATTTGTTGATGTCTGAAATGTGCAAGATTACAGAGGAAATGAGGAAAGCTCATAATGTAGTATCCTGTAAAAACAACAACAATAATAAAAAAAACACAAAAACTTTTTTAAGCTCCTGAGAAATCATAATCTTCCCACTTTATTTACTCAGATCAAGATCTCTGGGTGTCTTTTGGACGTTCTGAAGGGCAGAAAGAGGAGAAAACGTCTCCAGGGCGAGCTGCAGCCCTCCCCCATCTTGTAACCGTTTCTGTGGTAGCGTCCTCCTTTGTGGGTCATTATGGAGGACAACACATTGTGAGATATACAATCTAACGCCACTAGATAGCACTGTTAGCTCAAGCTGATGTTAATCAGCTTGAGCTAACCCCCGTCCCCTTATAGTAAACAAAGCAAGAAGGAGGTCTTTAAGCTGAGACACCACGAGCATTCAGGGTTTAGTACTAGTAGACATAAAATGCTTTTATTATTATGGATACAGAGGCAAAAAGTTTGAGCTGACATTCTATGGCGTTGAGTTATCACTGTTTTTTTTTGTTTGTTTTTTTAAGCACATTATCAGAGGCAACAGGCAAAGGTTACATGTCATGCAAACTAGATAAATAACTCTTTACGTGTACCTTTGCTATAAAGTTAATCATCCACTGGCAATAATGTAGTGCTCTTAGTTTAAAAAAGGAAAGAGGGAAAAATATACATACAGTATGTAAACAGTCAAAGAAATTGCACTTTCTTGGCTTGTTATTAGAAGCCACACTACTGAAAGAGAGCAGAAATGTAACACTGGAAAAACTAAGTCACTGTCACTGATTGTCTGACCAAAAACAAAAGTAACGCTCGGCTAAAGAAAATCAAATAAAAACAACCAATAAAAGAAAACCCAAACAAACCAAACAGACAAGTTATGTCCTACAAAAAACAAAATAAATCATATACAATCATAGTCAACTTTAAGGGAAAATGTCTGATATATTGGTCAGCTGTATAGTTTCTTAAAAACATCTTAGTAAAATGAAAGGTTTATTAACTTTCATGTATAATCCAGACTGTATTGTGTATAATACTAATTTTACACGCTACTGCTGACAGAAAGAAAACAGGTCTCTCGATGTACTGTACATTCACACGTAACTAAACGCTTATGTTACTTCCAATAAGTGGATTAGCCCGATGTTCCTAAGATGAGAACAAACTACTTTGCATCTGTACAGAAAAATGACCTCCAATCTTCAAATATTCACAACTTTTTTTTTTCTTTTTCTTAGTTTATCTTAAAAAGGAAGTTCTTATATAGTCCTTATCAGAGGAGATATTGCTTTTAAAGACTGCATGAGTTCGCTTAGGTACGTACACAAGACAACATGGCACTTCTACAGAGCATTTGGGGCAAATCGATTCTCATTCCCTTTCCGCTCTCCTTCCTCCCTCCTGCCGAGGACATTCTGATTGTCAGTGCTCTGAAGCAAAGAGTGAAACATTCTCAAAGGCAGTCTGAAGTAAACAAAAACACTTTTTACACGTCCACCTCTCCTCCCTCAGAAGCAATACTGAAAATAGTTAACAATAAACATTCCTATCGTGAATATATTTCGTCCATTTCTTTTAGCGGACACGACTCGAGCTGTCTTTGTTTTTTCTCCAAAAAATAACTTCTTTCTTAAAACCTCATTAGAAATTCTCTTGCAGCGATGCCAAAATTCCTATCACTAAGCCCACCCCCTCCCCTGCCTATTCACTGGTACATAGCAGACACTGTCTTGATAAAGTGAAGAAAACCCCCTAACACTGTCTCAACAGCTTTTAACTGGCTCACGTCTCCTCTCGTGTCATTTTCCCAAAGGTGCAATGTGACTTTGAAAGCTTACCAACTAAATGAGCGTTCAATTTTGACCTACTTAGGGCCCAGGCTACATTTTGTATTGCTCTGGGCAGCCTGCGAGCTCCTCGTCTCTTGGAAACGTCGGAGCTGAAATGCTGAGTACCATATAAGTCCATATCCAAACTCCCCTGCAATGTCCGTCTTTCCCAAATTTGCTTAAGGTGCTGAAGTAAGAGCAATCAAAGTGTACAGTATGTGTGTGTTTATAGTGTGTCCACTCAGCATACATACAGTCTTTAGTGTGCTTGTTCAATCAGCACTAGTGCAAATTCATTTCAGCTGGTCTGTTTCTTTCTTTCTTTTTCTTTCTTTCTTTCATACGGGACAGTCTATCTGTGTTTCTCTCATCCCTCACCGCTCGGACAAAAGATGTGTTGCCATGGTTTCATCCTTGATGTGGATGCCCTTCAGAAAGCTAGGATCAACACACTCATCTGTCAGCGTTTGAGATGTCTTTCTTTTGCATTTTCAGCTGGTATAATTCGCCAGATCTCGTCTCCTTTTTCTCGCTTCTTCTCTGCGGGACTGCCATTGTTAACAGCAGCGTTGTGACATCAGTTCATCTGTCCAGTGGTGGGTCCTGGTCCCTTTCTCAGAGTGGTCCCACCTACACAAAAGAAAAGATACTGTCAGCTAAATAGTACACATACTTCTGGCTTCTGCTTCAGCGGCAGACGTTTCACTTACCCCCTCTTTTTAGCTTATGAATGCTGCAGGTTCAAAAGTAAATCATTCAGCCGTTTCCTCCTCTGTTCTCTGCTGCAAACTTCTCCTTCCCCTTGTTTTTCTTCCTCTCCCTCCTCCTCATGTCTGCTGTGGGTTTTGGTGGGCTGGAGTGAACAAGTATGCACAGTTAATTTCAAAAGCAGATTTTTTTATCCTTGTGGAATTTTTGCATTGTTAATATATATATATATATTTTAATGTTTGTAGATTTGTTGACTCACACAGGGGCTGGCAGTGAACGAGCTGGAGGTGTCCTGACTTTGGTGGGGGGGGTCACTGCTGATAACCGTCACTTCCACCCCCACTGGATGATCTGAGGGTCAAAGGCCAAAGAGTTTTCTGTATGTTAGTGAAGGCGACGTAGGAGGAAATGAAAACTGCGCTCGTTTCTTTTACAGAAATGTCTGTAATTATGCAAGTGTCCTTATTTCCCCTTGATTTCTATCTGCAATCAGTCATGGAGTCTTTGATGGAAACTGTGTGTGGTTTCACTGTTAATGGGGAAAGTTGATGCCTGCTGGGTTCTTGGACACCAGCGGTGGATGACAGAAATGGGGAAACATTTCTGCAGGCTGAATTCTGTGGTTGGAAAACCACTTAGTTTTTGTTGCTGAGTATGATATGCAGAGACAAGCCAGTTGTGAGGACGGCGGTCTGTACGGCACACACGTACACATACATGCACACGTGGAGGAAAAGACACAACACAAGACGCCGAAAGAAGTCGGTAGAAATGAAAATGTATAGAGTTTAAACCACATACACGGGGGCATACACGAACACCTACAGAAACAAAAACTAACACACACACTTGCTTCATGGACCTGACTTGATGTGGCTGTCGTCCCCATTGGCTCCTTCACAGGACAGATGTCGTGAGTCGCCCTCCTCTCCCTCCCCCTCTGCGTCTCGTTCTCTCTCCCTCTCTATTCTCATCCGGATTTGTCTGTCTCTCACCAGCTCCCAGTTCCTCACAAGGAACACACGGTGCTTCACCACAAAGCTCCTGGCCCGGCACAAATGGAGAAACATGAACTGCTGACATTAGTTCAATAATATCGCAACAAATAGTTTAATGTGAAACGCGAATCGTCGTGTACTTTCCGTACCTCTCGCTGCTGGTCAAAGGCTCCATGTCGAGGTGCGGGAACAAGCTGGTAATGTCACTGGAGCTCTCCTCCTTTACAATAAATGCAGAGACGCGCGTAAGCTTCGGGACAGATTATTGCAAAAACATTCATCACTGGAATCAAATAACCACGAGCCACAAAAAACTCACCGCTGTCTGCTGATATGATGCAGTCCTCTCTTTCAGCCGGCCTGAGTGAATCAGAGAGAAAGAAACACGGTAAGAAAGAAATTATCCGGCAAGCTAAACCTGACGACATCTAACAACTGCTGTAACACTGTAATAGCGGTGACTCACAGTAACGCCGCTTCCTCTTCAGGGGGACAGCAGGCTGTTGGTGAAGCTGTAACCAAACAACATGAAAGTTAGATCCAAGGACATTTTTTTAAAAGCTTGTGCCCTGCAAAGTCTGATCTGGTGTGACTGTACCTGGTTGTGCTGCCAGAGCCACATCACATCATAGGGCAGCTGGAAATGAATTCTTTTTAGCCTCAGGTACTTCCCTGAAGAAGATAAAGTGAGCTTAGCTGCATTACTACAAGAACATAGTACACACTAGCAGTGTTTACATTTTCTTATATACTCACCGACATGGATGGGAGCAGGTAAAAGGCTGTACTCGTTCTCCCCTGGCGTGTACTCCATGTTCTCTTTGCAGTTCTTCTGGGTTTGGGAGGGGGGGCTAGGAAAGATGCATAATAAATATTTAAACAAACAAACAAAAAATAAAAAACATAACGGAAAAAAACCCCCATTATAATAGTTTGTTTATGGATTCAGTCAACTCACTCTGTAGTTTTGTAATCATCAGAGTAAAGACCTGCCCTCAGGAATTTCTTCCTGGGAGGACCATCGGCCTTTTCCTCTCTTTGGATGGTTACGGGTTGGGGCGGAGCCTGGTCGACGTCTGACTGGCTAAAACATTCAGGGAGGGCGTCGCACTCGGATTTATCCTCAGCGACACTAAAAAGGAAAGCACAAAGAGAGAGATAGAATGATAGAGAGGGAAAAGAAAGAGAGAAAGGCACTGGTTTAGCACACAGTGCTGAAAACGATGGGTTAATAGGACAGTAGTGAGTGGTTGTATTGAATTTTCAAGTCAACCAGCTCAGGTGTTTACCTCTGATGACAGGGCGAGTCACTGTGTTTTCTCTTCCGTCCTCTCTTCCTCTTGGCCTGCAGCTCCGACTCCGTCACCTGCTGCGCCGTGTCGCCTCCTCCCCTGTCTCTCTCTGGCAGTCTTTCTTCTGTTCTCCCTCCCACTTCTCTCTCATCTCTGACGTGGCTGTGTCCTGGCAAGATTTCAGGTGAGGACATGGACGGCGTTGCAGATAAGTGCGCGAGGGAGGACACAGAGGAGGGCAGCGGGTGCTTCCTGGGCCGTCCTGGCCTTCTTTTGTTCTTCAGCGCCGCGCTGTCTGACGTTGGCACACTTTTCTGCTGCCCTCGGCTTCTCGAGTCACCTTGTAAACCTGAAGTCATCGAAATAACAAGGGGGGGGGCAGTCGGAGGCATGAGGGGAGGGTGGGGTGTAAGTGGTGGAGAGGAAATGAGACAGATGTGGATCTGTGATTGAGCCGGCAGGAGGTGTGAGGTGAGGCCAGTCTAGGCTGAGTCATGCACATAGGCCGCACATTAGGTGAGTCACAACATTTCCTCTGACCATTTCACTTCTGGGAAACACATTAAAAAGTGATTTATGCACGCCACAAAAAACAAGGAAAAGAAAAACAGACATAAACACGGTGCATCATGCATGCTTTTTCAGTGAGCATGCACAAATATGCACTAAGCACACTATTTATTTTTTACAAATTCGGTTACTGTGAAATACAACCCCAGAAAGCTCAGCAGCTACAGACGGCGAACGGATGTCAAATGTATTCCTCCGCTTGCAAAAACATTTTTCCTTTGCCCCCCGTCTGACCTCTGTGCTATTCCTTTATCCATCTCTCTGAGGTCATTCGTCTTTTTGTTCCATTTTCCACTGCCAGTGACAAGACTGACCACTCTTTCCTTATTGGATTTTTCCAAGTCAAATAGGCCTTGTTGGGCAGCAGTGAGGGATAGGCCAATCTTTAAATAGCCAATCTGGTGGTTAACTAATGACTGTTCTCACTGGGTAGCCCTAGGCTGCAACAGCGTGTGGTTCACTGCCGACCAGGAAGATTTCAAAGATTTTCTGGCAGATTCCCATCAAGACGCTGCTCTCCTGCTATAACACTTTATAAAAATTCCAGCAGATAGTGGTTGCTGAGAGGCTGTGTGTTTGTGTCAGGCATCGTCTCTCGCACAGCAGAGAGAGTCTGAAATTAGCTATAAAAAGAATGGAGTCTGATTTCCTCTCAAACACCCTCCAGGCTTTTGATGCATGGCTTAACAACACCTGAGAAAAAGCAGCGCTGTCCCTATACTGGGGACACTACTGGTAGCACAGTTTCATCTCCACATTGCACAAATATAAAAATCTGTCATACCGTGCAAGTGGAAAGAAGCTCTTGGCATAAATCTTATTCACTCAGCTAGCTGTCATGATTTGCTCGCTGCTGTCATATTTCAGTGGTAGGTACATTTGATGATAGATTCCCTGCTTTATCTAGATTACTGTCAGTATCCTATATATTCATATTCTCCGCCGTTGACACAGTAGCAGAACACAACAGCCTATTCGCAAAACTCAAAATGCTCTCAGTGGAGATTTCTGTAGCATTCATCAGCACAGTCACGCTGTCATGCGATCGCAGCCTCACACTGATCGATCGGGTGAAAGCAAAGACTTGTCAGAGATCAAATCATTCATGCACCCTCACCTGCGTCTCTCCTCTCTGTCCACGCCGGTTCGTGTCTCCTCCACGACCTCTCTACATTTCCTTGATTCCTAATGGCCAATCCACTGCTCAGACCCCTCCCTCCTGTTGCTATGGCAGCAGACGTGAACAGGTTGGTGTGTGTCGGCGATGGGGACGTCGTGTACAGATGCGACTCTTGAACATCCTCGTCCCCATCTTCGTCCTCGCCGTCCGACGCGATCAGTCTTCCTGCATGCTGGTCTCCGGTGAAGCCTCTCCAGCTGGGGTTTGAGTTTCCGAACGCTGTAGCTCCCAGACTCCCAAATTTCGCCCAGCTCTGACCCAGGCCGCCCCATCCTCCTCCGAATGAAGACAGGTGAGAGGATCCCAGCCCCAGTGACGTGAGCGAAGTGTGTTTGTACCTGTCTGCGGACGATGACGATGAGGCAGCGGCAGCAGCGACAGCGGAAAAGGAATCATTTCCATTCTCACGCAGCCAAGTTGATTCTTTACCCAGCATGCTCCCTGTTCCCCTTGCCACTTTCCTTCCTCCTTCTCCTTGCCCCAAAACGAACCCCAACCTTGACTTTGAGCAGGCCAGCCCCTCTCGTTCCACTCCATCTTCCTCCTCGTCCTCGTGTATCTCCTCCTCCTCGTCCACGTCTCGTTCGCAGTGCCTGTGACGATGTTTATGTTTGTGTTTGTGTTCACTCCTCCCGCAGCCGTAAGAGAAGCCGGATGCGAACCCTGAGCCGAGGTGTGGCCGTCCTCCACTGCCTACCCCGATATCCCCTTCGATTTCCCCTCCTAAAGCTCCCTCCCTCAGCAGCCTACTCCTCCGCCTGTGAAACCTAGGTGGATTAAGGAGAAAGTGGGCGTGGTGGGGCTGATGAGGGGCATACTGGTGGGGAGATGGAAGCGTGTAGGAGGGGAGGTGGTGGTAAAGTGTTGTGGTTGTGGGATAGCTGTTGTAGAAGCCCATATTCTCAATGGTCTCCTGAAACTTTGAAGGGCAGCCGCATTGCCTGCGGTCTGGCTTTCTGTTGCAGTGGCAAGGGTAGAAAGGCTGCGGGGAGAACGTGGGATTAGCAGAGAAAGATGACGGGTGAGGAGAGTAGAAGCCATTTAGATTGATCCTGAAAATGTTGGAGCGGTGGGAAGAGGAGGAATGATGTCGCCTTCCTCCGGCAGCATTCGCACTCCCATCAAAGCCTTGTCCCAGTCCTGTCCTCGCCCAGCTACGCCGTCCAATATGTACCTCGCTGAACTGACTGATTAAGTCTTCGAGTTCGGCCAGAAACTCTGGGTCCTGCATGTGCAGCTGCTGGTGCTTCTTCTTGTGTTTATTTTTCTGTCTCTTCAGTGCATTGTGCCCAACACAGGAATAATAGTCTGAATGAGTGCACTTGTTGTGTCCTGGACAGGGGCAGGGACACAAGCAGGTACAGGAAGGAGAACAATCGTAATCCCTGCGCCTGTGTCGATGTCGGTCTCTGTGCCGCTCCATGGTATTTGAGTTGGCCATGGGGTTGGTGTGTCTGGGGATGTGAGACAGAGGCAAAGAGACTGGAGAGGGACAGTCCATGATGGAAGAAAGGTGCCTTTGACCACCTAGAATCGCTCCTGACCCCTGACCCATCCTCAACACGCCCCGAGGTCCCCTCATCTCCCCTCGCTCAGAGACGCTGTTGTTGTCTGTTCCGATCCCGCTGTCGCTGGGCAGGGTCTCTTCGCTGTGTGATTCACTCCTCGGGGACGGGGTGGCCTCTTTCAGGTGGCCAGGAGAGCCAGGTGTGTGATGCAGTGGAGGGGTGGGGCAAGAGAGCTTACATGAAGACTGGTGAAAGGGGAAGTGATGCCTTCCCTGACATGGACAGCTCTTCTTCACAAAGGGAGAGAGCGATGAGGAGGAGGGAGGACGGGGGGAGGTACAGGAGGAGGATGGGGAGGGGAGGTAGAAGGGGTGAGGAAAAAGTAGGGAGGATGTTGGTTCTGCGAGGCTGCCCTCACTGTAAGGACTCTGGGCCCCACTGGAGTGAGTAAGAGATGGGGAGGGAAACGGGTGAGACGGAGGAGGCTGGGGTTGGTTAGTCGAGAAGAGAGAAGTTTCTGAGGGACTGGTAAACAGAGAGGAGTGAGTGGAGTTCTGGGAGTTTGAATTTAGGTTGGCGGTTTGGGATTTAGGCTTGCGTCCTCGCCTCTTGCCCATGTAGATGGTCCCCCTCTTGCTCACATTGATCTGAGGGCCTAGCTTACTTCCAAAGGAGGAGGACAGGGCTGAGAGTGTGTGTACTGTTGTAGCCTCTATCGATTTACACATTCTCTGAGAAGTCTCACCATCTGCTGCCTCTCCTGCCCTTCCTTCCTTTCCTAAATACCCAGACAGCATTACTTTGTGAAATCTCCTCTTCTTTCTTTTCTTCATCTCATTAATCAGCCTCCTGAGCTTTAGCTGCCTGTTTCCCTTTTCAGGGGGGTGAAAATCTTTACCACTCACTGTATGATCAGCGTGATTTAGTGCATCTCCACTCGCCTCCTCGGGGAAAGGTCGTTTGGGAGGCCGGCCACGCTTCTTGGGGCTGGATTTAGACTGAGCCACACACTGTAGTATTGCACTTGGCTCCAGCACAGGGGCTTTCGGAACTCCGTCACAGCCCCGGAGAGGCACCTCAGTTGCGATATCGTTTGGTGTAAGCTGAGGGGGAGGTTCGTCTAAACTAGAGCTGTAGGATTTAGGACGACCCCTTTTTCGGGCCGTGTTTATGGGGTTTCTGGAAGAAGGGGGGCTGGATTCTGATGTGGGGTGATTCTGCTTTGGGGTTGGAGGTTTGGTTGCAGAAGACACTGGGGAGGAGCTGCTGGTTAGGGAGCCAGAGGTTGCTGGGTGTGACTCATCACTCTGCTGAATAGTGGCTTTGGCAGGAAGGGGCGTCTTGGTGTTCTGGGTGAAACTCAGTAAAGGATTTTGTAGTGAATCAGAAGGAGCTTCCTGATTTTCCACTCTCTGAGCCCGGTGCACCAGCTTGGTCCAGCTGGGCCTTCTGGCTTTACGTTTTTTGAGCGGTCGGCTATCCTGCTCTTGTGGGGAAGAAGGGGGAGAAATGGGAGAATGGGCAGAAGGCGTGGGCACAGGGGGAGGAGCAGAAGAGGAGGGGTGGCTTGGAGGCACTGTTGAATGTCTCGAGATGTCCTGTTCTTTTGATTTACTCGTGTCACCTGTTGTTGTTGCTGCCTCAGCTTGTGTAACTGACTTGCAACTGTTATCTGTCTTCTCCTTCTCATCTGGTCTGCCTGTATTCACTAATTTGCAGGTTTTATCTAGCTTGCCGTTGTCAGCAGTTTCCCCACATTTTGCACTGTTATCCTCTATTCTTTGTCTGTCTGGGCTGAGCTTATCCCTCTTTTTCTCAACCTTTCCTCTGTCACTCTTTAGATCATCCTTCCGTATATCATCACTTCTATGTCGTTCATCCTTTTCTTTTCCATGTCTCGATTTCCCATCCTTCCCTTTTTCCTTTTTCTTCTTCTTACCCTCCTCCTTTCTGCCCTCGTTTTTTGCTTTATCAGCCTCCAGCCTATCTCGCTTCGACTTCTTGTCTTTGCGTTTCTCTTTTTTTGCTTTTCTCTCTTTCTCTCTCTTTTTCTCCAGCGGGTGCTCTACAGAGGGATCGTGACCTTGGGATTGGACAGAGAGTTCCACAGCGGGGGATGACTGCGGTTTTGGGGTAATTGAGGGATAGGAGGGAGATTCTGGCCTGCTCTTATTGGAAAGGCTAAGTTCTTTATGGGAACCAGTGGAGACTAGAGGTCTTGTTGAAGAGTCCATGGAAGAAGTAGAGGTGGAAGTGCTGTGTTTTCCAACTTTGACTTTGGATGAAGTAGGAGTGCCAAGAATGTTAGAGGAGCCTTTCCCATTGGACAGGCCCTTCTGTTTGGTTGTCTGTACCAAACCATTATGCTTCTTGGAGGTGTTTTCATCATTCCTGGTTTCCAGTGGAGACTGCGTCTGGATGCATGGGCTGGAAGGAGTAGTTGAAGCTGCCTGGTCTGTTGTGGGTGAGCAGGGTTTGGGTCCTGCAAGGACGGGCTGGCCATTGACGCTCTGAGATTTGTCTTTCTTCACTTTCTCAGATGAATTCCCCTCTGTCTTATCGGCCAGCTTGATAGGAACCTGAGAGATGAAAAACAGAGAAAAAAGAAAGAAAGAAAAAAGCAAATCTCTGTCATAGGCATCTTTTAGTTTGCTGTCAACAACAGTGACGGACAATGAAAAAGAGACAGTAACTGAAATTCTTTTGTTATTGTTCCCCATTAAAAAGGACAGTGAAGATAAAAACGACTCAATCAAGCAGAGAAACGAGGGCACACTGAGGAGGAGAGAGTGGAAACAGGAATGGGGTTGACAAAGAGAGGAGAAATACAAAGGCAGAGAAACGGAGAGGAAGGGAGTGGGACAGGGACCGAGGGGGAGTGAAAGATAAATGAGAGCAGGTAGAGAAAAGAGGGGATGTAAAAATAGAAGAGAGGGACAGATATAGAGAGCCAAGCAGAGACAGAAAGAGAGGGAGAGAAAGCCTTGCTATTGGTGGCTATAAATTGCCACTAATACAGATGAGAAGGCTTGACATTTCATACTTGTTCTGTAATTTTGGTATGCTGTAGCTTGAGTGGCGTTTGTGCAGCTAAAGCTATAAGCTTTCCCTTGGGTGATTGTCATAAGGACTGATGGGCCAGTGTCTGTAATAACTCCAAGCGGTTGCCGTGCTGTTGTCCTATTTATAGGTCTGTTTTTAAAATGCACTGCTTGAGTTTCAGGATTGAGACAATGGCTGTTAGATAGATATTACAAGTGAGCTCAATGCTGGGTGATTTTGCACCACATCAAAGACTCTATGAGAATGGTGGTTAGCTGTAAAAAGCCTAAACAAAGCACAAAGGTGCCATTTCTCAAGCTAACTTCAGCTAATTGCAGATTTATTCAGATTCAGATCAACTTTATTAATCCCCTTAAAAAAGGGCAATCTGTTGGCAACTGACATGAGGAACGCTGTACATATGTGAGGCCTTGTCCTTAACTTACCTGTTTGGCAGACTTCGTCCCTTGGCTGGTTACGACAGGGACAGAGGCCGGGCTGGAAGCTGTAGAAAATGTCGGTGACAGCGACAGTGACTGTGATGACGAAGACAACAACGGTATTGATGATGTAACTGGTGGTGAAGCAGCAGATGCAGTTTGTTTGGATGTGGTCTGGACAGCATCCAAGCCTGAGTGTTGCTCTCTGTTTGCTTCGTCTGGGGCAGAGCTGGTTTTACTCTGCTGGCCCGCTCCCCCTCCTTCTCCATCGCCCTTTAGCAAACCCCCCCTGCCTTGTCTCTGATAGGTCCTGATGGTGGGCTTGCAGACGTAGCTCTCCAAGATCTTGGGCGGTTTCTTGGTGCGCTTGGTTTGGAGACCAATTCGGACTCTTACATTCCCCTCGGGGCAGCTGGCCTCTCTGCCAGAGAGCTGAAGCTGTTGCTGCCCCACGCTGCCACAGCGCCCCTCGATGAGCAGCTCCAGCACTGCCCCCTTGTCTCCTTCTCTCTTTCTTCCTCCTCCCTTTTTGTCCTCCTCCTTTTTTCCCACTGCCTCGCCATTCTCTACTTCCCCTCTCCTCTTTTTCTCTGCCACTTGGTCCTGCTCAGAGTCTTCAGGTGCAGAGGCGGGGTCCAGAGTGGAGGCTGTGGTCGGAGGGGTTCCCCCCTTCACTCTCTGGTCCATCAGAGAAGTCGGGGGGAGAAGTAGGATGCTGTGAGGTTACCAGTACAACACTTTAAAACGACTCCAGTGGGGTTGGTGGGGTCAAGGGTGAAGAGCAGAATGCAGGTGTCGATCACAAGGGTCACAAAAAAAAAGATCCAGTAAGAGTCCAAGTGCAGCTCTGTACCTTCATCCGGCAAGGGAAGGTCTCTCTGATGTCCTTTACAGTTACACTGAGACAGAGTAAAAGGCAGAAGGAAAGTGGAAGAAAAGACAGAAAGATAGAGAGGCCAGTGATTAGTCATTTCAGTGAGCTAAGATGTTGAACAGCAGCAGTACAGGAATTGAGGGGAAAGTCCCCTTCCTTCAGGCAGCTGTAGCGAGGTGCTAAAGTCTGTGTCCACAGAGATGATCTCATCATCCAGAAAACCCAGGAGGCCAATCAACGTTGCTGATTCCCAGAATGTCGGCATTAGCTGGAAGACTGACTTACATTCCCCCCAAAAAAACAGCCTGGGCTAGTTCGCTCCGACAATCCGCAAATATCGATGGAGCTAAAAGACAGCGAACACACCCCAAACCTCTACACTTTTCACTTATGTCGTAATCCTTCCCGTGTCTCTCCGCAAATCAATCTATCAATCAATCAGCTTCTGGCTAATTCAAACACTTGATCCAGTCTCCTCCCCTGCTCCCTCCACTGTCTTTGCGCCTTCTGTTCTCAGCTACTCCCACAAGCACTCCTCCTCCCACCCTTCCCGCTGCTGTACTTTCTTTTCTCTCCGAAACTCCCCTTTTCATGTTTGGCAGTAAGCTTTTGCATGCATTCTCTATTAGTCCCTCCACTCTCTCTCTCTCTCACTCTGTGTGTGTGTGTGTGTGTGTGTAGACCACACAGTAAAATGGTCAACTCATACACTGTATCCATGTTAATCAGAACCATATTTCCTCTTCCTTGTCGTTCTTTTCCTTCTCTCCAACTTAAATCTCTCCATTCACAGTCCGACTGTTCCCCTCCTCCCCTTTCAGTAGTGGTAACACAAATCCGTAGGAAAGGGTAAAACTTATTTTTGGAAAGGAGCGCAAATTCCTCCTCCTCCCATTGCTTCCTCTAAGTCAAGTAAGCTTTTCATTGACCCCCATTGTAAATGGCCTTTTAATGTGACATTATAGTGAAGTAACACACCCTAAAATAACATTCTCCTCACCAGGAAAAAACTTTCACTCTCATTCGTGGTGTTTCCAGACCGCTTTTCAACGTGTCGAAGGGAAGCAGCATCTTTCTGTCATGCTTCCTTCATTATTCGCTCTCCCTCATTAAGGGAGACACTCATCCATTTTCTAATAAAACACACCCGGGCAAGCATTCTTGCAGCTCTCTCCTGAGCGCCTCTTATGAAATAGCTCATCTGTCTCTCAGCGCTCTGAACTGCCCCCTTAGACTTACGAGAGCATCTCAGATAATGTTTTCATTTAAGAGCTCAGTGGGCTATCTCTCGTGCCTCTTGGTCCCTCCCTCCACACCCAAATCATAGAAGCTCAAATCAACATCTGTTTCAGTAACCGCTGTTATGTAACAGTTTTGGAAAGCATTTCCAAGACCAGTCCTCCTTACAATGAAAGAAAATGAGCGTAGAGGTGGACAGTGGTCCTCTTGAACTTAACTGCGGCAACTTTTATTATCAAGTCCACTCCAGAAGCCTGTGCGGAGGGGCCGTGAGCACAAGCAGTATGAGTTACAAACCTGTTTGTGAAAACTCGCCATAAGAGGAGAGCCAGAGTGGCAGGTTTTCAGACTTAAAAGGGCAAGCCCATTCAGCATCAGTCAGAGTGCATACTAATGGCTTTTTATAGTCTCCAGAACTATACCTCTCACACATAACTCAAAATTATTCTAACATTAGACCAGAAGCTATTTCCAGTGACAGGATGATGGGTTGACTTGACACTGTAGTCAGTGCGGTGGCTCGGGAGCGCCGAAGCAACGATTAAATCATGATAATGGCCCACCATATTTCCAGCCATCATCACCATCCCATGACAGCGTTATCATCGATAACTACAACACTATTATCATCTGCCTGACAACAGCATGAGCCCAGCTGGAAATTGGGCCCCTGTGATGGCATCTGAAATCACTGAACCACGAAGCCTCGCGGTAAGCGTACGGGGAAGTTTCTCACGTGAGTCCCCCTCCTCAGACGCGCACACGCACACACACTTTCCCTCTAGTTAGTGCGTTGGCCGTACATTGTGTACCCGGGTCGCAGCTGCGTAGGCTCACTGATGTTGCTACTGTAGATACAGTATGGGCAGTGGGGGTGTTACCGCACTGGAGCAACCTATCACTGGTTTACCGAGGACGTCAACAGGAGCTTCCTTCTCCATAATGACTTTGCGCACCTCGGAAAATCACCACCCGCCTGATGCTGTCGCACTTACAAATGATACACACATGCACGTGTTGTTGTTGTCGTCACTCCTGTCTCCTATTTTGAGACATATCGCACATCTACGCGCCCTAAAACATGACCCAGCTGCACGTTTCAAACTCAACATGGAAGTGGGAGGCTACGTAGCACGAAAAAATGTGCTTGCTGGTAGTGTTTGTGCTGGTGCGGATTAGTACCGAGCCACCTTTTTCCTCAGCCCCCCCTCCCCGCCTCTCCTCTCTCTCGCTCTCTCTCTCTTCTATCTGTCCTCTGCCAGTCCTTCTGCTGGTGTCAGCAACATTGAAATAAGAAATATCACCGTGCGGGGAGAACAGAGGGGAGGGAAACACACTCGGCAACAAGGGATAAAATTAGCGCAAAGCGGATGCACAAAATTCTTAACCTGCTGCGCTTTGAGCCCGCTGATGATGACAGGCCTGCACGCATTAATACGGACTGCCATGACAAGCAGTAATAAGGCTACGTAGGCTACTTACCCCGAGAGCGCGTCCCAGAGCCAACTGCGTTTAGGCAGGAGGTTAAGGTGTTGCTGTCCTGCTCTCCCCTTTCGCACCAGCGGCGATCCACGGCTTTTTGGTGCATTAGATGTTGCTTTGATTACATAACTAAGGCCAGCGGAGGTTAAAACACCCCCTAAAACCGAGTTTCAGTCCCATCAGAGCGCAGAGCCTACTGTGCAACAACATTGGCGCGGGTGTTTTCATAATCATACAGTCGACGGATCTCCGTCGGCGCGTCTCCGCAGCTAGGTGGCGGACTGGTTACGCTGGATCTTATTTTTTTTTATTTTTTTTGCCTACTTCTCTCTCTACCCCCCTCTCTCTTTCTCGCTCTCTCTCTCTCTCGGGGGGAGGGGGGGGGAGTTACACCGCTCCCGCCAGTTATAATGGCTCAGATTGTGCTCTCGTATGCGCACAGCCTGCTAACGTGTCGTGGCGACGGGCTGAAGGCTGCAGCTGCGTGTGTGTGTGTGTGTGTGTGTGTGTGTGTGTGTGTGTGTGTGTGTGTGTGTGTGTGTGCGCTCGGGGTACAGGGCTGGCAGCGCAGAGGGGTTGTTGGATGTGCGGGAATGCAACTGCGTGGCCATTTTCATGTGGCCAGAGGAGGAGATAAAACGGTGGATACAGCACAGGATCTCATTGCGGTTCATAACAGGCGATCGGGGAGGGCTATTTAGGCGCTTAATAAAATGGCGACGACTTGGCGAAAGTAGGCTGCTGGTAGGATTTTGGGGAGCAGCCGAAAAGTTGCGTCGCGTCATGCAATACAAGATTCGGCTTTACGCGAGTGGGAGAGGCACGCGGGGATGGTAAAAGTTGATACGTGAGAGCTGTTTACCGCGCGTTTGGTAACATTTCCCCCAAATAATAAAAAGCACACAATTTGAACATGAAACATTTGCAGAAGTGTGTTAATATGAGAACACAGTCATAATTAGTAGTGCTAAAAACAACAGTCACAGATATATAATTACAGTATAGTAATGATTTATTTGGCAGTAGAAGCGGTATATTCTCCAAAGAGTTTAGTCCACTGTTAGGTCCTGATACGCATATAAGATTTGGGGAGCCCCCGTGCCTCCTATTCGCTACACACTGTTTACACCGTGACCTCTAAATAACCATTAAACACACTGCAGACTGCACCTGACCGCGCACGTCTGTATGATCCTGAATTTGTTAGTAGCACTAAAAGTCCTGAAAACACGCACCATGTAAGGAATATGTGACAAAAAGCAGATAGATGTTTGCCCCCGTAAGTTTTAAGTCCAATTAACAAGCACGCAAATTTTTACAAACCAAAAAGTCCTTCAGGCTCTCTGGGCCTCCTGGGAAAAAGTTGTTGTCTAACCCTTGTGACACAACCGAGTTTTGCTTGTTGTTTGCTTTGTTTTTTTTTAAATTCTCTGTCAAACATTATTTCGAATAAAAAGGGTCCAGATTTATTCGACTGATACTGAAGCCAGGATCTCTGTATGTCAGTCAGTTTCAACGCAACCTTATTTTAAATGTTAACGACAGCGCTCGTCTATTTTAGGATCAGTGTACTCGTTATAACGTGAACAACTGGGAAAATAAAGTCGAACTAAAGTCGATCAAAGTGATTAAAGTTTAACAATTGAAATGCTCATTAAATACCTGCATTGGTGCGAATGACTAGAAAAAAACGAGAGCAAAAGAAAATCAATGCGGAACTGAATTTATGCTCAAAAAGTCGCATAAAAACTTTGATCACATTGAGATAGACAAATATCAGAGTCCTAGAGATGCTTAGAGACACAAACATCCATGTCTATAAGATGCCTATAGCATGTATGCATAATGAGAGCGTAAGCTTTCAAGATTATTCACAACGAGCACTAAAGATAAGAGAGATATGCTTTGCACACTTAATTTAATCAGCAATAAGGTTTTGTTGCTGTCGTTGCGATAAAAAGTGAATACTTGATCCGTTTCAAACACCTGCATAAGTTCTAAATGTTCAGAACCTTTCATTGTCAAACACATTATAAAATAGGTGATAATGCAGGGCATTCTTAGTTAATTACTAAAGAAATGAGCATTGCCGTACAGAAAATTTGGTCTTTCATGGGAGCAATTTTCCTGTGATTGTGGGTAGACGCAAATCTGCACACAGTAGACCATAGAGCAAAACAAAAAAAAATCAGCATACTAATTGCAAGTCCAATTAATAAAACTAAGAAAATAATTTTTTTTTTTATGTTATACAAACAGACACAAAATACAAGGGCAAATTAGTGAAACTGTGTCCAGGGGAGGACTCTGATACTCTGACCTAAAGGATAAAACATACAGAAGAAATAAAGTCAGAGATAAAAATTTATTTAAGAGTGAAGACAGAGTGTTGAGATGATGGAAGAAGTACTTTGAGAAGCTTGTGAATAACGGAAATGAGAGAGAGAGGAGGACAGATGGAGGAAAGTTAGTGGATCAGGAATTTCAGAAGATTAGATTTCAGAAGAGCTGCTATAAAGAGGATGAAGAGTAGAAAGGTGGTTGGTCCAGATGACAAGCCTGTAAAAGTATGGGATGTCTAGGAAAGATGAGAGTGGACTTTTTTCTTTCTTTTTTTTTTTTACCAGATTCTTTAACGCAATCTTGGAGAGTGAGAGGATGACTGAGAAACAGAGAAGTGCATTGGTACTGATTTTCAAGAACAAAGGTGAAGTGCAGAACTGTAGTAACCACAGAGGGTTAAAGCTGATGAAATGCACCATAAAGTTACGGGAAAGAGTTGCTGAAGCTAGGTTAAGAGGAGAGGTGGGGACATGATGTTTGCTTTGAGGGTGTTGATGAAGAAGTATAGAGAAGGTCAGAAGGAGTTTTACTGTATCTTTGTAGATCTAGAGAAAGTATACGATAGGTTGTCAAGAGAGGAGAAGGAGGCATATCCTCACGCAGGACAAGCACGAGGACAGCAAGACAATGATGAGGTGTGGAGTAGGTGACAAATGGGTTCGGGGTGTCGGAGGAATAACATCGGAAATCATCTCTGAGGCCCTTTTTTGTTTGTAGTTTGGATGGACAGGCTGAAAAATAAGGTAAGACAGAAGTCTCTGTGGACTGATGTTTGCAGGCAACACTGTGGTTTATAGAGCATGGAGCAGGGGAAAGAGAGTCTAGAGTGGTGCAAGTGTGCTCTGGAGAAAAGAGGAATGAAAGCCAGTAGAAACAAGACAAAATAGATGTGTGTGGATGAGAGGGCAATAGAAGGAAAGATGATGCTGCAAGGAGCAGAGGTAGTCAAGGTGGTGACTTGGTGAATTGAAATACATGGGATCAATGATTCAAAGCCACAGACAGTGCACAAGAGAGGTGAAGAATAGCATGCAGAGAGGATGGAGTGAGGGGAGATGAGTCTCTGGGGTGATTTGTGACAGAAGGACAGCAGCAAGAGTGAAAGGGAAGGTTTAGAAGATAGTAATGAGACTGATGGCAAAGCAAACATAGAGACAAACTAAAACATACAAAATCTCATTTACTTAGTGCAATATATATTCCTATGCAATACACATTTCAATGTGGAGTAAATATCTAAATGACTGTGCAATATTTTTCTCATACTACACTGGAATTTGGGAACTACCGTCTCATAGCTGAAACTAATTTACATGTTACTTCTTTTCTATATATATATTTTTTAAACAAACACAACAACAACAAACAAAAACCTTAGTGTGCACTGTTTTATACACCATAAAGAGATATATATTTATAGAGTATTTATTTGACTTTGACTCTAATCTCTAAGAGTTACCTAGACCTTAGTGTATGTCTCCAAATTGCAAATACACATTTTTATCTTTATCTCTTATGATGTATGGTAGCAGTGACAAAAAGACAGCTGGAGGTGGGAGAGTTGCAGATGCTCAGATTTTCACTGAAGAATGAAAAAGATCAGAAATGAGTATATAAACAGGAAAGCTCAGGTTGAGCAGGTGGAGACAAAGTTAGAGAGACAAGGCTGAGATGGTTCGAACATGTGCAGAGGAGGGATATACTGGACAAAGGATGCAGAGTATGAAGCTGCCAGGCAGGAGGAAAAGAGGAAGACCTCAAGATTGGTGGATGTAGTGAAGGAGTACACGCAGAGGGTTGATGTGACAGAGGAGGATGCTAAGGATAGGTTGAGATGGAGACAGATGATCTGCAGAGGTGATCCCTAAAGAAGAACACGAAGTATATTGCATGAGCAAAGACATTTAGCTGATTAATTTCTCATCATGAATATTCATCACGAGCCTTGTAACTTTTTTTGTTTAATCTCCAGGCAACTAATCTGATGGTTAACTGAGATTACTGTACCGTTGCTGTTAATCTTACCTAAATCCGGAGAACAGGGATATATCTAATGCTTTAAAGATCACTGTCTTTACCCTTTATAATGTATTAAACAGTCATAATAACTGTACCGTAATTATCAGAGGCCAAACGTCAAAGTCTGATAAACTCCATTTTCCTCATTTGTTGTCGCCTCGCCTCGTGCGGTCTGATTGGCTAAACCACCGCGTCACGTCACTTCCTTTGTGTGCAGCATGATGGCGGTGTCCATGACAGGTCTGGCACATTGACATCGGCTCGGTTTGTGCAGTATTTACTTTCCGTGACCGGAGTCTGGAGAGCCTTTTCAGCAGATGACGTTTGTCGAAATCTTCCTCACTGAACATTTAATGAAGTGAGTCGCAGGTGAGCAGCTTTCAGCGTCCGCGCGGCTCTGGGTTCGTTCCCGTTACTTATTACATACGTGTCTGCAGGACGACACAGCTAGCTGTTAGCTAACTGTTTATGCAAGGTTACAGGACACTGGTGTGTGTTTATATATCCTGGCGTTTTGAATTGTTTCTCTCTGTCCACCCTGTTTCAGGTCATGGCTCTTCACAGATTGTCCTCAAGGCTACGGCCAACGGTGAGGATAGGCTTTAGAAGCTGCTTCTTCGTAACCTGGACAGTACTTAAATATTTCACTTTATTGTCAAAACTGTCAGGTCAAAAATGTTTTTACTAACAGCTGTTGTGGCAAAATGTTGCAGGTAACCCACGTAAGGTCCCTTCACAGCGGTGGACGCAGGCAGCAGCAGGAGGCTGTGGCTGTAGACTCGGAACCGGAACCTTTCTCAGTCTTCAGGACACCGGAGAGCGACCCGGTAAGCAAGACATGAGGCAAAGCTGGATTCATACTCGTGTTGTTGGGATAAGTGTTGAATCATTAGTCTATTAAACATGTACCTGCCCAACATTAACTTAACAAAGAAAAGCAAAACAGATGAACAAACCACCACTGCCGTTCAACACACTGAAGGGAAAATTATTTAAACACAAATCTTTATTTTAAAAAAATTTTTAAGACTAAAAATCAGCAATAGCAAACAAAAGGTCCAAACTTACCAAAATGAAAAAACAAACAAAAAGAAAACGCATTATCTTCTATTTCAGGTCAAAAGCCACATGTTAGACTTTACATTTATTAGTGTTTGTTCCTTTTTTTCCTTTTTTTTTTTTACTATAAGTTGTTATTTTTCTGAATAGAGGAAATTGTGTTTGATCTAGCTGAATTTCTTTTACGTTCAGGTTATGTTGCATAAATGTGTTGCCTTGAAAAGCGACGCACTCACAGAATTTGGTGTCTGTTCAAAAGATTTGTCAGTGAGCATTGTCAGTCTTCATTTTACGGTGTTTCATTCTTTCTTCTGCTGTCCTGAAGATTTTTGTTTGTGCTGCATGAACTGCATGAGAACTCGTTCGTGACCATTACAGCCAGATTGAGATTTATACGGTGAAAATGGTTACAGGATGGTGGATAAAATGTTGTTATATAGAGGACGAGTATATATTTCTGTTTAGGGCAATCTGAGGGTTGCTGAGCAACTGACAAAGATCCAATTTAAAAACATTTTGTTGCAGCTTTTATAGAAATGCGACTGCATTGCTTATTCTTAAATCAGATATTTGGAATTTGTTGTCCCTTTAATTGAAATGACTGAAAAAAGCTTATGAGTTTGACCTGCGTTTCCTTCCAGGCATGTCATTCAGAGACGCACATCGGACAGTACTACACTCTGCCCTCTGCACATATCCGCACGCTGTTCCCTTCAGGCCTCCCTTGGCGCTATCAGCAACAGGTAAGTTCATCCTTGGATGTGAGATCTGCATAGAAAAGTTACAAATGTGACCTTGTTTGTAGATTACAGTGTAGTTTTTCTTAAATGATTTAAGCAGCACTGATAAATTCTTCTCCATGGTTTTAGGTGAAGACATTTAACGAAGCTTGCATCATGGTGAGGCAGCCAAGCCTTGAGGTCATCTCTTACCTGAAAAAAACAGACTACAGCAAACCTGCTCTGCGATATTTATTTTGTATCCTTCAGAAACACACCTGCGCTGCCGCTTACAGAAAAGTGAACGCACTCTAGCTCTTGATCCTGATTAAAGCAGTCGTTGTCCTTATCAAGGTGTTCAGATGGGCAGAAGGGTACTGGGAAGACGATTTCTCTCTGTCACGCTGTCCACTTCTGCTACACACAGGGATGGCTGGTGCTTCATATTCCTGATGGTGAGACAGACACACCGGCTAAATGTCTGATTAGTAAACAGTAAGAAAGTGTTTGGGATGCGCTGATTCAATGGCCTGTTATGTGGCTCGTTGACTGGCATCAACCTGTCAGCAAATAAAATGACCTTTAGTGATGTTTTTCTGTTGTATGCGATCAACTTTCAACCACCCTGCTTGCAAATCCAATGATAAATGTATTAGTCGTTCAGAAAGAGTGTGGTGTCGGTTTAAAGGTCTTTAAACCTATTTATTTATTTTTAATGATGAATATATTATTTCACAATCGCTGCATCTCCTTCGTGAGAAGTTAACGATCAGTATCTTCTTTGCTCGCGCAGCTGATCAATGGGTGAAGAACTGTAAGGAGCTGCTGCCTTCATCCTATAACGCGTCTCGCTTTGATCAGCCATTACAAGCCACGACATGGTTACGCAACTTCAGGCTCACCAACGAACGCTTCCTTTCAAAGGTAACAATATGGACACAGTAATACGCAGTATTTAGAGTACTTTGAGTATTCAAAGTGAGATAAAGGCTTATCAATAAGCTGGACAAGTACTGGCTTTGATGTAGTTTAGGACTAACTTAAGTTATTAAATGACACCATTTAAATCTACCCGTCTTTACCCCGGAAAATGGTATGTTTGACATGGAGACACAGGTTCCTGTAGCATGTAAATTTCAGCGATGGTCTTCATCCAAACTTGTGTAACATTTTAAAGAAAAAATGTTCCACCAATAGCACACCTGGTTGAGCAGACGACCCGTGTGCCATAAACTGTGATCATTATTGATCCAGTAGTTTGGATCCCAGTCCACTTCATTCACTTCCAGCCACTCGCCCTCTTTCTGTCCCTACTTTAATGGCTAATCTATACTGTCCTTTCTACTAAATGCACCCCCCTAGAAAAAAAATGTCTATAAATAGTAAATATATGTACCCATATGTAACCACCAAACTTGAAAATTACTATAACTGGCTTAAATTTTCCTTCGTTAGATTCCGTCTTCAAGTCTTCTCCTTATGCACGTCCAGACCACTTCCATTTTTACGATGTTCTGTTCTGACTACTTGTACTTATGAATCTGTGATTTCACCATGGCAGGAAGTTTCTGTCTACACTAACACAATTTTGGCTCCTCATCTACCCTACACACCAGATCTGTTCTCCTCTGACTTTCACTTCTTTCTCAAAATAAAACCCTAAGGTTGCCATTTGAACACACTGGAGGAGATTCAGTATATATTGCAGGTGCACATATGCAAGTGGGCATAAAAGTAGTTCAAGGTAGCAAATCTAAAACTATGAGAAACATTGAAAGGGTTGGGTAAAAGTCTGGTGAGGAATTCAAATAGAAATGATGAGAGTTTAATGTTTCTGTTTCTTTGCCAGATAAAGACAAAGCATCGCTACATGTGGACAAAGAGAGAGTTCACCGAGGAGGGAAGTCTGCTAGGAGAGCTGGTGGATCAGGTGAGTCCTCCCTCTGTACAAATAAGTGGGAGTTCTGTTGTTTAGAGGATTTGTTTACCCTCCAAAACATTTTCATCATCCTGTTACTGATTCTTTTGTCCTGCCTGACTGATTCCCAACACACAGGTCATTAAAGTTTCATCTTTCACCTTGCCTGTGCTTGCTGGAGATCAATAGCGAATGAACTGAGCACTGATGGATCAGAACAATACTTTTGCACCATGCATGCTGACAAATGCTGCAGGAATTTATATGCAGCTTGTCAATTTCCCACTTGTATCAGTTGTCTCATTATTCCCATTTCTTTAAAAGATGGTGCATATATATATATATATATATATATATATATATATATATATATATATATATATATATATATATAAAAAAATATTTTTTTCTTCTTTTTTTTTTTTTTCTTTTTTTCTTTAAATGTAGGGGTAAGCTTGTCATATATATGGATAAAGCTTATATTAAGCAATTATCCTACAACAGCGAGTAGACAGACGGGTATCCAGGTTTTTTTTTTCCTTTCTTCTTTTGGCTTCTGTATCAAACAGCTGGATGTTTACAGGCTTCCCCGTCCCACCCACACGCTACAATAACTCAGATTTTCTTCTGCTGCAGAGTTACTGTTATTTATATTCTTGATTTTGCTTCCATAACAAATGGTATTGCATCACTCTAGGGTATATCTCGTGTGAAGAGCAGCAGTGATGTTGTGGGGGCGGTGATGAAGGAGCTGAGGCTGCAAAGCGGGCAACCGGGTTCAGACTTCCACTTGGCCGTGGCAGTGGATGGTGTCAATGGCCTGTGGGGAAGATCCACCATCAAGAAGGAGGATAAGAGTGCTGTGAGAAGACACATATAGAGTCCTGTTATTCCTCAAAGATGTTTTCAGGCTTCTTCTACGTTTGCCACAGATGGAAAATCTCATGCGTCTCACTTTCTCACTGTTATCAGGTCGATCCAGAGGAGCTCACTTTGATTTATAACCTGAGGAAGCTCATGAGGAACGACTGGGTGAGAAGAGCACAAGGTGTTTACGAGAATATTACGTTGAAGAGATTTTCCATTAACGCTCTCTCTCTCTCGTTTTAGACTGGAGGCGCCATTATCGCCACTCTGTCCCAGACGGGATCGCTCTACACCCCCAAATCTGCCTACTTGCCTCAAGAGCTGCTCGGAGAGGTTAGAGGTCATTTGATTGTGCTTTATTATCTGTAGCACTCGCCCTCAAGCAGTGACGGCAGATTAGTCTTTGCTTGTCATTTTCAGTTTCGGCTATTAGTCAGGAAATTGCAGACTGAGCAACATTTTGTTGTCTGTGAGCATCAAATCATGCTGCATAACCAGCAATATTGTCAGAAAACAGATTTCTTGTGACATTTGTCAACAAAGGATGAATCTTATTCTTTGTTTAGTGCATACACGCCCTCTTTCTTTAGTAAGCTGGCTCTTCTATGCAGCAGCATGAATGTGAATGCTTCTGTTACTGTTCCCATTCTGCTCGCTGGGTTCAGTTTTGCAGTTATACAGCGTGACTGTGCCAATGCAGTCCGTTCTGTTCATCACAGCCATATTTGTCTGATGTATGCGTGTCACAAGATTCATTTGCAGATGGACCGATAAATCCATCTCTGTCGCCCACTTCTTACTTTGGATAACGATTAAACAATAAAACTCAAAGCAGGCTCGTAAAACATTCTGATCCCCCCCCCCCCCCCATTAAAAAGTGTTGGTGATGTAAGTTCACACTGTGTGGGCTTGACCTGAACTTTTTCTTTTCTTTTAAATGCATTAATTCATATTTAGAAATGTGCATTATTGATTTTTTTCCCCTTTAGTGCATCTATCTTATGTAAAGACTGATATTTGTTAGAGCCTGCAGTGCATGTTTTGCATTTTTATGATGATTCATACGTTCTCTATTTTTCTATTGTAAGTTATTGTCAGTATGTAAGTGATCATCAGCTGTATTGAAAGGCTTTAAACATGGTTGAAAGTGAGATTTGATGTTTTGTGTTCTGTTTGTGTTTTCATCATCAGAGGGGGTTTGACAGCATGGATCCATTCATTCCAGTTTCTGTGCCCAACTACAGCGAGAAGGAGTTTGAGAGCTGTTGCCTCTACTATATGGACCGCCACTGGCTGCAGCACCCACAGAGTGAGCGAGGATGGTGATGGTGACACTAATAACACGTAATTTAGGCTGTGTTTCTAATATTTTAATTTTTTTCCTCTAATCAGGTCGAACTGAGGAAGGGAAAAAAGAACTCGTCTTCTTGAGCAACAAGAATCCATCAATGTTGGACAGAATTTGTGGCTTCTTATGAGGATGCAAACAGATTAAAATCTCTCTCACACACACTCACACTCACTCACTCACACACACACACACACACACACACACACACACACACACACAGTATCGGTCTACTAGAAATACAAAAACATACATGTGTCCATGTCTGTAATATGTATACTGTTGTAAACTATGATGCATGCGTGCTACTTTGATAATAAAATGTTAAAATAAAGAAAATAGTGCTTTTGGTTTTGTCAGCACTTTGATCTTATGTGGTCCGAAATCCTCAATTTCTGTCAGTGTAAATAGTTTAACTACACATTTAATCAATTAGATATCTTAATATAGGATACTGTAATGTGTAAAATTACAGCAATCTAAGTTTAATTACTTTGGTATATTGTGAGTGGCCATGGGGAAGGTGTTAGGAAAAGCTTTAAAATTGGATGCAGTTAAAAGTCCAGTCTTTCTCAGGGTGATTCTGGCCCCCAGGACTTTTGTTTCACACCCCGGAGTTTGGGTTTCAGGTACAGTCAGAAACACACTTTTCAAAAACCAGGACCAAAGTCCAGGTGGATCTGCTATACCGAGCAGGATTACTGGATTCACACAGGCATAGGAAAGGGTTGCTGATCACCATATGCTGGGAAAAAGTGTGTATTCCCCAATACCAACCAGCTAGCAAATAGAAAATTGTAATTTCAGTCATTAAGTGTCTACACCTATATATCTCTGGGATTTACTTAATGAGGTAAATTCTACAAGAGAATATAGCAGCCTCTCTGAACATTTGATAAATGGCAGTCATCAGGACTTTATGACTAGTTGATAAATAATTCACTGGGGTTGAATTTTACAAATTTTAATTAATAATTTTAAAAACTGTAACCAAACATCACTGGCTTACTTTTATGGTCCAAAGTTGTTTGTTGATTTATTATGATCTACTACGAATGTCGGTGAATAAAAGCAAGCTGGTTCAAAATGCAGTACTAGTAAATTTACTACTAGTCTAGTTTCATACATTCACCAGCTTGGAGACCACGTGTCCCATTTCCTGTTGGCCTGCACTGCATTTTTATCCCTCGTGCCCTTGTCCCACATATTACGACAATGTCCCACATTTTAATTGGCTCAGGTTTCCAAACGTGAAGTCATGTCTCACAACACACGTGTGACACAAAAAGAATCACGCAGACCTAGAGATGCATCCTCCCCGAAACCCAGATATGATAACCAAATGGAAAAGCCGCTGAAAAGCTAGCGTAACAGAAAAAGACATTACAATACAGAAATGGAGGAAGAACTTGACATTTATGCGTAAAGCCTATTTGATCAGTGAAGAAATCGGAAAAAGTCGTTCAAATAAAATAGCTTTTATTCCTTACAAGATGTTAGTAACAGCAGTAATCTGTTGTTATTTATTTATTTATTTTAAACTGTTTTTTTCAAAGCTTTCAGGTTCATAATTTCTCAAATATAGCGCATTGAGGTAGCTTGCTGTGAATTGGGGCTATATAAATTAAAATCAGCTGAACTGAAAACCTTTCTGAGGTTATTAATATATTTACAAAATATTTAAAAATATTTATTTTTGTAATTTTCCGTATATTGTTCTATTGCCCAATCGTGCAGTTACGTAATTGGCTTAGTATTTTCTTCCTTTGCACTTCTTGCTCTCTATGTTGCAATAAAGTTGATCTAAAAAAAAAGTGGGGAAAAAATGAAGGTATAGCACCACCTGGCTGCCGATGCGGAATATTGCATAGTTGTTCACGTGATCATATGTAACGTCACATGACTGGCTAATAGGGAGGAAGTGGGGAAAGTTGTTTGGGATGACATTTGATCAAATTGGAGAAACGTGAGGAGGACTGACCTTTCTAGTAACTCTGTAGGACATGAGGTAAACTGCAGGAGCGTCTAAGGTGAGCACATCTTCTTCTACGTTTACAAAGTGCGCCGTATGACAAGGATATTAGTAAAAGCACGCACCTCTGTCTGATACGTGTGTTTTTCTAAATAAAAACTCGCACTTCTATGTTTAAAACTACTCTGTTTGTAGATAAAATGGCCCTTTCATCTCTGTCATCTGTCCTGTGGGCGCTCCTTTTCGTGGCAGCACAAGTGATCCTCTCTGCAGGTAACCAGGAAAACACACAGTCTCTCACACACACACACACACACACACACACACACACACACACACACACACACACACACACACAGCTTGTGTGTCTTTTATTACTGCAGAAGAATAATTGTTAACTAGATTTATTCTTCTCCCAGGTTACAATAAATGTGTTGCCAGAAACTTTGGCTATGACTCTGTGGTGTGTGAATGTAATTCGACATATTGTGACAGCATTGGATCTGTCAGCCTACCTCCACTGGGCCAGTTCTCGTCCTACCTGAGCAACATTGCGGGCAGCAGACTGGAGGCCAGTCAGGGTGAAGTTCGGGCTAACAGCACTGGAGAAAGTGGGTAGAGGAGTGGCATTTTAAGATACCATCAGTGATGCTGGAGCAGGTGCAGAGCATTTCTGTCTGCTTTTGTGTTTCTTTCAGGGCTCAGGTTGACTATCGTTCCCTATCAGAAGTACCAGAAGACCAGGGGATTTGGAGGGGCGATGACAGATGCAGCAGCCATCAATATACTCTCTCTTTCTGCTGGTGCACAGGAACAGCTGCTGAGGCAGTACTTCTCCAGTGAAGGTACACTGCCACTGTACCGGGGAGACATAGCCTTACAGCCTACGAAAGGGCGATACAAAGTCAGGCAGTAAAATAATACTAATAGGTATAAGAAGGGTAACAGAAACGAGGAGATGTTAGACAGTTTGGGGTATTAAAAGGCACTTTTTTTTAACTTGCATCAGCAGCATGATGATCATCAAAACATGTCATAGCCCAGTATCAGCACCAGTTATAATTGACTGAGTGATTAAAAAATAAAATTATTCCCCAATGATATACACAGATGTAACAAATATATGCAGAATAACTAGAAAAGGGTTTTGTGTCTAATTGTGTCTCCTTTTTTATTTTCTCTATACATTTACTGTTACACTGTTACAATGGTAGTACGACATCAGTGAGACAGCATGTCCCCAGTGATCTGAAGGGTACTTAGCACAGCAAACCCACTCACCTGCTGTTTAGACCTGGTGTGTATGAAGGGCAGCCAATCAGAAGAAAGTGTCATTAAAGAATGGGGCAAGGGAGCTAAAAAAAAAAAGCTTGTTTCACAGTGGATGAAACTGCACCCAGGCCCAGTAAAATGCAAGTGTGGTGAACTGTAACGCAAAGCTGTTCTAGTAGAGTCAAAGTTTAAAGCTATAGAGCTGGAAATTAGTATTAGGGCCCTCTATAAAGTAGAGTCTCATCTAATTCAGTTACAGTTTGGTTAGAAATATAAAACCTGAGGACATGAAGAACAAAAAACGGTGCACATCCTGCCAAGCCCTGATCATTGACATCACTGGCCTGAGGCAAGTAATAGATGGTGCCATGATTACAGGATTATTGACACTTGTAGATGTCTTAGAGCAGCCAAAAAGGAAGAAAAAAAGCAGATCAAAACCAACAGTCATTCAACACAATTACCTTCATTCAGGAAGGAAAAAACGATTTTAACCAAAAATGGCCTTAGTTCAATTATTTTCCACTTCCCAGATGTCCTGCTTCCCTCCTAAGCTGAGGCCAGATGTGTTTATCTGGTTAACTGAAAGGAGGAAATCATTTTAGTGAAGCTGACTGCACTGTGGGAAAGCAGTCGACCAGTAAACACCAACAGCTGCCTGGCAAATGTACGGACAAAAAGGGTGGTACGTGGGTTTTTTGTTTTCTTTTCTTCTCCATTGGAAGTGGGCTGTCTGGGATTCCCCTCTCTGTGTGGAGGCTGCTCACTAGGACGAGAGTGCAATGGCGTAGGTCGGCAGAAAACGCTGAAAGAGCCTTCTCCTGGTGAGGAGGTTGAAAGACTGTGAAAGTTGAGCACACCTGCAGAGTTCTTTTCTTGCCCAAAAACTACAACTACAGCCATGACTCAGCTACTATGAAGGGCATCCTGCCAGAACAGCTTCCTTGGACGTTGTTATTGATGCCTCAGATTTCTGGAAATCTATTGCATGGCTTGTTCACCAGTCTTCTAAAACATATTCTTTAAAGAGTTTTTACACCGTGGAATAAAATGCTATAATTGTTGAGTAATAATACTGATTTATCCCCCAGCTTTGGTTGTGTTGATGTGTTTTGTGGCAGGTATCGGCTACAGTGTAGTGCGTGTCCCCATGGCCAGCTGTGACTTCTCCACACGTCTGTACACCTATGCTGACACACCTGGAGACTATGATCTGCACAATTTCACTCTGGCCCCAGAAGACATCAACATGAAGGTGTCTGTCTTTTGTCTCGCACGCTGACACGGCCGTTGTCGCCCATGTCTCATCTTACCTCCTTTGTGTTCCAGATCCCTCTCTTGCAGCGTGCGCAGGCCTTGTCTCCTCGTCCTCTGTCTCTGCTGGCCAGTGCCTGGAGTGCCCCCGCCTGGATGAAAACGAACGGTGCACTCACAGGAAAGGGCTCCCTGAAGGGCCAGCCAGGGGGCAAGGAGCATAAAACCTGGGCTCAGTACTATGTCAGGTGACTTCTGTGGCTTAAAATCAGATTGATATCAGATATTGGAGGAGCATGATTCAAGAGAAATGTATTCTGTTTGGTGCTTTAATCATTTCCTGTCAGGTTCCTGGAGGAATATGCTAAATATAACTTGACCTTCTGGGCACTGACGACAGGAAACGAGCCCTCTGCAGGAATGATGACAAACTACAGGTCTACTCAGATGCATTAAAAGTTTTTTTCATATAAAAAATGTTAAGCATTGAGCTGTGGATTCTAAATTTTGCAGCAGACTGACAAGCATATTTGTCTCACTGCAGTTTTCAAGCCCTGGGCTTCACTCCTGAGGAGCAGAGGGACTGGGTGTCTCTAGACCTGGGCCCTGCCCTGCACGCTTCGTCATACCCACACACACACATCCTCATACTGGATGACAGCCGCATTCTGCTGCCCCACTGGGCCAAAGTGGTGAGTCAGTAAACAGAAGGGTAGCAGGAAAGGTCATGGCAAACTTTATTTTACCTGAGGCAAATAAGAAATTAAAAATGAATCAGTTTTAGGAGAATAAATGAATCCAAAACATCTTAACAAGATAACTTGAAAGCCTAATGTAGTGAAATACAAGAAGGGGAAGAGGGAATAAAGAACTTTTTTTGACTTCAAGTCTCACAAACTTGGTGTCCAAACTGTTCAGCAAAGGAAAAAATGTCAATCTGATAAGCTGTTGATAGAAATCAACCCAAAGAACGACGCTTGTCTTGCTATTTCACGACAGTTAAGAATCAGATGAAACCAGGCTAAAAGCAGATTAATGCAAATGTTCTGCAGTGGTTCAACAAATAAAGTCAAAACCACTAACACTGTAAGGCATCTTTCACAATTATGTTGAGTGAAGTGCATTATTTTTCCTTTTCAAGGTCTTGTTAATCACTGTTTCAACCATAATTTCCATTAACATGACTTGTGGAGGGATATTAAAGTATATATGGATGAATTAGCCACTTACAAACTCCAAAGACTGATTTACACCAAAAAATAGGGAAGTTGTTGGATCTGCAAAAGAAAAATGCAAGCAACAGGCAAAACTGTGGCCCTGTAGTCTAATTTAACCAAATAACTTATTAAAATCAGTATTTACCCATTATGCTATAATTAGCTTCCAGTTAGCCTATTGAAGCTAGGGGAAGGACTTTAAGAAAAAAAACTTGGTGTCACTCGATGAAAGTCCAGAGGAGAGTTTATAGTGGTAAAATGAGTCGTGACTGGAATTGGAATCACATAAAAGGACATTTACTTTACTCAGTGTCTACAGCGGCTGTGAGGAAACGTATATTTAAAGACTTTACTGAAACCTTTTGGGAGGAAATAAATCCAGTATTTTGTGTATACTTTTCTAGGACTGATCTGGAAAATTGTGGCGCTGTTACTTTAACCACGTGGAAAGTTTTATTCCTTATCTCTGCCAAGGAGGTTTGCACGTGTGTGTCATCTTTCTATCTGTGAAGTTATGAGTGAATTCTGATAAAATTGAATGATTTATTGATAAAATCGACAAAAAGTCTTAATGCTTAGAAACTATGATTCTTACAAGTATGGTGTATTGTCAACACACAGAAAGTACCATATAAGGATTTAAAATGTCACGTCACGTTTGACCTCTGACCTGACAACATACGCTTATAGGGATATGTGGGGATTCTAAATATGTTAATATATTACGACATTGTTATTTACTTTACAGTAAAAGCTTATAGCTTTTAAATAAATACCAATTTGAGTACATTTACAATGTTTTATGAATAAGTGTTTTTTTTTTTTTTAAAAACAAAGCAAAACTTTTTTCACTTTATTTATTAGTGTACATTTAAACAAATGTACTAAACAATAAACAATCAAAATTATGTGAAGTATATTAAAATTAGCTATTGGTTTTAACTGCACTACAAAACTTCTTACATTTCAAAATAACAAAGAAAACAAAATGAATATGTAAAAATGTGAAAGGTTCCCCTTAATAGTAAATACTGTCCAGCGACTGAGCTGCCCTAGCAGAGGTTTGTGCTCTCTGAGTGCTTCTTGTTTTGGTTATTATTTTTTCCCTCTTGTCCCTCCAGGTCTTAAGTGATATTCATGCAGGAAGGTACATCCATGGTGTGGCAGTCCACTGGTACTTAGACAGCGTTGTGCCACCTGACATCAGCCTGGGAACCACCCATGACCTCTACCCGGAGTATTACCTGTTTGGCACAGAGGCCTGCGCTGGTTGGAACCCGCTAAACAAAGGAGTGATGCTGGGAAGCTGGGACAGAGCTGAACAGTATGCACATGACATTATAGAGGTAAGATCATATTATCTGATGCGTGGAGGTTTGTGCTTGTTCAGTCAGATCCACTGCAAAAAGAGAATTTGACAAGCTGTGAGCTGTTCCAGAAAGGTGAGTCACCTCCCTTCGTGCTGCAGTGCAGGTTGTGCACACACTCGAGAGACTGCAGGCCTGCAGGCCATCAAAGCAAGCTGGAACTGGTGTTTAGTTTCTTCTTTCTTCACTCTCTTTCAAGGGAAATTGGACTCCTTCCATTCTCTCTCTTTTGCATGGGTGAATTCAGGCTGCAGACGCTCTGAGAGTCCAGAGGAATTTGTTTATGTAGACGTGCAATCCCTGCGATAGTTAAACAAAATGCTAGTTCAGCAGGCTGACTAAATTACACATCTTACTACAAAACACAGAGGAGGTAGTAGATAGTAAACTGTGGGTGTTTTTCTCCACGGCAGGACTTGAATCATTATGTGGTCGGCTGGACTGATTGGAACCTGGCGCTGGACCCGAACGGTGGACCAAACTGGGTTAAAAACTTAGTGGACAGCCCTGTTATAGTGGATGCGACGCGTGATGTCTTCTACAAGCAGCCGTCTTTCTACAGCATGGCCCACTTCAGGTAGTCAGGATCTCTGCTCACACTGAATGCTACATTTCACCCGTTCCATTACTTCACTGAGATCTTCTTACATGATCTTTCTACACAGCAAGTTTCTGTGGGAGGGGTCTCAGAGAGTGGGGGTGTCTGCCAGTGGAGAGACACACCTGGAATTTTCTGCCTTCATCCGACCTGATGGCTCACTAGTGCTCATCATACTCAACAGGTAAGGCATATTTAATCTGTTGTAGGAAATGTGGCATGATGGGTAAACACTGAACTGTTTCTATGCTTTGTTTTTCTGTTTTAGATCATCATCAGACATCCTGTTTGAAGTCTGGGACCCTCCTGTGGGTTACATCCCCTCCACTGCTCCAGCTCATTCTCTGCTCACACTTGCTTGGAAAAGGCAGTGATCATTAAAGCAGTTTCTCAGACTGCATATTTGTTTCAGCTGAACCACATTAAAAGCATTTCTCTGCAAATTTGCACACAGGATGATCATAAAACCTCCTGATTTTAGGGCCTTAATTTTTGTTTAGCTCCTACCTCTGGACCAAGCAAGCAAGAGGAACCTCTGACATAAATGTAGGGCGATTGCATCACTTCAGCATTCCTTTTGGCAGTGTGAATACAAACAGGAAAAAAGCCCTTATAAGCCCCTAGTTCTTGAGAAAGATTTCAGTGTGGCTTTGGGAGTCTCCACAACTGTTTGGTCCAAAAACCCCTAATACAAAAGCTGTTTTATGTTTTAAGTTTCATCACACAGACATATTATTTTGTTTTGCTGTGATTTTTTTTTTTTTTAAACATAACTTGAGTAATTCCTGTATTCATTTAAAATAACCACAGGAAACCAGACATTCAACACATTATTTCCCCTTTCAAATGTCTTGGGGGGGGAAAAATGATGCCTGAAAAGAATATACACATTAGCCTGTGCTACGTAATCACTGGTGCCTTGATTTCCTTTTAATAACATGCTTGACATGGCTCTGATCAAATCATGTAATGCACTGAATCTGTAAATAATTTAAGTTGTTGCTATTTAATCATATTTGCTAAATAAAACAATGTTTGAAATTTGGAGGAACAACTATTACATGGATTGTGAACAATGAAAATGAAACAATGACTTTTTTTTCAGTTTATTAATACATCATAGACAGTTTATCATAGACATTTTTTTCATATATATAATATACAGTTTCATTACCAAGTATTTCACATTTGGGCCTCCATTCTCATGTTTATTTCTTTGCAAATTTTAAGTTGTTGGACTAAAATTATTTACATCAAACAGTGATAAAATGTGAAACAAAAGACAGTCGTAAACAGGAATAAAATGACAGAGGGATGCCAGCTGTTTATACTATACACACCAGGAGGAGCATGTTGAAATATGAAGCATTGTATATGGGGCCAAGCTCTGAGGATTTATTTTTATTCCCTTGCTGGTACTATGGGTAATTGTTTTGTTTTCTTCTGATTTAGAAGAGTTCTGAAAGGTGTCTTGAATCCCTTACTTTCCTCTGTAGTTAGTCCGACCTGTTTGTGACCATTTTACAGCAGCAACTCCACATGATTCCTATACAAGACTGTCGTGCTCCTGAAACACTGCAGAGTGTGCACACAAAAACATAAACACCTTTACAGTCCAATCCAATTAAACACTAACATATCAACAGTCACTCGACATCTTCCTGACACAATCTCAACAAAGAACATTATACAGACCCTTCATAAACAGCATTTATTTCAGGGATAAAGGTGTTCATGCTGTTATGGGTTGCCTCTGTGCATGCGTAGAGTGAAAAAAAAAATCACCTACAGTCTTTTCATATGCTTACAGGGCTCAGTTGCAGGATTTAGGTAATCTTAAGATGAATAAAGAGGGAAAAGCATGAAGAAGTCTGGTATTTCTCCACCATAGTCTATTGCAGCAGTATATTTAAAGAAAAGATTTGAAAGCAGTTTCCTGGGGGGTTCAAAGTACAGAGGATATGGGCTTGATAAACAATCTAGGCTGGTTTGTTATTAGGCAATAAAAAAAAAGATAAATCTGAACTTAACTGACTCTTAAGACGTCTGCATTGGTACACAGGTGAGGAGAAAGGCATTATAATAAAAAGTAAAAATACAAAAACTCAGACAGAGATGATTATGACTGCAACGGAGATGAACAGAGGGAAATGAGAAGCATTTTGTCTTCTCAGTGGGCTGCTTGATGTAGGCGAGGAGAACTAAAGGGATGCGACAGGTGGGTGTCTCAGAAGGACCATCTCTCCTGTGTGCGAGGGTCCGTGGAGAGCGAGGGGGACTCTGATGGGGGCTGGCTGCTGCTGTCTTCTCCGTTCAAACTCTTCCTACACACTGGACATGTGTCATGCTGCACGGCCACAGAACAAAATGCAGAAAACAGTTGCTAAGCACAGTTTTCTCACAAGTGTCTGAGAAGAGTTTTAATAAGTGGAACATTATTTCGGGCCTGTTTTAAATGACGTCAGTCTGCTCTTTGTCTTTGATTGTGACTCATTTTTAAAAATGTTTCAATCTGCTCAGCCAATTATGTGCTATCCACAGCTTCCCAACTGCTAATATCAAATAACTCGAAGACGAATGCAAACAAATTTTCAGATTTGTAATTTTTTTTTTTAACCTTTTGTCCCATGCAAATTCCAGGTAGATTTTCAAAATAACACATTCACAGAGGAGGATAACATACTAAAAGCACCATGCAATAATAAAAACACTGACTGTATCATTGCAATAAATAAACTATCGGGAAGCATTATTCAGCATACAGAAGTGGCATTAAAACAACACTTCATCAGTTCCACTCCATTATCATCAATTTAAGCTAAGTGTTACTCAGGTCCCACCTACATGGCATTTCCATCATGACTCAGATAATCAAATCACATATTTGAGGTTCCTGTAGATCTGAATGCTCTCAAATGCAAAGTGAATAAATAACACATAGAATCCTCAATGTCATGTATGGTCTCTGGTATGGTTATATTTAATAAAAATTCAACGTTTTTGATGTGACTCACCATTTCCAGCCACGGTACTATACAGTCTGAGTGAAAGAAGTGGTTACAGGGTAGCTGTCTGACGGGCTCTCCAACTCTAAAGTCCTCTTTGCATACAGGGCATTCCATACAGCAATCTATTGAAGAGGATATGTGTTTTTAAATCTTTTCCTGACATCAACACCCTTGTCATTTTTGATTGAGACAGCTTCACACATGTTTACAAAGTGGTACAGCTACGTTTCTTGAGGAGATATACATTACACTTCTCAACAGAGAATAACACAAAGTCCTGAGAATGCACCTGGACATTCATCTATGCCTTAAAGTCAGCTATCAACAGTCCTGCAGCAACTGGACAGCATAACTAGTCACACAGTTACAGCTGAGTGGGTAAAATAGGACAGCATACCAAGAAGAGGAAGTCAAGAAGAACAGAGCCAAAAGAGGAAAGAAAATTGGGGAGGTGAAAGACCAGGAAGCAAAAATATATATATTGTCATGGCTACTGGGCATTTCGTCCCTAACAGGCACAGTTTCAGAAGCTCCTTCTAACAGGCAGCAAGTGTATACAAGACATTTAAGTGCTGTGAAGATTTTGAAACAACTATGTATCAACAAAATGGACACTTTGTCCTTAGCTATTTTTTTTCAAAGCTGAAAACAAGTAAAAATAAAACATTATATGGAAACATGTCAATGAGTGCACATATACAACTAAAGCAAAGTAATACTTGGTTTAACATTTTTCTGGAATGCATTACTGATTATTTTGTAAGCGGACAGCATACAACACACTGACTTCAAGAGGTATGAATAGTGCGACCACTATTTAAAACACAAACTTAGTTGTAGTAGTAATAAATAGGGGTTTGACCTGACAACTCGAGCAATGGCAAAATTGCAATTTGTATTTCAAGGACAGAATAAAGAAACATCAGGGGACAGTGAAGGAAAAAAGATAATCAGAGGTGACTGACCGGCTTGTTCCTGAGAAATATTGACAGTTGGGAGTGAAGAGATCTTCTCCTTTTCTGCTGGCGGAGGTCCTGTGTTCTCCAGCTGACCTAGTAACTACACAGACACGGGCACATATGTAAATACATGAGAAGAACACAAATTTTGTAGACTATTTTATAGTTTGTTTACCTGTGTTATCACAGCATCTAATCCTCCCTGCCCCCATGCATAATCCCCAGGGTTAGAGTGCAGCATCCCTGTCCTGAACGAAACACAAATAGACCTTTTTAATAATAATAATGTTATTTTAAATTGTAGTAACACCTTGTTGCTCTATAATGTCATATTACCATGACAGGGGAGGGGAGCCAGGGATTCCAGAGTTGGCAAAAAGACCAGCAAGAAATTGTTGTACAATCCTGACAAACAGAAAATGTACAGCAGTTAATGTCATTACCAAAAATAAGATCGGTTCGGGGGAAAGCATAAATAGCACTGTCATTATAAGTGGGAGTATTCAAGGCAGAGAATAGAGCCAGGAAAAATGATGAACTAGTGTGATACTCACCCTTCCACAGCAGGCGAGCGGTCTGGCCTACTGCTGCCTCTAGACCGGTATCTCCTCTGGCTGCTCAGACGAGGGGGGCGTCCTGGTCCCCAGTGTTCCCCAGCTCCTAGTAGGCCCCCCATAGATCCTCCTAGGCCTGCTGGGACAGATCCCCCAATTGGTCCCCCTCCTAACCCTCCTAGGTCACCGAAACTCCCCAGGCGCCCACCAGGGAGCCTAGGTTCTGAGTCTGGGCTGTCAATGTCTCTTGTAAATGGCCGCTCGACTAACAAGAGGTGCCATAGCTTGATGAAATAATAATAAAGAAAAGAACAGTAACAGAAGAAAAGGAAAAGATTAAGTAAAGTAAAACATACAATCATGTTAATTAAACCTCTTTATCCTGTATTCCTTCCTCAACTCCCCAAACCTTTCAGATCATGTCATACCTCTGCAAACTGTGTGGCTGTGTCATCTAGCCCATTGGCGCCGACCTCTAGGAGACTGAGGGAAACAGCGCACAAGGGGACAAAAGACTCATTATTAGCAACATGCACTGTTCAGCTGTAGCGTAAGCCTGGAACAAAACTGCAGAGTGAGCCTACAAGTTACAACAGTGCAACATCAGCGTTCTTCAGTACATGTCCATGCTCTTGTTCCAGCTAAAGCCTGTGTGTGTGTAGACATCATATGCTGTCTAGAGAAGTGAAATGGATAGTGACGATAATACAAAAACCTCTTACCTGGAGTCTTCTGTTACTTCCTCAATGAAACCCGAGTCACATCTCGGACAGATGTACTCCTAGAAATAGATTGAGCCATGTAAGAGTCAAATAGAAGAGGAAAAATTCATTTTATTTATTTATTTATTTTTTTAATTTCCTAGACCCTACTATTCAAACTATTCATACTACATAAACTATCCAGTAATTTAAATATTCTATTCTCAATTATATCAATTCTCACAGAAAAATAAAATAAAATCAGGAATCAATAAATACCTGGAATTTTTTACATTAAAATTCAATTACACTATCAACTGAAAGTATTTGTTTGTGTTGGTTAACTATACACCACTTTGCATGTGTGAAAATGAGATGTGACAAAAGGTAATATTCCATCACTGTCAAATCAGCATCCATTCCACAAAATAATTACAGCACGTAAAGACATTTTGCGGCCTAATATGGCACACAAAGAAGTACAGCCAGATAATATCAGTAAGAAGTGTGACGGCCTGTATTTTGTGAATGCAACCAAGTAGGTAGAGCTGGTCTGCCAACCACACCTAAAGAGAGGCGTTATAGAAAACCTGTGTAACAGAATGAGGAAAACACTGCCAGCCTTTTGTATTATGCTTATACCATGCTTAAGTTCACATGACAATTTTAAAACTCATATTCGCACAGCATAGAGAAATTTGGGGATCTAAAATGAATTTTGTGGTTAAAACGTGTTAAGAAACTTTGCCGTAAGCAAAACAGTTTGTATCAGTTGAGTGTCAAATTGGACAACCTCACAGATTATACAGTTTGTTGTATAAAACGGACAGATGACTGAGGACTGGTGCCTGGGCTGTACTGTAGTAGCACAGGTCGACAATCTTAGGTGTTGGAGTCACTTAGCTCAGTGAAGACATGCCATAGGACTGACTGTGCCTGGGACACTTTAGAGTCAGTGACAAGGAGGACTGGAATCACCCTCAGCTGGATCATAAAAATAAAAGATTAATGTGTCTCTAGTGGTGATATAAAACCAGTCAACAGTTCATTGTGAATATTGTAATTTTTTTTTTTTTTTTAAACAGGGCAGAGTTTGTCCACAGTATAAGATTATTTTTGTCCAAACAAAAAATACTTTCTTAAAGGACTATGACAACCAGCAATTTTTTTATTATTATTTTTTATTTGGGGAGGGGGGGGGGGGAATCTGAGATTTCACCTACAAAACACAACAAAACACCACAGTAGTAAACAGTGCCACTGAGAACTGTGAGAAAGCTACAGCTGACCATAACCTTGTATTGGAGTAGGTTAATTTTAGGTTGTTGTATTTAATATACTTGTAACACACTGAATACAAACACACGCCATACTATTTAAGACGTGGATGACATGTTTCAAACACGTTAAAGTTGCTAAGTATGTCACGGTTTAGGTCAGCATTGAGTCCAGAGTTTAGCTTCTACTTTTAACTTCAAAACTGAAACTGAATACGACATGTTTAACTATGTTTCCAAAAATCCCCCAACTCGTCCTGTCAACACTGCGTTTTTATCGGAAATTAAAAACTAACCAGCTGTCAGGCAACTAAAGTTAAGTGTGAAGCACTAAACAAAGGCAGCAGTAACGCAAATGTTTTCGACAAGTCCTTGTTGTTTTGAGGAAAAACACAACATCCCCGAACTGTCACAGCAGAGCTTCGAGTACACTGCTTTGACAGAAACGTCTAGGAAAGTCTAACAAAACCTGTCGATATTTGCTTTTAATGTCAGTTTTTTCCCCCCACCCCTTTCCTTTGACGGAGCTCGTAGCTGGAGTTTATTTTAGTGAGTTAACAACAGCAGACGTCGCTAACTGCTAACAGGCTAGCTGGTGTTTAGCTGTAGCGAGAAAGCAAGCGGAACAAATGGCCGTTAGCGGTGAGGCAGAGCTGTCAGCCGGACGTATTCTAAAAGAGTCTGACAGATAAACAAGAAAAGCCTCTTGCTTACCGGTAGTTTGGGGTTTACTTCACCTTTACAACAGTGACAGAAAAACCGATGCGGGGGAACAGCCGCAGCCTCCGCCATCTTCCCCAGAGCAGCACAAACACTGACGTCGGTCCTCCACAAACCGAAGGCAGCCGTCCACCTCCAGCCCAGCATGCACCGCGGCGCCGCTGGCTGGAGTCCCAGCTCACCGAGGAGCGGAAGGAAAAGTGTTCGTGTGTTGACGTCAAGAAGCCGCACGTGAAGTGTTCGGTGCGGGTGACGGAGAATAAAAGCAGCATATGTTCAGAAACTTCTCAGCTTAAAAGGTTTGTTTAAAGTGTTAAAGAACGGCTGAAATGGTCAGCTGTAAATGTTAGCTTTTCAGTTAGCTTAGCATGCACTGCTCACAGGGTTAACTTGGGGTTAGACAAAACTATTTTCTGTACTCGACAAAGATGCTTCTGCACAATGTGTCATTTACACATGTACTTAGAAATTCATCAACAGTGGTTTAAATATAACTGAGGTCTGCAGTCGCTTAAATCTAAGTGGAAACTTGTTGTTTCTGTTCAGTAATGTGCAGTACAACTTTTAGCCTAGATAAGACCAGTTCTGTTGTCAGATTGTAACTACCAAAAATAATGTGGTTGCTATCGAAATATATCGACATAATCTGAAAAATAAAACAGTAATTTTTTTGCGTTCATTTTGTGTCACATTTTCTTTTTGTGACAAATCAGTTACACTTGGAAACACGAGTGTGGGGAGGTGTGGAGAGACAGTCGGTAATAATAACAGTAATACGTGATATTAGGCGCCTTTCAAAACAACCAAGGTTACTTTACGCTGAAGAATTGAAAAACAATATAAAAATAAGAAAAGATCGATCAAGTCAATAAAACAATATATAAAATCAGTAAGAGCAGAGGTTTAATATGATAGGTGGAAGACAGTCAGAGTGCATATGCCAGTTTTGAGACGAGATTTAAAAATGAAGAGAGTCAGTGTTGTGGATTTCTGGTCGGATGCAAGTCCAGAGGCGAGGAACAGAGCAAATGAAGCCTCTAGACCTCATGGTAGTCAAACAGGAAAAGGGCGACGAGATCGAGAGAAGAAGAAAATCTGGGATTGTGGATGAGTGTGTTGATGTGCAGAATTTCAGAGGGATGTTGCAGAGTGATGTTCTGTAATCAATAGGATATTTAACTGTGAGCCAGTGAAACTCCTGAAGTACAGGCATGTTGTAAGAAAGTGAATTTCTGGATGGACTTGAGAAGGGAGTTAAAGATGTCGATGGATGACGTAACCAGGATGGTGGTACTATTGAGTGTGAGAGATATACAGAGGTAACTAATGTTATAAAGACTGAGTGAGATTACTGCTGTGAGTTTGGAAAGAAAGTATTGCATGTCAAGCAAGATATGTGGACTTCAGCCAGAGGGGAGGGAGAAACTGTGGAGTTGTCATTGTTAATTTAGCTACAACTGTACAAAAAGTCAAGCATTTTATTATCAATATTACATGCCAGTGCTGTAAGTATTGTTTGGTCTGTTCATGCTGTTGGCAAACTAATTTAGGTAATATATTTTAAATCAGTTTTACAATGTGAACAAAATTTTTGGACTGTGAGAGCAAGCTGGAGTACCCAGAGCGAACCCACAGTGTTTCAAGTCCCCAGCTGTTTCAAATCCCAAGCTGGCTAGTAGATTCAATCCCAGGACCTGCTTGATGTGAGGTGATGGTGCTAACATTGGCCTAAAATGATTTATTATTAACTATAAATCAGATGTTGTAGTTTTTATGCTGTACTTGCTGCCCATGTTGGTCTTAATGCTGCTGATGAATTTCATACAATTACCAGGAAATGGACCAATTTGTTGATAGGGCTTCAGGCCTTATCATGAGTATTTTTAGGTCATACGGTTCCCATTATTAATAACATTATCATTATTAATGAGTAAGATGTTATTGTTTGTTTGAAGTTAGCTGCTTCAGGATTTTGCCTACTGATCTGTACTAGGGATGAGTATGATAAGATTTTGCTGATGGCAGTGACACAGATTTTGCTTATAGATCCAAGTCTTTGTTGATTCCTAATCATTTTTTGTTGTTGTTTGTTGTTTTTGTTGTTAAAAAAGGGTTTTCAGTTTCTGTTGTGCTTCAGAGTCTCTGAGTCTGAAGTTGGTATAGAACAAGTTAAAAAAAAAGTGATGCATGTGATTCAAGCGTGTGAGAAGTCCACTGTTAGAGACACATCCTACATTGCTTATTTTAGCATTCCTTTTTTAATTCTCCCCTTTTGAATTATATTTTTTTGTGTTCTTGTAGATAGAAACCATATATTGTTTGCACCTTCTAGTAAGGGGACACAAATTATTATGGGGTTTTATGTACATCTTAATATATGAACACATAGCAACCAGTGATTTGCACATAGCAACAGCAGTCCACCTCCGTCATAATAAAAATATATTTCACACACTCCATAAAAAGCATTTACTTCTCTGTAGAAATGTGTTAGTCTTTACAGAGATAAGAGTTTGGTTTTTGCAGGGGGCGACTTATTTAACCTTAAATTACAGATCTCTTGTATCCTGATATGATTCTAATTTCAGGTTTATTACATCCAGGTGTTAAGAAAAATGACACTATATTAAAGGAATATAGAGGAATACTGGAATGCTGTTTTTGTACTGATATAAGTAGTTACTTACAGCTATACTAGATTTTAGACCTTTCATCACCTGTGTGTTCCTGTTCTTTTGTTTGTGCAGATGACAGCCCAAGAAGTGCGCCTGTGTGGTCTTTTGCTGCGGGAGCACTTTGGAGAGGTGGTTGAGAAAGTGGGAACACACCTGCTCAAATGTGGAGCACAAAATTTAAGAACCATCATTCATGAAACTGGCCTCTCAGTGGACTTGGTAAGGAGTACTACACCAACTCTGCCTCGGCTTGTTAAGCTTGCTGAGTTTATATTTATTGTATTTATTTATATAACACTGTGTTCCAACAGCTATGGCTTTATGGCCATTTATCTGAAAATTCTGTCGTCTTACATTTTTATTTGTTAGAATTATTATTTTATAAAAAGCTAATTAGATATGATAGATGGCTCTATAGTGTAGGGGTTACACAGTTGTCTAACAAGTGTAGAACAGTACAAAGTAGCATTTAAGGGCATATGGTAATTAAGTTGAATGGAGCTTTGCATAACGAACAGAAGCAAAGATGTAGTTTTCTGAGCATAATACACTGGAAAAAAGGCAAAAAAGCGCACATAATTTGGAGTTACCTCATTAAATCCTACTTTTACCTTATTAATTAGAATAGATTTTTAAAAAATGGTTAAGCTGCAGTTCTTCTGCAGAGACCTTCATGCTTTGTGGTGCATAGTCTAACTCGCTGGATTATAGGTATTAGCCTGCCATTGGTCACATATTTTACACTCTTATTAATCTCCAGTCAAGTTTTGTCAATTTTACCTTTCTCAAAAGAAATGTGGATCTAGAAACAACAACATCTAAGCTAGGAAACCAGACAATGAAAATAAGGAAAATGTCTTTTTTTGTTGTTGTTCTCTGCATTAGTGAAACTTGAATCGCATTGAATTCTGTCTTTACCTGACCGTTGTCAGTTATATTAAATATCAGAGGAAGCGATAAACTTTTTCCCTTCTTTCATTTGTTTATTTCCAAATCCAGGTGAAGAAGTCTCTGTGTGTCCTCGTGCAACACGGTGCCTCTACGTTCAGTTCAGGCCGCAAAGGACCCGGGAGCCCCACAGAGTATCACGCCAGCTGTGACCGAATCCTTAGGATTCTTCGCTACCCACGATACATCTACACTGCAAAAACCCTGTATGGTGACACAGGAGAGCTGATCATAGAGGAGTTACTACAGAGAGGCCACACGACGATGAGCAGCACCGTTAAGACGGTGGCAGACCGCCTCACGCAGAACATGGCAGGTCAGTGTTGGCATCAAGCAAAGAACACATACTTCTATCAGTGGATGTTTTGACAGCTGGATTTTGGTCTAGTAGATGGACATGCCATTTGCTACAACCAGTGTTTAAATGTTTATGTGGAAAAAAAATGTCAGGATTAGCAATTAAGGTTTCAAATGAATATCTCCCAAAAAACTTGGAGGCCTGTGAGTGAACCAGAAGTCCTAATATCTCTTTTGACTTTATCAATGTTGGACTTTTGTTAGAGACTCTAGTACTTGCACTGTCTTTGTAATTTAGCTGTGTGAAAAGGGAATTAAATATGACTTGGGTAACACCACTTTTTCTCTGTTGTTGCTGCAGAGGGCCTCACCATGGATTACAGTGAAGTGTCCTCGACTTTTTCCAAACTGGTGGAGACCCATTTTCTTCAGCGCTGCCCTCCATTGCCAAGAGTGGGAAATAAAGACAGTTCTGCTCCAAGTGAGACTCCTGCCACTCCTGGTACTCCGGCTGCTCCCGTTAACACTGCCCCACCCACACCAGAGAGCTTCCCAGAATGCTATAAGGTACCTAGTGTGACACTCATAGGGCGGGGCAAACGCCAGCTCGCCAGTGAGGATGGAGAGGAGCAAAGAAGCGCAAAAAGGGCCAAAATGGATCCACAGGTTAGTTTTTTTAACCTTTTTGGTTACTTTAACAAATTTGCAATGTCCTCCGTCCATTATATCTACCTTCCCGCTTATCATTCATGTGACCTTTTATTTCTCTGTTTGCCTCTCATATGCTCTGCTTCATTCGGCTCAGACACATGGTGACGAGGGGATTTACTGGCAGGTGAATTTTGAACGGTTCCATCTCCACTTTAGAGATCAGACCATCATCAGTGCTGTTGCAAACAAGCTGGACCAGGTGATGGGAAAAAGTATTATAATTTTTAATTTAAGGACACTCATTTACTTTCTTGCGTTATGAAGATTATTTTGTTGATTATTATTGTTCATTTATGTACACAACACCTTTTAAAAATGTGGTTTACAAAGGAAAAACAAAATATGCTACAACATTAGAAATATAACAAATGTCCACAAAAAACACAGTAGAGAGAAATAGTTTATTAATAAAAGGTACATTTTGATCATACATTTAAAGCTGCTGCTGGTTATGCAGGCATTAGTAGTTCAGGCAGGGAGCTCCAGACCTGAGAGTCCTTAGTGCGAAGCTTAGTCATTCATAAGAAAATATGGATGCCACTGTTATGTCATTAATTCAATTAATGAAGAAGTCATTATGAGTAGCGATGATATGAGCCTGCTCTTATTGTGAAAGAGCATGTTATAGTCACTATAAATGCATATATAGTATAGTATATGTGCGTATACTAGAATGATTTATTATTGTGATTGATTAAGAATTTAATGACTAATTATCTTCTTAATCCTCAATATGCAGACTAGCAGTGAAATAGTGAGGACCATGCTGAGGATGAGTGAGGTTACAACCTCGCCCATGGCCACCTGCACAAAGCCCCTCTCAGCCAATGAGATCTTCAGGTCCCTCCCACCCAGCTACAACATCCTCAGACCCATCTTAGACCAGTACCTCACTCTGCTGGTGGATGACCCGGTATGATCTGCAAACACCATATTATGTTTTCTGATCTTTTTTGTTTGTTTGTTTTTTAAATAAACAAAAAACACAATGTCTATATCTTCTTTTCCTCCTCTTTTTTAAGATGGAGTTTGTGGGGAAGGCTGGTGAAAGCGGAGGAGGGATGTTTGTTGTCAGTATCCTTTTTCAGATTTAAAAGGTCCTGAGCATTTTCCTATGAAGCAGCACACTGGTTGATATGATTTAATTCAGGAATCACGGTTGCTTTTCTAAGCTCCTCTCTCAGATCTGCACAGAGCACTGGCCAATCTGGCACGGGCCACACTCGAGTCTGTAGTACAGGAGAGGTAAGCCGGTGTGTATGTTAAATAATATATATAGCTGTGAGTGTCCTATTATCACCAGCTTCGTGTTACTGAAGTCACTCTTAATCTGACATCAGGTTTGGCTCCCGGTCGGCTCGCATCTTTCGTCTGTTGCTAAGAAAACGTCACCTGGAGCAGAAGCAGGTGGAGGACTTTGCTATGATTCCAGCCAAAGAGGCTAAAGACATGCTGTACACACTGCTGTCACAGAACCTGGTCCAGCTACAGGTATGCGGATGATGGACTGTTAGTTGTTTCGGTGTACTCAGAGAGAACCCACACATGCAAACTCCACATAACTGGTTGTGCCACTGTTGGCAGCAAGAACTGCAATCAGCCATTTGCAATAATTTGCCAATGAGTCTTTCAACATTGGGCCTCCTCACTGTGGAGGCCCAATGTTCTTTACAGAAATATTTTAATTCATTCAAATTTGAGGTTTTTCCAGTACGAACAGCCAGTTTAAGGTCATGAAAAAGCATCTCAGTTGGATTTAAGTCTGGACTTTGACTAAACCTTTGCACAAGCTACTGCATAAACTGAGTGAGTCTTGGATAATCAAGATGTTTTCTTGGCAAATGTTAGTCAAGGTTTGTGCTCTTTTTGGTCAGCAGGTGTTTTGTTCTTGGATCTCTCTCAATGGCGCTCACTGTGATTCGCTGGAGTCCCAAAGCCTTAGAAGTGTCTTGTAACCTTTTCCATGATTGAAGTCAATGACTTTGTTTCTCAGCTGTTTCTTTAGATTGTGATGCTTTGCTTTTTGACAACTTTCAGCCTATTTCACTTTGTGAGACAGCTTCTGTTCAAGTGATATGTAATATATAGGTGCTTCTTTAGAACTGCATTTTGTATTTACTCAGCTTATCTTAGCTGTCTAATATTATTTGGTGATCTGAAACATGTAAGTGCGACAGGCATGCAACCCCCCCCCCCCCCCCCCCCCCCCCCCCCCTTGTTTTTCAGGAAATCCCAAAGACTCCTGACTACGCTCCCTCTCGCACCTTCTATCTTTACACTGTTAATCAACTCCCGACTGCAAGAATGCTGCTCCAGAGCTGCTACAAGGTAAAACAGTAAACTCATTACATGTAGCCTTTAGAGTTCTGAACAGAAGAAGACAGCTAATTGTCTTTCATTCTGGTATTTGCCTCCGGTAACATTATCTCTAAATATTTTCCTTCTGCAGACCGTAGCCAACCTCGTAGAGCGACGCCTCTTTGAGACCAAAGAGAGCAAGTGAGTCTTTTCATTAGTGATATATTTTGATGCATCTCACTGCAAGGCAGATAAAATCTTTTGTCTGGCACGCACGTTGCTACAAAGAAATGGGTTGACGGTTTTTGGTTTACAGGCGCTTGCTGGAGAAATCTCAGCGAATCGAAGCCATCTTGGCATCTCTGCAGGTCAGCGGGGCCGAGCCCGAGCAGCTAACTGAAGTCGAGGAGATGATCACTGCTCCTGAAAAGCAACAGCTGGATACCTTAAGGCTTCACATCAATAAGTAGGAAGGCAAAACAGAAATTCTCTTTTCTAAAGGCGACAAGGCTCTTCGGTGGTTTAATCAAGTCCTTTTTTCACTGTCTTTTTCTCCTTTAGGTTAGATTCTGCAGAAAACCAAGTAGATGAAACCATCTTTCTTCTAGAGTCCTACATCAACTCAACCAATGCATCTTCATGACTTATACTTTGGAGTTTTATATTTCATCCATGCAGTTAATTTTTGTGTATGATTTCTGCGTGCGTGTCAAGTATGACTGTTTTATAGTTTATAGCTCGAATGTTTCTGTTTGGACTGAAATAAAATCAGATTTTTTTGCTTTACCTTTTTGTTATTACATTTACATCAGCAGTGAATAAATAAAGAACAAGAATTTGTCTTTAACTGTTTTAATTAAAGAACAAACAAAAACTGAAGAATCAAGTGACTGAAATATAAAACCATAAAAATGTCTGCAAGTTAAATAGAAGGACTGTGGTTTAATACACTTTGCATTACTTTAAAATTAGAAAAAGATTATTTACATAAGTGCCCCTGACCCTTGAAACAGTGGGTAGCGCATTACTGTTGAACCCCCTCCCCGATACTCTTTGGTCCTGAAGGCCCATCTCGGGACTATCTTTGTGTCTGCCAGGAGGGCTCTACTCATCTGACAGTCTTCATTGCAGATGAGTGTGTTCTTGGCAGCAGAAGTTTTGCTCAGTCCTCATGGTTTTCATCCTCTTCTCTCTGTTTGCGTGTGAAGAATCCAAGCTGATAAAAAAACAAACAGAAAACAAGAAATTGAGACAGATTTACTACTTTCTGATATTTTCTTGAAGGAATCTGATGTGAAATTTCAGCTCCAAATACCTTCCACAGTATGAAAATAATGAGGGCCAGCAGCAGCAAACCCCCTATGATGCTACCAATCAGAATCCAGAGCGAGATGGGAATAGCTCGGCCTTTCAGCACTTCCAGCACAGTCTAAGGAAAAGAGATGAAGGGAGAGATTAGAGGAAATTAATTTTATGCATATTGTGCTGCTCAGGATTCTCTTGGGTCTTACCTCCCTCCAGACTGTTCCTGCGCTCAAAGTAATGAGGTTAGTCTCCTGAGCTGTGAGTCGATATACGCCTATTATCTTCACTGACTTATATTTGGCCTAGAGGAAGAGGCACACAGATTATGACCAATGTTTGTGCCACAGGAGCACAATTTAAAAATCTGCGTATGTTTTGTTACTCACATTTCTGAAAAAATCATCATGAACTCTGCGGCTGACCCGAATGATGGCATCCTTTCCTCTCGGAAGCTGCTTGACTTGGCACACGACCTCTGTGCACCATGACCTGCTGCAGTTCTACACACGAAAACATGTAAACATGAGCCATATTAACATCTTTGCTTTTGCAGTGTTCACCAGCAGCTCTGTGGCAATTTAGGCCCTTACCAACATGTCATCCTGCATCATGTCTTCAGGATGAAGGGGGCGCACATCTCCCTGTCTGGCCTTCAGCTGTGCTGCATCACTGAGCACGCTGCAGTTCACCGTGACCTACGGGGTAATTTACATATGTCAGGTACGATTTTAAAGCATGATAAGAATACACAGAAGCAGTACTCACGTTTATTGAGAAGACATCGGTGACAGTCATGAAGACTCTGTCACCTGCAGCCACAGAGGGCAGATGCAGACGCAGCTCCAGATTACTCACAGAGTAACAGCCGAGATTCTGCAGCTATAAACACAAACAAAGCTAAAAAGTTTGCCTTGTCTTATTTTTCTTACTGTGATTATAATTATATGTTTTTATTGGGACCTATATAGAGGATATACATTTACCCTGAGATGTGTGTAGAATTCTGGTCCAATTGCTTCCGACATTGTCCGAGTAGGATGGACCTCATAGCGGTTCAAATTAGATTCACTGCAAAAACAGGGAAAAGATCAGCACATAAATGCAGAGATAAACCAGTTCATGAGTTGAGCTTAACTAGATCGATGCTGTACAAACACACCTGCTAACAAAAAGGTCTGGTTCATACTGAACAAAAGTCTGGAACTGAACACTGTTGTCCCCCAAAGTGTCTTGTCTCTCCACACTGTCACTGTAAGACAAAAGAAGGGTTACGAAAGCGTCTCAGTTTAAATGTCTCCTAAATACTCCAGCATCTCAAAACGTGGATGCAAACAGATGAAGACAGAATTATTAGCCCCCCTATTAAATTTTCTTTTTTTAAGTGTTTCCCAAGTGCTGTTAAACAGAGTAAGGATTTTTTTTTTTTTTTTTTTTTTTTTTTTTTTTTTTTAAATGACATCAGAAACAGCAGTATGCGACATTACGTGATGGCAGAGCTTCAGTTCATCCTTTGTCATTTTTTTTTTTTTTTTTTTTTTTTAAATAAATAGGACAGGGGGAATGAATGAGAGAGAGAGGGGGAGAGAAAGAAAGAAAACCAAAGGGGAGAAGAGACGGTGAGAAGGGGGGGGAAGAGAGAGAGAAAAAAAAAAAAAAAAACTCCTGGGTCACCTGTATGGAGAAAAAACAAACAAACAAACAAACAAACAAACAGAGGAGACAGCAAACAACAAAGAGCAACATAATAATAGAGAAAACAAAGCACCATCACAATAAACTAGCTAGTCATAGATATCAGTATTTACTAAGTAATAAACGATATTGTGCAGCACGCAAGATAGACAGCGCACAGTGTGCTTTGAGGCAGCAGCCAGGAAAGCTTTAGTCCGCGTCTGTGAATACCCATGTGTGCATACCTGTGTGGATCAGCATGCTTGCATTCCAAAGGTTTCTCCATGTAATGATCTGCTAGGGAGTGTGGGGGGGCCACAGCCCCGTCCTCCAGGGTGTGAAGCGGGTATGGAGGAGATCAAAACTCCAGACATCCAGAGGCCCCCAGAACACAAGAGACCATGGAAGACCAACAGAGGGGCAGCCGCGCCACTGTCCCAGTAAGAGCTGAGGAGAGTCCCAGATGAGGGCTCGCCCAGCAGCCGCGGAGCAGAAGTCAGGGGGAGTTGCAGTGACGCGCCCGTGAGCTCCGCCGGCCCCCAGCTGCGCCTGAGTGACCGAGCCCTAGGCCGAGAGGCCGGGGGCACCCCACCTCCAAAGGGGCCCGAGCGAGCCCCAGGCCCCAGGCCCCGACAAGCGGCCGCCAAGGAGTGAGCCGGTGTGTACCCGGACGCCCACCCCCAGACACAAAGAACCACCAACACACCGACACCTGAGGGAGTCCGCCACCGGCAGGGGAAGTGGTGGTGGGTGGAGATAGGCCTCCAAACCTTGGAGGGCCTGAGGTGTCCCCAGAGAGGTGGCGTCTGATACCCAACCTGACATATAGACACAGACATACAGGCACACACAGACACAAACATCCATTCCCACCCTCATGCTCTCATATGCACTCACTCCACACTCAACCAACGTGGAGACAGACATAAAGAGACGCTGTACACACAATCACACTCCCCAAGCGTACTCTACAAACCGGGTCTAGGTACCCTTGCCCCTGGAGGGGGGAATTGCACCCAGACCCAGGTGGTGTTACCCTTTTCCCTGCGGTGGGGAGAGGCAGACCACCCCGACTCCGCAGCAGCAGGGAGGCCCCACACCCCAGACCGCAGTCGGACGGCCAACTCCTCCTACTAGCCCTCCCGCTCCAGCAGGCCGCAGAGAATGGGGGTGGGAGAAGACTCCAAACCTCCCTTCACCCGCTCATTGTAGTGTTGATGCATGTGTGTTCTAAGGTGCATTTAAAACCCAGGAGGGCATGGAGCTACCTGCCAAGGAGCAGCAGGTAAGCGCATAGTCCCTCCTGCTAACCCTCAATGACTAAGTGTATTTAAAATTGAGAGGTGGGCAACGACGTCAGGGGTGAGGTATACACCCTGATGGTGATTTGGACTCCGTGATTGTGCCCACCCCCAAGATCCTATATGTATGTGTAATGAGAGTGTGAATACTGTGAATGTCTAAGTTGTGGGATAAAATTGAGGCAGAGGCAGCCAGAAGGGGACGGGGGGGGGGGGGGGTAGCCTCCTCTGCACCCTGGTGACATACCCCCACTCCAAGGCCCTGCATGTGTGGGTGGTTGTGGAGGAGCGGGAAGAGGGAGGCAGCTGGAGATGGGGAGGGAAGGAAGGGAGGGGCAGGTAACCCCTCCCTGGGGCCAGCTCCCCCGCTGACCCCAGTAGGCACTCCCACCCTCCGCGACCCGCCAGGGAAGGGGGGCCCAGGCCCATCAGACCGGGGCCCAGTGCAGTAGCGCCCCCCGGCTCCACAGAGCCCTGGACAGTCCACCCAACCCCACCACAGAGAAAACTACACCCACCCCACCAACCACACATCTTCCAGACTACATAAGACGGTAAACGCCCAGGCTGAGATCTTCCTCCACCTCTCCTGTATCTCCCCCTCCTGCAGAGAGTTCCTGAGAGAAGAAAGCTCCTGCCAGATGTGACCATCCCCCCCACCAGTTGAAGAGCCCGATTTTTTTTTTTTTACACGGTTTTTCCAAACATCTTACTTTTACTTTGAATGCTTACAATATTTTACTTTGCACACATAGATAAAATTATTTCACAAAAACCAGAAAATACCAGTTTTTTTGCTGTAAAACAAGCTGGAGTCAGTCTCGCATGCATCTCCTGAACAATCCCAGCACATTCTTCTTTGCCCAATCTCTCAACATTTTATGTCCTCTGGCATGGACCTTGGTCTTTAGTTCACCCCACAGATTTACAGTGGGATCCAAGCAATAGCTTTAAGCAGCCCAGTCAGTAAAGTTCACGTTGGTCTTCTGGAGCCAGTGATTCACCAGCAGCGTATGTTTTGGGTCGCTGTAGTGTTGGAAGACCAAGTGACAGCCCAAACCCAGTTTAGCTGCTGACTGCGTGAAGCTTGTTTAAAAACTTCACATATCCTTCTTTCTTCATAATGCTTTCCACTTTGATGAGGTTCTCAGTTTCAGGCACACTGAAGCATCCCAACAGCATAATACACCCACCACCTGTTTCACTGTGGGGACGATGTTTGTTGGGTTGTACGCTTCGTCCTTCTTTCTCCAAACACAAGCAGCATCTCTGTGGCCAAAGAACTCTAGTTTTCGTCTTAACTGACCACAGGACGTACTTCCAGTACACATAAAATTCCAGCTTATTCCAGTTTATTCTATATTACTCCAGTTTATCCCAGTATGAAATATTTCTGCAGGTTGTTCTTAGCATACTTTAGTCTGGCTTGAAGATGTCTCTTATGTAGAAGTGGCGTTTTTTGTGCTTTCTTGCAGTCCATTCCTGCCCAGGGTGGCGTTGACTATCTTCTTTGAGATTACATATCTTGACTTGGCTAAGTCATTCAATAGTCTCTTGGCAGTTGTTCTGGGTTTTTTTTTTTTGACACATCTCTCACTAGTTTTCTTTCCAGAGTATTTGAAATCTTTCACTTCCTACCTCTGCCAGTCTTTTCTGTTCTGTACTGTTTGGCTCTATTTGAATTTTGTGATGATACTTCTTACTTGTGAGCAGCAATAATTCTTTTTCTCAAGTCTAAACTGAGGTATTTTGTTTGTTGCATGCTGTTTTCTCAAGTGACAGCTCAAACCTTTGCTGTAGGTTTTATATTGTGTGCAAATTGAAAGATAACCTTTAATTTTACAAGTTTTGACCATTACAAAGTTAAAGCACATCACTGAACAGCACTGATTGGTGCTATGGCTCAATTAAAAAAAAAAAACAGTCAGTTTTTCTAATATTTTTTTCAAATATTGTCCTCATCTGTAAATACTCCAGCATCTCAACACGTGTGCATGCATGCTACTTTGCAGACAGCTACCTGGATGCATGGAGCTTCATTTTCACTTGATTGTGCAAAGATGTACAGCTGAATTCAAACTCCAACAGGAAGTTAACCTGCAAACAAAAAAGAGAGCAGCAACTTGCTGAAGTGCCACATCTAACCTGGAGGAAGAGAAGTATGTGTGGGCTGAGTTGAGTGATTGATGGAGCTATTTCCTCAGCACGAACGTACCTTTGACTGGGAGCGAAATACTGGATAACTGACATTGCATGAGTGGCTGTTGGCGCTAAGAGCTGTGCACTCGATCTTGAAGTGGGCAACCTCCTACGATGAAAGAAAAGACACGAAGAAAGAGAGGATCTGTGCATGTAGATAGATGTTTATGGTTACATGGTCCCTCATGTAATAGCAGTACATGTGCTGTATTTACCCTGATGCTAAGGCTGGAGAAGTGGAGGTTGCGTGAGTAGTGCAGCGTCAGGCTGGTGTTGTAGGCGTTTTCCAGTCTGTTCTGAAGCTGCACCTCCACTGCCAGACGCCTACGAGGGCTGCGAATCACATAAGGCTTTTGTCTGTGGAGGAAACACAATGAAAACTCACTGAGACCAAAAAAAGGGAAGAGAGGGAACACCAGAATATCTCAGTTCTGTACCTTGTCCCAGAGATGTCCATGTGTGCCTGTAGCACCAGGTCAGTTGTACACACATCATCCTCACCACAGTCTTTAAAAAATGGGATCTGGACAGGTATGGGAGGCAGGAGCAGCATGTTGAACGAATGTGGACAACAACAAGGATATATAGCGCTAATTTTTGTGCCACTCACAGATTTGTTGATAGTAGTCGGCCACCCTTCATCCAGCACGGGACCACTTTCTGTGTTGTTGATCTTAAACCACAGTGAGAAGCTGATAGGACGAATGTAATCTGCTGTGTCCTACATTGAAGACAGAAAAAATGTAAAAAACAAAACAAAGAAATGTGACTTTCCCATCCTGCTGTGTATGAATGAAAGATGGAAGGTGTGTACCGACACTCACATAGACATGGAAGGGAAGTCTGTAGCACAGAGTTTTCCCTGTCTGGGCTCGTACAGCCAGCTGGGTCTGTCGGTGGGAGCTGTCATCAAACAGCGCCCGTGCTGACAACTTCCTGTCATCCAACATGGCCCGCACCCACAGATCTGAAGAGAAATCATGCAACTGAGGCAAAAACTCCATCGATAGGCTACTTAATGTAGGGTTTATAAAATATATACATATATGTATAAAATATATATAAATGTGTCAACCAAAACTGTTGCTGCGTGGTCTTGGGGAGCGGGACACGGCTGTAAAGCAGGCGGTGGCATTGAGACAGGCGGATTCTCTGCCTCCTCTCTGGCAGGTCTTCTGAATGACATTAATGGAGTGCGGCTGGAAGGACAGACTCACATTGATCTGGACGATGCTGCGAGAGCTAGAGACAGAAGGGACAGTCTCAAAAAGCAGTATTTATCCATTTATGTGCACAGTTATAATAGCCAGTAGAAATTTTTGTTATGATTCTAAATGTGGGAACTTGTTGTTTATAGATGATACACAAGTTATGTTTTATATGGCTCCATTATCTAACACTGCTTGCACTGCTTTCTGCCTGTTACACTTTCCATCCTACCCACCTGAGCAGTACAGCACTTCCCTGCGCTCCCACTGCCAAGTCTATTAGGTCATCTCCATCCAAATCCAATTGAGCATTCAAACTTCGGCCAAAATACTGCAGGGAGGGGGAAACTGATGATGCAGCTATCCGCTGTGATAAGGAGAGAGACAGGAATTAGTCTAAGTTCTGAGATGCACCAGTAAAACTTGCAGTTGTAAAAAGGGGGATACCTGTTTATAGTTGTGGATGACATAAATACCGTCTCCGTGATAAACATAGATGGCCCCCCGGTGTTCATCCTCCAGTGGGGCTCCCACCAGCAGATCCGTGAAGCCATCATGGTTCAGATCTGGAGTGGGTGCCAGTGCATAACCAAACCTGGCATCCTGGGACTTATTGTTTGACTTCAGCGTTCCATTGGATACAAAAATGTCCTCCTGTGAGACACGAAGAGGAGGAAACAAAGAAAGATGAGTGGATGGTAACAGGAGACCCTGTAGGAGAAAAACAGGGATATCATTCATTGTTGTATATGACAGGAATGTTTTCATAATAACTGATATGAAGGTGATCGATCCATGCTGCTGCTGTCTTACTCCATTGAGAGTGTAGATGTAGACTCGTCCAGCCTCCTTGTTTCCTGACCCAAGGTACATTGGAGCAGCAACCAGAAGGACATCAGTGATGCCATCCTGGTCGATGTCTAGCCCACACACTTCACTGCCGAAATACGAGCCAATCTAAACACAGATACATGTTATTTCATCTTACCGCCAGCAGGGGGAGCGCTTGCTTTAACCCAGAGAAATCAGACTCCTACTGTTTGCTGCTGAAATATTAAAAGCAAAAACAAACTGAAGGGAGACTCAAACAAGGGCTTTACCTGCTCTCCATTAAGCGCCTGCACAATGTTGACATCGCCTTCATCGCTGAGTTCAAACAGAATGACTTTGCCTTTGTGTTTGAATCGAGGAGCTCCAGCTACATACACCCTCTTCCAGTCACCAATTATCACAGAGGTCACCGTGTAACCTGGAAACGCGTATGAACACACCTCATTCAGCACTGAAAACCTAATCTAAGGCTCTTTAAGAGTTACATTAATGCTGTATCTTATATTAAACGGAAAGACCAGGAATGTTTACTTTGTTTGAAAAAAGTTGTTATTTGATATTTTATAAACCAATATTTGCCATTCTTTTTAGGAGAGTGGGGACGACTCACACTCTCCAGTATGGTTTAATATGGTCATCTGCGTTTGTAATACCAGGGTAAGTGTGAGCCATTACATGATTGTTTCATCAATGAAGATAGTTTTTTTTTTTTAATTTTTTCTATTTTTTATTCAATACCACACACAGTAAGTGCAAAAACCAAAGCATTCAGTGTCATGTTTGGTGGTATGATGTGTGGTTACCTAAATAAGCAGCATGATTTTTGAGCTCCAGAGGAAACTCGCTTTCAAAGGCCTCTCTGGATGGCACGATTCGCCCATTGGTCCCTTCTTTCAACACACCCCCATCCCAGTCATAGGCCCCCACCATGCCAAACAAAATGCCATCCTGAAGAATGGAGCAGGGAATGAATGATGTGCAGAGATAAAACTCAACTAATTGCTGGCTCACAAAGAATTAAATAAAGTTGGACTTACATCTAGAGTGTGCGTGGAGAAGCCGATCTGAGACATCTCCATGTGGAACGAGCTCTCGTTGTAACCCAGCGTACCTAAAGGAGGAAAACAAGTCATTCCGTGCTCCTTTGCCCATCTCCTCCCTTCCCTTTCCTCTCTCTTTCTGATTGTTGGCATCCTCACTCACACTGAAGACAGACACTGGAGGTGGCAGACATTTCCTTTTTTCCTGTCTCTTCCTCTCAGATTTCCCTGAACATTGAAGGGTGGCATCGCTTTTCATCGTCCTTCCTATCATCTTCCCACAAATACTATGACAGCTGAACATGCCCTTTTTCAGTTTTCACTGCTTTGTTCATCCATGTACATCCTCCCCACACATTTCTTTCCTTATGTAATTTTCTTTGCCAATTAGACAGATAGAAAGCTATCATTTCTTTAATTTCACCACATTTATTCTTCAACACAGTCTGAACTCTCATAGGCAAGTTTTCTGTAAGCAGTCTTCGGGAATAGTTCTCCAGGCTTCTTGAAGGAGATTCGGAGCTCTTCTTTGGATGTTTCTGCCTTTTGTTCTGTTCTCTGGCACATTGATCCCACAGTGCTTCACTAATGTTGGAGTTCAGGGCCTCCATTGTATTTTATAGAGGGTCATTGTCACCTGGTCTGCTTTGTACACATAGATGACAATTTGGATGAAAAACTTTCTGATTTCCAACGAGGCTTCAGTGGATCAGGTGGATCTCTCCTGTCCTGTGTCTGGACTTTCAGAAACTGTTCCCTTGCACTGCTTCTTTTGCTCTACACATGTCCAGTTTCCTAAAAACTTTTAAGAACACACTGCACATTATGCTAAGTTTTTTTCTGTATATTCAAAGAAACGGGGAAACATTTTTATGTATTTGTCTGTTGTGTGTAGACACAACACTGGTTCATCCATTCAGTCAGGTACCCTTTTTATGCTTCAGTGTTAACTGGCTTCACAAACAAAACAACTTTCCTCAGGTGCATGGGCAGAACTGAAAATTAGTAAAAAGAGCAGCCAATGTCCAAACAAAAACTTTGAGAGCCCTTTGAAAACCCTGAAGAACTATTGCTCAAGACCACTTTAAAAATGTACAAGAAAATGTAAAAGAAAGTCTGAGTGGCCACTCAAGACTTTTTCACAGCACTGTGCAACCATTCAGTCTTTCTTGCTTGTGAGCAACAGCTAGCACATTTTATGCAGCACAACACAGCAGGTAAACTGCTGAAAAACCATGTGGATTGAAAGTCACCTTCAAGAGTGAAGATGCGATCTCCCAGTGCATCAACAATGTCGTTGAGCGCAGCTTCGTCCGTAACATTGAAAAAATATTTGTCATCAGGGTCGCTGGCGATGAACTTGATCTCCTTAATGAAAGTTTCAGGGTCTTGCTGTCTCCGGATGTAATGACCCAGGACCTGAAGAAAGTCAGAAAGGTAAAAGATCACATGGGAAATGAATGAGCACATAACACAAGCTCAGCAAAGTATTGATGAAAGACCACAGATGAAATTCTGATGTATACAAGCAGGTATCAGAGCAATTGCTCATCCATGTTTCTGCTGTGACTATCAGTAAAATCGACTGAGTTTGGAGATGTGCCAGTTTCTGTGTCATTTACCAATAATTAAGTGATACCAAAGTCAACAAATCGAGTGGAATGCATAAGATGGAAGAAAAAGGCAGCCACCAGAGATTTGTAAATGAGGAGCACAGGCCTAGCTGCGAGGTGAAGAGATGACTGATCCAGAGAATATACTGCAGCGGCAAAGGCTTATGGCTTAACGCCTGAAGTACAAATGAGAAAATTCCATAAGAGAAACCAAACCCAAGATCTCCCCCTGTGACTTTAGCTGCCAAGCAAACTAAGGAAATCCTCTGTTTTCAAAGGGCAGGGGTGCAGTGTGTAACATAAAGGCGAGCCTGCGTATAAATATGTACATTATGAACTTGTAGAAGTTGAGAAATTCCACGCAGACTGCCAAATACTGCGAGCTCTCGCATGGGCATAAAAGGGCAACAGGGAAAGAAGAACTGTAAAGTAAATGTAACTCTTCTGATTGGTTTGTTTCCACTTTACAAGCTTCCAAACATACGGTGCTGCCTAAATGCTTTAGCCTCTGGGCTGCACTGATGTAAAAAACACAATTTTCAGTGACCGGGCGCTTTTTTTGCTCTTGTTTTGAGAGCTCCGACCCCCTTGGCGAGCCATTTTCACTGCGCACACACACGGGCTGCAGCACAGAGAGCAACATGAAAACATGGCTGCTGTTATAAGCAATAATTACCTCTCATCACTTTGACTTTTTTGGGCAAACATTCAAACCACCAAACCCACCCCATTCACTGTCGTTTGCTTCAGCCATTTTTTGTTTGTTTGTTTCAATATTTAAGTCTGTGACTGTGTATAAAATGTCTGCTCTAGCAGCACCTTAAATATCTGTCACTACCTGTTTGATTCCCTCCATGAAACTGTGGTTCACAAAGTATTTTGTTTCTGCAGCATATTTTATTACTTTCTCCAGGTGATTTTTGGAGCCAAAGAGTTTCTGGTATCATAGACACAATAAAATTTCATCTGTACTTCTCAAACCTTTTGTCTTTTTTTAAGAGACATTTTTCTCTATGATTCACACACTTTCCTTAAGTGTGGTAAATGGTCTATATTAAAACTGTTATCCAGAGAAACAGTGGCTGTAATAGCTGCTACTGGATTTTCAGAGTGGCGTTAGTTTGCCCACTAGTTTGGCTGATTAATTATTTTCATTCAAAACTATTGAATGAAAATAATTCATCATTTGCTTTGTGGTTGATGAATCCAAACAACTTTCAAGATTCATCAGTATCACCAGAATCAGTTGTGCTTTGAATTTAGTCCTAACTGGGAACTGCTGGTGTCCTAACAGACCAAACCAGGGGTTATGCTGAGTAACGAATCTCCTTGGTGGGCCAAAGAGCCAATGCAGGCTGAGTGTGGATAAGAGGAAAAACATGGATCAAAAAATGTTGAACAAAAAGTATTTTGTTGTAAAATAAATAAGTAAAAAATGTATATGGTGATTCTGTACAGAGCTTTGAATCTTTGTGGAAGATCCAGCTTCTTATCATGTTAAGAAAATAATAATTATCTCAAAGTAACAGATTTCTGTGATTATAGCTCAAACTATTATAAAGAATATTTAACATTTTCCTTTAACAATCACAGAAACGCTACAGACTTATCTGCATGCTCTGATACCACTAAAAGCTGCTAGAAGAACATTTCTATCTTGGCCCACCACTGCTTAATGAACAGACTGAAATTAGTTCCTTAGATGTTTTCCTGTAGCGAAACATTAAAGGAAGCAGATTCAGGGAGACATGGGAGAATATTCACTGATGATGGCTTGATTAAACTGCGGGATTTATTGTTCCAGAGGTAGGGCTTACTCGTTGTTTCAACAGAACAAGTTATTGAAACTGACTCGTACTGTAAATAAGCTTCTCCAGTCAGTGATCAGTTTATCTGATCTTCTCTAATCTACATCTGTTTCCAAAGTGGCCCTTTGCCACTCTTCCTGCATGCTTGGCTCATGTTCTCCTCTTCTGCGGTTCCAGCGGAGCCTTTAGGTTCGTTTGCTTCTCTTGTGGGTAGGGAGGGGTCTGCAACCAGTCCTGCCAACTAGAGTCTGTCTGGCTCTCAAAAACAAACCACGCCACCACTCGGTGTTTTTCTGTGTGTTGAGGGGGTCGGGTGGGGCTGGAAAGGAAGAGTTTTTGTTCCCAGTTGGCTATTTTAGTAGACCCAAGTGGGTCATTTTGTAATTTGGAGTTATTTTGGGGTGGGGTGGTGTTGATATTGTCTGGTTCATTCGGGGTGTATATATTTGCTATACCACTTTCACACAATGTGTGAGGAATGCCAGGGATGCGCTACACATCCTGCATATGGCGTCGATTAGTTGTCTTTTTATTAGTATTGTAGAAAGAATTTCTGAATCAACAATTTGAGCACCACAAAACGCACAAATTGTCAAATAAACCCCCAAAGATTATCGTTCTGCTGAGCTTGGACAACATGCACTCACAGCGATGGCGTATCGGGTGATGTTTCTTTCTTCGCACTTCTCCAGAGCACCTTCTAGTTCATCGCCATCGTGGGACTCTCCATCTGTGACTACGATCATCACCTTGGTGGCACCCTCCCTCGCTCCACGCTCAGGACTGAAAGCCTCTGTGCTACAAAGAATGAGAGAGAGACATATAAAGCTTTAAAAAAATATACGTCAGTTGGTCCTGCAGATCTTGTGAAACAGAATCAGATCTTAGACGTGGAGAACGAAAGAAAAACGGAGTCAAAGTGTAGCTAGGAAATGGATGAAAGGGAGGCTACCAGTGAGTATCAAGTAATTTAAATAGACATCCTCTGTAAGATAACACACGACATTAATCCTTTCTCTGAGAAAAAGAAAAAGCTAGTAAAACACGGAGTTTGAGTTGCTTTCATCGAGCGCGATATAAGTGGCCCAAGTCACAGCTGGACCTTTCCACAACTTTATTAGTCCAACTTGACACACATGCATCAGCTGCCAGTTGACTCCAACCAGTCACTGCGTGCAGTGTGGATGTGTCACTGCACACAAGAACCACATTTGTGCATTCCAGTCCAGCTGTGCTATGACACACAGACGAAAACTTGACAAACACACAAACAGACCCGAGCTGCACCCCATTTGTCTGGAGGAAACCTGTTCTCAGTGGGAGCTGATTCAAGCACTGAATAGGGTTGGTAAGCCTCACACACACACACACACACACACACACACACACACACACACACACACACACACACACACACACACACACACACACACACACACACAGAGTGAATGAGGCAGAGAAGTCACTGCTAGTGAACTCAGTCATTTTCAGGCCTAACTCCAGCCCATGACTAAATATAACGTTGTGGTCAGCCGCAAGAAACTCTGAGTTAAAAACAACAGTTTCCCCTATGCAGTCTGCAAATTACATAGGGTGCAGAGTAGGAGAGGAGAAAGAAAGGAGAGGAGTTAAAAGAAAAGGAACAAATGAACGAGAAAAGTCACATTAAGATGAGGGAAAAAAGCAACAAACAGAAAAACTACAAATACACGAATGGAGAATAATGACAATAATGGTACTATAATGCAAACTATAAGTTTTCATTATAAGAACAAGAAGAATAAAGACAGTAAAATTACATCAAACATTATGAGTGCAAAACCCACTTCGTTGTGCTTATCGTTAAAATTTAGTGAATTATACAGCAGAACAAATGTGATGGGAAAGATTGAAAAGAACGACAGAAGAGTGGGGGGCAGTGGTGGAGACAAGATTGGGGAAAATGAGGATACAAGAGACACAAAAACAGGCAAGAAACAAAGGAAAAATAAAAGGAAAAGCAAGAAACAGATGAGAAAGAAGGACAGGGAGATGAAAGAGCAGAGAAAGTGATGGGAGCTAATTGGGAGGCCTGGCTGTATTTACTAGCCATTTTATGGAGTCATAGCAGTGTGGTAATGACACAGCACAGCGGTTTGTGTGTGTGTACTTTAGTTGTTTTTCTGCGTGTGTGTGTAGAAGGGAATGGTGTGCGTCTCAGACGGGTGGAGCGATAAAAAAAATTAGTGGCAAATCCAATTCTAGATGGGTTACTTCATGTTAATGAAGCAGTCATCTAGTCTGCAATCAAATTGTACTCTAGTCTGGTACTAGTCTCATTTCATTATGCAAGGAGATACAAAACAATCAAGTTTTAGGTAAAGTGTGTAACTACACTATACAAGTGGCAGTCAGATTCAGGTCAAGTCCTTGACTTTCCTCCCACAGACAAAAAATGTTCCTCATGCGAGCCGTTATTGTGAGCTATGTTTATGATTTAAAGTTAAAGTACTTCTAGCAGAGTGAAGAAGCACATGCATAATGTTTGGTGGTGTCATTATTGTGATACGGGATGGAATCTGCAAATGTTGTCATCTTTGTGCCTAAAAATCGAGAGTAAAAACCAAAGCAATCAATGGGTGAAACTTCCAGACAGTCACAGCTGAAACACAGAGTGAGGCTGAGTGACTCCTGGCTGCAAAAAGAAGTAAGATTGTGTTGAACTCTATGAATAAACTACCCTACTCCTCACTGAATTTAATACCTCACTAAAGTTTTTATAAGAAGTTTATGACCTCGATTCCCAGTTTCAGTTCTTTTTTAACATAACATGATGTTCATTTGGTGATTCATTCTCCTATTTAGAGTCCAACAGATAATAAAGCAGAGAATGCTTTGGGATGGGTCTATTTATTGATAAGTTGTTACTCTATGAGAGTGCAGTGTCTCCAGAATCTGAAGAAATCTCTGTGTGCAAGGGACAAGGCTGAAAATCAGAACAGGACCCCTGTGATGCCTCAGGCAGCACTGCATTAAAAGATTCTGTCTGTTCTGTGATCAGACAAATCCAAATGTGAAATCTGACAGTGAGAGGGTCCATCAAACATGTCATCTCTGATGGTATTGGGTTGGATGAGTATCTATTGCATTGGCAGCTTGCACATCTGAAAAGATAACATCAGTGCTTAAAGCTATAGTGATGGACGCAGACTTAACTTAAACTTAGAAAAACCTAAGCTTAGAAAAACACATTAAGACAATAACAAAGTCAGCTAACTATCATCTCAAGAATATTTCAAGAATAAAAGATCTGATGTCTCTACAGGACCTGGAAAAACTAGTCCATGCATTCATCTTTAGTAGGCTTGATTACTGTAACAGCATCTTTACAGGTCCACCTAAAAAAAAATCAGTCAGACAACTACAGCTCATTCAGAACTAAGACCAAAAATGTGGACCACATCAGTCCAGCTCTGAGGCCTTTACACTGGCTGCCTGTCCGTCAGAGGATAGACTTTAAAGTTCTGATGCTGGTCTATAAAGCTCTGAATGGTTTAGGACCAAAATACATCAGTGACCTCCTGGCCCAGTATGAACCTTCCAGATCCCTCATGGATATCTGGATCCTGTTTTTTATCCGTTCCCAGAGTCAGAACCAGACTCAGAGAAGCTGCATTCAGCTTTTATGCTCCACATATCTGGAACAAAGTCCCAGAAAGCCTCAGATCAGCTGAAACACTCAGTTTATTTAAATCCAGGTTGAAGACTCACCTGTTCTCAGCTGCATTTGAATAAAGCCTTTGCCTATATAACGCTTTCTTTCTTTCTTTCTTTTTTTTTTTGAGGGAAGGCTTCGCATATTTCAGCAAGACAATGATAAACTCCATACTGCAGCTACTAGACAGCAAGACTTCAAAGTAAGAGTTCAGGCACAGAGCTGGCCTCGTTTTTCCTCAAATTAAATATATTTTCTCAGTTTGAATATTTGATACCTTTTCTATGTTCTCTTGTCAATAAAATGTGGATTTTTGAGATTTACAAATGATTGCATTCTGTTGTCAGCAACCCAACTTTTTTGAAAAAAAAAGAAAAAAGTCAACAATTGAAAGCAGGGGTTCCACAAACCAACAGATAATGTAACAGCAGGTGAGATACTACCCATCATTTGGCTCCTAATGCAGACTTTGTTTTGTGGAAACACTGCTATGTTTTGTTTCATGGGTCGTGTCACATGATAGCAGATGATAGCTGATATGATTTTTTTAGTTGGAGGACTTACTGAAGCATTTCTGTCCTACGTTTGCCTTGAATTTGGCCACCAATAAGTCCTTCTCTGTGATTAGTTTTCACTAACACTAGCTAGCTTAGCTCAAAAAATCCCTTTAATTGTGGGGGTTTCTTTGTGCATTTTCCCACAGCTGTACTTTTATAGCATGCTTATCAAGTTACGCACAGTAGATCTGGTCGGATTATTTCTACCAAATTAGGTGTGAAATGTTAATCATTTGAATAAACCATCATTCCTTCTTTCCAGTAGTCCCAAATAGTTCTCCTCCTCAAATAGTTAGCTCTCAAATATGCCAAGCCTCAGAGCAGTCAACTTCAAGTCAAATCGAAATTCCTGATTTTTATGGCATTAATGTGAATAAAGTCTAAGATCAGTTTAAATCTGCACCGACCGCTCTCCCAGGAACTCGAAATCTTCTGTTGTTCTTTCGGGAGCTATTTTAGCTAAGTGCTTCATTTTAGGGTAGGTTTCTCATAAGGAGATGGTTGGGGTAAAGGCTGAAAGTTAAACACACAGTGAAGAAGGTTAACGTTGAGGTCAGGAGGTCAGGGAACAAATGCTGTAACTGTCAAGTCTTGAAAGAATAGTTAAAAGGCATCGTTCGTGAATTTAACAAGTTATACATGAGTCCTCATTATGTGTGTGTACGTGTGCACGTGCATGCTGTACGTGTCTCTGTGTGTATTTTTACAGCTGTAGCAGAACTACTTGGCTGACCAGTCTGGGTCAGGTCATGCCACACCTGCAGCTGTGCTGAGCCAGCAGCCGGCTAGCCCAGCTCAGCTAATCTCGTTGTTTTTCTTACCCCGTCACTTTCCTGCCAGTGCCAGGGCTGCTATCTGTCCATCTGTGCATGAGTATGTGAGAGTGGAAGTAGATATGTTTATGAGAGTTAGTTTAGAAGTTATCTTTTGATAGTCCCGCCTCTTAATGTCAAGTTAATGCCTATATTTTACTTGTTTACACTTAGAAACACATAAAGCATATAACTTAGCCCAACCATCACATTGGGCAGGGAGTGAAGATGACAGTTACAGTGAAAGCAAAAACTGGATTTCCAATCGCTGGCGTTTTAAAGTAAAAAGCTTTAAGACCTTATAGCCTACTGGTTTCCAGGGGCTGCTTTTCCACTATCGTTTACATGTCCAACTTTTACCTTTAAATGTACCAGAAAACAGGAACCCTCCAATTACCTGTGTGAACGTGTGTGCGTGCTCAGAGACACACATACCAAAATAACAGTCACGGCCACACATCAGGTCTGGGTGTGGTGCTCTATGTGGGTATGACTTTAATAAAGGAGGAATTTTGTTTTGAAAAGAAAGATTTTTCACTGACCTGCCAACTTCTTTACACTTGGGTTACCAGCGTTAAAGCCCCCCAACATACCTCTACAAAGTGATGGATGTGTGGAGGAACTGGGTGACAGTGCAGCCATGAGGAAGTTATAGAAGACTGCCTCAAAGGTCCCTTATGCATTTTATTTGGATTTGATCTTGCACACTGTACTGAACCGCCACTTATTTCCTTATATATTTTTTATTTTAATTTTGAAGGGGTCTTAAGCAAAGGTCTTTCAATGTTTTTCACTGGTTGATCTTTGAGTCATTTTCAGTCCTTGTACCTGTTCATTTTCAGAGGATTTTGTTTTTTGTTAAATCGCTTAACACTGACTTATGACTTTTACCCTTCAAACAATCAAACAAACAATTTAGCAATTTACCTCGAGGGCCGGTGTCCTGCAGGGTTTAGATCTCACCCTGGGCCAACACACCTGAATTAAATGATTATTTCATTACCAGGCCTCTAGAGAACTTCAAGACATGTTGAGGAGGTTATTTAGCCATTTAAATCAGCTGTGATGGATGAAGGACTCATCCAAAACCTGCCCTTGAGGCCTGGAGTTGGACACCCCTGGACACTGAGTGAAGCCTCCGTCGAGGTTTGGAACTGCATTTCAGCTAGTTATGTTGGAGATGCAATACCATCTGGAAACCAGCTACTTCTGAAATTGTTGTTGGGCACTAAGCGTTTATGTATAGGGAGTGTAGAGTGGTTTGTTTCAGCTTTTTTGCTTACAACAGCTGCCTGAAATCAGTGAGAATGAACTCAAGAAGTAAACCTGTCCGAACTAAAACTATTGGCTGAAAGATACTTGTGTGGTGTGCTGCCACTACCGCTGACTAATTTTGAACAGAAACAGATCATACATTATGAGAAATCGAATAGTTTTCCATAAATTAAACATGGAGCATATTGTTAGAAAGGAAATTAGAGAAGAAGAAAACAGATCTGATTGCCATTATAACTGAAAATTATACAGTGATCTATTTATAAGCACCAACTATTGTTACAAACAAAAACCAAAGCGTCACATAGATTCCAGTTAACCTGCCAAATCTACAGCATGCTTTAGAATGAGAAAAATCATCCCCGACTAGTAAACTGCCATGCCTACCAGGCTGTTTCAATCGCATATGCCGTGCGCGTCTCCCGTCCCTCCTGTCGGCTGATGTTCTTGGCGGCCTCCACTACCTCCTGTGTGGTCTGGTAGTCCTTCAGAGACCACTCGTGAACAGCTACCTCACCATACTGCAGAATACCAACCTAAATATGGACACGCGAGGGCAAACACACGTACAGAAACACACAAGCATTTCAACAATGCCACATGTTATTGGTTGCGCCGGCACATAATTGTGGAAAGCAACATCTGAGACTTTTGTTTCTGGGTTGAACTATCTCCTTAAGTACCAGTCCTGTTCTTAAAGCAAACAGTGCACTTGGGGGATTTCTGAATTCATTCAAAAACCAGAGGTATTTCCTCTTCACCTCACATTGCCTGCTACCCCTTACCCCCCACCTCCCCTTTTCATTACTCAGTTCTCCTTTCACTCTACTAGTTGCTTTGCTTTGAATAATGTCACTAGAAACCTCACTTCCCCTCCCCAACTCATGCAGACACACACACACACACACACACACACACACACACACACACACACACACACACACACACACACACACACCATCACCAAAACCCCCAGCTCCCATTCCCCTTCAACCTCAAGTGAGCTGGGCTCATGTCCCTTTACATTACTCCAACTATTCTTCTGGACATATTTGCCAAACTGGTTCCTAATATGTCCCTGTCAGCATGTTTTCATTCAAGGGACTAGCTTGTCTTACTGCTCTGGGCTGCAGCTAAGGGGTTCCAGATATTTAAGTGGGAGACTCACTCAAATTTAAACCCACAAGTTTCCATTACTAGTGTAAATAATATTTATCGGCTGTGCAAATACACACTGAATTGGAGTTTTACCTGCATCTGGTCTGAGCTGATGTGGAACTTGCTGAGGATGTTACTGAGGAAGTTTTGGACCTCGTACCAGGGGTAGATGCTGTTGGAGCCATCCAGCACGATCACGATGTCCATGTACGTCGAGCACCCTGCCAGATATGGACGTTTAGAAATGTTTGGTTGATTGAAGCAGGTCTGCAACATGTTTCTTTGCCGCACTTTGTGGGTTTTTTTGTGTTTGTGAGTGTGTTTGTGTAAGTATAGTTACTTTGTGCTGTTGGAGCGATTGCCTCTCTTGGTTCTAGGTCATCGCTGACTGAGGCACAGATGCCAGTGCTGAACATAGATGTACCACACTCTTGTGACCACAGTGGAGCACATGCCTGCAAAACAGATGCACACACGCGCGCAAACACACACACACACACACACACACACACACACACACACACACACACACACACACACACACACACACACACACACACACACACACAGCATCTGTTTTACAGGTGAATTTCACAAGTAGCTGTAATTAATTTGAACAGAGTTTATTCTTTTTCACTGTTTGTTTTACGTGCACAAGATGTGTATCAAAGAGTTTAAAACATGGAAATGTGCACACAAACATACCCACAAACACACACAAAAACGCACAAAACGATAACAATTAAATCAGGGCAGATAGGGAACAAAAAGAAAACAAGTCACGACAGGGAATAAGTCATGGAAAAACTACAATAGTGTGGTTTGGAGGACAGGAGAAGGAGGGAGACTATTGTCGACATGCTGGCAGTCACAGTTGTCATGAGCGGTTTCACAGAGCTGGAGCACAAGACCAGTATGAGCGATTTAAACTTGATTGTGCTAAATGTAGGGAGGGTGAGTAAGGAGGTTGGGGAGGGGGCACCCTATAAAAAATATTTCTGCCTTCAAAGCGTGCCGTTTATTTGGCTTTCCATACCAAGAGGAAAGAACAGGGGTGAATGCAGAGACAAGAGATAAAAAAGAAGCTAGCAGAAAGACAAAAGAAGGAGACTGAAAGTGGGGTGAAGTGGGGGTAGAATGAGAGAAAGAGAAACATCCTGGTTTTTCTTGCCCTGTCATTATGGAAGGGTTTCTCCTCAGGCACACAGACAGGCAGAGAAGAAAGGATGGAGAGAGAGGGATGGGAGGAAACGATGGAGGGAGAAGATGGAGAAAAGCGAAAGAGGTGCTATGGCTTTTGGTAGGTCTGTCATTAACAAAGGGCCGGAGACGCATTCCGATCCTGTTATAGACCTGACCACTGGGGTTAAGATAAACACACACACACATGCCCGCACACATGCCTGTGCACACGCGCACACAAAAAACCCGCCCAAGCTGGCTAGCGTTTTTTGAACTGTACACGACTCCACGCCCGAAGAAGCAGTAAAAAACCTGGCAGACACCAAAACACGCAAGCACACTTGCCCAACATACACACAGAGTTACACAAAGAAGGCATGTAACACAAACTGCTGTCTCCTCGCTAAGGCAATAAGTGTGTGGGTCTGCAAGCCAGAAGCCTCAGAAGTGCAGAAATTAGGATAAATGAGTGAGTAAGATTTCAAGAAGTTTGTCTAAAAGCTAAAGTCTTAAACCTAAACTCGAGTTAGATTCTGTCCATAAACGTTGCTTTGCACTTGACTTCATCAGCTTGACTTTGAATCATTCATGTCTGGTTATTGTGTCAGTAACTACAAGCTCTGTAAGTTCTCACATTAATTAGAGTCATGGTAAAAAGAAAATACACCCTCCTTAAATTCTAAGGTTTTACCTATCAGGACATAAAATAAATTATGTGGTCCTCACGAGGTTCGATTAAACTATTTAAATACAACCTACACTGACAACCAGCCCACTGACATACTGCAGTTATTGACTATTGACCAGTGGCTCCAAAACAAGATCAAATCATGACCTCTCCTCCACTGTGCTTGACAGTATGTCTGAGGTGTTTGCGCTGATATGCTGTGCTTGGTTTTCACCAAACATGCTGCTGAGACTTATGACCAAACAGTTCCACTTTGATCTCATCTGTTAAATAGACATTACTCTAGAAGTCTTGTGGTTAGCTACTTTACTGTGTAACTGATTGAGGCCTGTACTGTCTGAGATGTGGCGCTGGGGTTTTTTGCAGTTTCTCTGAGCATTGTAGAGTTTGACTTTGAAGTGAATTTTCTGTGACTTGCACTCCTGGGAAGATTGGTAACTGTCTTGAATGTTTTCCACTTGTTTGGAAATGGGTTTAAAACACCTTCCCACACTATGTAAATGTGCAAATGCATGTCCAAAATGAAAGAAAAGAAAGAGGAGGATCAGTGAATCGCTTGTGGTCAAATCTAAATTCAACTAAAAACACTCGAAGGGAGCGAATTCATCAGAATTCTGTTGAACAAACTCAACCTGGTCTGACCACATCCCTTCAGGCTCCCACCCATCAACCCACTGCCCATGTAGGAAAAATAAAAAGCCCCGTTTTCCAGTGTTGATGCCACATACCAGGAAGCCATCAGGTGAAGTTGGTGTGAGGGTCATTCCCAAGTGAGAATTCCTCAGATTTTTAGAAACGTTCTGGAGAGCCGTCTCACCTGAGCGACACAAACATCTTAGCTTTGAAGTAACAAATCCAAACATGAATTGAGGATTTTTTTCCTGCATATTTTCTTCAACTCATAGTTTCTCTCACCTAGATTCACTTTATTGCAGCTTGAGTTCTTCTCCCGTCCCACGCTGCATTTGTACACATCTCCTTTCCTGTTGTTGGGCGGCCCGTCCCAGGGAGCACCAACCAGCATCCTTTACGGAGTAATTCATTCATCATCAAAATGTCATCCATCGCCCGCTTTGTGTACATGTTATGACAGTTTATTTATGACTGTGTGGTTCCATTAGATTATATCTGACTGTCTCCCTCACAGACTTACGATTTCTCTCCATCTGCTTCATGCTGCAAGACGGAGAAGCCGAACAGCGCGTCCTCTGGACCGGTGAATATGCGCGGGTGCTTTACATCTATGTTGAAACACTGACAAAGCTCTGGAAGACATGACAAAGAACATTTTAAACACCGATGACAAAAACAGACAACAAAACAGTGCTCACTTAACTGAATTTTGTTCAATTAAATAATACAACCACAAAAAAAGTGGCATGCTCCAATAAATCAACTGAATCAAGCTGAAAAAAAACAACAAAAAAACACTTTAATGGATAACATTAAAACTACAAACAGATAATGCTAATCCTCTCGTTCAGAGTCATTGGGGACAAGGCATTGCTAACAAAATCCCCATGAAATGTTGCAGATCCCAGTCTGATTGAGCAGCAACAGGACTGCCAGCTGCCAATATCTGGGTACCAGACACCACAGGACAAGCTCGAATGTTACAGCCCCAGTAAAACTTCTTCTGGCAGGAGGAAACCCCTCTACCCTACATTTTCCTGTGTCATGTGTTATGGCTGAGTGATGTGTATAAAGCGTGGAAGATGGGTTTTTTCTCTTAAAGATTCACGTAAAAAAATTATAGGGGGGAAGCTGTGCATTCAAAGAAAAGTTTGAAGTTTAGATTTTAAATATTAAACTAACCCGTTAGTTAGGTGGTTGATTTAGTATACAAACTGTAACTGGGGAAAATGCTGGAATTGTAATGGTATTAAAACCATAACTTTTAAAGCATCCATCCATCCTCTTCCACTTGGAGCTGTAGCGTATCACTGTTATAGGGTGAGAGGTGGGGTACAGCCAATCTGTTGCAGGGCTAACACAATGGACAGGCAGCTATTCATGCTCACTTTCACCTTTTTAGCCAATTTGGAATAATCAGTTGCTCTTAAAGCCTGGCGTGCATGTTGGACTGTGGGAGAAAGCTGGAGTACCCAGAGAGTACCCCCACAGACACAAGGAGAACATTCAAACTCCTGGCCTGGATTCAAACCCACAACCTTATCGACATGGTAGTACAAATATAAATCATTCCATCTACCTCTCCAACTTATGCTTTTTTATTTATTCATCTGTTCATGGAGCACTAAAGTTAATGCACTTACATAAACTTTATTCATAAGCTGTCAAAGGCCAGTGAAAAACTTGGACAACTGTGTGCACTATGTGTAGTTAGAGCTACAGTGAAGAGTAAGATTATTATTTCATGTCTTGGCCTTGGAGAAGAGAATTAGAGGGGACAGGGGGTGGCGGGTAGGGGGGTGTCAAAAAGATGGATAAACAAAGTGACCAAAGGCCGTCTCTGAGGAAAAAGAGAGTTCAGTCTAAGGGGAAAGAGGGAGACGAGAGAGAAGAGAAGAAGCAAAGCAAGGAAGGGTGTGGGTTAGAAAAACTCTTAAATATAGTGAGCTCCCTGTTATGACACACAAGCTGCCCTTCATACTTACAGGGAGAAGCGAGGGAGACACAGTGAGATGGTAGCTCACTGACTTGTTTACATCTGTAAGTAAGCTGAAGCATGTTTGAGCTGCTCGGTGCTGATGATCAGAGCTAAACTAAATGAATAAAGATTTAGGAGTCAAACAGCTTGAAAATAAATAACACGGATGTTTCAGCATCCATTTGAACCTTTTTAAAAGGGAAACATTAAAAAAGATCAAACTAGGTGCAGCAGAAAAACAGACCCTGGACTGTTAATTCGTACACATTTATTCCTCATAAGCACCTGACACATAAGTGACCCACAGCTAATCGACTTGCAGTCTGGGGACCCGGGTGTGTTATGCTAGGTGCAGCAAATGTAGATGAGATGAAGAAGAGACCACAGAGCTCATAGCTCACTTCTAGCACCACACCCTCACATTGTTTTTCAGTGTCAGACTTGTAATCTTCAATGCCAACAGATGCCAGCATAAGCACTGTGATGGAGGAAGGACTCGCATCTTCTACTTAAATACAGCTACTTATACTTTTTATTAGTCCTTTATTTATCTAGGTAAATAATCTCATTGAGATTAAAAATCTCATTTCCAAGAGAGACCTCATGGCAGTAGAAGTCTATACACTGCAGTCTATACACTGTAGTCTACACTTATACTACGGTGTAAACACAACGTCCTGCATTGAAAATGTAAAAACATTTTTAAAGCAAATTATTTAAAATGGAAAGATCGCATCTTGGGATTTTTATACTACCCTGGTTCAAAAAGAGAAAGCACACACGTCGTTTTAGGATGCTATTAAATAGCTTAATTAAATAAAACAAAGAAACCAAAGATTAGTAGGAGTGGTTGTCAGCAGATTAGTGTATATGCAGGGTAAGTGTACGAGTGAGTGCAAGAGAGGAGCAGAAAAAAAGCCCCCACGAAGGTCTGGCAGGGCTGCTTTAGACGGCCCCGAGCCTGCTCAGGTATGTTACATCCCAAATTAGGTCTGCTCCATCCACCAGTTACCCGGAAGAGATAGACAAAGGCAACAAAGAAAACAAGGTCAGCCCTGTGGCCGTCACAGTAGAAGCAGAATTTAGCTGTTGTGAGCAACTTCATGTCCAACTGCAAGTTATATTTGTTTCATTCATAACAGAACAGCCAGTATCATCATTTACTGCAAGTATTGAGTATCTAGCTGTCACATAGTGAGGGAGAAAGGGCAACGGTTACCTTTGAGATGTAGTGGAGGACAGGAAGTACTGGAGAAGTCATGAAAAAACTCACAAATGCCTAAATTTGTGTTTAAATGGTGGAAGCCAGGCTTTCTGCACTTTTCTTCATTCAGCCTGTGTTTAGTGGTGACTCGAACAAAATTCTGTCACGGATCCAAATTTTGGTGACTCTTAAGTTACACTGTGCAAGGAGTATTTAAGTTGTAGCTGAGGTAATGCTTTAGTGAGGTTGGTGTATTTTTTTGGGTTTCTGTCAACTTGAAATTAGAGCCTGGTCCCTTAACTTGGTATTTTTAAAGCACCCAAGTTAAGCTTCACGTATTATGCTTTGTGTTGGGTTGATCTGGTTGACTTATTATTTAATAATTCAATCATGCATTACCAATCGACGTAATATAACTAAGCTGTTCCAGCATTTCTCTTTTTTCAGTGTACATACAGGTGACATATATACGCTGAACGTGACATGTGAACCAATCCAATTTATCTGAGATTTATCTGATTTTGGCTTCATCTTTTGCATTTCAAGCTACATGTAACAGATAGCAGGTTATTTCCAAACACCCATAAATAGACTGAGTATGTAATGGACAATACAAGTTAAAGAAAATGTTGTCAAGCAAACATTTAAGCAGATATATATGTATTTCCTGTTTCCACTGAAGTGGTTGAAAGTAGCTTATAGGATATGAGCCAGCTGGTATTTCTTGCCTACACAGTTCCCCATAGATTAAAGAGAGTCATCGTGTATTATTTTCAGTTCAGACTGAGACAGCTCTGCAGCTCTCAACAGTCGGTATTTAACTTGTCCCACTTGTGTGTCTACTGTATGTTATTTGTAGGGTGTGTTGGATGTGGTTGCTAAAATGGGCTTTCAGAATGGCTTCAGTTTACTGAGCAGTTTAGCAACATCTACAGTTCCTTCCTAACAGTTCTGTAACTTCTCCAGTACTCCCAGACTGGGAAGCAGACCAAAACACTGGTGGCATGATTATGAAACAGCTGCTTACACACTTGTGTCCAGGTACTTTCCCACAACTAAACACAGACAGTCACAATTCTGTGCAAAAGTCTTGCCTCACTCCTCAATTATTTATACTTTGCTTCTAAGGAGCCACAGTTTCCTAAAGTTTTTAAAATGGTGTTGAGCAATAGTTCTCCGAGCTTTCTGAAGGTCTTTCAAAGTTTTTCTTTGGACATTGGCTGCTTTTTCACTCATTTTTAGTCAGGTTCTTGTCTCTAACAATTTTTTCAGAATAATATTTGTTTGTTTGCTTTTAAAACACTTGACACTGACCTATAAATCATTCAGGTTAACCCAAAGGATAAACCAGTGTTGTCTCAACACATAACGGACAATTTAGCAAAGCACTCATGTTAAACTGTATCTTTAGGCACTTTATTGCAAAGAGTCTGTATGAACAAGCATTATTTGTTTCCTTTTTTTTACTCGAATCAATGAAAAATGTAAGATAAGCCAGGTCTGACGGGCATAAAATGATATTTTTGTACCAGCAAAATGATTCCCGAGTGCTATTAGCTCAAAACTTGTTTTTGTGTCTCAGCGTAGTGTCATAGTGCCACAGCATTATCTTAAAGCCAGCAAAGACACATGACTGAAGCCTCATCAGAGTTGGTCTCAGTTGAAGACACGTCTGCGTTTTACCAAATTACACAAGAAATGGAAGAAAAATCAGTGGCAACAGGTCTGATGGAGTGATCATCCAAATTTGAAATTTATTGTTAAAATTCTCATCAGTGTGTATGGAGAAGGTCAGAGGCGAGGTTTTTGCATTTGCCGCATTTCAGAGAGTAGGGCTGGAGATCTTGAAACTGATGAAATTATGAACACAGAAAAGTACCATCAGATTTTTATCCACCACACATTACCATCTGGAAAGCATCTGATAGACAGAAGCCTGATTTTCCAGCATGAAAATGATCCCAATCACATTGTCAATGCAGTAAAAGCATACCTGGATAGAAAACCTCATAAAGGAGCACTGTGAGTCATGGACTGGCCTCCCCAGAGCCCAGACCTCAACATCAGTGAAGCAGTGATCATCTTGATGGAAAACAGAACAAAAGCTTTGAATGACATGAAAGCTGCCTGAGAGAGCGCAGGCTGTGGAAACAATAAAGGTGGTCATATCAAATATTGACCTTCAAACTCATTAGAATTTGACAAACTTCATTTGTGCCTTACACACTGTATTTCCATGTATTCTTGCACATATTTCAATAAATCGCTGCACGTATTTCTCAGTTTCCCAGCAAAATATAAAGAAACAAGGGGTGAATCAAGACTTTTGCACAGGATTGTACCTCCGCCAAGCCAATCAGATTGGGATTCCACTTGGTTTAGAGAATGAAACTAGATATGTTCAGTGTTTCTTTTCCGTCCCTGCTCATGCTTTTCTTACACACTGTAGTTTCTTCTACCTGCTTCTTCACTTTTCTCTACAGATTGTCTTTCTTGTAACATGACTGCATTGTCACACACATTTTGTCTGGTTTTATCTACATAGACGTACTCACCACATACACCTACAAAGATGGAGGCTTTCAGACATGGCAACAGCAGATATTCTGGTGTAGATTAAGTTATGTCAATAAATTATTACACGCAGAGACTTTTTGTCTGTCACCACTTTGAGTTTGACTTTATTGGTTGTAACTTACCTTGACAACAACTGGATGAGAACAGCAGTGACGCAGTGGTTAACCTGTCACCTCACAGTAAGAAGGGTTCGGGTTCAAACCTGCTGCCAACGGGTTCCCTTGATTTTATCATTTGAATGTTCTTCTTGTAGCTTTCTGGGCTCCCTCCAATGTCCATGAAAGCTAAATTGTTTGTGTTTTCTAAACTGGCCATAAACTACATTAGCCCTGTGATTGATTCTGACCCTAGAATAGCCATGAGGGGAAGATAAATGTGGTTGTAAAAAGACTCCTGACTTGGCCTTTGCAAGCACTTTGCTGCTGAGCTTATAGTCTCACTCTTTTTCTCTTTTTTTAAATATAAAATGATGGGCATTTTACAAAAGTTGGTCATACTATGGTTCACTAAGCAGGTTTCTGTTGATTAAAAGATGGAGGGAAGGTGAGATGAGACAATTCACCAACATGACCCTAACATAGGTAACACAAACCTAACCTGCTGAGCTCACTGTACCACAAAAAATTCAGAGACTTATACTGGATGTTTCGATGCATGCTTAATCATCCAGGTAGGTAAATCCCGAAACGTTTCGTCTCTTGGATGAGTGACAAAACGTTTCTCCCACTGAAAACGCTATGTCCAGATGAACAGAATCAGCTTTTGGGGATATACTGGATGTTGGAACAACAGAAGGCTGATTATTGGCCCGTACAAATAAACGTGCAATTTAATTCGATTCAGTGTAGCTCCAAATCACAACAACAGTTCCCTCAAGCTGCTTTACAGTGTAGAGTAACGGTCCTACAACATTAGAGAGAAAATCCCAACAGTTAGATGACCAGCTTACACATAATTTTTCCAACTGCACCAAACAACAACCAATTTTTAGATCAACTGATCAATTAGTTCATCATTAAGTATTAATAGCATTGCAGTGATGTTAATAAAATGTAATTATTTATAATTAGATCTTCTGGTTACACATTTACAGTTGATTGAGTGAGATATAAATGATGCAATAAAAAAGTCTATTATACTAACTATGTTATTCTAAAAGTGTTTATATTTAGTCGTCTATACTGGAAGAACCAATGAGCATTGTCTCAAACACTGCCTCACAGAGCTGCTGGCATGGTTGTAGACCCTTAAGCCTTGTTTCTGCTGATTTTGCACATCAGCGCAAGCTTCCAGTATTTCTTTATCCAAGCCTCCAGTGACTAAGATGAGCCTCATGCATCTATCCAGTTCTACACAGATGTTTTAACAGGCTTCAGCATTGGGGATCCGCGTAGGCAGCAGTATAATAATTCTGCAGTCTTTATTTCCCTTGCCAGAGAAAGAAAATCCATTTTCCCAGGCTTTTTGCAATTAGCTATTCTTTCAGATTGACACCCACCACCCGTCTTACACACTGCAGTAAACTGTTTCTCTCTTTTCTTGAGACAATGTCACCCACACTCCAACTCCAGATTTCTTCCCACATCAAAGCAGGGATCTGATAACAGCTCCTGCTACTGATGTTCTCTTTTATCCTCGTGTTTAGCTCATTCTCTCATGAGCCTTAAATTGCTCATTTTATTTATTTTTTGCCCACTCTGCTATAAAATGAGCAGACACACACGCTATAAATGCACCACAAGGACAAATCTCCCGTCTCAACCCCTGCAGCTTCCAGAAAACTGTACCATCATTCCCTGTTTTCCCTGTCCTGCCATCCCTCCTCTGGTTGTATTTTCATCTTGGTTTATATATGACACTTTACCACAAGCTGTCTGACCACCCATTGCCATGACAACTGCCGGCAAACATTTATCAAGCCAAACTAAGTCCAGATTCGCTCAACCACACGCTCAGCTCTGGGCGCTACTGCTGCTTGATGTGAATAGTTGCGATTGTGTAGTACAGTATATGTATGTGCATGTGTGTGCACATGTCGGGCAAAAGGAATGGAACTTAGCACTATAGTGTTTGGGGGACTACAAAGACATGCCAGCATTTAGAGCATTAACTAAAGACAATGATGTATATCCCTGTCCTCTTTAATTTACACGTCTGACTTACAGCACCTCTGTGAAATGTCCTCGAGCAGAGATGTCTTATTCAGTCTGTTTCTGTCATCTGTATTGAAGTGACTCATAATGTTCCTCCACTCATTCTCCCTCCTTCACCTCTTCTTATACCCTTCCACAGATTTTCTCTCCATTATCTCCATCGTGTTCTGTTCTAATCTCTGTCACCCTCTCGTGGGGAATGGGGGTGGACGAATAAGAGGGGGAGTAGGAATGAAAGTCAGCGAATTATGGGAGAGTAAAAGAAAACACGCAAGAAGATAGCTGGGAGAATAATAGCAAGAATTTATGAATGAGCAGTGAAACAGAGTGAAATATGCACACACACACACACACACACACACACACACACACACACACACACACACACACACACACACACACACACGCAAACACACCTGTGTTTGACATCTCAGTAAAAGCATAGCAGAGTGTAACAGACATGAGATGCCTGCTGACCACATCAGGGGAGTTCTGCTGAAGCCATTAACATTACACACATACTCACTCACCTACATGCTCCTGTGTGAGACATGCTTAGGCTTACAAACTCACACGCAGGGACGAGCGTAAACACTAAGCTATACTGCACGAATTAAAATAGAGGCTACATGGTTAAAAAGGTGAAAAAAAACGTCGGCTTGTTCATGCTTTATTGAAACGTGTAATGGAGTGTAATGTGTAAAACCACACCACAGGCTGCTGGTGTTTCTATGAAGGGTATATGCGCCGGTGAGTGTAAAGCGTGAAACATTCGTACCTGATGCATTCCTCATTCATTCCTTGGGGTCTGAACAAGGGTGAAAATGGGCAGCGTGGATAATCACGCCACAAATTGCCACAAATGACCACAAATGGCAACATTTCCTTCTATAGATTAACCTCAGCGACTGTGTGTGATTTGACACAGGTACAGATTTAACATGCCTTGCAAAACATAATCTCAACGCCTATTGATCTAATTTTGCATCGTGGTTGCATGGCGTAGGGCAGCAGTTAACCACTGCTTATCAGCTGCATCAGTATGCAGACAACAATGGCCTTTTTCTTCACTTTCTTTCTGGTGGGTGGGAACGTCTCGGTTTGTTCTGTGGCACAGCGAACATGAGTACTGAAGGGGAGCTGATGTTCATGCTCCATGAAGAAACACACATGGCACAGGCACCCTATTAGGGGAACTTTAGACATCAAGTCTAAGAGATGGCTGATATGGCCGGTGAGGTCGTGTTACACAGCTGCCAGGGTTTGTATGTGTCAGCTATAAGCGGATATGAACCGGTAACCTTTTGGCTCTGAGTACACGTATATCTGATGGTAGCTGGAGACCTCCAACAAAAATGAAATATGTCCTCAGTTCAAACATATGTGATAGATTTACTAAAGGATCTGACTTTGAACCAAGAACCGGTACTCTTTAGGCACAGCTTCCTTTACCTTTGATTTATTTGGCAAATGGAGTGTGTCCAGGTGTTTTAAGATTCCCGCTTTCCTTCTTTAAGCACAAAATCATCTGAGGAATGTCTTCATGGTCAGTAGTTTACTGTCACACAGTGTTAAGTGGGCCTCAGGGAGGCTGCCACACCATCACTGGCACATGCTGTCTTTTAAAGTTGAGGGAGGTTAATCACCAGTAAGAGAGGGCTGAGTGAGGGGTAAGGAACTGGGCAGTGGAGCAACACCAGAGCCTTATTTTACACAGAGATGAATATACTTAGATTTGTGTTCACAGCGTTGAGTTAACTGAATTAACTGAATGAATAACTTCACCTTATTTTAAACTGTCCTTCAGTTTTGTTTGGCTTTTTAAAGAAATGTAACAGGTTTTTTTTAAAGGTCTGAAATATAGGCTGAGATGTGGCTCTTACCTTTAAGGAGGAGGATAAACTCCAGGCACAACAGGTATTTACGCAGCTCCATTTATGAATCCGAATGAAAGAAGTCTCTCTTTAATGTTTTTTTTCCCCCTTTTCCCTCGTTTACTAGGTGGAAATGAGGAGCGTCGTTGCCCACCGCACACATACACAGACACGCTTGTTTTCAGCTTTTTCTCTTTCCAAGAGATGCGTAAAAGTCGGCCAAACTGTGCCGCGGTGGCATGCCACGTGCGTGAATGGGGTTCAACTTCAGGAGCTTAAATACTGATTCAACGAATAAAACGAAATATCTGGCTATGATTTTCTTCTTCTTCTTCTTCTTCTTCTTCTTCTCGTCTTATGTTAAAGTGAGCGAAAACGTCTTAAAAATGTAAAAATGAAAAATCAACTTTGTGACGTCTCAGTGACCCATGGCGTGACAATAACTGCACCTGTCCCATCCAACAAGAGGCCGCAGTTCCGACTCATTAAACCATTACAAATGTGTAACGCCTTCACAAACAGGCAGGCAGCAGCTTTATCCCTCCAGACTCCGGAGCGCGTCTTTGAAGCTCAAACTCCTCTGACAGAAACTCCGCTCATCAGTCCCAAAGTCTGAGGAGCGCTGTCGTGAGCGGTATCTTTGACAGCACGTTATCCATGATCCACTCCGCTTATTTCTCTTATTTTAGGCTCCCCTGCTTCTTTGTCCGTGTAAATATGTGTCTCTAGTAACGGATTTCTCTCACGTTGAAATGAAAGAGTGCATTTATCCTCACAGCTCCCCTCCCTCCATCCACCAGACTCCTCTCTGAGCAACTGGTTCACAAACCTCAAACCCACATCTCCCCTTTCTCTCCTCTCCTCTCCTCGCACTCGTTTTTCTTTTTCAAACACTCAGACCGTTTCTCTCTCCTGTACACTTTTCTTCTTTTTTTATGATTTACGAATAAGGAGTCAAATTTCACTGTTTTTGACACCGTTTCTATGTGCCTGCAACGGGTGAGAATCAGAGTCAGTTACTGACTGCAGTTAATACAACATTAATCAATCCTTTTTTTCTTTCAGAAACCGTAAAAGACAAAACAAGTGTCACACTGGCAGGGGGGTGTGCTCAAAACTCCCAAATCAAATGCTGCTAACGGGGGAATAATGATTTATAGCACTCATCATTTCATAAGACTTAAGAGAGGCTGAGTAAGAGGTGGCCTCTCATTAAAACCAAATTTGGTTTTATGTACCAAGCGCTACTTCTGCTGTGACAGATCAAAATGTCTGATGAAAAGGTGACATGAATCTGAGTCACATGGAAATGAAACAGAAGTGCTCTGAATCGGGAAAAGTCACATTAAATTAGCTAACACAAAAACTGTGGACAATAAACATTACCATAACCTTTGGAGCAGTTATTTGAGATAATTCTGCTTAATTATTTACGAATTAATGATAAAATGTTTAATTCTGTGCTTTAGAATCAGTGCTGTAAAGTCACCCTTTGTTGAAATTCTTCTAGCCTAGTGGGCATCGCTTCAAGCGTGACAAGGGCACCATCTACAGGACAACAGATGTCAATGAATGCTTTCATGAGAAAAGGAATGCCGTAAACCACCGGTTATTGTTTTCACCGTTACCTTATCTCAGCCCCAGCAGGCAACAGAAAGAGGTTTTGGGATAACATGTCATAAAAACACCAAATTAAGAGATTCATTTTTTAAGAATGGTGCTCATTCCTTCAGTAGGTTTTCAGAGATTTGGGGAATCCAAAACAAGGAGCACTAATGTTGCTTTTGAGGCTTGTGGTGACTTATTACTTAATGGTGTTTTTCCATCTGTTATCCAACTCACAATGCTACACTAGCATAAAGTGGCCCAAAAGAGTAATTTGAGCATATAATTTCACCACGTGTGTTCTGCCATGCATCACACTGAGGCTTTTGATAACTAACTGATCAAAAGTAAGAACACATAAAAATGCAAATTTCACATAAAATCTTGCTTATCCAGGTTTACCACATCCTTAAATTTCAGTCATGCAGTGATCATTATTTTGAGCAGTGGTTTGGGCTAACCACCTTCCATGACATTTGGTATCTGTACTGTTGTACTAATGGCAGGAAAACACATGCTGAACTTATCTTATGTGCCATGATGACAATCTCCTGTCCCACCACATCTAAGAAGTGGCCTATTGGATTCAAATGTGGTGACTATGGAGGCCATTTGAGTACAGTTAACTTGCTGATTTGAGCTTTGTGACATGAGTAGCTTCCCGCTGGAAGCAGCCGTCAGAAGATGGATACACTGTGGGACAGACACGGTCAGCAACAATACTTAGGCAGGCTGTGGTGTTTAAATGATGCTTAGATGGTACCAAGGAGTCATTTCTGGCAACGATTTTTATGCCAAATGTTGATCCTACCAGCTGAATGTTGCAGAAGTAATCAAAACTCCTCAGTCCAAGGACTATTTTTCCGATCTTCCTATCCAGTTTTGGTGAATTGTAGACTAAGTTTCTTGTTATTAGCGGACATGAGTGGTACCCAGTTTGGTTTTCTGCTGCTGTAGCTCAACTGCTTCAGTTTTTGACATTTAGAGATGCTCTTCTGCATACCTTGGTGTTAACGTATGGTTAATTGATTTACTGTTGCCTTACTTTCAGCTCAAAGTCCCATTTTGGCCATTTTTCTCTGACCTTCTTCATCTGCGAGGCCTTTTCATCCAGAGGACTGCTGCTCATGGGATATTTTCTGTTTTTCAGACCAGCCCTTCTAACACCTACAACCATGCCACATATACAGTCACTTAAAGTACCCTTTTCCCCATTCTGATGCTCAGTTTTGACCATTACTATGTGCCTCACTGCACTGAGTTGCCGCCCTGTGATTTTGCATTAATGAGCAGATGAACCTGTGCACCTAATGAAGTGTAACAGGGCGACTTTAACCCTTGTGTAGTGTTCACGTTTTTATGTCTGTGTAGATTCTCAGTCATCCAGGTCATGGTAATCTAAGGAGCTTGTAAAAGAAAATTGACCCCTTTTCTTAAACATCTTCAAGATACTTAAAGAAGTCCAGTCACTTTTCTTTCATAGCTCCTGAGATGTTCATGTTTTTGTTAGTTAGTCACTTTTTGGGGGTCTGGTGGACGCACCGCATATTGGGCTTTTTCAAAGAAAGAAAATTAAACCCCAAGCCAAACCCAAACCAACCTGATGCCTGCTGGGAGAAGAGAGGATGTTAACAAGCCTTAGCCAAGTGCCAACAGATGTGCTTCCCCTCACACACTAACCATCCCCTAAAGACAGAGTCTGATAGAGAGGGCAGAGTGGGCAGGAGGATCACGCCTGCCATGTCTTTATTGGTTTTACCTGTTTGCATATATTATTCCTGAGTTTGCTGTTGTATTTGGTTTGTCGTTCTGTTTTCTTTCCAGTGTTCCTCCCTCTGCTTCTCGTCTCCTCTTTGAAATTCATGAAATACTTTCTCGGACTTCTATCTTTGCAGCTGTGTGCTCTGCATTTGCTCTACATGACTGCCCCCTTTTGGACACACCGCTGTGTGCATGGGTTGGCACTGCCTCTGCTTCCCCTGAAATAGGACTGGCCACCACCCGAAGACCACTGGTGACACTGGATTGTTAGAGTTAAGCACTGAAAGCATGAATTGGGACTCTGCAACTTAACTGTACATTTACTCAAATACTTTACTGAGGTACAGTTTAATGTATTTGTACATAAATATTTCTGTGTCATGCCATTTTCGATATTTTGCATGTAAATATTGTATTTTGTACACCACACCATTTTTTAAAGGTTCATTTATTTTATTTTGCAGATTTTAAACTATAAATATGATAACAGTTTAGTCTCTAATGATCAGAATTATGCACAGAATTAAAATTATTTACAACTGCAACTTTAAAGCAGTATACTCATTAATTTGAGGGAAATTAAGTACCGTATTTTTCAGACTACAAGGCGCACTTAAAATTCTTTAATTTTCTCAAAAATCAACAGTGCGCCTTATAATCCGGTGCCCCTTATGTATGAACTCTGGTTGTGCTTACTGACCTCGAACCGATTTTATGTGGTATATGGCGCTCAAAAATCTGTCAAAAAATGTTTTAGTAGGACTTTGGTAAGCTACGAAGCCACACCGCTTGATGGATCGTCGGAGCATTACGGCTACCGTAGTTGGAATCCTCATCTGGGTCCAAACTCCGCTTCAGGTCCCAAAGTCAAACGAACACTGTGGCATCACTGAGAGTCAAAAATTGTCTAAATTCTTTCATCTATAATAAAATGATCAGTGTTGCTGCTTTATCAGGTGTAACAATTAAGTTTAACATCCAGGCATCCATGAAAACAGAATTTATTAAATTTAATGGAGTTAGAAGTCATAATACAGCATGTTCTGGTGTATTATGACTGAAAGATTTCTGAAAAAATTAAAACGTACAACTCTGCTATCACTTCCAACATAACTGAAGACAGAAAACTAGACAGTAGTGACTTTTGTAGGGTTACTGAAGTATAGTAACCCTATACTATAACAAGCTAGTATATAATGATTTGCTACGTGATCATAACATAACATATATCATAACATAGCATAACATAAACACAGGCTGTGTCTCAAAACGTAGACTGCATCCACAAATGCGTCCTTCTTTTCCCCGAAATTGAAGGATGGGTCGGGTGTGTCCTTTGTGGCCCACCATATCCCAGAATTCATAGCACGGCCCAGCCAATTCCAGTTTCGAACAATGGCAGCTGCAACTAAGTTTTAATATTACTCTTATCAATCTTTCTGGGTCACAAAATAAACTTTTAACATATTTTCAGGTGAGAAAATAACTGTGTAAACTTCAAAGTTCTGCTTGGTTCATCAAGACATCGGATATTTGCAAAAGTGCTCCAGTGTTTTTGGAGACATCTGTTACCCACTAGCTCGATAGCTAGCCGGGGGGTTCAATGGTCACTCGAGCCGGCGAGAGCAGCGGACTCCCGACTTCATCGTTTCCAGACCCCCGCTGTCTTTCGCTACTTGGGTAAAACATGATATATAAGTCTCTCGGATAACTTTTTTGGTGTTTTATTTGTTCTGGAGTAAATCGGTTTGGCTGAGATCAAAGTTATTAGATTAGATTTGATTAAATAAAACTTTATTAATCCATCGGGTGGGTTCCTCCGGGATTTTCACACAATGAACGTCAAACAGAAAACTGATTAAACAGAAGTGTGAGACGGTCGAGAATTTACGCCAGTGAACTGTTAAATTTTAGATAGCAAGGAGCAGATGGCTAAGTTTATTAAACTCCACCGACACAGCCGTGATGCAAGTCTGAAGGCTAGACTGTCCTATTTCACAGCCTCGCACTTCCGGCCTTCTCGGTCTTCGAAGGATGCGGCCTATGTTTTGGGACACAGCGACAATGTAGCTGAAGGATGAACGCTAACCTTTTTCCACTCGATAAAAGTTAACGTGAGGGTTCCTGGTGGTTAGGGACAAATGCAATCGCATGGCAGGATGCTGTAAACGGACCAAACTTCAGTCAGGAGAACAACTGAGATAATCCATCCACAGTAAGAGGTTAGTCATTAATATACTGCAACAACATAGGAATAGAGCAGCTGTGAGAGAATTCAACATTAATGAAGAATGAGCTGAGTAAAGTTTGACTTAATGCGCCGTATAATCCAGTGCGCGTTATGGTCCGAAAAATACGGTATATGTCGTACTAGTTGGCTGATTAAGTAGAATTGTGACTTTTAAGTAATAAATCAAAAATACTTATTTCTAAATTTTGCACAAAAAGTTATTAATTGTCAAATCAGGTTTAATTTCTTGTGCAGTCACATTTTTATGTAATACATCAAACATATATATCAGGGCACAGGGATGTGTTTTTCACACCACTTTTTTACTATATTGATGTCTAATCAAATATTCTTGTGAGCACTGGGCTCCCCTGCCTTGTAATTGTTCTCCTATACCAAATAATTTAAAAAGTCCATGTGGGCTCACATGACAGTGAGATATTATGTTTACAGTTTTACTTTATCAGTGTGGTTTCACCTTTGAGGGACTCCGTCCTGTAAGAGAGACTCATGTTTGTTGCTTTAAATCACCCTACAAGAGTCCAAAAAGACTGACTTTCTTATTTACAGTGTTTTTCACAAGGGATAAAATGAAATGTCACCATCAGCTGTTCGATGACTGAGGTACTTGAACAAAGTATAACAGTAAAACTTTGCTTATTTTATTTTTTCATAAATAAATCTGTGAAAAATGGACTTTCTTCATCGGCTGGGTGGAAAGAAGACATGCTGTCTGCCACAGGATGTATAAAGATTAGTTGAACCCAGTTTTTGACCTTTTGCATAAACAGGTCTCAAAATGGCAATCGCTGGACTTTACAAAAATAAATTAACAATCTGCTGTGACTTGTGACTGTAAATAGTCAAGCTCCATATAATATCTTCTGCTTAAGAGTGTAAAAATATAGCTGTAGTGATAAAAGGATGCAAATACTATGCTGCTGCTATAACAAATGCCTCTTATTACCACTTGGTGTCGCAGTGTTTCAGTATTTGTATCTGTATTTCCTGGAAGAGCAGCCTCGTGGTGTGTGTGCACTCTCTAACCTCTCTTCAAAATTTGTATGGTTTCCTTTTAAAGCTAATTGCATAGCTCATCCGGGGCCAGCTTGTCTTCTGGTTGTCAGTACAATGTCTCATGATGGTCAGCTGATGTCAGATTCATATTATGCTGAATTCCTCCTTTCCCACTTAAAGGAATGCTGCAGAACATCTTTTTTTTCTATCTCTGGCTTTTCCAGGGTCATCATGTGGCGATGGATTTCTGCCAGCGGCAGCACGCAGTGCACCGGGTTTACAGAGTAAACTCATAAGTGGCCAACACATCTTGAAGGACTCCATTTGCTTTGATTCATGAGTCCAGTGAGGGAAAGTTAATGATTATTGGAAAACTGACCTCACCCTCTCCGGCATTCCCCTTTCATTTACTGCAGAAATGACTTTGGTTTTCATCAGTGTCCTTGACATTATTGCCTCCACTTTCTTTCTTCATCTAGTGTCTCCCTACGCAGAATCCAATATGGATCCAGATCAAAAAGATCAACATCTCTGGCATTAATCGAATCAATTGAGGAGATTACGAATGCTATAGATCAGAAACAGTATGCAGCTGGAGTATTTCTGGATCTCAAGAAAGCATTCGACACAATCAATCATGACATATTAATTAATAAACTGGAACGGTATGGGATTAGGGGGGTTGTACTGCAATGGGTGAAAAATTATTTAAGTGACCGGAAACAATTTGTGAAGCTGGGTGTCCATTCCTCATCATGCTTGGACATTGCTTGTGGTGTTCCACAAGGCTCTGTACTGGGTCCAAAATTATTTATTATTTATATAAATGATATTTGTAAGGCATCTGATATATTAAAATTTGTATTATTTGCAGATGACACAAATATTTTTTGTTCTGGGGGGAATCTAAAGGAGCTGCTGGATACAATTACTTCAGAAATGTGCAAAATTAAAAAATGGTTTAACAGGAACAAACTATCGCTAAATCTAAGTAAAACTAAAATTCTCTTATTTGGGAATTCCCTTAGAAATGCACAAGTGCAGATTCATGTAGATGGTGTGGAAATTGAAAGAGTACTTGAACATAAGTTTCTTGGTGTGATTATAGATGATAAATTAAACTGGAAGTCTCATATAAATCATATACATAACAAAATTTCAAGAAGTGTCTCAATCTTGAGTAAAGTAAAACACATTCTGGACCACAAATCACTCCACATTCTCTATTGTTCCCTGATTGCACCGTATTTGAATTACTGTGCAGAGGTTTGGGGCAATACTTACAAATGTTCGCTATCATCAATCTTTATATTACAAAAAAGGGCCATAAGGATAATCCATAAAACTGGTTACAGAGATCATACAAATCCAATATTCTTAAAATCAAAAATTCTAAAATTCACAGATCTGGTTCATTTTCTCACAGCACAAATTATATATAAAGCAATAAATAACCTGCTTCAATATTCTAAAAATGTTTTCTAAAAGGGAACGGGGATACAATTTGAGGGGGGAATTAAATTTAAAACATCCTCGTATCCGTACAACATTAAAAAGTTTTTGCATCTCTGTGTGTGGAGTGAAGCTGTGGAACAGACTAAGTAAAGATATGAAGCAATGTCCAAGCATGGCGCAGTTTAAAAAGCGGTTTAAGGATATGGTTTTTACAGGGTGCAGGGAGGAAGTAGAGATTTGATAGGGTGTTCTTGTCTAATATTTTCATGTGTGTGCGCATGCACGGGTTTGTTGGTATGGGTATATATGTATGTGTATATGTATGTATGTATGTATGTATGTATATGTATATATGTGTATATGTATGTGTATATGTATGTATGTATATATATATATATATATATATATATATATATGTATATGTATATATATATGTATGTGTGTGTATGTATGTGTGTATGTATGTGTATATATATATGTATATATGTATATATATATATATATAGATATATCTATATATATATATATATATATATATATATATATATATATATATATATATATATATATATATATATATATATATATATATAAAAACACCCAGCACGCCCCTGCGGGCGGTTTATCCTTCAAGCTCGGGTCCTCTACCAGAGGCCTGGGAGCTTGAGGGTCCTGCGCAGTATCTTAGCTGTTCCCAGGACTGCGCTCTTCTGGACAGAGATCTCCGATGTTTTTCCCGGGATCTGCTGGAGCCACTCGCCTAGCTTGGGAGTCACCGCACCTAGTGCTCCGATTACCACGGGGACCACCGTTACCTTCACCCTCCACATCCTCTCGAGCTCTTCTCTGAGCCCTTGGTATTTCTCCAGCTTCTCGTGTTCCTTCTTCCTGATATTGCTGTCATTCGGAACCGCTACATCGATCACTACGGCCGTCTTCTTCTGTTTGTCTACCACCACTATGTCCGGTTGGTTAGCCACCACCATTTTGTCCGTCTGTATCTGGAAGTCCCACAGGATCTTAGCTCGGTCATTCTCCACCACCCTTGGGGGCATCTCCCATTTTGACCTCGGGACTTCCAGGTTATACTCGGCACAGATGTTCCTGTACACTATGCCGGCCACTTGGTTATGGCGTTCCATGTATGCCTTGCCTGCTAGCATCTTGCACCCTGCTGTTATGTGCTGGATTGTCTCTGGGGCATCTTTACACAGCCTGCACCTGGGGTCTTGCCTGGTGTGATAGACCCCAGCCTCTATGGATCTTGTGCTCAGAGCTTGTTCTTGTGCTGCCATGATTAGTGCCTCTGTGCTGTCTTTCAGTCCAGCTTTGTCCAGCCACTGGTAGGATTTCTGGATATCAGCCACCTCCTCTATCTGCCGGTGGTACATACCGTGCAGGGGCCTGTCCTTCCATGATGGTTCCTCGTCTCCCTCCTCTTTCTTGGGTTTCTGCTGCCTGAGGTATTCACTGAGCACTCGGTCAGTTGGGGCCATCTTCCCAATGTATTCTTGGATGTTCGTTGTCTCATCGGCTAAGATGAACAGGCACATGGGTCAATACATGAGCGGGACACAGAAAGGAATTGGCAAGAATACCAGAGGTGCAAAACACCAGCTACTGGTAGACAGAACAATCAGCCGAGACTGCAAGACCAGACTGACCAACCTGTGCACTGCCTGGATTGATTACAAGAAGGCCTATGACTCAATGCCCCACAGCTGGATACTGGAATGCCTAGAATTGTACAAGATCAATGGGACCCTAAGAGCCTTCATCAGGAACTCAATGGGGATGTGGCGTACAACACTAGAGGCCAACTCCAAGCCCATAGCACAAGTTACCATCAAGTGCGGGATCTACCAAGGAGATGCTCTGTCCCCACTGCTGTTCTGCATAGGCCTGAACCCCCTCAGTGAGATCATTAACAAGACTGGCTACGGATACCGACTACGGAACGGAGCAGTTGTCAGCCACCTCCTGTACATGGATGACATCAAGCTGTATGGCAAGAGTGAACGAGACATCGATTCACTGATCCACACTACCAGGCTATACAGCAATGACATTGGAATGTCGTTCGGACTGGAGAAGTGTAGTCGGATGGTGACAAAGAGAGGGAAGGTAGTCAGAACTGAGGGGATTGAACTACCAGAAGGCAACATTGCAGACATAGAGGACAGTTACAAGTACCTGGGGATCCCGCAGGCAAATGGGAACCATGAAGAGGCCGCTAGAAAGGCTGCAACCACCAAGTACCTGCAGAGGGTCAGGCAAGTCCTGAGGAGTCAGCTGAATGGTAAGAACAAGATTCGGGCCATCAACACATACGCCCTGCCCGTGATCAGGTACCCTGCTGGGGTAATAGGCTGGCCAAAGGAGGAGATAGAAGCCACTGACATAAAGACAAGAAAGCTCCTGACCATGCATGGAGGGTTTCACCCCAAGTCCAGCACCCTGAGGCTGTACGCTAAGCGGAAGGAAGGGGGCCGGGGACTGGTGAGTGTCAGCACCACAGTCCAGGATATATATATATATATATATATATATATATATATATATATATATATATATATATATATATTAAATATATATAAAATTGTAGGTTGTGTATCCTTCAGGTGTTAATGGGGTTATTGAAAATGTGTATATGTGCGTATGTGTGTATATACGTAGGTATGGATAGATAGAAACATATATGTGTATATATTTAAAAAAAAAAAAAAAAAAAAAAAAATTACACATAACATATAATGTAATTGCAAGGAGGTATTTCTGTAGTCTATTGATACTAGATAGTGGAAAAGGGGTGGGATTAAATAAGCTTATGCTTCTTCCTGCTCCTTTTTGAACATGGACGTTATTTGGAGTTGTGGTTGCTCGTTTTCCTTTTGTTTGCTTTGTTCATTTGTCTCTTTTAATTCTATTTTTTTTTTATACTTTTTCAACATGTTCAAAATAAAGATTCAATCAATCAATCAATCAATCCAGCAAGAGGCATCAGATATTCCCATGAGCTCTATGCACAATGACTCAAAGAAACATCAAGCCAATATTATTTTTGCAATTATGTATCCTAATGTGTTTGGCACATCTTGGGTTCTGTAACTCGACTAGCAACATAGTTGTGCTAACTGGCAGCAGCATTTAATGTCACACGCAATCAAACGCCGCTGTAGACAATCGCTGAGTCTTGCACTGAGGTGAAACCTGTGCAAGAGCCAACTCTCTCTGTCTGTCTCACACACACACACACACACACACACACACACACACACACACACACACACACACACACACACACACACACACCACAGACAAACTGTTTCACACCGGTTGGCATTATGCAGGAGCCCATTAACATCAATCATAAAATCAAACTTTTCAGAGTCACGCTGCTGTGACAAAACAGGTTAAATCAAAGCAGAGCAGATAACTTTTACAGCATTTAGCAACCATTGATGCACATTAAATATAATGTATTTATTTTATTCTATGCACAAGTAGGCACTGTTTTACTTTTTCTAGATCTTTCCCACAACTTTAAAGATGAAAACTGGTTAGACTTTAATATTTATGGGTTAGTTATACCATGCATATTTGCATAATTTTATTAGACTTGATAGTATATTAGATGACCATGTTGTCTTGTAATTTCTGGTCAAAGAATAAGAAATATGCCAGCAGAAACCGTTTCAAACTGCATGCGAGTTTCATAGTGTACAAAACAGCAGCAGAGGCTTTATGTTGGACTGATGTCTGCTGCTCAGTGTGTCTGCTTCGCCCTTTCCAGGCAAATCTGCATTTCAGCATGAGCTGAACATGGAATGTCCGCTGGGTGTACTACTTTAGTTGGCGGCTCTGTGGGATATTTTGCCTGTTGAATGATAAGTAAATCAACGTCAGACCTACAGTCTGGCTATGTAGATAGATAGATGCAGGGCTGTAGGAGACTATAACACCAGTGTGTTAAATTTTATCAGTACAGTACAGCAATTGTGATTTGTGGATAGTTAGACAGTAGTGACAGTGGGGTGTTAGTAGACAAGCCTTTTCCCCTTTCTGTCATCAGGAAGGGAGGCGTCCCCCCTGATGGGTTTGGTTGGAATTCTGCCAGTGTTTGATACTGGTGGTTGTGACTACGTGGCTTATTAAAGAAAGGTAAGCTTTTCATTTTAGTGATACCTGTTATTTTAATTGGTGTTGTTGGTCTTTGGGTTTCCAGTTTCTCCTACCTTCTGTGCACTGATGTCATGGCAGTAACTCATTGCATGGATATGGCATAGTTATTGATGGACTGGTTTGTATATTTCAGAAGCTGCTGATCTACTGGGATTTTCCCACAAAGCCATTTAGGGTTTACAGAAAATGGTCTGAAAAAGAGAAAATATCCAATGGGTGCCACTTTTCTTAGTCAAAATAGCTTGTTATACCTGTCAGAGCTCAGAGGAAAATGGCCAGGCTGCTTTGAGCTCATAGGAAAACAAGCAGTTCAGATAACACTTGTTACTGCAAAGGTATCAGACGAGTATCTCTGAAGGCACAAGAGCACACTTGAAGCTTGAAGCAGATGGGCTACAACAGCAGAAGACCACACCAGGTACTGCTCCTCAGCTAAGAATGGGAGACAGAGGTTCACCAACACCACACATTAAAAAATTAGAAAAATGTTGCCTGGTCTGATGAGTTTCAATTTCCTCTGCAACATTTAGATGATAGAGTCAGAATTTGGCATTATGAAATCATGGATTGGTATCAATAGTTCAGACTGGTGGTGGTGATGTAATGGTGTGGGGATATTTTCTTGGCATGCTTTTTCCCATTAGTACAAACTGAGCATCATTTAAACAGCACCGCCTCTCTGAGTATTACTGCTGATAATGTCCAACCTTTTATGACCACAGTGCACCCATCTTCTGATGGCAGCTTCCAGCAGGATAATGCACCGTGTCACATAGCTCAGATTAAAACTCCAACTAATTTTTTCCAACATGACAATGAGTTCACTGTCATCAAATGGCCTCCACAGTCACCAGATCTAATACAGTGCCGTTGGAATGTGGTGGAAGAGGAGATTCACTACATGGATGTGCAGCCACAAAATCTGCAGCAACTGTGTAATGCTATCAGGTCAATATGGACCAAAGACTCTGAGGAATGTTTCCATTTTTGAAAATCAGAAAATATCTCCTGAACTTTATAAATGGCAACCACACAACCACATTCCAGACAAAAGACAGAGGATTAGTTTAAAAGGAAATATGTTGAAACATGCTTACCTTTGTTAAAGTACAGCTGCATCCATCTGTTTCAGGTAGACACGCCACAGAGCAGAAAGATGATGAGACTTACATTGCTGATGTTCAGTGCCGTGACGCTCTCGATGTTTTGAAACCTTGTTCACTGAATGAGTTGGTCAAGTTCTATCCTGATTATATTTCATTCTGTTGGTGGTTATGTCTTCTAACCCCAATCATAAACAAATAAAGCTGGGAGGCACATATGTGTTGTGTATACGAGAGAATAAGAGCATGCTCTTGTGGTGTTAGCTATAGCAGCAAGAAGAGTTGTGAGCATTTCTGTGTCACGCTGACAGCCCGATGACTCATCAATGAACCAATTTTAAATTGTGTCTTCAGGATTCAAGATTCAATTCAAGTTCTTCAATTGAATCTTTGAAAAATTCCAACAATAACAAAATTTGACAGAAATAAAATAGTATTTTTGGATCTGTCTGGCCCTTAAGGAAAAAAAATTTAGGACCCGAGAGATGCAGTTGACCCTTCAGTTGATCCATCTCCCATTCACTGAAGCCTCACCAGAAATGGTCTCAGTAGAGGGGCTTCTGTCATAAGCCATTCTTATAGAAGGACAACAGGGAGAAAAGGCTGAGTTGTGCCAAATTTGTAGTTTAAATTATCATCAGTATGTACTGAGGAGGTCAGGAGAGAGGTGCAACAGTGAGTGTCTACAACTATTTATAAAACACGGTGGAGGCTCTGTCATGGTTTGGGTTGCATTTCAGCCAGTGGTGTTGGGGATATTTAAAAAACTGAGAGAATTTTGAATGCATAAAAGTCCCATCAGATTTTCATCCAACATGCAATACTATCTGGAAAACATCTGATTGAGAACAGCTTCATTTTTCAGCATGACAGTGATCGTCAAAACACTGCCCATACAGTAAAAGCATACCTGGATAGAATAACATACAATGATACACTACCAGTCATGGATTGGCCTCCCAGAGCCCAGACATCAACAATATCGAAGCAGTCTGGATAAGTATTCCTGAAGAATGAAATGACAAGAAATCTTACCTAACAGAGTTCAGAATGTGGAAGGAATAAAGGTGATCATGCCAAATATTTTTATTCTAGCAAAAGTCAAAGAAATGAGGGGCATCTCAAGACTTTTGAATGTCAAAATGTGTTCTATAATGACTAACGCACCACTACACACACTGCGTTTACTATTTATTATGTATTCATGCTGTTGTAAAAGTGTTGGCTTGGTTTCTTGAAGACCAAACTATGAGGGAGAAAGAATTGGAAGAAGATCGTGAATTTCTTTGTGATCAAGTGGAACTCTTAATTAAAGTAGTACATGAAGGCAGTCATAGAGGCAGAACACAGACTGGGAATTGTTGGCATGTTCAGATTGGTACATAATCAGAAGAAGCAGTGGAAATGGGGTAACCAGACAAGAATGATGAAATCTGGGAGCCTAGGTATAATAATTTGGCTTAATTTTTGTGACTGCTAAGACTAAATGAGGAAACAAGTGCAGACGTCTGTGTCAGTGCTTCCAAACGTCTCAATTTCTGACAGTCTTGACTAAACCACACGTCTGGGCATTTCAGAGTAAAACTGGGTCAGCAGAGTCTCCAAAAGCCTCTGTTTTAGAGCTAAAAGTAGCATGTTGTGCACTAAATGCAAGTGTTGCAAACTTTCTAAACACTTTGAAACAAAGTTAGTGTGCCTGTAACTGTTACTTTGTGTCATTGCCTTGTTTGTCATCTGAAGTGCCCTGACAGGAGTGGCATATTTGTTTAGTCACCGTGTTCAAGTATCGACAGTCTTTTTCCAAAATGGATTACTCCACCTTTAATTTGTTCCCACGAGGAAAGCAGTTGCACTATTTTTGCTCTTTCAGTCATGCACCAATTTCCGAGTAGCAGCTCTGGGAGTTTTTCATGTACACACATGCTTTATGTGTGTGTGCGTGCACATGCGGCAGCCAATAAGTTTTCACAAGGTGTGTTTCCTCCAACCCTGCTTCTCAAATCACAGTGCTCTGCAACCAATCAAATGACACCACAGCGCACCTCACCCAGCATTACGCTGCGTCCAGCTATGACTCGCTGTTCCCAAGTGTGCTTGAGCGAGGAAAGAGATGGAGAGAGTGAGAAAGGGAGAGATAGGGGTGGGGGGGAAGAAGTGGATAAACATGGATGTTAATAGACTGAAATGAGGTTTTCCCGCTTTAATAATTAAAATGAATAATAAGTACAAGTTCAATCATAAAAAGCATTATGGTTGAAATATGTTTTTTCAGTTTACATGTGCACTTTTGTGTGCATGTTGTTTTGCATATTAATGCATGTGTGAGACTTTACTGAGTGCAGATCCTAAAAACAAGGAGTGAGTCATGTCGATTTAACAGCTGCAGCAGCTGTGATGCCTGACGGTCCCTCTGGACGCCTGCCTTCACACCCCCACCTCCATCTCTTTTGCACTGGACACAAAAAAACCTCAGATGTATGGATGAATGTATGAATGCATGGATGTGTGGATAGATGGATCTACATGTTGCGGTGGAACAGGGGACAGAAGACCAGAGGATAGGCCATATGGGTTCCATTCACATACGGGTTGCTTAAAGGCTGAAACATGATCTGTTTTTAAATGTCACACTTTTTTAACTGCACTGTCTTTTTTAATCATTTAAACATTAACAGTCTAAGCTGGGGAAAGTGCACGAATCCTTGGGCTAATCACATTAACAAAGATAACTGGAGTCAGGAGTATTTGAGCTACTCTGACTTACATTTTCAGTTTGCTTTGCATGCACTGTGCCCCCACAAAAAGAGATCACAAGAGAAAGAGGCGAATGTCCTGAAGGAATTCTTAAACACCAAATAAGGATAAAAAAAAATAAAGCAAGACTGCCAACTCAAGGCTTAAATGACTCTTTATTAATAAGCAAATGACTGGAGCTTGTTCATTCTGTTTTGTGTACTGATGAAACTAAGGTGGGATTAAGGCATAAAAAGGACACAAGGCAAAATCTTGATGTTTACATATGGTGGGTGAGCTTAATGACTGCTTTACTGTCTCTGTGCCTATTTAGCTTTCCTTTATTGATGGGGAAAATGGATGCACAAGCACATAATTAGCCTGCAGTGTCAGTTCTTTGCAGCAAAATGTGCCCGACTGTCCTTCCTGTCTCTATAAAGTTCACCCTCCCTCTCTCTATCTGTCTTCAGATGCTATCTCCCATCTCCTCTGTGTCCTGCAGTGTATCTAGAGTTCACCATTAAGTCTGTGATCAGATTTATTACATTCTTCACCTCTACAAAGACTTCATTCAGTTCACCTCCAGCATACTGTAAGACTATTGTCCTATACTTAGAGAAGGATGAGTGTGCTCATGCTACACTGTGATTTTGCAGTTTGGAGATTCCCCTCAGTGAATAGACATGAGGAGCCTCAGCAAATTGAATCCTTGGCCTCATTGTGTATAAGTGAATTTGTCATCTTTTATACAAATAGGACTGAGACTGCCTCTTCAGTCTCTGACTCAGTGTCTCCAAGTCTCTCGGTTGTGCTCCTCTTTGATTTTATTTTCCTTAATGGAAGGACTCTCTGGCCAGATGTTAAAGTGAGGATATTTTGAAGTCTGTCGGTTTGAGTCAGTGGGTCAGGGCGCCAGCCGAATACTTTTGATTTCCAGACTTCTTCCTCTGACCTTTACTGCATGCCTTCCTCTCCCTCTCATGCCTTTTTTTGGCTGAATAACAAACTTCTAATTTAATGGAGGAGGATAATTTGATTTTTGTTTGTGAGCTTATGGATGTGTTTAAAACTGTAGATTTCCATGTGCTGTAGCCAGTCCGGTGTGTGTGTGGCATGATGTCATGTGCACTATTCTTGACCAGTCTTTTACAAGAGACCTCAAAGGTTCCTGGGTGGTCTAATAGTGTTTGCCACAGGAGATTGGTGCACTTTACCTTCAGATGTGTGTGTGTGAGTGTAAATCAATATCCCGGACAGTGACAGTGTAGTGTGTGAGGGTGTTTAACCTGTCATCACACTGCCACATGCATACTTTCCCTATGAATATGTGTATCAGGAAGATGTAGTGGGAATGTGCTGCTTTTTGCCAGGTGTGCTCTCTGAGCACCCACAGGACATTTTTCTTTCTCTGACGCCTCCCACTCCTTTACAATCTAACCCAGAATGCACTTGACCCTTTTCCTCAGTAATTCCTTCAACCAGATCACAAATCACCTGTCTTGACTTTTGTGACACGCACTCAAGTATGCAGGCAAGAACACACTCAACTCCTGCATGCGTGTAAGTCATTTATCAAACGCCACCCTGAGTCAGCCATGGCCCCGGGGCAGCTAAACGAACCTGCTCCCCCACAAACTTCGACAACACCAACATCTAGTTTCTATTCAGTTATCTGCGATTGCCCATGGTTACTTGTTAGACATGTTCAGGTGGTGTCAAGTTTCCACTTAAATCTGATGGATGAAGAGCAGCAGTTGTTAATCATTGTGTATATGCATGTCTGTATTTTTTTCCTACAGTATATCCGTTACTGTTTCTCTTACAGTGTTGGCGTGCAGTATGTTTGTCCAGAGTTTGCCAAGGTATTCCCATATCTTCTTTTCCTTGCTATGTTTTCTCTAAAGCCAACAACCTGCAGAAATAACGATGCTGTCAGGATGTCATCAGCAGACACGAGTGCGCTCGGTGTCTTCTTAGTTATCCATACTGCTTTTTTCACCTGTTTTTGTGCACAGTGTTTTATAAACTGCATGTAGAGTGTGGGTGTTGGATGGTGTGTGTGAAAAGTTGACAGAATGTGTGTTTTCAGTTTTCTCTGTGAAATGCATGTTTTGAAGGCGTTTTGAAGGGGGCCAGACAGCTGCCTTTTACTGCCCCAGGGGGCAATAAACAGAGAGGGAGGGGCAGTTATTTACCTTTTTTATTAGGGCAGGAGGCAGAGGAAGGGACTTTATTGGGGTCACACCGTAACTATACACAGCTGCAGGGCAAGAAGAGAAATAAAGATGAGATAGTTCTTTAAAGAAAAAAGTTTTGTCAACGCTAAATTCCTCCCTCAGGAATCCATCTGTACTTTTTTTCACTTATTACATGACCGTAAATGTGTGTGGGATATTGTTTTGTCAATTCCCCCCCCCTGCCTCTTCCATTTCCAGGACCCTTAATGGCCTGCTTGTTGTTAAGCACATCTGCTGTCAATCAGCTGTACCCTGTAATCCAAGTGGCATTTCCTGCCATTAGAGGCACGCCCACTGCCCGAACTCTGACCATTTGACGATTGGTCAAGAGGTTCAACGTCTGGCCCAAAAAGATCTCGGGCTGACCTCTATTTGTCCAGTAACGCTCCACAGTTGCAATAATATAAAATCCATAAATGAGGACATTTAATGGATTAGGCTGACCTGTCAGAGATTCCTTTTAACCTTTTTTCCAAGAAGATCAATACCACTCTTGTGTCTGGGTCTCATCTACCTCAAATGGATAGTTAGTTAGCTTCAACAACCCTGCTCTTTGTATAGGCAGAAACACCCAGCTACCAACACCTCTAAACATGAAGTGTAAGATTAAAAAAAAAAAACACATGTAAATAAGTAGGTAAGGTCCTAACATTTGGTATTTATAGACTTTTTTTTTTTTTTTTAGTATATCACATTAACTAGTTGTGCTGGTTTGGGCAATTTTGCTGCCTCTGACTATAAACAATTTTAAAGGCTTTAACAATTGGTGAGGAGATATCTGTTTCGTCCTCTGGTCATTGTTTACAAATAAATATGTTTTTTTTAATAATAAAAAGCTAAATAATCATCAGGTGAAACCAGGTGAAACTCCACGTCGACTGTTTACCTGCACATGCAACCAAAGCCTATGCAAATCTAATTGGGCAATAGAACTCGAACTACAGTAGAAACCTGTTGTCTACAGATTCTGCATTTTTATATGCAGACACATTACGTGGACAAAAGTAGTTGGCCATCTAAATCTTACACCTACAGGAGCTGCTTGGTTATGGAAATCCATCCACTCCTGGTGCAGCTTTTGCATTGCTGTTACTGCCAGACTGGGTTTGAACTTATATTATATACGTTATTGAATCAGCAGAGTCCTGGAAGCCAGATTACTTAAATCAATGTGTCAAGCCAAACACATATAATAAAGACATACGTGAAGGCCGGGATTTCCTGTAATTTTCTTCTCCTAAATTCAAACATAACTGAGCTTACCCTCTGTCTGAAAAACCTTAGAAACAATGTGTCTATTTTGAGCAGGATACGTCCTTGAAGATGCATATCAAACAAATACGTAGGACTGCTTTCTTTATTCTGTGTCTCAGATTAATTCTGAAAAGCTAGTTTGTGCATTTGTTACTTTTATGCTGGAAAATTATAATTCACTACCGTCAGGTTGCTCTTAAAGCTCTCTGAAAAGCTTTCACCTGATCCAAAATGCTGCAGTGAGTATGGACAGGGATCAGAAAGACAGAGCATATTTCTCCCATACTGGCCTCTCTTTATTGCCTCCCTGTTAAATCCTGAATCAAATCTAAAATCCTTCTCCTTTCATACAAGGTCTTGAATGATCAACTCAGGACTCACTGTAGATTTTTATTGTAATAGAGCACTTCACTCTCAGACTGCTGGCTTTCTTGTGTTTCCTGGGATATTTAAAAGTAGAATGGGAGGCTGAGTCTCCGGCTATCCGGCAACTTTCTTGTGGGGTCAACTCCAATTTTGGATTTTGGAGAAAGACACTCTCTTTACATTCCAAATGAGGCTTAAAACCTGCCTTTTTGATAAAGCATGTAGTTAGTTTTGTTAGTTATCCTTTAGTTACACTACTGGAGGCCCAAGCATGCTGCGAGCCTTTCCCATGGTGCACTGAGCACTTTTTTCACTGCCTGTGTGTTTATATACGACTGCAGCATGTCGCTATATTTTTGTAATTTCTCTTCTTTATTCTATGTTTTTTCTCTCCTCTTTCTCCTGTCCAGTCATGGTGGATGGCTGCCCCCCCCCCCCCCCCCCTCGAATTGGATGCTGCTGGAACTTTCTTCCTGGTAAAAGGGAGTTTTTCCTTCCCACTATTGCAAAGTGCTTGCTCGTTGTGGTTGGGGTTTTCTCCAGTACTGTAGTGTCTTTACCTTACAGTGAAAAATGACTTGAGGCAACTGTTGTCATGATTTGGTGCTATTTAAATCAACTTGAATTTAATTGAATTTGTTCCTAAATGCTTCCCCTTTGCCATAATATCACTTACAGCTCATTATTATACTCTTGGATTGGTGCATACCAGGTGTGGTGTGACCCAGTACTTTTGCCCATATAGTGGCCACATGTCTAGGCCTTAAATATGTAAAGGTGGAATCAATCTTCTCATCTAACTCTTGACTGGAAAGTGAGTAAGTGGATTAAAAACACAACATATCCCTGAAGTCAAGCAGCCTTTTAGGGCTTTAAAAGTATGAATCATTTAACCAACTGGCAAATAATATGGAAATAAAAGAAATGAGAGCCAGCTGCCGGGGAAACATTGCAAGATGAAACTGTGAGAGAAGAATAAGGAGGACATGTGGCACCGAGATGACTGACAGAGAGAGGGAAGGGAGGTTGGGAGGAAGCAAGACTAAACGGGAGGGGACAGACAAGTTATTCTAGTTGCAGACAGCTGACAGCAAAACCAAAATAAGATGGAGCCGTCTAATGGGCACACCTTCTGCAGCTACACTCACAAACCATAAAACACTGCTGGCACTGTTAAATGCGCTTCTGCTCCTAATGGTTTTCAACACAGGAGAGCAAAGAGTCGAGCTGAGTTAATGTCGTAGTTTATTGTTTTCCCATAGAAAGTGTTGTTTCCTACGATCACATTTCGTATAAAAGAGACACAATGTAAAAACCGACTCTAGCGTAGTAATAAATATAAAATGTCATCATGAGATAGAAAAAGGTTAAAGTTGTGAGGGCAGGGCAACAGAGAGGACAGAGGGACACATCAAAACTGACCCGGAGACTGGAAGAGCTCATAGATTGGTTTACACGTCTACAAATATAGTCTCACAGCCCATCTCCTTCCACACACACACTCACACTCAAACACACACAATGCCAAATACACAAGATGTTCCTTAGCAAGTCTAATACAATGCAGAAGACATGTTCATGTTCAAATCTTCAGCTGGTCACGTTTGATGGGTCTGGAAAGACAGACGGATAGCACAGTAGCTAAGACTATAGTGCACATGCGACATGCTAGATATAATTACCACACCTATTATATAGTGAAGCTAACATGGATGCTGGAATAAAACTATAGGCTGCTATTTCCCAGCTCTGACAAAGAGGAGCAATGACACAAAGCGGTGATGCTGTAGACATGGGGCGCGCTGAAAGGGCGAAAAGTGAGAAGTGCTCTTGTTCATTGTTGTCGTTCGTAGACTCTGGTGCATATCACATCATCTGCTCTCATGGTCTGAAAAGAAAGAGAGGGCAATGAGGGCAGTTAATGAGGATACTCGCACACACTGAGGCAAAAGTACTGGCATGGAGTTAGCCATAAATTCATTTTTAAAAAGTTAAAGCTTTCACAGAACAGCCATTCATGTTAATCCACCCTAAAAGTCCAGTTTTTATTGCCTCCAGCAGTTATAACTAACATAATGTCACTGTGCCAAACTGTTTTGACCAATCACTGTGTATGCAAAGAGTAAACACACTTTGCTTGCTTTCCCTCTCTCTCTTACACACACACAAACACCACAACTACGCTGGCTTCTAAAAACCAGTTGTGGGTTTGGTGCTTAACAAGACTTCAGGAGTCTTAAATGTGAACTATTTACTGCCAGCCCTCAAGCTAGCATCTCCCCATAAATACTTACTGTGTTTGCAATTTCTGCACTTTAAAAACAGTTCACTCCAGACTGAAGCCTGCATGGTATCTTATCTCTAGCTGAACTGGTTTACTGGGTCAAATAAGAATTTTAATTAATGTAATTTAATTTAATTACATCAGAAAGTTTGTTTTAATCAACATGAAGTGCTAGCTGGGTGGGGTTCCCCATTAAGTGCAATTATGCTTCTGTGTTTATTTTTTCATTAGATTAGTATTTTATTGTAAGAAGGCAGCAGATATAAGTGGACTCCAAAAAGGTTATTTGAGCACAATAACTCAACTCTGTGTGGTGAGTGTCTTGCAAACACATGCAGCTAATGTCAGAAGTGCAATGCTACAGCCCATGCAGCCCTCGTTGCTATAAACAAAAGAATATTTCTAGGTTTCACAAGTAAAACAAGATCCACGTAGCAGCTTTTGTCGTGGTCTGTTTGTCAGCCAGTTGTCTTGCTGTGACACGGAGTACACACTTTGTTCATGTGATGACAACTGAACTGTCTTCACGACAGCTGAATAAAATTTTGCTGATGGCAGAGTTTAAATAAGGGGAAACAACCTGGACTAAAGGACAAGCGCCCAACCCCCCCCCCCCCCCCCCCCCCCCCCCAAACTGCAGTACTTTGATTGGGCACTTGAGGCTGGCACCAAAAGTAAGCCAATCCCCACAGACTGTAATTAAAAGATGGGCATAGCCAACGTGAAGATAACCTTCTTATCTTCATTTTTGACTCGAATGAGGACCATGATTTAGATATAACATAATTATTGTGTATTAAAGTTAAAAGTGCGAACTGAGAGCATAAACTCATTGGGGAAGCATTTAATGATGTCATAGATCATGTGAGCTCAAGAGCTGTTGCACCCATAGACTTCTACACAGCTGGACTTCTTTTTGTAGCCAGAGGAGTCATGAGCTATTAGGTATTAGAAAAAAAATGCAGGGTTAAAGCATTTCTGCACTTGGTTTACGAGTCCTAGAACTGATGAGCATCTATTTTATACAGCCTGTAGTTGATCCACATGGACAAAATAAACACGTTTACAAACTGGTCTCTCAAGCTAATTTCCCCCTTCATGGCCACTATGTTAAGGGTGTAGCTTCTTCGACTGACAGGTGACTGGTAGCTCATGCAGATGTTGCTGGTTGGTGACTGCTGGGTTACTGAATTGGACCATGTCACTGTGTTTCTTGTGCTATATGCTGCACAGCAGTTAGCAAATGTCTGTGTGTGTGTGATCCTGTATAAATTAGGGATGTCAAATTTCCTGAAATTAGCTGACAACTTCGCACCTCATCCTATGGTCCAATTGCAATTATTTATGGCTATAAAATGATAAATGGGGATGTTCACAACGCTAAGGTCAAGGCTTCAAAGTGTACATTGGAGGCAGCACAGTGGCAATGTCCATTTTTTATATACAGTTCATAGTTCATTTTAAGATTTACTCCTTAGCCACTTTTTTAATAATGATCTTTAAAACACACTTTTTAAAAAAAAATTAGTTAATTTCAAGTCTGAAAATTCAGTTTAGTAGTAGATCAGTAGTGGATAGTGTACAATAATTTGTGAACTATAATCTATGGTAAAGCTTTGCACTTGTTAGTCTCCAAATCTAAACTCTTGCTCAGGTGATAGTTTGTGTGTTTTACCAAGATCAGCTTGCTGTCACTGGTGATCTCTCGGGTCCAAGATGTCTTAGGCCCCTCTCCTTTCTGCAGAGTCTGCTCACAGCTGATCTTGCTGTCTGTTTCCCAACGTGGAAAACTCTGAAAAGCCATTAGACCCACGAATGAATGCACAAATAAATGGACACGAATAAATACGATGCCATTTGTAGGGAAGGGAACTTAATGAGGGAGTGTCTAATAGAGAGAGAGCACAAAAAGGCTTTAGCAGGGTGATCACTGAGAGGTGATAACTCGTGATGCGCTCATCGTTAGTAGAGCGAAGCGCTGGCTGGGTTGCATGTGTTTGCTTTGGAAACGGCTGAACAGAGGCCATCTATGGGAAATTGGAGAGAGTAGCGGGGAGAATTAGGGAGGGACAGAGGGTAGCAAAGGGCAAGTAGGGGGAACGGAGGGAAGATGGGAAGTTGAAAGGGATTGTAAAGTGTGTGAAGGAGTGCAGTGTAGCATGATAGGCCTTCAGAGACCAAGGGAGGGGTAAAGCTGTGCTATCAGTCCAAATATGATGAAAAGCCAAATTAAACAGATTGATGTAATCTACACAGCTCCCACCCATATCTACTGTGTATTTGGTTATGTATGTGTGTGTCCATGTGTAGTCCAAGAAGAGATGAAGTGCATTTAGTAATATATTCATGTCCATATTTTGTGTACCGTGCAGGGACGCCCATCCACAGTGGTCTCATTGAACTCCTGCCCAACAGTGAAGGTGATGTGGGTGGTTCGGACTGTGGTCGATGTTTTAATAGAGAGCGTTTCTCCATCCTGAGTAATCTCCACCAGGGGCTTGGAGGCTGCCTTCACTGCAATCTTGCGTAGCATCACGTTCACACCTACACAAACAAGCAACAGAAAATGCGAAAGAGCATGTGTGAGAAGAGATTTCCAGAAAAGACAACACACAATGACAAAAAAACATAGTGCCAATGCTCTTCCACAGCTAAATGCGGTGCCTTGAATTAACACTACTGCTTCCACTAAAACTAAAAATATTCCCTGGGACATTGGTAAACTCAGTTCATGGAGATGGATCTTTTTTTTTCCTGTGCTTGTGTATTAGAGTGTAAACAAAAACACAAGCAAACAAAGACAAGCAAGCCCTGTATCGGCTGTGTGGTTGTGTTTGAGTGTTGTTGTGTTGCTGCTTATCTGCAATGTCTTTCTGCACACACGGGGCAAAATTTGGAGCAGACTTGAAATGCACAGTGCTTTCCAATAATGATTGCACAGGAAACAATGAGGTCATATGACAAAGCATGCCTCAATCCCCCTCCACAGACTTAATCATCGTTGCGGCCATGCAAACACACGCTTACTGACTTTAACACTCACACCGTGATTGCGATTTGCACTTCCTGAAGTGTAATCTCAGTTATTCCCCTTTTTTCTGTTTCTAGGGAAAAAGCATAACTCATTCAATATTTTGTGTGACTGTAAAAGGCTTCTCCATACGGGGGCAGTTTGTGGTATGTTGGTCATCTGTATTTCACAATGATTTCACAAAAGAGTGACCAGAACAGCACTCCCAAAAAAAAGACAAGTCACGTAAAATCTAACTAATGTTAGTGTTTGGTAACTTTAGCCACATTTATAAACTAATCTGCAGTATTACTTTTAATAAAATTAATTTCCCCAGCCTTTTTTCCCACTGAAATGTGCTTAAAAGTTTTAAAAAATGTGAAGGAGGAAAAGGTTTGTCCAATAGTGATTATCTGAAAAGGGGAAGGAGGAAAAAAATGATGTTACCCCGTGGGAAAAGAGAGGGAACAAGGAGAAGACCGGTATGGGGGAGGGAGGTTGGGGGCCTGGGCAGACGAGGGGCAGCGGTCTGCGTGTGGTGTGCGAAGATCTCTGTCCAAGTGTGAGGGGAAGTGTGTGTATGCCGCCCAGTGTGTATCTGCTGCGAGTTGGGTTTCACACTTCTCACCTCTCACACATTCCCACCTGTCACCAAGTGTAAATATATACAGAGAGAAATGCACAGTCATTTGCCATGCATTGGGTTGTCCAGCCTATGCCCTGTGTATAATTTGTATGCACTGTACAAGCAGCTTCATATATATAAATGCATTGTGAGCTTGTGGTGTGCAGATGAATGTCCACTCATTGGAAAGACATTATTTTGCAGGAATTACTTATACCTTTTTTGCTCCAGGTAATTATTAATACTTCCAAGTACTTAAATATTATGTTATGCTAATAATTCTCAACATTTCAGGGGGCATTTGCAGTATGTGTGTGTTTACATTGTGGAACGACTTGCTTTATTTAATTTGGTTATATAAATACTTTTTTCCTCCATGCTGTGACGGGGTGGCAAAAGTTTGAAAATGTGATTATTTATTTACTTTTTATTATTGTAAATCACTGCACATCATAGCTGCTACTGTGCATTTATACATGTGCTTTATAGCTTTACTCACAATGTAGCCTATTTTCAGTTTTTTCCCCCACAGATACCATATGTAATGACTCCTTGTGCACGACCAAGGATAAAAGCCTAGAAGTGAAAATGTGGCCCCCATCAGTTTTTTGTCTTAGACGCTGCTGGCCTGCCAAAACCTTTGGAAGCCACAGAGGGATACGAAGGTTCTCAAGGTATTCCCCGCTGTTAATTTTTGTGACCGAAATTCTTTAATTCACACAAGTTTCACCACTGGGGGACAAACACAATTTCAGACAGACGGTCAGGGTCAGAGGTCAAAGATCATAGGGCAGAGGAAGCATTTGGGACATGGAGAGACGAGGGTAGAGGGAGGAGAGCTGGAATGAGGAAAGGAAGAGAGGATAGATGGAGGGAATAGGGTAGTAGGTGATGACAGTATGCATCCAGCTGTGCTTTGCCTCCAATGAAACCAGGGATCAGAGCCCATTCCCCTCTGTCAGTCATCCCAATGTAGAGGTAAATTAAAGGAACACATGCAGTCATGGGTGTGGATGTGTGTGTGTTTGTGTGTGGTAGTTACACAGCATTCCTGCTGTTGGAATGTTGTCTTATAATAATAACAAGAGATAAAATAATTCAAATACAAAGTGCACAAAGCAGGCGCATCGCAAGAACAATGCATTTTAGAACACATGCTAAAACCATTTAAGGAGAAATAAAAGAAAAAGAAGAGTATTTAAAAAATCAGGTGATGAAAGTATATCTTAAGAGGAGATTTAAAGGTTGCTACAGGCGCTCAGACCTCTCTTTTCATCGAAAAGTCATAGAAACGTCCTTTTAGACAGACAGTATACGCATAAAATATCCTGTCCTCGCATTATTGCGCACGGTGCCATATTTGCCTTTGGTCAGAATAATCTGGATCAAACAGACGTTAAAACTAACCGGTGGTCTTTCATTTGTGTAGTGGTGGTACGGGATTCATGTAGTTCAGTTACCTCTATATGTGTAGGTAGCTAAGAGACTAAGATAAAGGCGGTGTTGTTGGCGCTTTGCGATAAAACGGATTCCAGGTGTGCACTGCCAAGTCATCTAATGAAAATTGGCTACTAACGACAGATGCGCGCCTGTAGTGCGCCCTACAGGCGCGCTCACGCACACACTGGCCGGTTTACAAATGAGCCAGACAAAAAAACAGCGTGGATCTCAGCGGCAGGTATTTGTTCTTCTCTCGGACTGTCACTTCGGATAACGATGCCACTGTCCTGCACTGTATTGTGTCATAACGGTCCTCTTTAAAAACACACGCAAACAATCTGAGGTTGAGACACAGACAGATGTGTCGCCGTTTGTCGCTATTGTGTTAGCAGGGGAGGCCAAAAGGGGAGATGAGAGAGGATAAAAAAGAGGGGGGGCTGGCTGGGGGCCAAGAACGGAGTTTGGGGTTCTGCAGCAGAATGACAAAGACCCCCCACCCATGCAGTACGCTGGTGCACGGACGCAGAGGTAGACTCACAATGTGCTGAGAAAGCTACAGTTTGAGCTGACACATCTGATCTGTCTCTATGAACAGAACTAAAAGCTTCACCAGGAACCACTGACGCATAAAAACGTTCAAACTGCCACTTACAGTGATGATGATTTAAGAAAAAAACAAACAAACCTTGCTTCACATTACTTACCTAACACTTTCAAGAGTTCCTCAAAATTTTCAGAGCTCTTCATCTCCCAAGTGCCGGAGAAATCTGGGATTTTGCGCTCCATGTTCGGCGATAGTTTGCTTAGTGGTGTGGACTAGATAAGCTGTCAGGTCCTGGGCTGCAGTCAGTGCGCGTCTGTGCGTCAAAAATGAACAAGTTGTGTGTGCGCCAGATGGCTTGGATCTGTCCGTGACTTGGTTTTGCCTTCTTCCCGGGATGAGAGACCTACTGACAGCAGCTCTTATCTCATCTATCTAGCAGTGCACGTTATAAGCATTTGCACTTCAAATGAATGACACGGAGCGCAAAGATACTTGTGTAGGGATGCACACGCCCCTTTCTGAACGGACACGCCCCGGAGGCCGACAGATTACAGGCACAGGCCCACAGTGCTTTAACCTGAGAACACCCCAGCAAGCACTCTGTGCACTTCGGCCCAGGGAGACGCCGTTTGGAGACCCCTCTCATCCATACGCGCACCTGTCACCACCCAAACTAACCACTCCCCGAAACTCCCGCGTGCTCTGTTTATTAGGTGTTTAGCCACTTACTTTAGGCAATTACATTAACTACATATTACCATCAATGTTGTCATTGCAAAACAGAAAGGATGTAACCAGGTCAGTATTGACAGAACATGTCGTCTTGGCAGGGCGGCGCAAAGGAAGAACAAGTCAACTGCCAACCTGAAGAGATGGCGGAGCGGTTTGTGTGGGTGTGTGATGAGAGCGAGAGAGAGAGAAAGAGAGAGTGAGAGAGGGGCCAAGTTCATCTCCCAGCCTCCAGTACGCCCTGGTTCTGTGTCATAAAAATATAAGCAGAGGTAATGGGATACATCTAACGGCTGCAACTGGTGGGCTAGCCTGCGTCAGAGGAAAAAACAACCCGAACCCATGAGGGAAATATATTACGTGGGGCTGGGATTAAAAATAAGAGGTAGTATTGGCGCAGGTCAGCGGTGGCTCTCCTTATTAAAGTTTTTCGCCCCCCGCTGGCGGAAGAAAGAGGAGGGGAGGAGACGCGTCAGGCGGGGTCAGGGGCCCTGCGGGGTCGGAAGGTAGTCCTATAAAGAACACACGGAAATGCACACGCACACACACCGTATGTATGCGCGCTCACGCACGCGCTGATGATGGATGGCAACTGGACAAAGCAGACGTTAACTATTGACTCTTGATGGATGATCCCATCCGCTAATTCTGCACGGCGAATTAGCGCGAGGTAACCCGGGCGACTTTAAGGCGCGGGCATTAGCCCCCATACCCCCACGGCTTAGGATATAAGCTTCACGCACACACCGGCTCAGTGTCAGTGTTATAACAAAGACACAGTGACTAACAGAGGTCAATAACAGTGTCAGATTGATATTTGGTAACCTGATATGCGCTTTTGCGCACAGCTCTGCGTTCAGTTGCTTTGGTTTGCATCGGGCCCGGCGGGTCTGTCTGATGTGAACAAAGCTTGCTCTCATTGTTTCCTTCATCCACACACACACACACACACACACACACACACACACACACACACACACACACACACACACACACACACACACACACACACACACACACACACACACCTAACATCTAAGTCACTGGCCACACACCATGCCACAATCACAGCATGTCCTCACAAGACAGCCATATTAGAGGTGTAATTTGCACTCCAGTCTTCTCTTTTTCTTCTTCTATGTCACTCATGTTTTTTGTAAGCTGGCTTACCTCTTCTTCTTTTTTAAACTCTTTAACAGTTTTCTCTTATATTATTAAATCAAAACACCTGATAGTGAAGTAAAAAAGTGAAGTTTATTACTGAGATCAATCGAAATCCACATGGGAATCTTTATATTAAAGCACAGCATCTGTGGTGGTCTATGGTTAAGAAAAGAGGACATGATCACGCCCCCAGTTTAAAGGTGGCTGATTCAAACCACCAAGGTTACAAAGGACAGCTGGCTACCATGGAGTAATTCGTCTGCAGCGTCATCACAGGCCATTACCGCTTTAGCATGACATAACAAGAAATGCATCAAAAGCCACTGAATGAAACAGACAGTCATGCAGTATAGGACGATAGCCTCACCCATGTTGTGTGTGTGCTGTTCAGATGGGGGGGTTGATAAAGAGCTCTGAAATGTGTGTGATGCTGCATGTCAGCACGTGATGACAAAGCAAAGCTCAACATTCAGATCCACTCAACCGTGCCCCGCTCCTCTCAGCCTCTCTCTTGCCCCCCATTCCTTCCCTCCATTCCTCTTTTCCTTTCTGTCTCTCCTTTACCTCATGCTACTTTCTCCCCCCCTTTCTTCTCTTTTTCGACCTTCTCCTCCTCCTCCTCCTCCTGTCAAGCTTTTGTTCTTTTGTTCTGCTTTGACACATTCCTCAAGCATGTTGAGGAGAGGGAAGAGGCAAAAACAGAAGGGGAGAGGATGGAAAGGAGAAGAAAAAAGGAGGGGGGGCTAGTTAGTGAGAAAGTTAGAGACTGAAGTGCATGTCAATTTTTGTCTCTTTGTTGTGGGGAGAAGGATAGGGAGAGTGAGTCAGCAAGAGAGAGCAAGGAGATCAAAAGCCAACAGCGATGGAGAGGTTAAGAGCAGTGGATGAATGAAGGCGACAGATTAAGATCTGTCTTCGGAGGTGTAAGAAGTATTATTTTCCTGCTCCTGCGCCAACTTTATCTAAGCTATTTCCTTATGTTCCAGCTATTATCCTCACATATACTGTTTACTTCTTTTGTTCTGTCATCTTCATCTTTCTGTGTTCTTTCTCATACCAAGATTATTATTGGTAACCGATATCACCAACTGCCATCACAGAGACTGACAGGCAGGCTGCACCATGTGCAATCTAAACAGAATCTCTTGTGTCCTGTTTACAGTCATTTTTGGCTCTTATCAGCATGGCTACAAACATTCAGCATTTATAGAAACAATAACATAAAGCAGCAATAATACCATAGAAGAAGAGTACAACGCAGAAAAAAATTCGGGGTTCTGTTTGAGAAATAATCATACAATTAGTTTTGACAATGAAAATATTTACTATTTCCAGCTTATGCACAATCAGATTTTTCAAACTTTCTAACTAATGTGACTAAATGACATCAGCAAAAGCTGATAATAACTAAGCCAGTGTTTTCATCAAATCAAATGCAGCAGCAGCAGCAGGGGTGACACACATGCAGCTTCCAGGCCACTAAGGGTCCAGTAGGTCCCCTTGGCTGTGTGTCTTGTGTCTCTGCAAAGTAAAAACTGCAGAGACATAGAACAGACGCATCACTGGAGTTTTAGCTGTCTCTTGTCCTGCAGACACCTTTGAGACATTGCCCATCTGCAACCTTCTTATCGATCAGGACATTAACCATGCTGCACCAGTAAACCAGTTTAGCTAAAGGGTTGTTCTGAAGAATTTCTTTGATTTATGACACTAGTGTTTCTTTGCCTTGACAACAGACAGCAAGAATGCAGGAAAACTGACGTATTTGAAAAATTCTGCATAGTTTGTAGGACATCAAAGGTTGTGAATAATCATGATAATATAATAAACCTGTTTTCCAAATTAATCTTTCTTTAAATGAGAACCTTTTCAGAATGTACTTGTACTTCTTTGAACTAATAGAAAGGGAAACATTTGGAGATGTGCGGTTTCAGAGGTAGTGATGGGTTCAGTTTAATACTTCAATGGCTTGAAATTGGATCACACAGAAAGGAATGAGGATGCTAAATAATTGGTTATGTGGAGCCTGCTGCACTTTGCCAAATGCTATTATTAAGGAAGGTTTGTTCATTTCTGTGATGAGAAGCACAATTAATCTGAATCCTTTACACAGTTGTTTAATTAGAACAAAACTGGGCCGACTGTGACACTGACATCCTTGGTGATACCATGAAACAGTTAAACGAAATCATTTGGTTAAACACTCTATACCCTGCAATCCTCACAGTTGTGTCGCTGGCAGCAGAGAATTTCCAGCTGTATTTCCTTCTCTGTGTTACATTTAAAACAGACTGAGCCTTGTATCAACACCCTCCCTAGGGTGACCTGTACCATATCTCCACACTCACTTCCTCTTATGCTGCGTATTGTTTCCTATTTCCTCTCCTCATTCAAATGACACAGATTTGAGCCATATCTGTGAAAGTTACAATCTACAGACTATTTACTGTTCCAAAGTTTCCTCATGTGGTCATGAAAGAAAACAGGAAAAAAGCTCACACCATATTAGATTTAATGCAAATTGTATCTAAAGTATGTCTAAAATGTGGGTGTCCTATTTCAGATGTCTTATCGTATTTGTGTTGCAATAAGAATAAAAAAATATAGCGACATGTATGCACAAGTTGGAGCCTGTGCGTGTGAATGCGATCAGTCGGGTTAAAGCCACACTTCAGTGGCATTCTCCACTTTATAATGCCGATGACCTCCAGTAAAAATTCTCACCCACTAACCTTAGTAATCCCAGATGTGAACTTGACCCAGGCCTTCCAAACTGCCAGCTCCTGGAAGTCATTATTACTGGCCTTTACCCTCACAGGAAACCACTGGGCAAGAAGTGCACATGCCTGCAGACTAACATTCCCCAAATTACCGTATCTCTCTTTTATGATTTAACCCTGGGTCCGTGTGGGCTTGAGACCTCCCCAAAGAGTCATGAGATGAATCAGGCGCCTTTTAGATGACTAATAGAACAGGAAAGAACACAAAACATTTACGTGACACAAGACTGTGTCTTTTTCTGTAATCTTTTCACTTTTTGCACAAAATGCATGACAGCTGAACCTCTTCCAGCCTCTAAAAATTACATGCCGAGACATAAATACGTTTAAAGGGGGTCACAGCATTAAAACATTTGCGAACCCCTGCTCTGTGTGACTTTCACAACAGTTGCAGACACACATGTTCGCAGCCAAAAGTGTGTGCAGCACTGTTGGCTGCTGGCATGCTGACCCAGCAATCCATATGGGGCTGATTAGAGATGGCAGTATTTAACTGTGTACATGGAAGAGAGGCAGACACACACACACACACACACACACACACACACACACACACACACACACACACACACACACACACACACACACACACACACACACCACATCATCGTGCAAGGAGTTTTGCATTTAAAGCATCACTAATGGACACTGTGTGTGTGCGCCTATGTGTTGCATACATGAGACTGAACCTCTAGATGCCTTTGCAGTTGCAGCCAGACGCCTGTATTACTCACACTCTATTCGTATTGTCCTTCAGAGCTCCTCCCTGCTTTCGCCCCGCTCCCAAAACCCCCTCTTCTCTTCTTCTCTCCCCCCTCGTCTTTGTGCTTCTAATTATCACATTTGTTATGAGCCGGTCTGGACAGCAGGAGAGCAAGAGCAGGGAGAGGTTGATTAGGAAGGGGAGGAGATGGCTGTGACTGTGAGCACTGAATGAAAAGGAGCTGGAGAAATAGATTACGTCGAGCTTGTCTTTATTTGGTCCTCCTTGTGTGTTCAATGCTTGAAGTTTTCCCTGTGTTTCCCTGTGTACACTGTCACCTGCACTTAATCTGAGGTGACAACTGCACTGAGTGATGCTGAATTGTCGTGCAGCCAACAGAAGACAGCAGATGAGAAGGATGAAGAAGAAAAGAGGAGAACAGTGAGGTCAGAGAGGCAAAGAAAGGAACTGAGGGAGGCTGAGGTGTTCATGAAGAAGGTTTTGTGAAATACAGCTAACATATGTGGACTGGAGAAAAATGGGAAGCTGAGAAGACAAACAAGAGCTGGTTCCCATACTTTTATTGCTTTTCACCTTATTTTATGTGTTTTGTTTTCCTGAAAACCCCAAAAAAGTTCAATAAAAGTCCAGCCCTGCTTTTATCGTATCAGCCCTCCTTCTTCTTGCATCCTACGACTCTGCCCCTCCACCCTCGCTCTGCCTCTCACTCCGCACTCATTCTTTTATTCTCCCGCTGCCTTTCCTCTTTGACCCGAGTCAACGATTGTTGTCCACTTTTGCTTTTTCCTCAGCCACGATTGTGTGTCAGTAGTGTCTCCAGAAGGCAATGTTCTCATCTGTTTAAGTTTGTCTGTGCATTTGTGCACATATGGATGCATGCACGACTGGACAGTATGTGTGCATGCGATGATGTCATAGATGAAGAATTGCTATAGTTAAATACTTGGCGCAGGTCACCCTCTGGTCACTGTTGCTGTACGTGACCACAGTGTGTCCCCAAAGACTCTACAATTAACTGACACAGTGTCAGATTTATGCTTTATTGTTCTCTCGATTGCTTTGAATAGCAGTAGATCTGCATATCAGTGAGTTTGAGGCAGAAAACTGGAAAATGGCATTAAGCTCTGTGATTTCTTCACTGATCCTCTGACTTTGCCAAAGACGTGTGAGAAAATAAATGCTCAATATAAGGTTTAAAAAGCTTTTATTCACCTGCCTTTGCAAAAACATGATGGGGAAGAAAGCTACGAGAGATAGCTATACATGAAATGGAAAGGTGTGATGAAATTTTACGAGGTGCAGTGCATAGAGATGGAGTCATCTGTGATACTTTCGGTGTTGCTGTACAAGAAAACCAAGTGAAGAATTGTCATTTCTTGTCAAATTCCAAGCAAGTCATCACTTCTTTTATTTTTGATTAACTTTTCTGCAAATCAATGAGCCTATTGTTTCATTCGCACTTCTATTCATTCATATCAGTGTAGTGTGGCTTTGTACAAGCAGATGTATACAAAATAAGCTCAATAAGAACTCCATAACTTTTTAAAGTATGCAAGAAATATTTTCTCTTGATAATAACACCTCCATCCTGCTTATTTCGCTATTTGAGTCTAATGCTTACACTTTAGAGGTGCTAAAAGTTCAGTGTTTTTCATCATGTTTTACTGTAAATGGCTCAGCAGCACAAAGTTTTTGCTGGCGTAGTACCTGACCTCCACATTTGATACTATACGTGACTGTCATTTTAGCTTGATAGCTTGACATACTGGGTGAGTGTACTGGGTTCTGTGTTGGAGTGGTTCTGTGGCTTATAAATTAACCTCCTCGTCTGCATCTCTTGCCTGCTGTGTGGCACAAGGTTCTGTTTCTGGCACTTTACAGTTTCTTGTATATCCACTCCCTCTTTAGCTCATTTTAAGCTTTTTAAAGGGCTTTTATTATCACTGCTACACAGATTATGTTCAGTTATATACCTCTTTTAAGCCCAAAGATGTTTTAAAATGACAAATTCTGCATAGTTTATAATAGACTCTATTAAAAGATGGGTGGCTGACAGTGTTCTCAAACTTAATAATGAGAGGTTACAAACAGAAGTCCTTGTTTGTGTCCTCCAACATATGGAAACACCAGGTTTCCTCGCGACTTTTCCTAAATCTTCTATCAGGAACCGTTTTTAAAAATAGCAGCAGGGCCCTGGGGTCATTTGTTCAGGCCCTGCTTGCTGTGCAGCATAACTAGGAGTGTTTGCAGTGGTCCCCAGATTCTGGAGCTCTTCCCTACTGAGCCTGAGATCTGTGGACTCAGTGGTTTAAAAAGCAGCTAAACGCTCGTCTTTGTCACCTTGTTTTTCAGAAACGTTCTGTCTGTATGTTTTTAGTATCTTGTTGTGATTCACATTGTAATTTTTATCCTGAAAGGTGCTATATAAGTAAAGTTTTATTCTATGTCATTCTTTTAAAAGGGGTCAGGTGGTCTCCAGGTCAGAGTTCAATTTTTTATTTTTATTTATTTTTTTATTTTTTGCACAGAGCCCAAAACAAGAGGGGACATTCAACTGAACAATAAAAAAATAAATGAAGACAAAAAAAATCCCAAAGTTGTTTATTCACAATCTGATCTGTACTGTCCCAACGTATCATATTACCTGTTATCTTACTTATATTTGTGGGATTCTTTGATCCAAAAAGGTTGTTGCACTTTAAAAACTCTTCAAGACTAATTTGCAAACAAATGTTGGAAGTTTAGGACGATCATCTCACAGAGACCGCTGCAACAATCTAGTCTCACCAACAGCAAGCGAAAATGAGCCAAAACGAAATTCTAGCAAAGAGTAAAATGCATGTGTGTTGGAAGATTTGTTTGTATGATGTATCATGTGCCGGCCGTTATAATGACCATGACAAAGTAGACATAGCATGGGAAAAACCAAGCAGAGTTGCAGATGACTTTTTAAGTATTGTCATTCTGCAGTTTACCATCAAACTTTATATTCTAACCAAGTTTATTAGGCTCATACGATGTGACTTGCAATAAAATACATGACCGATGAAATCTCACAGGATGTAGCTGTAGGTGCCTAAAAAGACTCTAAACAACTAAAAGTCTTTCTCTTTTAGAATAAAAGATGAAGGAACCATATATATTTTTAAATGAATTTAAGCCTGAAGGCTGTTTGTACTGTTATGCTCAGGCTTTGCTTGGATCCTGGGATTTTGGTGAGTAGCCTAATGAGCAACTCTCCTGCCATCTGGTGGTGGCAAACTGACGGTGCTGTGTCTAAGTCTTCAAACTCTTTATAACCTTTTGGCTCCACACGTAGAAGATGTCTGGGCATGTGAGCCTACTGTAACTAATCAAACTATTGTTATTAGTGTTTACAGGAGTTTAATGCCCTCGGCTTTGCGTGACTGCAGGCCTGCTCATGCGCCTGCAGGGACAGGTGGAGTCCCAACCCCCACAAGTCATCCTGATAATTTTGTTTGTGTTTTTGTCTCTCTGAGAACCAGTTTTAATGTGATACAGAGTGGCAGCAGTTCACCCAGGCCTTAATTTGTTGAAGAGCTTCTTAAGAAGGCTATGTCAAAGCTGCGAGTTAGCTCTTATGCTGTTAATGTTCATTTAACACCACAAAGTGCAAAATGAGAATAATAAAAGGTCAGCTCCAATCACCACAAAGCCGGTAGACAGATTTGAGCTGAATCCGAGCTACTTGGCATTTCTGGCTCTATTATGGGAAAAGTGTTGTTTGCCAATGCTGGCACAAAAATATTGAGCTGAGCCAGGCTTTGGTTGTGACAGGTTTTATGTGGGCCATGTGCCACAATATACCTGACAGTTGGCTCATGCAGCGGGGCCTGTGGTTGACTTGAGACAGGCTTTCAGCCCACTCAACCTTCATCAGCCTGAGTTAACACTGTCAGTGAACTGGCTTAGTAGAAAACTGTAAATATGGTGCACACGTGGGCACAGCATTTGTTGCTGAATGGGCAATTTGGGGAAATTCTAATGCAAACTCAGGAAAATGGTGACCCCTCAACAGCAACAATGACTCGTATATCACAAAGTATCTTATTTCAGTAAGTTTCTATTTCATATTTATTCTGCATAGTTTAGTTCAGAGTGGAGATACATGCTTGCAATATTTAATATTGGTGTTGCTGTATATTGTATCATTTTGGAACACCCACCCTGTTGTAAATATGTTTAATGACAGAGCTGAAAAGGTGCATCTTAAATTAAATACACAAGGTCTCATATGAGGGTGGATAACAAGTCAAATAAAAATGAAGAAAAGGAAACGGTCTACTTTTGTATCACTGACTCAAGGACTGTAGTGTCTTTATTCTTTTCCCATCTTTAAACCTTTCCCTTGCAAACACCCATGTCAGTATAAGTGCAGTAAAAATGCAGCAGTGCCTCTTTGTAATGGAAACTTTTAACATTCTTCTCATCTCTGTGCCAAGCTGACCTGGCTGAATGGGAGGCTCCATAGTGTCTCATTTTGATTCCCTGTAATCTTTTAATGCAACATGTAATCGACTTATTACAGCTGGCTTGTAAGGCCCTAACACATAAATGACAGCTACTGCCTGCCTGATGAACATCACTTAGTAACAAAAAAAAGAAAACACGCAACCGGAAAAAACAGAGGTCTAGTGCACAGACGTAATGTGATGGACCGAGCAGTGAAGGAAACTTAGGCACAGGTTAAAGTCCAAAAAAAGATTTTTTATTTAACCCAAAAAACATAATTGGTTAACTCATGCAAAAAGAATCAAAATCTTGGGCCCATAAAAGAGGTCAAACTAACAAAACTCTACTCAAAGTTGACAACACAACTGATAACTCAAACAAGCTGACCTAACTTAACGAGACAAAGGGGAAACTTAAATAGTGGCTGATCAGCCCACAAAAACAGGAAAAGGGGTAAAACACACAAAACCTAACTAAACCAAACATAATGAACTCCAATTCCCCCCCATGGTCCCGAGTTATGGCGTGAACCAATTTGTAGCCTTCCTTTAAACCTCGCTCCGCCCCTTTTCCACCTCTTGGCTCCTTAATCAAGGGACTGGAACAGCTGCAACTAAGGTAACTCAGAAAACAAAAGATTAATCATACATAACAGTGTAAACTAAAATGTGCGCACTTATTTTAGAATGCAGTGTTATGTGGATATGTGAATGAATTCTAAACCAAAACCAGTTATTTATTGTTCTGTAAATAAATTCCTATATTTAAAGAAAGAAATGTGAATGCAATATTACTTATAAGCCTCTACACTAACATGGTGATATTACCACTGTGTGGCTGTAAGTGCAGCCATCACACGTAATGAGATGAGAGACGCCAAGGAAGGGCAGCGCTAAAGAGAAGGCCACATAAATAGCCACAACCCTCCTTTATTATCAGAGGGCAACACCAAGAACTCAAATTGCAGAGATCATAACCAAATGCACAAACACACTCGCAAAAAATAGCAGTGCCTGTGAACTGTAACAATCTCTATTGCAACCTGTGAACTTGTAAATAACGTGCCTATAAATGATTCTGTGCTTGTGGTTCTTCTTGTTCTCTTTTTGAGAACCCCTCAACCCATTTGTGTGTAAAATCAATTTAGATTTCTGTGACACCTTTCTCCCTTTTCATTAACAAGCTGCGTCTAAGATACGTCACTTCACTGACTACATCCTCAAAAGTATAAAAAACCCCTGAAGAGGTAGAAAGAAGTCAGCTTGGCAAACCTATGGATCCACTTCTCATCTCAGAAGGTCGAACGTAAGAAGAAGCCAGCAGAGGGTGCTAATCTGAATCAGCAGAGACCAGAGAGGCACTGTGGCAAAGATGTGTTAAGATTGTGATTGAAAGCAGCTCATATGCTGATTTTTTTTCTTAATCTCAGACTACATCTGTATTTAACCACACCTGAAAACTCTTATTTCATTTAGTTAAACTGCCATCATGTGCATGTTAAGCTATTCAGCATAGTGATGAGCAATTTGAGTTTCAAGTGCACGCGTCTTCATGGTCTGATATTTCCTGTGGTTTTTGCATCGCATGCAATAAGTGTACACACAGTGAGGTACCGATACTTTCATCACTGACAGACGACAAACCCATTTGGTTAATTTGCTGGAAGGAAGAACAAAGCAAATATTAATTTCTTGAATTTTGAAACTGAACTACTGGTGTGACGAGACTTCTTGTTATGAATGTATAATAAATATATCAGCTGCTCCAAACAAAGCTCACCCAAACAATAGTTATTATCAGTCTTCTGTGCAGCTTGAATGGGTTTGCTGTCTAATTGCTGCACTTTCACTGTAGCTTTTGTGGACTAATTAGCAGGCAAATCAGTTAAAACAAGACAAATCTAGAGACACAATCTTCACATGGTTGTCATCTACCTCATTTGTAAACATGAATCACTAACTACTGGTGGATTAAAATAAAAGACATGGATGGATTGGGGCGATTCGTTGAGTTTGTGTCAGAGAAAGATGAAAGAAAAATTCCTGCAGTTGCTTTTTGAGAATTTTTATTAAATTTACTCTTCATGGGCTCATAATTTAGCACCAATAATTTTATTTTTGAGTCAGTCTCAAGAGACCACTGTTGTTATTCAAACCCTGCACACCATGTCTGCCATGTCCACAATCAAATTATTCAAATCAAACTCATAGACAGACTCACCTGAGCAGTACATGCATAAAAAAGTAGCAACATTTGTTACAAAAATCCATCTTTAAATAACTGAATACTTGACTTTTTTGGTTTGTTTTAATATTGCTTTGAAGTCAGAAACTCCAAATCAAATTTCATGACTGAAATGTCAACTGAATTGAAAAGCCTTCAGATAAAAAAACAAAAACAAATCCATAACATTTAATTAATCAATTTAAAAAAAGCTTATAAGGAATAACAAAGTAAACAACAACCAGAGCCATGTCGTTTTTAAGCTGGGAGCATGGCTTATCCTGGGGTCCTGGCAGGCTTTGGCATTGTTATCAGGCTTCAGGTTCGTGGGGTTTCCCTCAAAATGGACCGGCACACACTCGTTGTCCAACACTTCACAGGCCAGGATCAGGTGTTTGGTGTCCTTTTGGACACTTTTGATACCACAGGTGTCCTTAACACTTCTCACTGTGACAAAGGTGAAAGGCTGCTGGCTGATGCACAGGTTATCCTTGTACGTCTTTCCTCCATTCTTTGAGCAGACGGCCTTCACCCTCTTCAGTTCCTTTGGATCAAGGAAGGACTGTGTGGGTCTGCTACAGTCCCCGATATTCTTAATGTAACTAAACCACTCATTTTGATCAAGGGTCGTAGGAGTTCCATTGCGAACGTGGCGATCCATGAAGGTTTTGAAGCCTTTTTTCCAAGTGGAGAGCTGGCAGGGAGCATCGCTTATGGCAACAGTTTGATGTCCCAGAAAAAGACAGACGGCAAGCGAGAGGTAAGTCCTGGGAGCAGCCATTACCCAGCGGTCCTGCAGAGAGCGAGAAGAGTTATCAAGCAGCTATAAAGAAGTCGTGAACAAACACGTTACAGCTTTTCGCTGAACAGTACATAAAAAGCAGCTGAATTAGCGACAGAGCCACAGCTGACTGTCTGTGCAGTTTTTAAAACATGAAAACGGGAGCAGAAGTAGAAAACCGCTGCTTATTTGAGACAACTTCCTACCTTTTGCCAGCTGCTGGTTCTTCTGTGAGATATAGAAGTGAAAGAGCTCCAGATGTGAGACGACTGCGCTGTCTTTCAGTTCTCTGTGCCGTAGGAGTGGCCAGAACTTGTGCATTACATAAGGCCGACCACATGGCTATGCTTCAGAGCAGTGATTGTGGAGAGGAAGGCGATCCAGTGACTGCTATAAATACTAAAGGTCCAGTGAGCTATTTTGGCTACTCACTGTCTGAGTCTGCTGCATTGAAGGGCTGCTTTTTGTAACACGTTAATTTAATTATGCAGATTATTATCATGTTTCAACCGATACATCACTGTCTCTGTTTTGATAGCCTAGCCTATGTTCCTGCAGACGTGACCTTTCAATTATAAATCAGCTGACATCATAGTCAGCGTAAATTATAGTTAAGATTGAAACACAGGAATACTTAAAATTGCTTGAGATGTCATCAAAAGTCAGAATATGTTACAAATGAAGAAATCATATCTCATATACAGTGGCTTGCAAAAAGTATTCTGCCCCCTTGAACGTTTCCTCATTTTGTCACATTACAGCCACAAACATGAATAAATTTGATTGTAATTCCACGTGAAAGATCAATACAAAGTGGTGTACACGTGAGAAGTGGAACGAAAATCATACATGATTCCAAACATTTTTTACAAATAAATAACTGGAAAGTGGGGTGTGCGTAATTATTCAGCCCCCTCAGTCAATACTTTGTAGAACCACCTTTGCTTCAACCACAGCTGCCAGTCTTTTGGGGTATGTCTCTACCAGCTTTACACATCTAGAGACTGAAATCCTTGCCCATTCTTCTTTGCAAAACAGCTCCAGCTGAATAATTACGCACACCCCACTTTTCAGTTATTTATTTGTAAAAAATGTTTTGGAATCATGTATGTTTTTCGTTCCACTTCTCACATGTACAACACTTCGTGTTGGTCTTTCACGTGGAATTCCATTAAAATTGATTCATGTTTGTGGCTGTAATGTGACAAAATTTGGAAAAGTTCAAGGGGGCCGAATACTTTTGCAAGCCACTGTATATGTGATTGAAATAAATCATTTATATTTTTATATTAAATCCATGAAATTTAACATCAAATAAAGAAAAGGGGTTAATGAGATCAGAAGATGTTTGAATGGCTTCGCTTTCGTAAGTGAAGTGTAACCAAACTTCCTCATTGTCTTTTCTCGCTTTCATCTGAGTTGTGATCTAATCTTCAGGCCTCCAGAGCACAAAACAACCGTGACATTAAACACACGTTTATGTTCATTCAAATCTGATTAATACACATAAAGCTAAGAAGGTCTTTTCAGCTGATTTTGCTGTGGTTCCACAAAGAGAGCAGGCCATAGTGAAAACATGGGGACCATAATCTCCTCTAATTTACTGGTACTACCAGTATCAGTACTGGTATCAGTCATGACTCTTAAACAAATCATAGGTGTCATATGTTGTCACTGCAGTCTTCAGGAATGATCTATGTCATGTGCAGCTGGTCACGTGTACGGTATGCTTTCATAATAAAGCTCCGTTGGATTGCACCCTCATCATGATCTCGTCAGCACGTTTGAGTTTAACACACAAGGCCCAGGAAGCAGGTTTGTGTCTCCAGCAGGAATCAACCCAGTGTCCTTCTGCTTACTAAGCAACCATGTTAACCACTACAATCCAGAGACACCTCCAGCTTTAAGTGTTTTACTGGTGTAGTATTTTGCATCATGAACACACACGTTACTCTTTTTGCTGATATGTTACTTCATTTAAGAAAAATGCCTAAATAAGTTTGTTACATTTCGGTATCAAATATCAAAAGTGCCTCTTCAGTCTTTTTATTTTTTCTCTGCAGATGTGAAAGCACCCTCCACCTCAAGTAGGAAAGGCAGAGGAAACAAAATTAGACAGCCTTGCCTCGCAGCTGTCAGGTTGTATGACATGAATATGACACGTGGCTCTGCTGCATCATGAACAGTTTTGGCCCACTGCTCCATCTCATGATTTCAGATAAAACACACAATGGCCATGATATTTTGGGTTAGGAATTCACTTTTTATGGTTAGGGTTAAGGTGAATGAATAGGGAAAACTTTATGTCAAGCAGCATCCTCAAACTTCCACAGCTCTCAACACTTCTTACTTGATCACATGCAATCATGCAAAACCACTTTGTGAGCCAGATATTAACACGCGGTCATATGTAATCAAGAATCGGCAAGTTTGACATTCAGGTGTTTTAATGTGGTGTCCATGTTGACAAGTTAGCTGAAAACAAACACATAAAGAGGACGTATAGCACCCAAACCCTCGATGGAATAACTAAATGCACATAAATAAAACTGATTTACAACAAAATCTGCTGATTTCAGTTCAGAGCCAGAAATGTTCCGATATCGTGTATTTTATACAAATAAAACCTGCTTCAACTCTCGTGTGCATTGTTATCAAATTTTCTTCAATTCTTAGGTTTTAGTGAAAAATAAAATAATTTTAATTAGGATTATTAATGTGCCAAGTGACGTGTGCTTACAGTTCAAAGAACAAAGTGAACAGATAAAATACCGCCCCACTGTGATAAAAACAACAGAATGTTTATCCCCCAAAGTATTTACATGAGTCGGTCATATATTCCAGCCATGCATGAGCCATACCTGAAAAAAACCCCAGCAAAACTGCATATTTACACCAACTGCTCCCTGTGCAAACTGAGGAAATGTCATACGCCAGACAGAAATGGTCCGGGCAGCAGGTGGCTTCTCCTGTGTCCAAGTCCCTTCGCTTTTTTCATAAGCTGCTCCTTCTTCTTTTAGCGTTTTGTAAATGATAAAGTAAAAACATGTTGCTTCCTCTCCCCTGAGGAGATGTGGATCAGCAATAAACTCACTGATGAGAGGGACAGTGTTTGATGTTGCTGTGAGCTAGGGCACACTCTGAGGTGACAGCAAGGACTCTTCTTTCTTTTCTGCTTCTGAAGTCGAGTTCATAGCCATGTCTTCTTTTTCCTCTTTTTCCTTCTCTGAATCCTTTGTCCTGAAACGTCAAAGCGAAGAGTTATCCCCACCGATTAATCGCACATACTTCAAAACTTCTCAGACAGTTTTTTTTTTTTTTAAATGTCAGTGTAGTTTATCCAGAAGAGGTCGCTCCTTGTCCAAAAATACAGCTCAGCCCCGGTAAGGCTCCATTATATGATTAAAAAACAAAAAAAGAAAACTAAAAATGATCAAACACGGGTGTTTTAGGAACCTATGAGGGCAGGGGATAAATTAGTAGAGTCAAGAGAAAATAAACTAGCAGAGGGGGACATGTAACAAAGGATGCCCACTGGATTTACTGTGTCACTGTCATGTTTCAGTACAGCAAGAGTACATTTTTTTCATCACATATTTTGGATATACTAATGACATTTTGCTTTAAATGTATATAAATATCCTTCTATCCTTATCCATTTTTTCCACTTGAGTTCAGGGTCACAGGAAGGAGCTGGAGCCTATTGCAGCTGTCATAGGGAAAGAGGTGGAGTAAACAAGCCCCCATTCATATAAATGTCCTGGCAGTTCATTCAGATGTCGTAACAGAAGCTTTAAGAATCTGTGGATATATATCCTGTCTTTCAGGTTGGTCATGTCATATCAACTGCCATGTAATACTATAAAACGCATTCATAGAGTTGAAAAGTTATGGTATAAAAATGTATTGTCTTTTTTTTTTCATTTCCTTCCAGCTTTACTCTGTTTGGGAAACATTAAACATGTGATCTAATGCAATCCAACACAGAAGCTGTGTCAGGTTACTGAAGCAGGTTGCTGGGGCTGACAAAATACTATTAACACCTTTCAGTAAAATGCATTTCAGTTCAGTTCAGGTTTATTTATAAAGTATCAGATCACAACAGTAGTTGCCTCATGGCGATTTATATCGTAAGGTAAGGAGCCTACCATAATGCAGAGAAAAATCTGGTCCAGCCTAGAAAAACATGCACAGTCGGCCCCCTTATAGCTTCTGTGCAGAAATGTCAGTGCATTTAGAAGAAATCAGAGGTTGTGTCCCCAGAAAGCCTTGATGTGCCATTCAGACTCTAGTGGATCCTTGTGTTCTCACGTTGTTACACTGGTTTAAAACACAAGAGTATTTAAAAATGGAAAGCTATCAGCTATTCGCAAGAGCAGCGAATGATGAAAAGTTTCCTGTTGCCACTTTAAATCAACTAAACTTTAGCCAGTAGAGACAGATATTATTATTCCTTCCCATGTAAATTTACAGTTTAAGAGACAGTCCAACACAGTCACGTATGTATCCAGTGAGCACTGAGTACATTAGAAGACAGAGGACAGAACTCTAACACCTAAAACTTTAGGATTAAGGACTACTCTTCTTACTAATGACAGATGTTTAAGAAATTCTAACTGTACTCTGGAGGCTTTCTTGGAAGTTAAAATGTCTCACAGTCTTTAGTAGGTACTCTAAGAATGTCTAACTCATGAGGATAAGTTATTGTGAATAGGTGGTTAAAAAAAGAATAAACTACGTCTGAGAGGTTGAAATGAAAGTTTTGAGGTCAGGGGTCATAATTTTGAACAGTGACCTTGGCATGGGAGCAGGCCGGTTATTGTGCAGGACATCCCAGCTAGAGGTAGAGCTGTCACAAGATCAAAAGATGGAATCACATGACAGGAACAGAAGAACAAAACAGAGAGTTAACATTTCAAAGAGGCTGTATGCAAGTGTTTTCTTCCCACTGTGCTCTCGTTAGTCTGAGGGACCGGAGATGAGATTTTAATGTAAAGTTTAAAGCAGATTAACAAAATGAAAGCTGATGGTTTCCCAAACTCCTCGAGGGATCTAATAATCCATTTTGAGAAGCGCTGAAGAAAGCAGTGAAGATGTTAGCTCTTTCCCCCATGAAGACAACATTTGACGACTTCCGCTGTACCATCGTTGATGAGGTTTGACACCTGAGTGCATATTATTTATATACACCCCCCCCCCACCACCACCACCACCACCGCCGACACAAACACCCAGTCATCCTGGAAGAAAGCCCTCAAATATGACAGAAACTGTTCAGCACAAAAAAGAGAGACAGTGTTTACACATAGTAGGCATCCAAGGGGAAAAGAGTTAAATCGCTCGGGCATGGGAAGAGCTCATACTTTCATTAATCAGTGGTAATCATGAGAGAAGGCAGCGAATTATGAAATAGGCATGTTATTGCAGCAGAGGTCAAAGGATCGGATTATTCCCAGCACTGATCTTAGTGCTAATTTTATCTTTTCATTTCTTTCTTTACATTTCTATTACAGCCCAACCAACACTGGTAATGGTAAAAATGATCATATTTAAGTTAAAACCATCTGATATTGTAACTAAATCAAAATATATCCACAGTTTTGTCCATGCCAGTGTATTCGTTGGACTCTAATTTATGTCTGCTTGTCAGCATACTGTAATTAATGATTTATATGTAGATTACTATGAGATCACCATTGTTTTCATTCACAGGGATCGAAAACAGAATGAATATGTCTATAAGCCGATCCAAGATCTGCGCTGAGGACGCCCGACACAGTCAGTGCTATCCAAAAGCTCTGTCAGTATTCAGGTCAGGTAAAGCACCTGTTTACCACGACTGCTTCAAATTGGAGGAGTTTAAAAAATCTGCCAAGAGAAAGGAGTTGGAGTGAGGCGATCCCCCCCAAAGTTTCTACAGGTAAACAGTAAAGTGAAACCAAAAAGAAAAACAGAAAGACCACAATGTGCTTTTGAAAGAGTGGAAAGAAAAAACAGCAACGAGACTATGGAAATCACGAAGCAATGCAGTAAAAACCTTTTACCGTATTGTCTTCACGATGAAGCGAACGATAACCGCCAGGCCTACACAGCCACACATCACTCCTATCACTATGGCTGTTACTTCTCCTGCAGGGATGACCACAGAGACAAACAGGAAAGCAATAAAAAGTGAACAGAAATACAGAAATAAAGCAATTCAGCGAATTAAAAAAGCAATTCTACAAAAAGTGACAGCAAAGATATGCATGGAAATAACTGCTAGTCTTACCAGACGAGAGCTCCTTCCCCGATTCTACAAAATACAGAATAAATAATCATTTTGTTATTTTTCGTCTCACACGGAGCAACCAATCGGTTTATCTTGACAGTATCTGCTGTTCAACTCGTAGTGTTGTGAAATGTTATGTCCACTCAGTCTTGCTGCCTTTTCAAGAGTGCTGATATCACAGGCTTTCCAGTTCAGCCACTCATTACAATGAGCATTTTACACAAATTCTTTCTCCTTTGTTTTTGTCTGCCACTCTGTCTCTCTCTTTCACTTCTCTCTCTGTCTCTTTTTCCTCTTCCCTCTTCTCTTGCGATTACAATGGAGACAGTGTTCAGTTTCTAAAAAATCCTTTTCTCCAATAAGCTTGCAAAGAAACACTTTTTCCTTTTCCATCACTTCCCCTTATTCTCTCTCTTTTTCTCTTTAATCATGCCATCCTAAGGTTATTGTCTCTCAAACAAAATCACCGGCAATCATTAGTATTCCCACATTTCTCCTCACTTTTCACGCTTTAAATACATTGTACTAATTGCTTGCTTTGCTCTACATGGTCACCCACTGACTTTATTGTACTCATTGTTCTTTGTATCACGAGCAGCAGATTGGCATTACAATCACTCAGTGTTGAAGGGCTAAAGTGGGGTAACACTTCAAAGCAGACTGGCTGCGACCTGTCCCAAATCTGCATTTCTTCAGTCTGAAAGGCTAAAAAGAATATTCTGCTAATATTCTAACCAAGTACCATTTTTCTAAGTGCTCATATGCAAATATGTGACTTCCTGTGCACCACAGCAACATGAAAGAGAGAATTTCATGTCTCTTTTAATTATCTGGTTGTAGTTACTCTGTCTGACCTGCAGAAAAGGAGGTGAAGATGACTCTGTGGTTGAGTGGCTGTGTTGCACGGTAGTTGTCCTGCAGCAGCATCCTGTCTGGTTCTTCAGCTTTACTGGAGTAAAGGATTTTCTCCAACTTCAGCAGCTGGAGTGGAGAGATAAAAAGGAGAAGAAGAGCAGTTACACTGAGTTCTACACTGAGGCACGCGGAAAGCAAGTTTATATCCTTCTGGTAGAATAAAAGCTGTCAGTTATAGTGTAGTGCTGAAAGTTAAGTCAAAGTCACAAAAACATTCCAAGTTTACACTTTCTGTTACAAATAAAGAAAATATAACACTGCTGGAGTAGGACAGGATTTTCTGGACCATATGCAGGCAGCTCCTCGGCCAGTATTTAGTGCTGATATGTCTGCCTGGGACATGCTGGGTTGATGTTCTCATCAGAGGCAGATACAACCAATGAGCATTGCACAGCTGCAGGATGCACTCATCACATCCACAGGAAGCCATAACATGTCTAAACAGGTAAATATGTTGTTGGTAAGATAATGTTTTGTTATCTTAAAGGGATAATAAGTTCTGTGAGATATGTTTTTACATATATTTATCATGATAAAAAAAAATAAATAAATAATGGATTGGATTTTATATAGCGCTTTTCAAGGCACCCAAAGCGCTTTACAATGCCACTATTCATTCACACACTGGTGGAGGCAAGCTACAGTTGTAGCCACAGCTGCTCTGGGGCAGACTGACAGAAGCGAGGCTGCCATATCGCGCCATCGGCCCCTCTGGCCAACACCAGTAGGGTAAAGTGTCTTGCCCAAGGACACAACGACCAGGACAGAGAGCCCAGGGATCGAACCGGTGACCTTCCGGTTACAGATACGCTTCCCAACCCCCTGAGCCACGGTCGCCCCATGAAAAAATAATACATTTCACTTTGATTTTAAAATAAAAATAGGATTAATGTTGTACTCAATATGCTCAATCGACCTGTTTCATATTAGTGAGGAAAAACATAACTAGCTGAGCAAAAAATGAGGCATGTTTGTTCTCTTTTTGCACTGTTTAGAGATTAGAGATTTTAGATGTGCAGACCTGGGCTACTGAGATTTGAACCCTTTTATGGAAAAGGGTCCAGATAACACTCTGGTGGCACGGCGGTGTTGTCAGGGAGCCGTTGTATCGATAGTATCGCCCAAGATCCTCAGGAAGCAAAGACTGCACGTCAAAGGCTGGGATGAACGCTTTCTGGTCTGATTATGGATGAAAGGAGAAGAAGAAATGTGTAAATACCCTTTTGCAGCTTTTGCTCCTAAAATGTGGAATGAGCTATAGCTGGAGGCCAGGCAGGCTCCATCTCTCGCTGTTTTTAAAAACACACCTTTTCTCCTTGGCTTTGACCCAGTGTGAGTTTCTCTCTTAAACTTTTACCCTTTGTATGCACCTGTACTATTTCTAATGTTCTTCAGCTCCTATGTATTCACTTATAGCTGATTTATTGTTTTATTTTTGTTCTCGTATTTTTTGTAAAGCCCTTTGGTTAGCTGTTTTCTTGTTTTAAAGTGCTTTAGGAATAAAGTGGAAGTGGAAGAAGACTTACCTGCGTGCCTGATGCGACTCAGATAGTTGAGGATGTTGTTAAACGCTGGGTTTGTCTCCTCACCTGTCTGGGAAAAGTCGGGCTTAAATGATCACTAAAATGCTCAAAAATATTCCAGCTAATGAGTGTAAGATTTACACCTTTTACTTTTTTATGATTATATGGATAGCTGCTGTGTGACAAAATTGTTTCATTACCACAATGAGAATTCCTAAAACAGCCAAACCGTCTTTCTGGGTCATCGCTGCAGACATGTTTGGGTAGAGCTCAGAGTTGTAGTGCACCACATGGAGCTGGAGGGAGTAGGAGGACATGCAGTATTTTTAAAAATTCACTCTGACAAGGAAGAAGGGGGCAAAGAGAGGCTTGGGTTTAAAACTGACAGACAGAAAAAGCTGGATGCAAACTCAGTCCTGAAAAGCACTGAAATGTCTCATTATGCTGTAAAAGCCCAAATGCCAAGTTCATTTTAAAAAAATGATAATTGTCCTTTTCTTAAAGGTGTATCTATATTCAGCTCACCTTCATCCTTACTCCACTCTTTTACCTTCTTTCTTCTACCTTGTTCACTCTTTCCAAATTTTATTCGGTCACCTACTCGTGTCGTTCCCTCTTTTAAATTCTGTATTTTATTTTTTTAATTAACATTAAATCAACACAAATGTTTCTTGGATGTCATTTCCCCCCTTAGCTTCTCGTCAGTGGGCTGTTTCATTATCACAGTAAACCAAAATTAAATCAACAAAAAAGTGACACAAAGATTTAAATATAAAATATAAGAAGATCTTTAAATATACCGATGCAATTCCAAAAATAAATAATTGTATTTGTTAAAATAACATTTATCTTTATAGAAGGGTATATTATATATTTGTTATTAATATGTTATATTTAAACAAATATTTATATAATCTCAATCATCACTAAAAAATGAAAAACACAATCAAAAATAGTTTATCAGAGAATATAAAAAGTCTCTCATTTAATTGTGTCAATTTTTAGTTAAATGCTTACTGCATTTACTGCATGTGCCAAAGATAAATAGATACATTTTTAAAAAGAGAGTTGGGTTTTTTTCACTTTTGATAGAAAAATAACTGAATTGACTGCTAATTCTCAAAGTGTTTTTCTATCAATCTTTGTCTGTCTTTTTGACCATTACTTAATTAAAAAATAATAGTTGTAGCACAGCCGTTTTACATAGTTTTATGCACGCGAGAGGAAGCGATGAATTTCTTTGTGACTATTTCCATCTGCAAATTCACACATTTACTGCTGTAATTGTTGATACATATTGTGTGTAGTCACATATTTGTAACCAAGAAATCTGCCTGCCGTCATGCTGCCACAGAATTTGGTGTGACATGCACATTGCTTAATTGTGTATGTCACACATGTAATGGCAGATTCCAAGAAAACCTTTTTACACAAGTGTGTCTTACATACATGTTAAATCAGCTGAAAAAAACTTTTATATTTATAAAAATATTTGTCTTTATATTTATAAATGAATGAATAAACATCTTTATACTGGTCCTTGTTGTTTATTTATTCATTTATTTATTATTATTAATTTTTATATTACAAATCTGTTTAGTCCATGCTATGTTAAGTGACGCATCATGTATTGTGGGTGAGTTTCATATTTACTTTAACTGTATGTGTGTGGTTACTGGTAGTTAACAGTCAGATGTGTTTAAATGTACCTCTGCATCTGCACTCAGTCCGTTAATGGTGTGTTCACTGCCTCCGGGACTTGGGCCGTCATTGCCCCAGTGGAGGTGCATTTGTATGGCTGTAAAGAACCACGGCAGCCCCCCGAGTCCCATCCATTCTGGCAGTTCAATCACCACTGATGGAGAAATAAACAACACTGGTGACTTGTTTCTAGGAAAGTGTATAATGAGAATCTATAATTTTAAAAGTGGATATAAAAATGGAAAGTTGCAAGTCATCTCTTATTAATCTCCTAAAGTAATTAATGAGCTATAAAAGTTTGCTGACCACATCTGACTCCAGTATAAACAGGCAGACCGTAAAACTGGAACGGGAAATGAGCTGGCTGCCAAAGTTACCTGTGTGTCCGTTATTGTACATAGTGAAGGGTTGGTTGCCGTGCTGGCTGTAGCCCAGCGGAGTCACAGGGATCAAACTGGGGTTGTATTTAGCCTGCGTGGTCATCACATCAACTGGAGACTGTGAGGTACCACCACAATCCGGGAAATACTCTGACCACTCACTCTGGCCGACTAAGCCTTTGACAGAGGAAAGACCGTTACACTGATGTCATTCAATCACACAGCTCACTGGCTCAGTGAAAAGCTTCTATTGATGTATCTCTAATTATGCAGAACAATTATTCCTCTATGTGCTCTTTAGGTTCACAGGCTCGTGGCAAAAACATGCACACATCCAAATATTTATGTGCCTTTGATAAAAGCCACCACTGCTGACAGTGCAGGACAATCCTGAACCAGTTTTGTTAAAACAGTCTAAATAACTGAAAACTGTTTGTTCAGAGAAACATTTCTATTTCTACTGTATTGAATTAACTCTACTGTCAAACACATTTTTTTTTTTAAAAAAAAGGCTGGAAAAAATACAAACATGCAGGGAAATGGATCTAAGCAATGAATCAAAGAAATCAGCACCGCATTAATTTTTATTAACCAGAGCAGTGGATCAACTGCTTAATCAACGTTGGTTGTCACCTGAGGGGATATATTCTAACCCAACTTTGAATGTCTGGTAATATTTATTTGTCCTAATATATTTATTTGTCACTCGTTTAACATTACGTAGTTGTTTAATTAACACAAATAATAGTAGCGCAGTGTCTTTTTTCATATTTTGCATGACCACATTAACCATGTTGGGCTCTTACTTGTCAGACTCCTCATAAATCAGTGTGGGCATGATCGCATATTGAATGAGGAATGAGTGAGGAGTTGGAAAGACTTGTTTTTAGTTTTTTGGACTCTTAGACCTTTGCTTTGTGTGTGTTTCTTAGTGTTAGTGTTGGTTCTTGTAGCATAAATAATGTTATTCTAGTGATGCTGGTGCCTCGTAAGGCTCAAATTGATCAAAACATATTAATACAAAGGTTACTGAGGGGCTACTCTGTTTATTACTTAGTAGATTTAAAATATCAACATTAAAAAACACAAAAGCAGTAATATGTGTTTTCTGATTACTAATGATATGTGTTGATGATATTTGCTACTAAACAGCTAGTTAATGCAGATATCTGTGGTCAAAGAGACACAAAGCATAAATAAACAAATAAACCATGTACAATAGATGTGCAATGATAGATAAGATTATAAAATTACTTCTAATTTAACAAAGTGCATTATGATTGTTGATGAGAGTCCATTTTTTCATAAAATACAGTGCTTTTTAAAAAACATAAATACTATATTTGTACTATGAGTAAATTCCTACAGCTATGTAAAAAAACCCATTAAAATTGCTTCTTTTTTTTTTATAAAATGTGATGCTTAATTTTGGATGGTTAACGCAGATGATGGTAAATTCTGGAAAAACCATTGTTGTGGCACTGATAATTACTGACTTGATTATTGAATGACAGTGTCAGTATTTTATATAATTATAACCTGATGAGCATGAAAAACAAAGTATATAATAACCTGTACAAGATTCAGATATTTTTGCTGGCTTCCATAGGAAATTACTATGAAATGTTGGTCCCCTGCTCACATAATATCTAATATGTAATATCTGTTAATGTATAAAAGATTAAAGAGTATTAAGATTAATTATTTTTAAAGAATTTAATGGAAAGATGGACAGAGATACGCTGAGAAAGAAACTGAGGGAGAGGAGGGTAGTTGAGGCCTGGGTTCACTGAATTAAAAAGAGACTGGTCTATTCTATTGCACGATAAAAGAAACTTAGAAAAGAGGAAAGAGAAAGAGCGACATGTGAGTCAAAGAACCTGAATTTCAATTGCAAAGCGAGGAATGCTTTAGAAAACAGGCACACCACTGACACCTTTTACACACAAAAATGCAAGGTCTGTCATGTTATTTGCAGCTGTAGGTTCACTGATTCTGTGTTTAAAAGCACATTATACCTCTGCAAAACCAACACTTCCTCTGCATAGACACAGTAAATTCAGAAGGCTTTGTTTACACTCAAACACACAGAAATTGAGGAATTGAGGAGGGGACTTGACATTAATTATGTAAACGCATACCACATGTCCACTCCCACTGCTTTCTCCATGTCTCCATGTAACCCCCACCTTGCCCTCTCTAATCTGCCAAATGCCCACTGCCCCTCACTAGCTACTCTTCACAGCAAAGAACTTCAAAGTCTTGCAGCCCCCTAACTGGTTGTCATGGAGGTCTCCATGGTGACTGGAGGCGAAAATTATGACCCCCATGCACCCACCCTACCTCTCAAAGCATGCTACAACCGGCCTGAATGCAGCTAAAAACAAAGACACATTGAGAGGGTGATGAGGAGATCACCGACTTTCCCTTAATTGTCTCTAAACTCCTGTGAAGACAAATCTCTGACATCAAGTGATTCTCCACTTCACAACCTTGTGCTTAATAAAAACTGATTTTCTGCATTAGTAAACACACCGTATGTACTGCAACACAATCTTACAGTCGTCTGCCTCTATATCCAGTATAATAAGACCTAGACACACATGTATATACACTATCTGCCTCCTGGTACAGACTCTAAAGTTTGCTGTGTATTCTGCATGTACTGTATATCAGTGCTGCTCTCCTGAATACATGCAAAGGGTGCTAATCTGTGCACCCCATTCATTCCCACAATGTCTTTGTCTGCAGCATAGGCAGCCAGTGTGCCTCAACAACACAATAAACACATAGGATATTGTGCGCTGCAACAATACACTGTGCGATTTGCTTTGCTTTAGCTTCATTCCGTCCCATCTCCCTTGCTCTGTCCAACACACTCATCTTCGTGCACCTGCCTCTCTCCCAGTCAGCCTCTCTCTCAGGCTTTTTCTAGCTTTCTTCCTTTCAACCGGCCTCCACCCACCCCTTCATCATCTCTGTGTGGCTGCTGCCCTCATGCCAGTTTGCTGAACTGTAACTAATACAGAGAAGGGGAAAAACAGAGGGAGAAAGGGTGGAAGATATGGGAGGGGAAGACCTAAATCCTACCCCAGTTACAGAAGCTTTTACCAGAATTTTAACATTTTAGAGATCCAGATTTAACATGTGCAGCCAAGCAGGTGAAAACCCTGCTTAGTTGTTTCATGCGAAACTTGTGCAAGTCTTTGATGTCATCAGATTAGATTGCGTAATGGATTACACATTAAACTGTACGAAATGTCTCTATTTGTTTTCAGGTCATTACAAAATTGACTTCAGGACTTTGCTCCTTATTTTTAAAGTGCTAAAAAAACAACAAAAAACAAACAAAAAACAATTGCCCCAGATATCTAACATACTCTAACCATAAATCTAGACAATGTTGTGCTAACTATCACTCAATAAAATAATCTGTTTTTTAATGAGCTACATTGGGAACTTGAACTTACCAGAGTAAGTCCAGGTGATTTCCTCTGAAAAAAAACAAAAACAAACAAAAGAGAAAAAATTCCTGAAATTTCTGTTTTGGTTAAACCAAATTTAAAAATTCACTTTGAAAAAAGAAAAGGCAGAGGATAAAAGATAGATCAGGAAATTACTACTTTTCTTCTACTAAGGCTCAAACTGGAAAACCCAAACCATCAAATACCAGAATCAAAGCCAAAAATCTCACATGATGCCCGTTATTATGTTAATTTTCACCTTACCAGCAGCAAGGGCAGGCATCCACTGGAAAAACAGAAGTATTAGCAGCATAAAAAGACCCAAAGTGTCCATGTTATCCCGCTTTGCCCATACACAGTGAATAAGAGCAGACTGAGAGATGAGGAACGAGCAAGAGAGAGAGTGAGAAAGAGAGGAGAGAAAGTGACGGGCTCCAGCAATCCCACCTGCCACAGCTCTGTTTAACAGCCAGAGTGTTGATGTCACATGCTGAATCCACTCAGGCACACAGTGCACTGGTCTCAGCAAGAGAGAGATGAACAGAAAGTATGAAAGAAGACAAAACGAGAAAATCAGGGGCGAGACAAGGCCCGGTTTAGGGATCAGTTAGTGAGAATTCATTCAGAGTTGGAGGCGGAAAAAGACAAAAAGACAGGATGGAGGAAATTGGGTTAAAAATAAAAGAATGAAAGACCTAACTGATTAGGGAAGAGGAGAAATGGAAATATGTGAAGGAAAAAAAGATGTCTGCTGTTTTAAACATAAGTTTTTTTGGTAGGAAGAACTTCTGTGAGTTGAATTTGAGTCATTTAACCACACCTTCTGCATGCACGCTTGTGTATGAACTAGTATTTTATTCTACGTCACATACAGAGGCAATTTAGAATCAACAGTTAGCTGAACACGCAGGTCTGTGGAGTTCCTTGTTGATGCAGAAGAACTTCCTCTGGTGTCATTAGGCAAGATGAAAACTCTTTGAACAGCTGATTTGAACATGTAAAATTCACCAGAGGCCTGATAATCACGTTTCTACTTAGCACATCTAATCAAACATTAAACTGATCTTGCTACTGAAACTTGTAAAGATTCTGATGCATTTAGTTACTGAACTTTAATCAATAGTGTCAATAATACCAATATTTCCTTTCTATGATGAAACTTTTATTTATCTGTTATAGCGTGACTCTCTTTTGCAAAAATACCCTGCCTAATGCAGGACAATCAACAGTGTTTCCACAGACACAAATACACACTGTGAAAATACAGATGAAAAATATACAAATTGTACGAGATAAAGTCCAAAAATGACCAAAAAGAATAAGATTCAAAGCCCAAAATATCAAAGTAAGACCTAATTGTAAACTACCACCACCCCCAGATGTACTAGGATAAAAACAAGAAACCACAAATATTTTAGAAATCTGTCAAAAACGTGTTTAACAAAACTTTTTTTCCCCATGCTAAATTTCATGGCATTACAGGGTTAGTGATGTTGTGATGATCTATAGGAGGCAAAATGACAAGAGCTATGCCATTGTTCACAAACTTTATGATCCCACATCAGCTGTAAAACCACATTGTATGAAATGAATGATGTTGAGCTGCTTGGGCAAGAATATAGATGACAAGAAAAAATTAAAAAGAAGAAGAAAGGAGAAAAAGGAGGTCATACAGGCAAAGAATAAAGGTGTTTAGTACAGTCAGAAGATGTGGATGAGTGAAAAACAGAAAGCTGAGAAGACAAACAAGCGCTGGTTCTCATACTAGTATTGCTAGTCAACCTTCTTCTATGTTTCGTTTATCAAAAACCCCCAAAAATGTCAATAAAAGTGCAGTTCTGATTTTATTGCATCACCCCTCCATCTTCTCCCATCCTACGACTCTGCCTCTCCACCCTCGCACTCCGCACTCGTTCTTTTATCCTCTTCCCTCCTTTCCTCTTTGACTCCGGTCAAGCGTTGTCGTCCACTTTTGCTTTTTCCTCAGCTGTGACTGTGTGTGTCAGAAGCCTGCAGGTGTGATCAGTTTTCTTGTCTTTGTGACTTTGTTCACATGTGACTGCATGCATGACTGTGTGGTATGTATGTGCATGTCATATATGAGGTTTAACCACAGTCAAATACTTGACTGGAGGTCACCCTCTAAAGGCTCTGCAGTTTATTAACAATATGGTGTCAGATTTATGCGTTTTATTGTTTTCTATTAATTTCTTCTTGATTGACTTGAATAGCAACAGTAGCACAGTGTTTCTCTGAGCATGAAAAAACATGAAGTTCGATGATTTCTTCATAGAAGAATGCCTATCACAAACTGAATCAACAACAAATCCATTACAAAACTAAATTACAAACAACGAAAAAACTGGTTCTTTCACCTGCTGCAGCAAAATTATGGGAAAATTACAGATTTTTTTTGGTTTGCAAGGCCTCTCTTTGAATGCAATCTACTCTCAACACTATCAGTTCTTTGGAACTGATACTCTGACTTTTGTTATGAAATAATAATAATAATGCCCTTTTTTAAAATAACTTACTCGTGCTTCACTACAAACAATATTTGTTATTGAGGTGCAATTGATGCAACTCTGCTTTGTACTTTTATCAGTCACATCTTGGAGGTCATTCACAGTGCAGGTGACATTGGGGGCCATTGATTTTCAAATGTTCGTCCAATATATAACCGACAGCTGTTTCCTGTTCTTGGCAGACAGGAGTGGCCTCCACTGTGCTCTTCTGTTGCTGTAGCAGATCTGCTTCAAAGTCAGATGTGTTATGATTTGAGAGATGCGCTCCTGCACAACCACTCATGTTTGTAACGAGTGGTTGACTGACTTACTGTTGCTGTTCTGCTTAAAATCTTCTGGCCGTTCTTCTCTGACCTCTGACATCAACAAGATATTTTCACCCAGCTGCTGCTCGCTTGATATTTTCTCATTTCAGACCATTCCCAATGCCAGCAGGCCAGCAGTATTCGAAACAATTAGACCAGTAGCTGTGTCACTTTTATTCCCCTTTCTTCTTGATGCTTGGTTTGAACTTGATCACTCTACTGACCATGTCTACATGCCTGAATTTGAATTTCTGACCTGTGATTGGTTGATTAGGTATTTGCATTAATGAGTATAAAGTGGCTGCTGACTGTATGTGGTGTGACTGCAATGGACCATACAGTGGCTGCTGCTATGTTCATGGATTCTACATATTTTCTTTGTCTATTTTCTGATGCATATAGTTTCACGAGTATCATTTTGCTTTTCTCCATTTAAGCAATTTTGTAAAATTTCAAGTACATTGTTCACATTTCATTTTTTGTGCCTAAAATGTTTTTACTCTACATTAGGGCTACATTTTTGCTGCACTCCATCCAAAGTCAGTAAGGTGCAGATAAAAGTAAAGAAAACTTTTGTTTATTGTTTCGTCATAAATGCCACAGCAACCCAGTATGTCAGTGGACACACTTTGAGTAGATTGGCTACTTTGAAAAAAAATGACCAGTAAAATTTCTTAAACCAGAAACAGATTCAATGTTACTGCAAAGAAAATATATGTATAAAAGAGTTATCTCTATGTCCCACATGAAAAGATAACCAAGCTAAAAGCATCCCAGTGCGATCTTTACTTTTAAAGATATTAAAGTTATACACATTTTGGAACTAAAAAAAAAAAGTTTCAAGGCTTGTCTGTGTTTCCATATCTGCCGATCTGGTTACAAGCCCCTAATAAACTTGAAGAGACCACTCAAGGCCCACATGACTGCTTTGTTATGGTCAATAAACTTAACCCCCGGAGGTCTCCTGGATCCATTTCCAAGCATTAACTTCAAGGTTAAGTAATTTATTTGTGGTTCTCTCATGGATTCTAATTTTAAATAGAAAAACATCTTTTAAAAACCAGAACACAAAATTCCCATTTCTCATCTGGGGTCTTTCTGACTTTACTGTGTTTCTTCATCACGTTGGTGTAAGTCTCACATCAGGAGTGTCACTGTCACCAAATCTCATATCACAGTCTCATCTGTGCAAGTCAGTAAAACAGTCTAAACAAAGGATGTCAAACTCCTTTTACAATGAGGGCCACATACAGCCCACTTGGATCTTCAGTGGGGCAGATGAGTGAAACTACTCTTTCTGTCAGTGTAAACATCTTTAATTATACATTTAATCCCTGAGATCTTTTAGTATAAGATAAATAAGTGCAGTATCTACAGCAGGTCTTGGTTTATCTTCATGACAAATGTGTAAATGTATGAAATGTAAACTACTATCCTGTAGCTTTAAAAGAACAAGTTTTCGTAGATTGATGAACATTTTCTCTTTTTTATACTGACATTTTTATATTAGACAGTAAAAAACTGGACCTTTTCCTGTTTATCTTTTAGGTAACTATTTTGGTGTAGTATCTTTATCAGCAGGAAAAGCTGTCAAATTTATAGAAAAATACAAAATTTAATGCAACCCATCATATCAACCTAGACACCTCTAGTTTTTTCTAAGAGTAACATCATATTAGTCACTGCAATTTTTAAAAAATCATCCCTTTTTTGTTGTAAATCAGTCCTGATACTATGTGCATCAGAAAATAAACAAAGACAAAAATATACTATATACACAGAAACAATTACTGAATAGTATGACAAAGTCACACTACATATGTGTGTAGTTCATGCTTGCATGTAATAACAGTGTCATAACCTGCACGTGTGACACAAGACTGAGAATATGTGTTTGTAGCTGCTTCGACTGAACCTCTTCTGAGACCGCGTTTATATTTGCTTTCAACTGAAGAGCATATTCACTGCTACCACTGACAGCATTTAACGGCCTTGCTGTTTCATGCATATTTTAAAAACTTGAGAAGTGATTTGATTGAAAACACTAATGCAATGCTTCACAGCGTTGTTTCATAAGCGAGAGATCTGTATTTCTTTCTGGAAAATAACAATTTGATCAGTTGTGCCATTCAAATGAGAAACACATCACACAATGACTATCACCTTTAGCAGTGAAGTATGTGTAAAACCAATAGCAGTGTGTACAAATACTATGAGAAAGCCTGATGTGGGTTCTCACTGGTGTGAGATTGATGTGAGAATGGCGTCAAAATGATCAATAAAAACTGTCATTAAATAAAGATCTTCGGTGTGAACACCAGGGGGAGCCCTATCCATGTGACATATTTTGGGCTTAACGAGCAGAAAATACACCCCAAAAGTAAATGTTATCGTCACTTCTTCCTGCAACACTGGAAAGATCGTTACAATCTTGGAACTGCTCCAAAGATGCCGAATAAGGAAACATCGACATTTATTTAGGTGAAAAATAGCGAATCACAAAAATAAATAAATAAACTAGTGAAAACAGAAAGACTGAGCCCACGTGAATCCACTGCTTCACTGTGAACCGCAAGCGCCACCAATTAAAGTCTCCACGCACTGATTAGCTGCGCAACTACTTTTAAACTGGATATAAATCGCCCTTTAGGGAACAGTTCCCTTTAAAACCTCAGAGTCAATCCAAGCAAGAGTCTTTTGATCTAGATTACATCACATTGTGGATTCAAGGATAAACTTCAAAGATAAAACTGAAAAGGTTACATCACTTACTGCATCAAGCATAGAAACAACAGGATATAGAATTTAATTAATAAAATCACTGATTGCAACTATTTATCCCTTAAGATAAACAAAAGTGTGGGGGGGGAAATCCCACCAGGTCTGCTCATAAGTGTTTGAATTATTTGCTATTTATGTTTGTTGTTGTTTTTTCGTGAAACTCTGATCTGTTCTCTTCCTCGGGTTGTTGACAGCGGTTTGTGTGACTCGTGACTATTGTTTCTAACATCTCTGGCACTGATCTCGAGATTTTAGTTTTCTCCACCTCCTCTGTCTGTCTCTCAGCTCCATCCTTTCACACAGTGCACAGGAGCGCTCAAACGTGAAGCACTTCAGCCAAATTATGCAACACTGGTAACACTTGCCGCTCTCCCATTGGCTGTTGAGTCTTCCACTTGGAGGTGTGGCTAAAGTGCTTCCACCTGCCATTTGCCAAGTCTGTGCCGAGGGCGTGTCTGCCGGTTTCATTCACAAATCTAGCAGCGGAGCGTCTCTCCGACATGTGAAGATCCCTCTGCTTATTCTGTGGCACACATGTCTGCTCCGCAGATGTACGCCTGCAGCCTGAACAGAAGATGGATTCTGACTAGTTCAGAATGAAACTGTAATGTTTGTGGTAACAGCAACAAATATTACTACCATAATGGTGTCCTTTAGCACTTGTGTGATAGTAACATATGAAAAGGAGTCTAGAGAAATGTCCGTGTTAAAGGCAGGAGGCTTAAAATAACTGTTGGATGTCGGTGATCTTTGAGCCCTCGGGGAGCAATTCATTAAAAACAGGTGTGATCCTTTCACAGAAATTACTGCATCAGCTCAGGAACACTTCCACAAATTATTGTCTGTTCACATCCACAAATTTTCTTTTTTTCCTTTAAAAAAAAACCCCACATATGGCTTATATGTGAACATAATCCAGAAACACTGCTATCTTCTCTGTGCTAACCCTCATTTAAAATGTACTCAGGCAAGGATGTTGGACAAATCAAAATTTGAAGTTCTGTTTGGAAAAATGAACACAGCATCCCACAACTAAAGAGGAGAGAGAACATCCAGTTCGTTATCAGCAGTCAGTCAAAAAATCCTGCATCTCTGATGGTGGGTGCATTGGTGCCTATGGAATTGAGAGCTTGCAAATCTGGAAAGGCACCATCAATGCTGAAAGACATATAAAGGTTTTAGAGCACCATATACTTCCATCCAGACCACATCTACTCCAGAGAAGGAGAAGCAACGTGACTTTGTAGTAGAAGACTCTAGTTTTTAAACTTGCCTGCCTGCAGTCCTGCCTTCTACAAATAGTCAATACATCATGAAATTAAAAGTACAACAAAGAAGATCCAGGACTTTTTGAGCAGCTAGAATCCTATATCAGACGAGAAAGGGACGTTATTCCTCTCCCAGAAGTCCAAAAACTGGTCTCCTTAGTTCCCAGAGGTTTACACACTGTTGTAAACATGGCACCCCATCCCAACTTTTTTGAGACATGTTGCTGCTATCAAATTCAAAATGAGCTGATATTATTCTTGGGTTGAAATATTTGATATGTTTTCTGTGTTCCACTGTGAATAGAACAAGGGTTCATGAGATTTGTGAATCACTGCATCCTGTTTTTATTTACATTTTACTCAGTGTGCCAGTGTTTTTGAAACTGACATTGGAAGCTGTAATCGCACTGTAGTTGCAAAATACATTGTGAAAGAGTTTGCGTGATACTTTGGAACTGATTCCAAAAAGCATGTCTGATTTGCCCAAAGGTGAGTGCACTATCACTGAGGAGCAGATATAGTAGTTAATAATTGTGAGGCAGGCGCTAAAGTACCAGGCTTCAAACCAAATAGTAACTTATTTAAAATTTGAAACAAAGTTTAGTAGTACTAAGCAGTTTCTGCCTGTTCTGCAATGAAAAGAAATATACTGTTTAGACACTCAGGTACGTGCACCCAAACACATAATAATTACAAGAGGGATGTACAGTGTGTTTCATCAAGTTCCTTTATGGATATTATTTCATTGTGATATGGCAACATGATCGACATTTCCTCTAAATCAGAGGAAGCTGAAGGAGAAGGTAGGGCAGGGTAAAGCAGCAGTGTGTAGTAGTTTCCCAGCTATCCTGACATGGTCTGAATCTTTGTCTTTCTGATGGAGGACAAAGATACAAAGAGCACAAAGAGTGTATACTGCAAACTGTCTCCACTTTATATTGCAGCTCTTTGTGTCTTTGTCTTCCATTAGACCAATGACTTTTCAGTCCTAGTGTCTGATTCTCACCTCACCAAACAGGAACTTCAACTTTCACTACCTAAACATTTAAATGCTTTCACACTGAGTAAGAATGTATGTAGAAATGTCTTCTACGTAAAGTAATCGTGTAAATGTTTAATTTAGCTTCTATAATTAAGCGCTCTCACATCCCTCTTTGTTTCCCTCTAAATCATCTGCTGAATCCTTTTTATTACATTCATGCAATAGTCAGTTTTTACTACAATCAACCCAATGGAGCAATGCTCTGATTTCCACCTCAGGGACCGGTTTGACACACTGAACTTTGACCCACTTAATTGACAAACACATCTTCCATAAATGATACTTCAGCTTGTCAATACAAGGACTGATAATGAGAAAAGAGAAAAAAAAACATGGAAGCCAAGTGGATGGGATTTGAAGGGGATGGTCTTCAGCAAGCATGAACTCAAAGTAGGTTCAGTGAGTTCATGTGCTGTAGAGGAATGCTCACGTAGCACACATACGACCTTTCCCCTGGTTTATTTTTTGCCAAAGTTCACCTGTTATTGTATCCTGACAATAAGAGGGTCCTGTTTGCGCACCTGATGTTAAGGTTACTAAATACTGAGGGACTTGACATAGTTGCAGGCCTCGAAGATGGTAATTGTCAATCTAACAAGGACACAGCCTGTTGTGTAGGTTGAGGAGGGTCAGTGGGTTCATGTGTATGTTAAGCATGGGAGTGGGGGAAGGGTAGGCCGTTTATCATAGGCTGAAACATGCTGGGGATTTCGGATCTAAAAATACTAGTCAAAGCCAGTAAAATCGTGGCCTTACAATAAAGCCCAATGAGGAGAGAGACCAGCAATAAGATAAGTATGTAGCATGTGACAAGATCATGTGTATGATCCATGTACGTTGGTATAATGCATTGCAAGTTTCAGAGGGAGGGTCAGTGAGTTCGCTGCTGTAAGGCTATATATCATGGTACTGGGAGGTGATTTGTTATCTGTATGATTGCATGCAGCAGTGTGTGTTTTTAACTTAAACATGAAATGACACTGACACAAAGCAGGCAATCACACTTTAAATACGATATTTCATTGTTTGGAAAATTTATCACCTCAGCTCTCCTTCCTACTTTCATCCTCTGAATTCCAGTTTGTGACACTAGACAAACGAGTTGGTAAGCTTTAAACTGAGGAAAATACAAAAATGTTCACATGAGATTATGTAAAACTGCAAGAAATTTAGCAAATAAACAATATCCGTCTAATATTGCAAGTTATGTAACCCAAGATAACTCAGGGTGAAAGAATTGCACAGCCTTGTCCAGGCAGAGTGACCATCATTATAAGAAATGTGATTTTCTAGTCTGTTCTGGGCAATATAATGAAAAACGTCGCCCACTGTTTATTTAGTTATTATTTTACCTTTGAGAGGCCTTATTTGTAAGCGGTTTTCGTGCTCCATGCGTGCCTTCTGCTAAACCTCTCAAGTCCCTTGTTATATTTATTTATCAACGTGCGTTCTTACGCTCTCGGTATGAGTAATTTTTGCGCACATCTCGTGCATAGAACATACTGTGCACATCTCGGGCCGACGTGCGTGCCTGCGTGTGTTTACACCCGCTCGCTATAGTAGAGCAGCCCAGCCCAGACGCCACACTCACGGGCGACACATGAGTGGGCAGGACCGTGAGTGCCGGGGCCGCCGTCCAGTCAGCGGAGATCACTGCGATCACTGGCTGAAAGGTTCAGCCAATGGCGCGCGCCGCCGTCGACACGGCAGCCAATGGAGTGCGCGCAGAGCGTGGGCACGTGGATTTGCGCACATGTTGACGCTTGTAAACTGCCGAGAGAAAGAGGCAGCACAGGCACAGACCGATGAACGGCAGGCCGGGTGGTGTGTGTGTGTGTGTATATGTGTGTGTGACAGAGAGGTGATGCTCGGCGTCCCGATGCTGCTCCAGCCTCGGAGTGTGGACTGACGGACCAAAAGTAGAAGACAGAGCCATCCTCCACTATTATTAGAATCAGCTGTTATTTTTAAAAGCGCTTTACTGAAGGTAAGAATTTTCAAAAGCATTTTTATCTTTTTTGTTTGCCGAAGTTGGCAGCTTAGCCTGAAGGAATTTCCTGTCCTGTGCGTACCATCCCGGTATAATTTTAATATATCCTAAAGCTGTGTTGCCTAACGATAAATTGCTTTTAAACGTTATAATGATTGCTCAGATTTTCCTTCATGTTTAAGACAAGTAACTGCTATGGATTTATGTTAGTGTCTGATAGACTGAACGGCTTTAGATGGCCTGAATGTACAGTTCTATTAGTTTCTCTTGCTGGCGTGGTGGTGGTGGGCACAGACACAGGCCGGCAGAAAACACCTGAGTCGCAGCCTCATGGTCTACCTGTGCAGGCTGTGGCAACACATCCACCAATCCAATCCTACCGCATCTCCATCCAGCTGGGGCTATAAACTAAGTAAGGGGTTGCACATAAACAGAAATAGCATCAGATTGCCTCACAGTATTTGAAGCTGTTGACTCTTTCACGTTAACAACGTGCCATTTGGTTTGACAGCCACCAGACATAAAATGTAAATGGCAAAGCACGCTGTCTGAGCGTTTCTTTCTCCTTTTGCGTTTGTGTCAGTCTCCTTCATTTGTGAGTGACTTTTGACTTTATTTTTCTGACGCTGATAAAGAGTTCTGTTGGTGTATTTCATTGCTGAGCATTTCTCAGTTTCCCCTGAAATCTCCCCCTCAGTATTGGTGGGATCAGAGATTGAACAAGCTGAGAAAGAAAGGGGGAGAAAAACAAACAGATGAGAGAAAGGCACATGGCCAGAAATGCAGAATGTGAAAATGTGAGAAAAAGGAGGAGGAAGAGGGCTTGGTTTGGAGAGGAAAGGAAGAGGGGGCACCGGGCTTGTGTGCATAACGAACAGGATGAGCTGAAGGCAGAGCGGAGAGGGATGAGAAGCATACAGAAATACAGCCGAGAGGAAAGAGAGTGGTTTGCATGTGTGTGTGTGTGTGTGTGTGTGTGTGTGTGTGTGTGTGAATCCAAGGGGGGATGGAGCGCAAGCCTGAGACGGAGAGGAGGGGCTAGAGAGAGCACTGGAGGCTGTGGCAAAGAGAGAGAGCAGGCCTATTCCGATTTCACTACTCTACAAGCTCCCATCCCCCTCACACATTTTACTCTCCTACAGCCTCCAATCTCCTCAATGGAAGCCAGACATGCACTACTATTGTGTGCCTACTGCCTACCCCCAGTCCCAAACTAGGGCAGTGCTATACCCACCATTTTGAGTAATAGGGGTTATAATTTTTGGTAGCGAGGTAGGAAAATGGAGTATTGCCAAATGCTAAGAACTGAACTTCCTCTCACTTCAGATGTGTTGGTTTTCAATGTTCCCTTAAGCCACACTTGTGTTTCTTTCCGTCATCCTAATCTTTGAGCTTTCTTTCTGTCCCGATAGGGATGCAGTCGCAGGGCAGCACCTCCTCTCAGCCCTCCTTTGATTCCCTGAGCTCCAGTGACAGCCTCTTGTTCAGCGATTCAGAGCAGGCAGAGGACGACACAGACGTCTTCCTGACAGACAGCTCTCCATCTGTCATCATCGGGGGGTCGGGCAGCACGTCAGCAAGTGGAAATGGGGGGTCAGACAGTCCCGGGTCACAGTGGACGTGTGACGGCTTCACCGACAAAGAGGAAGAGGAGGACTCGTACAGGTCACAGAGTGGCGGCAAAGCGGCTCACGTCAGCCTGGGGAAGACTGATCCGGCGAGGCAGACTGCAAAATCACAAGGAGATCTGCTGTTTGCTCAGAAGGTAAGAAAGGTGATGGGCAGAAAAGGAGAGTGATGAGAAGAGGGCTGACATAGCAGTGTGCGTGCAAAGGAAAGCCCAGCAGATAGCCTCAGACAGCCAAGCCTAACCAAAACCAACTCGTAATCTGTCTTCCCTCCTCCTCTGTCAGTGTGCTGAGCTGCAGGGTTTCATCAGGCCCCTGCTAGAGCTGCTGAATGGACTGAAGAGGGGCCGATTCGACCGGGGTAAGCATCCTTTCTTCACTGTCTTCTGGGAGGCAAGTGTGTGTGTGCGCTCGCTGGCTTCTGCAGTTGTTGAGGCTGAACACAGGTTTACATGATCTAAGTGGCCTCAGTCCATTGAAATAGTAAGTTTTCCTTCAAGCAGTAGTCTGTATTGATGTAGCCTATCGATCCAGTCCACAGTGCTGTGTGTGTGTGTATGTGTGAAGCGAGTCTTCTCGCTGACTCAGTAGCTTGCAAGAGTTTACCGATATCATGAGTTAGAGCGTGTGTGCATGTGTGAGACCGTGCATGCCCACATATGCATTCATTCAGTGTGAATGCTGACTGAAGGATTATGTTCTTTTGATTGACAGGCTTGAGTAGTTTCCAGCAGAGCGTGGCGATGGATCGTATCCAGAGGATTGTGGGGGTTTTACAGAGACCTGACTGCGGGTAGGATGTCAACCAAATTGTCCCACCATCCATCAGCCCTCTTTTTCTCACTCTTATCAAGTCCTGCCATCATGAGATGTTTTAGCTGCATTTAAGAATTATTATCTTTATTAAACTGTGAGTTGATCTTAGATATGCAGTGCACGGTGAGGCAGGATGTTTTATTGAACAGTCCTCAGGCAGGTAGAGTTACAGCTTTCACTGTCAGTGCAGAGAAACACCAAACTTCAGATGAAATTTTACCTAGATCTCTGTGCAGGATCATAAATATCCACGCCTGTTTCTACTCAGCAGCAAAGTCGTATTCCTATCTGCTCCTCACCTAAATTTTGTTCCTCTTTCTACATCATAGGGAGAAGTATCTGAACACTCTGCTCCAGGTGGAGATGATGCTAAAACTTTGGTTTCCCCAAATTCTCACTCAGCCTGTGTCTACAGCCTCCAGTGTCACCACATCCCCTGCCCGATCCCTCCAGGAAGCTTTCGGCTCCATCCCGCCGCACAAACACAGGGATCAGTTACATATTCCCGTTAAGGTGAGGACATACATTCCTGACTTCTTGCTGCTAATACACATAAACATTTCTCCACCCCACCAGCACCACAAATTTTACAAAAACCTCCCGTTCATATTCTGAAAATTACTCTCCTGTTTATTTTCCAGAAGCGCAGACTCAGCTGGACGGGTACAGACTCTCCCACGCCTTCCCCTGTACCTCTCAAGTCCCCCCATATCAGCACAGGAGAAAACAGGGTGAAGTCTGATTGCAGAGAAGGTGGACCTTCTTCCTCCCCATCACTAGCAGCTGATGCAAATCAGAGTTTGGCACATGCAGCCAGCAGCAGTCAGCTAACTGATGACAAAAATGACGGAAAAGACGGAGACGGCAAGGAACCAGTGAAGGTGTCGAAGTACCAAGCGGGTCAGAGCTCTAAGCCGAGCCTCACGTGGGTTCATGTTGCGCCCATCCTGTCCCCACGAAATACCTGCCTCTCACACGATGCCCTCACAGCCAGCAGGAGGTTGAGCCCGGCTACACAAGACAGCTCCATCTCCTCCACCACACCTTACAAGCACCCCAAAAATGTGAAGAAGCCAATCCGGTGCCAAAGCCAGCCTGTTGCTGGACAGCAGAGTGAGAGGGGGACCACCGAGGCAACTCCGGGTGAGAGCCAGTCTCCTCCTGTTACACTTAAGCCTTTGCCTGGGGCGTGTCCCACCAGCTTGAAGACCTGATGTACTGAATCAGCAAAAGAACTGGCAGCCTTGCTTTGTTACACCACTGGGCTAAAAGCTGCTGCGACAGGAAGAAGGGAAGAGGCTGAAGGGCTGTGATTATACTTGCATTAATGAGAGGAAGTGAGGAAAGAATTGTTGGTGATAGATGTTGAAAACAATGACGGATAAAAACATAACCTATCATCCAGACCACAGTTAAAACAGACATTTCAAACAACAGGACATAAACAAGAACCGTTATCACACTTATAATCGAAACTCGTGCAGAAAGGTGGTTGTCAAGGTTCAAAAGCAATGTACAGGTAACGAGAGACATTCTAGAGTATTTAGAGGAGTAAATGATCGCTCCTCTTCAGCATGAAGGCAATCAATACAAAAAGAAGAAATATTTATGTAGGTGACTGTTTCAACAGACATCTAACTTGAAAGAAACTGTTCGAAAATGGAACAGCCGATGTCAGTAATCAAAATAAAACCTTCCAGTGTTTATTTTGATGTGGTTGATGAGTGAGCTGATTCTAGTCTTGCAGCAGAAGACACGTTTTTCTCTACATTCTTTTGAATGGTTTGAAGAGGAAAAAGCGACACTGGGGGTAACTAAAAAAATCTTGTTGCTAGTGATGTGAGAAATGAGGTGTAGTGTGCGCCGTGTCGGAGCCATTGGAGACGGTGGAAAAATGACATCACAACTCACGAATGTAATCCAAGAATTGTTTAGACACTCGGCTGGCAGATCATCAGCATCGAGCAGGAGTGACATCGCAGCGACCGGTGGTCACATAACTTTTCCTGTTGTGCCGTGGATCAGATGTTTCCGACGGCAAACCGACTGGCAATCAGTCTCATTACAATCCGAGACTTTTAATAGACCAGCGTATGGAGTTAACAAGGACCACTAAAAGACATGTCTATTGATTCAATTACACAGTTAATTTATTCATGTGTTGATCTGATACTGCATCTATTTATTGTTTGTATTTATTGGGCAGCTTATCACCTGCTGTGCGCTTGCATAGTTTGGCCTACAGTTCTTTTGAGGTGACTGGGAAGATGCTGTTGACATTTTTTTGTGGTTTTTATTGCTATCGTGAGGAGGGCAAAACAAAAAGGACGTGAAATCTTATGATTGGTCTCTTGGACTACTGTGCCTTTTTTACCAAATAGGATGTGTTTTTCAAAAAAAAAAGCATTCTGTGCTCTCAGTGCATTCATACTGTGTTTTGATTGTTTGCATGTGTTTCACAAAACCAGTGCACAGTCAAACGCGAAAGCCAACGTGTAGTCACCCTTCTTCTAAAATCGCACACAGCTTAAAAACCAACATCATCAACTGTGATTCTTTAAAACAAAAACAAAAAAAAATGGCATCCAGCTCTTATATCCCAACATCTACAGCTCACCTGAATGGCCTGCATCTCTGACTAATACACACACCAACAGCAGTGGCTACTATTTGTCATGTAGTATTTAAGTGTCTAGCCTTCCTTTGGGGCTTTTCTTTAGGTTCTGATCAGGAGAGAAACAGACTGAACGGCACTTAAAGATGGTGCTCTTGAAAACTTGAAAACATGGTGAAAATATAAATGTAAGGGAAGAAATCTTTCTTTGCACCACTCTCTACCGCTGCTATCATCGTGCTGATTTACATGTATCATTGAAGGCTTGCTCTTTAATTGGAAGTCCACTCACAGCATTCATTTCAATGTTGAAGGGGTTCTTAGTAACCCGACTGGATTAATCTATATTGTAAATATTTGGACTGATATTTTTGAATTGGTGTGAGAGGTTCATATGTTATTTACATAACTACAAATGGGGTGGGGGGATTTGCATTACTAGACTCCTCCAAAAAGCACCACACGTGAACACAGAGCCACCGGCAGCCAACATGTTACTGCCTGTTTGTTTTTGTTGTTTTTCTCAGTACGGAGTGTACAAACCCTCAGTCACTCTTATCCTGCTACAATACGCCAGATGTTGACTCTTGATCAGAGGCTGGGGGTGTCTTCCACCACACTCCTGTTTTGGTTTTTGGGTTGTTTTTTGTGGTATGACAGAGAAGCCAATTGCACTTATTTTTCATTATGTCCTTTTTCATGTGTTTTCTACTGCAGCGACCACTGCTTATTGGTCAGAAATAATGTCTTGTTTATTTCAGCTGCCTTCTTCTTTTACTACTACAACTACTTATTACATTTTAAAAGCTGACTGTAGTTCCACCTCGCCTCCCTTCCCCCACTCTGCTGCACTCGTCTGCCCCTGCCCTCTCCTCTCCTTTATCTCCCTCAATCCCGTAGTATATTTTCTTTCTAAACTAAACTCTGTCTTTCACTCAACCCAATTCTATGTGATATTACACTCCTTTTTTTTTAAAATATTGATACAATCAAAGATTAAAAAAAATAAAATAAAAAAAAACTTTTAATAAATGAAACCAATTTTTGAAAGATGAAACTGCCTGTGTGCTTGTTTACGCAAATCTTCATGCATTTATTTTGTTTTCTTTTGATTATGCAGCTCCCGATTTGGAAAGCAGCTTTTAATAAACAGATGTGTGACTCGATGGGGTGCAGATTTACAGACTGTATATTCTGAAGGCTGCGTGAGTGCACGAGTGAGTGGGGGTGAGGCGGAGACGATGAAGGCAGGAAGAAGAGGAGGGGCAGTGGGGTGGTGAGACTACAGCCTCTGTAATCTGACTGAGAGAGGTAGGGGGGCTGGCTGATCCTCCAACCAGCTGCTACATCAGAGTCCAAACACTACTTTAGCTTATATGTGTGCTCATGTGAGAGTGTTATAATGAGTAAATACCTTCTGGAGGTTAGCAGAGAAAAGTTGGTGGTCTCTGTAGCGCGGTCCTGCATTTCACACGAAAACAATTACCCACAGGCTAAAGTCTGATCTCTGCAGGCGACCACCGAGAATTTTAATTCCCTCTAGAAAAAAAAAATCAAAAGGTGAGAATGAAAAATTGAGTGGCGCGGCGCTGCATCACCCACACCGAACGTGATGAAAGAAAATGAAAAAAATTCTGATAACCCAAACACACACTGGGAGGTTGCTAGGAGTAATGTTATGTAACAAAATGTGAGTTTTACTTCAAAATAAAGAGAAAGTAAAAACTTTAAAGTTATGAAGCTGTGTACTAATTTAACTTCAATCTGTCTTTTTTGTTGTTTTCAAAAAACATTGCTTCTTTTATCCTTTAATATTTAAATCTGGAAGTTCTGATTCTGTTAATTTCACCAATTCTCAAAGAAAAATCTATGACCAGAAAATCAGACGCAACAATAGATGTTACACTGCACAAGGAGCACAACTGTTAATTTCATATATTAACCATCATTGCACTCTCGTTCTCCTTCGCCCAGCATCATATCCTTAGATACTGCATGCACACCAGGATGAGAGTGGCAAATTTTGGGAGGGTGTGGTTTTGACTTCTCTCTCATGCCATGCGGCACGTATGCATGCATGCATGCACTGCTCCCCCCCCCCCCCCCCCCCCCCCCCCCCCGTCGCACGCTCTGACACACTGACTGGCTGATTTGGTGATGGGCTTGTCTCTGACACAGTGACTATGCTACGTTACAACAACACAGACAGCCCTCCCTGCCTCCACCCTCCCTCCCCCTCGGCCCCCCCTTGTATCCATGCAGTTTTTAGCAGAAAAAGCCCTTGCCCTCCATCTCCCCACCGCTGCTATTCTCCCCCCCTCTTTCTACTCCGGAGGATGGAAACGAGGGGCAAGAGGAAAAGGACGAGAAGAGGATGTGTGGAGTGCACAGGGACGAAACTTGACCTCGCTACAGTTTTGAGAACATTTTTTTTAACAAACAAAATATGTATAATTGTTCTTTTTCTCCCCAAAAAAGCTACATTTGTTTTTTGTTTAATCATTCAGTTGGATTATAATATTCTGTTTGCGCAGTATATTTTCACATAATTAACATTACAGCACTGTTCACATTCAAGTTGTTTTCACTTCTCCGAGCATGTGTTGGCTTAATTTAGCATGTGTGTGTCCATCAATAGGATTGCACATAATGAACTTACTGCGGCTCTTATCCCTTGCTGTGTAGGTTTTAATTGTGGGCCCACATCCTGTTACTGGTTTTAACAAGTTGATGATTTAATGGTGTCCTTCCAGTTCTGCTCTGTGCACATAATGAAGGGAACGACACAATGAGGTGCTTATTCACTTATTCTAAACACCCCTCCCCCATAATTTCACTCCAGTACGACTCGCGTGAGGTGAAGTCACTCTCTGACTTTACAACTACATACACAGCCTCTTACTCACCATAAGTCCACAGGGTTTTTTTTAGTGCAGACTTGACCAAAAAAACAGCCTGAATGCTCAATAAACCTGCCCAATCCTGAAATGGAAATCAGAGACATTTCGAAGTCCCTGCTTCGCCGGAGATCACAGCGGTGACGGGCCCTTGGTGTGCCAGGTTGAAGGGGTTGCTCTGCGCGCCATCTGTGGTCTCCATCTCTGTGAACAACGTAAAGACAGAGACACAAGGACTAAATTTTCAAGGGCGCACGTGTGTCTCATCATGACATTGTGTGTGTGTGTGTGTGTGTGTGTGTGTGTGTGATATTTGGGGCACGGCTCAGCTACAGGCAAATAACATCCTCATCAGTTTCTCTGGCCTGAATGTGTTCTCGGGAGTCTGCTCGCGATGACACCATCCCACACGGCTGCTTAATTATTCAAGTACACTGAGTGAAAGGGAATCACCAGGTTCAGTATACTCATGAGGGGGGAAAGAAAGACACAGATGGCAAGCAAAGAGGGCTATAAATGAGACAAAAGTGAGAGATTAAAGCTTACTCCCTCTGAGTTAGAATGAACCACCTGCACATAAACTGAGATCCTAGCAGCGTATGCTCGAAGTCAAGACAGCTGAGCCCCCTGAGAGTGTATCTTCCAAGATGATTTACAACCCCTGTCAGACACAATGAAATAAAACTGGGTCAGCATGATAAAATATACCATAACCATACAGTTGATGAATCAAAAAGCTTTGTGTGAGAACAGGGGGGATAACTTAACTAAAGTCTTAAACTTTGCTCTGTAGTTAATTTTTGGAGAAAAGCAATAATATACATTAATAGCTGATATCAAGCTCAAAGGCTGTTAAGACTGAAAGGAAACACTTAAGATTCAGCAATAAAAGCTTTGCAGATACCGGACTAGGATTACAAACTAAATACCTGACATTCCAGTAATATAACAGATTAATTCATACAGCTCCCATCGCATGCCCCCATGATGCATTACTCTTGTTTTAGCTGCACAGGCAAATTGAAATCACTGTGTTTGCCAGTGTGGGGTCAGGGCATGCGTGTGCGCATGTGATGCTGTGTGCGTTTTTGTTTTTCCTGTGTGCACTTGTATAGAAATATCTGTGGTATTGTCATATTATGTGCTGAGGTGTCATTACATAATAGAGCTGGCTGGAGAGAGGGAACGGGGGGCGGGGGCTGTGGGGTGTGCAGGGCAGACGGCTCATAGGAGGGATTCAGGTTGGCCACGGGTGGTCGTAGCAGAGTGGGTAAATGTGAGAGACAGTGGTGTGTGAGGTGTTTACTGTCAGGCTCATCATTTGATTATCCACAGATTAAGGTAGCATTATTGTAAATTTAATGAAAATAATTACCCATGTTGGGTTTTTTGTTTTGTTTTTAGCCAAAATCAGAGTTAAAACCGAGAGAAGAGCTTTATATGTAAACCTGGCATTTAGCAACTCATGTACTACTTTTAGGCTGATCAGTGAGAAAGTGAAGCCCAACAATTTAAATTTTTTTTAAAACATATTATTTGGAGTCATGTTAATAAGTAAGTAATGTTTGCTTATTTGTCTCACTTTCCTATCAGAGACGGTACCATAATTACAAAAAAACTCAATAGTTTTGGAGTCTTTTAGCTCATCTATCTTCATCAGACTATCCTTGAACATTCAGATGTCACCCACTGGTTTTGGAGTATGCATTTTGAAGCTTCAACTAGCTTTTTGGCTGCTGACATGTTGCTATTGGTTTTTGAGCAAGACATGACCATATGCGAATGAGATGATGAAGCGTCAATAGCAAGCTGATTCATAAACTGTACACGTGCATGGCACAGACACAAATATAGACTTATTAGTATTAATCAACAGACTAACAACATACTACAATTTCACTTACCAGAACTGAAGCGCAGATGTCTTGGATGTTGATCTCTATCACCCAGCAAACCATATTATGTAATTTTATTAAAGACACCAACCGCAGAGACCACGTTTATTTCAGTAACAATGGTGAAGACAAAACTGCTAGTGCAAGTTTACTTTGTAAACAAAAAGAAGTTTTTGTTGTATTATTCAAATGCCTCTAACCCACAGTTGAGGCTAAATGTACAACATTCAGTTATTTAGCATTATATTTAACTGTAATTATGTGCTTCACTCCCCACTGTCCTGCTTTTTTTCTCCTCTATCACTGCATGGATATCTCCAGACTATTTATCTCAGCTTTGTCTTAAACACACTGTTCCTCACATATTTAAGTCACGGGTTCAGAACTTATTATTTGTTTCTTAGTTAATTGCATACAGGCTATAGTAAATTCCTCTCTGGCCTCTGGTCAAGTTCTGTGTTACTTTAAGAATGCTGTTATTCACCCTAGACTAAGTTACGATAAACAGCATTCTTGATAAATTTCCACCTGGGTTCTGTGAAGGACAATTAACTGAGACAGCTCTTCTCAGACTATCTAATGATGTTTTGGCGCAAAGTGCCACAGGAATTGTTCTGTCCTCCTTATGTTGGAACTGACTTTAGCCTTTGATACAATTGCTCACCAGATCTTGCTTGACAGGTTGAGGTATTGGACCAGTGTGTTGGGATCTGCCTTACGCTGCCTTCATATCTTTCTGATCGTTCTTTTTGCGTGCCTGCTTCAAATTACAAGTCTTCCTTAAGTCATCTTCATTTTGGTGTACCTCAGGGTTCTGTTTTGGGGCCCGTATTAATTCTGGTTTACATGCTCCCTCGTCAGCACATTTTGAGCACTTTTAAAGACCTATCATATCACTGCTACACAGGTAATATTCAGTTTTATATCTTTTTTAAGCCTCATGACGTTCGAAACTGCACGTCTTACACTGTGTAAAAAGCTGGATGGATAAAATGTTTTCTTAACTTAATGAGGAAAAAAATGAAATTCTTGTTTGTGCTCCAGAAAAGCATATAACTCTAGGAAACTCTTAGTGCATTAGACTCTTAGTTGATTAGACTATTCCAAGCCTTCCATCAGGAACCTCTGGGCAAATTTAGATTCTGGTTTTACTTTACTTTGGTCATGTTCAGTCATTGGTTCGTTTATGTTTTTATCACTAACGAAATATTGCCAAATAGTACTATCTCACAAACAGATCTGGAAACTATTATTCATGCTTTTGTTTCTTTGAGACTGGATTAGTGTAAATCATCACCACTTATTTAGTGTATATCTGTGTGTACATAGTGTATATATTAGTGTAACTCGTTATTGACCAGCCTACACAAAGCATCATTGGACCGTTTGTAGATGCTGCCAGACTTCTGAACAAATCACCAAAGTTTTCTCATGTCACACTGCTACTTTCCCAGCTCCATTGGCATCCCATTGACTCGAGAATACATGTCAAGATTTTGGTTCTCACTCATAGGGCTCTGAATGGTCAAGCACAAGCATACATCTAAGAACTTTTACATCTGTATGTCCTTAGCAGATCCCTAAGGTCATCTGACTGAAGCCTGCTGTGCCACATGCAAGGGTAAAAACTAAAACTTAAAAACTAAAGGTGACAGAGCCTTCTCTCAGTTGTAGCACCAGGACTCTGGAACTTTCTCCCTTTTAGTTTTAGGTCTGCAAACTCTGTTCAGCTTTTTTAAAAGCAACTAAAAATCTTTTACAACTGCTTATAATTAACTATTTTGATATACTAATGTCTGATGTTTTTGTTTTCTTTTGTTCAGCACTTTGTAATCAATATCTTTAAAGGTGCTACATAAATAAAGTTTTTACTTTGTGTGGAAGTGGGGAGTGTGGGGAAGTGGCAGTGGGGAAAACAATTATTTGATCATCTGCTGAATTTGAAGGTTTGCTCACTTACAAAGAAATTAACAGTCTCTAATTTTTATCGTAGTTTTATTTAAATGGACAGAGACAGAATATCAATCAAAAATCCAGTAAAAAAAAAAAAACACATTACATAAAAGTTATAAATTGATTTGCACGTCACTGAGTGAAGTGAGTATTTGATCCCCAAGCAAAAAATGTGTTACTGTTGGCAAGCACAGTGGGAAGATATTTTTTGTAATAGGTCACCAGGTTTGCACACATCTCAGGAGGGATTTTGGCCCATTCCTCTTTACAGAAACTCCAAATCATTTAGGTTTCTTGGCTGCCACTTGGCAACTTGGACCTTCAGCTCCCTCCTCATATTTTCTCTAGGACTGAGGTCTGGAGGCTGGTTAGGCTACAAAATTACACCATAATCACACCAACATTTGTCACCTTCTCAACAAGCTTCTTGCTGATGGTCTTGTGTAGATCTACAATCTTGTCCTTGATGTCATTTGACAGCTTTTTTGGTACTGGTAGCCAAAGTTGGATAGAAAAAAACCGATTCTGTGTGCAGGTGTGCTTTCTAAACATAGCGAGTTAAGTTCAGGAGTATCTGTAATTGACTGAATGTAATTTGTGTGCCACATGGACACGCAGGCAATTTGTGGGAGGCAGAATTCTGAGTGGCACTTATTTCAGTCAATGGCATGCAAATCAATGCATAACTTTTATGTGATGTGTTTTTCTGGATTTGTGGTTGATATTCTGTCTCCCTCTATTAAGATGAAAATGACCATAAAAATTAGCAACCATGCATTTTTTTGTAACTCAAAGCAAAATGTACAAATTCAGCAGGAGAATCAAATTTTCCCTACGGTACATTTAGTTGACTCTTTGACAACTGAATTCTTCTCTGTTTAACCACGCTTTCTATTGAAATTCTATTATTAATTATATTTTTATTGTCTTTTTTTATTTTTGTGTCTTCTACCATACTTTTATATTGCTAGCACTTTATACATAAACATCACTTACTTTGTATTTTGTCACTCCGTGAGGGACAACTTCATTTTTATTGAATGACTTTCTTTTTTGTCTTTAGGTTTGTTTAAAAAGAATGTGAAACACTTGTCTGGTTCCCCCTTAGCGAGGTCAGGCCTCTCCTAGTGTCACTGCAAACTTTGCTCATTGCAACTGCTGTAGTTTGAAGTTTGTTTGGCCTGGCATGCCTGGTGGAAAGCATTGCCTCTGTCTGTCAGGTCCAGCTGCCTGTGTCAGTCAAAGAGTCCATGAACCTAACTCCAGCATCCAGGTGACTCTATACGATAGTTGCCTGATAGATATTGTTAGAAAAGGGCCAAAACATCCCTCGGGATTAACTTCTTTTTGGAGTGGGCCTAAAGTGGCCACTGGAGGAACTACTGCAGTTTTTGGCACTTCCATGCTGGCATCAGTTTTCAACTCCAGAGGCAGCTACATTTGTACAACACATACAGTGGAACGATAGTCACTGCTACTTGCAAATGTCACTAAATAACTGACAGCCAACAAGGTCAGCAGCAGTTATTCTTGGGCAATATATCAGTGAATACCTTAGTCTAAGGAGCTTGGAAAGAACTTCTTTAAGTTGCTTGAAGACATTTCACCTGTCATCCGAGAAGCTTCTTCAGTTCTAAGGTCAAATGGCGGAGAGTCCCAGATTTAAACCCAGTGGGAGTTTCCCCCCAAAGAGGGACAAAAGGACCCCCTGATGATCCTCTACCTAATCACATGAGCCAAGGTGTGAAAATGGGTGTGGGTCACAATCAGCCAGAGTTTCGGGTGAGCTCATTGTGAAACCTGGCCCCACCCTATCATGTGATTTCCTGAGGTCAAATGGCCCAGGGTGTGAGTGGGCGTTAAGGCGTCTGGGAAGGGAACTCAAAACTGATATTATAGATGGCAGACAGCTGGTGTCGTAAGCCATCGCCTCTGTTCAAAGATGGTCGCTCACAGTGGACATAAATGGCTTCTTTCACTCCTCTTTCAAACCACCTGTCTTCTCTGTCCAAAATGTGAACATTGGCATCCTCGAAAGAATGACCTTTGTCCTTTAGATGCAGATGAACTGCTGAGTCTTGTCCCGTGGAGGTGGCTCTTCTATGTTGTGCCATGCGCTTGTGAAGTGGCTGTTTGGTCTCTCCAATGTGTCCCACACCTGTTTTCACACCTTGGCTCATGTGTTAAACTATCTTGCTTAAATGATGGTAAAATACATTTAATTTTCAATTGAAGTAGTTGCTGAATATTTTTCTGCAATTCAGCTAATATATAAATCATTAGACTGTTTCAGATCAAAACATTGCATTGCAACTTGCGTTCAGCAATTTAAACAAAGAATAATTTACGACACTCAATAACCAAAACAAGTGATCAGTAAGACCTTGTTTTTGGGAAAACTAAATATATGACATTCTGATTTTCCTCAAGGTCACGGAGAAAAATGGTATCAAAGTGAAAACAACAAAAGGCGTTTGTTGTGGTGGAAAAAGCATGTAATCAAAATGCCTCAGATTTCCATGTATTATTCTGTGGTCCTAATTAGAGGCTTCCTTTACACTACTTCCATATTCACACAACTTGGGTTGTAGTGTGCTTGTAAACATGGACCTAAATATTAAGTACATGGGTGATGAATCGGCAGATGATGACGATGGAGGTGTGCTGTTTGGTAGGAGTAAATGAATACACCCGTAATGACTAGCTGACATTTTGGTGATAGAGAAAGAGCATGCGTTGTAACTAAAGCATGCTGCATATGCACCTCTTCCTGATGGTTGCACGTAGCATTAGCACTGTGAGCGAAAGCGTGGATGTGGCTTGCTGTAGAGAGAGCGAGTCATTTGGCAGCCTGGTATAGCCTCGGGCTCTCTGCAACTGATTCATGCTCACGCTACTATAAGTGCACGCAGTTGACCCACATCATGCAAAGGGAGGGAAAAAAGTCAGGAGGCAGGCGTTCAGGGGAAGGAAATGGAGATCATCTGATAATCTCATGTTTTTACCAGGGGACTGGGTTCACGACTGAGCTGCGGTTAATAATTAGGCAATATTTATGACTAGTTTGAGTTCTGTGAAAATCATTGAAACACTGCGCTTTTAATATGAAGACAAAGCCCTATCATGAACCTTGTAAAGGAGAAGAATGTGAATACTCTCTGCCAAAGCTCTTCTTCAGCTATTCAATTTGGATTTTTATTTGCAATTCAGATCACTCTCTTAGTTCCCAGAATGTAAAACATTAGTTTTAATCCAGCCTTAACTAGTTTTGGTATTTGAAGTTGCCAGGGGAAAGATTTAACCTCTTAACAACCACCAAGTCACTGCTGATCCACTTAGTGGTAGGCTTATGCTGAATTTTACCAGCAAGATAAAGAAGCATAGTCTCAGAAACTAGAAGACATAACCTTCTAAAGCTGGCATCTCACACACATTTAGACTTTACAACTGCTTTGCTATAAGACTTCAATTTGAATGTGTAAACTAGAAGCGTAGAACTGAACCTAACCATAACCCCATTATTCCAGTACCTAATTATTCCTATTACACCTAATGTTCAGCTAGAATTTCTATAAATATATTGCTCTGCAATTACATGATGCCAAAAACTTGAAAGTCATTTAGCTTAGTTTGATTTAAATGGACAAAAGACTGCGTGTATCACCAGACAAATCTGCTAAAATAAATAAATAAATAAATAAATAAATTGTAAGAACTTTTTCTATATATGTTTTACTTCTTCTACCATCATTTTGTGCTGTTGGAGAATTTTCCCTTAAATTTAAATCCAGGATCCAAAGACTGCCGTGCCTCTTATAATATGACCCAAGCTAAATAGGCAGATTCATTAATGTGTTTTCGCTGGTGAAAATGAAAACTGATTGGGGCTTGTGTAAGGTTAGTTGAAGTAAAATGGGCTTGAAAGTGAACACGTCAGGACTGTGATAAAATGCAGTGTGCATAGTCACACCCACAGGACAGTTTTAATTCTAGAAAAACCCTGAGCTATGGGCATAATGCTATAACGACACAATGTTAACGTAGTCAAGGACGAACTTTAACGGATAAATAAATTTCCTTAATCCTCAGATTTTCAAAACTATTTGGGAGAAATACGTTTTACCTTGTGGAGAACATGGCTATTTCCATACATGTGCAGCTAGGTGGAAACACCGCACACTTGAAACGAAACGACTCTGCGAAAAAGTCCACGAAGAAGAAGCTGTATCCATTTCCTGTTCCGGGGCTTGAAACAAACGTCGTGCGGACGCGCGTCTAAACAGAAAGTTTTGCAGAAAACTTGGCACGTTGAGTGTTTTACGCGTCTAAGTCTTCATCGGTTTTCTTTTTACCTCCACGGCTTAAACGGGCTGACTACGACAGAAGAGTAATTAAGGTTTGTAAGCCTCATGAAGTAGTTATTCCCCGGTGATGGTAGCTCGCGTACAGCGGTGTGCTAACGTTAGTTAGCATCTAACCAGGGAGGTTTGGCGGATGTGATTGATTTAGCAATGTATGTTGCTACGGGCTGGCGCTTTAATTTAATCAGTCTGACTTAACACTCATCAACTAACAAAGTGCAGCAAGGTCGGAGTGACTGACTGTTGATGTGGGAGTTTTTATTAGTTGGAAGCTGGTGAACGTCTGTGTCAGAGCAGCTGTAGCTATGTGGATAAAGGACGGCGGGTTTTGGAGCTCATGTTTGGGACTATCACATTTGTGTGATATATGACTAATTAAGGCCAGAAATCACGAAGATATTTAAGTGATAACCATGCTCAGTAGCGATAATCCATGACATAAGTATTTGATGTTCTGCAGGATTGGAGGATGTCTCTTCCAAAGCGGGAGGTGGAGGAGTTGAGGCCATGGGTAGAACGCACTGTGAAGAAGGTGCTGGGTTTCTCGGAGCCCACTGTGGTGACTGCAGCATTGCACTGTGTGGGAAAGGGACTAGACAAAAGGAAGACCATAGGTAAGTACGGTGAAATATCTCTTATGTACTTAGAGATCTGGTGACGATTCAGTTCAGCCAAAAGTGCCTCTGACATCAGAGGCATATCCCAGGGTGATTTGTTTTACCGGGTTACAAAATGCACCCATCACTGAAGAGAAACGAGTCCAACAGCTGTCTGAAAACCTATCTGGCCTTCTTAGGAGTATTTGGCATGACTACCAAGCTGTGGGTTCTTAACATAGTGCAGACAGCCAGCCCAAAAAATTATGGTGTGAAGATCTGCGATGTAGCTATCAGCAGGGCTTGTTTGCAAAGGTAATAGATTTGCTGTCCAGTTAAAATACTCATGTCATTTGTTCATTCAAATGAAAGATTGTGAGTACAAAGAAAGCTGCCTATTGCTTTTATTTGTTTGTTTGGTTGTTTATTTATTTATTTATTTCATCTGTCTGGGAAATAATTGCTCGGTCTGTTAGACTGACTTCTGCAGGTGCTGTAGTTTAAATGTCAGTATTGGGTTTTCATAGTGTGTATTTTTATGTGGGTATTTAAGCCATTCTGTGGTAACATTATTTTCTTTTCAGAGTGTTAATTATTTCATATTTATCATTCTCAGACCAGCTGCGTCCTTTTCTCGATGACTCTGCTGGAGGTTTTGTAGAGCGACTTTTTGAAGCCCTCGAGGAGAGCCGCAGCACACGTGGGAACAAAGGATCTGGAGAAAAAAACCGCAAGAGAGAACTTAAGGTAGCCTAACATCATAGCAAATGTTTATGCTTTATATTATCATTATATAACTGAATAACTAGATCTGAAGGTGTGGAGTTTTCTGACAAGAAAACTGACTATATTAACACGCTCACATGCAAAAGTGACCTGTGTTAAAGAAAAATAAATACATTACATTCAATGCATGCAGTGATTAGACTGATTGTGTTAAGCCTCAGTTTGATTAACTTAAACCTCAATGTAAACATCCCCTTACACTTGATTTACTCCTACATTAAGCTTAATTGAGGTTTCACTCAGATGGCACTTAACTTTAGTTCTACATGGACTGCACTGACACAATACTGATTATTCTTACGTAAACTTTAATTGCTGCATAAGATATTTATTTTTTTTATTTTTATTGGTGTTTGTGTGTTTGCCGGCTGTACTCAGGATGTGTTTGGTGAAGAGGCTGACACAGGCGCAGCGCGAGAAACTCCCGAGCCAACAGATGGCACAACGGCAAAGAGGAAACGAGTCCCCCGTTTTGAGGAGGTGGAGCAACCTGAGGTGATACCAGGACCTCCATCAGAGAGCCCCGGCATGCTCACCAAAATACAGGTACATAATACTTGGTGCAATAGACAATATATATATATATGTGTGTGTATATGTAAGTATAGTCGGTTTATTTTCTTCGTCAGTCACCTCTGAATCCTTTTGCTGTCCTAACAGATCAAACAGATGATGGAAGCAGCCACAAAACAGATCGAAGAAAGGAAGAAACAACTAAGCTTTACTGCTCCAGCTCCTGCTACAACAGTAATGAGATTTCTTTCCCATAAAAATACATACTGAATAAAGAACTGTAGTCTTTTCAGGTTTTAAATTCTATTTAAAACCTTTCTAACTTCTTTCTGACTCTAGCGGTTGCCTGTTCCCACTTCACAGTCACAGCTGGATGGCCCTCCACTCTCTCGACTTCTTGGCACTGCTGGTGCTGCAGCAGCTGGTGGTGGGTCATCCATCGCTCCCTACCAGGCTGCCAGCTTCATGAATGATGCAATTGAGAAGGCCCGTAAAGCTGCTGAGCTACAGGCTCGCATTCAGTCCCAGTTAGCTATGAAACCTGGCATCCTCGGGGTTTTGGGGAACACTGGGCCACAAAACTTTGTGGCACTAGCTAATCTACATGCCATGGGGATTGCTCCACCGTAAGTGATGTCAGACTATAAATATACAATTTTAAAATGTGCACAAGACATGAAAAAAGTAGGTGATGTCTTTGTGCTCAATTGACATTGAACTGCTTTCTCTTTATGTGTAACTACAGCAAAGTAGAACCCAAGGAGGTGAACAAACCGACACCTCTTATCCTGGATGAGAAGGGAAGAACTGTAGATGCCAGTGGCAAAGAGGTTGAACTCACACACCGCATGCCTACGCTCAAAGGTACATACATGGATACACTGATCCAGTATTTGTACACAAACATACACAATGTGTTTTCTTTGTTTTGATATTCCACAAAACATGTTTCTTTCCCTGTGTAGCTAACATTCGAGCAGTAAAGAGAGAGCAGTTCCGCCAGCAGCTGAAGGAGAAGCCCGGAGATGACTTGGAGTCCACATCCTACTTCGACCAGCGTGTGCCTGTTCCTCCAGCTCAGCGTGCACGCAGGACTTTCAAATTCCATGACCAGGGACGCTTTGAGAAGATTGCTCAGAGAATTAGAACTAAGGTTGGTACAACCCTGTCCCAGTTGTTTGAAAGAGAATATTTAGAATTTAAGAAAAAGAAAGTCATCATATGTCTCTTGTCTCTCTTGTATGGATCAGGCCCAGTTGGAAAGGTTGCAGAATGAGATTGCCCAGGCAGCAAAGAAGACAGGAATCCAGGCTTCAACCAAGCTAGCACTGATTGCTCCTAAAAAGGAGATTGGAGAGGGACAGGTTCCCAATATTGAGTGGTGGGACTCTTTCATCCTGCCTTCCAACATAGACATGTAAGAAATCAAAATTTGATCTTAAACATTGAGTTTGCTATCAGGAATGTGTGGAATACATGGCAATAATAATGGTTTTTTTTTATTTTTAATTTTAAGAAATTCAGACACAAAATTTGAAGCGTTAGAGCTGTTTGGTGTGACCAGCCTGGTGGAACATCCTGCCCAAATGAGCCCACCAGGTAAGTCTATAGGAGGTAAAATGTGTAAGTTAAAAGAGATTTTGTCCTACAAAATCATTATTAACTGTTAAAAATGTCCTTATGCCGTAATGTGCAGAAGTCTTGAGCCACCACTCAGTTTAATTAATTAATATTAATATATTTAGCTATTAAAATGGTAAATGGGTACAGTGAGTTATTGAAACTTGTGCAACCATACATACAAATACAGTATATTAGGGCTAAACAGAGGCTTTACAATTCTAATAGGCTTGAAGGTCAATATGTGGTATGAGCAACATGCAACTAGTCTTCAGGAAAAGTTCTCCAGGGTTCTTGAAGGATATTCAAAGCTCTTCTTTGGATGTTGGCTGTTTTTGTTCTGCTCTCTTGTCAAGATGATCCCACACTGCTCCGATAATGTTGAGGATGGGGCTTTGGGGAGTCCAGTCCATGACTGATGGTGTTCCACTGTGTCTTTTTCTGTCCAGCTTTTGCTGCATCGGCAGCGTGTTTGTCAGCATTGTCATGCTGAAAAATAAAGCTGTTGTCAGTAACATGCTTTCCAGATGGCACATTCATAGTCTATCAAAATCTCAGCAATTTTCTGTGTTCATAATTCCATCAGTTTTGAAAAGCTTTCCAGCACCACAGACTGAAATACAGCTTGAAACCATAACAGAGCCTCCACCGTGTTTTACAGATGGATGTAGACACCACCAATGTTCCCTCTAAGCTGCACGCGTGCGCATTTGCGCACTGCTGGCACGGTCTCTGCGCACAGAAAATCTGCATTGCGCACAAAAAAATAATCTAACCTGAATTGAAATTAAAATTAATACTTTAACAATTCTGTTTTGCAGTGTTAGTCAGTAAGTGACTGGCTGCTCCCGTATGGGATTAGAACGATGCCACCTTCTCCCATAGTCCAGCCAACGATGCGATTCACATTCGTATATACGCAGCTAATCAACGTCGTTGACAGGCTATGACAGCGTCCTTATGTGCCGACACCAGTGTTTTAGCTAGCAAAGCGGCTGATGTGGAGTGAAGCCACGTTAAAGACAACGTGTACAACCATTGGAGATGTGAGCAGGGCAGACGGAACAATTGACGGTTTGGTTTTCTTCCTGAATACTATCGTTGTTTATATTTACTGCGGGAAGAAACTCTACAAACTGCGTTTTATGAGGAAAATGCTCGAAAGCACTCTCCGCCTGTGAGCAAAGACAAAACCAAAAAAACCCCACCCTTTCCTATTGGTCGAAAAATGTACCACGTCGACCAATCAAAAAATGATATGGCAACATGGCATTTAGTTGTTTAGGAAGGGGGAAGTTTTAGGAATGACGCCGGTGTTTTGAGATGTGAGAGATTTGCAACATTTAGCGCAAATCTTGTGTAGTTAGTGTGTAGTGTAGTCAATAGTTTTGTTGTGTGTGTCAGAACAGTGAGGCGACTGCTGAATGTTACAGGAGTGATAAATCTCCTGTTGTCAGGCCTGCAGGTATCAGGCTGTTGTTCTCCTTTATCTCATAGTGGATATGACTGGATGGACATGACTCCATGTAACTTGGATGGATTTGATGCTGGTGTGACCACAAGGCACACGTCTACTGTTGCTCACAGTGGTCCAAGGGACCGTTCAAGGAGTTTGTGTTCGCTCAGACATATGAAAAATTAGAGGGAACATTGGACACCACCTCTCCCCTGATCTTCTCTGTGCATATAGATGTTGATATGACCTAGTCATTTCAAATTTGGATTCATCACGCCATAAGATCTGTTGCTGATTTTCAGTCCAGTTCGTGTGTAATTTGGCATACTTCAGCCTATCCCTGTTTTCATTCCTTATGAATCGCTTCTTGACAGTTTGTTCATCTGCTGTAGGTTTTTAGGTTATTTTTATTTCATTGTATTTTTTTAAGAACATACTTGAAAAAAAAAAAGAATACATAATAAATTAAATAATAATTAAAAAAATAACAATTCTTAACATAATCACACACCCTTTCAAATATCTTAGTGGTGTTTATGTATCACTAGCTGTTATATATTCCTTTCTTTTTTCCCCTTTAGTTGACACAGATAAGCCAGTAACTCTAGGTGTATACTTGACGAAGAAAGAACAAAAGAAACTTAGACGGCAGACACGGAGGGAAGGACAGAAAGAATTGCAAGAGAAGGTTCGTCTAGGACTGATGCCTCCACCAGAGCCCAAAGGTACGCATGTGCAAATCACCACAATAAATAAAAGTTATTATAATGAAAGATTAAACAGAATTCAACTGATGCTTGCTTTGATTATTTTCAGTGCGGATCTCCAACCTGATGAGAGTCTTGGGGACGGAGGCGGTTCAGGACCCCACAAAAGTAGAAGCACATGTTAGAGCGCAGATGGCCAAGAGGCAAAAGTCAGTAACACAGATAATTTCCATATTTATCCTTTTGTTTATGTTTGTAGAGGCTTTCCCTAGGTTTTGTCTAACATTGCCCTCTGCATTTCAGGGCCCACGAGGAGGCCAATGCAGCTCGCAAGCTCACAGCAGAGCAAAGAAAAGAGAAGAAGGTCAAGAAGTTAAAAGAAGACCTCACTAATGGTGTTCACATCGCAGTGTACAGGTGTGTGTTTAAAGGGAGCAGCGAGCTCATAAGTAAAATACAGTAGTTAATAGTAAAATGTATAATGCTAAGTATGTTTGTTAGGAAGTGTGACTGATTTAAGCATCTTCCCTACTCAGGATTCGAAACCTGCAAAATCCTTCTAAGAAGTTTAAAGTGGAAGCCAATGCCAACCAGCTATACCTGACAGGCACAGTTGTTCTGCACAAAGATGTCAACATTGTTGTGGTGGAAGGAGGTAAGTGATGACACCGACAGATGCCAAGACATGTTTTATTGCTTATTACCCTTAATGTAATAAACAATTTTCAAGTTTCCCTATTCCTCACAGAGTGTTTAGCAAGCGTTTGCAGACAAGTTGGCTTCTTCCATGCAAACTACAGGCAACTGCAGCAGCCTGTTAGTAACCAAAGCAGTCACAAGAATGTTTTTGCTGCTGCACAGTATACCTTTTTGTAACCAGAGCCCCCTTGTGACTCCCAGCAACTGCTGGTGAGTCTCCAATTGTTCTAAGCCTGTGTCACTTAGCCCTTAATGAACAGATTCTTGTATCTATAGATACATGTCTGATTCTGCATTGGTTAGCTCTCATGAACGATCTCTAGGGCTAGGTGATATGGCTTAAAATCCATATTGCGGTATAATTTGAAGCATGTGCGGTAGCGATATATATCGCGATATATATTCTTTTCTTCTGTATAACATATTTTACACACTATAAGGCACACTTAAAATCCTTTAATTATCTCAAAAATTGACAGTGTGCCTTATGTATGAATTCTGGTTGTGCTTACTGACCTCGAACCGATTTTATGTGTTACACGGTGCGCAGAAATCTGTCAAAAATGTTTTAGTACGACTTTGGTAAGCTATGAAGGCGCACTGCTTGATGGATTGCCGGAGTATTACGGCTACCGTAGTCAGGAGCCTTGCAGAGTAATCTGGGTCCAAAACTCCCTCTCTTCAGGTCCCAAAGTCAAAAGAACACTGCGGCATCACTGAGAATTAAAAACTGTCTAAATTATTTCATCTTTAATAAAATGATCAGTGTTGCTGCTTTATCAGGTGTAACAATTAAGTTCAACATCCAGGCATCCATGAAAACAGAATTTATTAAACTGAACGGAGTTAGAAGTTAGCAGGAAGTTAGCTTGCTAGTTTCCACCTAAACATGATATGCCATGTTCTGACTGAGAGATTAATAAAAAAAATTAAAACGTACAGCTCTTCTATCACTTCCAACATAAATGAAGACAGAAAAGTAAACAGCAGTGACTTTTGTAGGGTTACTGAAATCGGACTAGCTGGTATATAATGATGTCCTACGTGATCGCTAGCAAAACAGCTACATTAGCATAACATTAGCACAGTGAAGCTGAAGGATGAACGCTAACTTTTCCCCACTTGATAAAAGTTAACGTGAGGGATTCTGGTGGTTAGGGACAAATGCAATTGCATGGCAGGATGCTATAAACGGACCAAACTTCAGTCAGGAGAACAACTGAGATAATCCATCCACAATACGAGGTTAGTCATTAATATACTGCAACAACATGGGAATAGAGCAGCGGCGAGAGAATTCAGCATTAATGAATCAACGGTATGGAAGTGGAGGAAGCGCAGTAATTTGCAAATGATGTTGTTTGTAGCCACTGCAATGCTTTCGACCAAAACAGGTGCAGCTCGATGACACCCTTAACATGCGCTATAGCGGTAGAGGGGTGAAGTCAAAATCTCTACCGTTGGCCAAATTTATATCGTCTCTACCATATACCGTTTATACTGCCCATCTCCATAAAAATTGTACAGCTATATGTATTTCTTTTTATGAAAAGGTTTTTGACTAGAATTCTATTTGTTAAGCTATGCAAATTTCCAGACATTTACTATCTACTTTTGCATGTGCAAATATAGATGTTAGAATATAGAATGAGAACCAGAAATGCAAATAAAAATTGTCTATTCTGCACCTGAAGTTTCTGCAAAGCTCTTTTTAAAAGTAATCTGTAGATGATTTGTTATAAAGCTGCTCGTGAGCCCTTAATCACAAGCTTTTCCCCACTGCTAATTTGCCTAACTGCTAGGGTGTGAAATGTTAGTGAGAGCCCAGTGTATGAATGTAATCATTTAATTCTTGGAGTTGTTCCCTTTGGTTCTAAACTACTGAAATCATGTAGAAGGCAATTAATTGGGTTCTACAAAATTTCTTTCCTGGTACTGCTTCAGAAATTAAAGCAATGGGATAAACACAGTCAGAGTTTAAGGTCTGTTCTATCCACTACTCGGTGTATTACATTTGGGGCTGCTAAAGGATTTCATAATGAAGGTTTGGGATAGACAGCTGCACGCTTTGTGCTTCTCCTCCTCCTCATCTTTTTGGTTGCTCCCTTTTGGGGTCTCCACACCAGATCATCTGCCTCTATCCCTGTCCTAGGGGTCCTCCTCTGTCATACCAACCCTTGCATGTCCTCCTTCATTACATCCATAAATTGTCTCTGTGGGTCCTTCTTTTCCTTCTGTTTGGCCGTGTCATCTTCAACATACTACAGTTAGATTGTTAAGGTCATAAAAAGTTGTCTGAATTGTTTTATGATGTAAGCTACAAGTCAAAAACACGTCAGTCAAGCAATAAAGTTTTTCTTTATGTATTGCTTCTTACCCTCTTCTACATGCATTTTGCTAGTCCGTGTCCACAACCTCTTAAGTTTGCATTCATATCCATAGTTTACTAAAAAATGTGCCTAGCGCTTAAAACAGCGTTTCTGAAATCCTCTTAATTTTTGACATTCGTATCTCTTTTAAAATTATTATTATTCACTATTAGCATTTTAATGATGTATCCAAGTCAAAGTAATGTAAGGGCCTATCTCTGCTAACACAGGGTGGGAGGTGGTGTACAAAGGACAGTTTGCCAGTGCATCATCACAACAAAAATAAAAACAATGAATAAATTAGGAAGCGCTTTCATAAAATATATATAAAGTGATGTACAAATTTACCAGAAGAGCTATTTACTTTGACACTGTCATGGAATTAGTGGCTCCATAGTGTTGGGGTTTATGCGTTTGCCCCACAAATGAAAGATCTGCAGCTTAATCCCAGGAGGAGAGACAAATCTCTTTGGGATTTACAAGTAGTTGGCTTAAAATAGTGCTTTAATGTATTAGACCCTTCATTTCAAAACAATGAATAGAATAAGAAGAGGACTGGATTGGAATTGGGCCTAAGTCTACATTTCTCCTTCCTTTTAGGGCCCAAATCGCAGAAAAAGTTCAAGAGGCTGATGATGCACAGAATCAAATGGGAGGAACACAACAGCAAGAGAGATGGTGAGATTGTTTTGAGTTTTGATTCTTTATGCAAATGCAAGCATATACAGTATTTTAGTGAGATGAAAATCTCTGCCTTTTATTCCTAATTAGATCCAGATGGTGATGATGATACGAAGAGGAACAACAAGTGTTGGTTGATTTGGGAGGTGAGTGAATATTTTGCCTTCTGTTGCGTACTCACTTTTAATTACAATTTGTTTTTTGTGATGTTGCTCAAGTGTAATGATTCCTTTTGGTTCTTTAGGGAACAGCTAAAGAGCGTAGCTATGGAGAGATTAAGTTCAAGCAGTGCCCCACAGAGAGCATGGCCAGAGAACACTTCAAGAAGCACGGCACTGAACACTACTGGGACCTAGCGCTGAGCCAGAGTGTGTTGGAGACCACAGACGACTGAAACTTGTCAGCGGAGTATCTAGTTTCAGTCAGGGCTCTCTTCCTACAAACCTCCAGATCAACAGCCTCACAGCTAGCCAGCCTTCACTGCTGATTGCTGCAGGGGAAAGAGGCGATATCAAGAGACTTGAACATTGAAAACAAGGAACAGTGACCCTGTGTGGATATTTTTGTGAGAATGTGTGACCGATCAGGATGTGTGTAGGAATAGTATGTATGTAGGTCTGCATCAGTGTTCATCTTTTTGGCTAGTAGACTCTTCTGTTAGATATTTCCTGTATTATTAAATACAGTCTGGCAGATTGCATTATGTTATGGAAATCATTACATGAGACGTGATGAGATGACGAGAAACTGTCAGGTTATGTAAAGATTGAAGTTTGGTGAAAATAAAACTGCTTTGACTAAAGCACTTCAATAAAGAGATGCCCCACACATTTAGAGAAAACTATCTTTCACAGTTTAAAATGCCTCAATGTGTTTAGTTTTTTTGTTTAGGTAAAAGGAGGAGTTTGACTCAGTTGTTGCTATAGTTCTCTGTACAGTGACCATCTCAAATAAACCAACTTTAAGCGCCGCCTCCACCATATTTTCTGTAACTGAATTATTTTATTAATATATAAACTATATATTAGGTTTTGGTAGTGCACTGTTTTCTTTTGCGCTTGTGCTTGTAGCTCTAGTTTTGCTCTCCTAATAAAGTAAAACAGGGGGGCGTGTTTTACCCCCAGCAGTCCTCATTAGTTTAGCTCCTCCATCCCCAGCAGCACCACAGAGTTGGAAAGATGGCGGCCGGTTCAGGGGCTGCTAGTGGTCACGGCTCACGCAGCTCCACCGCTGCTCTGGAAGCGTCTTTGGACCGGCGTTTTCAGGGAGTTTCAAACACTATGGAGTCAATACAAGGACTTTCAGCTTGGTGCATTGAAAACAAGAGACATCACAGCCTTATCGTCCGCTACTGGATGAAGTGGCTCAAGAAATGTGAGTAGCTTGTCACTGAAGCTAATCCGCTAGCTAGCGCATTTTAGCCATTTTTCAAATGCATTTCTGTCTGGACCAGCTACCAGTTTGCAAAACTCGGCTGCAGTTTATTGCGTTAGGGACAAAGTTGTTTAGTGCACAAAAGAGCAATAATTTACCCCCTGAACGAAGTTCAAGTTTTTTGATATGCAGCATATTTATAAGCTAACGCTGCCGTTGCTTGAAATTAGCTGCTAATGTTAGCAAAGCTACTGCTAGCGATGTTTACAGTCGGGCCTCCCGGGGTTCACGGCACTGCGCTTTTAAGCCGAAGAGCAAACATGATAAAAATATTATTTTTAGACTGATTTAATCAGCTGCATGTTAGCTTTAGTTGGTGCATGGTGGTTTGAGTTGTTCCTGACGGCTGGTCGTATCGAGCATAGTTTATTTAGGGGACGCGTGAAGCGATAAAGGAGCGATCCACTTAAATTAAACTCGTATGTCCCTTTCATTGTTATTATATTATTAATTTTTACCGACAAGCTCATTTAACATTTATACTAAAAATGCAAAATTAACTAGACTAGCTGTAGTTCCAAACTTTCCAAACAAACGGTGATAACGTCGTTTAAACTATCTACACTTCATTTATCTCCCGTCAGATTAGTATTAACGATAATGCCATATAGTGGGTATGTGCAGTGTAGATATCGTGTAATACACTTTAATTACAGCACCTCACCCTTTACTATTGGCTTCTGTTTAAAATGTGTTAGATAGTTATTATTTTGTTCTGACGTGTTATAATCCCCGTTGACATTCCCATAACGTGTTTAGACTGGTTTCTAATTAAATATATCTTAAGTAGCAGAGTACACGTGCGCAACAGTTCTTACATTAGAAGTAGAAGTTACGTTGTTTGATATTAAATCCTGTCTAGTTAGGTTAAACTTTTATCTAGTAAGGATGTAATTTTGTGCCTTTCAACCTCAATGCTAGATATCTGAAATGCACTTTTAAATAATAAAATTTTATATCTGTACCAGTAATTCCGATTTAAGATGTTGAGTGTAAAGAGGTCTCATAAGAGGCATGAGTCTTATCATTGTAGCTTTCTTAAATCAACATATACTAATATTTTGCTACATCAGAAATATTTTGTTAATATGTCAGATATATTGGAAACACAATTGCTCATAGATCTTGCTTTTTATGTCTTATGCTTTTTATTAACTTTGTATGTTCCCCTTGTGGATGCGTTGGTTCTCTGTCGGTACTAAAACTTCCTCCCACAGTCCAAAGACATACATGCTGGGTTAACTTGTGGTTTTAAACTGGATGTGTGTGTGGATGGTTTTGTCTCTGTGTGTTTGTCCTGTTATGGACTGGCAACCTGTCAAGGACTCACATTATTAAGGTCTAGTGACATCTGGTGTAGGCTTCAGCACTCCCCAAAACCCTAAATTGGATGTAGTTCTAGATCCCAAAACATGTCATGGCCAAATAATAAAAAATAAATAGCTGCTAGTTAGTTGTGTTGGTTAAATGCTAAAAGAGCCCTCCATAATAGAACAAGTTATCAAGAGGGAGTTATGAAGATTTGTAGCCTTGAAAGCATTTCCTTAGTCACTACAGTCATCTCTGCTTTTGCACTCTAACACTATGTTGACATTTCAAGGCGGCACTCTTATCTCTACTCCCTCCATGTACTTGTATCTTATGAGTTTTTATGAATCCTCCTGCATAATAAATCTAATAAGACCAGCCGGGATCGCAGTGTGGAGCAATTCAGTGGAAGGGCAGTTAATCAGCACACTTGTCTGCCAATGCCAAACCGTGCGTTTTTAAAGAAACGAATTCAGATCAACACTAAATGTAATGGCTTCTTCCTTTTCCTATTCTCCACCTTGGCCTGGTAGTTTGTTTGCGTAATCTTGCTAACAAAAAGACAGCTCACCCAAAAGCCGAGGAGGATTATGCATTTTGGTCAGTTGCTAGGTGAGCTTTTTGTGACAGATTCTCATGGATGATGAGATGTGTTTGAAAACTTTGATTCTTTGCTTAAAAAAAAAAAACCCAAACAAACAAACCGAATCATGTTTTGAAAATGTAGTAATGCTGTTTTTAAAAGTTTCCCTCAAGTCCATATAAATTTGCACCTGTTTGTATTATTTAGAGCTAGTCAAAGTCTCTGCAATATACTTTAGTTTTTTCACTCCCGTTTCTTTAATTTGTGCCCCTTAAGTGTCTACAGTACATTTGATAAGTCTCTCCCTCCTTATCCGTTGCTATTAGAAATACATTTGCTGCCTTTATCTTTATTTGTATAGGTTTTGATGGGTTATGGGCTGATTGTTATTTTTAAGCCTGCAGTAAATAAATTTCATCAGCTTTGTAGAGTTGTGTGGGAAGAACAAGGCAGGCCAACTGCCCTACATATTCTGTGCTTCTTTATTTATGTTGGTGCATGCATGATTAAATGAAATAGATGCTTGAAGTGCTGGTAAAGTCATATTGAAATAGTGCTTCTGTGTTGTTGTTTCTGTTGTAGATTGTTCAGATTCACAAACCAAATTTGGTTCCTGGTTGATGACTTTCCTGATCCTTTCAGGAATGTTCACTGCACCTTTCAGGAATGTTTTAATGAGCTACTGTCATTGTAGTAGCAGCATTATAGCCAGTGACACAGCATAAGTAACATGTAAACCCGTATGTACCCTGGGTAGTGTTTTTCCTGGAAACTGTAAGTAACATAACTACTTAACGTTTAGTGTAGTTATTTTTATTTTTTTAAGTAAACTTATCTTTGTAACTCTTCAGTTGCTGCATAATAAAACTGAAGAATATTTTCTACCTAGGATGTTATCTCTGTTTAGGTTTTTAGCCAACTGCTTAACGGCCTAAGTAATATTCATCCTGTCATATGGAGTGCAACTAGCGAGTGTTCCAGCACTGCTCGGTGGAGACATTTGTTTATATTTGGTTGAAGCATCACAGCTGCTAGCAGGTCCTCTTTCATTCTGTTGTTGTACTTTATGTTTTTTTGTTTTTTTCAAGTAGAAAAGTGTGTGTGTGTGTGTGTGTGTGTGTGTGTGTGTGTGTGTGTGTGTGTGTGTGTGTGTGTGTGTGTGTGTGTGTGTGTGTGTGTGTGTGTGTGTGTGTGTGTGTGTGTTCCACGTTTAGTGGAAACAGTTTTCTTGCATATATTGCAAAGTACTGTAGATTGTTGGAGGTTGTTGAAGCTAATTTTTCACATACTAAATCTTAATAATCCTAACAATTGCTTTCACTCTCAGACATGCCTGGGCTTAATGCTGTTGTTGGGCACACTCTGTAATAGAAAACAAATGATGTTTCTGTAGTAATATATCATTTCAGAATTTGTACCAGTGTTATCATGAATGATATATGATAGCACAACCCTAGTAGTCATAAACTCCAGCAAGAAAGTTAGCATGAACTAAAATTTAGAAAGCTGAAATGAACCATCAGTATTTAAGCATGTTTTCTAATCTTGAGCATGTGATCTATTGGTATGAAAATAAATAAAGAAAAAAAAGTGCTGAAAACACACAAAATCAGCAGACACACTATTGCTGCAGGCTCTTCTTTTGCAGGCTCAGGCCCTGTGTTTTAGAAAGCTAATCTGTCCAATGGGACGTTCTGTTTCAGTGGCTAAGTCCAGTTACTATGTGGGCATTTTTCTTTTCCTTTTCTTTTTTTTATAATTCCCACCCTGCATGGCTGCCCACAGAACAATGATGAGATTAGCTTATGCTGACAATACAAATGAACTGCTGTGTACCATTTGAGCTTTTGTGTGCTGATGGAGACCAGAGCAAACTGATCATAAGGGACTTTGTTGTAGGGCTGCAACTAAAGATTATTTTGGTAGTTGAATAATCTTCCAGTTTTTCTTTGATTAGTCAATGATTATTTCAGTAATTCTCATCTCCTCGTCCTGTTGGGCAGACCTTCTCTTCTAGGCTCCAGTGCCTCACCTGCTCAAGTCTGCCCACCTGTGACTGTCATCCTGTTGTCTCATCCCACAGAAAATTAAAATAATTACCCAGGAAACATATGAATTTGAAAATAATAAATAAAAATATTAGATAATACAAATTAAAGTGCTAGTAGTATTCAAACAAAAAAATAATAATGTGCAAAAAGGAAACCCAAATGACTTTTGTCCATAAGTACAAATCAAGCTTCAAATTAAATTAAAAATATTATTTTTCCGGTCCAAAATGACAAGTTTCCAAATTTTACAGATGATTCGGTTCATAAATACACGTTTGTAGAGGACATGCTCTGGAGTGAGGCTTGCTCTTATCTTTGAGATAATGTTCCCGGCTGCTGATAACCATGCTAAAGATGCTCTCTGTCATGGAGAGGTCAACCCGTCTTAACTGTTCTCTCTCACTACTCATTTGAGTGAGGCAGCACAATACATGTAATGAGTAACATTTTTCAGTGGTCTGAGTGGACGATGATAAAAATGCTTGAGGGACCTTTTTTTAGATGCAAAAGTGTCTGTCATGGATAATTCAGACCAACTACTGCACCACATAGACAACAGGCAGTGGAGTTTTGTTTTTTGTTGGGGGTTTTTTTCAGGCTGATTCAGTTTTTATGCCAAGTTTTAAGAAAGGAAATCTGTCAAACTGTGGTACCTGTTTTATTTTATATTTTAGTTGGGGGGTTTTTAAACTCAGTTTTGTCTCACTTTTCTGTTCAGTTCTGCTTATTTTAAACTCTTAAGCTTTGTTGTCATATTGAAGTTTTGTAGACTTTGAGTATTTTTGTTGTTGTTGTAATTTTCCAACTTTTGGGCTTAATACTGTATCTTTTACCTAATTGTAATTTAATGCATTATAGTATAGTCAGTTTTTCAGTTTATTAGAATAGACACACATCTTGATCTATAATACACAAAGTATTTTAATGTAGTTCTGGGAGCGGGCTCTATACTTTAAGGTACAGCACTGTGGTCAACTCTGTGTTAAATGTGCTATTTAAATAAATTTGACATAACAAAAAAGGTAATGTGTAATTCAAAAGGAACATGACTGAGTAAATTCTCAATTCAGTTAAAGTTAAAAACAAGTGGGGGAAAATCACTTCTAAAGTAGAAACAAAGAAGATGAAAAAATTGAACACAGTGAAACAGTATTACATTAATTAAACATTCATTGTTCCTTTATCTTGTCTAATCATGCATAATATAGATTCTAAAATAAATCTTTCTCAGTTTTCTGCCCAACAATACTTGTTATTAAAGGATAACAACTAACATCATGATGTTGAATAGCAGTATGTATACTTCGTCCTACTTAGTGACATTTTCATTATTTCACACGCAAGTCTCTCATAAATAAAGTTTTAATGTATGATTTAGAGCGGAGTTTGATAGGGCTGCTCAATTAATCGAATTTTAATCTCGATTACGATCTGGGCTTTCAACGATCATTAAAAAAGACTGAGCCGATTATTAGCCCCTCCCTCGTGCTTTACTCTCTCGCTGCTCTGTGTGGCAAATCGAGCGCACCTCTCTGCATTTCGAACACGTGTCACAAGAGCAGCGGTCCCCAACCTTTTTTGCGCCACAGACCGGTTTATGCCCGACAATATTTTCATGGACCGGCCTTTAAGGTGTCGCGGATAAATACAACAAAATAAAACTAGTACCGGTACCGAAAAAAAGAAAATTTATTCATAACACACGTGAAAAGACTCAGGAAAACAGAGTAAACGATAAAAACGATAACAAAATAATGCTGAAAACCAATAAAAACCCTGAAAACTATACATTTCACACCTGAGCCTCAACTCTCACGGCCCAGTACCAAACGACTCACGGACCGGTATCGGTCCGAGGTCTGGGGGTTGGGGACCACTGATTAAGAGGACCCGAGGGAAGCTCGGAAAGCTAAGCAGAAGTTATTTGGAGAGGAGAGTGACTGCCGTTGGTTGAAAAGAAAGGTAAAAAAAACTTCAGTGGTGTGGAAACATTATGGGTTCGCGGAGTCAGACGTGGATCAAGTAGACATAGTGTGTAAACTTTGCTACAGTGTCGTAGCTGCACCACAGAGCAACACTGCAAAGTTCACTAAACATAGATGTTTACATTTTTCATTTGTTTTTTATATTGCAAACATTTGCACTGTTATCAGTATTTGCACACTATTTTATATTATTTTTTGACACTCTTTAAAGTCATTATTCAATACATTGTTATTGTTAAATAAATATCGTCAAATAATCGAGATCTCAATTTCAGTGAAAATAATCGTGATTATCATTTTTGCCATAATCGAGCAGCCCTAGAGTTTGAAGAAAGATCTCCTGTCACACAAATTAAAATTTGATTTGTTTGCTGTTTGGGTGTTTTCACTAATTTTCATACAAAGATGTTGTCCCTTAAGTTCTGTTCCTACAATTTACACGTTCCTAAAATGCACGGCATTGGTTGTGAAAGGATAATTAATTAATTGGTGGTTAAACTCGCCTTCCTTGCTGTCACAGCACTACTGGGAATGCACATGCAGAGATTTAACGAAGCCACAACCTCAGTTTCCACAGGTTGAGAATTAGGCCGCTCAAGCTCCTCGTGCTTAGTCACAGACTGACACTGTGTCTTTACTGTTGTGCCACAGGTTTCACTGATATTTAAAATTGATATTATGATGGAACTGATTTAATAGTTTCAAATTAAATTTAAATGCATAATATTGTGTTTTGTATGTTAATTATTGCTATTAAGAAACTACTTAAAAAAGGTTTTTAAAGGTTTGTTTTACCAGCCTAAAATTTGCTGACTTTTGGGGGTTTAATTAAAAGGTCAGCAACTCAAAAAGTTATCTTGGCACAGCTTGCTGTATATAATGGAAGGTAACAAGGTGAGAGCTGAGGCAGAGGAAATACTTTCACCTCCTTTTCTTCTTGTTTATTGTTATTATTTTTTACTGGTAGATTATTGTGTTTATAAAAGGCTGCTTCTGTTTTAGACTGAGGTGATAATCCAGTCTAATTCAAATGTAAAAAACACATTAAGAGATTTAGATATTTTTAGATACATTTATTTCCCAAAATCCAGAATTTAACCAGTAGTATTGTTTACTCCCTAAAGCAGCAAAACTCATTGTGTCCTGCCACTATTGTATTCCTTCTTGAAATGGAAACGTATGCATAAGTTGACTAATCCAGACCATCACAAGAAGAAACGATCTTCAGCTTTTTGCTGTAGCTATAGTATCTCTACAGTGATGGTAACTGAAAGTTTTCCAGTTTTCCAGGCCTCTTACAGTAATGCGGTAAAATAAGTCAAAGATGTTGTGGTTTAGCCAGAGAAACAGTAGAGATGTTTGGTGTAGACTGCAGATGGCTTTCACGGGTCATCTGTCCAAAAGTTCAAGTTGACTAAATTGGTGAGCCTTTCAGCAGGAGGATGATAGTTAGCAGAGTCAGAAAATTCACCAAGGAGCGATTTAAAAAGTGACTTGAAAAATAATTGAATCATATTTGATTTCTTTTTAAATGTTTTGAGATTTGAAATTGGATATACATGCAAGAATTTTTTTCTGGAAGACTTTGACTTAAGCTTGTTAAAATTTTCAAAGACTGGTGAATAAACACGTACAGAAGTCATTTCGGCAAAAGACGGCAATGCTAGCTCCTGAGGCTAAGACTATACCTTGTTGTTTATTGAATAAATTACTGAATGTGTATGTGTATGTGTTAGTCCCCATAGGGAAATAGTTCCTCTGCATTTAACCCATTCACCCAGTGAAGCAGTGGGCAGCCACCAATGCAGCGCCCGGGGAGCAGTGTGTAGGGACGGTACCTCAGGGTAGCCGTTCAGTGGAGTTGAACCCCCAACCTTCCAATCATAGGGCCACCACTCTACCTACTGAGCTATCCCTGCCCCCTTGTTTTTCCCTTGTTGGCGTTCAAGTATACTGCTTTCATCTGTAAGCACAGTATCTAATGTTGGCTTGCATTCACATCCAGCAGCAGCTTTCACTGGATGTGCATGTTTCCACAAAAGCAGAAATTTTGTGTTAAGGTAACAGTTGCAAAGTTGCAGTAACTGAGTCACCAGAGTGGTTGAACTCTGGCTAGTCAGTGGTGTAACTTGATGAATCGTGACAGCATGTCCTTGACAAAAATCAAAAACACCATTTTTGAAACCCTGCAACGAGGAAACTCGTACATCACCTCAATGTCCTCCTTTGTTATGCCGTTTGTGTTGCATACAAATGACATCACAACCCCACGCACCTCAGGTTGTACTCAATTGCAATGGGAAAACAACCAAAATTGAATCGGGTCAAACCAAGTAGAAACTAGTGTAAATAGGCTAATAGTGATCTAAACTCCAGATTGAGTCCTTTATTTCTCTGCTTTTCTTTTTTTCAGCTGATAACAATCACCGCTTGAATCTTTTCTACCTTGCCAACGATGTGATACAAAACTGCAAAAGAAAGAATGCCATCGTTTTTCGTTCAGCCTTCTCAGAGGTCCTTCCTAATGCTGCTCAGCTCATCAAGTAAGTACATAGTGTTTGTTCTACGGTACTGTCCAGCCATCACTGCATTTTGTTTCTCTTCTAACCCGTCATGCCTATCACTGAAAAGGTATTAAGGTCTGTGTGTTGTTTATCATTTTACTCTGTTAGAGATGGGAAGGTTCGCAGGTCAGTGGAAAGGATCTTTTCCATTTGGGAAGAAAGAAGTGTGTATCCCGAGGAGGTCATTGCCCAGTTCAAAGCCAACTTGAATAAAAAGGAAAAGGAGCGAGAGAAGCAGAAGGAAAAAGAAAAGGAAAAAGAAAAGGAAAAAGAAAAGGAAAAAGAAAAGGAAAAAGAGGCTACACCTGCAAATGGTCAGTTTGTCACTTCAGAGTTTTGTCAGTGTGTTTTTTTGTTTTTGTTTTTTTAAACCAAACTATATATTCTTTACTAACATGCCAGGAAACTCTTATTGCATGACTGTGTTACGTATGGTAGATGCAGAAATGACTACTTAGGAAGAACAGCAATGTCCAGAAAAAGAAAGACCAGAACTTTCTTTACTTGAAATGATGACAAGGTGAAAATGTTATTCAAAAATATTAAAATATATTAAATATATTTATAAGGTCATCTTGGTAGCAGGAAACAGGAAATTAACAATCTCAATGTAATGCTGTAAATATTATGCTGTAAATACTGGATGTTTAATTAGTTGGTTTTAAAGTCAGTTATTCACTTCATGGTTATTTTAAACGACGAAGGAAAGTGAAGCAAAATTGCTGATTTCAAGTTATTAGAGTATAAAGACACATTGTGAAGACATGGGAGAATATGATTAATTACAGTTGGTATTGGGTTTGGCTTAAGCTGCTGCCCCTGCAACCCAGCCTCTGAGGATGGATGGATGGATGAAATAGTTTTTTTTGTTTTTGTTTTTTACCCCTCATCCATAAGAAGCTGATAGGATATTGTCGGCACCCTACTGGGCAGGTGGGCAGGCAACATGAACTCCCAAGTTTGTGAATGCGATAACTTGAGAAATAGTCACCTAGGATTTCCGAAACTTTTTCAAACTAAAAACTAAAGTCTCAGTGACCTTGACCTACCTCAATAAATTCAATTCCTGTTTGGTAGTACACTCCTCTGGTCAACCTGCTGGTAATTGGGAGTATTGTAGGTTGCTAGTTATAAAATTTGTACATTGATGAGCAATATAAATTTTAAAAATGCTTCAATAAATTTTAAAATATAACTTGGTGGCGCTGCTGAATAAAGTATGTGTGTGGGAAAACGCTGTTCAAAGAAAACTGAAAGTCAGCAGTTTAACGAAAAGTCCGTTTGAGGTGCTAAAATACTGAGGTAGTGTGGGCACTGCTGAAAACGTATTAGTGTGGGCATAGGTTACTAAATCATCCTTAAGTTAACGCTGTCTGTTTGGAATATTTCCAGATACCTTACAGTGTTTTTAAAGTAATTTATTTTTACTCTCTAGCTCCTGCTAATTCCAAAGCTGCCCTGAAGTCCAAGATTGTGGCGGAGTTCACGGTAGGCCTTCTTTGTGTTTTCCTGGATTTTTCTTTTTTCTTTTCTTTTCTTTTCTTTTCTTTTCTTTTCTAAAAAGCCTGAAAATCAACCACGATATAACAACATCTTGTGATGTTAAATCATCTGCACTCTCTCTCTTCTAGCCCCACTCCCTCATTGAACAATTGTTAAAATATAGGCAAGCTGTTGCCGAAGAAGAGTTTCAAGAAAAGCAGCTGTCAGCTCTCCGGGTGGATGTCTGCAGCACGGAGGCCCTCAAGAGACTTAAAGGTCAGATGTCACTGGGCTTATTTGTACATCAGTGCACACCTGTTGTCTTCTGTACTTTCTCTTAAGTCTCAAATATACTGGATTTTTATGTCCTTGGCATAGCCTGTCAAAACAAGTATACATATCACTAGCAGGGGTCTTCCTGGCTTCTTACAGGCCTTTGGTGTGGGCATGGAGGGTAAAGTTAAAAACAAACAATAAAACCATGGACTTGTGATGGTTTTAGACAACACACCTGTACTTTAATTGTACCTAAAGTCCTTTTAAAATAGTTCTCTACAAGGCAACACATCCCTCACTGTCACAACACTTTATACTCATATCAACAACTCAAATTGTCGCACTTGTTAAAGTGAGCCAATTCATTTTCATCTGATATTTGCTGTGTTGCTTTTACTTTTGTATTTTATTGTAAATTAGTCTGCTTCAGCTATGTTACAGAATCTAAAAATTTAGTCTCATCTTTCAACATTTGTCCTTTATGACATGCAGCACACTGAAGGAAACTGTTTGCTTAAGACATGCTCATAATAAGAGAAATCTATCTTCTCTTAAGCGAGGGTGCTCCCTGATGTAGTGTGCGGGCAGCAGAACACGTGATTAGCACTAGCTTGTGGTGGACGTACGGGACTATTAGTTGTGCTGCTTGCATATTGACACAATCTGAAACCACAGTGCAGGTTAAAAACCCAAGTAATGACCAGTCTGACTGGGACAGACATTTGTGTTCTCACATTCTGAAATGCATCAGCTCAGCTTTATCACCAGGGAGTTTTTTTTGTTTGTTTGTTTTAAACATCTCAGTGCAAAACTCACTAATGAACTGTGCTTAGTTCCCTGATATCTGAGCTTATAAATGAAATAATTTAAACAAATTACATGTGGAGGAGATTTGAATTCTCCACATGTATTTGAAATGTTTTTTAGTACTGGTAAGTTTTTCTCTAGCCTCAGCTGAAAGCTCTTGTACAGCCAGTACACACCGTAAACAATGGCTGTTAAGTCTTTGCATCTTATTTCTGAAAAGGCCCATGTACCATTTCTGAGAATGGCATCGGTGAAAAGGGTTCATGGATAGGTCAATGGATTATTCTTGTTAAGCGGGATGCAGTTCTCTGGAAAAAAAAGTGTGTTATTTATTTATTTTTCCCCTGATGCATTCGGCATCAGCACTGACCTTCTGACTGTTCTGTTAGCTTTTTTTCTGATTTAACTTGTTAAAAATTGAGTAAACCTTGTGTTTAATGGCTTGCTTGTCAACTGTCTCTTGTGTTAGATAAGGCAGGGGGGAACAAATTTGCCAAGGACTTTGAGGATGGCAGCCTGAAGCTGCAGGAGTTTGTCAGCTTCCTGGAGAAAGAGTTGAAAGCAGGACCTCCTCTGCTGGAGGCTCTGGGAAACGCAGATATTTTCTACGAGATGCAGTACAAGGAAGTTAAGATTGTGGCCAATGTAGGTGTTGTCTTTTGTAAGATGTAAAGATATCAAAACAATTAGAGTTAGTTGGTCTTAAAGTGGAAATATTGTATTTAAAACATTAAAACTAATTTATTTCATTGATTGGTGATCCAGCTATTCCACTGTTTGAGCTTAATTTTGTTTCTCTCTTCGACGTTCTCCTCAGGCTTACAACGCATTTGCCAATCGTGTGGCCAGTCTTAAAAGGAAATTGGATTCCCTCAAGTCCACTCTACCTGGACCTGAGGACTCTCCCATCCCCTCACCATCTGAAGATGCCCCCTCCCCCACTGGCTCTGACTCACCCTTTATGGCAATGGTGGCTAGCAGAGCCCAGCTCGATCCAGATCTGGATGGAAAGGCCATGGATGAAGGAGAAATGCAGAGTGACAACAGAGACATGGAGGACATGGATATGTCTGACGAAGAGACTGATGCTGCAACTGCAGGGGGTGAGTGTCCTAGATCTGTGGTTGTGCTATGATATAATTTTTTGTCTCCAAATTAATTCATTAGAAAGTTAAGTTGCAAAGCTGCAAACTTGTGATTCAATTTTGAGAATCTATGAGCTCTTTGAATTTCCTTCATTCTCAGATGATAAGAAGGAAAAGCCAGCCGCTGCCATGTCTAAGGCTGCAAAGTCAGATGCGCCTTCAAAGCTTCCAAATCCACCTGCGAAGGCCTCTAAGAACAATGCTTCTGCTACTACCACCACAACCACCCCAGTGACTCCCACATCTGCTACTCCTACAAGTACCCCAGCCACCCCTCTGGGTGTCAATCTGGCCAAGGTGGACCTGGGAAAGATTACCTCCATTCTCAGCTCGCTAACCTCCGCCATGAAGAATACAGGTATGTTTGTGGAAGAGGGACAAGACTTTCTGTGTTATGCTTGGTGGTTATTAGACAAAATTTAAAAAAACAAGACAAACTGTTCTGTTTTGTGAAAAAAAAAAAAAAAAAAATCCAGGACTAGACGGGCTTTAAAAGTGTTACTTGATATTAATTTAGGCCATCTTCCTTCTAAGATCAGCTTCTTATGTTCCTCCAGACTACTTTCCACATCAACAGCAAACATCATTTGTGGGCCATCATCTGTGGTGATGAGACTATGATATTGAAACTTGTAAGATCAGGACAGTTACAGGTTTGTGCACTGTGAACTTCAGAGAGTCAATGTGAAGTTCTGCTCTAACATTTTAGGGCATGTCAAGGAAAACATTAGCGCAAGCGCCGTGAACTGAACTGTGGTGTGTTCACCGTCGGCCATACATACCAGAAGGAGCCGTTTAAGGGGACAGACCTGGACTTCAAGTTCTGACCTAAAAGATGATCAGCTATGGATGAGAATATGATTTTTGAAAGGGAGATTTTAAATCCAGGAATATTTTTAGGTTCTTTTTTTGTTTGTTTGTTTGTTTGTTTTTTAAAGCCTCTCTGCTATAAAAGCTTCATTCTCACTCCGCTGAGTGGGCAGGTGGTTTAGAAACCCAAGTTTGTGAATACAATAACGCGAGAATGAGTTCATACTGTAGGTGCATCTACTGAAAAGCTCAGATGAGTTTTAATGTCAGTGACCTTGACATCAAGGTTAAGGGTCAGTGGTCAGGTTATCTGAAAATCACCTAATTTTCCAGTTCATAGCATAGGTGCATTTACTAGGAAGCTGAAGGGTAGAACTGGCAGCTGCCACTATATATTTTTGTTATTTTTTTCCCCATGTGCTTAATTCTAGAACTTTCTGATTGTACTTTTTGTTTTATAATAATCTGTATTCATTACAACATTTTCAATTGAATGTCCTAGAATTAACTACATTGATCACTTATCTTTTCAGACTTGAATCTAGATGTTATTCAACCCTGACTGTGCTCACAAAATATGAAATGCTAATTGAAATTATCAACAAATGTGCTTATGTTTCTCACTCATTTTAGCCCTCCCTCAAGAGCCTGCAATGGGTTAGTGAAGCAATGTTAACAGTATTTCCAGGAATATGTAATGACCTCTGCATTACATGAACAACTCTCTTGGAAACTGTAAAAGTGGTTGTGGTTAATTATCTGTGGAGCCATTTCCAAATAAGCCGCCATTACATTTTTCTGTGTAAAGAAGACGCACATCACCCAGCGTAGCTCAATGATTTGTTTTTTTTAATTATGTCTGGACAACAGGGGATCTCTGTGGAACAGACTAATGAGCAAAGTCAGTTGTTGACCATGCAGCTCATACTTGCTGGTTAACTTTAATGTTGTTTTCAATTTATTGTTGGAACACAGAACATTTTTTCCAGTTTAAGACGTTTTGTTTGATTCAGTACATTTAAAATAATTTTGTTAAATTTCTGGGGCTGCTTTGATCTTTCTCTCTGCAGCAAGCCCATCACCTCGTCCATCTCCTGGGACACCCACAACCCCATCTGGCCAATCAGCAGCCTCCAAAGGAACCCCTCCAAGCCCTGCCTTGGCCAGTATCCTGTCACGTGTTGATATCACACCTGAAGGGATACTTAATGCTCTGTCTAAAACCAACACAACAGGTAAGATCCATATATTTGGCTTATTGAATTTCTTTAAGAATAACTAACGAAGTGACCTTGTTTCAATATTTGTCACACTTTGTTTTTGTCAGGTTTGTCCTCTTTCCTGCATAGTGTGACTAACACCACCTCTGGTGCTGCTGCTGGTACACGAACCTCCCCAGAATCAGCACCTTCTAAAGCTCTGCACACCAGCACCCCGACCACCCCAACTACCCCAAAAACGAAAGCTGGTCTGGGGAACAGCCACAAGCGAGAAACACCTGGAAGAATCAGAGACTGGGGGAGAGAGAGACAACTGTCCCCTCCTCCTCCACCACCTCCCCCCCCTCGCCCCTCAGCTCCTTCTGTCTCTCCCCCCAGCTTAGAATCCAAAATCAACAGTTTCCTGCAGGGTAATCCAGGTTTTAGTCTCGCTCTTGGTGATGTTAGTCCTGATGGGGTGGATGGGACCCCAGTGAGAGACGAGGCAGCCGGCACCCCAACCCAGGATGAGATTATGGACACACCTGCAAGTGTGCCAGAATCTGTGGGCTCATCTGGAGGTCATAACCTCTCACCCACAGCCTACCGCAATGAACCCTGGGATGCAGCTATCACCCCGTCGGGAAGCGGCAATGATGGAGACTTCCTGCCCACCTCCCGATATGGCGCTGGAAGAAAGAGCGGCACAAAATTAAAAGACAATGAAGTGATGCATGTGAGGAAGCTGGTCTCCTCTTCTCCTAGTAATGACATGAAGGGTAAGAAGGATGATCAGCAAAGTCAGCTAAGGATGATGGGAAACAACAGAGCAATGGGAGAGAGGAGGCCCTGTGCCGGCTCTCGTAAGGCAAGCATTGGTTCAGATGAAGGAGGTCAGTGTGGAAAAAAAGAAGACAAGTTAAAAGGTCAAATGTCTCCAAGTGGAGATGGGAAGGAGGGGCAATACCATCGTATTGAGACACTCGTGTCACCCTGCACCGAAGGGGCACCCATTCAAACTCTAGGCTACTCTAATAGACCGCTCACTGGAGAGCGCATAAAGACAGTAGAGAGCATACGCGTGATTGGTCGAGGCTCTCGACGGGGAGGAGGACCTGGAAGTCGACCAGGAGGAGCCATGTGGTATGAAGAGGAAGGATACCTGGAAGCTCAGCCTCCCTCACCACAACTTGTCCCCCCTCCTCTTAACATTGGCCCAGGGGGCACAGAGGACATGACCCCCTCTATGCCTCCTCCTCCCCCACATCTCCTACTCCCCCCACATCTTCACCCCCCTCCGCCCCTTCCTCATCTTCCTCAAACTCAGTATCAGTTGCCTTACCACACAGAGAACATCCAGACTCCTCCTCCATCACACCTCCACCAAGTTCCTCCTCCTACATCTCCCTTCTTCAGCACACCTCCAGCAATCCCTAGACCCCCTCCACCCCCAATACCACAGCGCCATTCCCCTCCACCTACTCACCCTGCTGTACCCACTGCAGTCATGGTAGGAGGGGTGATGGTCCCTGCTGACCGGCCTCTGCCACTTCCTCACTCAGTCAGACCTGAAGCTGCAGAGAGAGGTGGAGTAGGGCCAAGAGGAGGCAAAGTGGCCCCCCCACCCCTCATGTCATCGTTGCTAGGCGAGCCCCCTAAGCTTCCCCGCCCCGGCACAGTAAAAGAGCCCTTTGTTCTCTGCCATGCACCCCCCCTCCACCGTCCAGGTACCCCTGGTGTTCCTCCACCTTTATTGGGTAGAGTGAAGGAGCCTCTGAATCTACCTCTTCCATCCCCGTCTCCCTCTCCCACATCATCTGCAACCTCACCCTCCACACCTAATTCCCCTGCAGTTGACACTGCTCCTTCGCGCTCACTTGCCCAGTCCGCTGCCCTTCCTCTCCAGAAACCTTCTGCTAGTCCTCCAGGGCAGCCCCGCAACCAAAACCCTAACCCTGTTCCCCTCCTCACCTTGCCTACTCCTCGGCCTCCAATCCTCTCCGTTCCCATCTCACAGAGATCCCTGCTGCGAGGCCGAAACCCTCAGCAGCATAATCAAGATCTACCCATAGGGGGGTTTCGTGGGGGAAAGCGCCCCGGGCCTCCATTCACAGGTGGTCCCTTGCATGCACAGAAGAGGCCTTTCCTACCCCCACGCTACTGAAGTGGTCATCTGCGACAAGCTGAATGAGAAGTGCAAGCCACACATCTAGCAGTGCAGTGTGTGTGTTAGCCCTGCTGGTATGAGCCCAGATATCTTTACTCTGTTAATTAGCTTGAATTAAAACTACCTTAGGTTGTGTGTAAATAGCTGATTTAAATTGTCTTGCTTCAGCCAGGTAGCCAGTCATCTAACACTGCACAGTAAAGCTAAGAGGTTATCAGTTTCATAGTGCAGATTGTTATGTAACAACCAATAATCTTTTTTCTTTTTCCCCCACAACAATTTTCCGTGCACAAGTTTCATTCGTTCTGTTGCAGGAATTGCATACCTGTAAGAAGAAAAAAGCAAAATAGTTCAAGAAAAATGAAACTACATTTCAGCCCTTTCAGACATGCTGGTGGCTTCGTTCGTCTGTTACAGTGACGGCATTCTGTCATTCAGACATGGGTCGCTTTGTTTTTAAGGTTAATGTTCCTCATGGCTTAGGGACATAACCACGAGCTACATGGGAATTGCCATACTGGATTATTATGTGCATCCATTGAAGTCTTATCCACAGACTTGTGAAGATTACTTATCTTAGCCATTGTTCCCTAAAATAGAGGTCTTTATATTTATGTCCATGTCTGTGCTGTAGCAAGTGATGGCTATTCCTGCCCCTCCCTCATAGGCTGGAAACGTAAGTTAATCCAGTTAAAATACGATGTCTATGTTATATAGCGCAATTGTGAATATTACCACTGTACTGGATCCCACTTAGTAAAATTATAGAAAAGTGACTAGAATGCTTATTCAGACATGAAGCGAACAAGTTACAAGAGATAATTGAAAATGAGAGCGTGTCTGAAAGGGGCTTCAGAGTTTTCCTGTGTGATATTTTTTTTTAATTATTATTATTTTAATCTGAGAAGAGAGATGCTGGATAAAAGAAAGATGGGTCTCATGATATTGAGGAAAAACAGGGCTGTAGTTTGGCTTTTTGGGAAATGCGTTTGTTGGCTTTTTTGTTTTGTAATGAAGCTCAATATCACTCATCTCCAGCATGCTGTAGATGACGCTTAACATAAAAACTGTAAACAGTTGGAAAGCTAGATCAGGAAAAAAAACATCTAATTTCTTTCACCCATACAAAACGGACCTTTTACAGGGGATAATGAGCATGCAGTGACTTCTGAGATAAATTTCACAGCAACAGCACAACTCTAAGAAGTCACAATTTTTTTTCAAGAAGTCCAAGCTGTTTTGCCCGTACTTCCAGTCTTTGTACTCTGCTAAGCTCATCTGTGTCTGCATCATATTTAACAGATGAATAAGAATTACTGCATTTCCCAAAAATGTCAAAGTAAAACAAAAATGTCGGATTGAATTCATGACAGTAATCTCTTCTTCCATGAGAGAGAGAGAGAGATTTGAAGTGATTTGTTTTTCAGGTGAGATTAAGACTTATTTCCAAACTACCCGCTGTAAATAATATTCTTCTGCTCAACCTTTTTCCACCCTTCTGTCACTCTCACTGTATATTTCTAAGCTTGTAAATATAAAGACTGAGTTGACATAGCCCCCCCCCCCCTCTTTTTTTTTTTTAAATTTTTTTTTAAAGCTATTATCTCTGTACATGAGGACAGTGATCGTTGTTCACGCACCCCGTCTTTACTGTGATCGAGGCCTTGGATAAGCTTTAGCCCAGAAGATTTTCTCTCCAGTACCTATCATGTGTTTATGTCCTCCTTTTGCGAAACCACCGCACAGAAGAGGAGGCTGAAGATAATTATGCATTTTTATTTCCTATATATAAATGTCTACCTGTGCGCGCTTCACATTAGACTGAGTCATGAAGATACTCGGTAGTGGATGATGGGATGGGAGGGAGTATTAGACTTTGAACCACACCCTTGCTAGGCTTCAATATGTACTCTTGAATAAAATCCAGAGTTTCAATTCAACTGGGAGGGGGAGGTATTTTTATTTGGTCACTATCCATCACTTGAATTGCGCTGTTTGACTTTACCTTTCAGATTGTTCTCATGCATTTGCACAGCTACCATTACATTAACATTTAAAGCCTTTGTTTTTCAGCTGTGCTTTCTTGCTAGGTAGACTTGATGCTTTTCCATTTGTAGGAACCCACAGATGGTGTTTAAGCTAATTAGGATTGCATGTAAAATGGTTCATTTGAATACTTCCAATTGTTTTGGCCCTTTTCTCTATATTGCTAATTTCATGCTTTTGCTTTCAAGCGTCTGTGCTTACCTTGTGCTCACATGGGCTTCACCCTAAAACACTTGTGCACCTCTCACCACTTTTAAGAGGTAAAATAACAACGAAGAAAAAGATTAGCACGATGGCCTTAATGCTCCCTCTTGTCCAGAAATTGTTTCCATAATACTGACCTCTCTCATACATTGGTAGTAGTTTACCTCTACAAGTCAGAGGTGCAGTGGTCTCACATCTCTAGTGTTTGATTCAAGTGTGTGTTGAAGCTGTGGTGAAATTACAGTTTTATCAATATGCTGAAAACCTTCCTGCATAAAGTCTCTGAATACATTGTGTAAAAAATATACCCAAATGTAACCACAAAGCATATTTGTCACTACAGCGTTGGCACACTGGTGTTTTCCTGAATGTTTATACGTCTGTTACCACCCTCTGTAAATTGTTATCTTCACAGTCACATGTAGGAGCAGCTAATAATCAGTTTGCAGTGTTCACATTGCACACAGAATAATTGTAAAACATCTTCAAGTTCACCTTCTCGTCCCTTCCTCGTGACCTTAAGATAACTTGGTTTGACCAATTGAAAATGACTGACAAAACTACCAGCCTGTTTGTGTGTGTGTGTGTGTGTATATATATATATATAAGTTGAACTGCTTTCACTGCTGTTCTCATCAATGATGCTATATCACCGCCCTTTGAGTGTCCAATCTTTTCTGGTGTGATGAACATGCACACATTCTGCAGCTTTTATTTTTGTCACAGTGAATATATGCATACTTAAGGGGGGAACTATATCTTATGATATTATTTTTAAGGATCAAAACTATTAGAGGGGTAACATTTTCAGTGCATTAATGAATTGACTTAAACCAGCCTTCACATATTGGCAAATCTTTTTTTTTCTTTTTCTTTTGCTTTACAGACTGTAATCAGTCTGCTCCATTTGCCATTTTCTGTATTTGTTGTTGTTTTGGTTCATTCTGTTTAAAAAAAAAAAAAAAAAAGCTTGCACACTACACCACACACTGTTGCTGGAAAGCCACACTTTACAATCAAGTTCATTTAAAAACCCTGTACCTATTTCTGGACCATATTTGCAGAGCTCACTTGAGACATTGTGACTGAGTGATGACTCACCTCTAGTGTGTAATTAATATGCCCACAGTAAGACCAAACAGTGGCTGCACAGTGTTCAGCAAATAATTATTTTTTACATTCATTTAATTTAACATGATGCAGGATAATTTATTCTTGTTGTGGATATTTTCTGCTACACATTAGGGCCCCTGTTCCTGTTAATCTGCTGCTAAAACTTTTAAAATGTCATACAGCTGAAATGTAAGGTCTTCAGTGCTTATTAAGACATCTGAACCTTTAGGGAAAATACTAGATCGACTTTTTGCCCTTATAGAGGCCAACAGACATGTGGCGTGTGAAGCATTTTAATTGCAAAAGGCTTTTACCTAATTTTAACATGGACATGATGTTAAACCAAACACAGTTTTAAAACCTTACCTATAATATGGTTTAATCTGCTAATTAAGGTGATGTCACCAAGTAATTGCTGGGGTAATTTAAAGCTGAATGGACTGTATTTACACTGTAAAGTCCAGTAGATTTCTCTCATAGAGCTGTAGCTCCCCCAAGCGGCAGAGCAGAAGTACTTCGGCTGCTGTAGTCTTTAAGTCGTCCTTGATGAAGCCGCTTCATCTCTCCGTTGGGTTGTTTTACCCACAATTTCTAAATCCAAAATATAATGACGCTCCTTTTCAGAATCAGCTGGTTTGTTTATTAATATTCTCAGCTTTTTAAGTCTGTTCACAAAATTAAACGGCCAGTGAATAGTTTTATAATTAAAATTATTTAGAGCTTTTGACAGCGAGTCTGTAGAGGGCAGGGTTTAAAATATGTCCCTTATTTTAATAAGAGCTGCAGTGAATGTGGTTTTCGGTGAAAGTCAAACTGTATTCATCTTTCCTCCCTCCGTGTTTTAAAATAAACTTGTACTTTGGGCACTAAACTGATGCACACTTGCAGCAGGCTCGGGAAGCTAAGAGCACCGATTCTGCTGCTCAGCTTGTGGGCCCGTCGTGATGCAGCAGGTCGGTGCTTCTCTGAAATTACTTTGTTTTGCACGCAAGCTCTCAAACACCGTTTTGCAGTGTTCTCCACAAACGAGAACTGTCGACGCATGCGCTGTTTCGTGTAAATTTCAGCATATGTGACTCCAGTCTGAAGCGCCTGACCGGACAGTGCGTAATTTTATTTTTGAAGGCTAGAGATGTTTTCCCCCATCGCGCTCTTTCTATTTCCCCTGCGTTTAATTGCGCGCCCTGGCGTAGATGTCAGGAGCGCGCACGCTGAGACGGAGCTCCGTCATAACTTTTCAGTCTTTACGTCAACGCTGCTGCCAGTAACCCGTGCTTTCCGGTGTTATGGCCGCTTGCAGTGAAGGGGACAGTTATATGTGGTAATGGTGAATGAAGCGGTTGTTTTAGGCAGGGGTGTTTGGTATGGCGGTGACGCAGCTGCTTCGGCTTGTTACCTGTCGTTCGACAGCTCGTGCGACCCTTTGCGCGCAGAGGAAGTACAGCAAGGTGCGGTAAAGCAGTGCACTGAGTGAGGCTAACGTTAGCAAGCAGCAGTGTTTTCAGTGAGTGTTGTGAGCTGCTGTTGATGCTCCTGTCTGTTAAATGTGCTAATGGGCACATTTGTCGTGTGGTAGCTAAGATTAATGTGCTTTTAATTCGGTTTTATCGTAATTTTGTTTCATGTTTTGGCTTCTTTTTTTTGATAGCCATACCCGGTTTGTTAATGTATGGGAAATGGTGATGAATGCAAAGTTATAACTTTGTTTTTAATTCAACTTAAATATTTATTTCATATTGAATTATCAGCTATTGTCGAGATTGGATTTTTCTCTTTAGTTTTCGCTGATATAAATATGTTAACATTATTGTTGTTGTTATTGTTGTTATTATTATTATTATTATTATTATTATTAATCATGTTTTTCTGACACAAGATTTTGACAACCAGTATTACAATACGAACAAGACTCATTTACAATAAACTTAAAAAAAAAAAAGGGTCCTGATGCTTTTTGTGTTGACAAATCAGCTCAGTACTAAAACAAAGAACTTTGTGGACTTCCTGAGGACTTTATGGAAATTTTGTAAGAAAAGTTAGTTTTTGTTTTTTCTAAAAGTCTATAGAGTTTTTTTTGTTTACGGTCAGTTAACTACGTTTTTGTTTTTTTTGTTTTGTTTTTTTGTTATAACCAACTAAAACAAGTACTGATATAATAATACATGGGTAAAAACTTTTGGATTTTCTTTAAGGCTATTCCTAAAATGTTAATTCTGTTTAATTTTACCTTGGGGCCATGGTGATTAAAGGTATTATGGCTTATTAATTAATTAATTGAACAAGTTTAAAATCCATTCCAGTTCATTAATTATGTCATGCCAACACCTCCATAGTCTTATAAAGTAGTCCTTTATACCCTTCATAGATGAAGAATTGTCTTAAGGTGTTATTACAGCTGGTTTGGAAAAGCCTTCACTGCGTTAAACTGACAGGTGTTTCAAATATTTAGTCCATCCCATGCATATTAGTGATGTGTCTGTGCAGTGTAAGCTAAATAGTAAGGTAAACATATTGAGGGGCTATGCTTGTGTATGTCTTTGCATTATGTTACTCATTCTGTTGGGGCAGTAAGATAAGTTCAGAATATATTATTGTGTTGCTAAAATCCTAAATGCTTGTCTGTCTCTCTTAGCTTTACTGCATATGCACTTAATTTCTGGAGGTCTTATTTGACGGGTTTTCTGTCATCTTCAGATTTTAGTTCTTTTGTCCTTTTGCTTCTTGTAAATAATTTCAAACCAAATCTTTATTTTTTGCTTTACAGGTGAATGCATCTCCTGCCTTATCTGAACGACTGCAGATCTTTGAGGCTCTCAGGGAAAAACGTGGAAATGGGAAGCGTTTTGAATCGACAGAAATGCCCCTCCGTATCCGGCTGGTTGACGGCCGGATAGTTAAGGGAACAGCTGGTGTCACCACACCGCTCTATGTTGCTCGGAGTGTGAGGTAAGTACCCAGTTTATACTGTTTGGTTTAATATGTTTAACTGTCGTGATATAACTGTGCTTTTGCACGTGTTGTTTCAGATTGAAAGGAGCCCTGGTGAGTAAGGTGAATGGGGAACTCTGGGAGCTTGGACGACCCCTAGAGGCAGACTGTGAACTACAACTTCTGGGGTTTGATACAACTGAGGGAAAGCAGGTAATTACACAGTTCCCCGCTGTTAACTTCCTTTAAGTATGTGCAGTTTCCCCTATTTGACCTGTAAGTGTGATGTTGATGAAAAATTTGTTTTGAAGGTTTTTTTTAAAAACATTTTCTCACCTCATTCAGCATCATCATAAGTTAGAAAATAAATAAAGATGTTAACATGCCATGTAACATGGCAAACAAAAATTGAAACGACACTTTAACTGGGACCAGCAGTAGTGGGATGAGAGCATCTTTGTGTTTCCTTGCTGTTTTAATCTACCATCCCAAAAGTACAGTGTAGATGTCTTTGGCGCTCACTCATTACGACCCTTGATTTCACAGGCAGCCTGGAGAACAGGGGCGTGCGTCCTCGGTGGAGTCTTGGAGGGCATGTTTGGTGCTGAGGTGTGCAGAGAAGGAACATCAGAGTTCGGGCTTTTCTGTGATTACCTGTTGGACAACAGGTGATTACTATCTATCAGATATGAGCTCTGTCAAAACTTCATCTTTGTGTGCTCACAAACGCAAAAGAGGTGGTGGTAGTTACATGATGGTTGTTATTTCAGTTTTTCAGCTTCTTTTTGTTTTAAAGGGAAAAAAATCCTGACCTTTCAAATAAAGTGTATATTTTTTATTCATGAGTTTAATTAGTTACTAAATTGTATTTATATGCATGCTGTGTATAGCTGTTCATTATTATGTGCTGCTTTAATGACACCGTTTCCACCTTATGTAACTCGTGCCGGCTGTTTGACCTGTATGGCATGCTCCTGATTCTGACTAAACTGCAGCTGAAGTTTTGCCTGAATGTGACTTCATCTACAGTTTTTTGTCTCTGAGTGATGTGGAGGCGAGGTGTAAGGAGGCGGCAGCACTCAAACGTCCTCTCTCTAGACTGGAGCTGAGTATAGAAGAGGTCCAAGAGCTATTCCAGGTCTGCAACATGCTCTGTTTGTTATAATATAATATTGATGACAGACATTTTCAGTGCTGACACATCTTTCTTTAATTCTTTATGTAGAGGAGGTAAGTCTTAATTATCAAATCACTGTGGCATAGCTGTTCAAGCTCCTTCCTCACACTTTTAATGCACCAGCTTATATTACGCCAGGAAGCAGGAAAGTTTTGTTATTTTATATTTATTTCCACTTTAAAAAAAACACTGGTGGTGTAGCAGCATTGTGCCATGCTGGCTTGAAGCATATCTGAGTAACCTTTGATAGGATGTGAATAGCAGTTATGTTACTCGCTTTTTAAGTGTGACTCCTGTTTTTAGTCCAGCTGTGATATTTGTCTGTCCTCGTGTCCATGTTGAACTTAAAATCGGTTTTCTGTGTTTTCTTCTTACAGAGCAGTAAGCTGAGGCTGCAGTTTGCTGAAGAGCAGATGAATGGCGCCACTGTCACAGTATACAGGCACGTAGGAAAACTTCTTACCTGCCAGTGATTTAAAACACTCACCAGTAAATTAACTGGTTTCAACCATTCTGTGTGGCTCAGGTGTGGAGACACTATAGCGGTCTGCAACGGCCCCCTCCTCCCACACACAGGCCTCCTCACAGTCTTCAAGATGCTGCAGGTATGTGTTTGTGTATCCAGTCAGTGTATTCAGTCCTTTGCTCGTCTTTCTGTTTTCTCTTTTTGTGTTTTTGTGTTTCACTGCCAGTTTATCTATTTTATTGTTTTGCTTTTCTTAAGCAAATCAAGAATTTGTTCTATTCCTATGAAAACTGTATTTCATATGGCAGTGCTATCACGATTTTTCACACTCAAACACTATATGACTGCAATGAAAGAGGCAGTGCCATCTCATCAGTTAAAATCTGTTTTATTTGGACCTTCGTGGCTCTCTCTCAGATGGGACACATGCTGTGTGAGTGGAATTTTCCTCATCCATATTGATCCAGGGAGAGAGGAAAGTTTCCATACCAAGCTGTCACTGGGCAGACTGGGATTCCACAACAGAAAGGGCCTGGAAATATCAGCAGCAGGATGTTGTGTTTGTCAGAGGCCAGATTTCTGTTCTGGGCTCTTAGAAACACACGGCCATCCGTCCCTCTCATAACTTTCTCTTTTGCCACGTCCATGTTCACCTATTATTTTCTCCCCACTTTTCATCTCTGTACCATTCCAGCTGTCCTCTGTGACCCTGGCCAACCAGACAGAGTCCTCCGGTTTGACACGACTGTTAGGTGTGGCCTTTCCAGGTGAGAAAGAGAAGGAGGAGTGGGAGAGGGAGCAGGAGGAAGCGAGGAGGCGGGACCACAGACGCATCGGGACGGTAAGACGGAAACCGTACATGGGTACAGAAGATGATGCCATCTTAAAAAGTGAAATAAGAACCTTTTCATGTTCTTCCACAGGACCAGGAGCTGTTCTTCTTCAATGAAGTCAGTCCAGGAAGTTGTTTCTTTCTGCCTAAAGGAGCCCACATCTACAGCACACTCACAGACTTCATTAAGGTGAATTATTTGTTTGAGCTTATATTTGAATCCCCTAGAACTGCACCATCACAGCCTTGTTACACCTGTAGAAAGCATTACAGATAAGAAACTGTATGAATATAGCGCAGGGACAAAGGGTCGTGGATAAACATGTCATCAAACCTCATATTTGGCCTGGGCCTCTCACTGCTTAGTTGTGGCTTTAAAGAATGAACACAGCATTACACAGGAAACATTTTTTCTCTAGTTAGTTTGCCTGTTTGTGGTACATCAAAAGTTGTTTAATCAAAAATCAAGAAATAACTGTATAATGGTTCAAATGAACTATCTGCTTGCAGAAAAAACCTGTTAAGTGAGCTCCGGCCCTTTTCAACACCGCTTATGCAACTAAAACCAAAAAATGCCCCACAAGCTTTAATTTGATTATTCAAAATCCAACTGTGACCTTAGTTGGTTTTATATAATGATAAAATGCCGCTTATGCAGGAAGTTGTTCATTGAGTGTGTGTATTTATTGAATGTTGTCCATTTAAACGTAATAACACGCATCAACACGTGCTCTGCTGATTGTAATGCTGAGGTCATACGTGTTCATGTCAGCGGTCAGGATGTCAGCCTTTTTAGCCTAAAGTCTCTATGCTGTTTGACCCTGTGACCATTTGACCCTGTCCTCCACTCATTGTCACACAAGTCCTTCCTTCCTGACCTCTCATAGTGTGAATACCGAAGGCGAGGCTTCACTGAGGTCGTGACCCCAACGCTATACAGCACTGCGTTATGGGAGCGCTCTGGCCACTGGGAGCACTACAGCAAGAACATGTTCACTGTGAAATCAGAGGACTCTCAGACCTACGCTCTCAAACCCATGAACTGTCCTGCACACTGGTGAACACACACACCTTACCTACCTGTGCTCCGGTGCCTTTGCAGAGACTGACTCTCCTTTGTTGTGTTCAGCCTGATGTTTGAGCAGCGCGTTCGCTCGTGGAGAGAGCTCCCTCTGCGATGGGCCGACTTCGGGGCGCTGCATCGTAATGAGCTCTCCGGCGCTCTGGGAGGTCTCACTCGCGTTCGCAGGTTCTGCCAGGATGACGCGCACATATTTTGCACACCTGAACAGGTACGCAAACAGGCAGATGATCTCTCGTTTCTAAACCAAGGCATGTTTAAGTGGGACAGACGCTGTAAACGAGACCCACGTGGAACCGCATTTCAGTGATTAGATGGGCTGTGTAAATGACTCCTGAGACATTCCAGGAAGCTTTAGCTTGGATGAATGAAGGTCTTTGTCCTTTTCAGACTTTGCACCTCCGTATGTAAGCCTTTGTGGCTCTGCAGTAAATCTGATCCCCTACATGGAGTCTGCAGCCTTCCCATGAGCCTTTCTGTTTGCACCTTGTTAATTCAGAGACGGTGGTCACATGATGATCACCACTATGTCAGCCTGAGAAATTCGATCTTGGTTTAATTTTTACACTCTCAGTTGTTGTTGGTCTCTCAGCTGTGTACACTTTTCTGTTATTATTATGTCCTCATGTTGACCTCTTCCTGACTTTTCTTTCTTTTTTCCCAGCTGGAAGAAGAGATTGTGACTTGTTTGGACTTTGTGAGGAGCGTCTATCAAGTGTTTGGGTTTTCCTTTCACTGCCTGCTGTCTACGCGACCCACGCCGTGCCTGGGGGAGCCTGATCAGTGGGACACTGCTGAGCAGGTAAACAGACACGTTGACACACTCTCCATCATATTGTGTGCTAAAAGCAGTCCTACACAGCTGTTCAACGTGTGTGTGTGTATATATGTGTACTCTTGAGTGGCAGCCAGGGGGGAGGCATTTCCACTTAACCTATCAGTTATGTAAGTGGTACTTTCCAATCGAGAGCTGCTTTGCGTCAGGCTGTTGGGTAGATGTATATCTCCAAATCCCCCGAGCACTTTTTAAATGGGCACAGCAGCAATCTAAGCTGATTCAATTGAGTGTAATTTAACATAACAGTTCTGAGCCTGCACAGTTCAAACACAGACATGGCGATCATAATGTGCTTTAATGTACTTATATTCTGTCATGCAACTACTTGCTTATTGTGGACTTTTTTTTGTGTGTGTGTGTGTGTGTGTGTGTGTGTGTGTGTGTGTGTGTGTGTGTGTGTGTGTGTGTGTGTGTGTGTGTGTGTGAGAAGCAGTTAGAGAGGAGTCTGCAGCAGTTTGGTGAACGCTGGGAATTAAACCCAGGAGACGGAGCGTTCTACGGACCAAAGGTCAGTGAGAAGGAAGACGTGCACTTAATGGACTCAGGAGTAAATGTTGTTTATCACTGTTTGTTTACACCAAAGCATCGTGACATCAGTTTAGTCACTTCCTCCTTAATGTAAAAAACTTTAAGGGAATGTGTGTTTTGTTTTGTTTTGGTTCTTTTTGTTTGTTTGGGGTTTTTTTATGTTGAAGCACTATTAAAGATTTACCAGGAGAGCTGATTAGCTTAGCATATTGACTCAGAAATGGTGGAAGCAGCTACTTTTGGGACAGCTACCAGCACCTCAAAAGCAAGCCAAGAAATGGTTTTAGGGTGGTCTCCATGTGGGAAAATTCTTTATCAGGTACAGCAACTTCCGAGTCTTAACTGCCTGACTTGTATCCTCAAACTGGAAAAAAACATGACTCTAATTCAGTCCAACTAAAAACTAAGTCTAACAGCTGGGTTGTTGCTAATCAAATGCACTTGACTGACTGATCATCAGAAAGTGTTGCCACTTCTTTTAAAGCAGAAGTTCTGACAGTTGGCTGGTCTGGCCACAATAGGAGTGAACGTCCCAGGAAATTCACCCCAGGGTCAGTCCATGCAATGTTCAGAAAAACCCAAGGTCTACATCTCAGACTCTACGGTCCTCAGTTAGCATGTTAAAAGTTGTGACAGTACAGTTATAAAAAGACTGAACAAGTATGACTTGTTTAGAAAGCCTCTTCTATCTAAAAAGAACAAAAAACAATGCTTAGATTTGCAAAGTTCTGAATAAACCAGAGACCTCTGTAACAATGTCCTTTAGACAGAAGAATCCAAAGTGGAGATGTTTGGTCATAATGCTCGGCAGCACATTTGCAAAATACCGAACGCAGCATATCGGCACAAACACCTCATAGCAGCTGTCAAGCTCGGTGGTGGAGGGGTGATGATTTGGGCTTGTTCTGGGGCCCCAGGGCCTGGGCCCCTTGTTGAGATGACCAGATGCAACAGGACAACAACTTAATGCACTGCAGCAAATCTACAATACCCCAGTTAAAGTCCAGACCTCAACCTGATTGAAACTCGGTGTAAAGGAGAGTGGGCTAGGACTCTACAGTTGTTGCTCTACCAGCTACTGAATACTGGGCTGCACTCAGTTTTTTCCACAGTAGTCCAGTGAAACCTTTGTTTCTCACAAGCCTGTAACAATGTGTTCATCAGCTTAGAGGTGCTGGCAGGTAGATCATTTTTCCATTTGATACAGAGCCAAGCTTACATTTTCTCTTCATTATCTCTGAAATCTTGGGAGATCAACAAACAAGAGCATTTCTCAAGTTTTGACAATAATAAAATTAGATTTAATGATTTTAATTCCTCTAAAGGGGATTTATTTATGTTGCAACGCAGATTAAGACATCTTTGTTCTGCTTCGGCTCTGCACAGAGAAACTACAGACACGAATTATTGTAGTTCACAGAATATTTAGAGGTTTTGTGTGCGTTTGCTTTTGTTTGTTTGTTTTTGTTTATTTTTAAATAAAATTGAAACGACAGTGCGGCAATGACCTTTGCTTTTTTTGGGGGGGGGGGGTTGAGACTTAATTTATCTTTCCAAGAAGAAGTCGGCCTCAGATAAACGTCAGCGTGCTCATGTGGAAGCACTGAGAGGAGGCGATGGGTGAAGTCAGGTTGAGCTTAACCGCTCGTTGAAACAGAGAAACGTGTATCCAGGATTTTTAAACCACAATCTAAGCAGCTAATCAGCTTCTCTCAGAAACCCATTTCTAATGATTCAGTGCACAAAAAGGTACTTTGTCTCAGAGCGCTAAACTGGAAGGGAAAAGTGAAGCCCGGTAATAACGCACGCCTTCATGTTTCATCAGATTGACATCCTGATCAAAGATGCTATTGGCAGACAGCACCAGTGTGCCACGATCCAGCTGGACTTCCAGCTGCCAATCAGATTTGACCTTCAGTACGTCGGGTGAGTCACTCATAAATTTCAGTAGTTGGCATTCAATCTCTTTAACATTCCTGCACTGATTTAAACCACTACTCCTTTACAGTTGGCCACTTCTTTTTGTTGAGAATGCATCCTTGTGTATATATATATCTATCTCCAGTAATCACTCGGGATAAGATGGCACAAGTCTAACTTTGGGAGCTAATTTGATGATGAAACATTAGCACTTTATTGGATTTATCAGCTCAAGTGTGTCGAATTTGGTCCACATCTACTGAAGTGTTTTTGATTATAATCTGATTAGATTATATGTTCAACAATAGATTAGTGTCCCATTGTAGAACAGTTTATAGGAAAAGTAGGTTAGAAATAAGCAACAGAGATCTGCATATTTACTTCCACTCAGCTACTTCACTTCAGTATAATGTAAAGTTCACAATACTGTCAAGAAGAGTATTTGTGTCTGTAGCTTGGCCACGCTGCACCACCTCCTGATCTCTTTTTTTGTAACCTTTCTCTCAGACGAGACGGACAGTTGCACAGACCAGTAATGATCCACAGAGCAGTGCTGGGATCGCTGGAGAGGATGATGGCCATACTGGCTGAAAACTTTGGAGGGAAATGGTGAGAAGATGATAATGCACAAAATCTGAATGTACCCCGTTAGTGGGATTATTGTCCTGTAGCTGTACGCTAACCTGTCACCCCCCTCTGTGCCTCACCCAGGCCTCTGTGGCTGTCTCCGGCTCAGGTCGCAGTTATTCCTGTGGGGGGCAACAATGAGTCGTACGGCAGGCAGGTCAGTGTCTGATGGAAATTTGCTTCGGGTGCATAAGCAGACAAAGTGAACTTTCATCCTGCCATGATTAATTTGTTCTTTAATATAAGAGGTAGATTACAGATACAGTCTTAAAAGAATGAATCCCTCTCTCTCTCCTGTTAAGGTGGTCCAGCAGTTCCATGAAGCTGGCTTTATGGCAGATCTGAATGACGATGAGGGAGCCACCTTAAATAAGAAGATCCGCTCTGCTCAGCTCGCCCAGTATAACTACATATTTGGTAAAGATGAATAACTAAGAGGCTACTTAAAATACTAAAGACTGCGACTGTTTTTCAGTACTGTTGACATATTTGACAGTCTTTTGTGTGTGTTTCTGTGCAGTGGTGGGTGATAAGGAGCGTGAGAGTGGAACAGTGAACGTGAGGAGCAGAGGGGGTAAACAGCTGGGCAGGAGGCCGACAGAGGAGGTGCTGATGTCCCTCACAAAGCTACGGGACACCAGAAGCAACCTCGATGAGTTTTGATGATGTCCTGGAAATAATGACTCACTGATGAAATGTTTGTTTTACATGTTCAGTCTGTTGCACTTTGGCTTTGTCTGAAGAAGCGGCTGGTTAAAGTTGGAATAAAAGTATAAAACACTGATGTTTATGTTCTGCACTCATTGCTGATTTTGTCCTTTAATGGAATTTGCTGATTAAACTGTCCTGCAAAAAAGAGACTGGAGAGAGAGAGATTTAAGGCTATTTAAGGATCGCCACACTCTTAGAAATAATGGTGCCAACTATAAGCACAGAGTCCTGCCACCTGCTCCCATAGGAGAACCCTTTGTGGTTTCTGCTCCAACCTTTTTTCAGCCTTTTGAGAGGAAACGTAACACAAAGGAAATGTGAAAAGTTACACTCAGTCTCTGGCGGTGCTATCCAACACTTCTTACTGTTTACACAAAAATGTGTGAGTTATAGTAGGTTGTATCCTCATGGACACACAACCGTTTGCAGTATAATCACTAGTAACCAAGAAATTAACACACTTAAAATATGTCACATAAAAAAGCGAAACCTTTTAATTTTATACTTGTCTTATAGTTTTTGGCTCTTTTTAAGCATCTTTATTACAAACTTACAGTAATAAACTTGATAAGGTACACGTGTGTACCTGCACCACCCCCACTTTTGCTTTTCAGAACTGCTTTAATTTCTCATGACAGATTCAAAATGTGAGATTTTGGTCCATGTTGATGCGATCGTATCACACATGCTGCAGGTTTGTTGGCTGCACATCCATGATGTGTATCTCCTGTTCCATTGCATCCCAAAGGTGCTGTACTGGATTGCGATCTGGTGACTGTGGAGTCCATTTGCATACATTGAACTCAATGTCATGTTCAAGACACCAGTGTGAGATATGAGCTTTATGAAATGATGCGTCATATTTTCTTACTATCAGCTCTGACGTCAAAAAAGCATTTTGCCTCAAACTGCTGCTCACTGGATATTTTCTCTAACAAAGTGGATGATGAATGAATTTCGCTAGAGCTACATTTCCATCTTTTCTACCCAAAAAGGTTTTACTCTGTATCACATTCATTAATAATACAATGATAATAATAATACATGCTATAATTACCAATTTGCATTCGATGACTCACACATGTATTTAAAAGTCTTGGAACAATGATGGATAACAAGGTCACAGCCCACTTCCTGCTATGAGTGACTCATAAGCCGTCTGCAAACAACAGAAAAACTGAAAGTCCAACAAAAGCAGTAGGAATGAGAGTGCCTAATAATGGAAACAGTGGAAAAGAACCAACCTGTTAAGAGCCTCCACTGGCACACAGTCCTGGAAAAGTGGGGAAACCCCATAAAGAAACATAAATGATACACCTTTCCACAATAAAAGCCCTCGCCTAGTTTAATGTAATGAGAGCAGGGTTGAGTCTAGAAATGCTAAATGAGTTTTAAAATTAACTGGTATACTGATAAAAGCCATAAGCTAATATTCAGTGTCCCATCCATGAGTTTAGAAGTACAGATGAAACCCCAGACTCTTCAAATCTCACTTTTTCTTCTACAGGATGCTTAAAATGTTCTTTATATAGTTTCTTATGGAGATTATGCAGGTTTAGACTTTAAGGGTCAGTCACTTGGGTGGAGCTACCTGTTGTAAAGGCTAGGGTAGTGGTCCCTTGGGGAAGGAGGAACTGAACTGAAGAGATTATACTGCTGTGGCATTACTCAGCTACCAATGCAATTTGTTCCCTATAAGCCATCAAACGTGCAAACCTCCTGCTTATATAAGCATGCGCGGTGCTATCTGAGCAGAAAGCCGGGCATACCTTTAAAAGGCTGGAAGAAAGGGAGGACACAGAGGGAGATTTGACTAAAATAGGAGAGAGAGCAGCTGTGTCAGGGCTGTGTGTTTTCATGTGTGTTTAGTGGAAACAGCCAAGTCAAGGTAAAGGTCAAAGGAATTGGAGGTTTTTTCCTTTTTAATTGAGAGAGGGCAGCAGGATGGAAAAGACATCAGTCACAACAATGACACAGAGGGAGAGTGGGAGGTGTGAGCCCCGAGAGAATAATCTGAGTTGACTGGACAAAAGCAACCGCTTCAACAAAGCACACTGTGAGACAGGTAGAGTGACCGTGTTCAGGTCCTCCCGACATCGCTTAGTGGGCCGCAGAGAGGGAAGCTGGGGCAAATTTGTAAAAGCTCTCTGCTGGAGCTGGTTTGAAAGTACGTTTAATTGAAGCACAGATCTGACTAGAAGCGAGAGTGCAAACACAGGCAGGTAATTTGAGCATCAAATAGTAAATTAGCTGACGCTTTTTACCACAAGTCTCACTCATGCAGGGACATTCACACACAGATGGATGCACCGGTGGTGACACCTTAGGGTTCAGTATGACAGGCTGGAGAAGCTGGGATTCAATTTACCGACCTCCTGAATGATAGACCACCCGCTCTACCACCTGAGCTGCTGTGACCCCAACAGAGAATGATTCTAATGGGAACATTTATCCCATTAGACTGCATAGAAACACCATTAAACACACATTTTTTGCCAGTTAGTTATTTTTGCTTCTTTTTTTTTTTTTTTATTGCTGAGATATAAATCTGAGATCTGTGGACTTTCTAATACAATGGAGGTGAAGGAAATATCCTTTGCTGTGCTAACAGCCTTGAAAATGACAGCCGCACTGACAGCTCTACGGAGCTGCACCTACTTCTTGTCACACATCTCTGCCGGTTGTTATTTTAAAAAGTAAACATGTCTCATAAGAAACCTGTGGCTGAAAGAGAGCTGTGCTGAGCTGTGGATGCATCCCCGCTGAGACCCAAAAATGATTATCAGACAGAGCAGCAGCTGAAATAACAGCTAATGGCTTAAAGAGAAATACAAAGACATAAGACAATAATAAGAAAGCTTAACTTCCATTTGCAGTGAGTCAGAATAGGTGACTGGCAAAACTTGTGGCTGGTACTGTATGCTTGTGAGAAGTTGGGAATGTTGAATTATAAAAAAGTAAATGTCAATGGTGTCTATTTATTACGTTACATACAGCCAAATTTAAAGTCTTTCATTGTCCCGCAAACTTTTTGCCCAACTAGTAAGTGGAGAAACGGAGTCATGTGAAAGGGAAAGTTTTCACAGGGCTGTGCACCCCAACAACTCTTGGAACCAGTTTTAGGAGCAATAAACTTTGACTGGGTCATTGCAGTACTTTATTCATTTTTAAGGCATTCTGTTGTGCTTGGGGCCACTGTTCTGCTGCGTGACCCAGATTTTAGCTTTAGCTGTTGGACAGATGGCTTTACGTATGGCTCTAGAATAATTTGGTATATGGAGGAGTTCATGGTCGACCATACCTGCAAAACAAGCCCAAAATCATCACCCCTCCACCACCGTGCTTGACAGCTGGTATGATGTGTTTTTGCTGATATGTTTTCTTCAGATGTAGCTTTGTAACTCTAAGTCGTGCTGAGACGAGACCTTTTCCCGGAAACCTTTGCAAACAAGCCATGTTTGTTCAGTCTTTATCTAATTGTACAGTCGTGAACGCTAACATTAAACATGCTAACTGACAGTCTGACACGTAGGTTTTTGGGTTTCTTGCACTGGCTCCATAGTTTGAACATTTGTCTAGCAAGCAAAAGGTCACCATTGATGAGTATCCAGTGTAAAATTCAGAGTTATCCACTGTGGTGACCCTTTGTAGGAAGGGAGCAGCCAAAAGTGGCTTCTGACCATTGCATGGTCTGACCTTGAGGAATTTGTTGGGACATCCGCTCCTGGATTGTTTTATTGTGTTTCCACAAACCTGAATGCTTCAACCTGCCAAAATATCAGCTTTTATAGAGCTGCTTATGCGCGCTGATGATCAGTTGATTAGCAGCACTTGGCTGCTACTTACCCTCTGCACTAAGGGTGCACTTTACTCTTGCAGTTTCCCTGGGCTGCATAGAGTCCTGTGAAAACTTTTTTTTTGCATGACTGCATTTTACATTGATGCTAAAAAATAATTTACTGCTGGTGCCTGTAGGAAGGTCAGGGAACAAAGTCACTTAGAGTCATCCGCTGGGTGAATCGACTGGCAATCTTATTAGCAATGCTGCAAGTGTAGCTAATGGTTAAACAGAAGCAATGTGTCCCTGGTCCTCTGAATAATCGATATAACACATGTGATAAATGTTAGGGGTTTGTTTTGTTCTTTTTTTGTTTAAGAATAGAAAACCAACAAACTCAGTATTATACATAGTTTAAAAAAATATTGAGTCATAAAAGAGATAAAAAAGAAGGAGTCTGTACTTTGTCCTTGTGTTTAAACAACTTATCAGCCTCTTAGATGATTATGGTAGCTGCTTGTAGCGGAAAACCAGACGGCCTTACAATACAGCAGATACCATTTTTACCTAAATCGGATCTAAATGGACTCATAAACTCAATCTGTGCTTTTACAGGATTTATCAAACATGTTTGTCTCCTGAATCTCAGTTATTATATCACAGACATGATATACAGCTGAAACAAGGTCTGATAACATGGAATGAATAGTTGATTAATTATAACAGTTAACATTAGAGGACGTTTGGGTTTGTTTTTAAAGCAGACAGCTACACAGAGACACTACACTGTGTTAGTCATTTATTAGAAAATCAGCTTTATTGGATTATTGATTCACAGGTTTTGAACTGAAGTTGTAAAAGTCTCTTTGCCTTTTATAACAGAAAACTGAACATCTTTGTACTTGTCAGACTGATGAGACCTCTGAATAGTCCGAATGTGACTCAAACAGTTGCGATCCTAGATGTCCTGCAGTATTCATCATGTTGATTATAGGTCTATTGTAAGGCTGGGCTCTCTTTGCTGGAGGCTTTGTCCAAAATGGGGCGATAAATGCGACCCAGACGCCACAGCCACCCGCCAACATTGCACAGTAGTTGCGTAGTGATGACACAGGCCATTAATTCCAGTAAACACCGCTCTAATCTTTACCAGATAACTATATCAGCCTCCTGTTGCACTCCTCATGTCCCCACTGTGCCCATCCTCCATCATTACTATCTCTGCTCTCACACACACACAAAGCAATCCTTCATTCAACTGGTGGAGTCGAACAGAGTTCACAGGAAATTATTTTTAGCTAGAGAGACTTACCACAAGTAAGGCTGCTGCGGAAAAGCTTTTTGCTTTGGAAGGACAGTGAAGAGAATTCATTCATAATGACATGAACGGATATCTTCAGCATTTTAATGTTGGAATAAGCCCGATGGGAAAGTCATAAAGAACTGTCCATCTGTTCCAGAGTCTAAAGACACGCATGTTAGGCTGGGTGACTCTGATTTGGCCGTATCTGTGGATGCGAGCTAGATAAAGATCCTAAAATTCCCAGAAGAAAGCGCTGTAATGTAAAGACCTTTATGTTCTGACTCAGACTAGAAAAGCACTGTTTAAATGCCAGTCCATATCTAATTCATCTACTCAAAGTTGTTTCATTTTTCTCCATCTTCTTAAAATAAGTAACAGGGTTTGGATGTAAGGTCACATAACGTGGACTTCCTTCTCACCGATTTAAAGTCTGATCAAGATTTAGTGACGTTTGAATCGGTCTCTAACGACATTAAAAAATATGCTTCACATAGTTTCCCAGAACCCAAGATGACATCTTTGGACAAAAATCTCAAAGTGATTCACTTGAAATCATTTTTGACAAGGACAATCCTCACATCTGAGAAATGACGACGGTCATAATTTGGTCACTAAGGTAGTTAATCTGCAGGAGCTCTAATGCTGGATCAATATGATCCAAAAGCAGATTTAGTTTAGTTTTTGCGTTAAGCTTTTATTAAATAATACTTTAAGATGTTTGTTTTGGGGGTTTTTTTTGGTTTTTTGTTTGAAGCCATTGCTTACTGTAAACATCCGGGCTGGGGGGAGGTAATAATGGAAAATCACTTTGTGGTTGTGAAATGTCAGATTTGGAGATCGCCGTTGTCCTGGAAGTCCCGTTTTCCTGGTGGGAGGCAGGCAGACTGAGAGGCAATGACCCAGGCATGGAGGCAGAGTCTAACAGGACGGCTAGAGGAAGATAAACAAGCTGCTCTGTATTGTTCTCCTGGTATCACTGAGAAGCTGTCAGCCTGAGTGATTGAAGGGCTCAACCTCCCAAAATAGGCCCTGCAAGGCCGCGCTGCCTTTCCCTTCCACCCTGTTATAAATAACCTGTGTGTGCGTGTGTGCGTGTGTGTGCGTGTGTGTGTGTGTGCGTGTGTGTGTGTGTGTGTGTGTGTGTGTGTGTGTGTGTGTGTGTGCGTGCGTGTGTGTGTGTGTGTGTGTGTGCGAGCAGCCTGTGTTCATGCATTTCATGTTAGTGTGTGTTTTAGATAGTGTTAAGAAAGAAAGAGTGTGTGCAAGCAAAGGGAGACAAATATGAGAACTGCCAGAGCATTCTTAGAAAGTGAAGCCACTGAAAACAATGACAGGAGGTCTGTGAGGCTCACAGCCAATGGGTGACAGGAGCCCAGCGGTCGAGACCCTCGACCAACCACTTCTTCTAACACACATTCCCAGTTTAGAGTCTTTAACCTGCAGTAAACTCCCACTCCCTCCAATTTCCACACTTCAGTACTGCACGTCGTCTGTGCACGTGCATGCTCCCATGCCTTTGAGTCATGTTAATGTTTGGATAGGGGCTTGTAGATTACCACCTGAGGGAATATCCCTAGATCATTAGTACTATACTCTGTTCAACAGGTGTGCCGATCGGGGTAAAAGTTTCAAGCAAACATATGACGGCACTGCAGCATCAGTGCGAGCAAATCATGCACTCGGGTGGGGAGGGGATTCGTTTTCTTGTGTGCGCTGCCGAGTAACAATCAAATAAAAAAGAAAAGTTACTTCTTAATAGGACAGCGGAATAAAACTGTCAGAAAGCTTTCTGCTTCTGACTGGATACCCCCAAAACCTCAGCCCACCCAGGCTGCTCTCTCTTCTCTCCATCTCCATTTCCAGTAATTCTTCTGGGTCCAGTAACTCTGTTCAGCTAAGAGCCATCTCTTAGTTTATACTCAAAGAGTTTTTGGGTATCCTTATTTGAGCTGGCTGCTCTCTCCACCCGTCAGCCGGGCTCCACTCTAATCCGCCAGTGTGCCGTTCTCGCCTTTGATTCAAACGTGCCCTTGCACTTGGCTTTAGACTAATTTCAAAGTAATGGATGCTCCAGCATGTACACACTCGCACCCAGCCGACAAATTGTGCCAAGCTGCGGAAGTCACACTCGCAAAGACAAACAGATAGCTCGCAGCTCGACACAGTGGCGTACAGTCTCGGGCTGGCCTCGGACTGCTCCAAAGTATTCCTGCTATGCTCAGCACACTGCTGACCTGATTTCCTATCCTGCTTCTCATTGGAGTGGGATACCTAGAGAGAGAGAGAGCAGACAGAGGCCAGAGAAAGAAGCTCTTTCTTCAGCCAAGAGAATCTGTGTGGAAGAGGCATTTTGGTTTATTGTTCTAGCCAACCTGTCGACTCGCTCTCAAGAGGGAGGAGTTTTAGGGTTCAAGGGAAGGTCAGAGGTCATGTTGACTCTCAGGACCGTTTAGTAAGCAAGGAGAATAAATTAACCCTCCTGGGAACGTGCAAATATTTACAGCTGACATTCTCCCCTCTCAACAAGTCACTGTAGAAAAAGTTTTATTAGGAAAGCTGAAGTGGAAAGGCTCTTGAAGCAAGCACCAGTTCTGAGTTTTCTTGCATGACTTTGGGCCAACTCATGCAGAAGACGCCCATGCTCTAATATCCCATTACTGGTGCTTGTGTTGTCTTTTTGTTGTTGAACCAAAGCAGACTTTAGAAATCAAGAGGCAGTAAAAAAGAAAAGCTGACAGAAAAGCTCAGGGTGTGCCGAGAATCTGCACCGAGAGACTTCCACGATGCATGATAACCATTTAAAACTGACAATCCAGTTGATTTACTTTTGCTTATGTGACAAAATAAAGCGTTTAGGATGTGGAGGAAATGAAAGTGATAATCCCAGGCCATTTATCACCAGTTACAGAATAAATATTATATTATTTGCAATCCAGACGTTATTTAAGATAACATTTGTCTTAGAATCGATTCGGAGCCCTGCACTGTAAACTGAAGGTGCAGTGCAAAGTGTATTCATTCAGAAATCCAGTCCACCAGAGTTCATTTGTTATATACCGGTCGTCTTCAGTGCACACTGAATAAACATCTCAGTACACTGTGCAGAGACCGGTGCAGCCTTGGAGGAGTAAGCTGAGGAGAGGCTGACCTCGGACTTTGACCCCAGGTTGTTTTCAGGAGGTAATTCAAACCTCCCGAGGGAAAGCGAGACGGACCAGTCGGTTCATACGGGTCTAAGGGAGGGGAGGGTGCGCTGCCAAGTCTTTGGCATAGATGTGGTTTCGGGCATGTTTAAATGATGCAAAGGTTTATTCAGCTATTTCATAACTGTTTCTGAGTGTGTCATGATTATTTGTTTTAATCATTTTACACTTGCGTAAGTTTATTGGAGAGGGTTTGTGTGTGTGTGTGTGTGTGTGTGTGTGTGTGTGTGTGTGTGTGTGTGTGTGTGTGTGTGTGTGTGTGTGTGTGTGTGTGTGTGTGTGGTCATATCAAACTAGCTTAACCTCCTCTTTGTGTGTCTTTTTCTTTTTAGTCAACTGAAAAAAAAGTATTTCAGGCACCTTCTAAAGAATAACAGAACAACAACCAGACCCCCCAAAGTCCACAAAAAAAACATGCTCTTTGCACACACTGTGAAAAAACTGAATTGTGAAACTGACAAGTTGCACAGTTGGCAAAATGTATGTGCAGGAAAAAGAAAATCCTCTGACATATCTTCTTTAATCCTACACAGCGTCGAATGACTAGATGGTTTCCCGTCGTGCTCAGGCCTCAGATAATATTAGAGTTTCTGCTGAGGTTGGACTATAATTCAAACAAGGCTCTCAGCTCCTCCAGGGCCCCACATTCACCTTGTATCATTTTGGTGTGTGGTAATTCAGTTAAATGCAAATTTCAGTGGGAATGTCCATTATTCAGACACAGTATCAGCTCAGATGTTGGGGGCCTCCTTCACAGCCCAGCATTATTAACCAGTGTTGCGTCTCTGTTGTGTAGAGCTCTGGGGCCCCCGGCATCACAGTTTGGCTGGGGCACTGGTGCATTTCTTTGCAGCATTAGGTTAAGTTGGTCTTATTTGAAATTCTATGCAAAATTAAAATAATGTGAAAAGCATTAAATGCATAGAAGACATGATATAAATCAATATAGATGGCAGTACAAAATACACTTCATTAGGTTCACCTGTTCAACTGCTTGTTAACGCACACATATAATAGTCCAGTGGCCTCCCAGGATGTCAAGTGAATGCACTTGATAACTGCCGCCACTTCACTACGAGTTGAGGTTGGCTCCAAAAGCGAGTCAGTCTGATATTAAAATGCACAAATCTACAGCAGAAATAACAGTGTTTACAGCCTGGTATACAACACGTTTAGTTTCTATAGCTTGGTTTTATTTAAAGATACTTATATTGACCAAAACATCAAACTCAAGTTTTGAAAACAGAAGTCATAAGTCAGTACCTTTTTTAACTGTCTTGACCAAGAACCTGTTTCAGACCTTTGAATCTTGTCTTTACATGTAGATTTGCACATATATATGTTGATGTGCCAAACAGAAATGGTCAGTAACACGCTAGCAGCAGTGTAAGATCAGTTTTATCAGGGATAAAAATAATTTAGCAGAGGCACAGATATCAAAACCAGTTGGAGGGTAGGGTGAAGGGGGGATAACTCCATCCACTCCTGCAAACTGCACCCAGATTTTTGGCATATAGGCATGTTTGACTTTAGCAGTGAGCTTGAAACACTGCCTCACAGAGCATCACTGTAGACTCTAAATCTATGTTGATGTATTTTTGAACTCCACTTACACAGGGTGTGCTTCCTACAAATATCAGGGTCCCTTAACTGACACAAGGCTGTTTGTAATGGGTTAATTCAATTAGATTTAACAAAATATACACTTTAAATAGTAATTTCTTACAGCGGAACAGTCAGTATTTAGGTCATTTTAATAAAGTTTGCATTCAAGCAGTATTTAAAGGGAGAACCTGAATGTTTCAGTCACATGTGCTCTTAATTGAGCCTTATGTGTAGTATGAATAGCCATGAGGGAGGCATTTATCTGTAGAAAAAAGTTGTAAAGCCCCCTATAAGAGCATTTATGGATGACCTCACCAGGTCACCGGGGGTAGGTGGATGCTCCAAGGACTCGAAGAACTCATCAACTGGTCACAGATGGATTTCAAGCCTGCCAAGCCTAGAGCATTAGTAATGAGGAAGGGGAAGGTGACTGACAAGTTCTGCTTTAGTGTGGGAGGCATCCCGATTCCATCAGTCACAGAGAAGCCTGTCAAGAACCTTGGCAGGATGTTTGATAGCACCCTGAAGGACACTGCAGCTTTCCAAGTGACCAACAGTGAGCTGGGCAACTGGCCCTTAGCAGGATAAATCAGGGCTGCCAGGAAAGTTTAAAGTTTAAAATTTACCTGCATGGCATCTTGCCTCAACTTGTCTGACCACAGCAGGTCTATGAGGCTCCACTCAGAAGGATTAGCCACTACCTGCGCTGGTGGTTGTAACTACCCTGAAGTCTCAGCAGTATTGGACTTTATAGCAGCAAGAACAAGCGGCAACTCCCTCTTTCAGTAATCAGAATTCATGGTCACCCGGGCCAAGTAAGTGATTTTGTACAGGGACTCCAGCAACTCCAGCTACAATAAAGTCTCTGCAGCAGGCATTGAGGTCAGAACATGGAGGAAGTGGAAGGCATGTGAGGCCTAATTCTGGCTGGAGCACAGCGAGTCGGTGGTAAAAGTGGCATCAGGGTGAGCAGGGTTTAGAAACTTTCCTTGGCCTCTTTATAGCAAGGCCCAAGGGCAAGAAGGATGCCAGCTTCTCCAAGAAGAGGTTCGTGTAGGGGTTGAAGAAGGCCACTATTGCAGGTCATTAGGGATACGGCGACAAGGAGCATGGATACCATGGAAATAGATGTTGGACCTGGATATGATTTGATCCCCACCAGATAAGTTTCCTGATTCAGTCAGTCTACGACTTTCTTCCCATCAATCCGATCTGCACCCACTGCACCCCTATAGCACTGGGAGAAGGCTGCTGTCACTGGCTCCATGACCAGGTGCTGAGAGTGACAGCAGATGTCATCAGCACGGGGATAGCTCACAGCAGGCAGCAACAACCTACAAGACATCCTACAAACCATCATCTTTGTCAGGGCTGGGCAAAAGCCTCAGCAGCATATAGGTCGGCTCCTGGCAACAGCATGGAATTGGCAGCTGAAGGTTGACCTTGGGAAGCAGCTCAAATTCCCAGACATCATCACAGAGACCTCACTCAGGTCCGACATGGTCCTGGTGTCAGAAATTACAGGACAAGTGGTCCTTCTGGAATTGACTGTCCCCCCAGGAAGACCGTCTGGAGGAGGCTTTTAAGAGCAAGAAGGCGAGGTATGGGGGGCTTATGGCTGATTGCTGAACCAGGGAAGACCCAGTGTTATCCAGATGCTTTGCAGGCCAGCCTCTCTACGTGGCACTGATAGAGACAGATAGAAATTTCCAAAACCTTAGAGCCATCAAGAACACCACACATGCAGCAGAAAAGACATCAAGGTCCCCCTGACTGGGTCGCCTGGCCGAGGGTGTCTGATGTTAAAACACCCAATGACCCCAGACCTGATGACATCACTGATGATGTGTCCAAGATGCATCCAAAAATCCTCAAAAGAACCATAAAACCTATGAAAATCCAGTTAAAAGTTTAAAATCTGTGCCCTCCTCCACATTTTCCAAAACTGTTAAGCGTAATCTAGACCCTGGACCTTATTTTTGACACCGCTGATCTAAATGGCTGATATGAGGTTGTTGTGTTGTATTTGAGCTGTTTTGGTCTGTTAAATTTGCTGGTTTTGTTGTGAGTCTGGAAGTAAGTGTAAACCTATGATCTCAGTGTCACTTTGTCACTTCCTGTTGTACTTTGAAGGTTGGTTCTCTTCTCGTTATAGTTTCACTTCCTGCATTTTCCTTCCTCCAAAGGGATTTTCTCCCCTACACTTATCAGACTCCGTTGTGTTTAATTGCTTTCACCTTTGCCTTCATCCCTCCTGTTTCTCCTCCTGAGTCAGTCCTGTTTGTGTTTGTGTGTTAGTATAAAGTCCTGTCAGTTTACTGTGTGCACAGGGCTGTTTGCTAACCTCCCCAGATTGTACATGCCCCGCTTTTCCTTTTTTTCATGTGCCTCTGTGAGGTTATTTCCTTGAGTTTAATCTAGTTTTCTGGATTTTGCTGGGAGCTTTGTGTAGCTCATTATTTTCATACTTTTGTTTGTGAAAAATGTTTGATTCCTGACAATCAACATCCTTGAGCCTTCCCAGGTAGTCCAGCTTCCTCTCAATGACATTCATGGGGTTAGGTTTATAGGTGAGTAAACTGAGTGGAGGTGTGATTGTGAGCATGAATGGTTGTCTGTCTCTGTGTTAGCCTTTGACAGAGTGGTGACCTGTCCAGTGTGTACCTCACCTCTCGGCCTATGTAGCTGGAATAGTCACCAGGCTCCCCGTGACCCCAGACTGGATAAGCAGAAGAAGAAGATGGATGGATGGATGGAACATCTTTATCTCCTCTGAAACAACTTGTTATACTTCTCTTTTTCTAGTTTTCTGAATCTGAAGAAACTGTAATTCCTAGTTTGTTTTTTTTAAATCAGTTAAGCGAATCTTTTCATGTAAAGTGCTCTTGTCTGGGAATCGCTGGCACAGACAACGTCAGTGAAACCTTTTTAATTAACCACTGCCAAGTCTGAGGCATGTTTTCTTTTGGAAAAGAGTCATGTGATCAGGCGTGACAAATCATGTAAGGACAGGGAATGATTGATAAGACCAGAACCCGGGCAGCGAACAGAGCCTATCAAGTTCTCAAACAGCAGCGATTCCAAAATAGTCGGTTTTAAGTTTCCAGAAGTGTCCCAGCTGAGTGAATTCAAAGCGTGAGTGCAGCAGCTCGTCCTTACAGACCAGCAAAGTGAGTTAACTTTTGTCCTTTAAATGTACAGCAGCGACCGAACATTATTCTCATCTGATGTGAGCAGGGTCTCTCATCAGTGCTCCAGATCTCCATAAAAGAACAATACAGGAATTCATCAGCAGCAGCAGCAGTTAATTGACGCACAGGCTGTGATACATTCTTTAACCAATCGACCGTAAACACATAGAAGAGCTTATTACCCTTATACTACTTATTCTCTCTGTGTCTTCTGACCCCAACATGCCCGAGCTGTACCATACGTGCCTCCTGACACATACCATGAATCGTGCTGTTTGTTGTGATTATGCGTATATACTGTAGGTGGCCCAGTGGCTTCTCTGAATGAGCAACAATTGCTCTTTGTTTGAATAATTGGAACAAGGTTATTTCAGCAGTTTCGTCAGCCAATTAGGCCCCGACTGAGCTGACCTCTCCCTCTCGTGTGTTTGTCTCGCCAGCGACCCCTGGAAATTGTCATTAGAGCGCTCCTCCCATAGACGGCCTTATTTCCCTCTCTACCGTACACCCCCACCTCACTGCCTCCTCTTCACTGCCTTGGCAATAAAGTCTTCCTCTTTGAGGTGTACTGAGGAGCTGTGCTTGCAGTTTCTCAGAAGTCAATTTCAAGCTGAAATACTTTTAGTGAAATAGTATCTCTCGTGGCTCTCTCAGCGTCATCCAAAGTAGACTGTAAAGATGTCAGTCGATTTTTCTCCTCTGGCTCTTTGCGCCCTTTTCAGAGCACCAGTCCCGCTTTGATCCAGACTCTGGCACAGGATTGGTGGAATGGAGCAAATATTGACTCCATCTGAGCCAGACAAATCACTCCCCCTTCCTGCTTTCTTTTTCTTTCAGTATCCTTTACACTTGCTCAGTTCCCGTCTAATCTGCCATTACCTCTTTCTCTGACATTCCCTTTCATGTCTTTTCTGCTGCTGCTTTTCTTTTCGCCCCCTTTGTGTCCCTGTCTGTCATTTTCTCTCTCCCTCTCCCTCTCTCTTCTCTCTCCAGGCTTCTCAGGCTGTCGGTACTGTTAGGTCAGGCCTCCTCCCCTTCTCAGCTGCCCGTGAAGCTCTCTCTGTCTCACTTTAAAGCTACTTTGGGTTTCAACACCTGCCTGTGCTGTATGTTCAACTGTTCAACTGCATGCTTTTGCCTTGAGCCTAGAACGTGCTGCCTCATCTGAGAGTGTGCAAACATGCATGGGCATCATGTGAAGGTATTCGCGACGGTACGTGCCAACACGCTTTCATGTGATGCTCATATGTGCTCCAGCCGACTGCAGCGGAGAGATCAAGAAACGAAAAGCCTTTTTCAAATTAAACTTTCATAGCTTTCGCTCTTTGTTTGCTTTTATGTTTGCTGCTGATGCAACCCCATTTTTTTTTATATGTGCAGATCATGTTAAACTATTGATGTGCACACTCACTCCAGTGTGAACTATAGAAGACTAAGGCTGAGGCAATACTTCTGCAAAGTTACGTGTAGACATGTTTGCAAACCAGAGCAGAGAAAGAGCTTACAGGTTACCCAAAACCTCAACGTTCTGTTTAACTGTCAGTTCAAAACATTGTTGTTTTTCCTGTTTTTCCTTTTTTGTGATTTCCTCCATCCTTGGTGCTAAAAGAGGCCACCCAAACACACGAGATATCAGTAGAAAGCCCAGGATGTCTTCTATTTAGTATTTGGACTTAGTAGCTCAAATAAGTCAAAAGACAGATCAAAAACAAATGTCCGTTACAGAGGACATAAATGAATAGGCTGCTTCTCAGGAGGATATATTGGGCTAAGTTCACAAAGTCCAAATACTACATTACACATTACACAAGCATGATGATCTTCATCATAATCTTCATTTATGTGACGCCTAGAGAAATCTGTTCTGGCAAAACTTGTGTAAAAATATTGGAGCGGCAGACATTATCTTTCGGCAACCCTGATGCATCCACCAAAATTTGTGCCAATGTGTGGAAGCTTGTTTCCTCTGCTGAAAAAAACAAAACAGAAAAATGTAACTTTTTCTGTCCATAACTCAAAATTCTGAGTTGTTGTGTCAAAATTTCAACTCAAGCTTTAGAGAAAATTCCTCAAAATTTTGAAATAACTCAAAATTTTGACTTTGCTTCACCAATCAGGAAGTGGATTTTTTTTATTTCAGTGATAGAAGCAACCTTCCATACCAACGCATGTGTCCATCTGAGAATTGTTTTACTCAAATCTGACACAGTCCCAATGATTATTACATTTTCATTTTCCTCTCAACTCTCTATAAGTCCATGTGATGTCCAGCTGTGCACATGTGGTACGTGTCCTGTGAGTTCACAGTGAGTGAGTGGGTTTACCTGCCTGCTGCCAGCTCTGCTTAGGCAACATCCTTAAATGGAGCAGTCAGAAGAGTGACCAGATCCCAACAAACTACATGTGTTTGTGTGGGACAACTACTGAGAGGTAGCCTGAATGTCTGGATTTTATTTCACTGTTATTTCAGCTGCTTCTCTGTCTGGTAGCAGTTTTTTGGGTTTCTGTGTGCTGCAGATTGGCATATCTTTTTTGAGCCATATCTGACAATTTTAGCACTTTGACACATAATGACACAGACATACTTTAACAGAAATGTCCTGGTGTGGAATTCAAAAATAACTCCCGTGAAAAAAAGATAAAAACAATATTTCTCAGAATATAGCGCTGCTTCATTTTTTGTGGTAGTTTCCATCATATTGAAGAAAAAGCAGAAAAGCTGGTGACAGTTCATCAATGAAGTGCAGTCCCACATAAAGAGGGTCATCTGGTCAACCTGGTAGTGAAAACACTGCTGCATGCTGCATGCATAACTTTGGATATTATCCAAAGGTCATGTGTGAAAACTGTGAGGAGGTCACCTTTGAGGAGGCACAGAGCGTCTGGAGGTGGGGCATGCAGAGGGAAACCAACAGAATATTTATGACTTATGTGGGGAAAACAAACAGCATGCTGATTTTTGTTTCAATAAAGTTTTTTCACTGTTGATGACCTTTTTCAGCCTTTAAGTGGAACAAGTAGAAAAAGTTTGAGCAGCGCTGTGTTGGAGCAAAGAGGCTCGGCTCAGTGCAGGATTCATCCTCTGTGCACCATGAAAGTTTTATAATTTCATGCCAGTACATCCGATAACTGCTGATTTATTTCAGCTTGGATGAACCAACAGATGAAACTTCTCCCTCCTCCCCACGCAGAGGTGCCTACATACATCTTTGTTGAAGCGTGTTTCAGCGCTGACTCTTCTGTAGGTCAGTGGCTGAATGTGAAATGAGCTCTTTGTTATCATTACTGGAAGAGTGTTGCAGGACTGATCCTTCCCCCGCTTCCGTCTCTATCATCTCTCCGCCCTGCTGCCACCTTTAGCACACAGCGGTCCAGCCCCGAGGCCCAACCCGTCTGCTGACCTGAAGAAGCCCGGAGCCCTCATTAACCGTAACAGCGAAATGGTCGCGGGCCTACTGTTCCTGTGCCCGAGGCTGAGGCGTGTGTGTTTTTTGGACTCAGGGTGTGTGTACATACTAGAAGTTTTTCAAGTGATTTATCACTCCCACAGGGCCCCGCTACTCTGATCTGCAGTGCTATTACTCAGATCAGCCAGCCGAGACAAATAACAGATCTGCTGCTACATATAGACCTCCCCGGACACATGCACACACACAAACACACACACACACAAACACACATTATCTCTGTGCTGTGGTGACTAGTTGAGAGAGACATTTTGCTAATCAGGGTCCTGCGGTTGGTGGTGCGTGTCGACAGGCCGGCATGTAAGTTATTGCTTCTCAAGGATCCAGAGAAAGATAGATAGGGAAGGAAGGAGAAGAAAGACATAGATAGGGGGCAACGGAAGGGGGGGCAAAGAGGGCTATAAGTGGTCACGGGCCAGTGGTAGCCATGGCAATGACCTCTGGCTAATTGTAGTTACTGATAGACATGGTGCTTAGAAGTACAGAGATATCCTTTACACTAATAACACACAAAAAACACACACACACGATGTACGTATAGAGTGTGTGTGTCCCTGTATTCACCCACTGCACCCGCGCATTTCTTGATTTTACATGAACTTGTTTTTTATTTTGACAGATCAGATCTTAAGCCCTGTCTGTAATGTTGTTTAGTCTTCGGTCATCTGCTCTTAGCGGGCTTTGAAGTCGCTAATCTCCATCACCATTGCCGTGTCCACATTGTTGCCAAGAAAAGCAGCGTGTCCAACTATAACTCACATGCACGCCCTCCTTTCCCGCTCTCGTTTACACCGTGTGGGCTCTTTGCCTCAGGGTAGCAGGGTGGGAAATGTTAATGAGGAGGTTCAAGAGCTGGATCAGAAGGGACCTTGAGTGAGATAATGTCTTACAAGTAGCAGGGGGCTTGATGTTGGCTCTCTGGGCTCTGATCTCCAGGAGACACACTAGAAAACGAATCTCCATCATTCCTCTTTCCTCCCACTGTCCTCTCATGCTCTGCTTTTTCTCCGAGCTGATCCTCCTCTCATCTTTACTCTTCACATGCTCTGAACTTTCCCCGCCTCACTATTTTCAGTGGTGAGGAGATTATGTTTTTTATTAATGTGTCATGCAGCTATGCCCAGCCCTCAAGGGGCATGACACCAGCTAATAACGTAAACCAGATCCACGGATCGAGCACATATCTTTAAAAAAAAGAAAGAATGCACAGCCCAAAAATAAAGAACACAAAACAAACTCATAATTTTAATGCTTTCGTGCCTTAGATATTGTTCATACATTAAATCTTATTTAAGAGAATAAGCGATGAAAGAATAAACAGAATGAAAGCCCATTTTCTTGTTTGTGACACTCATTCTTTCTTATTTCTTTTTGTGCAGCACATGAGGAAAAACAATGTCTCTCCCTACTGTTATTAAATTTGTCAATGTTAATAGACAGCAGATGACTACCAGTTCTTTTCCATGCAACTAAAGAAGTAATAGCTGTGTTTGTATATATACACCCTCTGCATGTGATCTAAATGACACTCTTTACTCCCACTGTCACCCTGTGAGCTGCTTGGCTGCTTGGTGTGTTCTGTTTTAGAAAACCAAACCAACCAGGATGTTTTGTTTTTTAAATATGGTGACACATTTAAACACATTTTTCCTTGTGGGAAATCAGAAAGTCCAATCAGAAGTAAATACACCTTTGCAAGTTGGAGAAGTAAACATCGGGTATGATTTTCAGGCTCTTTTGCAGTGCACTGCGCCATAAAACATTAAAAGTGGCCCTGGACGTGAATCTGAAAGTTGCTTTTTACTTTTTGTTTATTAGCATGTTTAATGAATAATGCTAACGTCTCTCTGTGCCCTTCATCCCCAGCTGGTTGAGGCAGATTCCTGCCCCTCCCTGACCCTGGTTGTGTTCTTTGAAGGGAATTCTTACCCCCCACTTTTGCCAAGTCCTCCCTCAGTGTGGATGACGTGATTGTTTGACTATTGTTTGATCATCTTTACTTAGAATTTAAGTACCTTAGACTCTTGTTATTGTGAAGTAGAGGTTACAGTAATGAAGTTGAATTGGTGGTACAACTACTGAAATCTTTGACGAAAAATAGACTGGACTTTACGCAGCAAACTCCATTTACCCAGTCATTCACATACACAGCAGTGCACACTTATTCTACACATATAGTGTTTTTTAAGCTAACACACAATCACACACACACTAATGGAGGCATCTGGAGCAATCTGATGTTCAGGATCTCGCCCAAGGATAGTTAGACTTGCAGGAATTGCAGGAGAAACAAACCACCAACCTAACAGCTGGTGGACCACCCACCCAGTCCACCTCCACCACACAGCTGACTGTCAAAATACTCTGTTACAGCAAAAATCCTGCATTCATATCCTCTGTTAAAGTACAGAAGTATTACTTTCAAAATATATTAAAGTACCTAAAGTAAAAGTACTTGCTATGTGCAATATATAATGGCGTCATTTTAATTACCTTATTTACTGCTAAGCTTAATATAGTAATATTGAAAAAAGTGATCAAGATCATTATTTCAAGTATTTGCCAATAGTTATTGATTGAAGGAGTTAGGAAGCGATCATAGTTCAGGTGTCATCTTACTTACCCTGGGAACAAATGTAGGCCTCAGCTTATTTTAAAGACCTAAAACTACCATATCTCCCCAATAGAGCAGTTTGCTGGTTTACTTGTGGTTCCATATATCCATATATCCATATATACATATATCCATATGAGTAGAATGGGAGGCAGAGCCTTCAGCTTTCAGGCCTGCGAGACAGACACCCTCTCTACTTTTAAGATTATGCTTTCCTATTTTAGATAATGTAGTTAGGGCTGGATCAGGTGACCCTAAATCTTTGATTATAGAGACCAAAGAAATTGAAATGTAACTGTCATAATGCATCTTCACTAAAGGCGAGTTCTCTTATAATAAATGGAAAATGACCAGAAAAATCTTTTTAACATTGTTATTCATAATTATAATGCTCTGTTAAGTATCCCAACACACATAGAGAGACACACCTGTATTCACCTTGTTCCTTTGCTTCTTCATTTACTTCCAGCCACGACTTGGAGTCAGATGTCACTTCACCGAGAGCCCCTGCAGCAGCTACCCTCTGGCTAAGCTTGCTGAGCATTTTCTCAACAGCTTTAATGTTTGAACTGTTTTCATTTTTGTGGAAAAGAAAAACAACAACAACAATGTGCTATGGATCAGTGAATTTTCGCAATTGTGTAATTTCAAGATAAATAATATATCTCATATTCATGGTTTTTTTGTTGTTTTATTGGTCATTTTAGTGGCATAAAGACCAACTTGTTTATGTATTTGTTTTTTCATTCATAACTCTTGGCTGTGCCCCTAATTGTGCATGGACCTCTGGCCTGAGCTCATTGAATAATCCGGTGGGGGGGGAGATAAGCAGTAACCCCTCCTTTAGAGACGCCTCCTGGTACCGACTGGAAAGGTTGGTGGACTGCAACCAAACATACAGTTTTCACATCTGCTTCCAACCAAAGCTCCTGCTCTCTCTCTCTCTCAAACACACACACACATGCACACACACAGAGTGAGATCTGTGCTCAGGGGAGCCGTGTTTCTTGGGTCTATTTATCTGAGCTCCAAATTGGTGAAGCATGTCTGGTTACAGTCTTTAAATGTGATTAAACAGTTATGAGAAAAAGTCTTTTTTCTTTTTTTTGCTCCAGTAAGTCAACAGCCATATTTCATCCACGCAAAATAAAAACACACATATATCTCCCACTTGGAATTTGTTTCTGTAACTTTGTCAGACAACAATTAGTGTTTGTGTTGGCACAACAGTAAGCTCATAATTCTTTGTACTTCCCCCTTTAAAGTGCTGCTGCTGCAGATGCTGCCAGCTCAGGGTTGTTCCTGACAGTGTTTAGATCATTACTACTGATCAGTGTGACCAAGCACAATGGGGCATTCTTATGTTAGATTGAGCAACTAAGAAAGCGGCTCTGAGAGTTATTATAGCTCAGTCAGGGCCCATAGTGAGTGTGTGTTATGAGCGCGTTTTAGGCTGGGTGGGGGTGGGGTGGGGAGGTTGTTTTTCATGTGTGAAAGAGAGGGAGAGTGTGTGAGAAAGTTGTGTAATCTGTCCATTTTTTGTCCCCCCCCCCCCCCCTTCTCTGTCTCTCTTTCTCCCGTGCCCCCCCCCTGGCGCTGTCAGGCGTCACACTAGTTTATATTAAGAACCCAAAGAAGTTGTCGAGTGAACGGCACTGAAAGAGAAAAAAACGAAACTCTTCCCACTCTCCAGAAATCACGGGGAGTGACTGTGACAGGAGGAAGGGGACAGAGAGAGAGAGAGAAGAGAGAGAGAGAAGAGAGCTGAAGTCCTCGCAGGACTTTATCACGTTTCTTTCAGGGCTCCGCAGATCGGATTAGACAACTAAACTGGACTGATAATTATTATCTGTGAGCGGAGTCGGGACCGTGCGGGAGACTCTTGGAGCATGCAGCTCGGTTTGCTGTTCAGGTAAAACTTCTTCACGTCTGCTGCACCCTGCTGCTTCTCTCGGTCTGTCCGTAGAAAACACCACATGGGAGACTGAGTCCAACTTTGTGCGCAGAGTTGTTTCAGAAAGTTGTTTTTGTTTTGTGGTAAAGTTTGCGGTTTTACGCACGATGCCCTCTTGTTGCGCACTGGGCGCTGTCCAGGTAATCTGAAAGGAATTCACCCAAAGGCGACTGTTTTGTTTTGTTTTTTAGCTCGGAGTTCCCTCTGTCTCCTCGGGGCAGATTTTTGGGAGTTTTCTCCACTGATATAATTCTCTTTCTCCCTCTGTTCCCCTGTCCCCGCTGCTCTGAGGTTATTCTACAATGTGCCACTGTAGCGGCGAGGGAAACGTGGACCCGCGTAGGGGGTCTTTACTTCGGCCTGAGCGGCTCTGTTGTGCGGGATCTTTGTGTTTTTCGGGGGTAATTGTATAGTCTGGTGTGGGGAAACTTCCAGAGACCGCGGCGGTGCACCACACTGGGTAGAAGGGACCAATTACTCTGACTACATGTGGCTTGCGGACTGGTGATTGTGGGGATGGTTTGGTTCTGGTGGTGAGCGCTGAAAGGTCCATCTTAGCAAGTTGTTTAGGATCGTGTTCTCGCTATTTTCCTTGTCAGATGGAAAGAATTTATCCCTCTTGTTTCAATACACTTGTCTCGGTTTCTATGATAATTATAGACAGACTTTGAAACAAGTGTATTATCTGTCTTTTTTTCCTTTTTCCTTTCTCAATGAATAGTGAGACTTCTACGACTCATGTGAGGATTTAAACTACTTTTTCAGGTGAACAGCTTTTGCCCAGCCCAGTCAGCGACTCAACATAATCCCCAGTTGTTGCTTCATGCCCAATTCAACAACTCCAAAGCCACCCCAGCCATACAGCACGCCTTTGAACGTCACACCTTCGAATTAAAAGTAGCTGAAATTACAAGATGATTTCGGATGTTGCAATTTATTGAGCCCGAGAGCGTGGCAGCTGTGTGTGTGTCTCTAAAAACCACATCCTCAGGGTGTGTACACACGCAGGGAGAGGCATGCAGAGGGAAAACATGCTTGCTGTTAAAACCCATTAGTTTGTTAGCACCTCCCAGGCTTTCCCAGATTGATTGAGATGCTTGCCTGTGATCCTTGAAAGGGGAAAAAGAAACTTTTGTTCACACCCATTTGAGCCCACAGGCCACCCAGAGTGGGGGAGAAAGGGGCATAATTGGTTGGTAAAGTACACTTAGGTCACTGGAACATTTAATAAGGTGTTTGGGTAACACTTGTAACACCTTTTAAAACAAATGTACACTGAAGGAAAAGTTTAAGAAAGCTGACAATCCCTCAACAGGGACTAATGAAAGTCTTTAAGTCTGAACATTATATAGCAGGTCATGGATTAACTGCGTGCTTTACAAAAGACCTCATTCAACCTGCTGATATTTTAAATCCTGTATATCTCCCACTTTTTTACCCTCTATTCTTTGTCCCTCCAGGCTCTATGTGCTGTGGAGCTTTGTGGTGGTCACGACCTCCGTGACCAGGACTGCCAAGAGGAAGGTGAGCCATGAGCCATTAGATCGTTAAGTTAGCTCAACACAACAGTTTCACTTCAGAGGGGTGAAAGGTGACAGCAGTTGAAAGGACAGGTTCACCTTCTCTTAAACGTCACTCACATACTCATGTACACTGAAAGAGTTACAGGACATGAAGGCGTCCATCCTGTCCTTACTGCCCGTGAGGACGTCCAGTGAAAGACAAATAGCAAAATATGTAGTCATCATGCTTTATGCAGCTATTGTGAGACTTTACCAGTCAAAACTGAACAAATTAAGAGTTTTGGGGGGATTAACATTCCCTCTATGATTTACTTTAGCATCCTCGTACTGCAACTAGGCGAGAAAAGGCAGTCAGGGGAGAAATGCTGGAGCCTAAAGTTTGCAATTCACTACAGATCTCAGCATCTTTTAATTAAACAAGAACAGCAACCCTATTTTTAGCACTTTGAAGATGAATTTAACAGATGATCAGGCTAAGACCAAAGCGGACATGTGCTGCTTGGCCCAAAAATTCATTACAGAGTAAACAGATTCAGCAACACACAGCACCACATTGGAAACTAGTTGCTCATTACTGTTTTATTGCTACATTTGCAAGCTAAATAGGTTAAAAAAAAAACCTACATTATTAATAAAACTGCTTTTAATGCCAAGCATGATGATGATGGACCTGTTGCATAGCTGTAAAAGTAGAGCCAGGTTCAGCTTTAGTTATTGGATGAGTTCTCTGTGGCATTAGCTTCTTTCAGGTGAACATCACACCTGCGTTTCACCACACAGGAGGACAAAGATGCTTCTCTACCTATGAAGCAGCACATCTTTGGAAAGAACGTCTCTTGAAACATACAACAACCATAAGAACCAAAGCTTACTGACTTATAATGATCAGTGTTATATTCAATCAGTAGTCCAATTTGTGCATCGCTTCGTTGACCTTTGTGTCAAACTCCTCTCATTTGTACTGTATTGTACATGTGCACATTTCTTTCTCCCTTTTTTAGCATCATTGTTAGCACTTTAGTCACGTGAATGTTCTTTGTAAAGAGCTGCATTTTTATCTTGAAGGCCACAAGCCAAAATGTGTCTCTCTGGCAATAAGATGAAAGCGTAAGATGAAAGAAGGAGGAAAAAGTTCTCTTCCACTGGAAACCCACAGTGCCACTAATGATTAAAGCCACTCTTTAACTGTAATCTGGCCGTGTGAATATTGTTTTTAAAAAAACGGCTTTAAAGGGCAAAGTCCCACCAGTGTGATCTTGGAAAATGACTGCGCGGAGGGAAGACATATCTGCACCCCTGACTGGTCCAGGCCTGGTAGAGGAGCAGTGTCGCTGGAGTTTAACCAGTAGCTCCAGAGGTCGATGGTGGCTGCTGTGGGGGTCACTGCACGGAGCTCGTTAATGGTCCCAGTTATGTGGCAGCTGTGTTTGATGTCACTCATTACGACAGCGCACGCCTCCCCACTGCCACACACACACATGCGCGTCTCGACCCCCTCCTCATCCTCCTCACTTCTTTCTCTTTCTTTTTCTCCCACCCTCCTGCCATGTTACCCCAGACCAAGACAGGAACTTTCTTTTTTTTTATAATCTGGTGGCGAACTGGAGGATCAGAGCATGCCCGCACATGCGCTCAGGCTTACATTTGTCCCCTCTCTCCTCTGTCCACAAACAGTTTGTACAAGATGTTTACTTGCACATTTCTGCCAATTTAGACATGCATTTACACACTTGGAAAGAGAGAGGAGAGAAGCAGAGCACAGATTCACGTTTTGATTCGTTCTCAATGGAAACTTTTGTTCAGCTCGCATGTTTGCAGGTCTGCCAACCAGGCCAGTGCTTCAGTTATGAAACGAGAGGAGAAACATTTCTTTATAACCACAGAGGAAGAGAGCAAAGCCTGAACTGGCACCGACATACATGCATTCACACACATTCATATGTACAAACAAGACTGCACAGAGCAATCAGCCCTGATTTTTGTCATTTCTGCAGTGCGTCCATACGACGCCGGCTCCTCCTGCTCACAAGCTGCTGGCAGGTGCCCGAGTCTCTCCTAAGCCTCGGCGAAGGATAGTATGTGTAGGATTTATATTTTGGCCCCAGAGGAAGGAAATTCATGAGACTATAGCTCATCAGTGAACTCTGTTTCTGTGAAGAAAAAGGATTTCGAGACAGTTTGGATTTTGCAATGGCAGTTATTACTGAGTTAAGAACTTCTTTAAATTATTGTCAGGGTTTGCAAGTTTCACCCTTTGAGTCAGAGGTGCAGCTGCTGCAGTGGTTTATTGGAGCACTTTAGATACTTAGCAAATTTTCTTTTACCTTTATAGACTTTTTTGACATTCAAATCTTTAAAAAACTAAATAGCTGCAGCAGTTTATTGAAACATAGAATGTAGAAATACAGTATATTAGAGTTTGTGCAATTCTCATGAGCTTGTAAGTCAAGATTTGGTACCTTTATTCTTAAACACAGAATGAACTCTCTGAGGCAGCTTTCTCACAGCGTCTGTAAGTAGTCTTCAGGAATAGTTCTCCAGACTTCTTCAAGGACTCTTGAAGAGCTCTTCTTTGGATGTTGGCTGCCTTTTGTTCTGTTCTCTGTCAAGATGATCCAACACTTTTTAGTAAAGTGGAGGTCCGGGTTGTGGGGAGGGTTTTTAGTGTATTTGCAGTGTGGGATCGTTGTGATGCTGAAAAACGAAGCTGTTGCCAATCAGATCCTTACCTGATGGTATTGTATGGTGGATTAAAATCGGATGGTACTTTGTTGCATTCATAATTCTATTAAGATATTAAGACCAGAGAACTTTTGTTCAAGACATCTTTAAAATTTGACAACAAGGTTTTGCTCTTTGGAAGAGTAGCTTGAGTATGTCAGTAAAGGTGATCACTTCATCAGAAACAGTTTTATTATGTTTGTTTAAATCATAAATTGTTGCTTCATATATGTCACACTTGCCCTCTTTGATATAATGCAATTATTATTAATATTAGTAGTAGTAGTATTAGTATTATCATCATCGTTTATCTTTGATACTCCTGTTTGGATTTTCTTCCGTTGAATGAGATTTTAAGATGTCTGTCTGATCTTGGCACCGCTTTTTATTGACAGCTTGTGTGTGTTTGTGTCTCAGGTGGCAGGTCGAAGGTCCAGACAGGTGTTTGAGCCTGCAGCGGGCGTGTGGTCAACATGGGGGGAGTGGTCAGAATGCTCTCAAACCTGTGGCGTGGGCATCTCACAGAGGAGCAGGAAGTGTTTACCTCCACCTCCTCCGCAGGCCCCTCCACTATCCCACTCTCCACCAAACTGGGCAGGTTATCTTCCCGGGGGCGTCGGAGATCCTGCCGTCTCACCTGTGCGTCCCTATTATCCTCCTCGTTACCCTGGGCAGCACCACCTGCCTTATCGCTCTACGTCAGTCTCCACCAATCAAAACCCAGGATTGCCTCTTTATCGGGACACACCCGCTGAAGGAGGAGGAGGGCCTCCCATACCAGCGCAAACCAATCGATCACCTCCTTTGTACCAGCCAGAATTCTCCTCAAACAATCAAGACCCCGTGCCTCCTGTTTTCAGATCTCCCTACCGGGCGCCAGCACACGGCTACAACCAGCCAGCACGGGTCATCAGGCGACCAACCAATCCTGGAGCACTGAGAGCAGGAGGAGGGGGGAGCAGAAGGTCGGTCTCCACCAGCCGGGAGGGTTTACCTACAAGAAGGTTAGTGATTTAAAAAAAAGACCAAAAAACACAGCTAATTTTACTTAAAGAGCAACAGTTTGGGTGCACCACTGCACCTGTAACCCACCCAGTTGTGACGTAACAGCGTAACAAAACACCTTGAGGATGATGACCTATAAACCACCAAGTCAAGAAAAACAAGGTCCAAATTTAAGGATGCTAATCTACGTAAGCTTCTTTCCATCACAGTTATGGCACGTATCAAAAAAAACCCAAAAAACAGAACATTTACATTTTGCCTTACTCAGCAATCTTGAGTTCGCTTTTTCCAGGAAAATGTCAAAGGAAGTGAGTTTTGCATCGCTGGCAGTAGCAACGGCGGTTTGTTTAGGATAAATAGACGGACTCGGTTGTTTGGATGGGGAACAACAGCATCGCCGTGGACAAAAACACAAGAAAAGATTGATCACTGGGCGTGAGGGAAGGTGTGATGTTACAAAGATGAAAGAAACTGCCGGTTTGTTTTCAGAGTAATGTTCGACTGACATGTTGAGGCTTCATTCAGGTGCCATTAGTTAAACCGCTGACATTGTTTAAGCATTACAGGGTTTGTTATTATGTTTCAAGCTTTGGGAACTTGCCCATCTCTGTTTCTGGTATCTACTGTATTATTACATCATTACGTCTGTTTTTTGTCATCCAGACAGGCAAGGCATCACCCTTCCCGCTCACCACAGGCTGCTGGTTGTGTGTCGTTTATAATAAATTTACTCTGCCTCTCTGTCTCTTCTCCTTCCTCTTCTTCATCTGCCTTTTCTTTTTGACCCTCAGGTCTTCCAGCATCCGTCCAGGTCAGTTTGGATACGGCAGAGTTCCCTTCTCTCTGCCTTTGCATCGTCAAAACCGCCAAGCTCGCCACACTGTGAACGGCACTGAAGATGCCACAGTAGCGCCCGAACAGGCTGCTCCTGAGGACATCACAGAGAGTAACAGGGGAGAGGAAGAGGAGGCTGAGAGGGGTGAAAGGGACAGGCAGGAGGAGGAGAATGCAGAGCGGGAGATTTCTGAGACACCTGCCGCAGAGAAGGTGCCCACAGTTCCCACCATCCGCCCTCTGCTGCGACCCTCTCACACCCATACACAGCACGGGAGGGCCAGAGGGCAAGTCCCACCCTCTCGTCCCTTATCACGTTCCTCGCTACCGTCTGTCTTCAGTAGCCGCCAACGGTTTGACTGGAGCTCCGTCACTGCCCCACCTCCACCTGTCCCTCCTCTGTCGCGGCCCTACTCCCCTGCAGCCGGTTCACCTTTTTCCCCACCTCTCCACCGCAGCAGCCCTGTGCACAGAGACAGGGAGCTCCACCCGGCCTTCAGTCCCCAAGCTCCACCTGCCGGAAGCATCTACCCCTTACAGCACCCGCACGTCTCACACCTGGGGATGGAGTCAGGCAGAGAAGGTGGGGCTCCTCGCACGTACACATGCGCAGGGCCGGAGAAGGAGTACCGCAGGTGTTTCTCGCAGGTAAGACCTAAAGATTGTGTCCAAATCTTCACCTGTGAGTCTTCAACACACAATTAATTTTCCACTTAATATACCGGCTTCACACCCAATCATTCAGTCTACAGTCGCGCTCGCTTCGTATGCGTGCAGTGAATATTTGATAGGTAGACTATTCTCCAGTTTCTCCAGTTCCAACAGTAGCTGGTTGTCTCTGAGCACTGAGACGGAAAATGCCTCCTACTGCTTCCGCTACGCCATGCCATTTGTGTATTCTGGGATACAACCAGAACACACATTTACTCCAGTGAAACTACACAAGAAAATTAAGCACATGTGCATGTCTTTACAGCACACATACATGTGAGTATAAACACTGTGGGTGTTACTCTGGGCAAATGCACATCTGGCTCGGGCCCTGCATTGATTGCCGTCTTATGATTGGGGTTGCGACCTGCTCCATACCTATCAGTGCAGCACAGTGAGAGCTTTATCTGAGCAGAGAGCTGCCAAGAAGAGGAGCCAGAGACACCGTCGGGCTGCTCGTGCCAGATGGGCCAACTCACTGTCAACGCACAGGTGAGAATCTGGGGTCGACCTTGCAGCAAATCAGGCTTCACTCAGGCGAGAACGCTGCACTTGATTTCACTCAATTAATTGTGAGATTTAGAGTGAATATTGCGGATAAAGTTTCCAAGCAGTACAGCAGGTATTAGGTGTATCTATGGTGCCATTTCAAGCTGACCTTACTTGTTTAAAAAGGGAAAATAACTCAAAGCACAAAGGCTCTGCACATATGATAGTATTTTCAGCCATCAGCTGCATTCAGCCTGGTAGGATTACAATTGGCAAGCTTAGACGTTTTCCACCTCTTGCTATGGCTGCTGTAAATTAACAGCAGACTTCCACACAACCTTCGGCCATCGCTGCCATTTCTCAACTATCAATCAGTCAAATCTGGTCTCTGGAGAGGGCGACAGCACATGGAAATTTACATATTTCAGCTCCAGTAGCCAAAAAGCGTTAACTGTAGTCAGGCATTTATAAAAATACCTGATTTATAGACACTGTGTGATACCTGAGGATCAAATTAAAATGCTTTCGTGCACGTGGCAACAAGTATCCAAAGCTATTGTTCAGTTTTCTTAGCTTTTCAGCTGCTTTAAAGAATGATTGGAATTATATGAGGACTAAACCTTAGATACATGCGTAAAAGCTAACCTCTCCCTCTGCAGATGGAGAGACGATTAAACAAAACTGAGCACTCGAATCACGGCAAAAATACCCAGGGTGACATGTGACTGGGTTATTTATTCCAGCAGGTCTATCTTAAGTGGGCGCGCAGGAGGACGTGATAAGACTGGGCTCAATGAACGCCACACTCACATGCGCACCTACACCCTCCTGCCCCCACAGTCCACATCTACAGCTTGCTCTCATCAGAGTGGAAGTAGACACTCGAACGGGGCACTCATGTTGGCACTCACAATCCCTTGACTTTTCCCTCTGCAGATAATTTGGCAGCCTCTCTGCACTTGTCTTTTATCCCCCTATCTTTCTTTCCTTCTGTCTGTGTCCTGTTCAGTGCTCAGTCGTCCCCATTTTAAAACAGATTTAGTAGCTGGCAGAATACATGACCTGTGTGTGCCAAGAGTGCTAATAGCAGTCCTGTGATGGCTGAGCCTGACTCATTGGGTTACATATTTACCCAACATTAGCCTCTGTTTCAGCCTCTCTTGCTGCTCCAGTAGATTGTTGGTTTTATGTGTCTTAAAAATAGGTTCAAGTCCTGCTGAATGCAAGACTTTGCCCAGGCTTGTATGAACTGTATATATAATGTGTGTGTTTGTAATTCAGGGAGTGAGCCAGATCTGGAGAATGACACATGCTATTATCTATTAGGTGTGTTTGTCAAAACACGGTGTGCCTGAGGCACATTGCAAGTGTGACTGGCTGTTGCAGTGAAGCAAATGGGGAACCAAGAGAGGGACAGAGGAAGCGAGAAGGGCCAAAGGTCAGATGTGCAAGATGTGTGCGTAAGTGTCAGAGCGAGGGAATAAGGGGAGGGTGGTAAAGGAAGTGACGCAGTTAAGTAGTAGTGAAAGGGAGTACTGTTTTTAGAAAATGTGCCCATAGTAGTGGGAGGGCGAGCCAAAGGGCAAGGGAAGTAAAAAGGTGGGGAGAGATCAAGGCGGTGAAGACAGAGAGATGGAAAATGAATGAGTGTTTTGGTGTGGAAGGATGGGGACAGAGGTGTAGAAGGAGGCGTGGTTCACTGAAGCAAAACAATTGACTTGGATGGAGAGGAAGAAAAAGATTCTGCTGGAAGACGAAGTTTGTGTCAAAGGAAGAAACAGATTCATGGAAAACTTTGTGTGTGTGTGTGTGTGTGTGTGTGTGTGTGTGTGTGTGTGTGTGTGTGTGTGTGTGTGTGTGTGTGTGTGTGTGTGTGTGTGTGTGTGTGTGTGTGAGCAAGAGAAAGAGTTTGGGTTCGTGTGTGTGTGTAACAGGAGAAGAAGTTATTCTGTGTGAGGAAGAGCGGAGGAGAAGGTGAAATTTGAGAAGAAGAAGAGGGGAAAAAGAGTTAGAAGCAGACGCGTCACAAAGACACCTCCTGTCCCTTCCTGTCCGAGGTCTTTCTAATAAATTTCTGCAATCGTCTAAGTGCTCCATCTTGTCTCGGTTCCTCTTTCTGTGCTTTACATGAGTGTAAATATTTACGTAGAATGACTAACAGTGAATACTTCTACACCAGAAAGTCAAGGAAGCGCTCCTCAGACCCAATGATGTCATTTATAGTCACGACCGGCAGGACATCCACCTCGCACTTTCCAAAAAACACAGTTTTATTAGTCCTAGTTTAGTGTCCTCTCTCTATATCCAGTTTCCTCTTAATTTATTGTTCTTGTCATTGACCTAAACCAGTGTTTCTTCCTTTACTGTATTCCTCAATTTGGAAGCCAAGATAAACTTCAGTCCTCACCAACAAAAGGCTCTGAGGTGAGATTTAAGGTAAAATCAGAAAACTCCTGCAGTGGTTCTGTGCCCACCCGTCGGTTACAGAGCCACAGTTTGAGAACCACAGGCTTAAAGCAACATTATTTATGACCCTCCTCAAACCGAACTCTTCATCTTGATGAGACAATAACACAAAAGATAATGCATATAATGCTTTTATGTATTAAAATTTCACTGATTTCACTCCTATATCTGACCCACTTCCACAGCACTGTGCAAAAGTCTTGCACCACCCCTCATTTCTTTACAATTTGCTAGGAAAATGCAAAATAGTATTGATTTATTACAACATATACAAACATGCCTGGAATACTTTTGGTACTGATCCCCAACAGCACTGGCAGAAATGCTGCCCTTTCATAGACGGCTGTCGTCCCTCTCTCCTGACCTCCTCTGTACATATTATGATGATTAGAAACACAGATTTTTCAAATTTAGATTAATCACTCCATAAGTTTCCAGTAATTTTCAGCTAGGTTCTTCTGTTTGCTGTACAAATAAGTACAATTTTATTCTGGTCAAACTGCATTTTTTTGTATTGTCAATTAAAGAAATAGAAACAAATAAGATGGTTTTCTAACAGGCTGCTGGAAACAAAGTCCCTAAACATATAATTTAATATGGTTCTTTCCCATTTTGTGTGTTATGTGTAAACACAACACTGGTTCATCCTAAGTTAGGGGCTTTTTTTTATGGTTGAATGATTCATAGGTCAGTGTTAAGTGTCTTAACAAACTAAAAAAAATCCTCTGAAACTGATCTGGTACAGGGAGTGGAATGAAAATGGGGAACTTTGAAAGATTTTCTAAACTATCGCTCAAAACCACCAAAAAAAAGTAGTCTGGTTCGTTGGAAGCAAAATATAAAGAAATGAGGGGTGTTTCGAGACTCGACACAGACACAGCACTGTGCGTTCTGGCCATCAAGACAAGCACACTCCTGTTTTCAGGCTGCTGCAGCAAGTCAGATGATCTAATCACACTCTGTCATTACAGAAGTGGTATTAAACAGAAAATATATTATGACTAACAGAGCTGAGGGGCCACACTCCTCAGCTCTAATGAGTGTGTGCTGGCCCTGCCACGCTCACTGCGGTTCCCAGGAAGTGACAAACGGGCCCAGATGTGGTGGGTTGTGGCATGAAACCACACAGACTCATTCACAGGGATCTGAGCTTTATGTGCTTTAGTGCATTAGCAAGCAGAGCTACCTGCTTTTCTAGAAAACAACAGAAAAGCAGGTGCTGCCTGCTTCGCCTGCTTTTAACAGCTACTGCGTCCTGATTACGTTCATGTTCCTTTGATCTCTTTCGGTCTGTGTTTAGTTAGCTGAAGAATTGTGAATTAAAACCACAGAAGTACAACTGCCAAAGAAAAAAATATAACTTTAGAAACTTTTATTTGGGGGCAAATCAATAAACTTTTTAAGCCTTTTTTGATCAAATTTGGCTGATGGCTGCATGCTTTCAAGAATTTCAACATTAATTAACGATGTAGGTTGTTATTTGTTGGGTTGCGCACTTATTTGCACGGTCATCCAATGAAATGCAGTTTTGTCTGATGCCTCCTTCATTTCCCAGCATGCTCAAGATGACTTTTAGCATCAGTCCTCAGATAACTAGAACTAAACTTAAAGCTAAAGCGAGAGTTGAGAGAGAGTTGTAATAATCTCACCATCTACGTCTTTGTTAAGATAATCAAGTAAATGTTGAAGGAATTCAAGCTGAAAGGCTCATTAGATAAAAACAAGGACATAAATATATATTACAAAGTCATATAGAAGATGTTCCAGTAGAAACAATCTAAATGCCATATTACATCACCCTCAGGGACATCTCAGCTCTTAAAGATGAATGAAATTAAGCATCAGCAGCTCGGAGGTGAATTCACAGAGAGATCAAATATTTCCAGGTTCAGACGGTTGGACTCTTGCTGCCTCTGTCGCTCTCTCTTTCTGAGGTCCAGGTGTTATTAAGAAAGTGAGGGTGATTTCTAGGTATTAAAAACATTCTGGTTTAAAAAATATGTTGTGGATTTGTAGAGCTGCTACATGGAAAGTGAAGCATGGAAACTGGCATTTGAGCACAGCTTTGGACTTGTTTATTGATCTTGTGGCCACAGTGTTCTCTTCTTTTCTTTGCTCAAACCCACATTTCTCCCGAGGACAGCATCAGTGTTACTCGCCATTCTCCCGCCTTCACTCGTTGCCTGTTTTTTGATTAGTGAGAAGTATTTCCTTTAGGGGACTCATGACACCCTCCGCCCCGCCAGGTCATAGCTGAAAGCTTCCCTATGAAGAGGCGGCACACGGCCTCGGTCACAAGATTAGGCACAGAATGTTAATCACTCGGGACAAACCTATACACACACATATGTCAGCGTATGTCACGGATTTGCATGCACGCAGAGACTGATTAGTCGTGCTGCGAGGTGATTCATGGCTGCAGGGGCCGGCCGTCAGTTGTTTTGTCTGCATTGTGCTGCAGTCATGCTTGAGGAATGACCGGCCAGCCTTAACCTGTATTCAGGCGATTTTGCCAGCTGTGCAGGCGTGGGCTTCAGTGGTGAATAAATGAGCAATGAGCAAGATGATAGGAGTGTGTCTTCAGAGGTTTCTCTGCTGAGACACGCATGGCGCTAAAGGTAGATCCCGACCAAGCTGCGGTTTGGCCTGTGTTATTGGTGGATTTCGACCTGTCACTTGTCAGTGTCAGAGTATATCGTGTCCATTATGCAGCAGTATAACATTTCTTTAAACATAACAAAACTGTGAAAGGTGTTAGAGGTATTTATCCAGCCTTCAACTTCATCTAATTATCTGGGCAAGAAGAAGGCACAGAGAACAGACAGTCTGACAAAGGATTATATATATTATACATATTATATATACACACAGAGGTGAGACACAGGCACAGGCAGTAATTAAAGTCAGACAGTTGCAAAAGAGGGAAAAGAACAAAAACAGAAAGTAAAACCAAATCAAGATATGTGAGAAAATTAACGTTTAAAGTGAAAGTGAAAGCAACTAAAAGACAAATAACGGAAACAAAGAGACATTGGAAAGTTAATATACACCCTTTTCAACTTAATAAAGTATGAACATTCATATTGATACACCAGAAACCTGCATCTGGATCCAGCATTGGTCACAGGGCTGTTTCCAGGATTTGTTTGAACTGGGGTGACGTGTCGAGGATCAGAATATTTAATAAGAAATTCAATCATTTAAAGTGACTAAAGTAAACATACCCCTTATGCCGAATGACACTTTTTAGATTCATATGCAGTATATAATCAGATCATAATTATTGATTTATGTGTATTCGTTGATGTGTATATCACTTAAACGTTCCAGCTTTTATAGTATATCAATAAGTGTACTATAGTATCTTAATGGATAGGTTGATCTAAAATAATGCAGGATTTGGATTATTTGGATTAGCAAAGTAATAAACAGAAGACAAATAAATAAGGTTTAAAATAAATGCTGTAGAGAAGAAAATACAACATTTGAAGTAAAAGCAGAAAGTAGCACAGCAAAGATTACCCAATTAAAGGAAAAGTACTTCAAACCTGTACTAAATAGAAAATCTACTAAGTGGCATTCCTAATGGTCCTGTCCAAGCTTTTATCCAATGGAACTGCCCAGTGTAGGGTTAACAGTACTATAGTCCAATGGCGTTGGTCAGGACGGTGCCAGACAATCTTCCCACAACCCCCAACTACCACCACCACCTATTCATGAACGATCAGTTGGGCTCCTTAAACCTTAATTCCTAAACAACATCCTCACTTAAAATTAAACATCACGTTTTGCTTTTCTAAAACTTCTAATTTTAACTTGGATACACAGACTTTTCTGTATTTTTGTGCTACTTTCCTTTAACAAATGCGTGCCGAGTATGGAAAGTTGAGCACAAATGCTCCAGGGACTGTTAATGATGACTATGATGATGATAATGAGCATTATTATTATTTAAATCCTTTGTTTGAACAGACTGAGATCTCTTTTTCAAGAGAGGCGGGTGTACAGAAATCACACACACAAACCGATACCGACAGCCACACAATGAAACGACACATTATACGTGATTACAAATAAAACATGTGTAAGGGTAGTTGCAGATAAATAAATATAACCTTTTGAGATGTTTCAGTGAAATCCGAGAATGTAGCTACAGAGTTTGTTTTTGCAGCTCATTCAATCCATTTACAGGCAACAAAGTATTCAAAGATGAAATCATTGATTAAGTCACGTTGCCGTGGTAAGTGTGTGTTTCAGCTGTGTTGTGTTGAGGCTTCGGCTGTTGTGAATGTGTGATGTGTTTCTGTGGCTCAGAAAATATTGACCGAGACTCCTGCAGCATTTAATGTCTTCTGGCCGGTGTTCAGCTTCCAGGTTCGTTGTTGACGTGTTAATTAAAGCTGCGTTCCTCTACGGGGCCTAAGAATGCGTATAAGTAATCTTAACTTTCTGAACTAAATGAATTGTGGTTTTCATAATCGCATTTCTTTTACAAAATATCGCGAGCTGGCTAAAAGCAAAAGGTTCCATATTTTGTTCCTCTGCAGAACTCATTAGTGTAATCTGGGTGTTTGTTTTACATTCGAGGCTTTGGCTTGTGTGGCATTTTTGTGAGTGTGTGCAGAACAAAGCCGTCACCCCGTCTGCTCCACATGTTCTTATATATGCTGCGCACAGATCTCCCCCCCAGCCTGGGCAGTAAAACACATCTATAACCTTCACAGCTACCGTACAAAAAACACTAACTGTCCCTCTTTCTCCAGCTGCATTCACTTTACTCTCACCTGCTGCTATACGCTAGTCTGTCGCTCAGTCGCAGACATTTTTTTTGATCTCTTGCCTCATTTCTTTTGTGTTTACAGCACAATCTCTGAGCTGCTCTGACTTTATCAGATATGTTTGGTAGTATTTCATTAAACTCAGCAGCGAGGGAGTGGGAAAGTCCACTCTGGTAGAATTTGAGTCTCATATTAGTGGTTTTGGCCTTCATTTCTGTAACACAGCATTTCTTAAGTTAATTGCTGAGATCCGTAATCTGCAAAGGAAATTAAACACGCAAAGAAACAGAAGCAATCAGATGATAATCAAGGTGTTACACAAACCCACCGGTTAACCTGATCTGTGTGGGAATCTCTCCATCTATCATTCCTTATCTTGAAAGTGTTTTTGCCTTGTTGGCCCATTTAATAACCTCCTTTTCCCCCCTCCATCCCTTATGAGGAGATTCGCCCCTCGCCCTGTGCTCACAGTATACCACTCCTTACAATTACACACAAATTATCCTCCAGAACCATGAAACACCAGAGAGCACGTCGCCTTCTCTCTTCTGCTTTTCCCCTCAAACCATCTCCGCTTTCCTCCCCTCTCCGTTCGGTCCATTGTCTTTGCTGACATCCTTACACACCCTAGACATCTTTTTTTTAGAGCAGAATCCACTCCTACCGTCTTACATTCTTTCTTTTTACATTCCTTTTCCCTTTTTTTCTGTACTGTAGCATCCCACGTCTGCACACTACACCCTGTGCACATGTGTGTTTGTTTATGGGGCTGTTGTCCGTTTAATGTTTGCAGGCGAACACATATGCCCTGCGACATGGAGCATATCCAGTTTAAAACAGGGCTCTGCTTGTTTATGTGCAGCAGAAATATTTGCAACCAGAACCAACCGTGTTTCACACACAAATCTGGGCAGATTTGCACGATCCCCTGAAAACATAAGGTCGCATACGTGCGCTGACCTTTAAGGAGCCCGTATTCGGTTCTAAATTCAGTGGCTGTGGCTCGACACATTCCTTTATAAGCGGCCTTAACCAAATGTGTATCATATCACCCATAAATTATGCCAGGTTAAGTCTGTTTTTTGAGCAGCGAGGACATGCGGTAAGCCGTACCACATAAAGTTTCATGAGCTGGTTTCACACTTTGACAGAGGGGAAATACGAGACATCGCAGATACACACACTCACACACCAGTATGAAAATGCGGGGGGGGGTTCAGCATCAGAGAGTGCATGCTTTGATGGTTTATCCATGAGAATCTTTTACACTTTGTCGCAGAGGATGGTTCACGTGGGAAATGTTGCTCTGTGTGTGAGTCTGAACCTTAGTATTCGCTCTCCCCAGACGAGCTGCTAGGAACTTTCCAGCTGTTTGTGACAGCTGTGTGCGTGACGAGAGGTTCAGAAAAAAAAATACAAGAAAGAAAAAGAGGAACGAATCAAAGAAAGTAAGAAATGAAAGACAAGAAGATTGCAGAGCTGACAGAGATTAGAGTTCCAAGGAAATCTGAGAGCTTCGTGTGTGTGTGTGTGTGTGTGTGTGTGTGTGTGTGTGTGTGTGTGTGTGTGTGTGTGTGTGTGTGTGTGCGCGTGTGTATGTGCGTGTGTGTGTGCACACTCCTCGGGCAGGGTGATTGTGGTTTACCACAGAAGTGACACCTGATGAAGCTGGTGGGAGTTTTAAAACCTGTTATTTAACTAAAAATGAAAACAGTGTACGAGTACGAGTAAAAGCAGAGAGATATTACTGACTAAATGCACTGCCCTGCACGTCTTTTAGATGTTGATGGTATCTGTGGTCATTGATTTATTCTCCAACAGGACAGTGATGCCAAACACAGAGCTATCTTCAGCAAAAACAAGAAAAATTAGTTCTGTAGCAGATGGTCTGGCCCTCACTGAGCCCTGGTCTCAGCGTGATGCGGTCAGTCTGGGATTGTGAGCTCTCCAACTTTAACACACTCACCAAATACCTTCAAAAGCTGTGCAAGTGTACCAAAGACAAGTGGCACTTGTTTAAAGGCAAAGGGTGTAGTTTTTTTTTTTTTTTTTCATTTTTACAGCACTTTTCTGAAGGACTATTGATAAATGCAGAGTGATAAGGATTATTTTTTTAAAACAAAATATCACAGGACTGTGTTCAAAGGAAATCATTACATGGCATCTTAAAATTATGGATCTTGCTGGCAAGTAACTTATCAAACACACTTTAAAGGCTGATTCTGTTCATAACATTTATGGACAGAGATTCAAGGCACTGCCAAGTGGCATGGGCTTTTTGGTTTGGTGGCCTCAGGATCACCTCTCTTTTGGAGGATGATGTGGTTCTTTTGGCTGGATTACGTGGCGAGTCTACGCTCTCAGTTTTTCAGCCAAGTGTGAAGCGGCAGGAATGAGAACCACCTCCCCAAGTCTGGTTCTCAGCTGGAAAAGGTTTCAGTTGCAACTCCGTGAGTTGCCCCAAGTGCAGGGGTCTAAGTATCTACATTCCAACCCTCACCTATGGCCACAAGACGTGAGTAATGACCTACAGAATGAGATTGTGGATACAAATGGTGGAAATGAGCTTCTTCCGAAGGCTGTGTGGGCTCTCCTGTAGAGATAAGGTAAGGAGCTCGGGGAGAGGCTCAGAGGAGAGCGGCTACTCCTCCATTTGAAGGAGCCAGTTGAGGTTGTTTGGTCATCTGACTAGGATACCTCCTGGACACTTCCTAATTTAGGTGTTTCAGGTATGTCCTACCACGAAGCAACCCCATTGTAGACCCAGGGCACACTGGAGAGATTATCTCAGCCTGCTCGGGAATGCCTTTGGCTCCCCCCACAGGATGAGCTGGAGGAGCTGGCAGCAAGAGGGAGGTCTGGGCATCTCTGCTTAGGTTGCTCCCTCCAAGACCCAGACCCGGATAAGCAGCAGAAAACGGATGGATTGATAGCAAAGCAAACTCTCCTCCTTTTTGACTACAGTGGGAATCATAATTTAAAAAATGAGCTTTTTGTCATATCGAGCACAACTTTAAACCAGTGGCTTAATTCCCAAAATCATCTGGAAACTATTTATTGAAGCCAAAGAGCAAGTGAGATGAAGAGTTATATGATCCCTTAGACTTCCATACAACTGGAAATCTTTTTGCAGCCAGTGGAGTCGCCCCCTGCTGGTCATTAAAAAGACTGCAGCTGACCAAATCATCATCATCATCCTGACCAAACTGGTTTCATAAAAGGTCGGCACTCCTCAACAAACACTCGTAGATTACTTAATTTAATAGACTACTCATACGATAAAAACATCAAAACCATAATATTATCTCTAGATGCAGAAAAAGCATTTGACAGAGTTAATTGGAAATTTTTATTCGCAACTTTACACAAATTTGGTTTTGGAAACTCTTTCATAAACTGGATAAGAATATTATACAATTCCCCAACGGCTCGTATCAGAACAAATGACCAGACATCCTCCAGCTTCTGTCTCCTGAGGGGCACCAGACAGGGATGCCCACTCTCCCCTTCACTTTTTGCAATTTTTATCGAACCTCTAGCAGCAGCATTTAGACAGGCTACAACAATTAAGGGCATAAAATGTAAGAACATAGAACATAAAATCAGTCTCTATGCGGATGATGTGTTGCTTTTTCTGCAAAACACACAAACCAACCTCTCTGAGGTAATTACTTTAATAAACTGGTTTTCAAGAGTTTCAGATTATTCAATTAACTGGCCAAAATCTACAGTTCTCCCCATTAACTGCTCCTTCCATAATTCTTCCTCTGCCCCACTGCAATCCGGAAATATTAAATATTTAGGTATTAATGTCTCTCCTAAGCTTTCAGACTTAACTAAACTAAACCACATCCCACTTCTAAAGAAAGTAGAAGGCGATCTGACTAGATGGAAATCTTTACCCATATCACTCATGGGAAGGGTCGCCACTATAAAAATGATGATCTTGCCAAAAATAAACTACTTATTTTTGATGATCCCTAACAAACCATCACAAGATTGGTTCAGATCTCTGGATTCATATATTTCCAAATTCCTTTGGAAAGATAAATCCCCGCGTATTAGCTTAAAAACGCTACAAAGAACCAAGGATAGAGGAGGATTAGATCTGCCTAATTTTCACCAATACTTCTTAGCCAACAGGCTTCAGTTCATCTCAGAATGGTTAAAACATACCTTCTTAGTTGAGCCCTGGCTAGATGTTGAACAGGCACTATGCAAGGATCTAGAGATTTCAGACCTACCATTTATTAGCTCAAACATCAAAAGACATGAATGCTTTAAAAGTATCAACATCAGCTTTTCTCTAACAGCATGGTGGGAGTTTCTAAAAATAACGGAGTCTTCATTAATCCCATGCAAACGTACACCTATCTGGAATAACCCTGACATATTACAAAACAATAATATGATTAATTTTCCAGAATGGAGTTGTAAAGGAATTAAATACTTAGAACATATATTAGAGGGAACAGAATTTATTCCATTTGACAGACTAGTTGAACAATATGGGATCAACAAGACAAGGTTTTTAGAATATCAACAAATTAAATCCATAGTAAAAAAGAAATTTAACCTCAGTCAAGTTGAATTACAAACACCACTAAGTGCGGCACATTTTCTTACTCTTAAATCCCCCAAATTATTATCTAAAATATACAGAACACTTTCTAAATTAGATGAATCAATATCCCTTCCTACTGCAAAGTGGGAAGCAGATTTATCAGTCAACCTAGACCAAAACTTCTGGTCTCAGATTTGCTTAAAAACTTTTAAATTAATTAAAAATCCCACTCTGCAATTAATTCAATACAAAATACTTCATAGAGTGCACTATACAGGTCATCGGATGTTCAAGATGGGCTTTACATCTTCCAACAACTGCTCACACTGTCAAGGCAATACACCAGACAATTACATCCACGCTCTTTGGTTCTGTCCACCAGTGCAAAAGTTTTGGCGCGAGATATGTGAAGACTTATCAAAGTGTCTGAAATGTAACATTCCAACTTCCCCCTTAGTGTGTCTACTGGGCAGCTTAGATAATGTCACTTCAGAAAAGAATATAGCCCATATGATCTTCACTGCCCTATGCATAGCCAAGAAAACAGTCCTCATGAACTGGAAAAATAAAAATAATCTTAATTCTAACCAATATAGAAATTATCTATTAGATTACATTAGTCTTGACACAGCCTCTGCCACCACATTAGATCAATTGCTCTGGGCCCCTTTTATCAGCTCCATCACCTAGTGGGGGTGGGGGGTCATAGTTTGGTCCCGCCTTCACTGTTGTGATTGGTGAGGGGGTAGGGACAGGCTTAGGGCGTCGGGGGGTTCCCCGGAGGCATCTTCCTTGGGGGGCTCAACCCGGGGTAGCGGTCACGTCCGGTTGGGGGCTCTGTTGGCTCTCAGGTGACTGTTTCCTCGCGGCTGCGTGCAGCGGGGCTAGGGGAGGGTCTGTGCTGACGGACGTGGGTTACTGACCTGGCAACCTGGCTGCCCCTGGGTGGGTCCGGGATGGGCGTGAGGTTCTGGGGGCGCTCCGTCTCTGGGCTGGGGCCCGGGCCGGGCCTCGGGGGCTTGGGTCCTGGTTGGTGTGTTGCCGGGGTTGTGGGCGGGTGGGTGCATGGGGGCCCGGCCCTGGAGCAGGGTGCCGCCGGTGCGTCGAGCCGCCTGGGGGGCTCTTCAACTGGTGGGGGGGATGGTCACATCTTGCAGGAGCTTTCTTCTCTTCAGGAACTCTCTGCAGGAGGGGGAGATACAGGAGAGGTGGAGGAAGATCTCAGCCTGGGCGTTTACCGTCTTATGTAGTCTGGAAGATGTGTGGATGGTGGGGTGGGTGCAGTTTTCTCTGTGGTGGGGTTGGGTGGACTGTCCAGGGCTCTGTGGAGCCGGGGGGCGCTACTGCACTGGGCCCCGGTCTGATGGGCCTGGGCCCCCCTTCCCTGGCGGGTCGCGGAGGGTGGGAGTGCCTACTGGGGTCAGCGGGGGAGCTGGCCCCAGGGAGGGGTTACCTGCCCCTCCCTTCCTTCCCTCCCCATCTCCAGCTGCCTCCCTCTTCCCGCTCCTCCACAACCACCCACACATGCAGGGCCTTGGAGTGGGGGTATGTCACCAGGGTGCAGAGGAGGCTACCCCCCCCCCCCCCCCCCCCCCTGTCCCCTTCTGGCTGCCTCTGCCTCAATTTTATCCCACAACTTAGACATTCACATTATTCACACTCTCATTACACATACATATAGGATCTTGGGGGTGGGCACAATCACGGAGTCCAAATTACCATCAGGGTGTATACCTCACCCCTGACGTCGTTGCCCACCTCTCAATTTTAAATACACTTAGTCATTGAGGGCTAGCAGGAGGGACTATGCGCTTACCTGCTGCTCCTTGGCAGGTAGCTCCATGCCCTCCTGGGTTTTAAATGCACCTTAGAACACATATGCATCAACACTACAATGAGCGGGTGGAGGGAGGTTTGGAGTCTTCTCCCACCCCCATTCTCTGCGGCCTGCTGGAGCGGGAGGGCTAGTAGGAGGAGTTGGCCATCCGACTGCGGTCTGGGGTGTGGGGCCTCCCTGCTGCTGCGGAGTCGGGGTGGTCTGCCTCTCCCCACCGCAGGGAAAAGGGTAACACCACCTGGGTCTGGGTGCAATTCCCCCCTCCAGGGGCAAGGGTACCTAGACCCGGTTTGTAGAGTACGCTTGGGGAGTGTGATCGTGTGTACAGCGTCTCTTTATGTCTGCCTCCACGTTGGTTGAGTGTGGAGTGAGTGCATATGAGAGCATGAGGGTGGGAATGGATGTTTGTGTCTGTGTGTGCCTGTATGTCTGTGTCTATATGTCAGGTTGGGTATCAGACGCCACCTCTCTGGGGACATCTCAGGCCCTCCAAGGTTTGGAGGCCTATCTCCACCCACCACCACTTCCCCTGCCAGTGGCGGACTCCCTCAGGTGTCGGTGTGGTGGTGGTTCTTTGTGTCTGGGGGTGGGCGTCCGAGTACACACCGGCTCACTCCTTGGCGGCCGCTTGTCGGGGCCTGGGGCTCGCTCGGGCCCTTTTGGAGGTGGGGTGCCCCCGGCCTCTCGGCCTGGGGCTCGGTCACTCAGGCACAGCTGGGGGCCGGCGGAGCTCACGGGCGCGTCACTGCAACTCCCCCTGACTTCTGCTCCGCGGCTGCTGGGCGAGCCCTCATCTGGGACTCTCCTCAGCTCTTACTGGAACAGTGGCGCGGCTGCCCCTCTGTTGGTCTTCCATGGTCTCTTGTGTTCTGGGGGCCTCTGGATGTCTGGAGTTTTGATCTCCTCCATACCCGCTTCACACCCTGGAGGACGGGGCTGCGGCCCCCCCACACTCCCTAGCAGATCATTACATGGAGAAACCTTTGGAATGCAAGCATGCTGATCCACACAGGTATGCACACATGGGTATTCACAGACGCGGACTAAAGCTTTCTTGGCTGCTGCCTCAAAGCACACTGTGCGCTGTCTATCTTGCGTGCTGCACAATATCGTTTATTATTTAGTAAATATTGATATCTATGACTAGCTAGTTTATTGTGATGGTGCTTTGTTTTCTCTATTATTATGTTGCTCTTTGTTGTTTGCTGTCGCCTCTGTTTGTTTTTTTTGTTTGTTTTTTTTTTTTCTCCATACAGGTGACCCAGTAGTTCTTTTTTTTTTTTTTTTTTTTTTTTTTTTCTCTCTCTTCCCCCCCCTTCTCACCGTCTCTTCTCCCCTTTGGTTTTCTTTCTTTCTCTCCCCCTCTTTCTCTCATTCATTCCCCCTGTCCTATTTATTAAAAAAAAAAAAAAAAAAAAAAAAAAAAGACAAAGGATGAACTGAAGCTCTGCCATCACGTAATGTCGCATTCTGCTGTTTCTGATGTCATTTAAAAAAAAAAAAAAAAAAAAAAGACTGCAGCTGTAAGACAACCTGGAAGCTACGTCAATCTTTATGTCTGGAAATGAGTAATTGCACTTATTGTGGCTACTTCCTCCTATTTATAGTCTTAATTCTAAGTAGGGCTAACTGACTTCTTATTAATTAACTTGAATCAATGAGTTAGTGGCATTTTAAAGTTATGACAAGTTAAGGCTGAGCATTTACTGTATAACCATTTTTAACCAGGCAGGTTTCTAATGTGAGCCATGGACTGAGGCCCTTTTCGTAAGGCAGTAAAGATGATAAATGTGCTACAGTGAAGAAGAAACTACAGTCTAATACAAATATTTGAATTTACTTTTTGACTCCAAATATTTTTCCTGATTAGCGCAGCATTTAATGGTTTTTCTTCTTAAAAACACTTGTGTGTGGACTACAGCAAACCTCAGCGAGTCATAGCGTAAACCAGCAGAGTTGTGTCTGCCTGATGTCTCAGCTGTCGTTTAAGTGCATGTATGATAAAAACTGTTTCTACTATACGGCTCCACAAGGACCCTTCTTAAGCGAGCACAAGCTTGACATGTGTTCTTACACACACACGCATAGACACACACTCGTACATGTGCTCACACAGTCACTCACATTCTGTGGCCATGCACCGAAAGCCACGGTGGATTTATGTGAGCAGCCGTTTCCAAAAAATCTATTATTTCCATATGGTTCTTATACTCTCGCACACTGGCCAAAGCAGCATGGGGAGTGCTTGTGTGAGTTTTTCTCCATAACAGCATAGCGTGTTTGTGCTTACCTCTGTGATGTCAAGTTAATTCTTCCCTTCTTTATTAGCTGCTTGTCCTCAACTTTTCCTCACTCCACCCTTACTTCCCCCAGGGACTAGGAGAGAAACAGCCCTCTGTGTAATCTGTTGTCTTTCACATCAGTTCAGTTTGCGGCATTAATTGTTTTACCTCCCTCTCTCTCTCCGTCTGCTTTGGTGTTTCTGTCCTGCAGGTGTGCCGAGGAGGTGCGCTGGACTCCAGGGCGGAGCAGTGTGCGGCCTTTAACACCAATGAGTTCATAGGTCGATTGTACAACTGGGAACCTTTCACTGAGGGTGAGAACTGAGTCAACACACATGGTAGTTTAGTGGTGAGCTGCACAGTGCATCAATGTTATAAAAGGCTTATTGGGGGAATTAAATGGTATGATGGGGGAGGCGGGGTTGGGGGGGAATGTGTGTTTGAGTGAGTTAAATATGTCTCTGGTATGAGTGTGTCCCGGCTGACCTGCGCTGCTTGCCCAGCCCACCGCAATCCCTGCTCTCTGTCGTTTGAGCAGGCCAACATCTGCATGCAGCTTCGAGGGTGGTGAGAGTCAATAGAAACAGAGAATGACTGGAACCCAATCTGCTTTGATTCTTTGCACCGAACACTTTCCCTCCTCTGTTTTTCTTCTCATTTGTCCAACATCTCCCTTTCTCCCCTCCTCTCCTGCCAAGTTTCTCCTCCCAACTCTGACTAAGCACACGGATTCCTACTGGGTGAGATAAAGAAGGAGAAAGAAGGACGGGGAGAGGGAGGTGAGAGGTGATGGGATGCGAGTGTTTTGTCACATGACCGCTGGGAGCAAACGGAGACAACGTGGCTTGCGTGCGTGTGCGTGCGTGCGTGTCTTTGTTTCTTCACACAGAAGTGTGCAGCTCCGTGTGTTTGTTTACTCTTTGGTTAAGTGTGCAAAGGTTCGCAGCAGTGGAGCTTGTCTTTGTTTTCCAATGCTGGAGGCAAAGAAAGAGAAAAGGCTCAGCGGATATTTGAGGAATTTGAACGAATAGGAAGGGTGAATATTGCTTGCATGGAGCTGAGGGAATCGAGGAGGGAAAGAGAAGAGAGAAACACAGCTGTGGGATGATATCAACAGTATTTGTCATTAGAATTAGAAATATGTGCTTGAGCCTGTGTGTATTTGTGCTATTAACATATTGGCAAGAGTGCTTGTGCTCTAGATGAATAGCTTAATGGATCTCAGATAAAACAGAAACAGGAGGGGAGAAAGCGTTTGCTCATTCGTGTTTGTGTGTCCGTCTGTCTTTGCACTTGTGATTACTGGATGAGCTGGATGAACTCCTTCGACCCACACAGACACTGGGGGAAGCACAGACCCAGTAACAGTAGATCAGCAACACCACCCGGCCTGCACACAAGTACATTAGTTTGACAAATTTTGTCAAAAAGAAATACACAGTTAGCACACTAGTCCAAATATAGACAGCACACACAGCTGAGAACGTCGAGTCAGTAGAGTTTATTCATTAAAGCGGAGCACGACACGCGATCGATACAGTAAAAGTTAAAGTAGCTCCAGTTAATAGATTATTTAATGGAGCCGATGAAAGCAGTTCAAAGAGTTCTCCCACTGAGTGTTTTATCAACTTCCAGCCCACTATCTTGATTTTCCATCCTGTTTAAGTTTGCTGTTATCACTCTTGTTTTTGGTCGCAGCAGGAAGCTGTTTTTAATCTTAAAGCTCCATAAACCGACTGTTTATGGAGCTGCTGAATACTGTGGAGCAGTCGTGGAATCAAAATAGGCTGCATGCACTTTTGATTGAGCAAGGACCCCTATGGCCAAAAGAAACTTCTTTTCAAGCTGGGGTCATTTAAATTTGGAGATCCATCTCTGTTCTGGGACCTCGCCATGCTTTCATGTGCGTAGCTGGGGTGGAGGTGGCTTGCAAGGTGGCTTGCAGGTTCTAAAGTACACTACATGGACAGCCCCTAATCTTGCCACAACTGTATAAAATCAAGCACCTAGCTACTCAGTCTGCTTTTACAAACATCTGTGAACAAACGGGTTGTTTCTTAAGAGCTCACTTGATGCGAGTGTGATATTGTAATAGGATGCCACCCTCACCACAAGCCAGTTTGTGAAATTTCTTCCCTCCCAGATATTCCATAATCAGCTGTAAGTGGTATTATTGAAGAGCGAAAGCATTTAGAAACCACAGCAGAGGGGCAAACCACGTAAAGTGCTGAGGCGTAGAGCGTGTAAAAGTCACCAGCGCTCTGACTCAGTAACTCCAGCGCTCCAAACCTCCTCTGGCATTAACATCAGCACAGAAATTATATGGGTTTCCATGCCTCAATAGCTCCTGTAGGTGTAATTTGTAGGCAGCCCAGTGCTTTTGGCCATATAGCGTAACTGTAGGCAGGCTAAAATAATTAAATAGCATGGCAGGTATGACATTTACCAATGGGATGCATGGAAGGTGTGCAGATCCCATCACTTGGCATGTTGATAAATGTATACTTTGTTGAGAAAGTATGAATTTAGTGCTTTTGCTCTGACTTTCTCTTGAAACAATAAACCTCTTGAAAGGCCCGCAGACAGGAGCGGGTGGGCATGGATAAAAATCCTCCTCAGTGAACCTATTGCAGTGTTGGAAAAACCCTAAATCGGTGTGAAATGAAAAAGTAACACAGTAAAGCATACTGTCTGAGCATAGTTTAAAAAGATAATTATGAGTTTTTGTCTGTTATTTGTAACACTCATACTTGCATACTTACTTGTACTTGCAGCCAGAAAAAATAAGCCCATGAATGGCTTCAGATCATTTTTTCCCATTACCTGAGGGAAAGGTCAGAGAGTGTGTTTCAGCTGAATGCCTTGTGTTTCCCAGGGGAATACAACATGTCAGCCATGAAGGCTGTTTAAGATTTCAGTCAGACTTCGGGAAGTTTGAGGCGGATCTACAGATTAATTCTGTGTGTTTGCACCAGAAGTCATCGGCGGGGTATCAGCTGGAGTCAAACTGTCTGCATAAACACACGGGAGCTTTCCTTTTACCCACTACCAGGTTTCTGTGCGTTTGTGAAACGGGATTGGGGGGGGGGGGGGGGGAGGGGAGGGGAGAGATATCGCTGCATCCTGAATTGAGCTGCTGTGCGTCCTTGCCCTCTGCTTCACTTTGGGTTGTTTTAAACTGATGTGTCCTTGAGGTCTGCTGAGAAGAGGAGAGGGCTGGATAAGGGGGGGGGACAAAAGGGCAACCTCTGGTAGGGGGGAGTTTATGGGAAAATAGTCAAAAACACTCACCAAAGTCCAAGCTTTGGCTGCACTATGCTGCTGTGCTGTGGGGGGCAGATGCTGTAGCCAGGTGACGTCACACTCGATCAGCACCGGAGATGATCCTTTCCCACTCCGCTAAGTAAACTCTATCACATTGTTTACTTCAGTCCGGTCCCATTGGCCACAGCCCAGATTTTCATATCTGGCTTCCTATCAACACGCTGGAGGCTGCGATGGAGTGCTTGAGTGTGTTTGAACACTGACTGCTGCATGTCATTTTTCTCCAGCTGCTCTCATCTGTTTAAAGCTCTGTAGCACTGCATACATTTCCAGTCAGTATTTATGTTACGCGGTGCAGTCAGCTTGTGAACGTTTTCGCCTCCAAGGTGACGAGCTCTGTTATGTTTGTTCTTCGGAGTGGCGCGGCCTCGGGTTTAGAAGTGTACGTTTAAACAGTAAAGCTGCCACCGTGGTTATAAGCCACGCAAGCGATGGGCCCTGACTAATTTCCTGCTACACGCTCGGCTCTGGTTAGCAGCGATTCTATAGATTTGTAAGCGCTGCACGTGCAGGTGTTGTTTTACTTGAATATTTCCTTTTTTCAGGCCTCATCCCCTCTGTGCACACCCAGCCTCCTCTCTTCCTGTCCCACTGCCTCTCTCTTTCTCTCTCCCCGTTGGAGTTTGTTTAGATGAAGCGATAGCGGGGAAGTATATTTAGGCACCATATATTCCACTGTCTGAACACTAAGCTCAGACAGGGAGCGAGAGTTAGAGCGACAGTGGAAGAGAATGAGAGGCAAAGACGAGTAGGAAGAAACAAATGGAAGATAAAGGCTAAATTTAAAGAAGACAGTTTGGAGCTGAGACGCGCTCGAGCGTGGCTTAAGGAGACGGAGAATGAGGGAGGTGATGAGGAAGGCAGAGAGAGCATGTGTGGCGACACGTATCCCGCTTTTAGCTCCCCCTCTCTTTTCTGTCACTGTCTCCAGTCTAATCTCTCAAAGATAACTATGACAGAGAGATGGAGAGAATGAGGGTGGAGGGAGAGAGGGTGGGAACGCTGCCTCTCTTTTTCCATCTCTTTCTCTCTCTCTCATTCTTTCTAAATATGTACCATATATCTTCTCATATCTCTCTGCAGTCATCAGATGGTAAACAAGGGGCACACCGAGGCTGAAAAAAGGACGGTTTTGCACAGTTTGATGCAATTTGATTGTTTTCTACCACCTTATGTCAACAGCAAACTTTTCTGATATATTGAAATCAGAATAAATTACAATTACAGCAAGACAATTAAAGGCTAGCCTTAAGAAATTAGTTCCAGGAATGAAAAGTATATAATATACAGTAGTATACTTCTTATTTATATAATATATAAGAACTATATTATACTATTCATCTATTTTTCAAATGTGCTGGTTTGAATATTTGTTAATGGCTGGTTATAAATAAGCTTTTTTCCCATTGGCATTAGATAGTTTCCATTCATCTAGTCTAGATCACATTGTCCTCAATGCGACATATGTCTGCAATAAGTTTTCCCCACTTGAAGCATCTCCTCCAACTCTGCCTAAGACCACATGATGTCCTCCATCATGTGGTCTTAGGCCTGCCCCTCTCTCGATTTCCAACAGGGATCCATCTCGGGACACGATGACATATTTTTGTACATGATAAAGTGTTTTATTTTGTCCTGTTTTCACTGAGAATTAATACAGTTTCTCTGGAAACTCTGCTGAGTCCCTTCATCGCTAAATCTGTTGCTGTTTAGTCTCTACATCTTTAGTCCCTTGAAAAATTGTTTAAATTCCTCGAACTCCATGTTTACCTGTGTTGAAGGACTGCTGCTACAGTATCACAGTGTATTTATAAGCAAACTTATGCGCAATCTCCTGCCTTGTGTCTGTATAAAACTGTTAAAACATCAAGTCTAGCTCAACTGTTTTGCTTTAATGCCCTCCTCACCACTTCCACCCACTTAGCGAGAGGAAATTCACTCCTTAACGCTGGAAACATGTGTTCCCTTTGTGGAAACATAAAAACCACAGATCTCGATCTGTACGTCAGCCCAAGCTTGAAATGACATTTTAACAGTCTACTTTAACTTGCCCTTATCTTCCAAGTGGAGGTTATTCATTAATATTTTTAACGACTTCTCATCTATGATATGGTTTTCACCCCATGTTTCTCTCAGTCTGTGCAGTGATCATTGCAAAATGTGATCCCGGAGCCTCGGTTCCTTTAACAGGAACTACCACGAAGGTTTTGAGTACTTCGGCAGGTGTTTGTCCTTTCTGAACTCGACGGCCTTGCAGTCGTGCCAGATGCAGTCATGAAACTGTACAGGTGTGCAGCTGACATTAAAGGTTGAGTTTAAAGATAGCTGCTCTCTGGGCCATCGGGACTGAGTAAACGATGGTAGAGGTAAGAGGGCCACGTGGCCGTTCCCTCAACCCCAGTTATCACACATTTGTCACACATTCTTTTTCAGTTTAATGCTTTTGTAAGTCACTTTTGAGTGATCTGGTGTACAGTGTCACAGCTGCTTTGATCCCGGCACAAGATAGCTTAGTTTCCTGCTTGTGTGACACCTGGCTGAGCAATGTGGTACTCTGAGAGATTTGAGGACCCTGAAAGCATATGGATTTCCTTTGAATGTGTGTCATACGACACTCTTTGAATCCTCACAAGGTGAAAGCAGGGCGTTGGTATTTGACCTTTACCCTTTGTTCTCCGTTATCTCCTATGAACCTCATGACTTCGAAGGTGATGGAAAGCTCGGTTTACTTTCTGCTGATGTCATGACTTGGAGTGGAAATTTTTCCATTCTGCAACAGTGTAACCATTTTGCAGCACTGCTGTATTATCACAAACAACATTTGGTTGCATCATAAGATTAACGCAGGCTTTTGAAAATTCTTTTAAGAAGAAAATTATTTATCTGTATGCTGTTTTGACTGCTCCAGGCAAAGTGGCACGGTGTTCATATATGTACAGAATTTAATGGTTTTTACAGTTTCAGAAGACGAGAATTTTCCCCTTTAACCTCGAGCCCCTCCCTCCTCTCTTCAGCTACCTCTTCTTCTCATGGAGTGAGCTCATGTCATTAGCCCTGTTTCAAACAAACATGATCACAGGCCTGTACATTCACATACCCCTACAGCTTCTTCTTAAATAAACTGCCAAACAGTGGACCCAATCACCAGCCCTTCCTCTGTGTCTTGCTCTTCATTTTAAATGAAGATCTTAACCTTTTGGGAAACAGACCCATACTCTTTCTCCTAGGACTATGATGAGAAGTTGTAGGCTACATCATACATTTGAGGAAACCAGCAACTAACTTTGTCTGGAGTTTGGTTGTGGGTGACTGTTTTATTCCTTGGTGTTTTACATGCTGAATTACAGTAACTCTGAGTCTTTCATAAAATACAGGTTACTTACACACCCTGCAGTCTGAAAAAGCATCATGTTTAGGCACGAATGGAGGACTGAAGACGGTCTGCTGATGTTGTGCTCATGCCATGCCCTCAAATATATTAGTTCTTTTTCTTCAAAAAAAGCTCCTTATTTTCTTCACATTTTCCTTTTACCACTATGCCCTGTGTAGTTTTCTGTATTCTCCACACTATTTATCTTCCCTATCCTCTCTGCACTGAATGACTTTCATTTTCTCTTTTACCTTGAAGCGGTGCCCTTTTTCTTCAGTTCTTCGACTCTGTGTTTCCACGCACACTTCGCCCTGCTGCGTGCATCCTTTGGGTCGCACTCATAAATCTTGCCTTTTTCAAGCTTAAGATTACACCTCTTTTCTGCGTATGTATCCGCTGGGAAGGTGCAGCCATGAACAGCGGGGAAATAGCTGATCACTCTCCCTCTCAGGGGTTACATGGTCTGGCCTTAGTTTCCTGACCACATGGAAAGACGTTCATCCTTCCAGCTGTTTCTTCTCCGTGGTTGTCAGAGAGAGAAAAAAACTCTGCGCACACACACACACACACACACACACAGAGTTAAGAAAAACATACATGCTGTCTAGTGACCCTGCTGCCCTGTGTTTCTGTGTTACAGTTGGGGCAGACAAGCAGTGCGAGCTGACCTGCAGACCCGCTGGCTATCGTTTCTACGTCCGTCAGTCAGAGCGTGTCAGAGACGGGACGCCCTGCTTCAATGTTAGCACCAATGATGTGTGTGTGGAAGGACAATGTCTGGTGAGTGGTTTCAAATGTGTGTGCGAGATTTCTTGTTTCACGTGTCTGAGTCCAAGTGTCTCCTGTCTCGAAGAGGTTGACAAAGCCCAGAATCTGGCTGTCTCAGTCTCACGTCTGGAAGCTGATTTAAACTGGCATTCAGAGTCAGGCTCTTTTTACGGCCCTTCTCGGGGCCTCTTTTCTTTGCATCTTTCCCTCTTTCTCTCATTTGCACTCTCACTCTCTGATTTTACCCTCGTTCCACCCTTCTGCTCCTGGCAGGAATCTAGCGAGCATCAGTTACCAATTTAAATAAGCAACGTTGAAATAAACACTGGCAATGGATGCGAAATGTCAACAAGATTGGACCCGTTTTTCTCCATCCCCACCCCTTCTCTAACATCTCAATTGTTTCCCAGCCACATTTCCTTCATTGTCCGACCCATCACTCACATCTTTTCAACTCCTTCTCCTGTCAGACGGAGGGCTGTGACGGGGTGCTGGGCTCCGGCTCTGTGATTGACAAATGTGGAGTGTGTGGTGGGCGGGAAACATCCTGTCGAAAGGTGACGGGAAGCTTCCACAATACCACGGTTCCTCTTGGTTACCACAAGATCCTGGACATCCCACCCGGAGCCACATTCATCAACATCACCGAGAGACGAGCGAGCCCTAACTACCTGGGTAAGCTGAGTTGCACACGCACACATTCGGTTTAGGGTTTCTTGAATAATGCTGGCCTACAGCTCCAGTAAAAGTGAAATACTGGCGAGGATAGTGCAGATTTGGGAATGAGATTTGGCCCGTGATCGTGTGTGTGCTGGCTTTGACTGAGACCTGAGATTTTTGTGGTCTCACAGACTCTAAGCTAGCATTGTTAGAGCTCATAAAGAATCAGTCAAGTGTGTAGATTTCTGTGTGTGCGTGTGTTTCTTGTCAGCCTCCTTTTTGTTCACCACACAGCACTCCAGGGTCTGTGTTTGTCTTTTTTGGGAATGTGTTTGAGCATATGGGGGGATTTTCTAAGAAGTCACCAGACTAAACAAGGTCCTAATAAGAAAAGAAAAATTCACCCCAGTTCTTCTGACATTCCCACTCCCTCCTCCCTTTTTCCAGCCATGAGGAGTGGAACAGGAGCTTCCGTGGTGAACGGACGTTGGGCTGTGGACCCCCCAGGGGAGTATCAAGCAGGGGGCACTACCTTCACCTACACCAGGCCTAGAGCACAGGCGGAGGGGGAGGAAGCAAAGGGCGAGTCCCTCTGGGCACCAGGACCCACAAAGACACAGCTACAGCTATATGTAAGTTCTGAAAGAACACATGGACCAGCACTACAAAATTACGATTTACTCAGAGAAACATGTATACGTACAGAATATTTCTCTAATATATCTTCATGTCACTGTTTTGTGCCCGAAGCTGTGTTCTTCTGCTCTGTGTCAAGATCCTCCAAGGAGACGGAATTATTTTAGTATTATGGCAGGATAAAGAAGGATATACTAAAGCTTATCCTGAGCCACCTGAAACTATCCAAGGCTTAATAATAACAGCGGCTAAAATCTTATTAAAGATCAGGAGTCATGTGTAGCTTCACATCCAGTAACATCAGGATCAGAGGAGGTAAAGAAAATAGCTCTGGTTTGATCTCCCCAAGAATCACCAGCATTTTTAAGGTTTAGCGGGATACAAAAAGTAAGATATAAAAAGATTAAAACGCTGTCACCATGGCAGCGGCACTGTGATGCCGTGTAGCTCATTGCATGCTTGTTAGATGGATTAAGAATATGTGCTCCCTCTAGATCCTTGCCAGTGTTGCAAAATAAATATATAAATAAATCAACTTTTTGGCACACCCTGTAGATTTGAGTTAACACACAGACCACAAACTAAAATGCCTCACTCCAGGAACTTTTTTTTTTCCTCCACTCACAAGGGCACTTCAAGTAGAGGGGGAGAAAGGCCCCAAATGTCCTCTTTTTTTTTAAGTCACAGGTTGTATCCCTGTTTTAAATACACCTTCCAATATTAGGAAAAATAGTCAGTGGTGTCTTAGGCAGTAAGGCACTGAGGGACCTGTCCGAAGGGAGGCCATGGAGTGGCACTGAAACCACTCCATGTTTTCTATATTGTGCTATATTATTATAGATAATGTTACACAGAATTAATAAAGTCATTAAATCATCTGCTTTTACAAAATTAAGGTAAGTGCATGACTGATTATAATCCAGTAATTGTAATCCAATAATACGATACATTTAATTTTGTATAATACTTATATTTAAATAAGCAATACTTACCTAAGTAATAGGTCTAAATGTTTGTTTCACCATTTGTTAAATAGCTATTCAATATTAAATGTTTTACAGTCACAGAGAGCTCCCTTTCCATGTAACACATCTTTATTAAGGCCCTGCACATGAGCATGAAAACTTACCTTACATTTTTAACTTCATATTTCCTGCCACCTCATTGTAAAAAAAAAAAAAATCCCAGAAATGCCTCTGACAGCACTCGATTTTCCATCACAAGGCCAGCTGTTTGACTTTAGGACCCAGGTGGTAATTTAGTATTTTGGAAATGAATCCTGTGCTCTTGAATGAAGGGGGTTAACGAAAAGCCAACTAGAGCCAACTGAGCAACTAGACAGCAAAGCATACTCTAGCACGGAGACTGAAAGCTAGGGGAAACAGCTCTGACTCTTTTCAAAAGCAGCCAAATCAAATGTCTCGCACCCCTAAAACTCAGACATTTAGATCTTGTTTGTTTAACACAGATAAAACACCAAAAGGTTAAATGACGTGGGTGTATTAATGGTGATACAGCAGCTATATATTTAAATCTGAACTTTTCAGTTAATCTCTAAATCATCCTTCTAGGAATTAGGTGTCAGAGTTTGTTTTGTTGTTGTTTTTTTAAAGAAAGCATATTTTGACTCTTAGCTCTTCCAGATGAATTTCACTCTGCAAGCAGATGTGACGCCGCCAAACTAAAGCAGTGACTGAAGGCCCTCAGGATCAGTTGCAAAGTATAGCAGATCAAAATGTTTTTGAAATGAGACCCCTGCTGATTAAGTCTAAATGACCTTGACTAGATTATATCTCATATATAAGACTGTAGGATTATGTAGGGGGTGGGTTCTTGAGCATGATATCAAGCTCCTGCCAGTTCATTCTAACCTCTGACCTGTAACAAGAACATTTCTCTGTGGGAATCAATAATGCGATTTTCAGGCATTTTTTTTCACCCTCTTCTTTGGCTCCATTTTGTTCTTTAGATAATCTTCCACAAGGACAACCCAGGCATTGACTATGAGTATTACATTCCGGTTGAGAAAAAAGAGGGAGAGACCGAGAGGCTAATGGAGAGAGAGCGGGAGACGCCCAGAGAGGCACCCAGGGAGAGACCAAGGGAGCGAGAGCCAGCGAGGGCACCCCTTCGCAGTAAGTCTATGACACCCCGGCTTTCTGACCTCCTCTCTTCTGTTTGACAACCATATTTTCTCTATGCTGTGTACAGTAGCCTAGATGGCAGCTTTCCCAGCAGTCATGTGCAGCACATAGCTGAACCGTGTCAATGTGGAGCTCTCCAGACTCATTCTTTCCAAGTTACTAAAGGAAACATCACTGTAATGCAGATTCTGGGAGAATGACTGACGTCTTTATGGTTTATGATGGGTGCGGTTGTGGGCCAAATGGGAGGGATTATTTCACGAGTGTGTTTGTGTGTGTTTGTGTGTATTTGTGTGCGTAGATGACCTAGATGGGAGGCTATCTGATCCATATGTTGGCTGTCATGAGATGCTGACCTCGTCATGACATCATTAATGTTTTCATCTTATTTCCATCATTTCAACATGTTTTTCGACTTTCGCCGCTCTTAATAACGCCTCTTGTGTGTTTCCCAGTCACGTTCTCCTTTATATTTGAGCTTTAATGTCCATCTTTGTTGGCATTCTCTCACAGGTCCTCTCACCGTCTCAGTTGAAGACCCTGTTCCTGCTCCTCCTCCCAATTCAGTCCATTCTTACCCTTCCTCCTCCTCGTCCTCCTCCTCTGTGTTTTCGCTCCCAACTTCGAACCAGTGGACACCTGAGCGGTCACGCCCACGAGGATCTGCGCCCAATAGGAATGCTCGGATCCCCCCTCGCACCGACCTGCCACTGGACACCCTGCCGCCATTTGTGTGGAAGAGAAGTGGCCTCACCGAGTGTTCTGCATCCTGTGGCAAAGGTAAGACTTCTGATTGTGGGACTTCATACGTGTTACACCCCAAAAATTCTCTCATCTGCTTAATTACTTTGGATGAGGTGGTGTCTCCCTCCTCTGGTTGTTGGAAGCAAGTACAAGAATCTGTCCATCTCTTTCTCTCTCTTAAGGTACTCAGAATAGACTCATCGTATGTGTGAGCCGTGATACAGACGAGGAGGTCTCAGAGAGCAAGTGTGACTCTGCAGCCAAACCTGTTCCTGAGGAGGAGCCTTGTAACACACACCCCTGCCCTCCATTGTGAGCAACCTATACATAAACTTATTCATATACAGGTTATATAGAAAATTAATTTCTATATTGCATTTTTTATACATTGAATCTTATTTAACAGCTTATTTTTAAAATGATATTCATTTATCTTGGCTTGAAAGCATAGATTTTTTATTTTACTTGAACATAGGGACATTTTATGCATATTTTTGCATACAAAAAGTAGTAGTAGCTACATGGCAGTTAATTTGTTTGGGTTGGCTGTATTTTGTGCCATGCTTAAGAGTTACTGTGAAGAATTAAAGATAATTCCACAAACTGTATAACATAATTATGAATGGAAACTAACTGCTTACAAAAGTCTCTTTGCTTGAATGACTTGTAAATGTTTTTAAGTGGATCCTGTCTCCTCTGTCACAGCTGGGAGGCAAGTTCGTGGTCGGAGTGCAGTGTATCCTGCGGCCCGGGTGTCCAGCAGAGGCAGCTTCAGTGCAGGCAGAGCTTTGGCGATCGCTCCACCATGGTTCACCCCCAGCGCTGCGCCGACCTCACCCAGCCAGTGCTAACACAGCCCTGCCAGCTCCGCCTCTGCTCCCACTGGGAGGTCAGCTCTAACTGGAGCCAGGTGAGTCCACAACACATGTATGCAGCTAGCAACAGCCTCTGTTCTTGTCTGGAAACAACAGACCCTCTCACATTGTCAGCAAGCGGGACACTTGTATAGTATAGTGTCTCAACAAGACACTATCATTCATTTCAAAAAGCTATAATTAATACTACAAAAAAAGATATAATTGGGAAGAAAAAGAAGATTTGTTTCGTGGTTTGTCTGCATATTCTCATGTTTGTCCTGTTTCTGCCTCAGTGCTCGGTGGACTGCGGAGTAGGGAAGAGAACAAGGAGTGTGCGCTGTGTCAGCGATCAAGGTGACGTGGTGAACGAGAAGGAGTGCAGCTCCAGGGCCCGTCCACAGGGAAGTGAGGAGTGCAACATGGGTCCCTGTGTGACCAACTGGTACTTTACAGACTGGTTAAAGACTGTAAGTAATGCACACGCATTTCAGCTTTCAAAAACTTTTCAGCTTTAAAAAAAAAACAGTTGAAAACACATCTATTTAGACAGGCAGTATTTTTAATATCCTTGTAAAGCACCTTGTATTAGATTCTTATCTTAAAAGGTGCTATATAAATGAATTTTACTTATGTACTCACAGCAACAAAAGAATAAAACATGCATTTAGCATCGGTCCTCAACATGTTCCCTGACTTTGTGTGCTCAGTGTTCAGCGCAGTGTGGCCCTGGGGTGCAAAAGAGAGAAGTGGTGTGTCTGACCAGAGGAGGAGTCAGAGAGGGTGGAGAAGGAGGAGATTGTGTTGGGGACAAACCAGCAGAGATGAAGGCATGTAACGGAGGCCCCTGTGTGCCAGTAGCTATGTGGTATAGCAGCCCCTGGACACAGGTAGGAGAGTGGTGTCTAAAGACTTATTTTGTGTTGTGAGTTTGGGTCTCACAACAGTTTGGGTGTTTTGTGTCCTATAGCTGCTTTATTCTTGATTAGGGTTGGGTATGTCACTGATTTGTGGTCTTTTTTCCAGTGTAACGTCCCATGCGGGGATGGAACTCAGCGACGAGACATCATTTGTGTCCAGAAGATGGGGAACGATTTTACTGTTGTTCCAGACGCTGAGTGCGCTAAGCTGGACAAGCCTGCATCAGTCCAGCAGTGCAAGATGGGAGCATGTCAGGCACAGTGGTTCACCACAGAGTGGAGCGCGGTGAGAGATGAAAGGACAATGAAGAGATATTTTTTAAAAATCAGAGATTTGTGGAGATTATATTTATACTGTTGACCTGCCTGCGTTTTTGTTCTCAGTGCTCAAAGTCTTGTGGAAAGGGCTTACAGATGAGGGAAGTTCGATGTCTAACACCAGAGAAGAAGCACAGCCATGAATGCGACTCCAGCACCAAACCAGTCCAGGAACAAATCTGCAACACAATACCCTGCAGCCCACAAGTCTCAGGTCGGTGCGTGTGTCAACAAAACTGTGATCAAGTGTGTTTTGATCTCCCTGCCAACCTCTCTGTCCTTCTGTCTGCTCACAGATGAAAACTGCAGAGACGTACGTCAACAGTGTGAGTTGGTGGTGCAAGCCAGACTCTGCGTCTACACCTACTACAAGAAAGTCTGCTGTGCCTCCTGTGTTCAGAGTGCTCAGCGTGCCAAGAGACACTGACCAGCCAATGGCAGACAGCCCCTGTGCGCAAGTAGTGGAGGATTAGGTCAAAAGGGCTAATCACTCCAGAAATGACAAGTCTGTAGAAATGAGCAGCCCAGAGTAGACACGTGAAGGCGTTTGGATGACATTTAGCTTTTTTGTCCTAAATCTTAACATAAAACACTGTGAAAGTTCCTCTTATCAGTACCAGTCGCTTAAACCTGCACCTTCCTCTGAGTTTGCTTCAATATACTATGTGTGTTAGCTTTAACAGTTTGCTGATTTCCCACACACAGTTTAATTGAATTTCATTGTCCTTATTTTCACTCTCGGAGACTCATTTCTGTGACTTACAGGTTGTAAAGAAAGGAGGACACAGCTGTGTTTCAGCAGCAAATTTAACAATTTAAAGATTCCTCCTAATCTACGGGATCTTCAAGCAGACATGCATACCACTAATTACGTGCTAAACGAATGATTACCATGTGTGCTAAGATCTACTGGAATAGATCTGTTATCAAGTGCCCCACTGAGCTACAGTGGAAAAAACCCTCCCAGACTAGAAGGATTTTATTTACATATTTTATCTATTTTTTTCTCTTTGCCAAAAATATTTCCTCAAGTGTCCTCTCAGTATTTGGACAGATGAACCAAAGGATTGGGGTGGGCATAAGAGTTAGTGACCAAATATAACAGGGTGGGAAGACAGAGATGAGACTCTTCCCGAACAAGAAGGTCAGCTGACATGGGACAGTCACAACAAAGGTTGCCCACAAAGAAATTTTTGTTTAAATTCAAACCTAGCTATAAAGATTTGTAATTGCAAATGTTTTTTTTTGTTTCTTTGTTTGTTTTTTTAATTTTATAAATATATATCAAAGAACAAACTGACAGGACAGCTGTTGCTGTAGAATTGTCTTCTTGACCAAGAACCAAGCGTATCATATCACATTGTTAGTCTCACTTCCCAACTATGCATTAGGCATACTCAAGATATTATGTAAACCTTAACTTGCCACTAAAATATAAACAGCAGGGCATTACTTAAGCAAGAGTAGTGTTGACAGTAGGACGCTGACAGTCCTAAAGGACCAGCTTCAGCCCGCTGGTTTCGCTCCACTCTCCCTTTAAGCCAACGTTCTTCTGATTGGCTGCCGCGTGCAAACACAAGCATGAACAGCAGGTGGGTGGGACTTCACCTGCTGTGTGCCTACAATGAACATATTAAGGATATCTCCTTCCAATGACCTCATACAGAGCAGAGAGTAAAAAATCTGCCTTAAATCAATGTTTAGACCATTCTGAAGCCTCAGGGTTTTGACTGAATTAATCTTTTTTTTTAATTATTTGTTAGCTATGTATAATATTAGCATCCATTTTAGCATTTGCTGCTTTCTTTGGTCAGTCATTGGTGGTTTTGTACTTTTCATGACATTTCCTTTCGGTACAAACCAGAAGGACATTCAGAGTGTGCATCCTCTGTCAACTGATTTCTTTATTTTTAACAGTTATAAATAAAGTGACCTAAATTCTCCCCAAAATTTGACAAGTTCTTAACAATATCATAAAGTCAGCTTCATAGTTTCTGCATAATCTTGCTGAACAAAAGCCAGTGATCATATATGTTTAATAGACAATACAGAAGGTGGCCTTTAACCAATAGTAATTACTAAATGATTGATTTTGCAATTGTTATGATTAAGCTATTAAAAATATCTTTATGTCATTACCTTTTTGGGAGGGAATGTTGAATCTGTCTAGTGAAATCAGGTGAAGTCATAATAGGAAACCTTAAGGGGACTGAAAAAGTTGCTTTCTTACATGTAGGCTTCTAGATATGATTGGATCATAAGCAATGATCCTGCTTTGACCTGAAACATAAATAATGCATATCGAAGTGGCAGCCTCTGTATATGTGTGTGTGTACTGTTTAATGCTCTTTCTCTGGCCTTGATTGTTTTTAATTTGCTCCCATTTTCTTTTTCACCTCCCACTCTGACATATACTGACACCCAGTCAAGGGTGGGGAGTCTGTATATTTGTGAGATATGTTTTAATGTCTATAATTTCTCTGAAGATAGTCGGTGCTTATGTTTATAACTGAGTAGAGTTATCAGAAGTGTTGTTATAGAATCCATTTATTCACATCTAACTGTCACATAACTATTTTATGTTGCATTTGAAGAAAGAATCAACGTTTTTGCTCTTAAATTGCGTGTGTGTGTGTGTGTGTGTGTGTGTGTGTGTGTGTGTGTGTGTGTGTGTGTGTGTGTGTGTGTGTGTGTGTGTGTGTGTGTGTGTGTGGTTGTGAGTTTTGCATATGTGGCTTTGAATGTGTCATTCTTGTCTCTTATCCCTTGTAGTAGAAATTAGATTTTATATATAAACATAAAAAGGATAGTAATTTATCTATTATCTAAAGAACATGTAATTTATTTGCTGTTTTGAGGAGCTGTAGCAATTTTTTTGTTACCACAAGAGATTATCAGATTGTTATTTTCAGTATACAGACAATTTTATGATGCAAAAACAGGAAACAGCGTGGAGGAGTTATTATCTTGAAGCTTCATTTTAAATAAATCGGAAATTACAGAGAAATCAAGGCGTGTGTGTTTCTTTTTGGTCCACTGAACAAGGGTGAATTTGCCACTTTTGTCCAAACAGTGGCGCTATTGAGTCTCTTACACAACTTAGTCAGGCCTAGCTGTCTTCCACAGTGAGTCATCTATGGATAAAGAAATAAAGAGGTTTTTTTATAAAATGTATGCTGTGGTCGAAATATTGAATGAACACGAGTGTTTTATTTCACTTTTCACCCTAGATGAGTCTTAAATTCCAATTTTTGTGTAATGACAATAATAATAATAAACATCTGACCAACATAACACAAATGACACTCTAATCATATATGTGCTGTAGTACAATTAGTATTACAAGGCAGAAAAATCATGGAAACACACAAAGATTATTATTTACATATTTATTTATTATACTCTTTATAAAATCTTGAGTGAGTGTGTGTGTGTGTAATGTGATGTTTCAGATAGGAAGTGTCTTTAAGGAAACCCTGCCAAGGTCAGCTGCTGTCTGAGATGAAAATCTAGGAGTGGACGAGCTTGTGTAATGAGTAGGACTATCAATAAGGCAAAATCAAACCAGGAAAGAAGAGAGTGGATGCTAAAAACTATAGGACCTTCATTAAACTTAAATATCGCTTAAGCCGGTGTAGTTTCCTGATTCCGTATCAGCAATTCTGGAAATGTCAGCCCGAGTAACTTCTAATAATTTCAGAACTTTTTGGTGGAGAAGTGATAATTTCACATAGAAATTTGTGATGTAAATGTATACTTTTACCTCCCATGGACGATATAATGGGCTCGGACCCCATTTTGGCTTCAGCACTGCCTCAGTTCTTCAATACATAGATTCAACCAGGCAGTGGAAACAATTTGGTCCATATTTACATGGTCGCATCATACACGCTGCAGATTTGTTGGCCGCACATCCATAATGTGAATCTCCCATTCTACCTCATCTTAAAGATACTCTATTGGATTGAGATTGGTGACTGTGGAGGAAATTTTAGTGAAACTAACTGTCATGTTCAAAAAACCGGTTTGAGATGATCTGAGTTTTGTGACATGGCGTGTTATCTTGCTGGAAGCATAAATCAGAAGGTGGCTACATTGTGGTAATTAAGGGACGGACACAACAGCAGGCAGGCTGTGGCATTTAAACGATGCTCAGTTGGTACCAAAGTACCTAAAATGTGCCATGAAAATATTCTCCATGCCATTACACCACCACCAGTAGTCTGAACTGGCATGATGAATCCATGCTTTTATGTTGTTTATGTCAAATTCTCACCTTGTGATCCAAATGTCACAACAGAAACCAAGACTGATCAGAGAAGGCAACATTTTCCTAGTCTCCTCTTGTCAAGTTTTCCGTGTGAATTGTAGCCTCAGTTTCCTGTTCTTCACTGACAAGAGCATCCACTGTGCTCTTCTGTAGTAGCCATTTCAATTTGACTAACTAAAATGTTCACTACATGCCAGAAAAGGTATTTAGTCGCTGCCATGTAGATGCTGATTAAATATTTGTGTTAACCAACAGTGGAACGGGCGCACCTAACAAACTGGCTGGTGATTGTATGTTTTAAATTGTGGAATGTAAACTCCCTCAGATTGACCATGCCCCCAGTTCCCACTAATTTAGGGGGGAAGTGTTCTCTATGTCCTCCAACATAGCTAAAGATTTTCCAATCCAGTGGTACTGGAACAGTTTGGAGCAGTTTTCAAACAAGTGCAAGGTAGAGCATTCATAATGCTTTAACTCAACTATGAAGGAACAGAGGCAAAATCAGGATGTACTCTCTTCTTCTCATTCTTTTTCTTTTTGGAAGGAAGACCTATGAGTTCCAGAGGGCTACAGCCCTTTACACCGGGGTTTTCATGCAAGCCTGCGTGGGCGGGGTATATATGTTGGATGAATGTGGCTCACAGAGGGCACGATGCAAGACAGGCAGATGGTGACCTTTGGGAGTAAATTACCATGAACCTTATGACTCTGTTCCCTCAATCTCTCTCTCCTTTAAAGGGTCCGGGCATGCACACTGGCTTTCAATTCAAAGATGTGAATAAGGAGCGTGCTGTTATCGATAACTCTGGAAGTTTGGGGTTTTGGGGGATATCACAGTTAAATAGCCCAGTGTCTGCCGGTTTTCCAAAATACAGGCTGTAAAGTAGGCCAACTCCAACCTCGAGCTATTTCTCTTCCCTCTGTCACACATTTCACTCTGTGTGGGTGTGAGCGTGAATTTCGGGCTCGGGCGTGAACAGCTGTAGTAGTCGTGACTGCGTGCTCGACGACGGCGGCGCGCTTCGGCTTCAAGTCAAGAAGCATCGTTTCAGCACCAAGGCCAGGGCTCGCGGCGAGAACAATAGGCGGCTCCGCGCACAGAGTTGGCTAGGCATCGTGTTTAAAGCGGTCACCTGGAACTAGTCGCTAAGATAACACGGCGCTAAAAATGCTAAAACAATCTTTTTGTTTTAAATACTGAACACACATCCACAAGTTATTGAGTAAAGCTTGAAAAGATTACCGAGACGTTTAATCTGGATTTATATTTTTATTTTTCGTGTGTGTACGAGAGGATTGTTATTGACCGTCCCCGCGGCTGACGTCACGCGCTAGCAACCGCTTTGGAGATAGGAGGGGGAGGGGGAGACAGAGAGTAGAGAGACACCGGTAGCTTTAGGACGTTAAAAGCCATAGAACCGTCGGACGGGCCGGTCGCTACAAGAAACAGAAAATAGTAAGAGCAGCTCCCCATTAACGGTTAGAACAATAACGACAAGGCTGAAAGATCCCGTTACGAGTGACCGATCAAGTTTCAACAGTTTTAAGCTAGCCAAATTCTAGAAGCTGCTTTGTCCATTATCACTTTGTTATAATATAACAGGACTTGAGAGTGGTGAAAGTGATAACTCTGGATTTGTAAACCCTGAGAGGTTGGGACTAAGTGCAGAAAGCGGTGGTGTTCGAGCTCACCTGCCGCCAGGACTTCTTCTCCGTCACTTCCACACCCGAAGACCGGGAACACCGGGATTTTTTGTGGATTTTTTTTTTTTGTTTTTTTTTTTTGTAAAAACACAAGGCGAATCTATAGTATTACACACCGAGGAGAGAGGAGGAGGATAAACACAAACACACACACAGCACGGCAGGCACAAAGAGCGGGGAGCATCCAGAGAGGGGAAGAAGGCGGACCGCACGGAGAGATAGAGCGCGGTGTGAGGACAACAACCCGACTGAGCATCCCTCTTTAATTTCTGATCTGCTCAGGAAACACTCTGCACGGCCGTACAGTACAAACGGTAAGAGCTTTGACGTGTGCAGCCTGTATATTCCCACGTCTTGTTTTGTTATGACGAGAGTATTATATATATAAATATATTTATATATATGTGTGTGCGTGTGTGTGTGTGTACATTGAGGAGGGGGGGGGGGTGATCGGACAAAGAGCAAGGGAGCCCCATGACATCCGTGTGTATGCTGTAACCTACAGCTGGCTAAACAAAGAAACCGCTCTATTGCAATGTTTTATCCCCAGTCACACTGTTTCCTCTTCTTTTTTTTATGTGTAGCGGATCCTGAACGCCGTTTATCCACGGAAAGGTAACGCATCTGCATACATATTTTCTTTTCATATATTTTTAATTGGAGCAAAAAGTGCTATTATTGTTTTTTGATTGGCTAATTAACATTTGCATAATTGTTTTACCGGAAGCAACTGGGGCCCTTTGTCATCAGCGTGGGCACTAAATACACAAATTATCTATAGTTTCTTTTTCTTTAACGTAATGGATGCATGTATTTTATTATTAAATATATTCATGAAGACATTTGATCTGGAATTTATAATCTTTTTACAAAATTACAATTGCAATTTGGCTAATACTATAACACATGTGATAAATGTTTTATAGGGTAAAATAACCAAGGAAAGTATCCTACTGTAATATAAATCTGTGAAAATGAATTATTATTATATAAATAAATATTCTAAGGATAATAATAGTTATTTTTCAATTGTTTTCTTTTCCTCTCCCATGTTTCTGGCTATGTCCCAAAGACTCCTCCAGCATCAGTCGCTCCTCTCCAGGGATAGCTGCTCCCGATCTGTTTGCCCCTGAGCCCTGCAGTACCCAGTTGTCCTCTCCACTTTGTCCCGATGAAGGAGGCTGATGCCATCAAGTTGTTTGTGGGGCAGATTCCCCGTAATCTGGAGGAGAAGGACCTCAAGCCTATCTTTGAGCAGTTCGGCAAGATCTATGAGCTAACTGTGATTAAGGACAAATACACTGGCATGCACAAAGGTAGGATCTGCCTTCGTAACCCAGAGTTAAAAAGATGCCTCCGGTGCTTGATAGATGTGCGACACAGAGGCAGATAGATGAGTGAAAATATTTCTGCGTGTATGTCACATGTATCCATGGAAACTGTCACAGTGCCTTTGTGTCTTCATTTTGAGTTCAGGCATGAGATCCCGAAGACGAGCAAGCAAACTCAGTTACTGCCCGTACACTGCGAGCGAACTCGCTGTTTTGCAGCAGCATGCTTCATAAAACAATCGGGTGCCTAATGTTTTTAAAAATTTACTCCAATTTGTAAAGCTTGTGCTCCACAGGCGGAAAAAGAATGTGATAAAAAGTTTTATAATATATGATAAAGAGTGGAAATAAGGATCTCCTGATAGATGCCATGAATGAAAAATAACTTTCTACTGTAGCAAAACCCATTCAGGCACACACATGCACACACACACACACACTGACCTGGGGTCCTTTGTGTTATGAGCCAGATTAGACTGTATGCTCCAATCAGTGTAATGGGGCTGTAAGCTAGGGTGACACAAGGGAAAGAATCTGTTGTTTTGAGATTCCCCACAGCCACAGTAAGCCGCTCTTAAAAGCAATGAGATGGACCATAAGATGCATGTGTGTCTATGTGTGTGTGTGCCATGTACTGATCCGAGTGCCATGTCAGGTGTGTGTCTTATCATTCTTTGTATTTCTTTTTTCTTTTTGTTTTTAATCTCATGGCACCATTAAATCCCGAGATGCGCACTCCGTGAATGTTAACTTCATTTCTCTAATCTGAATCTACATGAGCCCGTCTGAGATGTCACTGGGATGCTAACCTGCTGCTAATCTTGTTGTCTTAGTGCTGGTGACAGGTGTAGTAAACAGCTCTGGGCAGCCAGCTCTACTACCCACCCTTCCCTCACACACACAGACACAGGTACAACACGTAGGAAAACAGAGGGAGTGTATCTGGAGTGATCGTGAGGCATGCATAGTGGTTGGTATAGGGCAAGAACCTGACAGTGGCAAGCCTGCAAGGCCTTGTTAGCCCCACGCACACGTCTGTGGTGCTGTCATGTGTGCTGACTCGTGGCGTGCCGTACTGAGATGTGCCGTGCCGTGGAGTGTCCTCTTCTGCTCTAGAGTAACATCATTAGGGAGCATAGTTACCGTACAATGCATGATTATATATCAATATTTTAATCTTCATGCGTATATCCAGAATATATGATGACAAGTAATCAGGAAAGGTATTAGAAAAGACAACATTTAAAAGATTTAAATGGATGATGACGGAGAGTGTGTGTGTGTATGTTTGTGTGTGTGGGGGGGTGCAATATAACAATACAGTCTCAAGGCAGTGGTGAAGTAGTCATAATCGTTAATGTATTTATTCATGTTCCTGGACACCAATGTTTCATTTCTTCATGTCTTGCACACATTTTTTGTTTTTAATCTGTTTGGTGTCATGTGTAGTGATTTGTCCACATTCGGAGACTGAAGGGGTTTGTGGCAGAGGGAATCATTTCCCCGCTTATACCAGAGATCACAGTTTAAGTCAGAAACGAGACAGATATTTACAGTTAATTTGTGTCATACATTATTAATTGTCTTTAAAAGCCGAATTGATTATGTTTAGAGAAAGATCAAGGTTTGGGTTAAAGTGCATCACATCGCCCTGTTGTCTTGGTTGCCAGGGTGACAAAGCCCCGGTCCAGACTTGGGGCTGCAGACATGAAATATGCCTCCTATTAAAAAAACATTACCTTCAAAGTTGTGCCAACTGTCTTGAAAAACAATGACAATTTGTGTCCGTGAACATGAACAAATACATTACTTTTTTTGGTGACTATTTCACGTTTTGCTCTGAGACCCGGCTGACAAAGACAGAGATAGAGGATGACAAATATTAGAGCCGTACCCTGACCTTTTCTACCATTACTCTCTCCCTCTCTCTTTCTCGTTCTCTGCCTCTTTCTGTCTGACAGGATGTGCGTTTCTGACGTACTGTGCGAGAGAGTCTGCGCTGAAAGCCCAGAGCGCTCTTCATGAGCAGAAAACACTACCAGGGGTAAGTGCACATCAACAGACATAAATACACACACATAAACATCCCCAGATAAATCACACTTAACACTTATGTAACAATACACACAAGCTTCCATGTACATTCCTGTTGTAGCAAACATACAGACTCTGTCATCCAATTTACACACACACACACACACACACACACACACACACACACACACACACACACACACACAAAAGTGGCCTCGCATCAGTGTGCGTTTGTGTGATTGGAGGTTCAGCTCCCATTAGTAACACTGACATAACTCAGCAGCCGACAGGCGTCTTGCTGCTAAGGACAAACACTCCCTCTCGCTGGAGACACATAGGGTACTCCGTAAGCATTATCATCTCCATTTCTCTATCTTTCTCTGTCGCTCCATCTCTCTGTCGGCTCCTGCGTTAGCCTCCGGTGATAGCTCCCGCCTAGAGAGTGTATGTAATTAATGTGGCCATTCCCCTTTGTCTCATCCCAGTCTCCCTCCGGTCGCTCCAGTGAGGGATTGTGCGCTGCACCGGGGCCGGGGTAGGACGGTGTTCATTATGGATGGGAAACTGCGAGAGCGGTGTCTGTCTCGCAGGCTCTACCTCTCTGTCACTCCCGCTCTCTCTCTCTCTCTCTCTCTCTTTTTCTTCCCTCTCTGACCTGATTTCCACTGCAGTTAAAAACAGATATTACAGTATGCGTTTTGGAGCATTTTGTATTTTTGCACACTGTGTGGCTAAAATACGAAGCGTTTAATCGAAATGGCATTTTCCCAGTTTTATCCGACTCCCAATTTCCACCATTTAGAACAGAATAGTAAGCGTGCTTCTACCATCTCTGAGGCGCTAGCATTCTCTCGAATTCTCTGTTCGTTGACTTGCTAATGATCAGAATTTCACTTCATGCACCTTCTTCCTGAGCCAGAGTGTTGATAAGATCTGTGTGAAAAAAACTGTGGAAAAAGAGCGTGAGGAAAAGGCGTTGGGGGAAGGGAAGTGTTGTGACACACACAAGCATGAAATCTCTGCATACATATTGCAGTCATGCATGCTTTTTTTGAACCTCTATGCAGTCACACATTCGCAGTCACCTATACAAACACACTATAGTGACAGTAATCCAATTAGAGACTGCTAAGAAGCCTGACCTTTTTTCATAATCACCTTTCTGCTGTCTGCTGTGTCTCCCTTTTCTTGTGTGCACTGCCCTTTGTCCTTTAACTCATTCTTAGTTTCTCTACATTCCTCTGTGATGTCTCTAAGCGCAAAAGGGAAATCATCTATACGGCTGACTTACAAGAACATAATTGCTGCAAATTTCCAGATAAATTGTGATAGATATTCTGGACACACAGAGGAAACATTTGCAGGGCGGATACTCATTAGCTGCAAAGATTTACTAAAGAGTCAGCATGTAACAATCAGAAGCACCACTCCCCTGAGGAAGGCTGGTGCTGAAACAAGGGTGTGGCATTCGTGGGCTGATATAGGCCTGGACTCTTCATGAAAAGCATAACTTTTTCTGCATTTGGTGTGTCTTGGTTTCCGGTTGGATCACTTATTCTGTCTAATTTGAGCCAGAAGTGTTCATAATGAAGCACTTGCAAGAATTTTAGCATGTCTGAGCTCAGTGAATTGGTTCATGAATAGCAGTAAATGAGGGGCTGACACAGTTTGTCATCAACACTTCCCTTTAGTTGAAGCACTCACAAATATTTCCATCAGCAGCCTCATTAATCACTCTGGATGTCGTTTGGGGTTGGAATGAGGACCAAAGTGCAGCCACTGAAGTAGAGGGAAGTAACAAAAGTCGAGTCTTTAGTTTGGTTGACATAAAAAGCCCTAAAAGGGAAGTGACACGCAAATTCAAAAAAATAAACTCAAAGAGCCTGGGAATCAATCAAGAGAATATGGAAACAAGAAGGGGAAGACAGGACTACACAAATATACACAGATGAAAACGGTCAACGATGGGTGAGGACGGTTAGGGTGGGGCAGGCGATCTAGGGGGGAAAAGACCAGAAAGTAAAACTAGTACAAGACACAAAATTAGCATTCAGAGTAAAACAATAAACAAAAGACAAATAGGACTGAGTATGAAAGGGTACTAAACAAAAAGACAGAGACAGGAAAGCACAGGAGGAAAAAGTCATCAAGACATAGAGAGAGAGAGAAAATGAAGAAACACTACCTAAACTAAAAACACACGAACAGACATGTATTAATCTCAAAAGAGGACCCAAAGCCCAGTTAAAATAAATGAATCAAAATTGTCTCCAATACTAATACAGTAATGAAATCAAAACAAGAAGCACAGCTCAGTCATATTTAACAAATATCCAGAGCCATGACACTGGTTTGGTGACTACAGCTAACGAATGATAACATTTTAAAGCGATTAACTAAATTAAATTAAATGTCTCCATTTAATTCTATACTTTGATGCTTGGCTTTGGTAACTTTGTATAGAGCAGCTAAGGTTTAGCTCTGCCATCACATTTCACTAACCACTGAAACCTGTGTGTCAACCCGGTCTCGTGCCAAACTGTGAAAAATCTGTTTGTTCCTGATCATGGACACAAATATTGTTGTCAGCACGACTTTGAAACTATTGTATTTCAGTGCTAAGTATATGCTTTGTGTGAAATCCAAGAAAATTTTCCATTTTTCCAAACCTATCCCAGTAGTTTAAATATCCAATTCGCTAGTTGTGCATTTCTTTATAAGTGGCGTTTGGTTACTAAAAACATTAAAGAACTCCTTGAAAGTGACAATTTGGGATCCGGCCACTTTGACCTTCCGGCGATTATTTCTCCCATTATCTCTGAAACTCTGAAAATCTCTGGCTGGCGCATCACAGTTTAAATCGCTAAACCTAACCAGGCTGTTTTTAATACCAAAAGCTATTGTATTTTAAATAGATAACATCTTAAAAAATAAGACAAATGATTAAAAATCTGTCACATGCAAGATTCGAAACAAAGTTTCTGGTGTGACCGGTGAAATTTTGTTTTTTCTTTTAAAAGTGGAAAATATGAACTTTTTGTATCCAAACATAAATCAGTACGTCCGAGACTAGCAGAACAAAAATGTAAGGACAGGAAATCTGAGTACAGGACCACAGAAAAGCTGGAAAATTCGTTTACAGAAACGCAAGTTAATAGATTAGAGCTTGTGACTGTTTCGGGAACTGCCGTGAGACTGCGTTGCGCATGTCTCCCTTCTCCCTCGTCTCCGTTCCCTTGCCTATATTGACTTCTTTGACGGGATTTAGAAATGACTTAAGAAGATTTTTCACTCTCTTTCACACATCCTCCCTTTGTCCCATTCTTTTCTCTCCTTAAGAAATGCTTTTTCATCTCTTCCGTATTCTTCCTTTTATTTCCCCAGACCTGCCATATGCTTTCTCTCTCATTCAATTTCATCTCCGCACCCCCCCACTCTCAAATCCCCTCTGTCCTGTGTTCAACTCCTCCTCCTGACGTCTTCCAGTTTCTCTACAGCAGTAGAATATTACACTAGCCTGAACCCTTTCATTTCATGGTATTCCTCTCTCATCCCTCCTTTTCCCTCCCTGCTGTCTTTTACTCATTTTTTTCTCTCACTGCACACTAGCGCTTCCTCCTCGGATTCTCATTTCACAGTCATTAATGGTAACCCTTCTAAGTCCTCCTTCTCTCACGCGCGCGCCATCTCCCTCCTCCACCCTCCCCCTCGCAGTTCCTCTACCCCTCGTCTCATTTCCCCTCCTCTTGATTAGTTGACCCCTTTGACCGTTTCACCCCCCCCCCCCCCCCCCCCCCCCCCCTCCCCTACTCTTCTTCTTTGCCGGCTCTATTTGTTAAGCTTTGTGATGAATTTATCACAAACTCATTTTCATAGTCAGATTCTAAGCTCCCTGTGAGGCACGAGGGCTGAGGTCTGTGTGTATATGTGTGTATGCGTGTGAATCTCGGGATCACTCTAAACTGCAGGCGGCGGAGGAACGTCGGGCACCTCATACAACTTTAATTGAGCTGTAGCATCACACACTCTGATGTGTTGCTTTTACACCCACGGCCTAGCAATTAAACGTTCGATGACAAGTCCAACGCTACAGAGTGTTACTGCTCCTGCCTGCCACTCACCGATGGGATTTAATGCTCTGATCAGCCAGTAGAGAAATGAAAAGAAGAAGAGAAATGCATAGAGGTGTGCTCTATAGTTTCAGCAAGGGGCGATAGACTGTCAGACGGAGTAAGAAGAAAAAGTGCAGAGGGATTGAGAGAGGGAGATACGAACAGATGGCCTTATCAGAGTGTCCTGCGCCTTGTGTTTAATTTGGACACAGAGGGAATGAGAAGCGACGAGGGAGCATGACAAGAAGAGAGCGAGAGGGAGGGAGCAAGATAGTACATGATATTTGTCACAGTAGCAGAAATTTAACAGTGGAACCACTGTGGAACCACCTGCTGTAGCACACAGATGTTTTGGTGTATTAGATGTGGTGCAAAGATTCCCTCTGGGATACATCCATGTGAAAGCGCTTATGTTTATCCGCCACATATTAGCATTTGTTTTCACATGAAGATTAAATTCATATGTGCATGCAGGGGTTTCCTCATTATTCCCAAATGCAAATAATATAAATATTTAGTGTCGTAAAAGCCTGCCCCCACAGATGTATTCCTGGTCTTATTTTGTAGATATCTTATTAAAGGTGTCTCATTCAAGGAACCACTTTTACTTCTGCAAAAAGAGCCATACTGTAGTGGATGCTCGATTTTAAAGGCTAAAATATATCAAATCAACAGCCGAGAAATTATTCTATCAAAGCAGCCAAATAAATTCCACAAAATAGCTTAAATAAAGTAGACAAGCTGAAATGAATTCATACAATAGTAAGACAAAACCTCAGTACATATATTTCATGGATTTATTTAAGTTAAAAGCTTTGATGATCCACAGAAATACACTGTTGGCTGGCTTTGCAGCTAGTGTGGGTCTTGTTATTTCAGAGAGATTGTAGCACTTGGGTGATACCATGTGTCCGAGGTCAGAGGTGAAGGCTCAGCTTCCAGTGAACAAATCCAGGATAACCATTAGAAGGACATGTCATCCCCAAAGAGTGTGTGGACCACTGCAATCTAGCACAATGCACAGGCGACATTTTGGATACATATTCTTCTCTCCTTAATAATAATTATGCCTGCAGTCAGAATATTTCTACAGTATAATTAGTTTGACATGTTGATTTGTTGCCTGGTTATATAATTTTTTTCTCACATCTTTTCTTTCATTTTTGACAGTTTTTTATGTAAGTTAAAAAGCTTGTATTTCTTGTACATTCATTGGAGACACTAACAGACACACAGCTCAGTCATAGTTTGCTTACACGTACACCGGTAAAAGACACTGTCATACACACAGGCACACTCGTGCTCATGCAAACATCAAATTTAGAGTATCCTTGTTTCATCCTAATCCCTCATGCATCTCTCCCTCCCTCTGTCGCTGTTCATCAGGCCACACTTCCCTCCCAGCCTGGCTAGATTTTAACCTCGTATCTCCCTCTGCTCTCCATCTATCGCTCTATCTCTCTGCAGCCCTACTGCTGCTGTATTTCCTCCCATATCTCTCCTCTTATCTGCTTCTTTTGTTCTTTGTTGTCGATATCTCTCTCTCCATTTAATCTGCACGCTCTCTTCTCTTTGTGTTTATCGCTCCCTTCATCTTTGTGCTACTTCAAACACAACTGTTTGTACACACACATACGTCTACCTGCTTGCACACACCCACACACACATACACACACACACACACACCCACACACCACACACACACACACACACACACACACACACACACACACATCTGTTTGGTCACGCCGACATCCGCAGATCTCAATGTAGGTGAAATTAAAGTGTGATAAGATAAGCAGCTTACCAGGTGTGTGTTGTCATGCTTCACTGCTCTCAAGGCAGCACTCTGCTCCCTGTTTTTTGATTAGAGCCAAACTGAAGCTCTCTCTCTCTCTCTCTCTCACACACACACACACACACATACACGATGTACTTTCTGTGACACACTGAATGTCTAATGAATTATTATAAAGCCAGAAGAAGCACCACCAGTACTTAACAAAAGAGATACTACAGAGGAGTAGAATAAAAAGTAGAATAAAAGTTTGTAGTGGTGATATTGATTAAATACATTTAGTCTGACACTGAGCACTGATCCAGCTTTTTTCATTTCCGATATGACACAGTTACCTTGGCTTTCGGTTTCTACTGATAATGAGCACTGATCCGATACCAGCCTTAAATTAATAAGCTGTAATCCTCACTGTGAGGAAGAGACTAGGAATCCTTCCTTTATTCATAAAATAACATCAGGCTATACTTAAACATTTTTTTCTCAACAAAAGAACAGTCCAAGACTGTAAATGTTGACTCACTTCATCAAAGTTAGCAGTGAAGTAAAAGAAAAAAACTTTTTCAAACACACAAAGAAAATCTGTTAGTGTAGCAGTGTGAAATCCCTCCAAACTCTGAACGCTTTGCTGTTACTTTCCCCCATTCCCCACATTAGGTCTCACACTAACAAACAGTGTGCTGCTGCGTCATGCATGAGCTGGAAATCAGAACAACAGAGAACTGATGTGAACAGCACGATGCACCGGTGCATCGCTGGTTGTTTTAGAGTTAATGCTGGATCTTGGAAAAGTGTTGGGATTTTACTAATTCTGTGAGGTCTAAGCTCTCGCTGGCACCCCTAAACTTATGTTGTGGAGAAATACAGAACAAAAACATGGTTTGTCAGGTGTCAGTCATAATGACACTGGCAGGGTTATAAGCAATATGCTGTTTGATGGTGTAAATTTAACTACAGTATTTTCAGGGTTAAGGCTTGATCCTGGAAACACGTCTATAGCTGCTAAGCATTTTATTAAGTCAAATCAAAAATCAAAACCGTGGAAACTGAACTGACTTCCACAACATCCTGTGTATGTATAGTATTGATGAGATCAGACACAGATGGTTAGACGGTGCAGAAACAGCAGCCTCTTCTTAATAATTAGTGTCACTTCATTCTTTTAAGGGCAGCCCAAGAAAAAGAACCAACATTGGAAATATCACCATAAATAATCGCTTTTCCCTTTAAGTATGTCAGTAGTGTGCCTGGGAAGATAGATGCGATCTCTTCAGGTATACATCAACCACTACTTTTAGTTGATGTTTATCAGATCCACTTAGAATGTGTCCATGTTGTGTACGTCCTGTGTGTGTTTCCATGTGGAATCTAAGATGCTTGGCAGACAGCCTCCCTGTGGGGCAAAGCTATGATGAGCAATTATCCACTAGGGCGACTTTGTAGGCTAATTTAGCATATTTATGTGGTCAGCAGCACTGTTTACTATTCCCCTTCACTGCTTACTGCTACACTTTCAATTTAGAACAGACCCCAAATCTCTCTCTTTCTCAGTTTCTCTCTCTCTTTCTATATTTCCTCTCTGTCTCTCCCTCCTCTCCCTCTATCTCTCCCCTCCTGATGGGGTTTGTGATGTGTATCGCTTACCCCCTCCCTCGTGCTGTTTCTCTATTTTTATCCTCGCTGTGTGTGGGATGGGAAGGGAGTAGAGGGACAGGTGTAAAATTGTGTGTGTGTGTGTGTGTGTGTGTGTGTGTGTGTGTGTGTGTGTGTGTGTGTGTGTGTGTGTGTGTGTGTGTGTGTGTGTACAAGAAGTAGACAAAAAGAGGAGGAGCTGGAGAGAGTGATGCAGAGGGGATATGCAGAGCAGAAGGGTGTTTGTGAGGGGAGGGATTTGGCTTGTTTGTTTAAAACAAAAGTCTTTGCTCTGTGCATGCATGTGTGTGTGTGTGTGTGTGTGTGTGTGTTTGTAAGTGTGCATGTGGGTACATTTTTGCATGAAACATGGGCAGAGAAAAAGTGCCTGCCTCATATTTCACAACAAAAATGAGGCAGAATCTCATCATAGCCTAATAAAAACCTGACCCTGGAGAGCGCCTGCCTCTTTAAGACCTAACACACATACACACACATGCACACATACTCCAACACACACTGTTGTTTATACATGACTCCAGAGGACATTACAATGACTTACATTCATTTCCTAGAGACTTACCTTAACCTTAAGCTAGTGCTGGGTGGTATGAAATATGTATGGTCGTTTTTAAGATTCTGGTGGTTTCGTTTTATGTCACAGTATTGTTATTATTAGTATTATTTTTGCCTATGAGCTTACACACAGACTTTAATGTCAGCATAAAAAAGAAATAATACCTAAAATAAAACCACACAACCATAAGCAATAAATGTTCTAATCTTAGGCTCTGCTAATGAAAATCATTGGCACATGGCTATAGAGGCTGCTTTCTGTGATTTACCAGTGTAAACAGATTTTGGTCCTCATAAGTACTACCTGAACAAAATAAACACAGAAGGACCTTCATGTGTTGGCCTGTTTGTAAAATGATATTTGTGTGGATGGATGATTACCAGGCCGTGTGTCTCTCAGATGCTGAACTCTAAAGTAGCAGTAAAGTTGAGTCCATATCACACACCATCTGCTTTGTAAAGCCAGACAGCTTTGTCACAGCCTTGTGTCCACGTTCACTGAATGAAAAGACCTGAGTTGTAATTTTGTGAAGTTTGCTTCAAAACTTGCACAAGCACAGCTTTTTTGTAGCTATTTAAATCTTGGGTTCACACATTGGCTTATTGTAAACTGCCCACTGACACTAAAATCCTCATATTTAAAATAGAGAACTGTTTTTTCCTGGCTGAAAGTGGCCCTTTAGGGCGGCTATGCAAGTAAGCATGATGTGTCAAGGCAATATATTAAAGGTGCATATAGAAAAATATATTTATCCATCCATCCATCTGTTTTCTTCCACTCATCCAATTCAGGTTTGCAGGCATAATAAATTTATACTTGAGTAAATTCCCTCCACTTAAAAAAAGACTTTGCTTGGGGGGAAGGCCAAAACCTCTTTAGTGAGCAGAAACCTTTACAAAATAAGATAGATGTTCCACGTTAATGCAGATAGAAACTGGAAATAAATTTGACTGATTATTGCAAGCTTACAAGAGGATTATCTTTCCCATTTGAATAAAACAAATGCATTTCAGAGTAGAAAACAATTGTCAGAAATCAGAGTATGCGAGGATCACTTAAATGCGGTGACCTTAGCAGATCTCAGCATTTGTTCTTGGATCGGGCTTTCATCAGTGATCACCCCTTTTTTTTTTACTTGAATTAATTTACTCTTCCTAACACTCCGTCTTGCATAGATTTTCATGGCATGGCATGCTTTGGCATGAGTTGGCATCTTTTATTTTGTCCATGTCCATGTGAGGCTGTCTTTCTCAAAGCTACAGCTTGCAATCCAGACATGGTGTCTCAGCATGTAATATTTATGTGTCTATACTGAGGCGGACGTATAGAACAGGACCATGCCGGGGGGGGTGAATGAATGTGTGAATTTGTGTGAATGAAAGGGGAGGTTAAGCGGAGTGGAGGAGGGCCGTGAAGAGGTTTGGCATGAATAGGGGTGTATAGACGGGGAGGGGGGAAGGGTGAGACAGGGGAGGAGTAGAGGAGTTCGGGTTAGAGAGAAGGAGGAAACAAGACAAGAGTTTCCCATAATGAGCGTGGAGGAAGGGGCAGGCGGGTGGTGTGCAGAAGAAAGGGCTTTTTCTGGGTGGTGGAGGAGTGGGAGGGAGTCAGGGCGCACTTCTGTCAATTTAAACAGAGACATCTGTCAGAGGGGGCCACTGGTGTGTGTCTGAATATGTGTGTATGTGATTAGGCAGGCAAGGGGATGACAGGACTTTGGTTGCACCTGGGGTATGACCTCCGCTCTGAGGTCCCCCCTCTAGCCACACTCCAACTTCGTATCTGAATAATGGCCATTTTCCTCTGACCACAGGGCAATACTGGAGCTTTAAGTGACCACATTACACAAACGTAAATCACCACACTTAATAATGCTGCGTTCAACAACAGAAAACAATGGGAACAGGACAACAAGCCTCATACGGGAGACAGAGAAAACTGGGCTCCGGGTTTTGCTTTTAGTTCAGCGACCGTGGTTGTGATTTAGTGCTATATAAATAAAACTGAATTGAATTACTTAACTAATTTCCTGTGACAGCCTGGTCTAAGGCACTTAAAAATTGTTCATAAAGTATGAACAAATTCCGCTATGAAAATATTGATAAAACACTGATTTGTGTGTGATATGTTCATACACATGATTTACACACAGATTTTTGGATACGCGCTGTTAGTAAATGTGGTGTGAAAATGAGGCTGTTGTGCCTTATTTAACAGAAATCTATGCTTTTTTCTGCTGTTTCTGACAATTTGAGGTCAGACAAAAATGTCTTTGTAGATTGAGTAGATTAAATTCCAATTAACAAAAGTAGTTAACAAAAATTATTTTATTACCATGCTGGTGATTTCACTTTGGTTCTAGCTGAAATCTCTTTAGGGAATCCAAAAATGTATATGTGCAAAAAAAAAAAAACAACAGCCATGAAATACTAGTTGGTTGACTGACTTTTAAAAGTACTGCAGTAGTAACTTGTTGATTATAAGATATTTCTTAGTCACCTGCTTTAGCCAGGCCTGAGATAGAGCTGTGCCTTCATATAAATATAAACAAGCCACATTTTAGTAAACTACTCATTTACATACAGTCCCTGGACCACATCATATGAAGCTGCACACTATTCAGATACCATATAGACACAAAACAAAGAACACAAACAAAAGACAAATACATAAAATACAATCATACTAAATTAAATATGATCACAGTTCTGGTTTGCTATAAGCCTTTGTGGAACATGTAGAATGTTCCTTTGTTATAACTGGTAAGCTATTCCAATATTTACTTCTGTTCACTGATAGCACAGTTTGTCCAAACGTGGTTTTGCCTAGAGGCACCTCGCAGTGAGTTCTTTGTATAATAAATTCATTTATACAAGGTGGGGAGGGCATTTAAATTCTTATATATAAAAAAGGCTCTGTTTTTTTTATTTCTCAAAGCTGGAAACCTTTTGTTCTTTCAAAAATGTCCCAGAAAGTAAATTTAAAATGACCTTTTATCAAGCTTTTTTATGGCTTTAATGAAAAGTGATCCCGTTGAGGGTCGTTCCACAGACTCTTCAGCATGTAAAAAAAAATTCACTGAAGAATGAAGAATATAGAGGGAATTTAGAACATTTTACATTTAGAAAAATATAGGTTTGGATTAGCTTGAAATGTAACCTTCAGGGTTATACACTGCTTATGTTAAATTCTATCAACATTATTTAATCAAAATGAGTAAAATCCTTTCTCTATTTACCCCGAAGCAACCGAGCTATTTTAGCAACGACTATGACTCAGTGGAATTATTTATTATATAATTATATTTTATGGAGGAATACATTTTAAATTTGTTTTTGTAATTTCACTCAAGTTTCCTGTACCAATAAAATGATATTTATTTAGTCAGTTACAGTTAGTTAACTGAGAAAAAAAGTATATTTGAATAAAATGTGCATTACACTATGCTAGTATCACTTTAACACAAAATATTAATAGTAATAGTGTGAGCAACAGCAAATTTTAGTTTTGTTTCAAGTTTTTGGGTCAGGATTGGATGGTTTCCCTTTATTACTACTTTGTTACATGTTTCCATTACATCTTTCAAAAAGACTATTTAAAATATTTTGTGGAGAAACACTTAAAATAATGAAATAAATGAAAAACTATTATGGGATTATTAATGGCCCCACACAACTTTATTTTTCATATAAAAAGTTTGAAACGTTGTAAAAGAAGAATATGAATTAAAGAGATTTGTTATACAAGCGATAAAGTGAAAAAAGGCTAAAGCGGTATACCTTTTAAAATTTAAAGTGTAAACTATGAATTGTTTTCCAAGAAAGAGAAGTTTAAAAAAAACAATTTCATACATCTATTTTATTCCTGTGACATGCAAAAAAGCTAAATCATCACCAGTCAGTGTGGTGTTTTTAGTTCTGTTAGGCTGTTATGTGAACACACAAGTCATTTACATGTTTTTCTTGCTTTAATTTTCTGGGATCCTGCCTCATGCTGTAACTATCTGAGCATTCAAGAACGTGTCGCTGGCTCCGTGTTGAATGTAATCTCAGTGAATATGAGATTTTTGCAATCATGAATTTCTATGGCTCTGAGCAGCCTTTTTAATTCAGCCGTTCGTTTCTCAAAAGACTTACACTCCCTAAAATAGAAAGAAGGTCCAAGTGCATAGGTCTAGCAGTTATCCGCTATAGTGCTGTTGGATTATGTTGGACTAAATCCAGAGGATCAAATTTCAGTGAGTGCTCCACTGCTGCATGCAGAATGTTCTCATTGGGGTTTGACAAAAACAGCATATAATATTATAGGGATCAACAGGGTAGTTAGTTCTGCTTTATGGATGGTTTGGTGTCATTACTATGGAGCCTGATAAAGAGAAAAAGAGAACGAGAAAGAAAAGAGAATATGTTGCTAATCCGAGAGGCTGGTGAAGGGTTAACTGCCACACAGAGTATTGAGTGGAGAAGAAGGAGGGCGGACTTCTCAGGTGTGAAGAAGAGAATGAGGGAGAGACAGAGGGAGGAGGGATGAGAGCAGGGGGATGGGCCGCTCAGGAGCTTGTATTGTGGTTGCAGGCCCCCGTTACCAGGCAACGGAGCTGAGCTGAGATGCCAGGTTGCTAGGTAACCTGAGGGATGCAAAGCCTAACGTGGTGTGATAGAGAGACGAGGTGGGGTGGAGCTGTGCTGCCGAGCTGCTCCACCTCAGCGCTCACTGTATCTGTTTCTCGCGTTTCAGTGTCTTCATCCAGCTGTGAATGAGAGGTGTGAGCCAGGGTGTCACATTTACCATATCCTACATGTGACACCCCGGGGTGGCTATGCATGGAACCATAACCGGCCACATGTAGTGAAAGCGAAGCTGATGTCTATGCGATTTCCTTACATTTTGGACCATCTTTCACTGTTGAGTAACAGTAAAATATTTTAAGACTATTACAGCAAGTAGAATTTTTGTCACAGTCCTGATGATTTTCCTCGGAAAAGTGAAAACTTGGTTAGCATGGAGTATTTTAATATCACTTAAAATTAGGGCTTGATTATGACAAAAATTAGAATCACAATTCATTAGCAAGGACCGCAAAACTGAAGGTAAATGAAAAAAAGGGGCCCACAAGTCAATCTATGCTTTGTGTTGGTCCCAAGTCTGGAAAAATGAGGAGGGATGTGTCAGGAAGGGCAAAGGGCATCAAATCTTTGCAAAAATCAAATATGCAGATCACCATAATTCCACACTTGATCAGTCCAGACCTCGATGGAAGCAGGTTATGAAGAAGAAAAAGAATAGCAAAGATGATAGATGAATTACAAGGCCTCAGTGAGGGTCCGGAGCAGCGTGTGGGCCCGGCTAAGCCCTCTGATATCTGTGAAAAGAGGGGGGGGGGGGGGGGGGGGGGGGGGGGGGGGACGTGGCATTTATAGATTTATGACAGCAAGGGAACTGTAACGGGTGTCGTTCCGCTCCTGAATTTCAGATCAATTATCTCCAAGATTTGTTGGTCACTATTTAGATCACCATGGCTTAATAAGTTAACTTCACTTTTGAAACATAACGAAAATTGCATTTTCTAGTTCAGACTCCTCGAAACCAAAGGGTTTCCAAACAGCTGAATTGGTTTCACTACTCTTGGTAATCAAAGTCGCTCTTCCTTTCATCTTGACTTTAGCTGAGCTAAACCTGCCGCAGTCTTTTCTGAGAGCAAGTTTGGTGTTTTAGAGAAATATGTGCACCGCTGTGAGCAAAAGATGAAAGAACAGCAAATAAGAAAAGAACAAAACAATTGCTTTTGTTCTTGGACAATTGGAATTGTTTTACTCAAATTATCCGTTATCATTTAATTATTTTCAGCATGTTTTTCTATAACTACACATCCTCTTTGTATTTTTTTGTTAATAAATAGATTCAGGAGAGATACAAAATATAGTTATTTGGTGCCTTTAACATTAGGCCACTAGATGTTGAAACCATGGATTTAAAAAAAAAAAAATGAAGTAGTTAATCATTTGCCAAAATAACTGCAAAATAATTTACGCTCACTGAATTATTGATGCTTCTCTCTTTAAAAATGTTTAAAATTCAAAATTTGCATTCTAGCTTAAAATGCCTGCGTGATCACCATCAATTGTCCTTAATTTTACAATTAATTTGTTTAATCAGACTTACAATGTGCCCTCAACTTTGTTGAGTCCAGAATAAAGGTAGAGTCGTATAAATCAGTCATGTGGATTAGTCTAAAATATTTTATAATATTCACAGTTAGAAACAGTTGTGCCTAGCTTAGTTTTTTGCATGCTGATGATGAGGATGGGTTTACTAAAATTCATGGAGAGAGTAAGAAAGTAAGACGTAATGGTAAGAAAGAAGAAAAAGAAAGATAAAAAAAAAAACGCCGTGATGGCTACGTCATGGGGTATGAAGGGATTATGGAGCTGAGAGTCAGGGGGAATTGAGGATAGGCGAGAGGAAGAGGGAGAGAAATAATGCTAGATCGTGGAGAAGGGGTAAAAATAGTTTTCCTTTCTTGTGCACTCTGGAAAATAGACATCTGAAATTGTGTGGATGGAGTGCTCCAGAGAGAGATTGAAAGGGGGGAAGGGTGGACAAACACACATGCACACACACGCGCACGCTCACGATTGAATGTTGTGATTCTGTGCTCTGTAATCAGTTTTATATTACTGTTTGTGATAACATTTGTTTCTTCTTGCGATTTAATGACAAAAAAGGGTCAAAAGAACAAAATGATAACATTGATTCAGCGCCGTCGTTTAATCCATGTCCCGAATAGTGTTTGTGCGCTCACATTTACATGCACACACTACCCCCTTCCCTCATAACACTGTGCAATGGTTTATTCCACTGATTTTGTGTAGGTGGGGGAGGGGGGGAGAATACGATTTGATTGGATAATCCAAGGATTTAATATCCCCTAATCCTGGCACAATCCTCTCTGCATTACTGCAGGGAGTAAGATTAACAGTATGTGTGTAGTATGTGTTTGCTTCGGTGTGTGCCAAAGGGCGGATGCTCTGAGAAGGGGGAAAACTGTAGTGGATACTGTGTGTCAGTGTATGTGTGTGCGTGTGTTGTCACCTCAGCATGCAAATGGGCTGTGTTTGCATGCCGTACATGATCGTGCATGTGTGCGTTTGTGTGTGTGGATGTGCCTCACACGCACACCATCGTATATCACATATCTCACCCTCATGCGTGGCCTCACATATGAATTCACTTTCCTCCGAGATATAGAAACTCTGCCTCTCAGGGAGGGCTTCTTAGTATGCAGCAGGACGGATCAAACCACGCTCCAGTATGAAGCCAGCTCCTTGTACGTGTTTGCAGATGGTTACTGTTAATTAAGCCCTAATTGGAACGTGAGTAATTAGAGGATAATTCGACTCGAAAGGAGCATGTGGCTGTTCATGAGTGCTGGAGTAAAGGAGACAGAAATACAGTGTGAATGACTAGCGGGGGCTATACTATGTTTGAATTTTTCACTGGGGCTCAAGGGAATTTTAATTACTACAATGTAGATTCAATCCCTCACCCTTACTTATTAAGACTGCCTTTATCTCTCCATTATTCTCATCTTATTGCTCATATATATTTACATTTACTCAGGGCTCATTTTTCTCTCTATGATGCTACGATAAGAGGATGTGTTAGAGGGACGCTGAACAGGGGAAAGAAGAATTTACATTTTAAAAAATGTCTGGTATGAAAATGTAGGTAAAAGGCAGACCTTTTACATGTGATAACTTTGCATACAAACGCCAAAATCTAATTTTAGTGGTATTTTTATTTTAAGGCTTAACCATCAAAGCGGTTTGGAGCATATGATAGCCATGATTCTCCTGTGTCAGAAGAAATCACAGTTAGAAAATGAGCCTCATATTTAAATGTAGGTAAACAGGAAACCTTTTAGATGGTATTTTTTTGACAAGCCACCTATCGCACGTGGAGATGTGGCTCACAGATGTGATTTTCTGTGAAAACAGATTAAGCATCCAGGGTACCGTTTTTTGGGGGTTTTTTGCTACTCACTATCAGCGACATTAAAGTGCACTTTTGCTTTTGTTATATATCCTATACCAATGGCGCAAAGGTGGGAAGAATTTAGTCTAGATTGTTTTAGATTGAGACACTTTGAGTGGGTGTAAAATTGATTTTCTTGCTGTCTTTGAATGAGCTTAAATGTGAATTTCAGCCCTGAAAAGTTCATGTGGCTACCTCCTTTTTTACTTATCCTGCTTTAAAAAATGCTGGTAAAAATAAGGTGACTTAAAAAAAGCACCAAATTTTGACCCACCCCTTTGTACATCTACATGAAAATTTTGAAGCGTTTTCATGTAGGGCTTCATTAAATATACTGAAGTTATTTTACAAATCAGCCGATTCTGAGGGTTTCATGATATTCTGTGTGTTATGTCCTTATGATAAATGCTCATCTTTCTCTTATTATTTTACAAGGCAGGAAAAATGTGTGATGTTAAAGCCAGCAAACGCTCCTCCAGCACAAATTCTTTGTTTACTCAAAGAGCACAGGAGTCGCCCTTGGCAACCAGCGTTCTTGTTTACCTACCCAGTGTGCCGTCATATGATTGCCATGACAACGATCTCGTTGCTATGCCAATTTTCCAGTGCTATTGTGTCTTTATGCCGGCCGACTGCACCTTTCACCTGCTGCTTTTCCTCATCTCTTCTGATTCTTCCTCTCATCCTTTGCAGTACATCATGTGGGATTCATATTATATGGTTCTATTAAAGTTCACACACACACACACACGCACGCACACTCGCACAGATGCTTTGATAAGCTTTGATTCAAAGGCCTTAGTTTGAAATCAGGAGGTGTTTCTGTTCAGTCTGTTTCAAGGATGAGCTTGAATAGGCCTAATGAATGAACAAATGGAAGAAGTGATGGATGGCTAGAGGGATAGGGAAAGGGTCAGTGGATGTAGATCCTGCTACAATCAGCCTGCTCTACAACACAATCCGAAATCAATGGACAAGACGGAGCTGATCAATGAGTTTGTATCACAAGATGGATGGCAACTTAGATGGACAGCAAAAGCACCCTGAGCAGGGCTAGGATTATGATGGATGGATGGATGGATGGATGGATGGATGGATGGATGGATGGATGGATGGATGGATGGATGGATGGATGGATGGATGCAAGGTTATGGATGGATGGATGGATGGATGGATGGATTCAAGGTTATGGAAGACGGTCAGATAAGATAAGATAAGATAAGATAGATAAGATAGAACTTTATTAATCCCTCGGGTGGGTTCCTCTGGGAAATTCGATTTCCAAAAAAGCACAGCACCGACAGAAGTTACAGAGTTACAGAATATTATATATATATATATACACACACACACACACACACATATATATAATACAGAGACAATATAAATAAAATATACGAAGGGGATAAATAGAATAAATAGGAATAAAAAATAAAAATACAAGTGAATTGCACATTTCAAGTATTGAGGTCTATTGCACTGTTGACTATTTACAAAAGTATTGCACAAAAGGTATTGCACAGTGAGGTGAAGAGGCACTACAGCTTAGTTTAGGGGGAAGTTTATGTGTATTTTCCATAAGGTTATGATGATGCTGACAGCTTGAGTCGATAAAAGTGTGGGGTTAAAAGTACATATCATTCCTTCCTTTGCACACCCCTTGTGTGCCCATGTTTGTGTGTGTGTGTGTGTGTGTGTGTGTGTGTGTGTGTGTGTGTGTGTGTGTGTGTGTGTGTGTGTGTGTGTGTGTGTGTGTGTGTGTGATGGCCTTGTCTTAGATCAATAGCTTTGTGGTGACAGCTAAGAGCTGATTAATCAAATGTATGGATCAGTCTCTCGCTGCTCTTCCCTCTCTTCAATTACCAGCTTCATTACATTGCCTTAACACCCCACTGGGACCTCTCCCCATTCTTTCTCTCCCCTTCCTCGCTTTCTTCCACCGTACTTCTGTCTTCCTCCTCTCTGTCTCTTCCCATCTTTTTTTCTTCCTCTGTTTTTATCACCGTCTTTCAATAACTATAGCTGTAAACTACATATTATTGAGCTTAAAATCCTATTTTGATTGGCAGGGAGGTATTAATATATACATGGATCCTTTCTGAGACCTATATATAATAATATAATACTATTATTATAATTTCCTCATTACTATTATTATTATTAATGTGTTAAAGAACAAACAGCAAATCTCTGCATATGAATGAAGATTATATTCCTCCACTTTTTAGAGTAATGTACCCACAGATAAGAGCTTTTTGGTGAGATCCATTCCGTTCCTTTTTATTCAATACCTTTTGTTTTTTGCTCTATGTTCTTTATTTGTTCTATTTTGATTAATCTTTTGCTTACAATCAAAAAAGTATATAATTAATAATAAATAGTTTTAGAACTCATTGTGAATTTATTTTGCAAAATGTGAAACTGTACTTGATGAGCGTGTTTTCTTGCTGTATATTTAGATGTCACTTCACTGGCTCATATCTCCTTTAGCCTCGTCTCCTACCTCCATCCCTCCTTTTGATCCAGCCTTCTTTTTTCTCTTCTTGTTTCCTTCTTTTCATCACCTTCATTCTGCAGCTCTGATCCTCCGTCTCTCTGCCCTCCTTTTCTCTTCCTGTGTTTTTATTCCCATCTTTCAGTAACTCCTCATAGACATAAAGTACCTATTTTAAAGGAAATATCACATATTGACTGGCAGTGAGACATAAGTACATGATTTCTTTAACATTATTTATTTCAAACTTTTAGAAGTTATTTTGAAACTAGAATTGTCTTCTATGTCTTTGCGGCTTTGCCCTCCTCCCTTCCTTCCACCCCCCTGCTTCTCTTCTTGCTTTCCTCTTTTCACCGCCATCATTCTGCAGCTCTCCTCCTCTTCCTCCTCCCCCAGCCCATTCCCCTGGCATTAACACTGTGCCTCATTGCCTCAGTGCTATGACTAAGCACTGTGTGTGTTTAGTATGTTTTTGTGCCTATGTGTGCTTCTACGTGTGTGTGTGCGTCAGACCTGTGTTTCTTTCTCTAAATAGCGAACGAATAGGGGGAGACATGGAGAACGTGTGTTTGCACGCGTGCATTAGCATTCATGGCAGTGGATGGGTGTAGTCGTGACATTTTTTAAAGATAGAGCAAGTCACGACTGAATCACGCCCAGCTCCTCCCTCCCGCCCTCCCTCCATCCCCTATTTCTCTTTCTATTCTTTTTGAATCATCCTCTCAGGGGCAGCTCTGCTTTCATCCTCCCACACTCGGTCTCTCTTTCTCGCTCTTCATGTACTACTTCTTTTTCCAGCCTTTCCATTCATTCCCCAGGTTCCTCTTGGCCTTCCACCTGCCCTTTCAGTCGGTCGAAGTTAGGCAGGGTCCCCCAGGTCTCTCTCTTTCTGTCTCTCGTTCAACATCCTTTTATTTTTAGCTGACTGCGCCTGGTCCTGTTACACACTTGTCATTTCACCCCACTACAAAATCTCTCTCTCTCCCTTGCCTCCCCCGCCTCGTCGCCGTATCTCAACCTCCTCTTGTCCCTCATCTAATCCGTAGTTCTTCAGTAATCCTGATCAGCTGGCCTGCATTCTTAATCTCGTCACTTCTCAATCCTCCTCTGTACTCCTGCATGCGTGTGTGAGACAGAGAGGCTGAAAGAGAGAGAGAGAGAGAGAGTGAGAAATCATAGGTAGTAAGACTGTGTGCGTTTGGCAGGGATCAACCAGCCTCGGACAGAGTTCAGATACACCTGTTACCTGCTAACATTCATTTATCTGCTGCTAAAAATAAATCCCACTTGGATACACACAGGAGCCACATAAAAATATCAGCTACAGTCTATTCATCTTTACTTTTACAACAATATTAGTATTTGTGTCTGATTTGTCATTACACTTGATGCTTGTCTGGATTTCAAAACATGCCACAAAAACCGATGTTTTCCCTGACTCAATATCAGACCTTGGTTATGTACACAGGTGTGAATATTCAGCATATAGTTACAGTAATGAGTCTGGGTTATGTTGTTTAAGAGATTTTTGTGCATTTTCCTGGTATTGCTGCCCAGTTGGTGAACAAAAATGATTTTTTTTGCTAAAGTAAATTAAACCCGCCTTTAAAAAAAAAAAAAAAGGTTCAAAATATTGATTTTACTCTGGTGGAAAGTCAAAATTTCTTTGATGGATACCTGCTGATTTACAAAATACCAATTAATGTTTGAGTAAAATATGTTACCTAAAATGTAATGAAAGTGAAGTCAGTCTTAGAAAACAAATATGTCCAGGAGAGGCTTGTTTATGTTGACCATCCGTATTCCTGCTTGCTTGTCCCTCAGATGAATCGGCCAATCCAGGTGAAACCAGCTGACAGCGAGGGCAGAGGCGGTGAGAAACACGCTTAAACATCCAAACACGTACTCCTGCATTATGTCTTTCTGTCTATGTGACATAATGACATAATGCATTCCCCTTACTGTAAACGTAACCATCCAATCCAAATCTAAATCACTCTAACCAGAACTGTAAAATCAAGCCTGTAATAAACCTTTGACGTTGTGAAGACTGGCCAAAAGGTCCTCACAGTGTACAGATGTCCTTGTTTGCCAGATAGAAGGGTAGGTGTCAAGTTGGATCAGATAGAGATGGAAAGTAGTCAGCGGGGTGCCTGGCAAGTTGCTTTCTATAAATACGCACACATACATACACATTCAGATCACACTCTTTTCATGCCACTTTCCTGGTTTATGGTCTCTGTGGTCAATACTGCAACCTGGTGGACATAAATTGAATCTGCCATAAAAAGATTGTTTTTTTTCTTTTACTGAAGACAGCCTTTACTCTATACCAGCCATGTCGCCAGCATTGGGAATATAACATTGAATTCATAACATTTTCTTCCCTTTCCTCCACACATCCTTGGCCTCTCAGAGGACAGGAAGTTATTTGTGGGCATGCTGGGAAAGCAGCAAAGCGATGAGGACGTCAGAAGGCTGTTTGAGCCCTTTGGCAGCATAGATGAGTGTACTGTCTTGAGAGGGCCTGATGGCACCAGCAAAGGTAAAATGCACTCAAATATAATACCACAAAGTGCTTCATTTCATGCAGTGCCATTTTTATTTTTAATTCAATGACTGTTTGTTACAGGGTGCGCGTTTGTGAAATTCCAAGGACATGCCGAAGCCCAAGCTGCCATCAACAGCTTGCACGGGAGCCGCACAATGCCTGTAAGCAGCATGCACATGATCGCAAAGGATAAAATCCATACGCATAAAACAAACAGACACAACCAAATATGTGTATGTACTTCTAAAGGCTTATACAGTGAACCGCAGGGGAGAGTTTGCATTTTTTGTAGGTAATAATGTAATGTAAATGTATTTGCTTTGGCCCTGCACTGCTCATTGTGCCGGGATAAGCGTGAGTCCCACGAGACTCATAAAGGATTAACTGGATAGAGGAAATGAATGAATCAACACGAAGCCTGGGCCCATTAACACCGAAAATTACTTGCAATTGAAACTTAATTCTGTCTTCACCTCTGTCCTCGCAGGGGGCGTCGTCCAGTCTGGTGGTGAAGTTTGCAGACACAGAGAAGGAGCGGGGGTTGAGGAGGATGCAGCAGGTGGCCTCCCAACTCGGCATCTTCAGCCCCATGACCCTCAATTTCCCCGCCTACAATGCCTACACGCAGGCGGTCAACGCACAGGCAAGCACAGACACACGTAAACATTCGCTGTGCTGCACATGCATGCACCAAGTTTGTAAGGGGAGTGCTGTGCTTATGAAAGGATGTAATAAGTTTGAAGAGGCTATCAGTGGTCTAATTCAGGCTAATGTTATTACCCACACAACAGAACATACGTCATCTGGCATTAGCTTTCCCGCAACACACAACCATTAACCCACTGACTCGGGACATAATGGCCTTGTAATTAGATCTCTATTCATCTGTTCCTCCATCACTCCCTCTCCCTGCCCCTTCCTCTCATTTTTCTTTCCCCTTTTTCTCCCACTCTCTCTCTTTTTCCCATACCCATTTAACTGTGTCTTTGTTTTCTCTCACCCTCACTTTTTCTCCCCTCTTTCTCCCTCCTCTCTTTTACCTCTCCATCTCCATCTCCTTCCTGTCTCTGCTTCCTTCCTTGTCCACAGCTTGTCCAACAGCAGGCCCTGGTTGCCCAGTCAGCGTACTTGTCTCCTGTGGCAACAGTTGCCGCCGTACAGATGCAGCAGATGGCAGCACTCAATGCCAATGGAATCATTGCCACACCCATTACACCCATCACACCATCCTCGGGTAGGCTTACATGCCATGCGTACTTAAATATATTCTTGGATTATTGGATGTATCTTCTAGCTGTACTTGTCAGTTTGTTATAACATCAAACATGATGCATTAGAAAAATAGTCACAACCCTTTTTCCTTTTAATGTTTCATGTTATCGAAAGAAAAGTCTAGATTGCTGCTTCTAGGAGTTTAAAGCATTCAGTTTATATTTTTACAGTGTAAGTCTAGCAAGATGAATCTTTGAATGAAGGTTTGGTTATTGAAGCAGTTGTACTCACATAGGAAATATAGTTAATGTCCTTCGAGATGCAAGATAGGCCTCTTGGTAGCTATCTTAAAAGGCCTCAAGGCACTTCTTTTGAAGTATTATTTTTAATTCATTTTAATTTCGCTGGTCACTGAGACATAAAAACTGCATGCATAGTGTTGCCAGGGAAGTTTTATCTTTTTTAAAGAACAAAGACTTATTCTAGTTCCCTGACTTTGCCCCCAAATGGGGTTTTAAAATCCTGAAAGTTGTACTTCTACTACCATCTTTCTACCACCAGATTTCTCCCATAAATCTAAACGTTTTATTCTTTAAGAGCTGTGTCTCTCATCTCTCTGGTATAGTGAAATATTTGCAATGACAGAGACTCTGTTTTGCTGTGATATCTGTCTGTAGGTACAAACACCCCCCCAACTATTGCAGCAACACCTGTGCCAGCGCTTCCTCCACCAATAGGAGTGAATGGTTACAGCAGCGTGCCAGCTCCCTCCAATGGGCAACAAACAGAAACACTATACACCAATGGCGTTCACCCATATCAAGGTATTTTGATCAAATCATTATGGAGTGTAGAGATATGTTTACTACTGTGATGTTGTGATGAGGACCGGACCCAAATTGCAGGACGCAAAGCAGACAAAGTGAATAAGACTAAACACAATAACAGAGACATAGAAAATAAAAATACAAACAGAAACCAAGAACTCAATAAACACTACATAAACTCCAGGTCCATTACAGATATAGAAATAAAATAAATCACAAGAATTTATTAATATATTGCCTTTTTTTAAATTCTCCTTTTTTTAAAATTTCATATCCCCAGCTCAGAGTCCAGCAGCAGCCTTGGACCCACTACAGCAGGCCTACGCAGGCATGCAGCACTACACAGGTTGGTGTATGCGCAGATCACAGAACTGATCACTTATAATCATCTGAATTCTTCATAGATATTAATTTCTGTGTGCTTTGCTTACATTAAGATAGACGAGGCATGCAAACAAAATCAGTAGTAAATACATCTGCTCAAAAGCCACTGAAGATGATGTGACAGATGTTCACCATATGCATGTCCTTGTAAATCAAAGTTGCACATATGGATCAATTACACGTGGCTCTAAAAATCACGTTAGCTTCAGTGAAGTCATACACATATCTAATCCATATTCAGCCGTATTATTATTAATGCATATGTGTGTTTCCCAGCCGACGTCTCAGGGAGGAGGTTAAATCAAGATGAGCAGACTTGTGACTTTGTTATGAATGTGTCTGCTCTCAGACTGTCAAGGATAAAAGGACAGTTTGATTGACTGAATTCATTTTGTTTTGATTTATCCAATTTAATTAAGACACAAAAGGCTGGCGATAATGTAACACAGGACATATCATGTGTACATGATTCAATATCAAGGGGAGATGTAATGCGTGTACAGGCTCAGATCAACAGTGTCATTGTCTGGTGAACTTATTCCACTCGTATGTTACAGTTAATAGTTTTCACCTTCAGCAGAAGACGTTTCAGCTCGAACAGAGTGACTCTATTGGACGCTCCTATGTTGCCACTCGTTGTTGTGGTCCAATCATATTTTGTTGCTCCCTGTCTCTCCCAATAGCGGCGTACCCTGCTGCGTACGGATTGGTCGGGCAGCCGTTCCCCCAGCAGCCAACACTTGTTGCCCAGCAACACCAGCAGCCCCAGCAACAGCAGCAGAGAGAAGGTGATGTGGTTTCCTTTCTGGCCGGGACCACGCCCCTCTCTCCAGTGATCTTATTTAAAGTTTTTTTTATTGCAAAGTTTTTACAGCCTGAGATCATTTATCAAACTCTGTCTACTGTGTGGATGCGTGCGTGTGTGTGTGGGTGTGTGTTAGGTCCAGAGGGGTGTAACATCTTCATCTACCACCTGCCTCAGGAGTTCAGTGACTCTGAGATGCTGCAGATGTTCCTGCCTTTTGGCAATGTCATCTCAGCCAAGGTGTTTGTGGACCGTGCCACCAACCAGAGCAAATGCTTCGGTGAGAAATGCAGACGGGGGAGAAAGGGGGAGGGAATGGGGGAGGACCGGTTTATCAGAGCGAAGAAAGGACAAGTGGAAAAAGTCATTGGCTGATGAAATACTGTGTTAATTAATGCGTGTAAACCCGCCTGACAAAATGACTAAAGTTAGCATTTTGCCTGTCTTTCAGGATTTGTGAGTTTTGACAACCCAGCCAGCGCTCAGGCCGCCATCCAGGCCATGAATGGCTTCCAGATTGGCATGAAGAGACTGAAAGTGCAGCTCAAAAGGCCGAAAGATGCCAACCGCCCATACTAAGTGACTACTGAGAGGATGAAGAACAAGTGAAGAGAGGTGAGGAGGTGGAGAGCAGGTGAAGAGTGGCACAATATGAGACAAGTGAGCCTTAGTATAGAGACAGAGTGCAATCAAGTCCCGCCCAAAGCAAACTAAGGCTAAAACAGTGAAACTCGTTAGTGTGGTGCAGGCATATTGTTACTGATATCCAGTGTCAGTTTTATTGGATGCTCCTCAGATGTTTACAGGACTGTGAATCATATTCAGAAAATGCTGCATTTGTATATACAATTACTTTTACACAATATAATGTTTAAAAAACTAAAATTAATACTGAAATCATTTTTTTAAAGTGTATTTTTAACTGAAAAAAATAAACCCAGTTTGACAGCTTTATTAAACTAAATTAAAAAGAAAATTAAAATTAAAAGACATATTTAATATTTAAAACCAAGGATAATATTAAAAAAAATAAAAAACTATAATAAATATGACGAGTCCAGTGGGCGTGGTTTTCAGAGTAAGACGCATTGCGCTCTGTCTCTGTGTTGGGGAGCAAGCGGATAAATTTGGGTTAGTGAGGAAAAAAAAGTGGACAAGGTAACTTAGACTTGACAGTGCACAGCTAACTGACGGGGAAAGCTTTAACCTGACATTTCAGTGAAATATGCTTTGGGTAACTTACAGAAAAACAGCTTAATCAACTCAAGAAGAGTAATTATACTAAAATATTGTTTCCCTTTTTTATTTTCTTTGACAATCTTATTTATTTTCTTTCCTGCTGTTTTGATCTTTTCCTGAAACACCCAAGAACCTTCCGTCCAATCATAATTCACGAGGACCCCATCGCTATGGCAATGGTTGCCTAGTGACCGATAAAGCCCCGACCCCCCCTTCCTCTCACATTGTTGTAAGTTGATTGGTTGGCCTGTGTTTGGGTTGCTGTGGCGATTGATTGCCTGTGTTGGTTGCCCTTGGCAATTTTTGTTCTGTCACCTCGAGCAACCAGCCATGCGTTGACCTGCATGTCCTGTTGCTGTAGTGACCACAGACTGTGTTTGGTGCATTGTGACTTTATTTTGTATTGACCTGTGCACATACTGATCAATAACTATCAATAGCCCGGACTGTACTCAGAATCAACTGATTCGATTGGATACTTGATACTTTGAATCATTTTATAGTAATTTGATCAATTCTGTAGCAACGCTCGTTACTCTTTTCAGCCTCGTTTTTGATCAGTTTCTGTAGTGTTCTGTTTGGTGTGTTTATTATTTGAACAAATGGTTTGGGTAAAGTAGTGAGCGTGGGCATCTGTGTGTACGTATGTGTCTGTGTTACACTGTTAGCGTGTAATACAGGAGAGCGTAATCCTCGTTGTATTGGTGTCTGTACAGAAAGGTGTGCAGAGGCTTCCACGGTGGACTGCTGGAGAAAGCTAGAGCAGAAATACAGTTTACTGCAAATTACATTTACTTGTTTTATTATATTATGCAACATACAGTGGCCGTACATGTTGGAACAGAGGCCATGATGTGGTTGAACAGAGCTCTAAATATGGCCACAGACTGGTCCAAAGTATGGGCTACACAGGCCAGAAGAGAGACAGACAAGGTTACTTTCATTTTACTGACAAAGGCACACTGTACTTTGGAGCGAGCATGCATTTTGTTGAGCTGTGCTCTGATAGGCTGAGTTTTTAATCCTGGATTGTGATTTATTACAGTGTTTGATGTGCCACTTTAGTTTTTTGCTCCTTCGTTTTTCTCTCCTGAGCCATTTTCACACATGAACTCCAGACAGAGTCGGGAGAAACAGGTCACCACATTTCCGAACATGCCCTTCATTACATAGGCCACTTAGGACTCGCTGGAACTAGTAGTAGTGATGGTGAATTCACTGGCCAATTACATTCTATAGTTATACCTACAGGATATGTTTATTTTATATAATTAAGATGAGCACTTAGGTGCATTATGTAAGTCTTCCAGATTTTGCGATACAGGCTAACTTTCATCTGGAGTCCCTGGCAGTTTGAGGGCATTCATAGGCAGGAAAAAAAAGCAAAGATCCAAGGGCACCTAAGCACAGGTAAGAGTCATAATCATATGAACGATAAAACAAAGACATAAACAAAGAAAGACAACATATTAAACACTTATAAAAACTCTCATACAGACACAAAGAGCATTAACACAATTACAAAAGCAGCGACCTGCAACACACTAAATCCGCTTACGTCACGTTTGATTGACATGGACTTTGTACCGGAGAGCAGGCAATTTAAACACTGTTTCAATTTTTCACATTGCACCTATTCCGCGTCATTTCTAGAAAAGTTCAGCGCTGCGGTGCATGTGTGAAAACAGCTTTTTATATATATCCCTATCACTTCTTTTGTGCTCTTTTCTCCCTCTTCCCCTCACCACCTCCTTGCTCCTCTTCTTCTTTTCCCTCCTCTCTCTGTCAGGTTTTTTTCTTTCTGCTTCTCTCCCCTCCAGTCTCTTCTTTCTATCCCTCTAGCTCGTGTTTTGAGGTAAAGGGTATGTGGTTACCATGGTGGTATATAAAAAAAAAAAACTGTGAAAAAAAGTGCCTCTTGCTTATTGGAGAACAGCCTTCAACTATAGGAATTCTGGGAGAAAAATAACAAGAGAGATTGTGACGTAAATGTAATCCTCCACAAACCCGTAACCTTTACCAGAGAGCAGAAAATGTGTAGCTGCTGTCAGGTCGGTGTTTGGAGGCACTTTCAAATGGCAGCACACATTATAAATAAAGGATTCAGCTTCTATTTCTAGACAAGCTTTTACATAACAAATCCTTGTGGGTAATAAGAAGGCCATGTAATACCTCGGTATAATACAAAAAGTTGTGGCCACTTCTTTATCCTGATTAAAATGATCACCCAGAATTTCTATACTGCAAATGCCAGAGAGTGATGCATGTTGGTAGTAGTGTTTGCTTGCTATGAATCGAGGCACATGTTCATAAGGACACAGAGACATAAGTGCATACTTCTAGATTCTGTAGACTTACTAACACACACACACACACACATTTACATCCAAACACACACCTACAGTCCCACAGTAACACATTTGAGTGATTTTCACTGTATTGAGTTGCATGATCCAGGCACTGTGTGTGTATGTGTTTAAAGCACCATGAGTTACCGCTGCTGAAAGACAGAATGATGCTTTCTTGTTTGACGCACTCACCTTAGACTGAAGCTAAGCGAAGCTAGCAGCATCCTGAGGTGCAGTTTGCTGCAGGAAGTGTGGCAGTCAGGCCTACACAGGAGTCTTGTTTGACAAGCTGTGAAGATCAGAGAGAAACGCAGAGCCTCAGAGTATTTATAACTCTAACAGATCCTCCCTCCTTCTCTGTCCCTCTCTCCTTTTATCACTCCCTCTACCCTCCAACTCTCCTGCCTTCACAGGTGACCTTTCAGAGTCCAGCCGAGGAGGAATCCCAGGGTTCATTGTGCTTTCAGACTGTCTGCTGCCTGTGAGCGTACGCGGACTGCAGCCACACTCACGCAAACACACAAACATACATCAACACCGAACCTCATAGGGTTCGTGGCTGATATGTACATAAAATGCACAAAAACACACACACACACTTGCTGACACTTACACAAATACACACGCGAGTCAGTAATCTCACCCATACGGCCGAGACCTTGGTTTGACCGTAGTCTGTGTGGAACAGGGTGTTTAGTACAGCTAAGACAACTCAGACCAAGTGAGAAGGGTGAAATCAACCTGCTGATATATCACTCCAATAGACTTTAACTTGTCTATACCATGTCTAATACATGACAAATATAGAGGGACCGATGTTTCATAATAAAAACCCAAGAAAATACAAAAAAAGACGACTAAATGAGTAGGTTAGAGAGACTTTGGAGAAGATCCTAATGACCTGTAAATAGTTTAGTTTACAAAGAGCAGCATTTAAAAAACAAGAAAAATGCAAAAAGAATACTACTTTAGATAAACACTGAGCAGGACACAGCAACATTATTATTATTATTATTATTATCATTATTATTATTATTACCACTAGTAACATCATCATCTTCATGAAAGGAAAATACATTCCAAATTGTAAAATGGGAAATCACTAACCTATTTTAAATTTCTACTTAGACTTTAGGTGAAACACGGGGGAGGGAGGGATTGCACTTTTATTCGGGAGGTTTTAATATTTGAGCTATTTTTTATTTATTTACTAATTTATCAATTATTTTGTTTATTGGGAGAAAAGGGGGTTTGAGTGGGTTGCAATATTTTGATTTAGGATTTTCTAGAGGAAAAAAAACAACTTTTGAGGGTCTGTCTCTCTCACTTCTTGCAATCGAGTAATTATAATGTATGTATTAATTATTACAGCAATTATATTTATTTCTAATTTATTGAATCCTGTTTTTGATCCACTCTCTTTTTAAGTTTAAATAAAAAGTATCATACTAAAATGTCTGATGTGTAATCCATGTGAGTGTTTGCATGCATGTGGGAGGGGAAGAAAGGGAGCAGGACTGGTCCAATGAAAATCTGCATTTGGAAGGTTCAGCAAGGAAGAGAGCGCACATCCAACTTTTCACCAGGAGGGGGCATCGCTACAGTAATCAGAGAAGAAGGAGAGAATTGAAATACCAATTAAGCTGCACAGCTTGTGATCTCATTTCATTCTTTATGGGAGCAGGCTACTTTTCTAATAGTAGATGCATTTGTCTTTCTCAGGAATAAGTATACAAGAGTATTATTTCTAATGATTAATTTACCAATAGAGAAAACTATTTAATAATAATGTGATGTGTGCAGAGCACATTTTTAAGAAAAAATTATTAAGCTGACTAAATATGAGTCCACAGGTGTGGGATTTGTTAGACCACTGAGAGGATACATTAAGTAGAGGAAATTTTGAGCATCAGACTTTTAATTTCCTGTGCTTGGATTTTAACTCCTTCTATCCTTCAGTCTATGGTGGACATATCTGGATTTAGATGAGGGGATATACACACACAACACACACAGCCGTCTACATAATCCCTATGCTTCGCTAATGTTTCCCACTGAGATCTACAGCTACAAAAGTGTTTCTCTGGCCAAAACAAGTAAATAATTTAATAGGAAGAGATCATTCTGACATTTATTACAATATTGATTGAGGTTAGCAGCCAAAAAAGACCTCATCAATTTTATTATACTACATTTATTTTTTATGGTGCATGAGCCCATTCAAAGATAAGATGTCAAATTGGGAATATTCCAGGATGTGATATTTTCATTACCGCATGGGCTTTCTTAATATTTTATGTTATTCAAGTATAAAATATTCTATTTATTGAAGGTCTTTTATCATAGATTGTGTTTGATTAAACTTTTAGCTGTTGCAAAAAATAGGTAAATACAATACATCTCATGTTATTTAACCTTATCTTTGTGACCAATTCAAATACTTGTATGATTCAAAGTTAAGTTAGGACCAAGACATACCCCCACCCCCCGCCCTCACTTTGTGGGCCAAATATAGTATTTAATATAATTAAACTCAAGCACAGCCTTATTGATCTGATCTGAACTTTGGCTTCCTGGAACAAACTGTTTGACAGGCTGGCTGTGAGTCAGATATGAAGATCCTTTGACCCCTCAGCTGCTTCTCTTATAGTTCACGTGTCACTAGGAAAATAGTTATGTCTGTAGAAAATATACAAAATAAAATATCCTATTGTAATGATCCTGTTATTATTATTATTATTATTATTATTTATTTATTTATTTATTTAAAAAATATTTGATTAAACGCCCAGTAAAATGTAACAGAAAGGTCACGAGTGAGTGGGACATCACCAAAAGATTTCTACATTATAGTAAACATTCAGTCAACAGCAGATGCTACGTCCGCAAATAACGAGGTTAAAGGTCAGCCACGGCAAAGCTTCCAGCCGATCAGAAAAGTATTGTAAGTTACGAAATGTAAAAAAAAAAAAAAACTATAGCTTTTTAGATAAAAAACCAAAAACAAATATCAGACACTTTGGATTAACACGGCTGTTTCGGATACAAAGATTTGGGTGTAAAACTTATTCCGAGCGGAAACAAAACGCGGATGTGTGTGTGAGTGTGTATGAGCCAAATGCTCTCTCATGTGCTTGGACGTCATCTGCGTCCCTCCCTCTCCGTTATTCCCTCACTCCTCCCTCTCTGTCTGCGCCTCTCAGTCCGCTCTCCTGCCGGCCCGACCCCATCCTCTGTCCGGCCACAAAGACCCCCGTCGACTCCCAGGACACACGAGGGGGGATTAGCTGGGACACGACGAGGGAGGGGGGAAAAAAACTACCTGAACACTGCTGGGAGAAAAGCCACCGATATCGCATTGCAGCATCTCACACATTCTCCCCCATCTGTAGCTCCCCTTTCCTTCCCTTTTTTCGCACATTGTTCCCAATGGAAACATGTAAAAATCAGTAAGCTGCGCCCTTCTGAGCACAACCAGCGGGCTGGGCACACTCAACGGGACCGTTAGCTTTTTTTTTCCAGTGAGCTACGCGGGACCAGGAGAAAAAGACAAAAAACAACTGACAATTTTTGGTGGAAAGAAGATTTTTTCTTCTTCTTCACGGCGCGAGAAGGACACCAAAGTAAGTACCGTTTCACTTTCATGTCGGTGGTAGACGTTGGTCGTTTTGTGCGCCTGAGTGTTTGCGGGAGACGCACGCTCCGCATCTTCGCTCACCTCAGACGTCATTACGCACTCATGCAGGAATCGGGCAATTAAAAATAACAGGCCGCTTTCGGTCTCTTAACAAAAGAAAGAGAATAAAAACGCGGCGTAAGCTGGGTTCATATGTGATGGTTGATTATTCCTGCCAGTGGCTGTGTAATATGATGACACGAGGGCAGTCTGGCGCTTGAACGGTGGATCGCTAAAGTTTGCTAACTAGCCACATTATCACTGTAACTAACACACACACACACACACACACAAGTCACAGCCCCACTATACAAATATAGTTTTAAATAATATATATCGTTTTTTCTATGTTTAATAATCTCCGTTTCACCCTCTCCTTCAGGCAGTCTTTAATGTGGTTCACTTTGCAGTAGCTACATTAAAGCAAATCTGCAGAATGCTAAGTAAACATAAATACTAAAGCTTTAGAATGAGAGGAGGCAGCTGTAGCTGCCGTACGGGAAATAATTGTTTGTTTTGTTGATGTTACCACAATGACTCTTTCATACTCAGACGTGTAAATACGTGACAGCAGGCAAGTATGTATAATATATTGTCACAGTTATAATATCCAAGAAGTAGGTTAATTAGAGGAGTGCCATATGTGAGTCAGACCAATAAAACCAATTTGTACAACATTTTCCATTTAATGTAAAGAAGTCCACTCTGGAGATGTTTTTAGCACTTAGCCAATATAGACCCACATTTAATAAGTTGAAAGATACTGTATAAACAGAAACCCCCACTTTACTATATGCTTTAATGGCCAGATAATATAATATTTTGTTTCTTGCTAAATTGTTTTTTACATTTAATTAGCATTTTATTAACAAAACAAACCGTTGATAGAATGAGATGTCATTAAAGTCTTCTCATATTCAGTTCTTGTTTAGTTAACCACCATAGTGTATATATATGGCTTCACTGTAGGAGCCACTATTGTTTTATGTTTGCAGCTCCGGCTACCAGCTGGCACCTCTTGTGTTTACTGCTTATTTAGGTGTATGTATTTAAGGGACAGCAGCTACAGGTGCTGCCTGTTGCCAAGGCAAACATCTTTTTGACTGTGCTATCGTGTAACTATAACGTGTTGAGAAGATGTGCACTCAGTGGTACTTTAAATAGACACTACATTTACAGTTCTGTCACCTTATGAGGGGATAGAAGTACTTTTAACTTTACAGACTTTTACTCCCGTGCAGTGAAAATAAAATGAATAGTGGTCCAAAAGGGACCATTAAGTGGGATTTGCACTTCTACGTTAAATCTACACCATAACCTATGCTATAACCTGACATTTAACTCCCTAAAACTGGAACTAGATGGTTTGATATTGTTGTTTCTTCCTATGTATTTCTAACTACTTATTCTTTCACTGTCATTTCTTTTTGATGGTCTGAAAGATCAGTTTGAAGAGAGAAACCCTACTGCTAACTAGTGTTTTGGCTGGTGTGCACACCAGCACAATAGTGCATTCCAGAGCAGCTCCAACAAGCCCGACTTAACAATCCAAGATCAGTGACTGTAAGCAGTAAAAAAAACTGTAAAGCTTTAAAACAGTGTGGCAGCTGTTGTGTATTTGTGACTCGCTAAAAAAGCTGTATGCAGAACATTGAGAAGGCTCTATGTCTGAACATGCTGCAGCAGTGTTTTTAGAGTTACAGTGTGTAAAATCTCACCACTAGATGTCAGTAGATTGCAGATTGCAGTCAACTACGTTATTTTTTCCAACAACTTCCAATTCATGTTGATAAATCTTGGTAAGGTAGGACAAATGTCTCTGGCCACTGACTATCTGTAGTTAGTATAGGCTGTTAGTCTGCTGTTTACCTCAGCTTGTGTCCCCTTGTGTCTCCTCTTGTGTTTACTCTGGAGGAGGCTGTAAAAAATTTGTGAAAGGAGTCCAATAGTCAACGAGTCAGTGAAGCTTACTTGTATCTAATGATAGCGATACTGAGATGAGCTGTTGCATTATCCTGAACTTTTCTGAAGCCTCCGTGTCTGTTAGCTGCTGTTAGCTGGTGTTAGTGAAACTTTCTTCGAAGTAGCTCATTGTTGGACACTACGTGACTAACTCTTATGATGTGAGAATGTAATCAAAGTGTTTATTAAAGAGAAAGTTTCATTTTTATGACATTTGAGCCTAACAGTAGCTGGCATAACATTAACTTATAACCAGCTGTTGTTGTTCTTGTTTAGCCGGCTCATTGTCAGTTGTCTCGAGATGGGAGGGTGGCCGTATGTCTAATCTATGCATAAACTAACATAAACATATATATATATATATATATATATATATATATATATATATATATATATATATATATATAACATAGATTGTTCAAACTGCTGCCTTCATGCAGGTGCTACGGAGTGGTGTTTACTAAAAACCAGCTGCCACAGACACAGTTTCTTGCCCCAGTTTGCCACTCTGATGAACACTGTGAAATCAGCCACTTTTATATCATTCTGGTCATATGCACGTTGTCTAGTTCTTTTCTCCGCTGTCTATGGTATACTATATATGGGGATGATCTCTAGCTATATGCATAAAATGTGATTGGGCGGAGCAGCGATGTCCATCACAGCCAATGTATTTGAGACGGAAGGGTAACATGGCCGCTTCCACAAAACGGTATCTGCTTCTGTGTATTTTTAATGGATTAATTCTAAGTTTATGAGAATGATTAAATTTTTTTGGAAGATTTAATTACACACATTTAATTTCGTTTAGGGTCATCTACTGATCGGAAGCTTCGTGGTTCGATCCCCGGCTCCCCCAATGTGCATGCCAAATATTCTTGGGCAAGATAGTAACCCACTAACCCCAAGTTGCTCTCCAGTGCATTCATTGGAGTATGAATGTGTGTGAGGTAGAAAGCACTTACAAAGCATAGGAGAAAGTGCTTGTGTGAATTGGTGAATGTGGCATGTTATATAAAGTGCTTTGAGTGCTCTGGGAGAGTAGAAAAGTGCTATATAAGAATCAGTCCATTTACCATTTACACTTATCAGTGTTTACACTAATTTACACTAATAATCAATTTACTTTTCTGATTTTATTAGTTGGAAGGCACTCAACTTGGGAGTGACATGACTCCCAGCTATTGCATTTGTGTCTATTTGCGCTGCCATTAGGATATGCTGAGTAAAGGATTGACTCTGATGATTTGCTTCCATGCAGTCCTCTAAAAAAAAAAAACTGTGCCTAGTCTTTCAGGATTGACATTGTGCGTAGATGAAATGCTGATTGGTTGAAAAAGTGGGCTTGTAAAGGAAAAGGAGTGACAGTGGAGTTCACTAGGAAGAGGGAGAAACACCATCAAAGATCAAAAAAGCAGCATGAGTACCACAAACAGTGGCCGCACTGGACAGTTTTCATTATTTTTAATGCCTGGTTTCGCTTCCCCATAAAGAAGATCTTTGTCTATTATCTCCTTAGTGGGAGGAGCTAAACTAAAGGAACAACAACACCACAAACATGACCAAGCAAGAGTAGCCCTCAGACTAGGTGCAAAGCATGTAGATAGGGTCTGCAAATTTCTGTGTAGAACCAACATAGAGCTATGCCAGCCCCCCTTCCGGGTTATGATGATGTCACAATTACTGTGACCATAAGCGCTGCTTTAGATAGGCTGCTTCTAGCCTGTGCCACACTGTTGGTTGATGACCATCTGTAACTTTTTTGAAGGATTTCACGCAGCAGTTAATTTAAATGATTAATCAGTCATCCAATTAATAACTGCTGTGCTGCTCTTACAGACTGAATTTTTGCATCCATCCAAGTTAAACATCACAGAAGTCCAACAGCAGAGAAAATAAAAGACAATGCAGTTTTTCATTAACCTCAGCCTAACCTGGACAGATAACAGCTGTCAGCTGTCAATGATTACCTCTTCTTCTTCCAAACTGTTCAATGAGTAATCAGTAATTCTGTTGTCTGTTTTTGAGCGTCCTATATGTCCAGAGGGCAAACCGCTTGGCCTCAGCGAGAGCGCTGTGCTTGCTCAAAGGGGCCGAATTGAACTGTGAGGAGAAGAAAATCAGTATGACGATGTCCCCACACCACCTGAACAAGCCTGTTCAAATCAGTCTGCTGCCTGATTGAACGGTCTCATCAATAATTCATCAGTGTCACAGATCAGTGTCGGTGGTACTAAAACCGAGCGACTTGTGATCTCTATCTAACACACAGACTGCGTGACAGTGATGAAACGTTGAGCTGTCCGTCTGTTTTAGGATGATTTCGCATTTTCTTACACGTAAAAGATATAATTCACATTTATGCTTTTTTGTGTTTCTTTATTTGCTACGTCTAATAAAAATATCTATTTTAAAAAGCTATTTTTTTATCCAGTGTAAGGATGTGTAAAATGTGAACAATGTGTATGACTCACCCTGAAAACTCTCTGGCCCAGAATATCCAAAGCATGACCTGAGTTACAGCTAATGAACCATGTGCAGAAAGCATGTCAGCCTCCTGAACTGCCACTTCATCCCACAATGTGTGCATTCAGGTTTTCATGGTTTGTACTGCGATTCCTAATCCGTAGCTGTGACCTGGACCATAACACATAAACAGTGTATATAGGGAGGCTTGACTGTATTTAGTCCACGGCTGAAATGAAAGTATTTGAAGAGTTTGAGTTGCAAAAAAATTGTATGAATCCAACACTGCGCTACAATTAGGGGTTGATATTAGGGTTTGCCTGATTATCAGCCCAGCAGATTATGTGGCCTGATAATCTACTCTGGTCTCATAACAAAACACAAACTGTCTCGTGTTTATATGACAGTATGCCTTTGCAATTAATGTATTTTAATATGTCCGCAGCATCTATGCTGTCCACACTGTCTAGCAGGTTATGTGTCCCCTTGACAGCAAAGAAAACTGAGTTTTAAAAAAGGTGCCAGCCTTTGCATTTTATCCTGAACCACTATTTTTTTCCTAAACCTAACCAAGTAGTTTTGCTGGTAGAACATAACCAAGTGGTTTTTAATTCCTTAACCTAGAAATCTGTCATGTGCAGGGCTCAAAATGTGGACTTTTCTGCCCTTTTAAGTCTTCTTGCCAAAGCTTTGTTTCCAAAGGTCAGAAAAGACGTCAGGTCCGATTATTTCTCCAGTACTTGTAAGTGACGAGGCTTCCCTGGTTCTGGTTATTTGTTCTTGGTGGCTTATAAACCTGTTGGGAATGGACAAATGTAAATTATGCATAGCACAATAATAAAATCATCAATCAATTAATAATTAAGAGTGGTGAGTTTAAATTATGTGTGTATGAACACGAATCAGTACTTAAAACACCATATAGATGAAAAAACGTTGTGCCCAGAAATAGAAGATAATTAGATTAGATGTTGTGACTATGCCAAAGGGCAGGACAGAGGTGCAGTGGTGAGCAGTGTTTCTTCACAGCAAGAAGGTTCTGGGTTCAGACCTGCTGACCTTTCTGGGTTGAGTTTGCAGGATTTCTTTGTGGCTGTGTGGTTTTCTTCCGAAAATCCAAACACATCAATGTGAGCTTTGTTATTAGTTGACTGCATGCGTGAACTGTGACAGACTCGGGACCTTTTGCCTTTTGCCTATATCAGACCCTTAAAATCATAGATGATGTTTTCCTCAATATCTGTAGAGATAATTTTTTCAATATGGCTTAACACCGTCCCCACCAATGATGACGTATCATGCGATTATGATAAAAATGTAACTTCATCCATCTGTCCATCTACATATATACATGGATAGATCTTCAGTGTAAAGTCAATATCAGATTTACAGCAGTCTAAATTTAGGAAATTCATTAAATAACTTAAACAGAGAATAAGCATTGAGCAAACACTTAGTGCCAAGTGACTGAGATGTAACTCAATATCCTTATCAAACCAGTTGTAATAAATCACCAGGCCCAGCAGTTTATGAGCCTTTAACTATGAAGTGACCAAGGTTTTTTTATCAACTAATGAGTGGGATAGTTTATATTTTACACGTTATTACTTTATCATACGTAAACTGTTTTGTTTATCAGTGATAGATATTGTATAACCTGTTTATATTCTAATTACAAATTTCTAACATTTTTATGTTAAAAAAGTTTAAAACTAATCCTGCGAAAAAGATTTATTTAGTGAATCCTTGTGTGTTTCCTTTTACAAAAACACAGTATTTGTGTGAGTAATACCAGGAAAAAATACATGCTAAACTTTAAAGTATGTTGGAATGAATTGTGTACTGCAGTATGCTGTATATAAATATAGATGAACTGGTGATACTTTGATCAGCAACGTATTATAGATAAGCTACTATTTCATCCTTCTTTTTTTTTTAACTTCCATATGGTTGTTTAAAATAAAAACAGCCACTTTTTTTTAAAGATATATAATATTTAAAATATACTATATGGGCAAAAGTACTGGGCCACCAACACATTACAGCGACAGGAGCTGCTTAGCCAGGGAAACCCATGTCTTGAAGCTCCTGGCGTTCAGTTTTTGTGCTGATGTTAATGTCAGTGGAGGTTTCAATTCCACAGTTATTGAGTCTGCAGTTTGTTAGTGATTTTTACTCACTTGGCGACCCCTCTCTGTAACTTTATGTGGTCTTCCACTTTGTGGTTGAATTCCTGTAGTTACTAAACACTTCCACTTTTCAATAAAACTATTTACAGCTACTGGTGGAAAATCTAGGAAGGAAGAAATTTCACAAACTGCCTTTTTACAACAGTGACATCCTGTTAAGTACCACACTTGAATTTAGTTTAGCTTTTCAGAACAACCCATGTTTAAAAAAATGTCCAACAGCAGAACTCCAGTCTTTTCAATTTTGCTAGAATTACCTTCAGTGTACCATTCTTTCTGGTTTCCAATAGTAGTTTTTATAGCTTATCGTGTGAGTGATCCATTCATTCACTTCATAGTTAAAGGCTTAGTTTTATTTATATAGTGCCAAATCCCAACAACAGTTGCCTCAATGTGCTTTATTTTGTTAAATCCCCCCAAGAGCAGTGGGGGAAGGAAACAGTGGGAAGGAAAACCCCCCTTTTAACAGGAAGAAACCTCCGGTAAAACCGAGCTCAGGGAGGGGCGACCATCTGCCACGACAGGTGTGGGGTGAGGGGAGGAAGACCTGAAAGCTGAAGGCTCTGCCTCCCATTCTACTTTTAAATACTCCAAGAACTGTCTGAGACTGAAGTGCTTTAATGGGGTGATACGATACTATGAGGTCTTTAAGATAATAATAATAATAATGGATACTTTATTGATCCCCATGGGGAAATTACTTGTTTTTCTCTGCATTTGACCCATTCACTCAGTGAAGCAGTGGGCAGCCCACTAAGCAGGCACCCGGGGAGCAGTGTGTAGGGACGGTACCTTGCTCAGGAGTACCTCAGGGTAGCCGTTAAGTGGATTCGAACCGCCGACCTTCCGATCATGGGGCGACCACTTTACCTACTGAGCTATCCCTGCCCCTAAGATAAGAGGAGGCCTGATTATTCAAGACTTTTAAATTTGATTTTGGATTTTCATTTGCTGTTGAATGTGTCATGTGTGGATGGATATGAGTAAATGAATGGTTGTACAATCATAGGTGGCTTGGTACAAGTGACTCACAGTTAGAGCACATCACTACTGTCTTGTGACTTATGTTCCTCTGGCTGACTCAGCCCTCCACCATCCAGAAAAGGCTGACTGTAAATCTCCATGAGATGTTCTTAATCTGTGGAGATGAATGGGAAATCTGGAGTGCTTCCTTTGTGTGGTGGCAGCATGTTTACATTCCCCAAACTTTCCTGTACTCTGTACCAGGAACCAGTGAGTGTCTGTGTAGGTTTTTGCTAAAATTTCTGAGAAACTACATCACTTGTTTGAAAACCCAGGATCCAGGAAAATAGAAAAAGAAACAGCAGTGACAGCTGGTGAACTGAGAGAGCTGTTGATAATCACCAAACATGCTTGTACTGTACATTCATTGTCAGAAAAACAGAAGGAAAGGGACATACACAGACAACTTCCTTTTCCCTCCCCTGCCAGAGGCTTCCTTTATTTTTATTGGACCATTAAAATGGTCAGAGTCTGATCATGTGACCCAGTGAGCCAATAGCATGAAGGGTTAGGAAAGCTGTGGGGGGGAAAGTGCTTTAACATGCTGAATTCACTGCATGAACTCAACAAGTCACCCTAAAAATACCCTCTGGGATCCTAAGCTGAACTCACCACATACTGCTACAATAATGAGAAATTAAAAGAACTTTGTTCCCCCCTTTGTTTGCTTTTGTGTGTATGTGTTTGGTGAACTAATCACAGCGGACACACTCATAAACAGTGTTTAGTCATTTTTAATTATAGGAAATCACATATTTATACAGGGGAATAAGTGCCCTCTGCTCTTTTGGCCATCCGTAGTGATGCTCAGAAGCTCATTTAGTTATCGGATTTCAATGAGATTACACCGTTGTTGTTGTTGTTGTTGTTGTTGTTGTTTTTATATAATGGAGCCGGACATGCATGCAAAAACCTTGCTCAGCGAAGCTCTTAAGATCTGGCAGCGCACTCTGGGAGAAGTGAGATGTAGGGCTACCGAAGTGGAAGAGCTGGCAAAGTGACCAGGAAAAATATGTCACCCTTCCCATCCACCACTACCTGTGTTAAAAGAAGGGGGGTGGTGGGGTGCGAGAAGGGGCAGCCCAATGCTCAGTCAGCTGTGCTCCTGCAACAGGAAACTGGGGCCATGACTAACACGACATGATGAGGAAAATAACTGAAGCACTCAACCATGAGACGTAGCCAACAGTGTCAGTGAGCTGCAGTTTACATGAAGTGAAGCTGAATTTCTTGAACTAGTTATGAAGTTAAACATAAAAGATCATTTATGGCTTTTCTGTTGCAGATGAAAAAATCTAAATAATCAGGAAAATTGTGGAATCATGAAACTAAAGAAACTTGTCTTTATTTAAGAGAAGACTTGAACTTAATTATAATCCAAATGGAAAAACTGAATAAATTAATAATTAACTGAGCTAAAACTCCCACGGTCTGTCTGGGAGTGAATCTGGAGTTTTATTGAGGGGCAACAGGAAAGGGAAAGGATGTGCTGAATAGCAAAAAAAAAGGAGAAGGAGTCTTGCAACACAGAAAGTGGCACAATGTTTGTTTTAGTAATTGATAATAGCTGAAATTATAACTGTAGTGGTGTTTTCATTTTCCCAAAGTCTGTGTGATTAAGTGGAATAATTATGAGCTTATCAGCTGCTACTTTTGGCTGCTCCTAAAGCCTGTGACTATGGGAGAAATACCTGCAGGTGAGCAACAGAGGTAACTACCAATGAAAGCAAAGAATACTGTTGATTGGCATATGATCTGCTCGTTAAATACGTGAAAGTCATTCTACATCAAGGGCCACATACTGCCCACTTTCTTAAGTGGGTCAGATCAGTGAAAGTGGAAAATATGTGCCCACATTTTCCAAACCTGTCAAGTGGGCGGATTTGGCGTCTTTGCCGACTCAATTCTGGGCTTTATGTTTGACACCCCTATATTAGAGTGTTACCTGGACAACCAGAGGTTTGGCTGTCCGTTGACGACAAGCTAGCAGCTTCGAGCAAATCGCTTCCAGTGTGTTTATTTCGATCCCAATTACAAATCGATTTGTGTCTCCTCCTGGGGTCAAACTAGGAATCTTTCACGTGTTTAAATATGTAAACAACTTCTAATCAGTCTGATGAGTTCAGTACACCAATAAAAGGCCAGTAGAGGAAGGAGATCAGTCAAACAGTACACTTCTTCTTTATATGACAAATGCTGGATTAATAATAGATAATCAGTAATAGAAAAACTGCATACTTTCCAGTTTCCATCTGTTGGTCAGGAGAAACAAGTAATGTTTAGATGTCCCCTTTGTATCCATTTAATGGGTGTTTTCCACATTATAAGGGTGTAACTTAAAGAAAAGGCGCTTATTTATTTCTCAGAGAAACTCTTTTTCTGCTCTGATATTAAAGTATTTCATGTGAGCTCTTATCAGAAACGTTAAAACCAAACACAGCTCCAAACACAGATAAGGACATGCTAAAAAATTTATGAACCGCACAATTGTTTTACTGCTTCTGCTTCTCTTTCTGTAAAACTCTATCAAAATTAATGGCTAAGTAGGGTTTAGGCTGTAAATTTTAAAGATAGTCATGACAAGGAGGCATTACACATGGTTTTGGCTCTCTAAGCTAAGGAGGGAATCCTTTTCAAATAACTGGCTGGGAGCAGCAGGGTGGGGATGGGAGTGGGGATGAAGTGGTTACGAGGTTTTGGCATTCACAGCTGCAGTTGTTGGGAGGGGAGTTACTGTAGATCTGCAGGGGGACACCGGAGATAGAGTGCTTTGGGGCGCCCCCGCTGCTCAGCACTTACGACTGACTCATGACTCACGTCCCACAGATATTCATTCAAACCTCTTTACACTCTCTCTTTCTGCCACTCCCTGAACTTTGCATCAGAAATATTCAGCTATGTACTGTCTGAGGAGAAAGTGCTGCCCTCGACTAAGCACATGTGGAGGGAGAGATTTGCTTAGTTGTTGCTCTGCCTTTTCCTCTCCTGTGAGGGCCTCTTGACTTCTATGCATGTTGTATTTGCTCTGTTATATGCATGGTAAGAAACACACAGGAAGGCTTCCGCATAGGGGGAAATCATCCAATTCTCCAAATTATGTATCCGATTACAGTTGTCCTCCTATATACATAGCCAGGGATGTATAGTGGGTGCGTGTATAGCCAGTCTATAGACCACATAAGGGCAAAATATGGCCTGAGGGCTGGGAGAGGCTCACAAACCATCTCAGTCCAGCCCATGACATCCTCAAGGGAAAACAAGAAAAAACACCCCCAAATCATTAAGAGCCAGCATTATACTAAGAAATGAGAGTCCTGCAACTCAGACATGTTTTCACTGATGTAAGATAATGTAAGTGTTCTAATAGCACTTTAATTTTATGTTAGTTACGGGTGAGGTGCTTGGCCATTGAGGATGGGTTGGAGTAGAGGTGTTGCTCCTTCACACTGAAAGGAGCAAGTTGAGGTGATATTCACAATCTCTAACTAGAATGCCTTGTTGATGACATGATTCAGACATGTCAGGCTGGGAGGAGACCCCAGCAAGAGCTCAAAATGCCGCTGACATCCTGAAATATGTACAAAAGCAGCCGCACCACCAGCTCATCATCGCTTGATGTCAACATTTTCCACAAAAACACAGCATGTTCGGTTTGTAAATTTGTTACACGATAAGTTCAAACCTGGGAAATTCAGATTTTCATGTCGCTTTTTTACAACACTCGGTGTGTAATGCCCTTAAAATTCCCACTCAAACTCTGATAGGTGCATCAGGGGTTAAGCATCTACCTGAGGATACTTCACAGTGCAGATTGGAGGAATCAAGCCACCTAACTTCTGATTGGCAGGCCCCTGATAATTGCCACCCATATAACAATAATTAAAAAAGACTAGAAGTAACAGTGGAACTAATAAAAACAAAACTTTTTGAAACAGTAAAAACTGAACTGAGACAAATAAACCCACTCTCGAAACTGACTCAAACTAAACTGGAAGAAACAAAGAAAGATTCAAAATGAAATAAAAATTACAAATGATGAAAAATTACAAAACTTTTTAGCTCAGTTATTCAGAGTTTACCTCTTTGCTTGCTCATCCCTGCTTATGGATACAGATTTTAGGAAGAACAATATCACTGTACTTGAAAGAGATGCTCATTTATGAAAGATCAACATTCCTACTCTCACTAGTAGTGAGATATAGGAGAAATGCTCTGTTATTAAAGCTCTTGGAACTTTAATAATAGAGAAGTGATCATATTTTAACGTAACAAATTTATTAGTAAAATGTGCAGAAATTACTCTACTGCAGCTGTTCATGAGGGAATCTCCCACATCAGCAGATATTTCCTTCAAAATGACTCAGAAAGGCATATTTTTAGAAAACGTATTTACTTTTAAATGAGCAACAGAAGTAGCAGCATGCTCCTTTAGTCTCTGTTGGGTCCGTTTGGGTTGTTGTTTTTTTACATCTTAAACCAAATTACTTTTAAAGGGATTTTAGTTTAAAAGATAATTGATAAAAATAAAATCATGAAAGCTCAGCTGAAGCTGAAGCTTGCTCCTAACATGTTAAATATTTTTTGTAAGATGGTCATATCCTCAGTCAGAACATCTTTAAGTGGTAACATTCTGATAAAGCAAACCTCCTAAAAGTTTTTCTGTTCGGCTCATGGAAACAAATACGCACAAACACTGTAAACAACCTGTTGTTTTCTCAGCCAACGTCATGTCTACATTCGGTTGTATTCTCTTTTTTCACTGGGCTGTTTTCTTTAGAGTAACGCATTGAACTAGAGCAGGGCGATATGACCAAAAATATTTATCACGATATACATTTGAAAATTTACAATAACGATATAACTGACGATATAATTGACACTAGACAAAATACTTTACAACTCCACAACTTTATTAGTGCAAGAAACCCCATCAATGTATTTTCACTTAAACAAGCAGCTGTTTTTTATGTGCATTACAGTTATATAAAAATTTAACAGTGCAAATGCAAATTCCTTGCTGACAGTTTAACCATTTCCAGTGGAAATTGGCCGACATATCCTCAGCATAACCATGTATAATATCCACAAAACTTAAAAAGAGGTTATAAACACACAATACGGTAATATTATGTTGAAGCACAGTACGTATCACTCCGCGAGGCGCCTGCCTACGATAGCCGTAATGCTCCGACAATCCATCAAGCGGTGCGGGTTCGTAGCTTAGCAAAGTCCCACTAAAACATTTGACAGATTTTCGAGTGCCGTGTACATAAAATCATTTCGAGGTCAGTAAACACAACCAGAATTCATACATAAGGCGCACGGGATTATAAGGGGCACTGTCGATTTTCAGAAAAATCAAAGGATTGATTTTAAGTGTGCCGTATTTTCCGAAAAACACGGTAATAACGACGGCCCGCTAGCATGCGCTACCAAAAATAGTGCTTTGTTGTGTATCTGACGGACGAAAGCCAAACCAGTTCCACACCACTGTAGTTGCAGCATTTTTACAAACCAATTCTGATTCATCCGTTTCATTCAACGATCCACTTTCGCCCTTCTCATTCTGCGTCGCCGCCATGCTTTTTCCACCATGTGTGTATGAAAACAAAGGCACTGCGCATGCCCATATTCTATCGCGATATTTCATTTTCTTATTGTTGCCCAACATTATACCGGTATTACCGTGAACGGTATGATATGGCCCAGCCCTACATTGAACATACTGTAGGAGCCGTGGTTAAAACTGGCTCCACTGCCCAGCAGCTTCTCTTCAAATAGATTTCCACCAGGATTGTGATGGGATATTATTTCAAAAATATAGGTGTGACCTGCGAGTTTTAGCAACCATCCAGCTGTCTTTTCTTCACCTATTTTTACACCAACAAACTTTAGGGTTTGCGGGTCTAAATGATAGCTATTGTATTGTAGCTTGGGTTACACGCTGTTTGAAAGTGTTGACTCCGTTTGTGTCCGTGTGCTTCAGGATGTTGTCGGAGCTCAGTGAGTGGTTCTGGCAGGAGCGGCGGTGGTTTCCGGAGGGCCTGGGCTGGGCTGACCTGGAGGATCGGGATGGACGAGTGTACGCCAAGGCCCGCGACTTGTGGGTGGCGCTGCCCATTGCCCTCATATTCCTCATTATCCGTCAGATCTTTGAAAGGTCGATCCATTTTTCACTCTGTCTTATTCTATCTCAGACATTTACCTTTAATGCGTTTATGCATTTCTTTATGTCTTTAATCTCTCCTGACTTTGTATTCAGTTAGTTTATGCTTTTTTCCCCTCAGTAGTTACTTAATCCTTCTTTTGTTGTGCCCAGATCTATGATGAATAAATTCCCATTGTTTCTTCAGCTGTTATTGTTTTCCACATAAGTGTGCAAACAGCGTTCCTGTTTCCAGGAGCTAATCAGCGTTCATCTGTGTTTCCCTGCTAATGCCAGGAGACTCTGTTCCTCATTGTTTTTCATGTCTACCTCCTATTCAGCCACAGAACTGTCAGAATATACAATAAAAGAAACAGTGTAATCAAGACAACACATTTAAAAAAATATATATATATAATAATGGATACTTTATTGATCCCCATGGGGAAATTACTTGTTTTTCCTCTGCATTTGACCCATTCACTCTGTGAAGCAGTGGGCAGCCCACTAAGCAGGCGCCCGGGGAGCAGTGTGTAGGGACGGTACCTTGCTCAGGGGTACCTCAGGGTAGCCGTTAAGTGGATTCGAACCTCCAACCTTCCGATCATGGGGCGACCACTTTACCTACTGAGCTATCCCTGCCCCATATATATATATATATATATATGTGTGTGTGTGTATATATAATAGCTTGAATATCGGATTATATAATATTTAATAATCACACCTATGCTTCCTTTCTTTGTCACTGTTTTTTAATCCCAACATGTCACAATTGCAGGATGGTGGCCACGCCTCTGGCCTCGCTGCTCGGGGTTGAAGACACGGTGCGGCTCAAGGTCCCACACAACCCCACACTGGAGTCCTACTACTGTAACATTACCAAAAACCCCACACAGGTAGATACCTCTGGCCTTCTATTGCAACATCACAAAGGCTCTAATGCAGCTCTCGACTGAATCACTGGGAAAATAATCAAATCTGACCTCTTTGTGCTGTTCTCAGTCTTCAGTAGCAAGTCTTTGCAAGAAGACTGGCTACTCAGAAAGACAAGTGCAGCGATGGTTCAGGAGACGAAGGAACCAGGACAGACCGAGTCTGCTCAAAAAGTTTCGCGAGGCCAGGTATGCATCCGTGCTCTTCTAAACATATATGACTGCTGTAGAGTCCAGAGAGTGTTCCTCTGGCAATATGAGCACATTTCTGAGGGCAAACGTAGCCCTCTATTTCTGCACTCATTGCAATGTTGCCCCTGCTCTCCACACGCACACACTCACACATCCAACCATGCTTATTAGCACAGGGCCTTTGCAGCTGGGGCTCTGTCACCACTGTTGGTTATTTTTATTTGTAAGCCAACATTTACTGTAACAGAAGCCGAGTTAAACCAACAGCCTGATTACAAGGCTATTGAGGCCAGCTACTACCAGCTGACAGGATTCACAGATACGTACAGTACAATAGACAGCACATAACATGATACCGATACTAGTACTGACAGCATGCAGATATACTGTCCACTGATATGGATGCAGAGAAATCCTATGGTTATATTATCCCATGTGTCCTGTTTGTAAGTCTTTCATGATCTGTTGGCTTGGGTGTTGTTTATGTTTGATGCAGATCTGTGAAAGCTTTTAACTCAAAAGATCAGTTTACCATTTTTACCCAGAAAACGGTGGACACGCTGTGTACAGTGGATGAAAAAGTCACTCTAATAAAGAGTGAGACAGAAATACAGTTTGTACCCACCACAGGGTCTCTGTAGCTTCTCTGGAGCCTCTGATTGCATCACTCATGAGATGGAGTTGTAGGGGAAGTATTACAGCTTTGTTTTTTCCTACAAAGCTCAAAAGACATGACATTTTTCAGTGCACGCTCACCCTGGAAACCCTTTTCAAACCCGGTTCTCTCACACCCTTTATTTCCGTCAGTTCTTGGTAAAGACATAAATGACATTAATGATGGCACTTCCTGCAGAGATGTTGCTGATAAATATGAAAATTACAAAACTGTAAGTGTAAAATCAGGAGGCTCCAATATTAGGGCTGTGCGATATGACCAAAATCTCATATCCCGATATAAGAATTCTATCATCCAGATAACAATATAAATCACAAAAATGTAACATTTTCTGTAAATTCTGTGAATCTCGGGAAGCTCGTGTTGCGTGAAGTGTTTCCAGCTGCGCGTCATGTAGCTGGAGTCGAGTGTTTTAACCGATGCATGAAACTATACATTTTTAGACATAAGTTGCCGCTGCCGTTTTCTTTATGAGTATTTATTACACGGCGTGCTGCTGGGAAAAGCCTGTTCTAACGTTTATTTTTTAGCACCTGGCGGCTCTTTTTTTAAATTCTCATCTGTAAATAATCTGCTCTTTCACGTGATTCAGTTTATTTTGAAAAGTCTCAACAGGATCTTGAGCTTTATTGTGAAAGGTTTATGTGGAACATAAACAAGCAGACACGCGATGCTGTTACCGTCGTTGTTGCTAACCACAACGCATAAAAACAGGCGCTTGTCCATCAGTAGTGTGATTATATAAAATATAAGAGAAAGAGAGAACTTTAAGAAATTAATATAGCCACTACAGTGACCATCAAAACGATGAAAAAATATTGGCGTAAACAGTTTATTTTGCGACACCACGAAACAAACGACAGCGTAAAATGAAACGATAGACGTTTTTATATCGTCATGCGATATATATCGTTATATCGAACAGCCCTAACCGATATGTTTGCCAAGTATTCGGATGGGTTGAAGTTGAACCTGTTTGTTCCCTGAAGAAACTCATTTGTTTCATTACATTTGCATTACTTAGCCGTACGTCATGCGTTAGCAACATAAAGCTTAAGCTGTAGTCAAAGTCTCTTCCACTCAAATCTTTAATGAAGTCACACGCATGATCTGTATTTTACTGTTTAAGTATTAGCTCAAAGAAACAATAGAACACCTGCCTGAAGCCGCTGGAAATGGAGTCTGCAGTGCTTTAAGCCTGACTGCTCATCAGCATTTTTGTTACTTGTTCAAAATCAGGCTTTGGCTGCTTGGCTGGAGTCACCATACACTCAGCTTTAACCTCACTCTTTCTTTGCCGCTTTAGCTTTGGTTTAGCTTATTGCACATGTTTTCAGGAGTTGATGTCACGTTAAGAGCAGTTGTTTCTGGGCGGGCTGTGCTTTACACTTTAGCGGCACATTTTTGTCCTTTGGTGCCAGAAAAATGAAAATAATAGTTTTCTGTATCCCACCTCCCTTCACATGAACTGAAGTGATCTGATTTAAGTGGAAGTGCAGAAAACAGCATGTTTTATGATTTTTTTTTCTTTGTGTCTGCCTATCACACACATCATTAAAGAGCTTTTGTAACACAAATTCGATTAGTAACTGTGATGTGATGCTGAATTTGTGTGTGTCACAACAGCTTTAAGTGGGCTAAATGCTCAAAAATAGCTTAAAATAGCTTTTGAAGTGATTTTGTTTTCCTGGTACACATGATGGGAAAAATAACTACAAAAACCAAACAAATAAAGCAAATAATATTTATTGTCAGGTATGGGCCAAGCATTTACATTATTTCAGCCAATTTACAGTGATGTGTGTGCATATGTGATGTGTGGGTGTGTATGTGTGGGTGTATGCAGGCGTGCATGTGACTGCATGCTTGTCGCTCTCTGGTCATGGTGTGTCTTTCACTATGCGGGCTACAGCGTAAAGGCATTTTTCTTGTGAATCGATGTATTGTGGATGTGCACACAACAGGCTTTCTGTATCTCTCCCTTATTCCCCCCACTGGGGTATCTCCCACACTCCCACTCCTTCTCTGTATCTGTGTCTCTGCTGCAGCGTTTTCTGTAGCGTCTTCTCATTACACCTGTATGAGCAGTGACAATGACTTATCACTGTCTCCAGTACAGGGTGTTGTCTAGTGGCTCTCATTGTCTGTTAGCACATATTTGACTGTGTCTGTGTCTCTGTGTGTGCATTTGTGTGTTCCCGCGTGTGTGTGTTGTGTTTGACATTATCAGCAGATTTTCCAGGCAGTTCACGCAGCCTGGCATCTCTCTTTAACTTGTGTGTTTGTGACTGTAAGCGAGAATTTGTGTGTGTGTGTGAGTGAGATGCATTTATGTCTCTGCTGGTAGAAAATGTGCCTACTGTCTTTCCTCATTGACTGAGTAGAAAGTGTGTTTGTATGTGTGTGTGTTCTCTTGCAGTTGGAGATTTACCTTTTACCTTCTTGCTTTCATTGCTGGCCTGGCCGCCCTCATCGATGTGAGTACTGCCATGTTAACCTCGACCACTCCTCTTCCTCCTCTCATGCTTTTATGTATATTCATGACCTGTCCAGCCTTTTCCTTTGCCGTGATAACCTCACCTCTCGCGCTGTCAGAGGGGGAAGCATTGACTCATCCTTGTGCTGAGTCAGTTGTTATAAATACACCTGTCGTGTTTTGCTGTCTCATTCCCATCCTGCATGTCCTTCCAGAAACCTTGGCTGTATGACCTGAAGGAGATGTGGCAAGGCTTTCCTGTGCTGGTACGTCTCTAGAATCACTAAGTACAATAAATGCACTGCGTATCTGTTCATTAAATTAAGCTCCAGAACAAAAAGGTCCTGGAAGGTAATAAAGTTTCTCCCTGCCTGTCCTGAAATGATGGAAGCAACATGTCTAGAGTGGCTTTTCTTCGTTTCGGTTTCACTTTAGATTTGATTAGTTATAGTGTTAGTTTTAGTGTCTTTAATGGGTGACATTTGTCAAGGTCAGATTTAAGGACTTTAAAGCAGGTGTTTTAACATAAACACTTCTCTCACAGTCTCACTGACGATCCCAGACTCTGTGAATATCTGTGCCAAAAGATCCTCAGGCTTTTTATTTTGGTTTAGTAAACTATACTCCCTCGGTTGGGATGCGTGACACATATAGATTCAGCTGATACTGGATTGGAGCCTCTTTTGTCTTTAGAATTGCCTTAATTTTTCTTAGCCTGAATTCACCAAGATGCTGGAGGCATTCCTCAGAGATTTTGGTCTATATTGACATAATATCTTCACACAGTTGCTGTGACAATCATGCAGCTTGGATGTGTTAACTGGCACTCTCTGAAGTTAAACCAGACATTAGTCATTTTTAAATTTACACCAAAATCAATTTCATCAGAGAACATTTAGAAAGTTAATCTGTAATATAGGAAAAAGTACAGCCCCACTTCCCAGTAGTGATTTGCACAAACTGTTATATTGACTTTAAAATTAACGATCTGTATCCTCCCCTTCAGACTCTCTTGCCGTCCCAATATTGGTACTATATGATTGAACTGGGTTTCTATGGATCTCTACTCTTCAGCGTCGCCTCTGATGTCAAACGCAAAGTAAGTGAATTTATCTCAAGAACACAAAGATTTTCTTTATTTAGGAGTACAAAGGATTTGAACAGGAAAAGGAGGAAAAGACATTTGTCTTTCCTCCCAACCATTCATCCATCAATTTTTTGCTGCTTGTCCAGTCTGGATGACAGAGTCAGCAGCCTAAGCAGAGATATCCAGACCGTTTGCCCCCCAGCCACCTCCTCCAGTTCTTCCAGTGGAGCACAAAGACATTGCTAAGCGAGCCAAGGTTTGCCCTGGAGCCCCCTCCAGGTGGGACATGACCAGAATACCTCACATAGATGGTGCCCAGGAGGTATCCTATTCAGATGGAACCACCTCAACTGGCGCTTTTCAGTATGGGGGAGTAGCGACTGTTCTTTGAGCTCCTTACCCTACCTTTAAGGGAGAGCCCAGCCACCCTTCGGAGGGAGCTCATTCTCATTATTTTGGTCACTACCCAGAGGTCGTGACCATTGGTGACTGACTAGTAAATACACAGCTTCGTGTTCATGTTCAGCTCCTTCTGCTGTGTACAGCATTCGCACATCACTGCAATCTCCTGCACCACTCTTCCCTCACTTGTGAACAAGACCCTGATACACTTAAACTCCTCTATCTGAGGCAGTAACTCAGTCCTGTCCTGGAGTGGGTGCTCCACGCTTTTCCAATTGAGAACTTTGGGAACACATCAGACTTTGAAGTGCTAATTCTCATCCCATATGCTTCACACTCACGCTCAAACATTCCTCCAGAATCCTAAGGTTGACTGACAGACAGACTCTCCTCTGTCAGTTAGTCTGTTAGTTTAGTGGAGTGTGACTCCCCTGAAGTTGGAACACTCTCCAGTCCCCCTTCTTAAAGAGGGGGTAAGACAGTAAGACAGTCCCAAATCAATGTCCCCAACTTCCATACAGTGCAGAGACGTATCAGCGACAACATTTCCACAACAGTTAGAACCTTGAGAAACTCAGAGAGAATCTCATCCCGTGGTCCATGAGACTAAGTCATACTGAACCCAGCTAAGCCCTATGATCTAAGGGCTAAGGGTGAGCCCATCGACCAGTCCTGCCTCCGGGGCTCCAGTAACCCCAATGCAGGTGAGGTAATGTGGCTCCATAAGCATCTTGTGAATCACACTTGGCCTGAACTTTCACCTAGAACCAATTTGCCTTGGCAGACCCTACTGGGGACAAATTTTGACAACGTGGCATTTAGGATCATTAGGGCAGACAAACCCCTTTACCATGATAAGGTGGTGGTTCAAGGAGAGGGGGCATGCAAAATGAGTATGTCATTTGTGCAGACACAGCCACTATTGAATCTGTGTGGATATAGCATCATAATTCTGCACACAAGGCTGACAAAGAGTCTTTCGTCACTCTTCTCTGATCAGTTTCACATCTGGCATGGACTGTGAGTGGACATTAGGCTGCTGTGACACGTGTGTGTGTGTTTCAGTGTGCCTTTGTGTGACATGTGTGCGTGTGTATTGTGCGCCTTTGAGTGTGTTTGGCTTGGACTTTGCTCAGCCTGGTCAGCTGAGCACAGTGGGGTAAAAACTCTTGCCAAACTCTTTCACAGTGTGTTTCAGCAGCACAAAGTCTAACCCAGATAATGTTAAGCTGGATGTACTTGCATTCTCATGTACCTGGTTAAAAAATAGTGCACGGTTATATATATATGTGTTCTGTTTCATGTACACGGCATTAATTCAAAAGCATCTTTACCCCCCCCCCACCACCACCACCATCTATCTCCCCCTCTCCAGGACTTCAAGGAGCAGATAGTTCACCATGTAGCAACAATCCTCCTCATCAGCTTCTCCTGGTGTGTTAACTACATCCGTTGTGGAACTCTCATCATGCTGGTGCACGACTCCTCCGATTACCTCCTCGAGGTAAAGCCTCACCTCATTTTATACACTGATGGAAAGCACGTGCCCAAAATCAACTAACCTGTAGCTCGACATATATTTACATCCTGTCATCCTGGAGATATTTTACTCCGTGAGGTGTGAGAACTGTGTTTGAATGTTGCACAGTTTGCACTGATGTCATTTATCCCTACCACCACTAAGCAGGATGTTTTGGCCTTTGAGTATTCTGATGTTTTTACACTGATCACATACTGCCCCCTGTGGAGGAAAGTGCAATTTAAGTATTATTTGTGGGATATAAACACTTTAGACTTTCATTAATTAGCATGGTTTTTATCAGGTAATAGAAATATTTGTAACCTGTTGCTTTTTTTTCTTTTTCTGTTTTTTTATTCGGGTCATTCCCTTAAGCATTAAATGTATTTTAGTTTGTCAAAGGACCATAAATAGCAGGAATGTGATACTGACTCTTTGCCAAAGACTGTATAAGTGGTGAACATAGATGCCATGAAGTCACCCACTGTTAGCAAAGTCCAGTTAAAAGTTAGGAAGATTTTATCTGAGTGTTTGCCAGACGCAACGAGCGAGGGGTGGAGCTTACTGTGAAAATGGGGGACAAAGCACACAAATCATTAGCCAATAATCTGACACATAATTTATAAAATGAACTTCATGCTTTATTCAGCATGGTTTGAAGTTACTGGCCGAGACCATAAAACCACCAGAAAAGTGTCACTGAGGTCACAGAGGAAGAAATCTGAAGACCAGAAGTCTTTTTGTAATCACAGGATCGCCCCCTGCTGGCCTTTAAAGAGAATGCGTGTTTAAAGCGCTTTCACTTTAGCCTCTGAATCTTTTACAGATGCATTGGCTAAGTTCCTCCTTTATACCACGAATACTCTTTGGTTTTATTACATGCGGGTCATTCATGCAGTCAAGCCCAAGAGGACCCATTTACAAACAGAAAAAGCTATGAATGAAGTTTAAATGCTTTTTTTCCCCCAGAAACTTTCCCCTTTTGATAATTTATTTTTATCTTTTCCACTAACAGTCTGCAAAGATGTTCAACTATGCTGGGTGGAGAAATGCCTGTAACTACATTTTCATTGTATTTGCTGCAGTCTTCATTGTCACCCGCCTTGTTATCTTCCCCTTCTGGTAAGCACACACACATACATATACACAGATTTGAGACAGTCATTTTGACTGCTGCAGTATACCACTGTTTGTCGTGCTTCACTCTCCTTAATCCTCGCCGTTTCTCTTGCAGGATTATTTACTGCACGTGGGTGTATCCAGTCACCATCTATAAGCCATTCTTCGGCTACTACTTTTTCAATGGGCTGCTGATGACTCTGCAGTGTCTACATATCTTCTGGGCCATTCTCATTATACGCATAGCAATCCGATTCCTCACCAACAATGTAAGCAAACCAAAAGAGATCAATTAGGTCAAACAGGAAAAACTAAATAATGCTGCAAAACATTTATTTCTGTGAGTCAAATTTGCACATACTCTCTTCTGAAAAGCTGCAAATCAAAAATGAATAAGGCGTTTGAAAGTCTGAGTTTGTTCTGACACTCTGCAGAGCTCCAGGAGAGCATGAGCAGGAGGTCTCCCCGATTAATGATGATGTTTATATATTTTCATGAGCTTTTCCTCGTGTTCTTCAGGAAAAAGTGGATGATGAAAGAAGCGACAAAGATGAAACAGACGAATCAGAAGAGGAGGGCGACGAGGAGGCAGGAGAGAAAAAGCATATGAAGAAAAATGGCCCGGTGCAGAATGGTCACACAGTCCACAACAACAACCACCGCAAGAGGCAGTGAAATTAAAGTCACGGGATGGAGAAACATGAGAAGGACTTATATCCCTCAGTAGAGGAGCAGGAGGGAGGGACCAGTGATTCCCTAAAACCCAGAACAGCGGGTATCTGAGGAAATTTGGCACTGTTACTTTTACACAACACACATTCATGTTTTTTTAGAGGGCACAGAGATCCAGCAGATGACATACACTACATTAAGTGGCACGGCTCTTCGCTTTGTCATCAGAGGAAAAAAATGTATCACTGCCTTTTGTTTGATGTTAGTCCCAAACGTTTTCAATGAGACGGGGAAGAAAAAATGGAGAAGAGCAAAGTTTGGAGAAGACAGATGAGGGGGCGGAGGAGGTGATGCTGCTTCTACTTTAGCTTTCATGTTCTGACTGTGTGCCTTAGAGCCAGCTGACGGCTACGAAAAAGCCATTTTAAAGCCTTCTGCTTTGAAATTGAGTTGCTTTATTCTTTGTTTGCTTTTTACTAACAGAACAAAACAACTGAAAGTGGGTTATGTGAAGGTGACACAATAGGGCATTTATTTCCCTAGGTTTCTGTCTATGCAACTATCCGTTCAGCTATTGCAATGTCTTTGCACAAAAGTACAGAGTCTCTCATATAAAGTAATAACCTGCAGTAGGACTGTGCTCCTCTGCTCTCCGGTGTGGTTTGTGCCATTTGTAAAGTGTTCTGGTTTGAGTTTAGTAATCAGCAAGATTTTTTTTTAAAGGGGGGGCCTATCGTGCTGGTCCATATTTTCTGTCATAAACTTTTAATAATGGATGTTCACATTAAACATTAAACAAGTTTCAGATAATGAGGTCTGTGCATGTGCAGGCATTCCCTGTGAGCCAAAAGCTCAGACTTTGCGTTACTCTAAATGCTCTATTTCAGGTAGTTTTTTCTACCCCTGCATCTGTGTGATGTCACAAAGAGAGGCTATCCCTAATATGGTAATCTTGGGCACACAGCTCTACCCACTTAGTGTTAAAATCTTTTGTTTACAAGAGGCAGCCAATCAGAAGAAAGCTGGCTCATACCTGATTTATGGCACTGTGTTAAAAGTGTGACCTAGCCAAAAACCTCAGAAACTGCAACACATCTGTTTGGCAGTGATACGCAGTGTAAACTTAGCATGCTGTTAGCACAAGGATAAAGCATTAGTTGAACAGCATCTAATAGGCCTTAATTGTATCTAGCTTGTCCCTTATACTATTACAAATATCTAGTATTGTGCCAGATTTATTAGCTCGGTTTTACTCATGTTGACAGTGACAGTGCCCGAGTATGAACGCAAGCATCACCCGCTGCAGTGGAGATTCAGCGCAGTACTATAAACCATGCTTCAAAGGGACCTGGCAGGGAGCTAAAACCGCTTCTTTCAAGATAACCCATGATTATTCTGAACTGTGAATCATGCAAAGCTCCTCTAGCAGAGTCCCAAGAATAAAAATATGGTGCTGGAAAAGAGCATAATATGTCCCCTTTTAACTTCTGTTCATTCCTAATCCACTAAGGCTCACTTTGTACAATTCCTGCTTCCAGTAGAGTCATCTCCAGAGTTCAACAGTTCTTTGGTGTTTAGGCTATAAAAGAGCCAGAAATGAATATAAACTCCGATAGAAAACTTGAACTAACTGCTAAATAACTTTTTCCTCTCTTCTTCAGCTCAAGCAGTTTTGCATTGACGATGCCACCCACTGAAGAGCGATGACTCAATGCGAATGGGCGTTGCTCTGTTGAAATGCTGGAGTTTCATTAAGTACAGTGGAGCAGGACGGTTTCGCAATTTCAGATTTCCCGAGGTCACTGCCCAATAGTCTGGGTTCTGATTGTTAACCCGGCTGCAAATTTAAAGTGTTGATCTGAGTAAATTTTTTAAGTATCATTCTGGGTATTAAATGTGTTTACAGGTATGTTCTTTGAAACTTTTATTTTGTTTTAGTTTTTAGATGAAATCATGAAATGAGTGTTACAGAGTTTTGTTGCTCTAAAGCTTTGTATGTCAAGTGCCTTATCTGTAATGTATGGGAAGCTCTCCTTGTCTTCATGCCCTCTCCTTTTCTTTCCTGTTTCCACCTCACATCATAGATCCAACCTGCTACATGCTCTCACGTCTTCTCTTCTTTATAAAATGCCTTCCTTTCAAACTCACCCTCATTCCACTACCACGTTCTTTTTAACTAACCCCCAACCAACCAGCAGCCTCTCTTCCCCAGTGATACAGAAGAAACAGCTGTGTCCTAATTACAGTGTTATTATTATTTTTTTGTCTGTTTTTTTGTTTAATGATGCCTAAGTATTGTTATTAATGGTAAAATCAAAGATCATGAATCACAATGAAACCAAGTTGAATTTGTGGTTATTTTCGCATTCATCACGGCTAATCCTAAGTAAATCAGTCCTTTTATAATAAGAATATATTATATATACAAGGGGGTCACACTCATTTTTAATTACATCGTGGACAATATAAATTCATTTTAAGTGGGCTGGACCAGTCAAACTTTCACCTAATAATCTATATTTACACACACAAGAAAAAGCTTTGAGCATAATAAAGCTACTACAGTTAGTCCCTGAGGTAAAAAAAAAAAAAAAAAAAAAAGTTAGTGCAATAGACTCACTTTTACACATTAAAAATAAGTGCTGCGTTTAGAAAATCGAAGAAATCCACCACTGCTCTGTGACCAATTTGCCCAAAGATGTAAACATTTAAAGAAAATGCACCATCAGCTAACTGAACTACCTGAACTTTGTCCTATAATTTAAAAGCTTGCATTTTCTGATTATTTGCAGAAATGTTCTGTTTTTGCAGTGCAAACACTGTACAAACTAAAATGATATAATAAAATGGGTGATAAAGTCGTGCACTAGGTGGCGCTGTCACCTCATAATGACATCCTCAAGGGTTTATGCAGTTTAATATTAAAAAATTGAGACATTTTTTACTGTGCATTGTTGAGCACTGTGACTTTGCTAATGAATAAAGTAGTTGTATCCACTGCATGTATAAAACTTTATGTGCAATGGATGGTTTTAATTGTGGGGTATTGGAGCTTATGTATAACTATAACTAATCAACTTTCATTTGATTAGCAATGTATCCATATTTTACATTATTGTGTCACACATAAAACAGTAGTACCAAAGGGACTGCTCAGGTTAAGAAAGGCTGAGAAAAAGAGGAAGACTATGGAGAAGATTCGTGGATGTAGTGATGGAGGAGATGAAGATGTCTGGTAAGACAGAGTATACCTGGAAAAAGGTGAGAGGGAGGCAGATCATCTTCTGTGGTGACCCCCCTTAAGGAAGCAAAAAGAAGGACAAGTTGAAGCACTAAACAAACAATCCAACATTTAGAAACAGGTAGCAGGGTATAAACACAAAATTTATTAAATCGCCGTTTAATTCTTTGATCTAAGCATTTCTGGACTATTTCACGTCCTTCGAGTTGTAAAATTTGCCACCTTGAGGAGCAGGAGAGATGATTCCTATTCACAGCCGTGCAGTTCAAATATTGTAGGCGTTAGTGTGAACCACAAGTTTCAGTCGAACTGGTTATGCATCAAAACCCCGTCACATTTGCATCATGCACCTCTGTCTGGAAAGCGGTGGAGCTGCAGTTCCCTCTGCTGCCAGCAGGGTTTGAGGTAGTGACGTCATTGGTGTCGTTTACACGGTAGCTTTAGCCCTGCTAGCGAGAAAAACGCCATCTTAAGTTGACGGGGGGTTTAAACGGAGTGAAAACAGGGAGACAGGCACTGAGGAGGTGAACCTGTTATTTTTTTATGATTAAAATTATCTGAGTCACCCGGACTAGTGTTAGTCATGGTTTGAGGGCCTGCATAAACGCAAAAGGAAAAAGGGCGAGAAAGTGAGGAAATCAGCAAGATACTAGCTACCCATTTAGCTACCTAGCGAACAGGCAAGGGGGAGGGCCGGGGTAGTTGAGGATTTTTTTTTTTTTTTTCGGGTGAAGCTGAAGTTTTTGTTTATGTTATTCCACGCGGAGATGTCTTCTTCAAATGCAGGTAAGGTCAACTTTAAGCCACAGGGACGTTGTAGTCACACCCCACACTGCAGCTGTTAACCAGTTATGAGGGATTTCTTGAGCGGAGCTTTAAGCTGACACTTTCCCAATGATAGCGTGACAGCGTCGGCTAACTTAGCTCCGTAGCATGGCTAGACTTGTTATTGCACAAACATGCTAACTAGCGCACATTAACGGTTATTGTGGCTCTCCTTTCATATTTTGCACCACTAAAAGAGTTAGGCTGAAAAGCCAAATCTGAGTTGAGAAAACTGTCAAGTTGCAATAGGCTGACGCTGTTCAAATGTTTCGTTTTTAGACAATTCTGTGCACAAGATTGTATCTGTATGCTACGTGTAGCTTTGAGGTTAGCCCCGAATCGTAACGAACACGAACCAAGAGCAGATGAGGTTAATTTTCTATAATGTGGCCTTGAAATCAGACACATGTACGCTGATGTTATTTTGAGCTCCGATTACAGGCTCCTGGCGGTGGTTGAGTTTGTTTTTCATTGCTTCAGGCATAATAGGAAATCACTTGTCATCTTGTTTATTGCGCCTCTGTGTTGCCCTGTGTTATTAATAGAGTTACAAGACCCAGATCTGGGTATGGGGGCCAGTGGGACCCAAACAAGTGGTGGGGCTGTTGTACCAAAAGGGAGCAACAAAAGACGAGCTGCGTAAGTGTGTGTGTGGGTGTGAGAGAGATACTGTTAATTTTTGTGCTGATGTATCCATATTGTGCTATGCACATTTGCTGACTGGCTGACTTTTGTTTCTGATCGTCGTGGTTGAAAATTCTGGTGGGAAAAAAATGTGTGAAACTGTGTCAGATTGTCTTGTTTCTCCTCTCTCACAGGCCAGACTTTGATGATGTTGATGGAGACAAGATAAGCAGGTATGTTTGTGTGAGTTAAGCAGGCCATCGAGGGTTTAAACTGGCTGCATTATAGTAAAAATCAATCTGGTTCTCTTCTTTCTCTTCAGGTTTGATGATGACACAGGAGGCTCCAGCAATGATAAAGAGCGCTTTGCCAGGTAGGAGGATGAATTTAGAGGAATGGACATATAGCAAGGGAATATAGCAGAACATTAATATAGATGCAGGAGCAACCCCTATGCCTGTCTCCCCACTTCAGGTTTTTTTTTTTTTTTTTTGAGGGGAGAGGTCATCTTGCACTTCTTTCGTTTCGGTAGTGACTTTGGGCCTGTTTTTTTTTTTTAGTGGGTTGGTTTCATTTCCAGGTTTTTGGAAGACGATCAGAGTTTTGCAGATAAGGAAAAACTAGCCAGGTATGGCCTGTACCACTGTGGAAGGCTCCCTCTCCTGCTTGTATTCATATTGATATTGAATGCAGTGATCAAATACTTTCCTATCCTGCTGGGATACCAGCGCATTATTGTTTCAACAGCACAAAATTACCCGTATATTTTGCTGCTTTGCGTCTGTTTTGGTGCCTTCAGAATGTTTTGCTTATTTTCCCAAAGAGGCTGGTTTCCCCTTTCAACCCACCACTATTTTATGTGTCACTAACTGCTACACTGTGCAAGTTAAGGATTTTTTTCACTCCAATAACCCCTTCCTCTTCAGCAACTATCCTTTCTGTCTGTTTTGTCCCCCTCTCCCTTCTCAGGTTAACTGAAGGGTCTTTCTCTTTCGGCACTTGCTCTCTTTTATCACACAAACTGGCCTTGAAAGACCAAACTCTTTTGCTTTCTCACGTTCATTTTTTAAATTTCTTTTTAGATCATTGACTTCACATTATTGTTTGATACGTTCATTACACGTCTCACCTTCTTGCACTCCCACTTCTTCTTCCTGATTGGCATCTTTACATTGCGACATAAACTCTAAACTATACTCGTTGTCCACCCGCCCATCTGTTTCCCCCATCTCGATCCCTCCTCTCCACCTCTGTCTCATTCATTTCCTCACTCCAGGGAGAACCACAGTGAGATTGAAAGGCGGAGGCGTAATAAGATGACTGCTTACATCACAGAATTATCTGACATGGTACCCACCTGCAGTGCACTAGCGCGGAAACCAGACAAACTAACCATCCTGCGAATGGCAGTTTCTCATATGAAGTCACTTAGAGGAAGCGGCAATACCAATGCAGATGGGTCGTACAAACCTTCATTTCTCACCGACCAGGTATGAGAAACGGAAGGAAGTTCAGATTTGAAATGCCTGCTAAAATTTAAAAAACCCTTACTATTCAGGGAAGGCAATACCTGTGACTATGTGACAGTATTACTTATGTAAGAGTTGTTAATATAAAGGTTTCACAGTCACAGTTAACCTCACACTGTGTAACACTGAAATCAATAGAAGTAAAGGATACTGAAAGTAACACCTTTTTAAACATGCTTGTTTTCTCACGTTGTGGCTGTTGGTTAGCTTTTACTTTCAGTAACTTTCCTTATTAGGTAGTCGGTAAAGTTTAAATTAGTAATGTCAAAGGTTATGTTCATTTTTATTTTAACCATCGTTCATTTAGACACTTGTTTAATTTGTTAATTGTTCAAAAACCCAACTATTAATATGCCTTGTGTTCAAGTGAGCCGTGTACACTTGTATATTATGCAGAACTTGTGTGTGTTGTGTATGTATCTGTTACATTGTAAAGCTTAGTTGCATGCTGCATCAGCTTCCACACTGCTGTCAGTGGTAGAATCGGATTTGATTGGCTGTCGGTTGAAAAGTAAAACTTTTGTCACCTCTGCGCTGCAAGCAAACCAACAGACTCACAATACTGTTTTGCAGTGCATTATGTCATCTCATCAAAGGTGAATTAGAAATATGAAAGTTCACATCTGAAATGCATGCAAGTGATGAAACTAGGGATGTGCACAATTAGATGACTAGATGTTTAAATATTGCTGATATCATTATAGTTGAAGAAATGATTTCAAGAGTTGTGTGGTGTTTTATTTAAGTTTTCTGAATTTGGTGGGCTTACCAACCCGGAGAGTGGGACTAGAAATCTGACCCTGAACCACTGAAAAAGCATGGCATTAATACTGATATGCAAGGGGATAGGAAGACACAACAATCAGTGGGGTTTAAGATTTACATGTAAAGGTTAAACAGAGACAGAAACATCAAAGGTTTGGAATACAACAATGGGGTGACAAGATGAAAGACTAAGATATATATACGTGAAACAAATGGCTGATATTATCTGAGGGACAAACGCTCCAGGGGTTAGGCAGCTGTGTTCTGGTTGCAGGGCTCATATCCAGCAGCAGTAATTTTTCACCTGAATGTGACACAAGTCAAGATTTTTCAGTATTTTTCAAGCAACAAAAAGTAAAACAGAAGTGCAAGCCAATCATGGTTTGATAGTTTCTGATGGCTTTAAAATGCGTATATAGTGGTAGTATGAACATTGTTTAACCTCATCCACTAGATTTCTGCTCAACAGTTTCTCTTGCCTTATGTTTTCTTACTTTTAAACTTATTGGCTGTAAATGCGTAAATGAAACCATCAGATTTCTACTCTACCAAGCCAATAGCCAGGTAGCCAATGTTTCTATATACTCTTCCCATAGAAATGTTTACACTTCTAACACTTTTCTGCATTTTTACAAATACTTTAGATTGATACCTCCACAACTGATCTTTGACCTTCACTGCTCACTGTCTGTCTGTAGGAGCTTAAGCATCTTATTCTGGAGGCTGCTGATGGCTTCCTGTTTGTGGTGTCATGCGAGACGGGGCGCATTGTTTATGTCTCTGACTCCCTGACCCCGGTCCTCAACCAGTCACAGTCTGACTGGCTCGGATCCTCCCTGTATGATCAGCTCCACCCAGACGACAAAGACAAGCTTCAGGAGCAGCTCTCCACTGCAGAGAATAACAACACAGGTATAAACACATTCTAGGAGCAGTTTCACAGTCATGAGGGAACATGTGTGTTTCATTTTGTGAGCACAGTTCAGTGTTGTCTTTGTCCTCAAAAGGGAGGATGTTGGACTTAAAGACAGGAACAGTGAAGAAGGAAAGTCAGCAGTCATCAGCGAGGATGAGTATGGGAGCTCGTCGATCATTCATCTGCAGAATGAGGTGATTAACAGTTAATAATATAGTTTATGATTGTATTGAAATGTGTAGCAGAATGCACAGTTTCATGTGGTGTGTTGGACTGTTTGTGTTTGCAGGTGTGGCACGTGTCCAGTGGAACCAATGTCAATGAACAGACTGCAGTTTCTTAGGAACAGAAACAGGTGACCAAAAACAAAAAGATCTTCTTTTACAATCTTATTGAACTTACTGTGCAGAGAACAAGCATACCTAACATATACCAGCTGTAAATTCATATTTTCATTGTCTTTACTTCTTCAACCTAAGAAATGGTTTGGGTGCAGCCAAGGAAGGGGAACCACAGTATGTAGTGGTGCACTGCACAGGATACATCAAGTCCTGGCCCCCTGCAGGTAAAACTAGTCCTTCTCAGTCTTTAGATACATGAGCATCTGTTATATTTGCTTACTTATATGCAGAAGACCTCTTTACAATGCTTAAAAGCACAGAGCTAGATTGAAAAAAAAACTTTAATCCTTTATATTTTGTCTTTTGTCTTTCAGGAGTATCATTAACAGATGATGAAGCAGACAATACTCAGGGGAGTCGCTACTGTCTAGTTGCTATTGGGAGATTGCAGGTACAGTGGATGTCTTGTGGTCCCATGTCTTTTGCTGTGAGGTCAAGTAAACGGGCAAATGTTTCGTTGATATCAAAGTGCAGTAACCTTTGATCCTCAAATCATCAGAACATAAATAAAATTAACTGTGCGAGTGGTGGAAGATAGATTTATGAGGTGGAAAAAGCTGCATTTTATTTTTTTATTAGTGTGTTATCTGAAGGTGATTTTGCACTAGTTAGTTGAAGTCATTGTGAAACACTGATATAATTAAGAACTTCTGCGTTTTGTTCTGTTCTTGCTAGAACAAAAACTGATCTGAAACTGAAAATGTAAAAAATCTAATCTTACTCATGCTCATTGCAACTTTGACATTATCTAAGTTTTTGTGTCTGGGTTTTTATTGCCTTTTATTTTTGACTCTTCTGCAGGTTACTTGTTGTCCTGGTGACACAGATGTGAACAGTATCAGTGTTCCTGTGGAGTTCATCTCCCGACACAACATTCAGGGCATGTTCACTTTTGTAGATCATCGCTGCTTGCCCGCTATCGGATATCAACCCCAGGTGAACATAGCTGGCTAAAGTGCCAGGGTTGCATTGCATTTCCTCTGAAAGTCTTTATCAGAAGTTAGTTTTCATGTCCTGTAGAGTAACCACATTTTCTTTTGTTGCAGGATTTATTGGGGAAGAGTATCCTAGACTTCGCCCACCCTGAAGACCAGGGCTTACTAAGAGACAGCTTTCAACAGGTGAATTAAAAACTCTATTAATATATTTGTGGTTGCATTGATCCACCATTTTCCAATTCAAATATGAAACACACTTTGCCTTTGGGTGTCTGCTCATACAGAATACCAGCTCAATGGGGTATCACTGTTAGATTTATAAACTGTACTCCTGACTTTGAGAAGGAGATTGGGAATCATATTATGTTAGATGGGTGAAAAAGGGTGTTACACCAAGAACCTGGCTGTAATTGCTTTGTCACTAGCAGATTGTCGTGGTTGCCCCTAGTTTGCATGGAGGACAGTTTTGCCACCACAGTGTTTGCAAACATCTTGGTGTTTTCCATGCACACCACTATTAGTCTAGCTATTGCAGCCTGCTAGTGACCAAAATAATTGCAAGGAGGTTGTCCGTGCAATGATGTATACCTCTTTACAACCAATTTCACTCAAGCTGTAACAAGCAATCACTTGTCAACCAGTCAAGGAATACATATTTTTTTCCCTTCAGCTACCAGTGGCTGCTACGTGGTTGCCATCTTCAGTGCAGTGTCAGTCATTCATTTGCTGAATTCTGTTGTCACTGCTTGTTTTTTCCCTTTCCCTACTTTCACCTGCTCTCTCCCTCTCTCTCTCGCACACACACACACACACACACGCACACATGCACACACACACTTCACGTTTGGCTTGCCATTAAAAGTGTCGTAATTTCAATGGATCTGATGACAGCTCCTTAGCGAGAAAGAAAAAGAGCTGCAGTCTGAGGCTTTCAGCTGTGTTTAGTCACGCTAATACAGTTTGTAGTTAAGTAAAAAAAACAAAACTTTTTTAACCACATAAAGAAAAGCTGCACGTGGACTTTCATCATGGAAGTGGACATGATGAATGTCTACATGAGGCTGAGGAATAGCTTAACAATAATTCTTTGTAATGCCAAATGGTTTGATAATGTTGTTTATTTTCAGATTTGTGGTATGAATAAATGGCTACGGTTCTGTTGCATACTGGTTTAGATATTTGCTTGGCAAGCAAAAGGTTGCTGGTTTAATTCCAGCTGGAGACACAGATACCTTTGGGTTTACATCAGGAAAGCAATCCGGCGTAAAACTGTACAAATCAAAAGTCACTAATGAGGCTAATAAAAGTATCTTATAGTATAAATGAACTGCTATCAGCATGATCTTGAGCAACAGAAAACTTCATAGAACTTTTAGCCCTGTCCAAAACCACTTGGATGTTAACTTTAAATAGTTGGATCCTTGTTTTCTTTTGTTGTATATGAGAAACACAGGTTATTTAACCTGGATGATGTTTGAGAGAGATTTCTCTTGAAAGTTTATTTGCATTTTGGTAATTTATTTCCTTAACTACATAAATTTTAATTTACATGTCTGTGTGTGGATGACAGAGGCTCAAAATGGGGGAAAGCATTGCTGCAAGAGCAATGTAGCAAAAATGGAAGATAAGATCTCAGAACATTCAAAGTTAATGGTGCAAAGTCAGACTAAAACTGAAACTGACCATACAAGTATAAACTGTCCATTTTCCACTGAAGAGCACTTGTCTGATTGTATTTGCTGCAAGAGAAAATGTTCTTTCTGCAACACCAGATTCAGCAGTAGACACTGTTGTCCCATTACCTTTGTAACCCGATATCTTCCAGTCACTCAGTTTCTATGTGTGCATGCAATCCTCCGCTCATTGCTTATGAAAACACCACAGTATGAATGTTTGGCTTGTTGGATGTGTGTGTCCACAGGTGGTTAAGCTGAAGGGTCAGGTTCTGTCAGTGATGTTTCGATTTCGCACCAAGTCGAGAGAATTTATCTGGATGCGAACCAGCTCCTTCACTTTCCAGAACCCGTTCTCGGAGGAGATCGAGTACATCATCTGCACCAATGTCAATGTCAAGTGAGTCAAGCAGACATGATTACACAATCAGATCCAGCAAAGAACGAAAGCATTGATGTTTTTCACCGTGTCTGTGAGACATTCCTCTGTGTGAATGCTTACAGTTCCTCTTACATCCACAACTACCACAGCCGCTTTTAATAAACCACAGACTCATCACTCTCTCCCAATACTTCTCCTCTGCACCCACCAATGATTGTGGGGCAGTAGAAACTCAGCTCAGGACCCCCTCACTCCCATCTCCTCCCCTGGGGCTTCGATGCCCCCTTCCCTGGGTCAGAGCAGCCCAAGTGGTCCTCCTGTAGTGCTCAGTCCGGGCCAGATGGCCACCAGGTGAGACCAGACCTGACCTCCCTATCCTCTCCCTGCTTGGGAGAACAGGGGCTGCTTCTTCATGGGAGACTTCTGCTGTTTCTAGCAAACTATAGTTCTTCTGTTTTTGTTTTTTTTGTGTTTTTCCCACTCTGGGTGATTCTTCCTTTCTTCATTTCTGTAGTAATGGAATAGAAGTGGTAAAATGGAGCATGTCTTATTTTATTATTCTGAGTATTAAATATACTTTAAAGAGGTGAGCTTTTGGCATAGGTGGTGTGGCATGTTAGCTGTATGTACTCTCACATTCTTCTCCTGACACCTTTTGTGTTCCCACGGTGGACGGTGGTTGACGGTGGTGGGCTGAGTGCTAGTTTGTCAGCAGGTGTTTGGGATTTCTAATGCAACAGTTAAGAGCATGGGTTTGTGGAAGTTATGGTATATTAGGCCAACTTCAAATAACAAACCCTCTCTTCTACTTTTTCAGACAGCTACAACAACAGCAGGCTGACCTGGAAGGACGAGATGGTCCATATGAACCAGGATCAATGACCCACCCACAGGTCAGGGAACACGACTGTACCACTTGACTGAAGCATACACATTTCCTGTTTCTTTTGAGTTTCTTTTTATAGAAACAGTGGCAGGATGTAGATTGTTTGCTTTCCAGGAAAGCACATCCGGATGTTGGTAGAATCATCACAACTTCCTTACAACTGCCTGCTATTCTTGCTTGAGTCAACTGCAGTGCTTTCTGCTGTAGCACTTAGTCATTTTCAGCAGAAATTTTTTTTTAATCATGACTCATGTGAATTGTGCAGATATGTTACAGAGAAAATATTGAGGGCAGTGGGAGAATATCAACTTCTCAAATGAAATGGTGTAGGTCTGAGCACAGTTTTGTGCTGCATTCTTTGTTGTTGTTGTTTTTTGAGAAGCTACAAGGATGTTTGTTTACATTTATCTTGAGCTTTAACCTCCTAGTTGCAAAAAGACAGCAGTGAGCAGGACAGTGCCATAGATAGTCCAGCAAAACATAGCTGGACAAGTTGATTGGTGAAAACCGCATCAACAATTTCACCTGTGAAACTATATGTGGAACGTGACATTAAAGTAAAAGTCAAATTCCTTCATCTAACCAACGGTGTGATAAGAAAATGTTTTGCAGCTGCTTCCATCCACTGCCATCTGGTTTTCAAAACAAGAGCACAACTGACTCAATAATAAGCAAACGTCAAAGCTGTCTGTAGGCAGATCACCTGCTATATCTGTAAATTTGGAAGGTTTTCTTGTAAAGTTTGCCATTCTAGCTGTGATACCTGCAGCATGTAGGAGTGAGTTTGAAGAGAGGCACAGCATTTAGTCTGCTACATCTAATATATTTTTCCGATAAAGAAAATATTTATTTATCCCATATTTACGATTAGTCTTTTAAGTGTTTATATTTGCTTGTGCTGTTCTTGGACTTACGACAGCCATCATCAGCTAGCCACCTATATAAGCAGCACATCAGCATGTGGTGATGGGCGTGTAGTTTCTATATGTCTCAGTAAGTTTGTGCGTATTTTCAGTGTCTGACAAGTGGAAATAATTGATCACAGAAACCATTAAGAATTGCATTGATAGTAAACCTCGGGACATTCTTATTAGATGGGCTACATCATAAAACACCAGTGGCAGAAATCACCCAAAAAGCGCTGGATTTTCTGTATACGCCAAACAAAAGCTTTGCACTTTTTCTTTTTTTTTCTAAGCCATTTCTAAACCAGGGAGTGTTGTCTAATTGACATGTGAGATATGAGGAAGTTTGCTGCTCTTTACAGTGCAGTTTCCTTATTTTTTCATTAGCAATTCATACCTCTGTTTATACATTAGATCAGTTTTCATTCAAACTCACAACTAAAAGGAATTAATTTAGTTATCATGTAACCTCTTAATCTTTGGTTATGAAAACGGCAATAGGTAAAACATAACACAATTTATGAATCAGAAATAAGGTGAACTACAAGCAAGATAGCCAATGGTGGTAAAGTAAAGCAACTATTAGCAATAAACTGGATTCCAACTCTGGGTCCCTCATAACTTTTAGGCTTTTCAGTCAATTTAGTGCCAAAGCTGTGAAAGCTAAACTGACTGCAGGATAGAAAAATGGCGCAGCAGATGCACAATTGCAATTAGAAGTAAAGTATCCACAGGGAGCAGCGAGAACATGTCAATATTTGCTTATTCTTAGATCTGACCAAATGGTGGAAGCAGTGGCGTCAGTTAAACTGTAACTGCCATGGAAAGCTGCCAGTAGCGGTTACTAGGGCAACAGAGTATTCACAACCGACAGTGGTACACACAAATGTTTATTAGATGGTCCACGTTCACAAGCAGCTGTTTTTGTGTTGGCAGCAGCAGTTTTTACATCACCCTCAGTGTGCAGTTTTACAGACTTGCAGACTTGCAGCACGGGCCAGTCGTTCACCTCACTTACTGAACATGTGTAGATTAACAACATATGAACATATAAAAGAAAAACAGTTCAGTCATAACATTTTAGTTGGTTTTACTGATACCGTTTGTATTGTGTGGGACATTTTTGCTAGTTTTAATGTCCTTAATGTTTTTTGTTGTCCTCATGCTACTGTGAACAGAGGCTGGTCTGTTACAAACCAGACCTTTAACTTGCCCAGCACTGCAGGCATCAGTTATTTTCATTATTGATCACCAGAATGTTTACAGTTTATGTTTTGAGCCTGCTCTTCTTTAGTGTAACTCTAGACTCACGCCTTTTTTTCTTTTTTTTGGGTTGGCTTCAGATGCAGCCAGTCACTGCAGCAGGGCCGGACCACAGCAAGAGCATTGAGAAACCAGAACTCTACCCTTCGCTTTTCCAAGGGCAAGATCAGACCAAAGGCCTTCCTTCCTCCACCCCTACTCCATCCACCCAGATCTACGCCCCAAACAACAACTTTGCTGCTGGTCGTTCCAGCGATGCATACAGGTAGCAAGTGTTCTGTGTTCGTATGTGTACCTTAGTCATTGTGAGGGCTGCTCAGTGTTTGTGTGCTGTTGCTTGTGAATATATTTACTCTTAGACATTTAATTTCAGTTACTTAGAAGTGCATAGCTATTTCCCCCATAAACAAGCACTTTTGTAGCTTCGTTTAGTTGATATAGGACTAAATTAGGTTTTATTATCACCTTGGGATGATGTAAAGTTAATGCTGTGAACCTTACTGTAGTAAAAATTTAGAAATGTTTATTATCTACCAACTGGAGGCAAGGAGAAAAACTCCCAGTTACTAAGTTGTAAATCTTCCACTGTGTCTGGAAATCGGGTAATAAAAGCTTTAAGTTGATGCAGAAGATGCCTGGCAAAGATTATAGGTCCCTTCAAAATCTGCTCTTCAAAGCACAGACTGAAGTAGCTATACTCCCTGTTCTCCTGACTTTAAAATTTGCTATACTTTTTTGTTGTTGTTGTTGTTGTTGTAAATGTTTGTCATGTCTTATTTAGTAGATTTCCAATCACATTGAATCAATCATAACATAAAAGATAACTTGTATATCATGTCCTAACAAAGTACTGTGTGTATATATGGCCTTAGAAGCGGGTCAGCACGAATACAGCACCTGCAACAGCAAGACCGAACTGAACTACAATCAGAAAGTCAGATGATGGAATACCATTAAAAGCTTTTCTAACATTTTTAGTTTCATCCCATCATCAAATTAGCAAAATTACCTTTAGTGCAACTCCGTTATCACTCATTGTATTCCCGAGAGTTGGGAGTGTCATAAACAGTAAAAGGAATGCTTATGACCGGCAGTAGATGCAAGAAGATGTCACTAATGCGTCTTTTCCCTTTGCACCTACTCGACTCTTCTCTTCTCCGTTTTAGTCGTTTTCCAATACAGTTGAGTACCACATTACAATTGTGGTTGTTATAGCAAGGGAACCTGAAAGTCCTGTCATGTCATTCATATGAGACGCAACACAACAATGGACGGCATGGAGGCAATGGTATAAATGCTGCTCGGTCTGTGGCTTTTTGTCAGTCTCCGGGTAAAAGAAGAGAGCCAAAAAGCATGTGTGGCCATGTCCCTCGCTGCTGGTTGTTTTGTTTTTTGTTTTTTTAAATGCCCAGTTTTATTCTTGTTCCACTCTCATGCCCCATCCAATGGCATCATACCTGGTACCGGATACTACCCCCTAATGGAAAAAAAATCCTAAAAATCAATTGGAATTATATCGAGCCAAGCAGGTGCTAGTGGAAAAGAGCCTTAACAGCAACCTCTGTGGTTAGCACGCCTTCTTATAATGTTTGCCACTAACCTTTGCAGACTCTCAGCAAATACGTTTTCTTTCCCTTTTAGAAGCTTTTAAAAAAAATTGTTTGCCAAATCCAACACTGGCAAAAAGTGGAAATGAAGCAGTGAAATGTTGACATGCAGTGATGTTGTCAGGAATTATTGTCCATCAAATGTATTGCCATCACAATATTGGCGAGACAATGCCACCAAAACACTTACACATCTGAAACCTGTCTCCACAGAGATTATGACAGAATGTTGGGCTCTGATCTGATTTTGTCACTTTTCTCCATAGACCAGTCAATATGAATCCACAGATACCGCAGCCCACCCACTCAGCCTCAGCAGGACAGATCTTGGCTCAGATTTCTCGTCAGAACGTAGCCCCACAGCAAGTTAACCAATCCAGTACGACAAGCCCCCTCCATGGAGGCCCAACAGGCGGGTGGCCTGGGGCTGGACCTGCAGCCAGACCGCAATTTAATAACCAGGTAAACTAGTATAACCAAATTGTGTGATTGTGTTTGATGGCATTTTTAGTCATTTTATATTCACAAAAAAAGACACTATAAGGAATATGTTTACATGCCTGCTTGGTTATTGATCACATCATACTACCTAAGGGCTAGTAAATTAAGAAATCTCTGTTACTTTTCTACCCAGCAGGTGGCTCCCCAGGCGGCAAAGACCATGTCGCCACAATTTACTCCCATGGGAGGGTTTGTAGGCGGCCCTACCAACACTTTTGGCCAGATGCCAACAGGTGCTGCTCCCATGCCTACAGGTGCTGCTCCCACCGCCACCAGCGGCACAAACTACTCGCAAATGAATGCTCGTGCAAGCCTCAACAACAACGGTTTTGGTAGGTTGTGTGTATATTGTGTGTGGGGTTTTTTCTTCTTCTTTTTTTCGTCTTCTTCTTTGTCTTTAGTTGTACTGGTCTGTAGTCTCAATCTCTTCTGCACTCCTGTCCCAGATGGCTCTCAGTCTGGGGCACAGTTCCCTCCTCGAGCAGCAGAGGCAGTGTGGCCCCAGTGGCAAGGCCAGCAGCATTCACAGAGTAATTCAGAGCAGGGCAACCAGCAAGACATCTTTCCTGTGAGTGACACAAGCTCATTCAGTTTTAGATGTTGTTTTACTTTTCTATTCTATGTCACATTAAATAAATCTGTTTCTTTTATTTGACTCAGGATGTGTTGTCTATGTTGGACCAGCCTGCCAACTTCAGCAACGAGGACTTTGAGATTCCTATGTACACGCCATTTAACGAGTGACCTGGAAATACTTCTGTCGTCTTGCCTAAATCACGGTTTCTTATATTTAGCTCTTCTCCTCGTCTGTTCTTTCTGCTCTTCCCCTTCTTTGCATGGCTTCAACTGCACAGCTACAAGACAGTTAAGGATGGAGGGATAAAGTTGAATGCAGGGGAATGGGAGAAAAATCAAGAATTTGCTACTGACTAAAAGATTATTTTAACAATATACCGCCATTGTAAGAGAATTTTCTAGCTAGCACTGCCCAAAGCTCAACAACCCATGTTGTAGATATGTGATATACAGTATATATGTTCATATATATATATATATATATATAAAAAATATATATATAAATATAAAAACGCACAATCCCACAACCACACTTGAATAGACTGCACAAAACACCCTCCTAACTCTGGTAAATGGAAATGAAAACAGAAGTAAGCACACACTTGCACACAAAGGCCTTTTATTCTAATATATTCATGTTTTTCTCAGGCATTTTTTAAGAGTGTGTTTTGCTGTTTTAGCCTTTGGCATGTAGACTAATCACTCCAGTCACTGATTTAAACTCTTGGGAAATTGCAGGGATATACAGCTTTGGTGATTTTATTAATTTTTTTTCCCTTTTTTTTTTCTCCTTTCTTTCTCAATTCTCAGCTGTTGCACGCTAACCACACTCTGTTTCCTATCCACAGCATGTCTCTGCATGACTGAACTGTCCATAGCACAGATTTTTATCAAGTAGTTTTCCATGTACAAAGGTGGCCTCCCCTGTGAATTCATTTGTTTTCCCCCTTTTTGTGAAACATGCAAGCATTTTTTTTTGTGATGTACTTCAACACACCTTAAAATGACTTATATACATTTTCTTTTCCTATAAGGTGTCCATTTGAAATGTAAACAATCTATTTTTTGTTGCATACATAGACATAAATACAATATACATGTGTTAATGTTTGTAAAATGGATGCATACAGTATCATAATCAACTCAAGCTTATTGGGTTTCTGCCTTGCTTAATTTGCTTCTTTCTGCTACCCTGATTACCCTTTAATTACAGGCTTTTGTACGTATTTTATAAGAGAAATATTAAATAAAAAAATCACACAGCAATAATTAACAAGCAGGAATTGTGTAATTTTCAAGCCATTCTTTATCATTGTTATAAATGTTTCCTCTAAATGTTTTGAAATGGAGACGTGTGACTTTTTTTTAATTTTTTTATTTTTTATTGAAATGTCTCCAAAGTATTATATTGTTTGAACTCTTGATCTATCCATTAACCGTTCTCTGACTGGTATTTTACTAATGGTTTAATCAGGGTATTCAGGATTAAAATGGAATCAACAGAGACAAAACTGGTATGATATTCAGTGAGAATGTCCATGTATGTGTATTTTTTTAACAGTGTTTTGTCCTGTCCTGTTGTTTGTTAGACTTGGACTGAGTCTGTTTTTTGGCGATTTTGCATTCTAGCAGAATGTCTCACAATGAACGGCTGTGCTTCTAAGATGATTTAAGTTTTAAGATGTGGAGTTTAAAGTTGACCCCTGATGTTAACTTCTCTTTTCTGTGTGTAGCATACACACATTCATGATAACAGATTATGTCAATGTATGTAAACTCATGTAGATAACGCCCAGGCTTCATCTTCCAGAGGATGCTATGCTGTTGGTGACTGTGTTGTCTTCGTTATTGATGAAAATCTCATTGGTTACTCTGTATCCAGTTTTGTTTCTTTCTTTTTCTTCCCTCACTCATAGAAACACACATATATAAATATACTGTAGAGGTATATGAAATTTTAAATGAGAGAGATATGTTTTGGTTTTTGTATTAAATTGTTACAATGTCCAAAATGAAAGTGTTTTATTGTACTGGGTTTGGATTTTATTATGTTTTTCACTTTACTAAAGTGACTTATCCTTATTCATAGTTCAGTATAATCTTTATTTTATATAAGTTCACTGCATGAGATAAGCTCTCTCTTGCTTAATTTTTTGTTAATTAGCAGTATTTTCTTATTATAAAAAGATATACTGTAGTAAATTTTGCATCTGTGTACTGCCACAGTCAATGTTAAATGTATTATTCAGGATTGTGCAGACTCAAGTTTGCATTTGCAGGCATTTTAATTGCACGAGCAAACCATAATTTTAACTTGGTGGATTGTTTTAGTATTTTAATGTGATGAAATTCATTTGCAGTCTTTGAAGATGCTAACTAGCCTTCAGGTGCTGCTTTTTTGTGGGTCTCTCTGCCTTTAGCTTTGAGTTCAGTAACTAAAAGCTACTGTGTTAGGTTGAGATCAGGTGACTGACTTGGCCTTTGAAGAATATCTAATTTCTTTGTTTTGAGAATCTCTTGGGTTCCTTTTGCAGTTTTCTTTGAGTCATTTTACCTGTGCAATGCTGTCTGTTCAGTTTTGCAGCATTTGGATGAGTCCGAGCAGCACTTCAGAATTCATCTTTCCACTTCCATCAGCAGTCACATCATCAATAAACACGTATGTGGCCCGATTCTGTCTATCCACAATGCCAGATAGGACACACCTTGATTTCCCATTTTTTGACCAGGATGTCTTTATAAATATTTATCACTGCTTTCTTTAATCTGTGCAATTAATTAATTTTATCAGATGTGCTCAAAACTCCAGGAAAAGCCTTTAGTTGATGTAAAATGTTTCTACAAGAGTACTACTAAAATATTTTTCCCATATTGGCTTCTCTTTATTGGCTCCCTGTTAAACCCATGACATTTAAAATATTTCTCCTCGCATACAAGGTTTTGAATAATCAGCCCCATCTTATCCTAATGACCTCATAGTACCGTATCACTCCTTTAGAGCACTTCACTCTAAGACTGCAGGCCTACTACAAGTAGAATATTTCAGGACCCTCTTCTGTGGAACCAGCTCCCAGTTTGGATTTGGGAGACAGCGTCTACTTTTAAGATCAGGCTTAAAACGTTACTTTTTGATAAAGCATATAGTTGGGACTAGATCAGGTAGTACTTCTTCTTCGCTCACCTCATTCTTCAACCACTGTGTTTATACATCAGTCTGCATTTAGTTATCATTAATCTCATGCTGTCATCCACAGCATGTCTTTATGTTGTCTTCCTTCCCTCACCTGAAACTGGTCAAGGCAGATGGCCGCCCCTCCCTGAGCCTGGTTCTGCTGGATGTTTCTTCCTGTTAAAAGGGAGTTCTTCCTTCCCACTTTCACCAAGTGCATGCTCATCTGATGGTGGGGATCGTCTCTGTTTTCTCTGTATTACTGTAGGGTCTTTAACTTACAATATAACATGCCTATAACATTCCTTCTTTTTAACCAGATGATGCTGATTTGGCCACTCCTAAAGTTTTTGCTGTCTCTCAGGTAGGTTTATTTGGGGTTTTCAGCCTCTTGTTATCCTTCATTTGCACCCACATCTAGTAGTGTCTGTAGCTCAGAAGGTCATTTATTAGTCGGCCTGAGGTTGGTTGGTGGTTCAATCCAGGTGTGCATGCCAAAGTATTCCTGAGCAAGATACTGAAACCCAACTTGCGGTACAATGGGTGCATTGGAGTGTGCTTGTTAGCTAGAAATCACCTACTTAGGTAGGGGAAAAAGTGCTTTTATGAATAGGTGAATGAGGCATGTTGTATAAAACACTTGCTCAAGTGCTTGAGTAGAAAGGTGCCATATAAGAACCATTTTCCATTTCTTTAAACCTCATATTGAGGGTTATTGTAAAAAGCAACCAAATGCAAGATCATCACTTTGATCTTTCTATCTGCTTCATTTGTCATGGAAACAGGCCTCACCTGATCATGAAACTGTGTATCAGTCAGTTATCCAATTACTTTTGAGCCTCTGAAAATGGGGGATTGTGTATAAAAAGGACTGTAATTCCAAAATATTTAATGTAATGCTATTTCATTTGTTGATGTCTGCAAGTACATCACTTGATTTAAAATGTACCGTGATGCTGCACAGAGGCAAAAGTACTATGTGACTGTCCAAATAATCCCGGGGGTTACTGTATTTCCACAGTTTATGGCATTGGTCTATTCACACAGCAGTCCCTGTTGTAGTTACATCCATCCTTGCTTGAGCTTCCTTTAAACAATTTTGTGTTCGTATTTGCAGGAAAAACAAAAACCACGTTTGCCCGGATTGTATCCCGTTTCTTTCGCCTTTCTGTTTATGAGTGAAGACTGAGATATCTGCAGGTATCTCCTGGGATCAGTTTCCACCTTCGTCCTTCCCTCCTCTCTTTCACAGGCTGGGGGTGAAAACGGATGGTAGCAATGCTACAACTCTTCTAAGAGAGGTTTACTGTGTCACCTCTTCAGTCTTTGGGTTGCACTTGAGTGACAGCATGTGCTGTAAATCTTGTTTTTCCAGTATCGTTTCAACAAATTCACCACCTCATCAGACTTTTTAGTTGGATTCGCTGCTATTTACGTAGAGTCACTTTACTCGTTGTGTGTTTGTGTGTCTGTTAGTGGCATCAGAATACAAGCAATCTGCATTTTTTTTGGTCAGGATCAAATTCCAAACCCTCTCAAGTGGATTGCCACTAAGGCATCATATCCTCTTTCTCCTCCTCAACCCTTTTTTCCCTCCCTTTTCTTGACCATCTTGACCATCTTGTGCTCTCATCTTTCTGCCTCTTTCAGGCCATAAAGTGGCCCAAACGTCATGCTGCTGTGCAGGGGCACGTGGCACAGCAGATTGGAGGATTTCAATCTGCTCACTTCACTTGAGCAAGATTAAAAGAAAACAAAACAAAACTGTGTACAGCCACAATTTCTTCCTTGTTGTCATCTATCTACACCTTGCGCTGAGAACTGAGATCCTACGCGGGTGTAATCTCCTGTAAAGGCCTCATGTCCTAAAGAGATGCCTGGGTGTCCTAATCTCAGGAACGGCCTGATTGTTACCAAACTCCTTATTAACTATGCATAGAGGACACGGTAGCCAAATGGAGCTCCGTGTGTCCATCAGTAAATCTTATCTTCGGGACGAGGACGTTAGGTGTCAGCGCAGAGAGGAAAATCAGCCAAGACAGAAGAAGAGTTGGATGATACGTGACGAACTGAAGGAGGCACTTTTATCGAAGCCAACAGATGAGAAGAGAACTGTGAAGCAGATAAACTTTGGATTTATTTGGATATTTCAACATGGACCCTCCAGCCCTCCCTGTGGCCAGGCTGGATGTGGATGTAGATCTCGGGTTTGCCCTCTTCTTCTTCTTCCTCCTCTGCTTTTTCTTGTTGGTGACCATCATCCGCTGTGCTCAGATGGTGCTGGACCCTTACAGCGCAATCTCTGAAACGACATACCAGGAGGAGGAAACGGAGGAGTGATGGAGACCAGAGACCGGTTCAAGCTGTACAGATGGGATAACAGAAATAAAATCCTACATGCCACAGAATATTTTCAGGCATTTTTTGTGAATGAGTGAGGGGGCTGAGCGGTTTGAGACCCTCTTTGAACTTTTATAAAGCTTCTACCCTACGGCAGCAGGATAGACTTATGCCAACAGCATCTGCACCTTCTAATCATGTAAGCGTCCATCTAAAATGTAGAACATGTTTCATAATGTGATTTGTTGAAACATGCATTAGTGCCCCACATGTTTCTGTAAATATCTCATAGCTTTTTAATGCTAGGACAAATTATGAGGGGGAAAAACAGTTCAATAAGTCTCGGGTGATTCTTAAGAATGAAGTGGAATCTGTTCATTGTACCAGAAAGTACACTGTGAAAAGCTGCTTAATTGCAACAAAAGCAAATCCCCTCCCTTCCACGATAATAGAGCGCAGATGTTCTCAATGCAAAACAGATGTTCAGTTCATTCCCCAAATTCTGCCACACGATGTTTTTGAGCTGTTTGCGCAAACTCTCGTGCAAACGACTTATTATTGAAGAAATTGTGGAAGTAAGTTAGCTTGTAGCAGGTGTCAGTAAGTCGATGATGGTGTCTATGTGGAAGAAAAACTGAAAAGCTTCTCTTTGTCCACAGTGGTTTTTATAATAAACATGATGTGAATATTCAGCTCACATAGCCTTCCGGATGTATTTCACAAACTGACTTCACAATCTGTTAAAGCCAACCTTTAAAATTCTAGGTTTTTAATATTTTTCACAAGTTTATTGTTTTTGTTTCCTTTCGTTTAGTTTGTGTTACAGTGATGCTTTGCCGCTTCCAGCCACTCTTTCAAATACAGGAATTCACACCCAGTGATCCTGTCAGGAGAGACGAACTCATTCTAACAGTCCAAAGTTAATTATATAATTGCTTTGCACTCACCAGACACCTTATTAGGTACACCTTGCTACTACTGGGTTGGGTTGGACCCTCTTTTGTCTTCAGATCTACCTTAATTTTTCATGGCATAGATTCAACAAGGTGCTGGAAACATTACTCTAAATTTTTATCCATCTTAATGTGATAGCATCGCACAGTTGCTGCTGATCCAGATTTGTTTACTGCAAATCAATGAGGCGAGTCTCCCATTTCATCACATCTCTATTGGACTGAGATCTGGTGACTATTTGAGTCATTTGAGTGCAGTGAACTCACTGTCAACTTTGTGATATGGTGTGTTATCCTGCTGGAAACAGCCATTGGAAAATTGGGTATACTGCAGTCACAAAGGAATTGGCAAGACCCAGGTAGGCTGTGGTATACAAACTATGCTCCGTTAATACTAAGGGGCACAAAGTGTGCCAAGAAAATATCCCCCACCCCATTACACCACCAGCAGCAGCCTACACTGTTGATAGAACACATGCTTTCATGTTGTGACCTTTCTTCTCCATTTGATGCTCAGTTTGAACTTCTGCATCTTGACCATATTATTGTGTGATATCTGGGTTATTTAGCAGTCTAACCAGCATACCTAATAAAGTGACCTGACGTAATTAAAACATTTCAAAGTTCCTGCATGGAAACACTCCATGAGATCGTTGTCTAAAGCAATTTCTGTGCACATTCACACAGTTAGCTGAATCACACATGCAGTGTTTGTAAAGCTTGACTGCACTTATACTAAAACGATGATGCAATTTTATTCATTAAATAAAAACGTTACAATGGCTTGATTTTTTGTTTGTTTGTTTTAGGACTTTTGGAGCAGATTTTTTTTTTTTATCATGATGAAAAGAAGGCCTCTGGGAGTTTTGTGGTCCTCCCCAGGAAATTTCAACTCAGTGACCCTTCATTTTCGTAGTTTCTGGCCCTATTCAGTATATATTCATGATGGAAATGTCTGTATTTATGTAAAGAGAAACACAAAAACCAGGCAACGATTGAAAATATAACTGTTGTCCTAAATAAATCCGTTCTTTGTTTCATATTTTTATGGGATCTTGGAGGAGGGATATCTCTCTGCGTCCCGTGTGCCGGACTGCACTTTTCTTAAACCTGGGTAACCCGTTTGGGCGGGTTTGACCCGAACGTATCAAGCGAGCTAACACCGCCTACCTCGGTTTCCCTGACAAACAAAGCATGCACTCCCCATTGTAGCTAGCCGGTAGCATTGGCTAGTTAGCCAAATATTTGGGAGCCAAGAGGATGGAAACCGTTGAAGGGTGAGTCCTGTTTCTGAGAGAAATTTTACACGTAGGCGCAGGCGTTTCTTTGACTGCAGCTTCACGGCACGCAAGTTTGTTGGTTTTTCCAGTCGCAGGCTTCACTTATTCAGCAGATGAGACATTTTCTATGCTAGGCTAACGAGCTAGCCTGCGCTCCCGTGTGTCCTGCTCTTGTGTGGCTTCTCTCAGCTCCTCTGCAACTGAATAAAACGCAAATGCAGTTTTGACGGTCAGCAGCAAGGCTAGGGTAAAACTGGAAATAATTGAAATCATTTAAGTGGATTTTTAATTCAGTGCATCTCCCTGCATGCTATCCAGTAGCAGCTTAGTGTATTCACTTATGCAGCTGCTGTATAATCATTTAAACTGGCGATTAAACATTTAACTTTAAAATAATTACATGTGCTATTACTACAAACTGCTTCTTTCTTTGCTGCTTTTATCCGAACAGTAGGTTCTAATTTGAAGTAGCATATAAACAAAGCCAGCCGTGACATGTTATAGTCGCATTTTCAACTCATGTGAGCATGCCCAGCATCAACTGCACCGTCAAATCAGTTTTAAAATTTGCTTCTCGCTGATGTTTTTAATTGTTCTGTCTTCGCCACAGAGGAACATGTAGGCTTCTGTATGCTAAGGTGAAGCGAATGCTGCAAACATGCACTGCACAAGCATGCACACCAGCTCATATCTGCAGAAAACAGCATTTATGTTACCTGGAGTTATGAGCTTTGGCTGTGATTTCAGCTCCATTAGCTTATAGCTTACATGTGTATCCTTATCAGACACTTCCTCACAATCCAACAAACTTTCCTGGTCAGTCTGAATTGGAGCCAACACTTTACAGTAGGCAAAGTTTCTCTCAGAAGGATCTCAGGTTTCCAGGTGTCTCTTTAACTTCCTCGGTACCGTGTTGACTGTTGGAGTAGTTCCTCTTGACAGTTTGTGTGTATGTGGTTTTCTCCACACAAGAGGATGATCAGTTTCACCTCCTCACAGTGTTATTCTCTTCTGTATCAAGTTTAAGGTGTCAGTCAGGGCCTTTGGTGTGTAGTAACACAGTGAATTTAAATTTCATTCATGACTTTCTGTGCAGTTACAGTATTACTGTTTGGTTGACACAAATTTCCCAGGCACAGCTGGACTCGCCTCAAAGAGCACCTGAGTGCTGATAGAGACGGAGGATCAGAGATGCACTGGTGGTTACTGTTTGTGTGTGTGTTGATGTGATAAATGTGGTACTTTATAGGCGTGATCATGAAAAACAGCACATTACAAACTCAGTAATGTAATAGTTACATATGGAAACTCAATTTTTGTTGCACAAGTAAATGATTAACTACACATAAGCGAATTTCCTCAGTATTTGTTATGTGTCATGTGTCTGAAAGAAAAAAAGCAACATATCAGCTGAAATATCAGAATATTCTAGTTTTTATCACCAAATATCAATGTCAGTCTTGAAAAATCCTACGTTGTGTGCGAGAGAACGTTAACGGGCAAATGTAAAGGAATCTTTGGAAGAAGGAGTAATAAATACACACCGACATGTTTCTGTGCTCCTTTCTCAGAATGGAGGTGGACGGCTGGGACTCCAGTCTGGAGGAAGAGTTGGGTGTTTCTTTGGACGAGCTGAAGAAATGGATTGAAGAAGCTGTGGAGAAGAGCGAGATTGTGCAGAAGAAAAAGACTCAGTTGTCAGAACTGAAGGAATGGGTGGAGCAGAAAGAGGAGGAGGAGGCTCGGACAGAGAAGCTTCTCCGTGATGCCAACCAGTGAGCGGGAATTAAGATATTTCTTTTATTTTCATCAAACGCTGTGTCTTTATTGGTCTACAAACGAACTCTTCTACACTTTCCGCTCACTTCTTTCCTCCCTCCTCTTCCTCAGGTCTGTACTGGAGTGTGAGAAACTGGTGAAGGCAACTTACCGAAAGAACGGCCTCGTCTACCGAGAGAGCAGCTCGGAGGACGAGGGAGGCGGAGCCATGTTGTCCTCTGAAGTCATCGAGATAGACGATGACGACGACGATGACGTTATTGCTGTTGGCTGTTGTAAGTCGGGCTGTTTAGTTATGAATATGCATGTATGTAATGGAGTGATTATGCCTAATAATTATTTGTTTTTCTTCCATCCTTCATTTTCAGTGGTTCCGCCGAAGAAGCCTCTAACTCCAGTCAAAGATCCAGTGGTGAGAGCATTGCTGTATTGATCTGTTATATCTGTCTGTTTGAGGAGAGTTGATCGGTTGAATTATTTTCATTTTGCTGATTGATAGCTCTTAGCTGGTTCAGTTTTTCCTGACATCTAACAAATGGATTGGTGGACGTGACCAATAAAGCCTCTGAGAAAAGCAAAACACTGTCTCTCTTGCTGGATTTAATCCAGATTAACCGAAACAATTTCCTTCATAGCTTGTCACTAATTTTTTATTTTATAACTAGAAAAAGAGCTTCTAGGACAGCCTGTCTGATCTGTCATTAGGCAAGAGGTAGAGTACACCTCGGACAGGACCAGAGATTTTCCTGCATGTGAACAACTTTGGGAAAAGAAAATCACCTGGACAGTGGTTAAAAAAAAATATAGTTCCACATATTAAGTGGAGTTTTAGCCAGACTTAAAATACATTTTTGTTTATCAAACTGACAAGAAAAAAACTTTTCCTTCAATAGACATTACCAGTCGTGCTCACACGCACCATCCCCCAAAGCCCCATTTTAAGCTAAAGTGTCTTTTTTATTTCTAATGCCAGGTAAAGGAAACTTCCACAGTGCTGCAGAAAACCTCCCAGCAGGTGCAGAAATTGGTCCAAATGGTCAGCAAGCCACCACTCAGTGCGGCATTGCTCCGTTCCCCAGTACCGCCCTCAACTCAGTCAGGTAAACACACTGAAGTGCTGCTGCGTTCTTCAGGCTTTTGTTGAAATACTGATTCTAATGTGTTTTGCTCTTCTGCCCTTTAGGTAGCCACAGCTCACCACCTGCCGTGTTTATATCTCAAGCATCTCAGTCTGCAGGCCAACCAAACCCCAAAATGCCAGAAGATGAGCTCAGAATCTGGATGAGCATTCTGGGAAAGAAGCGCACCAAGACGTGGCACAAAGGCACCCTCGTTGCTATCAACCCAGTTGGTGTGTTATCATTTTCCTTTTCTGCCAGGTTCTTACTCCATGGGCTGTGTCTGCTTTGTCTTTAATGCTCCACACCCTCTGTCTGTCTTCAGGAAATGGTACATTCAAGTATAAAGTCAAGTTTGATAAAGGCAAGAGTCTGCTGTCTGGAAATCATGTGGCTTTTGACTATAACCCTACCCTGGAGAGTCTGTACGTTGGTGCTCGTGTAGTCGCCAAGTATAAGGATGGAAACCTGGTGTGGCTCTATGCTGGAATAGTAGCAGAGATGCCCAACAACAAGAACCGCATGAGGTGGGTTAGATGGTCAAAAATCTGAAGAGCTGTGGGGTGCTGATTGCCTGGGTTTCTTTATAAAGGCCTTTGCACATGTTTCAGGTTTCTGATCTTCTTTGATGATGGGTATGCTTCATATGTGACGCTGCCTGAGCTCTACCCAGTTTGCCGACCATGTAAGAGCCCTTCTCTCAAATTTTTTTGTTTATCTAAAAGAGAAAATAAGTAGCACTTACTGGAATATTTGATTTTTAAGAGTTTTTGTTCTGGTTTTTACAGTAAGGCATACTTGGGAGGACATAGAGGATGCATCATGTCGAGATTTTATCGAGGAATACATAACTGCATATCCCAGCAGGCCAATGGTTCTCCTAAAGGTTGGCCAGATAATCAAGACAGAGTGGGAGGGAACGTGGTGGAAGAGCAAAGTGGAGGAGGTGGATGGCAGCTTGGTGAAGATCCTCTTCTTGGTATGTTTGCACTATAAATAGCACTGATTTAGTCAATGATCAATCAATCTTTATTCCTGACTCGTAGTCAATGGAAACAATAAGTCACACAGCACAGAAACTAGATAAAAAAACAAATGCATCCAAATTCTCTCACATCTCACTTGCAATGACCCATCTCTGCATTAAAAAATCTATATACTTTACTACCCTACTTAATTTACCTAAGAGGATGTTTGCTTGTGCATAGTGCAAAGTCGCCTGTAAATCATACTTGCCAGAGCAATATAGGCTGGCACAGGCCTAATTCTATGATAGCGGAGAGTTTTCTCCAAAGAGCCATTTATGAGCAATATTTGGCCAAAACAAATCTGCATGGACTTGCAAAATGTAATGATGTATAAGATAAGATCAGATTAATAAAAGGGATAAATGGTTAAATCCCCCATTTAATTACTCTGCAGTGAAATATTTGAGTTTGAATTCTTCTAATTAAAACTTTGCTACTAGATAAAATGCATCAGCCTAAAACGCACACTACTTTCAATTTAATTTTGACTAAAGTTCAGCTTAGTCCGTGAGGCAGTCGGCTTCTTTTTTCTTCAGCTGCATACGGCATTCAACCTTTCAACATGTAAACGATGATAAAAATGACATTTGCTAATAATTACAAATTAATTATTGCCATTATTGTGAATAGAGGTGTATCATGGCACGCCTCCTTATGGATTTACAAATGAAAACTACACCGTTTGAGTCCTTGATTAAAAAGTCACCAGACACCTTAGCAGCTGGGAGGCTAAACTGTCTGTGTTGCCCGCTGTTGACAGGATGATAAGAGGAGTGAGTGGATCTACAGAGGCTCCACCAGGCTGGAGCCGATGTTCAATCTGAAGATGACCACAGCCAACACCCAGGAGAAGAAGCTAGCTGGCCAGCAGAGGACAAGACCTAACATGGGTAAAAACCCAAGCGTTCACCACTCACTAGCGATTTTCTGTTTGTGCTTCTTTCTAATTTGACTTGTTCCGTTTTTCTGTCTGCAGGGGCGTTGAGGAGCAAAGGCCCAGTAGTTCAGTACACCAGTGACGGGCATGTTGGAGCGTCTCCGGTCAAAGCGCCGCAGCCCTCGACCAGCCAGAGTTCACCAACAGCACAGCTTCAGCAGCGCCCACAGCCGCTGCAACCTCAACAAAGCCCTCAGCCCGCGCTTCCTCCACAGCCTCTGCCACAGTGAGTGATGCTTATAAACATGTCGGCTTTATTCGGCTCAAAAAAAGTAAAAGTTGAGGGAAATTTAGAGTTGGAGCTTCATGCCAGTTTGAATTAAAACAAGAATCTTGTAAAGTAAGTAAAACGTATAATAAGAAGCCGAGAAACTCTTAATTCATGTGAGATAACAATTCCATTTTATTAGATTTATAATATTTTACAAAGCGTTTTATTTGCTGATTGCAATGTTGCAGATTTTAATGAGGTTTTTATTTCACCAACATGATGTGACATGTTTCTAAATGAAAAGAAATGTGTGGGTGGGATTGTTACATGGTGTGACTCGCTTCCTCAGTCAGCATGGGATTAGATTTATGTATTTGTACTTGAGCTCAAAAGAGAACACAAATCTTTTTAGATTAACAGGATTATCAGCAGGTGGGCGAGGTGGTACTGTCACATCATGTCAACAAGGTTTGTGGTTTGAGCCTCCTGATTGGTCGGTGTCTTTCTGTGTGGGTTTCCTCCCAGAGATAGGGTGGAAAGAAAAACTAGAAAACAGATATAATGAACCCAAGAGAGTCCAAGATACCACCATTTAAATGACTACCATAATATAAGGATAGTAGTTATTGTTATTATTATTATTATTTTACATTATTTGAATCATTTCCTACAAAAAATAATGACCCTAATTTTATTCTCCATGGGCCAAATTTACTAAAGGGGGTAAAATGGCAAACACAATCCCCAAATTGCGCTTGTAGGTGTGGTTAGTTTTACAGATAATTTATAAAAGTTGTGCTTTTTTTGTAATTAAATTTCTCGTAAATCTGCCCTCACATCTCCATACCAAACATCATAGAGCAATCGCTGTCTGGTCAGCTATGTTCGAATACGTGTTGGGACATCATGAGTCTGGAGTTTTAAAGTGAAAGATAAAGGTTTAAAAGTTTGCAGCAAATAAATTGACCTAAAGAACAGCTGAAGGACTGATGAGCGTATGCAAACTCCCAAGAATTGCTTCTCCTCCTAAAATATTGATCAGATTTTATTAAAACTTGTTAGTAAAACACATTGAATGCCTAATGAATTTTCACCTATCCAGGTCACTTTAATCGTTTTACAGCCAGTAACCTGTGAACTGTGATGGCTTAACCTAGATGGGCTAGCTGCTTATTAAGGGATGATGTTTAAAGGTTCAGATGAGTTACACAGCTCTGCCCGTGTAACTCATCTGAACCTTTAAACATCATCCCTTAAGAAGCAGCTAATATTAAGAATCAAAGTATAGAAATGCAGAGGGGTTGGATTGTTTTTTCCTTTAACTGACTATTTGTGCATTTTTCCCCCTGTTCACTGACTTGAAGGAATAAACATCAGATGGCCCGAAAGAGTACTTCTCCATTTGTTCCTGGGGTGGGCGGCACACATGCCTCTAAAGTCACGCAGTCTCTTACATCCACTAACAGCAACCTCTCAGGGTGAGTTCACCTTGTGTTCATTAAACTAGCCATGTTTTTCAGCACAGAAAGCATTAACTTCACTCTCTGTCTTTTCCCTGTTTGCCTGTCAATCCACAGCGGAAGAGCGCTGAATGCCCCAAACCCTGTGGCGCCCACGTTCACACAAACGTATCAGAGACAAATGACCCCGCTGACTACAGTCCCTGCTGCTATTCCCCACGCAGTGGCCCAGGTCCCACACCAGCCGGCGTATCGCGCCCCGACCGACCGCATCTTCTATCTGGCGCACACATGTCAGCCTGCCTGTCTGAAGCGCGTCCGGCCCGCAACAACAAGCATGCACAGAGGGAAGAACCCGCTCCTCACACCTTTGCTGTATGACTTCAGACGCATGACGGGACGGCGCAAAGTCAACCGCAAGGTGATAAGGAACATCAACATGATTGACGACTTTCAAATGTATTTCTTTTTTTTTTGTATTTATAGGTAACCCTTACCTTTTGCATGTCCACTCCTCAGATGTCTTTCCACGTCATCTACAAGGCTCCGTGTGGACTTTGCTTGCGTAACATGGCCGAGATCCAGCAGTACCTCTTCCAGACGAACTGTGACTTTATATTCTTAGAGATGTTTTGCCTGGACCCCTACGTGCTCGTCGATCGTCCCTTCCAGCCACAAAGGCCCTTTTATTACATTCCAGACATCACGGCAGGAAAGGAGGATATTCCACTTTCCTGTGTCAATGAGATTGATAACAGCTCTGCTCCTGAAGTAACTTACAGTAAGAACAACACTGAAATCATAATAAAGGGACAGAGACTGTTTTTCTGTTGAGGGTGGGATTTTGGGTTTAAGGACAAATCTTTGTTTTAAATGGCAACTAACAGAGCATTTTCAGTGGTCTTGGAAAGTAGTAGGTGTACATATGAGATGATGACATATGAGCCAAGACACAACACCAACAAAGTCATTTTTAATTTGGTTATAACATCAATTTTCATTCATTATGACACCCTACATTCTCATTACAGTATACTGTTAACAGGGTTACTGAAAATCTAAGTCGAGTAAAGCACAAGTTTTCACAGAATGCATAGTGTCGTATGAAAACTTAAGTATGCACTTACTGCTCCCATAGGAGGTAAGAGCGAAAAGGCTATCACTGTTCTGATGCAGATGATCCCAAGTACAGGAACAAATCTGCAACAGAATGGCTGAAAAAGAAAAACAACAAGCAGTGATGCTGTGTCGCAGTGAAATACAGGCAAACCTCAAAGAACTGAAGCAATACTGGAAACATGAGTGGGCCAAAATTCTTCCACATAGATGTCAGGGACTGATGACGTCATAGAAAAACAAGAAGCAACAAGTTATTGCTGATAAAGGTGGTTCTAGTCGCTATTGATTCATCTGTTGTGTTAAGTTTTTCACAAAAAAGTGAACCACGATGTGAAATACACTACAGGTTAACAAAAAATGAATAAATTATGCATAATATGTGGATAAAAACCCTTTAGGAAAACTTTATGATTTCTTGTGATATTATATGATGTGATGTTCACTTTTTCGACTGTGATTTTCTTTTGAAGTCAATAACTCAGCAGCTCATACTAAGACTTAATGTGAAGAGTACTGTTAATGTGAAAATTCATTTTTAAAAATGACTCCGACACCACATTAATGCAAAGTTACTTTGTAATGACAGGCTAATAGATCATGTTGTCCTCTCTTTAAGGTAAAGAGCGTATTCCTGAAGATGGCGTGTTTATCAACACCAGTGCAGACTTCCTTGTCGGCTGCGATTGCACCGACGGCTGTCAGGACAAGTTAGTGAAGCAGCTTTTTCTTTCTTTCTCTTTTTCATATTTTTCCCACTTCTAGAGCTCTGAGGATGTGTCTTTGAGTTTTAATACCTGTTATCACATAATTACAGATCCAAATGCTCCTGCCACCAGCTGACCCTTCAGGCTACAGGTTGTACACCGGGGGGACAGATCAACCCAAACGCAGGATATTCGTACAAACGATTGGAGGAGTGCCTGCCCACAGGGTGAGACACTGAACAACAATACTGAACCCTCATTCCCCTTAGTACCTCACGAGACCATAATTACTGTTGAGTTTATTGGGCCGTCTTTCTTCAGAGGCACTTATCTCTTCTTTCTTCTTGTTACCCGTTCTCTCTCTCAGGATCTATGAGTGTAATAAAAGATGCAAATGTAACGCTCAGATGTGCACCAACCGGCTGGTGCAGCACGGCCTGCAGGTCCGTCTCCAACTCTTCAAGACCCAGAACAAAGGCTGGGGAATCAGATGTCTGGATGATGTAGCTAAAGGCTCATTTGTGTGCATTTATGCTGGTGAGGCAGCGTACTTTAAATTCAGGTGATGACTTTATTGCAAGAGGACTTAATTATTTGCCTTTTTTCCTGCCGCTTCACCAGGTAAAATCCTGACAGATGACTTTGCTGACAAAGAAGGTCTTGAGATGGGTGATGAGTATTTTGCTAACCTGGACCACATAGAGAGTGTGGAGAACTTTAAGGAGGGCTATGAGAGCGAGGCTCACTGTTCAGACAGCGAGGGAAGCGGCGTGGACGTATCCAGGATAAAAATCCAGCCCTCTGCTTTAGTGTCAGCTAACCCTGTGGGGCGACCAGCTAAGAAGAGTAAGTCTAAATCCAAACACGAGAGATCAAAGTGGTGTTGAGCTTCTTATTCTCCATATAATTTCTCACATTTCTTTTTTTCTTACAGCCCAAAGCTCGAGCTCGTCAGGCGACAGCAATGAGGATGAGGACAAAGAGTCTAAGAGTGAAGATGAAAGCGACAGTTCAGATGACACGTTTGTGAAGGACAGCTACTACAGCTCCAGCTCGGTGTGGAGGAGTTACACCACACGTGGGCAGGTCAAAGGCAACAAGGAAGGTGAGCCAGCTGCATCTTTGTAGTGTAACGGGTTTCACACAAAGGACAGTTCACATTAGATAGATGAGGAGTTTGTGTATGTGTGCTTCGTTATGAAGATTTGTCAGTGACTTAATGCTTTTTATGTTTTGGGTCTTTTTTTTTTTTCTTAGAGATGGAGTAATCAACAGTGTTTTCTTATGTTATTCTTATAATGCATACACTATACTGGCAAAAGTATTCACTCTTCTGCCGCACACATGAGCTTGAGGGACGTCCAATACCTAATCTATAGGATTTAATATTTTAATGTTGGAAGTGAGGCCTTTTCGGCCTCACTTCCTGCAGTGTTTCCTCATTAATTCTGTCAGAAAGATTTCTGTGTTGTATTCCCATGGATATGACGTAAGGCTTTAATGCGGCTGCTCGGGCCATGGAAACCCGTCCATAAAGCTCTCTACGAACTGTTCTTGAGCGAACCTGAAGGCCACATGAAGTTTGGAGGTCTGTAGTGACTGACTATGGAGAAAGTTGCGGACCTCTGCGGACTAAGAATTTCAGCATTCGCTGACCCCGCTCTGTGTTGCTGTCATTCCCAATCACTTCCGCTTTGCTATAAATCCACTAACAAGCGACTGTGGAATATTTAGTTGTGAGAAAATTTCATGAGCGGACTTGTAAAGGTATCATCTTATCACAGTACCACGCTGGAATTCAGTGAGCTCAGGAGAGCGACCCACAAATATTCCGAGAAGCAGTCTGCATGCCTAGGTGTTTGATTTTACACATCTGTGGTCATGAAAGTGATTGGTGCACCTTACTTCAAAGATTTGGATGACTGTTTGAATACTTTTGGCATTATAGTGTATGTGAGTGTAGTTTTGGTTAAGTGGGAAGTGTCCCACACAGTGGGAGTTAGGGACGACCTTTGTACGGATTGTATGAAACACATTTAAGCTTTTCGGCCTCACTTCCTGCAGTGTTTCCTCATTAATTCTGTCAGAAAGATTTCTGTGTTGTATTTTTACACTTGTCTCTCTCCTCCTCTGCCTCAGGGAGTCAAGATAGTAAAGATGGAATGAGCATCTCAGCCAGAGGAACAGATGATGACAAGCCACCATCTATGCCAGAGGAGACGGGAAAAAGCAAAGTGGCTTCCTGGCTAACGAGCCAGGGGCTTAAAAAGGTTATTAAAGACAACGTAATGTTGGAAATATACAGAATACACAGAAATAAAGCTGTAGTCCTACTTTCATCTTAGTACAGGAAAAGGCTGAATGGTAAAAGGTGGCTCTTTTTCTTCATGAACATGTTGCGTGATTATTAATAACCCTTCCTTTTCTATTTTCTTCGTAGGAACCTGGAGATAACAAGAGGTTTGTTTGGATTTCACACTAACATGCTTACACTGGTGTTTAGACCGTGTTTGCTTCCACACGTTTGTGCTTGAGCTCATTTTGCTGGAAAGCATTTCTGTTGAGATGACTTTCATTTTTTATCTCTTGCAGTCCAGTGAAGCCTGAAGTGGTGAAGAAGCAGGATGTGATGACTTTGTCTGACAGTGACGATGTTCAGACCATCAGCTCAGGATCCGATGACAACAAGGACAAAGAGAAAGCAACGCCAGGTAAAGAGTCGGTTGTCGGTTTCATTGTTTTAACTGGTCTTAACGCATTATCAGATGTAGCACTCTGATCTGTACAATGACAGTAAAGATTTATCTTAGCTTGAATTGCTTTTGTTTGTCATCACACTTATCGTAACTTTCCACTGGTTTTCTCTTTTCTTACATCTGGATCAGGTGTGACTAAAAAGCAGGTGGCTGTGAAATCTACTCGTGGCATCGCCCTGAAAAACAGCCACGGGATGATGGTAAAAACAGGCGTGCCTGGAGGTGGAGGGCCGGGAGGAGGTAAAGGAGGACAGCAGGGGCAGACGGGAGGAGGCGGAGACAACACTCCCACTAAAAACACCCGCCAGTTCTTTGATGGGGAAGAGTCCTGTTACATCATTGATGCCAAGTTGGAAGGAAACCTCGGACGTTATCTCAACGTATGAATCTGCTGCTGTGTGATCGTTTTATGTTACTTGAGCGCCGCTCTGATTACTTTCCTCTGACGTCGTCACCTCTGCTCTCTGTTTGTGTTACAGCACAGCTGCAGTCCGAACCTTTTCGTCCAGAATGTGTTTGTAGACACGCATGACTTGAGGTTTCCCTGGGTTGCCTTCTTTGCCAGCAAGTGAGTTTTGAAACAGAGGAAAAGATTATCCAAGATTTTCTGTACTTGAACATGCCTGCAAAACAGTAGAATTCTTGTCTTTATCCTTACAAATAAACTGACAGGAAGGTGTGTTTAAAGTTGAGTAAAGTTCAACATATGTGCCGTTTTATTTTAGGGGATTTCTCTCTTACAGGGCGAGAGGCCATCATCCATAACTATCTTGATGAGTTTTTTTTATTAATTATATTATTTAATCATGTCTAACACTGAGACTGCACTACTCTGAATGTTTGCTTTCTGTTAAACAGGCTGGAGTTTTGAGTGGAAAAACAGATGCTGTGTTGTTTTCTGTGTGAATGCAACCTTAGGGTGGCGCTGCTGTGTCATTGTTAGGCCTGCCATCGGATCATACAGGAATAGTTTTACAGTTGCAGAAAGGTGTTCCTATCAGCAATGGACTGGATTTATGCCACCTGCCTAAACAGCACTTGTGGCTCAGTGTGTGCAGGGAAAGAGAGAGGCATTAGACTGGGAACTCTGTAACAAGCAGTCGACCACTCTCACTATTAGTTTCAAGGCTAGAACGTACAATGAAGACTCATCTGGCCACTTCACCTTGCTCCCCTTTGCCCTTTGTAAGGTAAAAGGGCAGGTTGCTCTGCCCTTTTGCCCTTCAAAACAGCTTTAATTCTTCATGACAACGAGATGCTGGAGACATTCCTCAGAGATTCTGGTCCATATTGACATGATAGCATCACACAGTTTCTCTAATAGATCAATATCTGATGACTCAGAAGATCAGCAGTTTCTGAAACACTCAAACCAACACAGCTGGCAACAAGAACCGTGCCATGCTCAGTCTGAACATCAGCATGTTGTCTCAACTGTATCTACAAGCCTAAATGAATTGAGTTGCTGCCATGTGATTGGCTGATTAGACATTTGCGTTAATGAATATGTACCTAACAACATCTTAACGTTTTGTTCTTGCACTGACATCACCGTTTGTGTCGTCGTGCAGGAGGATCCGGGCCGGCACAGAGCTGACCTGGGACTATAACTACGAGGTGGGCAGCGTGGAGGGTAAGGTCCTGCTCTGCTGCTGCGGCTCCACCGAGTGCCGAGGAAGACTGCTGTGATCCACAGGGACCTCCATTACCTGTAGTTAAACTAAGGAACCCTCTCAACAATGTACCCCGAGTTTTTATTTGTTCTTTTTTTGGAGGGGTTTGAGTTGTGTGTTTTGTTTTGTTTTTTAATTCAAATTTTACATTTTATTACTACTGCCTTGATTTTATTGTTCCTCTACATCTCAATAAAATGTCCTCTCTGTGAAACTAACCAAAGGTCCTGAATTGAAACAAACCCTTCACAATAAAATAACTGTATTATGACCTTTTGTTCGTTTTTAATAATGTATTGATATTTTATTTAATCGAGCTTTAACATTTGTGTGCCTATTTCTCTTTAAATGTTACTTCAAGCGCTCAGAGTGACCAGCAAATCATACAAGTGTTGTCATTTCTCACAGCAGCACTGACCAACCACCTGTCTCAGAAGAATAAACAAACAACATTCATATCTCACAGTGGAGAGAATCAGCTCTGATGTAGATCGGAAGCTGTGATCTATCGGATTTTATCCGCTAATTAACTGATTTATCAAAAAATTTGCTGAAATGTTTTACTATCCCACAGTTTTAAAGCGTCACACAGGATGCTTTTCTACCATCTGGTGAGTAAAAACCTGGTTAAAATCGACACATAGATGTACTCCACAGTGCTTGCAGTAGGCTAATTAGGCCGTTTCATGTCAGCTAACATTATTGATAAGATGTTTTAAAAATCATTACGTTTAATAGGAAAATGGGTATTTTAGACTAGTTTCTAATCATAAATATACTTAAATCTGGGGGGAAAATGTTGCTAATGTGCACAAACCCCTGAAGTAAACATTCAGACTCGCTGATGGTTACGTTTTATGTTCCAGTCTTCCTTTACCCAGAGAAAACAGGGCGTTTAAGTACATTTTAAGTGGTTAAACATATTAATATTTTAGTCTATAAAAGCCTAACAGAAGCATGTTTCTGTCGACCCGTTAAAGTAATTAAATGTATGTACTTCCTCACAAGGAAAATAACCGGTGCACTGTGTGTTAGTTTTGGGGGGAGTTTATCAATTTTACATACATTTTACCAACATTTTTATGCATGTAAAACTCACATTCTGCCTCTGAGTCCATATGTATATTTAAATGTGTTAAAAAAAAAAAAAAAGATCGCACGGTGCAGGTGCAGCTGAGGTTAAGCAAACATAAACATCAAGTTTAAAGTATTTGAAGCCTTGTTTATGAAAGACGCTAGCTTTGAAGATTGAGAGATCAAAGGCTACATACATCGTAAAATGAGGGCGTTCCCATCTTTGTATTTATTCAAGGTATTTTCAGACATTTTTAAAACCGTGAAAAAAATATTATATGATAATCAAAGTCATTTCGATCAGTTTTTAGCTGAAAAGCAAATGAAACTGCATCTATTAAAGGGTAAAAAACTGGTAAATTGTTAATGTGTCAATCATTTTTCATACACAAATGTGTACTTTTTTAAAAAAAAAAAAGTACACATTTGTACATTTGTCCTAAGTACACTTAAGAATTCACTGACCTGTGCGGTGTAAAATGAAAATAAAAACAACAATGGAGTGATTTGCAAATTTTAAAACCCCCATATTTTACTCTCTGTAGAACATAGAAAACACATGAGATGTTTCGACTGAGACATTTTTAATCATGTGAAATATTAGCTCAGTTTGAATTTTTGTTAGCAACATATCTGGAAGATGCTGGACTGGAGGGGGAGACAGGTGGAGGAACATTTTGCAACTCACTTAATTGGCAGCGGAGCAGAGTAACGTAACTGAGCATTAAAACAGCATCTTAAATAGACAGACTCATCAATCTGGAAAAAAATGCATCTGCAAAATTGTGGAACAATTTCAGAGTAACATTTTGATGCATGACCATTAATCAACAGCCATGAGTATCATTCACAGAGAGTTGGAGAATGGCTGCAATCACAGAATTATAAGATGTTCGTAAGGTTTGAAGAAGTCCCTTGGATGAGTGATGAAACATTTCTCCCACTGAAAACATTACGTCCAGATGAATAGAATCAACTTTCTGGGATTTCAGAGTAATGTTTTTCAATGAAAATTGCAAAGTCTTTGAATAATTCATCATCTACAGTATATAAAATTTAAAAGATTCAGAGAATCTGGAGAAATCTCTGTGCACAAGGCGGGAACGGGCTGGAAATTAAAACTGGATGCTTGTGATCTTCTGGCCATCAGGCGGTGCTACATGAAAAACATGTGAGTCTGCCAAAAACAAATCACTGCAGGGCTCAGAAACATTTAAGTTCAACACAGTTCAGTGTGCCAGCCACAAATTATTAAAAAACATCTATGGAGCATCCTCTGGACTGAAGAGGAGAGGGACCATTCATATCAGTGCTCAGTTGAAAAGTCTGCATGTCTGATGGGAATGCTGCCATATGGCGTATGTTGCTACCTATGGAGCAACATACGCTCCCATCCAGATGAGGCTTTTTTTTCTGGGAAATCCTTGTATATTTCAGCAAGACAATGATAATGATGAGCCAGATACTGCATCTATTCCAGCAGGATGACTTCATAGTAGAAGAGTTCAGGTGCTGGACTGGCCTCCCTGCAGACCAGACCTTTCACTGACTGAAAATATTTTGAATATTTTCAAACAAGAAATGTGACAAAAGCGAAAATGCCCAAATGCAACAATGACTATCAAAGGGTGTCAAAACTATGAGAATCTATTGGTATTTTTAGCTGATACTTGCTAAGTTTTACTCTAAAAATGGAGCACAACAGCGAGTGGACGGGGAGGTGAATCGCGTGTTAATGGTACCATAAACTTTTCCCAACCACAGACTGTCTTTGGTTCTTTTCTGTCACAGTTTAAAAGATTATACATTATTTATTCGTTCTTTAGCTTTTAATCTTGATTTCCATCTTCAGTAAAATAAAACATGAGTCATCATTAATCCCCTGTGCCCATTTCAGGCTGGCAGCTACGAAAGGCATCAAGGTTCCCCGCCGGGATTTCCTGAAAATCAACGTTAGAAGCACCTGGTAAGAAGTAATTTGAGTCACTTTCTCACATTTTTAGCTTGCTTGCATATTAAAATGAAGTTAATGCTCATCCAGCGACGACATCATAAACTACGTGCTGGAGCGGGTCGCACCACCTTGTCCAGGTCTGCCCCGACCCCGATTCTCCCTCTACCTGTCCTCCCAACTTCAGTATGGTGTCGTTGTGGTCTACCACCGGCAGTGTGCTATTCTTCTGGGTAAGGAGGCATTTACACACTGAAGGAAGGAGAGACATAATTGATCCTGATGTTGATTCATTTGTTGTCCTTTCAGAGGAACTTCAGTCCATTGTGGGACAGCTGGTCAAACAGAGAACCTCACAGAAAATTGATATGGATGACCACAGCAGGTGAGAAATTATGCTCAGCATATTTACCTTCATGTTCAATCTCAAAGTAACAGCTGTTTCCTGGCACTGAGCTTCCCGTTGTTTTCCAGACCATCTCTGGTCCTGCCAGATGTCCTGACTCTGCTGGAGGAGACAGACGGAGCTCCTGACCCTTTATTTGGAGTGATGCAGCTGCAGGATGCCATGCCCAGCCCCAGTACACTAATACAGGTCGCAACTAAATAGTAGCAGTTAATAAGTGAAAGTTGAGCTGCAAATCATCTTATTAGTTCATAAACTAAGAGTTCTCTGGCTGTATTGATTCTTAGATGAGTTGGGAGTATCTGAGAGAAGCTTCTCCTGAGCATCCTGAACTGATCAGTCCAGCTGCTGCACTGGAAAACGGTAGGATGTGTTAAAGTCGCCGAATTGAAAAAGTGTACTAGTTTTCTTTCCTTTTTATGTGTCAAGTCATACTAAAAAATGACCTTAGCAGGTCTTAAAATCATTTAAATACAGCCTCAAATGAACGACACGTGTCACATTTCATCTTGTCATAATTAATTTAACAAAAAGCCTAAATGTAGAAACATTGAGCGCAAAGGTAAGTACACGACATGATTCAGCAGCTTGTTGAACCACGTTTAGCAGCAACAGCTTGAAGAAATCACTTTCCCTGTTGTGGAGGAATTTTGGCCAACTCCTCTTTACGAAGTAGTTCATGAAGGTTTGTGGGGATTTATTTGTGCGCAGCTCTCTCAAGGTCCCTTACTTACTTACTTACTTACTTACTTACATACCTAAAACCCCTCCTAGGTATAGGCTGTTGCCAAGGGTTGGTCTTTCTTAAGGACCATTTCTATTAGATTGAGTTCTGTATACAGATACACCAAAATAAGGAGCAGAAAGCTTTTTTTAATCACTATTGCATCTTATTTCATCTTTGGCACGAATATTGTTAATCAAATCAAGTTTATTTAGCAGCGCCTACTTATCTTCTTAATTCCTATAGAAGCAGGAACCTTTTGCACTTTAAGCAGATACACCTGCACTAGTTGTACAAATAATATCTGCTCACATGGCTTATTTTTCTGTAGAAATGTGTTCAGGGATGTGCAGCATGCGCACGTCCCTGCATGAGCTCACACTGCAAATCCAGCCAGACATGAGGAGCAGAAAGAAAACGACAGGTCAAAGCAGAGCGGAGCAGAGTGCCTTCAAACACTTAATTTGCAGAAAGTGATGCCTCAGAGTCAGGAAGGGTTGTGCAGCTAAATTTCACTCAGCAGAGGAGAGCACTTTAATTTAAACATGATTAGTCATAGCTTCTGCTGGCCTCTGTGGAGTTGATGCTGACTTTTATGTTAATGTGTATTCACGACTCTGTTTTCGCAGGTATAACCGTGTCTCCAGAGGCCATCACTCTGAGAGAGGCGGAGCCTGTTGGTATCCCCGTTACAGAGGTAGGGGAGTAAAAAGGAAACAGATCTTCAGTGTAATATCTCTGCTCATCATCTGCCTTATTTCACTGCTAGTTTGAGGGTGCAGAGCTGGTTGATGACCATCCAGATACTATTGACTTCCTGCTGGCACAAACAGATCACTTTCCAGAAGGTGTGTAGCAAAAAGCTTCTGTGATTTTGCATTTTCAAGAAAAGAAAAACGTAGAATGGGACATAACATACTCTATAATCTTTTCTAACAGGAGATTTGGAGATACCGGGAGAAAAGGTGGCAGCAGGGGAACAAGAAAAAGAGGTGGAACGGGAGGAACGAGAGGGCGACCTGGAGAAACACGGAGCAAAGGAGCTCACGGGATCCACTCTAGAGTAACTTAGAGACACTTATGTAAACAGAAAATACCATGACAGACAAACAGTGATCCACTTAGTGTGTTTTTACATGTGTCAGGTTGCAGCCCACTACTCTTTCCAGTGAGGAGGCTATTTTGTTGCCTCAGGAAGAGCCAGGCCTGCCCGCAGAGAAGCCCCCCTCAGACCAGCTCACTCCCGTCTCTGTGCCCGGCCTGCCTGCTCCGCCCTCTGCAGCAAAGGAACGTGAAAGGCGTCTAAGAAGTCTGGAGTTGGAGGTGCTGGCTTTTGTGGGTTTTACTTAAATGACAGAAATATTTAATGTATTTAACAAAAACAGAAAGAGCTATAAACGGTTTTGCCCTAACAGACGAACATTAAGTATCTTTACCCCTCCCACGCACACCAATCTGTAGACCCTGTGATGCTCTCATTACTGCCAGTACTATTTAAGAAGGTCAAACATGTAAGATTATATGTGCAGCTAGCAATGATAATAAATAATGAATCAAGTTTGTCCAGATTGACATGATAGCATCACTCGGTTGCTGCAGATTTGATGGCTGCACATCCACAATGTGAATCTCCTGTTTCACCACATCCCAACGGTGCTCTGTTTGACTGAGATGTAAACCCATTGTCATGTTAAAAAAAAAGGTGATTTCAGCTTTGTTATCTTGCTGGAAGCAGGATGGGCACACAGTGGTTGTAAAGTAATGGACATAGCAGCAATACTGACGTAGGCTGCGGTGTTTAGACGATGCTCAGGCTCTGAGGGGCCCAAAGCGTGCAAAAAAATATCTTCCACATTAAATCACTACTTTTCTGACCATCCCACTTTAAACCCTACGGATGGTTTTGTGGCAAAAACACCTAAATCTCTCTCTTCTTCCTCTTTCTGATGTTGAGATTGAACTTCAGCACGTCTTTTTGTTCATTATCTGTACCTACTTACCCAAACATGCTGAAATAGCTCAGTTGGGAGAGCTTTAGACTGAAGATCCCAGGTTTCAGCAGTGGAGTGCTGTCTTTAGGCAGTCCCAACCTGGAATCATAAATGCTTCCAATTCTAAATATGCAAAGTTGCTTCCATTTGATTAGATGTTTGTGTTAAAAAGAAGTTAAATGGCTGTACTTAATAAAGTGGCTTGCGTATGATACTTTGCTGAGACTGTATAGAGTCCATAGTCACCAGCTGAAATCTTTGGAATCAGTTATTCAGAGATTACAGTTCTAGTTTTAAAGGGAAAGTTACTGTTTTGCTTTGTTTAGGTCTTGAATAGGTATAGAAATGTCTTAAAACTGAGTGTGAAGCTTCCCTGAGAGCTTTCCATTCTGGTGGAAGATTAACACCAACTGGAGGAATATTTTGTAGGCTTGCTACCCCCACCCCCTTTTGAAAAATCTCCCTAACCCTCTTTTACTAAGTCATAACATAAAAACAAGACATTAGTCAAAGTCAAGTCAAAGTCAACTTTATTTGTCAATTCTGCCACATGTACAGGACATACAGAGAATAGAAATTTCGTTACTCTCAAACCCTAGATGAAATAGCAAATTAGCTACAACTTACAAATCTCTGGTCCCCTTTAGTCAATCTATTTCCCTCGCCCCCAGGATGTGGCTTCACCAGAGAAGAAAAAGAGGAAGAGGAGAAGGAGGCAGCTGATCTTCTTTGACCCGGTGACGCAGCTCTCCCAGGACGATGTGCAGCGACAGATCGACGACTCTTTGACCGAGACGAGGCGACCACTCCTCGCCCCGCTTTCCTTTCAAAGGATCCTTCCTGCTGCTGATCTCTTCAACAAGCCCTGCACCTGTCAGTATCACAGCTGCTAAAAATAGAGCGAAGCATCCTCTCGTCACCCCAGAAACATCTGTTTAAATCTCACCCCCCTTTATACCTTACTCATTAGATGGAAATCAGGTAGAGCTGTGCACTGTTGGTTTTCTAGTATGGCCATGGACTATGCTGCGAGCTCCTTTCTTTTCTAATTACAGGCTTCTAATAATCTAACTGCTAATATTTTTAATGCTGGCTCCTCTAAATTGTTGCAGTAAAAGCTTCACGTGGAACCTTGAATTCTATTTATTCCCCTCACTTCTTATATTCAGCGGCCGCTGCAGCTCTATTAATGGTGTGACTCAAGTAACCTTTTCAAAAATAAACCACGAAGCTATTTTCCCCTGCAGTCTTGCCTGAAGAGGTTCAGTTTCTATGGAGACAGAGTGCAACCGTCACACCCCTCTCGGGCTCGGACCTGCAAGTTGGGGAGCGAGGCCCCGAATCCACTGATTCTGAAAGGGAGAGAGAGCGTGAGATGCTCGAGGTTCCCGAAAGAGAGGTGTGGAAAAGCGTTTTGTTACGTGGGCAGCGATTGGCAGGGATGTCTGCAAAGGCTTTTAATGCAGGAGATGGAAAAACACTCACAGTTGTTAACTCATTACTTGTGTCTTTGCGTGAAGCAGGTCCTCAGAGAAATGGCAGAATCAGAGATGCTTGATATTTCAGGTAAGATTATCAAAGATTATCACCGGTATACAAAGATGGATGTAGATTCCAGTTCTAAAACCTAAAGCTAGTGATGAAGTCATGACCAGCAGGGGGCGACACCATAAGTTGCACTATCCTGATATCTTAGTAAACACTTTCCTGAAGGGTTTAAGATCTCAAGCACCAATTACCTTGCATGCTGCTACTGTGTGCAGTGTCGTGAATTTTAAATCACTCACCCAACCCACTCGCTAATCACACATGAGTTCAACACACCACAAATCACAAACATTCAGTTACACTCAGTTTTATTTAAAGCACCAGTTCACAACAACTGTCTCACAAGGTGCTTTATACTGTAAGCTACCCAACTTTGTTAAACAAATAAACAAGAAACACCCACAATAATCAAATGACCCGCTATGAGCAAGCACTTGGCAACAGTGGGAAGGAAAAACTCCCTTTTAACAGGAAGAAACCTCCTGCAGAACCAGGCTCCAAGCCATCCGCCACGGTTAGTAATTAGCAAGGGGCTGAGGCTTCAACATGACCTGAATAACTACTGAGTGTCATAAAAATAGTTACGTCCATCTTTGTATACAGTCTTTGAATTAAAGGTAGAAATTCACAATTTTAGGTTTAAATTAGCAGGTTTGTGTGTGTGTGTGTGTGTGTGTGTGTGTGTGTGTGTGTGTGTGTGTGTGTGTGTGTGTTTTAGCTTAACTGGATGTAACATTTTGTCCTCAGTGTGTTAGCATTGCAGATTTATTTGGCACGAGCTAAAACCTTCTGTGCATTCACATGGGGTGAGCCTGAGGTCAGAGGTCAGGTCAGGCGTGTAACACTAATGGCTTTTAAAATACGATAAGATGCATTCATTTTAAAATGCATGTATACATCCAGCCCAGGGTGCACTGCCACTGGAGGGCAGTGACCAGAGAGAGGTGTCTCGAGAGATCTCCCCCTTATATCTATCCGAAGGGTAAGTAAATATCAAAGAAGATCTCTGTGTGTGTTGATGTGCAGGTGTGTGTGTGCGAGCGATCACACTCATGTGCACCCATCATTTGGCAGGTCCACTCTCTCCAGGTCTATTTCTACACTGAGGGACATCCCAGAGGTGTCGGACGAGTTGCCTGGGAGAGTAGCCGCGGAGTCACCTCGGTAATAACCAGCAGAAAAACAGAGACGACTCTCTCTTTAGTGTCTCCCGATGTTTGAGTTCGATTTGGAGACAGGAATGTGGTTTGTTTGTTGCCAGGTTGCTGCCAGAATTGGCCGAAGGTGAAGTAGAGCCTCTGCTTTTTCAGTCCCTCTTGCCGCCCGAGGTCAACCGCAAAACTGTCAGCAATGTTTTTCAGCGGCTTCTGGGTAATCAGGCACTTTCACTTATCATCGAACTGTCATGTCACTCATGTTAAAATTGTATTAATGGTACAGCGCCAAGGCTGTGGCGGTCCCTGGCCCGTGACCTTCAGTTTATAAAGGTTGAAATAACAAACAGTGTCACTAGTGGAAGCTTTAGGAATGAACTGATGAACAAACATACTGGTGACTTGTGTACATTCATGGAAAAGTAATTTGCTTTAAAAACATGAGATCTTTTCTGTGCTTCAGTGACCGTTTATGTGTGTGTGTGTTGTGTTGGTGGGTAGCATCTTTATCTGCCAGGAAGCTGCGTGTGGAGCAGGATGAGCCTTATGGTGACATCTTCATATTTCGTGGCTCCAACTATGAAGAAATACATCTGCCTTTGTAACATGGAAGCAGCGAAGCAGCGCTGAGCCTCCTGATCGGACTCGTCCCATCTTAAAGCCAGACTGGAAACTTCGTGTTCAACAGCATCATAAATACAAAGCGGTGTTTTGTGAGAGATCATTTCACGAGAAGGGTTTAAAAAGCATTTTATCGAGCTTTTAATGCGATTAAGTGTTGTTTTTATAATTGTTCCTTAGTGCTACCAGGTTTATGAGATTTCTGATAAATATTTTAACAATTTTTATTGTTTTATCTGCAATCAAACAGAAGTGTTGTCGTTGTTGTTCTGTGCACTCAGTTGAACTGTGCTGTGTTCTGTTGAACTGCAAAATAAATGAATTTTTGTGACCTCTGTGAGTTATTTCTGTGACGAAAGTGGGCGCCGCATGCACGCAACAAAGTATATGTAGCGTGCGGAGGAGGACGGGTGTGGAAAATCATACCGCCGGGGTTAAGGAGGTGCAAGGAGGAGAGGAAGTAAGTTGAGTGAAACTGGATCCACTCAGCCCCTGTGCCCACATCTTGATTCTCATCTGAAAACTTTCTCAGGGGGTTGTGACCAAAGTTTATTCTTAGCGTCTGTCTCAGCTCGCCCTCCTATCTGTCCGTCTGTTCCTCACTTTTTGTGTTTGTCTGCTTCAGCTGTCGTGTTCGCTTACTTTCAGTGTTTGCCTTTTACTTTTTCTCTATTCTCCCTAAGATATTCTTTCTTCTTTTGTCACTTTCGTGGTGAAGCTTCGGCATCGTGTCTTCCTTTCACTTCTGGTTTCAGCTGACAACACTGCAGGCTATTTTTTATTTTTTCACAACTCCTCGTCCTTCAGTTTGTTCCCGTGCTGCTACTTGACTATTTATCGTGCTGACCTTGGCGCTTTTCCTCTCCACATCTCCTCATCGCCTTTTGTTCCTGCCGCTACCTCACCTGCATCTCGCCTTCACCTCCCGTGCAGCATCCCTCCATCCGCCTCTCTTCCACTCAGGCTCGTCTTTTCTCTGAGTAGATCTGCACTGCTGTGCAATGGGAAAGACAGAGCTGCATTCTCTGTTTAAGGGTTTTCTGGACTGTATTTGCCTCTGCCTTTCTGTGAGTATCTGCATTCTTTGAACATGTTTTTGTGTCTCTTTCTAAGTCTGTGTGATTTACTTTTAACCAGCTGCACTATGTGTTGATCTCTTAAAGATCACCAGCTTTCTAACAATGAATGTGCAGATTGGTTGTGTTTATGTATGTCAGTGGCCCATGTCCTGCGCTAAGTGTCAGTTACTCACATGCTGAGCTTCTGATATTAATAACAGTCTCAGAATGTGGATGGAAATAGAGCCTCAGCTCCTCCAAAGAGAGTCATCTGGCATTTTCTTATGAGCCCCCTTTAGGGCAGGCTCAGGTCTTTGAGATCGACCTTAATGCATTAATCATGGCTGCATTAGGACAGCCTCAGCAGGAGGACGTACACAAAGCTGTGTGAGCTTCTGTAACCATGCAAGCTTGAGTGCACGGGTATGTCCAGCTGGTGACCTTTCTCCTTACAGACCCAGAGGTCAGATGTTACTCGGTGTGTTTTTAGGTGGGGTGTGACAGAAGCAGGTTGATGTTTTTTTGATCTTTTGCTCCACCTTGTCATGAATGTGGCTGACTTTGTTTGCAGAGAAGAAGCGACCGGGCTGCAAATGACAGTGAGAGGGACTCTGAAAATGGTCACCTGATCTACAAAAGTGGTGACGTCCTTGAAGACAGATGTAGGTTGCAGCACAGATGTAGGAAGAGTAAGCAGCCTCGTTACGGTGCTCCGTCATTAAGCTGATCTTTATCTGTCTTGCAGATGAGATAGTCGACACTTTAGGTGAGGGGACCTTTGGGAAAGTGGTTCAGTGTGTGGACCACAGCAGGTAGGTTTTTCATCAGAAGTTTCAAGTTGAATCAATGTGCAGTGTGTGCGGGGGTGGGGGGGTTATTTTTTTTTTTAAAACAGTGTTTAAAAACAGAGGAGGAAATCAAATTGCATTGAAGATCATTAAGAACCAGGACAAATACAGAGAAGCAGCCAAATTGGAAATCAACGTCCTGGAGAAGATCAGTGAGAAGGATCCGCACAACAAACAGTGAGTCTGTGATTGAAACGCTGTTACCCGTTTCATGTGCTTTATGTTTCACCCTCTGTTTCTCTTCCTCATCAGTAACTGCGTGCAGATGCTCAACTGGTTTAACTACTACGGCCATGTGTGCATCTCCTTTGAGCTGCTGTCTCTCAGCACATTTGACTTCTTGAAATCAAACAACTTCCTGCCGTATCCAATTAACCAGATCCGACACATGGCCCAGCAGATCTGCCACGCTGTCAGCTGTGAGTCCAATATGCATCATACAGAGTGTGCAGCACCACTTTCCCTTTTCTGCTGCACCTCTGCATCAATGCCAGGGATGAGACTAAGCAGATTAAACACGGCAAATTAGAGCAAGACGCAGGAGCAGTTAGGGCAGTGAGTGATTGATTTCATTCACGATGATTGATATCATTCAGTGATTAATTCTAGTCAATAACCGAACGCAATCATTTGCAAATCTCAGACAAGTCTGCTATTTATAATTTAGTCATATCAAATATTAATTTCATATTCAGTACAACCATTTGTTATGTAGCCATAACATGGTATCATTTGCTTGATATCATGCTGGCAAATTAACTTCAGAATGAGACAGGATGCTGTAAACCACGGGCTACGATTCTCCAAAATAAAAGCAGAGCATGCACTCCTAAATATTTAAACATAAACAGCACAAAAGATGAGCTGCAACCACAGATTTTATAGAAGATGGGTTCATCCACTGTGACTTCACACATTGGTTTACATTAGTTTAATGCTACTTTTTTGGTCATTGAAATGTTTTTGTTTTTCGTTTTTTGGAGATAAGAGGTATCACATTTTTAGATGCACGTGCAATGCACAGATATTGCAAACTAAACCTGAAGCTGGGCTGTACCACACAGGATGTAATAATATTAAATTTCTCTATTTAAAAGCTTTTTTAAAAACTCAAATGCCACTTGGCTCCAGCTGCATGTGTTGGGAGACCTGCCAATCAAAGCAGCAACATCCTTAACTCTAGTATCCAAGTGGATGAGTTATTACAAAAAGGTCAGCTCCATAGCGTTGTTATGAAAGTGGAAACTATCCACAGAAGCCGAAGGTTTTTTTGTACTGTAAACATGTGTCTTAACACATGGGGTCATGGGGATTGACTTGCTTTTGGAACTGGCCTCAAGTGGCCATTAGAGAAGCTGTAGTTTTTGGCAGCTTCACCTCGGGTTCAGTTTTTGGCCATGGAGGTTACTCCTCAGCTGGAACGCATCACACCATCAAAGAGTCCCTCTGCTTTAATTAAACCAACACTTCATCAGACAGGCTTCATTCGGGTTTCTGATATATAATCTTTGTAATATCCTATCTACTAACATTTAATTCGCTGCTGTAAATCTGTCACATCCAGCTGTCTACAATCAACCACATTTGAGGTGTCTGCTCATGATGAACTTCCTCATCTGAACTTCTCTCCCGTTTCCTCTGCAGTTCTCCATGACAACAAGCTGACTCACACTGACCTGAAGCCTGAGAACATCCTCTTCGTCAACTCGGACTACTCCCTCATATACAACGCCGAGAAGGTCAGAAATGGCTGCAGGCGTGATGGCTGAGGGCTTCAGGGGAAGGTAGAAAAAGCGGGGATTAATGATGGCAGAAAAATGCAGCTTTTCATTTGGGTGCAAATTTGTTTCAGCAGAAATCAGACACCCACATGTATGCTTTTTATAATCTCATATTTATCCAGGAAGGCTGCAGCTTGTTTGTTGACCTTTGCAGGAAAATATGTGGCAGCTCTGAGACATATTGCTGAATTTTTATTTATGGGAATCTCCACTTTTTCTTCGTTTTTCACAGCCACATAAAAACGAAAACTAAATACACCCTTACTGCTTCCTGTTAAATCAGGATGTCCAAGCTTATTAAACTTTATGACGGCACCATGGCTTGGTTTGCATCGGAACAAATCACATGGCTTCTGGACCAATGTCCTGTGAACAGACAAGACCAAAGTGGAGACACAGTGTTGCATTTAGCAAAAAAGGGAGAACAAGCTTGTTGACTTTCTTGGAATTAGTTAAATCCACCAAGCGTTTTTTAAGGTTAACTGGGTTAAATGAGACGTTGTGTGACATTGATTCAGTTAGTTGATTGAGATGTTTAATCTAATTAGTTTAATCCAACCAAAAAAGAAGTGGGAGATTAAGGGGGTTTATCTGCTGGTGGGGTTGTGTCACGAAGGGCATCTGCTGTAAAACGCAACCAAATCAAACATGCAGAGCTACCAGCTACAGTGACCCCTTGTCCACATGGAAACAGCCGATAGTAGCGTTTTTGTTGTTGCTGTTTTTCTAATCTGATAGACTCGTTCTTGTTTTGTCCTACCGTGTTGCAGTATTGTAAAATTGTTCATAACTTTTTGTTATTTTCATCACATTAGCGCAAGCCTAATGCTCTTTATCATTTTTTATCAAAGCATCATCAATAGCAGGAAAATACAAAGATTATACTTTAAATGAGCGAAGTTGGGAGGGTTTACAGTGTTTCCACCTGTCGCCCATTTAGAAGTGCAATGAAAGGCGGGTAAACGACACCACGGTGCGGCTCGTCGACTTCGGCAGCGCCACCTTTGACCACGAACACCACTCTGTCATCATCTCTACTCGTCACTACCGAGCCCCAGAGGTCATACTTGGTAAGAAATGTCATTTTAGCTCGGGGAGTATCCAGGACCTGCCCAGTCCAGTTGGTAACAAAGCTATTCCTTCTTCCACAGAGTTGGGTTGGAGTCAACCGTGTGATGTGTGGAGTATCGGCTGCATCCTGTTTGAATACTACAAAGGGTTCACACTCTTCCAGGTCACACATTCGACATAAAAGTAAGACGAACTTTGTCTTTTTATTTGTCATGGTCTTTACTTCCTCTTGTGTCCACTTACAGACTCATGACAACAAGGAGCATCTTGCTATGATAGAGAGAGTACAGGGACCGATTCCTCAGAGGATGATTCAGAGGAGCAGGTATCCCGCTCGTGCACCCTCTCATTGTCACAAACTCTGAAACACTTTGATCTGACGACTCTTCATTTTGATTCTCAGAAAGCAGAAGTATTTCCACCGTGGACATCTAGACTGGAACGAGTGCTCCAAAGCCGGACGCTACGTCAAATCCAAATGCAAGCCGTTAAGGGTGAGCCGTGGGCAGGCGGACCACAGATAAGCATTATCTGCTCGGTGCCCACCATTTGAATATAATGTCTCTCTCCTTGTTTTACAGGAATACTTGTTATCACACGGGAGAGAACACCACCATTTTTTCGATCTCCTAGAGAGGATGCTGGAGTACGAGCCCTCAAAGCGTATTTCTCTTTCCTCCGCTCTGTGCCATCCTTTCTTCCAGCCCCTCCATCATCCAGGAAGAAGTCAGGGGTGGAGGAACAGCTGTGACATGAGCAGATGACCTTTGGTAGACACTTAACCATATGTGGACCATATGGTGAGGGTGTTTGCAAGTTTATTTGTAATTTAAGCTTTAAAAATAAGAGGTTTAAGTTATTTGAGTTAAACACTGAAATGACAGCTAACAGTGAAAGAGAAAGTCTGAAAGCATCATTGTAAGCAGCTTCTCAGATAAAAGAAGTTTGAACAGTTACAGCTGATTGAGCTGGAAGAGAGAAAAGAGAAGCATCATCCTTTCAAGTAGGGAAAAAATTTATTTAGCAGACACGTTTGTCTAAAGGTGCTAGCAATTTTTTTCTGAGCATATTATTTTTATGTTTGTTTGCTTTTCTATGTTTCTGTTAAAATTGTCTTAAAATTGTTTACAAGCTTGTTAAGTATGGAAAGACTTGACAAATGCAACCTACGTGACATTATAAAAATCCAACAGTCTCAGCCTTAATGTATCCCCCAGAACAGAAGCATTTTATTTTGAGGTAATGAGTCTCTAGATATTAATTAGAATAAATGTGATTTTTTTTAAGTGTAATTTTCTAGTGTGTAGTTTTAATTATACAAAACATTAAAAAAGGAAACAATTGAAAAATATAAAAGTTATTTGCTTTTACTTTTTTATGCTGTACTTTTTATATTCGAGGAAAAAAGATGAAGAAATGGCGCAGGTGCCAAACGTTAAACTACTAATGGAGAACTGACCTTAACAAGCAAATCAACTGAAGGAAATATTACATCTTAGGCTTGTGTGATCATCAGAATTATGATTAGGGTGACCAGATGCCCAACTTAAAAAAAAAATTACAATAAATCAGACATGAGTCTAGCATGTAAAGGCCAACTAACTTAACCTGTTATGCAGTAGTCCTTATTTAACCCTGTATTCATGATTCATGTTCTTATATTAGCTATATCTAAAAAAAAATACGATTTTTCTAGTCAATTATAACACACATGCACTGTGTCACTTCGTGCCATATTTCCCCATCTGAGAAATTGAAGTATAATTTTATCTAGAGACAAAAATTGTATTTCTCAGTATAAACTGCCAAATCATTTTCTTTGTGGTAGATTCCATCAGATTAAACAAGCTGCTAACTTTTTGGTGGCTTCTTGCTAACCTCCAGTTAAATATAATAAAAAGCCTTCCCTGCGTTCTTTAAACTCAGGGAAGGCTAAAAAATAACAAAAAACAAAACAGAGTTTAGGAAAGTGCCGTGTAAATGTGGGACTTTGCTTCTGTATGTGGGAGATGTCATAAAACTGCTGCGGCGTCCCACAAAAAAAAGGGACATCTGGTCACCCTAGCAAAAACACTGAAGTTTGGAAACAGGTGATGTAGTAATGGTTATAACAAACACAACAGACGTTGTCTTCATGCTAATAAAAGAAACATGTTCTAAAATTGGACATTTTAAAGGGAAAAAATAAAATGTAATCAGATACGTCTCTAACATTTGGAGGACATGATGTATTTAAAAGCTGAAGATGTATGATCCTTTCAGTTTTGTGCTTGCAGTCACTTTATGGCAATTTTGATGTTTTCTGTAATAAATTTTACATAAAATAGCACCTGCAGTCATTGAATTAATTCAGATGCCTTCTTGCAACCTTTCAGTTCATCACTCATACATTCACACACTACTGACTCTCAGCCCTCCTCTGGCATCTTGATTGAGTGCAGCTGAGCAGAGAGCATGGTCACTCTGCTGAGCGCGAGCGTGTACTCGCCAGTTTCCCCTCTTCAGCCTTTGCAATGCTGAAAGCGAGTGCAGGAGGCAGGATGCATGACGCCCACTCACTGGCAGTGAATGCATATTTAGGTGTTCTACTGTCACACGGGCGCAATGTGACATCACGCGGACTTTGAACCAGGAAGCCGGAGGTTAAAGATCAGCTAGCGTCCGATCCGACTGTTCCAGACAGTTTTCACATGCACTTCCATTTGGTAATTTCTGTAGAAGTTCAGGGTTCCAGTGCAATAATGCATAAAAATCACTTTAGATATGAAGATGCAGCAACATGCACGCACACACATACGCACATACGCGCGCGCACACACACACACACACACACACACACACCTTATCATTTAAAATAAGAAACATGACAGATGCATCACTTCTTTATAAGATTGTGCAACATAGGGAAAGACCTTTACAAAAGCTCTACAACTCTCTTCTCTCAGAACAATGTTTTTTTCCACAAATATTCAGTTTTGCTGTTGTACTTCAAATATATTGTTAATAAATAATGCTATATACACGACTCTCGTACCGGCTACCTTTAAAATGAGACTATTGACTGTAAAACATTTTCAGTGACTTCATTCAGCCTTCTTGAAGACTTGCTTTGCTGCGACGCCTTGAACTCTCATTTCCTGCAGAGAAGAGACGGAGAAGAAGAGGGAAAAAAAACATGAGGTGAGAGGGTGTAAATGAATGGTGAGAAGCAACAAGAACATTTGGGATTCTGTCCAGAACACCCCCCTCACCAGCTCATGCTTTGACCTCATAATCCGTCTTCCACTCTTTCACATCTATTCATCAGGTCTTTTCAGCCCGCTCCCACTTTCCTCCTCCACCTCTTCATTAGTCCCTCACTGTTCCCTTTGTGTAACCTCTGAAACCGTCGCTGGTATTCCCCAGCATATTGAGTTTAGCATCGGCAACACTTTCTCTAAATTTGTGAGAGCTTTTTAGTGGGAGAATGCTGACCGTTTGAAAACGTAACCAGCAATGAAAGATAAGCTATGAGTTTAAACTGTTCTAGAACAAATGTGCCTCTGAGCTTCTGTAGCACTTGTGCATTCAGTTTGTGTGTACTCCTTTGTTAGGTGATGGACTTTCCCCTTTTAGGCACATACAAACTCCACAGACCTCTTAATAAAAACCTTTTCTCACAAAGACAGTAACAGAATTAGCCAATGAATAACTTCTAAAACCTGCCTTATTTGAATACCCTCCCTCATTTAGCATATCAATTTCTCCATCACTTCCCTTTAAGCTTTCATTTTCCTTCTTCCCTCTTCCTTGCTTTCTCTCTGCACTGGCCTCTTCTTCCCCTCGTACATCCTTACCAAATGCAGCTTGTCACCCTCCAGCCAGTGCGTCCAGCCTCGTCCCTTTTTCTCGCCTCGCTGTACACAAACCAGCTTGTCTCCGTCCCAATCTACTGTAGTCTGTGTAACCACAGAGATGCCGTTAGTGTGAAACATTAGCATGTAAAGTAGCTCACACAACACTCAGCCACACAAAGAGACAAGAAGCTTTATGCAAAGCAAAAAAAAAGGGGGGCGGGGGGGGGGGACTAATACAGTGATGCGTGAAAGGTCATGGAGCCTTTAAAATATACTTCATTTTTTCAAAGATGTGACCAAAAACATCAGATTTTAGATATTTGTTTAAAAATTACATGAATATATTAGTTGGACCTGATAAAAAATGATCCAATATTTTTGTATCTTTGCATCTTTTGTATCATGTGACACCCTGTAGACAGCAATAACTAAAAAAAAAAAGAACATTTAAAGATAATAGTTTGGGCTTTGACTTTCCAAAACATCTTTGATCTCCTTAACATCACTTTGGTGGAACAACTTGTGAGTTTGGGGTGATGTTTTTGTTTTATGATCCATTTCCTCCTGAGATTTAATCCACAGACAGGGGTCCTGTCACCTCCTTGAGACTTTTCTGGTGTAATTCAGAATTCATCCAGTTGTTTAAGACTAAATGCACAAAAACCGATCCAAAACATGACGCCACCATCGCCATTTCCTTTGTCCAAACACAAGACTTCTTATTTCATACTAAAAAAAAAAAGTTCTACTTCAGCATCATCTATACATGAATTCGAGTTCAAACAGCCTTCTGGTTTTCCAGTGAGATCTTTAGCAATCTGCAGGTCGAGTTTGCGCTGCTACGATGGACTCTATCGCCGTTTAATGTTCTGCTGATGTTAGACTCAGTAACCTGAACACTGTCACTGTTGTCGAGACAAACTCTTTAAGGATGGTTTTATAACCTCTCCAGACTGATGAGCATCAGTAAATCAATAAATCAAATCAATACAACAGAGGAACCTCCTCTGTTTGGGCCATGACACACTTCCCACTTCTGAAAACTCAAGCATTTTACAAGCAAAGTGGTAAAAGCCACAATAACACGAGTCCTGGCTGGCAAATGTGCACAAACCCCGCCTCAGGGTCACATTACATTTTAAACATTTCACCAAATGCTTTAAAAATTCCTCACCATAAGGAGGGCAATCCCGGGCACAACCAACACATGTGTGTCAGATCTGCTGTCTGGACTCTCACCGAGGACATTTCGGGTCAACATTGGGATAAATCCTTACTAATCTAGCATTAGTTAAGTGAACACTTTGCACCAGCAAAGACAGATGATTAGCGCACCAAGTTTAGGACAGAGTTCCAGGGCTCATCAGTTAAAGTTATCCCCAAGTCAGTGTCCCAGTCTCAGACGGTCAGTGGTGCACGGATTAAGGTTACTGATAAGTTCATAAATCTGGGATATGAGTCGTCTCTGTTTAGCATTCAGCTGAAGAATATCATCATAGCCCATCATTGAATGGTTACTTGGGAAGGAGCTGAATGTTTCTTATTCTGGGTTTTTAAACAGCAATGAGTGGTTATGGAATAATCCCAGCGGGAAGTGTACAGACTTTACTCAAGTACCTAACCTTCAAAGCAAACTTTGGAAAAAACACAACACACACCTGACAGGTACGGCCATCCACTATCCTCAGGTCCTCAGTAAATTCTTTTCCAATATTAAAATCCATGCTGAAATTCTTGAAGGTAGTGATTGTGTTGATTTTCACGGCTCCTGTCTCTGGGTCATGGATGATCTCTTTAGTGGGCTTCAACATACACACGATCTTCCTCAAAGCAACATTAACATCTGGGAGAAAAGAGGGAAAGATTTTGTAAGCCACACTTATGGGGGGATCTTTTCTACCTCAGACACTGCAGGTGGAGTGAACACACACACTTGTGAGGGTGTAAGTGGGTCAAAGGTGGTGATTTCATTACACTAATGTGCTGCTGGAAATGTAGATAGTCCACATCACTAAACCAGACACTGAAGATTATGAATCAGTCAACATATAAACAATTATTTAAAGATAAACGCATGAAAGATGAATGTTAAATGAGAGGGTTTTACCCGTTAAACATTTGATGGTAATAATACTATAAAATATGCTGCATAAAGACTGGTACCTAAACCTGTCAGGTAGGCGTCCACATTCTCCTGCTCCACCATATGATAGGTGCCGGAGTAATTAGGTTTAGTCATTTTTTCCTTAAGAAACTCCAGAAATTCCTGCTTTGCCTTGTTCTGGTTTTTCCTCCCGTCCCGTCTGGATCCCACGGATCAGCTGCCGACCCACAAGTCTGAACCAAGATTAGTGTACAACCACTTGTGCGTAAATTGTAAGCCCTGGCAAATACCTGCTCCAATCGAAACACAAATACAGATTAATCTAAAGAGATTCAATGTGAATAAATAGTAATCATTTAAACTTCACAAATCTGCTATTTTAGCTTTTTATTTTCAACTTCCAGCGCGCACAAATGTCTACAAATACTTGCGATGTTCTTTTCGCTCACTTACAGCTCGTTAAATAGCCGTGCACGAATCGCCTGTTGATCGCAGAAGTCTAATCATCACTTCTGCGGTGAACCTTTGTACAGCTGACGACGTAAGCTACGTAACTGACCGACGTAGTTGCCAGCTTTTGCGTGGTGTTCCCTGTAATTACCTTATCGTCTGTCCCGGTGTTTTATATGCGGTGTCAGCCACGATGGAAACAATTTAAATGCCGGGGCTTTCCCCCTCTTGGGTCCCCACTCTTTGTAGTGGTCAGCTGCTTTTTTGTCTCCCCCTGGGGCTAATTTTTTGTCCCTCGCCACCCCTCCCCCGGCCCCCTGCCACTTCTTTGTATATTTCATCACATCCATACTGATTGCCGAAACTATCTCCCTAACATCTCCATCCATCCTTTTTCCTTCACTTATCCAAGGTTTGTGAGTCTTTATACTGAGGTGATGATGATTATTATTATTCTCGGTGATAAATTCAAAAACTGCGGCGAACAGGTAGCCGCCGGAAATGCATAGCAGGGATCCACAGTCCAATCACAGCAGCTGCCAGCTCCTTCGACGCCACCTGTACTTACATTTCCAGTAAGCTGGTGCACGTCTGGTGACGTCGTAGGATTCGGGGGAAGGGGTTACGACATCCCTACACATAAGTATAAATCCCCGGTGACACGCACAGATCCCGTCACATGTGCACGTGGATTTTGGAGACAATTTTTAAGCTGCCAAATGTAAGCTGCTTTCAAGTGAGGGTGGAGAACTGGGACATCTGAGCTTCATGTGTTTTTCATATATCATCCCTCGACTAGAAAACGAGTAATAGCCTGTGAAAGTTAATATATGGTTTAAATAACCTGCACTACTTGCTGGATGTTCTTCTGATGTAAAACGGTCAGTTAGAGCTCCTTCTCTGAAGCGAGTATAGGATAACTCTTGCTCATTTTTGAATATAGATTTAATCCAGGTGATGTAGAATGATTACATCTAGGCTCCTATATGGCGTCTGTAATCTTAAATTGGGGAATTCCACAGAAAGCCCAAATGTCCCAGTTTTCTGTTAGTACGTGAATGCTGCTTACATTTGTGGATCTGGGTAGAAGCTGGCAGCCCGAAGACAGTCTCAAAACCCCACGTGCACATGTGACGTGATCTATAAATCTCCCCGTATCAGTCTAGGTGTGTGTAAGCACTCGTCTAGTCATCTAAATGAGGCTCAGTTCACCCGATGCCACATCGGCCTTTGTCAACTTAAGGAGAAAAACCGAGGACCTCATTGCTTTTTATATAGGTGGGAGTCACCAAACACCCTAAGATACGATATCATTGACATTTATAACATTTCGCCATATACCGAGTACTGCAATAACATATTTAAAGGATCCATCACCTTATTGTTAAACTGCAAATTATGTCCTCAGAGTTAAACTTTGTCATCGTCTCTTTATCAAATAAGATAGTTATCTCACTTCACTTTTTTGTTTCCAAGCATGCCAGCACTGTTACTAAAGCCCGCCATAAGAGGGAGTCAGTTTGCTATCAGTCTGCGATTGAATGGGGTCAAGTTGGCAATTACATGTAATTTGTTTCTGATAATACAGTAATAATAATGGGAAACCATTTAGTCGACCCTCAGACTTCTGCCTGAGGTTTCTTTTACTGAATGTTTGTCGTTTAATAATGACTCAGGGTTCGTGAATATCATCGAGCATCATTTACTTCGAAACAAAGCAACCATTACACGTTAGTCATTACATTCCAGGGGGCGGGTCCCTTCTCTCTTGCCCCGTCTCACTGCGTGCATGCGCAGCATACTAATACGGAACAGGTATATTAAAGTAGCATTAATGAACAACATTGGTCAGATGTTCTACATCCCCTCTCTTTAGCTTATGGCTGTATAAGCTGCTAACAACACCTTTAGCAATAACACATTAACAACATGTCCATATCATAACATTCTAGCCTAAACATTAACGAATTACTTCACACCTTGAACTGTGTCATTGGTAAGGACACGGTGAGCATTTAACTTTGCTGACATCACATCATGTGTACTGTCCACTTTTTTTTTTTTTTCTTTCGTGTTACTGTCCATCTCTTATGCCTTAGTGTTCATACTTGGGGTTCGGTTTGCAGACTCTCCCATATCGTGTGATGTAAGCATCACGTGCCGGGCGACAGGGGGACTGGACTGGGGCTTGTGTGAAGTGTTGCGTGTGGCTATGTGTTTGTTCGTCGGTGTGTGTCACGGGTTCTTGGATGTGCTGTGGGGAGTCAGTGGTTGGGCTGCGGTGTAATCATCACGGGAATCTCCGTGTGGTGGTGGCGGTTCAGAGACTGGGAGGATATGTCTGCGGTTTCGCCTGTACTCTCCAGCTCCTGACTGGACGATGTACGATCTGGGCTCTTCGCAGGCTTCCTTGATGGTTCCTAAGGAGTAATGTCCTTGACGCGTTTGCATCCGCACAACCTCACCTGGCATGAGGGGGCGGAGGGGTCTGCTGGACTTGTCATAGTATCTCTTTTGTGCCTGGCGCTTGTGAAGTAGGTTTGTTTTAACTGTTTTGTTGCTTTTGGAGCTGGGAACGAGCAGACGTCTACACACGGGTAGGGTCGTGCGCGTCTGTCTTGACATCAGCCTTTCAGCTGGGGAACCTAGTGTGTTGTCACGTGGCACGTTGCGGAGAATGAGTAGGTTAAGGAAGACATCCGTTCCATCTCTCTTTGATCTTTCCATCAATTGCTTTGCACTGCGAACCGCACGTTCAGCCAATCCATTGGCCTGCGGGTATTCTGGGCTACTTGTCACATGAACAAAGTCCCATGCTGAAGCAAAGTCTGCAAAGCGTTGGCTGGTGAACTGAGTGCCGTTGTCTGATATTACTTTGTGCGGGCTGCCATGGACAGAAAAGTGTCTTTTGAGCTTTGTGATGACAGTGTTGGCGGTTAGGTCTGGAAGCAGGTCTACTTCGAACCAACCTGAGTAAGAGTCGACTACAACCAGGTGATGTTGACCGTTCCACTCGAAGATGTCGGTGGCGACGGTTGACCAGGGTATGTCCGGCACTGGATGTAGCTTTAACGGCTCCTTCTGTTGATGTGGCCTTGTGCTGTTGCACACTGGACACGCAGCTGTTTCTTGCTCAATATCTGCTGTCATTGTGGGCCAAAACACAATGCCACGGGCCCTGCGTTTAGTAGCTTCCATGCCTGGGTGCCCTCTGTGGAGGATGACGATATAATCTTTTTGCAAAGATTTGGGAATCACTGTTTTCAGCCCTTTCATGACAATGCCATCTTCTAGAGTGAGTTCGTCTCGATATGGGTGGTATTGACGAAGTTCTGTGGGCAGCTGAGTTTGTCTGCAAGGCCATCCTCTCATTATGACAGTGCTCAGTTTCTGTAGCTCTGGATCTGAGGCAGTGTGTTCCTTTAGCTGCATCAGCCTGTAAGAAGAGATTTGCTGGATCGACATGATCTCGTAGTCAGCTGTTTCATCACTGTTCTGATCCGTCGAGGTTGTGGGAGCACGGGATAAAGTGTCGGCAAGGTACATCTGCGAGCCTTTTTTGTACACTATCTGAAAGTTGTACTTTTGCAGCCTAAGCATCATGCGTTGCAGTCTGGCTGGAGCTGAATGTATTGGCTTGTTCAAGATGGTGACTAATGGCTGATGATCAGTTTCAATTTGGATTTGTTTCCCATAGATGTAATCATTAAACTTGGAACAACCAAATACGACTGCAAGAAGCTCCTTCTCAATCTGCGCATAGCGCGTTTCTGTCTGTGTCAGAGTACGAGATGAGTAGGCAATCGGGGCGCCTTCTTGGAGGCATGCAGCCCCGAGTCCATACTGCGATGCGTCACACGTTAACGTGACAGGTTTCTTTACGTCGTAGTATCTGAGGGTAGGAGGACTGGTCAGGCTTCGTTTTAAAGCATTGAATGCATCTTGATGCTGCTTGAGCCAACACCACTGTACGTCTTTGCACGTTAGCTCCCGAAGTGGGGCTGAAAGCTCGCTGAAATTAGGAATGAACTTTCCTAGGTAATTAATCATCCCTAAGAAGCGTTGGAGAGCTGTGACGTTTTCAGGTGTGGGCATCTCTTCAATTGCTTTGGTCTTTGCTGGGTCAGGCTTCAAGCCCTCGCTTGTGAAGACGTGGCCAACGTATCCAGAACATAGGCTCGCTCACGCAATCACAAACTGTAACAACTGCGGGGGCAGCCACGAGGCAAAAAGGGACAAATGCCCAGCATATGGCCAGCAATGCCATAAGTGCCAAAAATGGAATCATTTCCAGAAATGCTGCAAGTCATCACAAACACGGCAATTCAAAAAGAGACCCGTAAACCATATTGAAATGCAGGCGCACAGCAGCGATGAAGAAATGTTCTATGTGAATGGAATTGACATAGACACTATAAATCCCACTTCTGACACCATGTTTGTCGTTTAATAATGACTCAGGGTTCGTGAATATCATCGAGCATCCTTTACTTCGAAACAAAGCAACCATTACACGTTAGTCATTACATTCCAGGGGGCGGGTCCCTTCTCTCTTGCCCCGTCTCACTGCGTGCATGCGCAGCATACTAATACGGAACAGGTATATTAAAGTAGCATTAATGAACAACATTGGTCAGATGTTCTACACTGAAATTCAAGTTAGTCCTCACTGTTGCTAAGTGTTGCTAAGATCTGATTGTTGGGGTTTCCTCTGTATTATTGTAGGGTCTTTGGCTTACAATGTACCGTAAAATGCTTGGAGGTGATTGGAGTCGTGATTTGGCATTATATAAATAAATCTGAATTGAATAGTCACCACAGGTTGCAGCAGTAATGTAAAAAAAAAAAATAATGCAATCACCAGGCAGCCAATATTTATTTATTTATTTTTGGTTGATTGAAGGAGGTCGCCGTTCTATTTTTCCTCCTGTGACTGAGCCATTAGCTTGCTCTGAATTAGGAATTAGGTTTTGTCAAGCTGCTTGTATCCAGTGCGGGATGGTTTGTTGTTTGAGTTAATTTAATGTAGGTTTACTCAGCTAACGTTGTCTCAGGATGGTGCTGCATGAGATTTTTTATTGTATTCCGAGAGTATTTTAATTTATTAAAATATCCAAACACATGCAAATATCGCAGTACTACGCTTGATTTTTGTCTCAAACACTTGTTTTTCCAAACACTTCCTTGTTTCCAAAGTGGTCGCCACAGTATCCTCGGGATCAGAACTAGAAGTAAACTAGCTTGTGTCGCCTTCTGCTCTCAGGATCTTTTGCATGTTAACAACCACACCACTGAGGGTAAAAGTTAGAATCAGGGTTAAGTTGCAGTAAGGGTCAGAGGCATTCACCTGTGATGGTGAAGGTTAGGGTCACGTGCTAAGTTATAATGTCAACCACTGTTGAGCAAAAAGAGCCACTTAAGGGATTTTCAGGGAGATCAGTGTCCAACATGTGACAAAACAACACTGGCATACACGTGAACACACACACACACACACACACACACACACACACACACACACACACACACACACACACACACACACACACACACACACACCTGGAGAATATGAACATGGAAATGTTCAGTAATGTTTCCCCTTTGTTCTGTTCATGAATTGTACTGGCTGACACAGGACCACCTCGAGCTATCTTCAGTAGTAAAAGGCAAAACTTTGGATTAGTAAACAGATCTCAGGTCTGCATGAGCTCTGGGGTAGGGGGCGTGGTTTCTCTCTGTGATCTTGTTAAAGTATTAAAGCTTCCTCACCTGTTAGAAATTAAAGTGCTCTGGGCACCAGAGGAGGAAGAGTAAGGGGAGAGGGGTGTGGAAATGAGTGAGGGACTTCAAACAGGTTGGTTGAAGTGTGCATATGGGCTCTCGGTGCCAAGTAGGGCATTAGAGTAGGTCAGAGAGCATAAAACTCACTGTGGAGTCGTTCCAAGACATTCAAACAAGTGTGCCAAAATAAGAAATCAGGAGAACAGCTGGGCCACATTTCTGAAAAAAAGGACACACGGAGATCTAAGTAACCCCATTTTACATTCAACAGTAGTATATAGTTATATTTAACAAATAATGTATCATGGTGTTGTAAGCAGATAAGTGCGTTATAATGTACTTTTAGAAACTGGAGACAATTGATAACATTTAAAGCCATGTTCAAACTCTTTTTTCCTCATTTTAGTAGTAATGATAGTTATTGGTAAAAATATTTTGCAAATTGTAGTTGGTGGAAATGAAATGAATTAAACACAGCAGCAATTCAGGAAGCAGAAAAGTCAGGCCTAATTTGCTGTCTCATGGAGAGCACATCATTGGAAGAGAATTAGGCTGTTTATAAGCTCCTTCTTTTCATTCTGTGTCCAGCATAATTAATACCTGTTGCCACTGAAGGGGAGACTTGCTGCTGCTCTCTGTGTACTCATATGGAAGTGCAGGGAAGTCCCAGAGCAGCCGTACAAGACATTGAGCCAGTGACTCACCCTCAGCATCTAATTCTGGGTCAGGCTGACCTGCTATCACTTTCAGAGGTCTCTCTCTTTCTCTTTCCCTTTCTCCTTTTCTCTGTAGGGATGTGTCTGCTCGTTTTGTAGTTGTTGAAAGAGGTGTGTTGGGGTCAAAGCAGAACCTCACCAGCTGCAGCCAGTTCTTCAAATGAGACCACTACATATCCTCAGAACTGATGTTTCCACTCTGCCAGGTTGGTGTTTTTGTGACCATGCCTCTTGTCACTTTTGCTAAATGTTTGGATAGATTCCCAGGGCCATCCTGTCTTTAGTGTTTTGCAGCCTCCTCTGCTCTGGCTTCAGTGTCTTTCTCAGCAGCCAGCTCACTAACCTCTCCCTCGCATCTTCAGGCTCTCAGCCATCAGTTCAGCCTCCACATCTGGCTTTGTTCTTGCCTGCTGGCAACCCCTGGCCCTCTGCGCTTCCATCAGAGATTTATAATAAATCAGTTTGGCCCATCCCCTGCCTCATGGTCTGTGTTTGCACATGGTTTGTAGGTCCCCATAACAACACTGATAAATGCACAGACCAGTCACTTAACATGGTGTTGCAATCATTCCCCAGAGATTTTGGTTCATATTGATGTGGTAACATTGTCTGGCTGTACAATGCACATTGAGATCCAATGACTTTGGATACCATTGGAGTAAAGTGCAGCAACAGACACAAACTGAACTGCTGAAACAGCTCATTTGGAAGAACGTTAGGTCCCTGGTTCAATCTCACGTTTCAGCAGTGGAAGGATAACTTTATGCAAACGCTCCTCCTTGACTTAATAAACTGTACTGAGATGCTTTTATGTGATTGGCAATTAGATATCTACCTTAATTAGTCGTTGAATGGGGGTATTTAATAAAATATTTGCTAAATATGTGATACTGTGACTAGCTAGAATTGCTGTTGTTTTTCTCTGTGTGTATTTCAGTGTTGTATCTCCCATTAAAAGACGGTGTCTACATGCCTAAATGCACTGAGGTGAGCCACGTGACTGGCTGCTTAGATATTCGTGTTAACGAGTTGCTTTTACAGGAGTGCCTATTACACCTGTGACAATCCTAATAACAAACAATCCTCTTTGTCTGTAGTGATCCTAAGTGAAACTGAACAGAGTGAAACTGAACAGAGAGGAAAGAAATGACCCGGTGAAGGTTGTTTTTTTAGGTTTTGTTTTTCACACTCATGCCCTCTGCCTCACTCAGATAATATTTCTGCTGGGAAGCTGTCTTTAAGTAATTTGATTGCATGTAAATTTTCCATGTAATTTGTTACATAAGTAGAAGGTAAAATGTTACATTTACTGGAATCTAGTTTGTTTTGGTATATCGATCACATTTCCCCTAATGGTTAATTACTACATAAATAACCCTTTGATTTTATATTATGTTGTGTTTTATTCAAGATTCTTGCTTCAATTTTTAATGAGGGTGAGAAATCCTTTTTTGAGTGCATATATTTAAAAAAAAAAGAAGAAGAAAGAAATCAGGGGTAATGTATTACACTGCAACTTTTAAACTGTGTTTGTGGATAAAAAAGTCTATGATGCAGGAAACTATGCTCTCCCTTTAAACAAACTTCAGCACTGATTGTTTGGTGGAGAGACTGAGGGAGACCGGAGGGTGACCCCACTCTGTCCCCTCTTTTCTGACAGTTTGCACAGTTGCACAGTCCAGCTGTCAGTACGTTTCTGATCTCCCACTGACTCAAATACTTCTCTTTAAGGCCGGACTCTCTCCATCCAAGTTTCATTTCTTCTTTCCCCATCTTTAGTCATCTTTAATCCACGAATGTTTAGTGAAATAAATACCAACAGCATTCTTGTAAGAAAAAAAACCTGTCGCTGTTGCATTTATTCTCCCATTTTCTAAACTATGAAAACAACATGGATTAAATGGAGCTACGCAGGAGGACAAATGAGTCTATAAATATATTAACTTACTGTGAATGCATGGGTGTGTCACTCAACATCACGTCTAAAGCTTCACCCCTGACACGTGACTCATCAGGTGCATTCCCTGCCACGGCTAACGAGATTCCCCTCATTAAGTCCCTTAGGTAGTAATCTGTGTGGCAGAGTTGGGGGTAGTGAAATGTGAAAACGATTCTGTAGGAGGGAAAGAGGGAAGGAGAGGCTGAAACCTCAATGGAAAACAGTGATTTTGTCCTGTGAAGGCCAGGAAGTTGCAGGCTTAATATCTCGTGGAGAGTCTACTGTTTTTTATTCTTGTTTTCCCCACTTTTTAAAAAGCTTTAGGGATTGGCTGGTGGTGGTGAAGGCCATCTGGCTGGGTGCTTTATCTGGATTTTATGGTGTGAGCCTTAGGCCAACTGTGGCCACCTGCATGGGTAAGATAACCGTGGACAGGAACAGCATGGTAAACCATGTTTGTGTGTAAATCAGTGGTAATAGACCCTGAAAATTAGCCTGTTCAGCATGTTAGTTTGGCATTTTCATGTTTTGTCATCATGTAGTTTCCGTTTTTCTGCTTTACTGCCCTCTTTAACCTGATCTAGATGATAAACTCTCCATCAGTGTGTTTAACCTTTCTGAGTGTCTGAGCCTTGTCTGACTGCCGTCCTTGTCCTTGGCAGGAGTTATTGCTGTGAGATGTCAGACTGCGTGTCCTGATTTTCTCGTGTCAGTGCAACACAACATGAGGGAAGGCGAAAGCCACCATAAATTCACCTGTCATCTGACGAGGAAATAGGGGTGTGTGTGCGGTACATCATGGAGTCTGTGGTGAGATTAAAAAATTCCCTGAGCATGCCCATCAGGAAGCTGACCAGCTGTGTGTCGGAGGTGAAGGGGAAGAAGCTGTGTGCCAAACGTAGGAACAAGAGAGGGAGAGGCAGCGGGAGTCGAGGAGGATGTGTCAAGTTGGGCAAAACGTCTCCCCCCCGAGCTGCATATCCCAAAGATCTGTCTATCATTTGCTCGTACCAGACAGAGCTGGAGAAGGAGAGGCAAGTAATGCTCTGTATGTGATGTAGAAACCGTCATGCAGGGGTGAAGGAAGTATTCACATACTTTAAGTAAAAGTAGCAACAGGTGCTTTTGTAAACATGAAGTGTTACAAGTAGCACTCTTACAGTGAAAAGGTTGCTTAAAAATCACAATTCATAGTTTTGGAATCTAAATGAGAAATTGTTATCGAGAAGAAATAAAAAATGAAACACAATGAAACGATTGACAAACTAAACTAACCGCCCATATCAGCCAATTTCTGTGTAGTGTCACCACAAACTGCCTCCAAGACAATGGGAGGGGCGTCAGAAATGGAAACCACAAGTACCACAAAGCTGCACAAGCACCTGAGTAGTATCATTATTTTGTGCCATTACAAATAACAGGCAGGGTTGCTTCTTGGATGCATTATATGAACAGGCGTTTTATCATTTCCAGGTGAAAATGGAAAAAAGACTCTAAACAGACATGAAATCAAGTTTTGCCTGAGTTACATGTAATTCATCTGCAAACTGAAATCAATCCCCTCAGTTCACCTCATTTTGTCAATTCCTCACTGTGCTCTCATTGCAGGAGGCAGCTGAGATGAACGAAGGCGTTAACTGTGCAGAGAGATTTTTATTTTCTGCCTGCGATATCTGAGCTGTATTTATGTTTGTCTGCTGTGTTGACAGAAAGCTGCGGGAAGCCACCAAGGCCCAGAAGAATGCAGAGAGAGCAGCGATGAGAGCTCATTTCAGGAGAAAATATCAGCTGCCTGAGGTCTGTGTTTGGAAGAAAATAACAATATTTATCCTCTAGTTTTGTGTAAATTGGACAGTTTTCCCCTTATACATGGTACTGGTTTTTTTTTAAATTTTATTTCTTTAACAGAGTTGAATTGAAACTTTACAAAACGCTGCATTCTTCTGTTCACTACTCTCACACACCAGTTTAAATTTTCTTCAAAATATAATGTTTTTCCAACTTCACTGAATTAATTTAGATAAAATGTCAAATAACCACAAAAATGTGCTGCGTAATTCTTCTGAATTTAGGATTCAGGGTTCAGCAACCAAAAAATTCTTACCAGTTCAAAATGAAACTTGCTGTGTCAAAGAAAATGAGAAGATAGAAAGAAGATGAGAAGTAAATACTTTTTATCAAGTATTTACTTGATAAATACCCTCAGGGGAAAAAAATGAAATCATGAAAGGAAAAAAGAAAAAAAGGGCAGCACGGCGGTCGCAGTCAGGAGGCCTTGGATTCAAATCTTGACTTTCTAGTCCAGTCTGGTCTTTCTGTGTGGAGTTTGCATGTTCTCATGTCTGTGTGGGTTCTCTCTGGGTACTTTCATTTCATCATTAAACATCATGTTAATGTCTGTAGCTCAGTAGTTATAAACCAATCTCAATGCAGTTTGTTTTTCCTTTTGCAAACACTTCTCCATCAACAAGATGTAGCGCATCTTGATACTGCATAAAAAAACCTTAAAACTCAAACTGTTATAACTTCAGATGTGTTTGCAGCCTTTGCAGAGATACAGCCAACCCCCAACAATACAATAGTTGGCTTATTCTTTGCAGGCATTATCCATGTGTGCCAACTTGTATGTTACTGCAACATAATAATGGATTGGATTTATATAGCGCCTTTCTATGCACCCAAAGCGCTTTACAATGCCACTATTCATTCACACACTGGTGGAGTGTGTGAATGTGCAAGCTACCGTTGTAGCCACAGCTGCCCTGAGGTAGACTGACAGAAGCGAGGCAGCCATACCGCGCCATCGGCCCCTCTGGGCAACACCAGTAGGCGGTAGGGTAAAGTGTCTTGCCCAAGGACACAACGACCAGGACAGAGAGCCTGGGGATCGAGCCGGCGACCTTCCGATTACAGATGCGCTTCCCAACCCCTGAGCCACGGTCGCCCCAAGGACATAAGAGATGTAGAGCTATTTATTCATTTTTATTTTTGCAACACGTTCAACCCTGTAACCCATTTGTTCTTCCATCATCCTTCAGAACACGAAGGACACAAACCAGCGGAGGTCAGTCGGAGGCAAAGTGTCGCTCCCCCACGAGCTATCGACAATAATTCATCCTGAAACCAAAACCAAGAACGATGGCTTCAACCTGCTGAGTGCCTTTCAAGGCCTCAGCTTCAGCACAGCGGTCCTCACAGGGAGGAAACGCAGCGGGACGCCTACTCCTGCACCAGCAAATGGGGGATCTTGTAAAATCATGTGATCAATATGTACTCACAGCAATGATTATTACACTCTATTAATGAAGAGAACAGCATATGGGAATTTATGACTGCTGCTTTTATGTAAGCTGAAGTCAGTTTTCTTCTTACATAGCTCTGATAACTTGTAACAGGTGAATAAGTCACCTGTTTTACTTAATAATAACAAATACGGCAGTGTAAAATGCTTATTTTAGGTATTGATTAGATATACTCAAACATTATTATGAGGTGTTGAATTACTGGTCAGTACATGACAATGAAAGTACAAATGGGATTTTACGCAGTACTTGAAGAATTTTTTCCTCATTGAATATGTTGATTTTATACTGTTTTAATAAGCTGTTGCATTATATTGTGATTATATAACTAAATCAATAGTTGTAGATGTTAAAACAGGGCACATTTTGTCCTGGTGATGTTTCACTCGGACACCGTGTTTACTTTTTTTATAATAGAAGCCAAGCTAGTACGCAGAGCTGTCGGTCTAAATGATATAGATCCAACTAAGAGATCTATACACAAGTGAGGAACCTCAGGGCAACAAAACAACATGAAACTTTCTTATTTTGTGTGATTATGTTAGAATTTGTCCACTTTTCTTTATACTGAGTCCTTTCTGCATCACATCTACAGTATCGGTGATGTGTATGAGCCAAATTTGCTAGTTTCTAATAACTGCTTTGTTTGTGTTGAGCTTATTTTGGTGCATAAATTCAAGGCTTTTATACAGTATGGAGAAAAACACCACTTACGAAGGTGGACATTTAGTCTGTTTGTTTGTAGCTGATTTGCTGTGATTGAACTTGTAATAAAACACATTTCGGGAAGCTACACTGGCCCATTATCTGTTTTTTGTGCAGTCAACCTGAAATTCTGGCTCTGTTGTGTTTCTCTTGAACTCTGATGCTCAGATTTATAAATCATCAAACTCCTGTCAGCACGAAATCTCATTCAAGGGTGAATTTTAGCGTTGGAGGAGGGAAAGAATGAGCCCTGCAGAGACGACACCAAACAAGAAGTGTCACAACTCTGGATGAGACCGCCTGGCACAGCTCACTCAGACCAGAGCCAGCATGTCCACACGAGTGACTGCGGGTATCAAAGCGAAGGGTTCTTGTGGGTCCAGAAATGTGTTTTTTGGTGTTGCACCTCAAAAGGGTCTTTGTGTGACTGCAGCAGGGACTGTGATGCATGGAAAGCTAGAAGACGGGAAAAGAGTAGTGAAAGGGATGCGGAGTTTTGAGGAGATCCCTCACACTGGGAGGAATGGATGGCTCAACCTGCTGAAATTCTGGAGAGAAAATCGCTTCCAGCAGCTTCACAAGCACATGGAGAGGACCTTCAACACGCTCGGACCCATCTACAGGTAGAGGGAAGTTTAAAGCTTAAAACGTTCTTCAGTATGTTCGTGTGCTTGCCAAATATCCTTTCTGTCTCTCTGTGTGACTGCAATAGAGAAAAGCTCGGCACCCTAAGCAGCGTGAACATCATGCTCCCATCTGACGTCAGTGAGCTCTTTAAGTCAGAGGGTCTGCACCCCCAACGGATGACCCTGCAGCCCTGGGCGACACACCGGGAAATACGCAACCACAGCAAGGGCATCTTCCTCAAGTCAGTTCCACATGTGTGTTTTAAATTACTCGTGAAGTGGTGATATGCATCTGTGCAAGCAGTCACACGATGGAGACTCCTCTCCCCTCCGTGGGTAAAATCCAATTATTCTACTGATTAAAATTTAAGAGTCAAAATTTGACTAAATCATTTCAATGTTCCCTCGAGGGATGGAAACAACTCCATGTGGGTGTGTGCACATGAATGTAATCACTTGTACCATCATCGTGTCTTTTGGGGGGTAATTTAATCAGGCGTGGAAAGTTTTTGTTCATCATTTAGTTTCTTAGTTGCTTCCTGCTCATACATTTGACTGAGAGATGGTAAAACATCACTGTGAAGGTACAGCACTCTGGTGTGAAACACAGATAACAAGCAATAATTATGACTTTAAAAAGCAGACTGAGGTTGTTCATAAAACAACAACAAAATGCAGCGAAATTTCAGCCCTAAAAGAACAGCTTTTCCAATGAGATTATAATTATAAGGAGAAAATGCAAAATTAAAGCAAAAGATGAAGTTTTCTCATTTCTTATTGGAATATTAGAACAACTAAATGGAGCGCACTGCAAAGGCTGTGGTCACCATAGAGATTATATATAATATTTAAAATTATACACAAAAAGAGGTCTCTAGACATCCTTATACTGTGTGTGTTGTTCGGTTGTTGGTTCTGACATAAAGGTCCTTTTAAAAGTTCTAATATTAGTGCATTCAGACATTTTCTAATTCAATATTTTCAATATTTTAAGCTTTTAAATCCTGAACCATGAACTCATGCAAACGCACACAAAAACTCATGGCTGTAAAGGGTTGAGTGGTAAAGGCTGCTGGAAGTTTGTAGCCACTGATTCAGATTTAGTGTCACCCCCATAAAGCTGGAACTCTCATGCGACTTTAAAAAAAGACCAAAACTAGGCTGAGAAATCCCAGTGGACTGAAATATTTTTCATAATTCAAACAGTGAATTCTTTTTTCTTATTGTTTTACATCAGAATTTTCAAAGTCATCAGTTCTCTTTTAACAGACTTTAATTTGCTTTCACTCAACCACAGAAACACGCTGTGGTTTAACTGCACATGTAAGAGCTGTGCATTTAAGAAAATGCTATACACTTTAAATGAACTGATTAATATAATTCAGCTATTTAAAGATGGCTGTTGTCACGAGTGACGAGTTGTTAGCTACGTGTTTGTACCTGTTAAACATGATAATCCCCCACTGTCTTCAGGAAAAGGAAGTTTTCCCTGGATTCTGAGCAGTCCTGTGACAGAGTAGCTTGTAATGACCTTTAGCAGCCACAACTTCAAGTAATGACTTTTGCTTTGTGTTGGTGTTTGCATGATTGTCTCACTCTCTCACAGTGTTGTGGGGGAATTTCCCCCCTATCTTCTTTACAAAATCGATTCAGTTCAGTTGCTTGTGGGAATTTGAGAGCCTGCAAAACGAGCCCAAAGATCATGCCTCCAACACCGCGCCAGACGGTGTTTGTGCTGATCTACTAAGTTTGGTTTTTTCCAAATGTGGTGCTGTGCTTTCTGGCAAAACAGCTCTACTCTCTCCAAAAGGACATTGTTCCAGAAACCTTGTGTTGTTCAGATTTAACTTTGCAAACCGAAACTGTGCTGTCATGTTCTTTTTTAGAGAGACGAATGTAGAGACGAGATGTATCTCTTGGTTTTTTTCTGTGAACATTGCATAATCTGACCTTGGGGTGAATTTGCAGGGACATCCAGTCCCGGGAGGACTGTGGCATTGTGTGAACACACCTGACTGCTCCAGATCAGCTCACTCCTCATTCCTATGGAAGCAGTAAAGGTGTACTTATTTTTGCACCTGATTATCTCGTGTCCTATGCAAACTTTCTTTGTTGCATATTAACTATTGCAACGTTTGGGTAAAGGTAGACGTGTGGTTGGGAAGAGGTCAAGCACCAAAAAAAGAGACTTCTCTCAATCTGGCTTTCTTTGAATTCATGTTTAGACAATGATAAGTCTGACTGGGAGTCAGACTTGAACACGATGTCCTTATTTTATTTCACAGTGACTGAGCAGATATGAAATAAGCTCATTTTAATGCTTAGCGTGCACCTTTCTCTCCACAGGAATGGGGAAGAGTGGAGAGCTGACCGTCTGCAGCTGAACAAGGAGGTGATGATGAGTGCAGCAGTAAAACGCTTTCTCCCTCTCCTTGATGAGGTGGCGAAGGATTTCTTTCAAATGCTGCAGACAAGAATGGAAAAGGAGGGAAGAGGAGAGAAGGGAAAATGCGTTCTTACCATCGATCCCAGTCCTGACCTTTTTCGTTTTGCACTGGAAGGTTAGAGGTCATCAGCCCCATGATATGAGACCTTTGTGTATCTCTAAGTGTCATTTTACAGCTTGTAAAATGAGTATTCATTAATTCCTGTTTATTTACAATGAAGCCAAAAAAGTAGACTTTCTTTTTCTATGTTGGAAAAGTGTGGAGAGGTGTGAAATGATGGGTGTTTGACAGAAACATCCCATAAATGTCAAGTCTAATTTTTCATGCGGCAGTGATCGACCTTGAAGCCCCGAGGGATGGAAGGCCACGGATTCATGTCGCTTCCCCGTTTTGACAGGCTTTCATTCAGCCTAACTATCAGGTCTATGCATTGACTCACAAATGCTGATGTAAGCTGCGCCAGTTTCTGACGTCAGAGGAATTACACAATCTGCAGGAGCATCACCTCTTTAAAATCTTCAAAAAAAGAAGAAGAAGAAGAAGAAAACGCAAATAGATCAGTGCTGCTGCTCTCTCTGTCCTTTAATTCTAAAATATTCACACCTAACATGAGAACCGAACCTCATCCTATCCCCAGGCGTCTCTTAGCGTACTCTGGGTGTAGGAGGTCAAAGAGAACATGCACCTTTAAAAATAGAAATGGCAACAAAGATGATCAAAGCTCCAGCGTTATTTCAGCAGGTCTGCTCCTTTCATGTGCCTATCTGCTGTATTCCATGTTCGCAAGTGTGAAAGCCTGTATGACTCAGTGTACACTTGTTTGCATCTGTGTGTATGCGAGTGGGAAGGGGGGGAGAGCTGATGACTTTGAGTCACGCTGCTCTGCTCCTAATGGAGCCCAGCACAAGAAACCAAGTGCTAAGCCGGAGTAAGAAACTCTACTCCAGTCGCTGATGTCGTGTTAATATAACTTGAACATGTTTGATTGGGAAACATCATGCGCACCGTGGGGAGATCTATATTAAAAGGGGTCTATTTTTGTTTGTTTTTACATAAATAAGAAAAAATAAAGTGCATTTTTGAAATTGTTTAACTGTTATTTGGAAAAGATTAATAAATTGATGACACATAGAGACATTCAAGACAAAGGTCAATGTAATCCTCCATGAAGTTTAATAGTTTATTTATTTTTAAGTCCTTTGCTTGCTCATGTTTTAGGTCATCAGTCATCTATCTCATCTTAACCCGCCTATACCTCTTTCTTTTCCTCCCTTCCTCCCTCTCTAGCTAGCTGCCACGTGCTCTACGGAGAGCGTATTGGCCTCTTCTCCTCATCCCCCTCCCTGGAATCTCAGAAGTTCATCTGGGCCGTGGAGCGAATGCTAACAACCACTCCTCCTCTCCTCTACCTGCCCCCTCGCTTACTGTTGCGCATGGGTGCTCCCCTGTGGACCCAGCACGCCACTGCTTGGGACCACATTTTCAGTCATGGTAGGAAAGGGCCATAATCGCAAGAGCGTCATATCAGCATCAGCATGCTTCTTTGTCCTTTCACTTCCACAACCTGACTGTTTGTCTTCCAGCGGAGGCGAGGATCCAGAGGGGGTACCAGCGCTTGTCAAACTCCCTGGATAGAGCATCTCCGGCTGGGACTGCTGGAAGCCAGTACACTGGAGTTCTGGGGCAACTCATGGAGAAAGGGCAGCTATCTTTGGACCTCATCAAAGCCAACATCACTGAGCTGATGGCTGGAGGGGTGGATACGGTGCGTGTGTTGGTGTGTGTGTGTGTGCCAATATGTGTGATAGCCTGACTTAGCCTGGGTCTCTATACCTAATTCTGTGTCACGTCTCATCCTATCCTCTCTTCAGACAGCAGTACCCCTGCAGTTTGCTCTGTTTGAGCTGGGACGCAACCCTGAGGTGCAGGAGAGCGTTAGGCAGCAGGTGAGGGTGTCGTGGGCACAGGCTGGTGGGGATCCTCACAAAGCCCTGCAGGGGGCACCACTTCTTAAAGGCACAATCAAAGAGGTCCTCAGGTAAACACGTCAAGAATCTGACTGCACATGGTCTCTTATATCCATTTGTTTGCACATGGAAAATAAATGAGAACGGCGCCTACACATACACATCTCTGCAGTCTGTCCTTACATCTGTCTCCAGTGCCCACACAGTGGAGGGCACCTCTAATACACGTCCTAATGCTCACATATTTTCATTCACATGTCACTCTGAAGCACTGTGGATCTGCTGACATGTGACTCCTGTATGTTTTTTCCACGAATGTTTGCCAAAAATTTCATTGCAGCATCTCAAACTCTGTCGTTTATGTTGTCCCCATGTGCTGGTACCCATGGTCCTAATGAGACGATGGATGGTGTACTGGGAGATCTCCTTAACCTGGAGCAGTGCATCACTGACCCACCACCAAACCAGTCAATGCTGAACAATGTTACAGGCAGTATAATGTTTTCTATGGATTCTCAGGTTCACCCTGAGCACATGTCTGTCACATGTTCTCATGGCGAAATACACAGGGCATCAGTGATTGGCCTGTCAATTCTGGCATTCTGTGCAGTCAGCACAGGCCCCACTGCAGGACATCGGACCCTCGGGCAACTCTCATGAAGTCGGTTTCTGATTGTTTAGTCAGAGACATTCACACCGGTGACCTGCTGGAAGTCATTTTGTAACTCTGGCAGTGCTCATCCTGTTCCTCCTTGCACAAACAAGCAACACCTGGCAGTCTCACGTACTGATGTGGCATTCTGGAGGAGTCCAGAAACGATGTGGGCTTCATAGATAATTGGCAAACCTTCTGGAGGAAACCTGGTCTTGTTAGGAGAGACGGCATCCATCCCACTTTGGATGGAGCAGCTCTCATTTCTAGAAATATGGACAAATTTATTAAACCCCCCAAAATATGACCAGAGTTGGGACCAGGAAGCAGAGTTGCAGTCTTACGCCTCTCTGCAGCTTCTCTCCTCTTGCTACCCCCCAAAAACCCATTGAAAAATCTCCATTGAGACTGTGTCTAACTACCAGAAATCCCGAAGCACAGGCCGAGGGGGCGGTGTGGCAGCAATTTTTCACACCAGCCTATTAATTAACGAAAGACCAAGACAGACTTTTAATTCATTTGAAAACCTGATGCTTAACCTTGTCCAACCCAGCTGTAAAACTCAGAAACCAGTCTTACTTGTTATCATCTATCGTCCACCTGGGCCTTACACAGAGTTTCTGTCTGATTCCTCAGACTTTTTATCTGATGTAGTGCTCAGCTCAGATAAAATAATTATTGTGGGTGATTTTAACATCCATGTTGATGCTAAAAATGACAGCCTCAACATGGCATTTAATCTGTTATTAGACTCAATTGGCTTCTCTCAAAATGTAAAAGAACCCACCCACCACTTTAATCACACTCTAGATCTTGTGTTAACATATGGCATAGAAACTGAACATTTAACAGTGTTTCCTGAAAACCCTCTCCTGTCTGATCATTTCCTGATAACATTTACATTTACAATAATTAATTACACAGAATCAAAACAAGCAAAAACAACCAAAGAAAACAACCCCCCCAAGGTCACCGTCCCAGAGACCGACCGCGCATCCAGCAGCGGAGCAACAAAAAGAAAAAACGCCACAAAACAGTCTCAGGCGGCCCATCAACATAACAAAAGAGTTCAGGGGGCCTACCTCGAGTCCAAAGGCGGCGACATTGCCGCTCCGGCGGACGGCCACGGGTCCGGCAGCAGCAGCAAAACAGTTCCGGGGGCCTGCCACAGCTCCAGTGGCGGCGGCACTGCTGCCCCTCCGGTGGCGAGTCCCGGGTCCAGTAACGGCGGCGCTGCGCCCCAGGCGGCCAGCCCGGGATCCAGTGGCGGTGGCGGCGCTGCTGCTCCTCCGGCGGCCTGCCCCGGGTCCGACGGCGGCGGCGCTGCTCCCCAGGCGGCCTGCCCGGGATCCAGTGGTGGTGGCGGCGCTGCTGCCCCTCCGGCGGCCTGTCCCGGGTCCGACGACGGCGGCGCTGCTCCCCAGGCGGCCTGCCCCGAATCCAGTGGCGGCGGCGCAGCTCCGGTGAACAACGGCGAGGTATGGTACAAGGCCGATGACACGCCGGTCGATGACGCGCCGGTCGCTTACGCGCCGGTCGCTGACGCAGACGCGCTGGGCGTAGCTGGCGTGGAGGGCGCGCTAGACGCGATGATCCGTCTGACTTGCCGACCTCCAGTTCAGGCTGAGCGGGTCTCTCCGGACCTCCGAGCTCCTCCGGTGGCAGCGCGGGCTCCACAGGCTCGCCGAGCTCCTCCGGCTCGACTAGCTCCACCGGCACGCCGAGCTCCTCCGGCACGCCGAACTGCTCCCGCTCCGGCTCGCTGAGCCTCTCAGCTGGCGGTGCGGGCTCCTCCGGCTCGCTGAGCCCCTCCGGCTCATTGAGCTCCACCAGCTCGCTGAGCTCCTCAGCTGGCGGTGCGGGCTCCTCCAGCTCGCTAAGCCCCTCCTGCCCGCTGAGCTCCTCCGGCTCGCTGAGCCCCTCCCGCTCGCTGAGCCCCTCCGGCTCGCTGAGTTCCTCCGGCTCGCTGAGCTCCTCAGCTGGCGGTGCGGGCTCCTCCAGCTCGCTGAGCTCCTCAGCTGGCGGTGCGGGCTCCTCCAGCTCGCTGAGCTCCTCCGGCTCGCTGAGCTCCTCAGCTGGCGGTGCGGGCTCCCCCAGCTCGCTGAGCTCCTCAGCTGGCGGTGCGGGCTCCTCCAGCTCGCTGAGCTCCTCCGGCTCTCCGAGCTCCTGCTCCGGCTCGCAGGGCTCCGCAGCTGGCAGTGAAAAAGAAATCAGGATGGTGGCTGCAGGCAGACGAAACGGTGGCGGAGGTACAGCTGCAGATGGTGAAGCAGCGGGTGGTGTAGCGACCTCAGACCAAGGTGACGTTACCTGCGTCGTTAGCTCGTCCACTGCAGACACAAACACAGATGGTGAGGGAAATGGAAAATTGTCTGTACTACTCACCACAGCCGGCTCTTGAGATGTCCGTGGATGTGGCTGTGGTGAGGAACGCCGGCGGCGCGAACGTCGTTTTCGTGTAGACGTCGGGGCCGGCGTCTCAGGCTGTGAATCCACCAGCTGTCCGGGCCGGTGAGCAGCCTGAGGAGGAGAGTGGAGGTGGAGGGTGGAAAGTAAGAAGTCCAAGACGACAGGATTAAGGTCGTCAACCAGCCAGGGAAATTTAAAAAGCGTCTCCTGCAGCCGCCTCTCCACGGCGCGACGCAAACCTTCCGCGGGCTTCTCCCACCATAACTCACAGAGTCTGTAAACCCTGTCCATAACCTCCCTCCTGAGCCTCTCCTCAGAGACCGCTGGGTCCATACGTGGCGGGATCATTCTGTCACGGTGTGGCATGGCACACCGTGGAAGGAGTGGGGAAGGAGGACCCAGGCGCGGTGCTCTACGTATAGACAGTGTTTATTTACAGAGGGTGATATCAAACAACAATAAATCCCCGTGTTTCTCCCCAGACTCCCGTGTCGTGTCCTCCAAGTGCTCTCTGCTCCCGTGTCTGCACTCCCGGTGCTCGCTGCTCCTTAAGCCCTCCACGCTCCTCCTGCGGGAAACAATAGCGGCAGCAGTCAGGACACTGAACAATGGCAGGCATACACTACACGACCAAAACCTAAACTGGGTCACTAACGTGGAGTCCCAAGCAATGATCCCGCGTCGGTGGGAGCTCCAAGACTCTCTTAAGTAGCTCCCCCGACGAGGCCTGATCAGCAGCAGGTGTGTGGCTTCGGGTGTGGCCAGTCCCCTTGCAGGGCCACACCCTCCAGGCCTGATGCCGCCTATAAACAAGTGCTCAGCCACCCACACACACATATACACAAGCACAGGGGGAGGGGGAGCAACACCAAAATACACAACAATAATAATAATAATAATATAATACATGACTGCTCAGGGATCCTGGGTCGCCCAGTCCCAGGACCCTGACACTTTCATATCAAAAATCCTTGAAAGAGTAGTTGTCAAACAGCTATCACAGCACAGAAACAGCTTTAGTGAAGGTTACAAATGATCTTATGGCCTCTGACAGTGGACTCATCTCTGTGCTTGTCCTGCTAGACCTTAGTGCAGCATTCGATACTGTCGACCATAATATCCTATTAGAGCGATTAGAACATGCTGCAGGTATTACAGGTACTGCACTGCAGTGGTTTGTATCATATCTATCTACCGGTAATAGACTCCAATTTGTGCATGTAAATGGAGAGTCCTCTTCACACACTGAGGTTAATTATGGAGTTCCACAGGGTTCAGTGCTAGGACCAATTCTGTTTACATTATACATGCTTCCCTTAGGCAGCATCATTAGAAGACATAGCATACATTTTCACTGCTATGCAGATGACACCCAGGTCTATCTATCCATGAAGCCAGGTAACACACAATTAGTTAAACTGCAGGAATGTCTTAAAGACATAAAGACCTGGATGGCCGCTAACTTTCTGCTTCTTAATTCAGATAAAACTGAGGTTATTGTACTCGGCCCTGAAAATCTTAGAAATATGGTATCTAACCAGATTCTTATTCTGGATGGCATTACCTTGGCCTCCGGTAACGCTGTGAGGAACCTTGGAGTCATTTTTGACAAGGACATGTCCTTCAACGCACATATCAAACAAATATGTAAGACTGCTTTCTTCCATTTGCGCAATGTCTCTAAAGTTAGAAATCTCCTGTCTCTTAGTGACGCTAAAAAACTAGTTCATGCATTTATTACTTCCAGGCTGGACTGCTGTAATTCATTATTATCAGAATGTCCTAAAAACTCCCTAAAAAGCCTTCAGCTAATCCACAATGCTGCAGCAAGAGTACTGACAGGGACCAGAAAGAGAGAGCATATTTCTCCTGTTTTGGCTTCCCTTCATTGGCTTCCTGTTAAATCCAGAATTGAATTCAAAATCCTGCTCCTCACACACAAGGTCTTAAATAATCAGGCCCCGTCTTATCTTAATGACCTTGTAGTACCATATCACCCTATTAGAGCACTTCGCTCTCGCTCTGCAGGCCTACTTGTTGTTCCTAGAGTATTTAAAAGTAGAATGGGAGGCAGAGCCTTCAGTTTTCAGGCCCCTCTTCTGTGGAACCAGCTTCCAGTTTGGATTCGGGAGACACTATCTCTACTTTCAAGATTAGGCTTAAAACTTTCCTTTTTGCTAAAGCATATAGTTAGGGCTGGACCAGGTGACCCTGAATCCTCCCTTAGTTATGCTGCAATAGACGTAGGCTGCCGGGGATTTCCATGATGCATTGAGTTTTTCCTTTCCTTTCCAGTCACCTTTCTCACTCACTATGTATTAATAGACCTCTCGGCATTGAATCATATCTGTTATTAACCTCTGTCTCTCTTCCACAGCATGTCTTTCATCCTGTTTTCCTTCTCTCACCTCAACCAGTCGCAGCAGATGGCCGCCCCTCCCTGAGCCTGGTTCTGCCGGAGGTTTCTTCCTGTTAAAAGGGAGTTTTTCCTTCCCACTGTCGCCAAAGTGCTTGCTCATAGGGGGTCATATGATTGTTGGGTTTTTCACTGTAACTATGAAGCGCCTTGAGGCGACTTTTGTTGTGATTTGGCGCTATATAAATAAAATTGAATTTTTAATAATAATAATAATAATAATAATAATAATGGATTGCATTTATATGGCGCTTTTTGGGGCCCTCAAAGTGCTGTACAATTCCACTATTCATTCACTCACTGGTGGAGGCAAGCTACAGTTGTAGCCACAGCTGCCCTGGGGCAGACTGACAAAAGCGAGGCTGCCATAACGCGCCATCGGCCAGTCTAGTTTTATATGTAAAAACGGCCATTGTTTTTCAAAAACAAGAGGACTGATTTGCCAAGTTTTTGGTGGCTTTAAAGAACATTCTAGATAAGTGAAAAATGTTCCTTGAACTAAAGGTCCTATGCTTCTTCAATAAGTCACTGCTGATCACCGCTGTTTCATTGTTACAATTAATTACAATTATGCCTTTGTAAAATACAGCAAATAATAATTTTTATTATAAAGACTTATTCCTTAAACAAGATGAAAAATACTGCGTCAAATCCATAATACATAAAAATAATTTGTTAAAGTGTTTGCTTCTGTTTAAAAGAATATAAAGATGGTGACCTCTAATCTCTACTTCTGGCTATGATATTATGTTATGTGCATAACAGAAAACAAGGTTGTGCTGAATACTAAAGACATGCGAAACAGGTGAGAAGAACAAATTTACACATGAATATGTAAAGCGAAAGACAATAGAATAAAATTAGAGAGGCATGAAGACATTTCTTTTTTTTCACAAGTTTCATTAAAGTGAGAAAATTATTGAAGCTTGTGTACATACAGAGAAACGCTGCCCTCTTTAATTAAGTACATCTATGCCAATTTTAAACAATGAAAATATCTGTTAGAGTTAGACAAACTCAGAAACAGTTTTTGTTAACAGTTTACCTTACATTACCTCAAAAAGCACCGAGTATCTGGTGAAAAGTTGCTGTTATCAATTGGCAATTACTAATTAATGTTATTTGCGGCCAGTGTTGGGGAGTAATGGAATACCTGTACCCGCCTTAGGTATTTAAAATACAAAATATGAGTAACTGTATTCTGCTACAGTTACTGTTTAAGCAGCGATAATTAGAATACAGTTACTTTGTTGAAATGAATGGATTACACAGCGGCCTTTTTCCATTTTTTCCCCCCAATTTCAATGAAAACAACGGAATTTCAATGAAAACAACGGAATTAGAATGAAAACAACGGAATTAGAATGAAAACAACGGAATTAGAATGAAAACAACGGAATTAGAATGAAAACAACGGAATTAGAATGAAAACAACGGAATTAGAATGAAAACAACGGAATTAGAATGAAAACAACGGAATTAGAATGAAAACAACGGAATTAGAATGAAAACAACGGAATTTTAATGAAAAGAACAGAATTTAAGAACAAACAATGTGTGGCGAGACGAGGTTGGGATATAAAGTAAATACTCTTCAGTTTTAAAGAACGACAACGCCACCCTGGGAATTTCACCCAGAGAATACTGGAAATGACACTAAATCACCAAAAAGGCACTTAGGTTCGCTATACTCAATCCAGAGACGAGGTTCAATAATAAACAAATTGACAATTTATTGGTAATTATTTAAAACACCGAATAAAAACATAATCATAAATATTCAAATACAAATATGCTTAAAAAGGTATTCAGAGCTGAGGCTTACCAGTGGAGGGGCAGGGATGCCACACACAACTAAAGAAAGAAAACACACCAAAACACAAGTGCAACACACTATCACACACTCACACTAATAAACTAGACAAGGCAGGTGTGTACACTCAAGGGATCCCACCACCAAGGCACCCTAGTCTCCTCCACGTCGGCACTCCGCATCTGAATAAAAGAAACAAAGAAAATGTTAATATATTACAACAAACTAATGTGTAGCACCGGGGGATAACCCAACTGCAGGACCACACTGGTGATCTACAGCTAGAAAAAGGGCCTCCCACCAGTGGTGTAACAGAAAATCCAAACTACAAATCAAAAAGCAATAAAACAACATACAATCTGAATAAAACTCTAAAATCTGGAGCAAACGGAATCGCCGTACTGCTCCAACTTGCCGTCCACACGACGATAAGTTAACAGTCAATCAATATGCACGCCAGCTGACTCCGATAACCGGCATGCATATGGCCGTTGTCCACGCCGACGTCCACTGTAAAAGCTGACAGCAGCAGGGAAAGAATTCTCACAACGGGAACAGACGGTAAAAGCACAGCAAGGCAAAACAGCAGCACTTCAGTTCGCGTAGCTTGGCGCAAAACTAAGGCCCACACTTCCTGCGAAACATAATAAATAATTACTATAAAAGAACAATAGAAGGCAGAGAGCGTAACAAAAGTTGATTACGTACCAAGTAAGCCGGGTCACAGAACGTAAGCAGAATAGCTCAGAGGAGGCTTCTATAGCTACGACCAGCCGCGATGGAGGCTTCAGAAGAATAACCCGCAAATGATCTCCACCACACCGAGGGGAAGTCAGGTGACCAAAAAGGAGATCACAGGCAAGCGACGCAGAGACACTCAAATGGCCACTATTTATACCAGCGCCCCCTAATGGGCCAGGCTGAAAGTGGGTTGGACCGAAGGATAACATTCATCCTGCCACAAATGGAATTTGAATAAAAAGAGTAGAATTTGAATGAAAACAACGGAATTTGAATGAAAACAACGGAATTTGAATGAAAACAATGGAATTTGAATGAAAACAATGGAAGTTTAAAACAAACAACAGAATTAGAATGAAAACAACGGAATTTGAATGAAAACAACAGAATTTGAATGAAAACAATGGAAGTTTAAAACAAACAACAGAATTAGAATGAAAACAACGGAATTTGAATGAAAACAACAGAATTAGAATGAACAGAACAGAATTTTGAATGAAAACAACAAAATTTGAATGGAAACAATGGAAGTTTAAAACAAACAACAGAATTAGAATGAAAACAATGGAATTTGAATGAAAAGAACGGAATTTGAATGAACAGAACAGAATTTGAATGAAAACAATGGAATTTCAATGAAAAGAACAGAATTAGAATGAAAACAACGGAATTAGAATGTATAGAACAGAGTTTGAATGAAAGCAACAGAATTCTAAAACAAACAATAGAATTTGAATAAAAAGAGTAGAATTAGAATGAAAACAAAAGCATTTGAATGAAAACAACAGAATTTGAATCAAAACGATGGAATTTGAATTAAAACAACGGAATTTGAATGAACAGAACAGAATTTGAATGAAAACAATGGAATTTGAATGAAAACAACAGAATTTGAATCAAAACAATGGAATTTGAATCAAAACAATGGAATTTGAATGAAAACAACAGAATTTGAATCAAAACAATGGAATTTGAATCAAAACAATGGAGGTTCAAAACAAACAACAGAATTAGAATGAAAACAACGGAATTAACATGAAAACGACGGAATTTTAATGAAAACAACAGAATTCTAAAACAAACAATAGAATTTGAATAAAAAGAGTAGAATTAGAATGAAAACAAAAGCATTTGAATGAAAACAATGGAATTTCAATGAAAAGAACAGAATGTGAGAACAAACAATGGAATTTGAATGAAAACAACAGAATTTGAATGAAAAGAACAGAATTTGAATGAAAAGAACAGAATTTGATCAAAAACCAAAGAATTTGAACGAAAACAACAGAATTAAGCTGGACTACCTGTGCACCCTCTGTAGGGTCCAGATCCGCCTCATGCGACCAGTAATGACCCTGACCCTAGCTAGCTACAGGGTTTTTCTAAATAATAATCAAAAGTTGTCACTGGAAATTTCACACAGGAATATTGTACAGTAATTAATGTATGACACATATTATATATAGACAAGAAGAAACTAGTTTTTCCTTCAACTCATGTATGGAAAAAAAAATCATCAACTGTCTGAGTGTCTGTGTTTATCAAAAGGCACCTAAATGAGAATTGATTACCAGAAATCTTGATTATGTCAGACAACTCAACTAATGGAGGATTCAAAGGTAATGTGTCAGAAATTTTAAGCTTTCAATGTCTGGATTGCTTTTGGTTTAGGTTGTACCCGGTGGGAATTACAGTGCAGCGGTATCCAGTCAGAGACATCGTTCTCCAGAACTACCACATACCTGCTGGGGTGAGTGTTTGGACTGTAACTCTGATTCTTTCTGTTGCACTCACATAGACATTCATATACATTCATCTGACTAACATGCGTTTGGTGGTAAATTCTCCTCAGACTTTGGTCCAGGCCTGTATTTACCCAATGGGGAGAAGTGAAAAAGTGTTTGAGGATCCACTGCGCTTTGACCCCAGCCGGTGGAGCAGAGAAGAGGGCCAAAGGGTGGAAGCCGCAGGATTTCGCTCACTGGCATTTGGCTTCGGGGCGAGGCAGTGTGTCGGGAGGAGGATTGCTGAGAGCGAGATGCAACTTTTTCTCATGCATGTGAGTGACAGCAAAAAAGTGAAAGGGGAAGAGTAAGGAAGCAAGAAAGCAAGTTTTGGGATGGGATGAAAGTGAAAGGACAATGATGCAAGAGGACAGGAAGAAGTGGAAACATGAGAGCTCAGTTATAAGGCTGGTAAGAAGTAAAAGCTGTGCATTTAAAAGAATAGAAGACTTCAGTTCACTCAGTGCTTTATAAGTCATTGTTTTGCAGTGAATTAATGATTCGGTTCCCTATAAGGACCACTTTACATTACTGGCTACAGTGACGATAATAGCTACATTAATAGTTATAAACATTAGTTATAAACAAGTTCAATTCAATACACTTGAATTTATATAGTTCCAAACCATAAGAACAGCTGACTCAAGGTGCTTAATATTGTAAGGTGAAGGCCCTATAGTAAAACAGAGAAACTCCAACAATCAACAATCACTACAGGCAAACAATTTGCAACAGTGGGAAAGAAAAACTCCCTTTTAATAACAAGAAACCTCCTGCAGTGTTGGGCAACTTCATTGGTTCATGTTTCATGGAAACAGGGTGATCAATGGAGGAAAAAAACAAATTGTAAAGTTTAACACTGTTTTCAAATCCTAAAACTTTAGATGGAATATGTTTATTCAACCAGTAAGAAAATCTCTCAAATAAATGCGAAGTAAAGTTTGTTTCACTAAATTATAGTTCACCCGAAGAGAAACGAAAAAAATCTAAGTAGCATTTTGAGCAGATACACCTATTTCTATTCCGCCCCTCACTGTAGCATGATTTTAATCCCTGTAAACGTCTCTGCTCTCTCTTCCTCTCTTTCTTGATGCTTCCACCCCTCCACTCTCCTGCCTCCTCCCTCTCTGCATGTCTAGATCCTGCTTAGCTTCCATCTCAGCGTGCCGTCCTCAGAGGACCTCAACACCACAGTCACCCTCATCCTCCAGCCCGAGACTCCGCCGAGGATTACTTTCAGCAAGCTCTGACACACACACATGCTCAGAGGAGAGTCATGCTGTTACCATTTGACAAGTTTAATCACGTAGGGTTTGCGCGCTTTAATAATTTATTTCCGATTATTCCTAATAAAGAGCTTTTTAAGCGTCCTTACACACTTTGCATTGGAATGAAGATAAATAAAGATGAATTTTATCCACTGTTGTTATTGTTTTCGTCGTGACAAAGGCAGCACCCACAGGTGCAGCATTAACATATATCCATCAGGTGGCAGTAAAGCTCACACCTGCCCATTCATTTACTTTTGTACCCTGCCCCTGTTCACTAGTGATGGGATTTCCGGCTCTTTTTAGAGATCCGGCTCTTTCGGTTCGGCTCACTAAAAAGAGCCGGCTCTTTCGGATCCGAACCGGCTCTTCAGGTTGTTTTGTTGCTTTAATTAATTTATTATTAACAATAATATAAAATTATGCACAAAAGGAATTACTAACGTAAAAACAAGTGGTTTTATTTATATATGTTTATATATAAATATATGCGGTGGCCCCTAGAGACAAAACACGTACAAACTCCAAAACACATTTCTAGCATGAACTGAACTTCCAAAGCAGAGCTACTAGATCACTTAAATTACACAATTGAAAGCATGTGTGTATTTGTGTATTTATACACAGGCACTCATATATATATTCAAATAATTTTAAAAAAAGTTCATTTACCTGTTATTACCACACACCAAATCCGGTCATTGGTACTTGCTGGCTTGTGTAGCCACAAGATAACAAAGGCTCAACACTGCGCCCAGCATCCTGGAGCACTTCTGTTGTTCTTTTGTACGTGTTTTGAGTTTTTATGTGCTTCTGAGTTTTTACGTGCTTCGGAGTTTGTACGTGTTTTTACGTGTTTTGGAGTTTTTACGTGTTTTGGAGTTTGTACGTGTTTTTACGTGTTTTGGAGTTTGTACATGCTTCAGAGTTCGTACGTGATTTGAAGTTTGTATGTGCTTTGTCTCTAGGGGCCACCGTAAATATACTTTTATTTATTCACTCCACATAAAATGTAATAAATAAATCATCTAATACAAAAATCAACTATTCACATTTCAAGTTTTAACTATTTACATTTTCAGCTTTTTCCTTTCACAAATTTAAAGTGAAAAGAACAGAAAACACTGCAAACCACAACACAATTAAATATAAATTATAATATGAAAACTAAAAGAACATGCATATTCTCTGTCATATGGACCTGCATGAATAAACTTTCTCAATCCTTTATCATCTGCAACCGAAAATAGTTGTGGATGATTACTATACCTTTCTAATGTTGTTGTCCCTGCCTCTCTTTCTCTCTCTCTGGCTCTGTTCCTGTGCTACTGAGTGTAACTACCGCCCCTCCCCCCTCTGCCCAGCGTAAAGCACAAGGCTCGCGTGCAGAGTGAAGCGGAAAAAAAGTGCGAGAGAGAGGCTGAGAGAAAGAAGAAAAAAAAAAACCACGTGACAGCTCGCGATAAGGAGCCGGCTCGCGTCGTTCACGTCAAAGAGCCGGCTCTAAGAGCCATTTCGTTCGCGAACGACCCATCACTACTGTTCACCCAGCACTTGTTACCTGCTCGAGGAGAGATCCGAGAGGTTCGTTACTTCTCTTCTAAACATTGCAACTTCTCATCGTAATGAAAATACGCTGTTTGGGCCAAGTAAATACTTAATTCTGCTTATCGGGGCTCGCTCCTGTATCCACCTCTCATGATTGTTTCTCTTTGTTTTGTAGCTAAAAAAAAATCTTGCAGATTATTTCCGTCGCTGCGGCGGGTATTGATCGCTTTGTGTATTCCTCTTTTTTTCCTGCAACTCACGATCAAGTTTAAAAAGAACTCAATGCAGGAGCCACGTGGGGGGGAGTTTTGATACTCGAACAATGCTGTTCGAGTATTCAGTTCATATTGCAAATTTAAGTTGCACTTTGGTGCCAATGCGTAAAATCGACCTTTACCCCGTCTGATAATTACTGCAAGCGTAGCATTAGTAGATGTTACGGAGGTGTGTGCTTTGCACGTTAGATGGCTGCAGGGTTAGATTTTAAACAGTCAACTCAGGACCAAAGTGCTGTTTGTCCTTTGGCTAACGATTTACACCCACCAGTCCACTCTATGCGCGGACTCAGCTCTGCAAAGTGAGGCTCCGCGCAGACGCAAAGTGCTCCTTAACTACAAGCCACGTCGCCTCTACGTGTAACCTCATTTTTCAAAGTCTTAGTCTTCAATAACACCTCTTATCAGTCCTACTGATTTCTAATAGCTGCTGTTGTGAATAAACACTATGAAAGAGGGAATAACATTTACATCCATTTAAGCATGCGAGAAGCAAGAAGAGGCCCAATATCTACTCTGAGAGATTTCTTTGCAAAAGCTTTATACGTCGTGTGCTGATAATTATTTAATTATGTTATTGCTCCCAACAGATCAGCTATAGGGAATTATTAAGAAATAAATTAGGAATGCCAGATTGTGGATGGTGTTTATTCTACTCCAGCTGTAAACTTTTTTTCTTATTTTGGTTTCTTGTTTAATTCCATCAGAAAACAGAATCTAGTATTAATAAAATTAAACAGTTGGGATGATGTTGCTTGGTGTAGCGTTTTTCCTTTTAACTCTGTAACTATAGCTACGGGGTCTGTGCAATGTAAAAGTGACCAGTTATCCTGGGACCTCCTGGATCTCCAGCAAAGTCTTCATGGTGCTGACGCACTGAAATAATGTTAAAGTGGTGTTCTTGGAAATGTTCAGATTATAAGTTCAGGTTATACAACTTCAGCTGCAACTGATAACTGTTTTCTTTACTGACCTACTTGTTAAGCATAATTATTTGTTCTCAAATGTTCCAAAAATGTTGAAGATAATTTGTTTACAGCAAACTAAAACCATTGGAAGAACTACAGTGAAGCATGTATTTAGTTCTTTTCCTTTATAAGTGAGAAGTTATTGTTGGTTATTTTCTACTAATAATACATTGACAATTTATACAAATACATAATAGCATGAGTAAATATGTTTGGCTTGGAGTTCACATTCTGAGGTCAAGGTTAGGGTTATATAATTTGCAACGGTGCAGGACACCGGTGTCCTTTTGTACTGTAGTGTACTCTGTTGGCTTACCAGTCTGGCAAAGATTTTCCATTTTTAGCATCATTTGTAGCCAGGTCAGATTGGCTCTCTTATGCTAACTCAGCCCAATCATGCAACTGTTGCATGCTGTGTGGACCCAGTCCAGATGGTGTGAGTGGGAGGAGAGATAGATGAGGGGGCAGCAGAGGGGCGAAAGAAAGATGAATGAAAGAGACATGAACAGGCTTGTTCAGGTGACACAAGACCAGTCAATAACATTAGCGCTGTAAAGGACAAAGACAGAGGAATTGGATTGAGAAATTGGGAGAAAATAAATTACACAACAAAATCCAAGAGAACCTAAAACAAAAGTAGACTGGAGAAAGAATCGGACAGTGAAACAGTAGGTTTGGATCTATAATGGAAGGGTTGCTCAACATGGGTAAGCACATTCATATATTCTCATACAGGTTTAGCTTGATTTTATTTATTTTAATGAAAATGTATTGAATGTTTTACACTTGTAGCTATTTTATTAGGAACACTTGCTCAACTTCTCACTTTTGCACTGCAATAATCAAATCAGCCAACCACATGACAACAATTTAGTACATTTAGAAACACATTAACTTATTAATCTTGGGGGGAGAAAAGCTTAAGGGTAACTCCTAATTGCTGAAACCGGGGATCTTTAGATCTTCCATCTAACGCTTTTCCAACTGAGCTATTTCAGCAGATAGAGATAAATTTAGACAAGATCAAGTTGGCCTGCTGAAGTTCTTTTTTTTTCTTCTTTTTTTTTTGCCTGTCCCGTTTGGTTCTTTTGCCATCAGAATTATTGTCTAAAGGCGAAGAAAGATGCCCAACGGATTTACTTTACCAAATTGACCATCCCAGCCTTGCCGTAATGGTCTATTTGATTCACCTTTTATTGTTTATTTTATTTATTTTTTATTTTCACTTGCTAGATACGGGACAGACTTGAATGAGGAAAAGAAAAGTGAGAAAGGAAGAGGGGGAAAAAACAGCGGAGAAGAGGGACGAGGATAAAGGGCAAAAAAACAAAAAACAACTAAATAAGCAGACAAAAAAAATACATATATCAATCACCTGGATCACCTGTTGAGAAAGAAAAAAGAAAACAAGCAGAAGAAAATGAGAGCAATACAATAAACAACATCACGATGATCTATGGGAATATAACAGTAAATACTAAATATTAAACATTATTGTGAAGCACGTAATATCGACAGCGCACAGTGTGCTTTAAGGTAGGAGCCAAAAAGGGTGTAGTTTGTGTGTGTGAGCACCCGTGTGTACACCTGTTAGCATGGACGCGCTTGTATTTAAAAGGTTCCTTCATGTAATGATCTGCTAGAGTGTGTGGGGAGCCACAGCCCCGCCCACCAGAGCATGAAGCAGGTATGGAGGAGATCAAGACTCCAGACATCCAGAGGCCCTCAGAACACAAGAGACCAAGGAAGACTAACAGAGAGGCAGCTGCGCCACTGTCCCAGAAAGAGCTGAGGAGAGTCCCAGATGAGGGGTCGCTCAGCAGCCGTGGAGCAGAAGCCAGGGGGGGGGGTTGCAGTGACGCGCCCGTGAGCTCCGCCGGCAGCCAGCTGTGACTGAGTGACCGAGCCCCAGGCCCCAATAAGCAGCCACCAAGGAGTGAGGCCTGCTGAAGTTCAACCTCAGCATCAGAATGGAGAAGAGAGCCTTGAAAGTGGTATCTTGAAGTGGCAGAAGACCACACTGAGAGCCACTCCTGTCAGCAAAGAACAGGAAACCGATGCTACAGTTCACACTGACTCACCAAAATTGGCCTGTAGAAGATTGGAAACAAACATTGCAATCAGTCTTTTTGATGTGATGAGTCTCTCTCCTCTGACGCTCTTCTGCTTCAATATTCAGATGTTAATGTCAGATTTGGCAATAACAGCGTGAAAACATGGGTCCATCCTGCCTTGTAGCAATGGTTCAGACTGCTGTTGGTATAACGGTGTGGGGATATTTTCTTGCACACTTCGGGCTTCTTAGTACCAGCTGAGCATTGTTTAAACACCACAGCCTACCTAGCCACAAAGCTGAAGTTGTCTCAAATCGGTTTTTTGAACATGACAAGGACTTCAGTGTGCTCCAAGTGCTTTCATAGTCACCAGATCTCAATCCAATAGAGCACCTTTGAGCTGAGGCAGATGAGGACAAATCTGCAACATTGGAATGTTCCCAGTACCTTTGTCAGTGCATGCGATGTCCAACTTGGTACTAGCACTATGGATTAGTGTTTAATATGAACTGGCAAGACATGTTGCGTGTGATTGATAACCTGTATCTTGATGGAAAAATACTAAATAATCCCTTTTTTGTAATATCATTGATTGTGCAGTGTCACGTTTTTGCATTATGTCCTTTTTCACTTGCATAACAGTCAGATGTCAAATGCCTTTGAACTTCAGTGCAGCCACAGTTGGATAAATAGCTGCACTCTTACCGTGGGTTCACTGATCGATTGCACAAACACTCCGAAAATGTGACCAAGTGCAGCTCATTCCTGGTATACTGGGGTTACACCCATAACTGGTTTTAATCAGTCATGAAGCCTCAGTGTTGACTGATACTTTGCAAGTTTAGTGTCTTTGACCTAATGTCTATTTATAGTCAGCCTTCCAGTAACAGGTGCCTGCGTGTGTGTACATTTGTCTGGATGTTTGCAGGTGGATGTATTGCATGTGTGTGTTTCCATGTGTACTCTCTGGGACGTGTCTGGAGAGGATCTCAGTGGGACACGTAATGATGTGTGCAGCAGTGCGGCAGAACTGGGTCACAGGGAGGTGGAGAGGAGAGAAATAGAAAACGCAGACAGACACTGAATCTACAGGATAGACGAGTTTTGCAAGTTCACATTATTCTACAAAACCGCCATTCACTGGTTTTACCAGGGAATTTCCTTTGCAGAGTGCAAACTATGTCCTTGCATGTTTCTGTTTGTCCATTCACGGCGTAGTCCTTAAACTGATAACTGACGCATACTATTTAAAAAAACAGCAAACAACCTTTAGACAGTTGCAAAACAACCTTGTAAAATGTGGCTCTTCTGTGATGTGTGCACTGTTCTTTCTCTTGTCTTCTTTCCCGTCTTTGTCCTCACCTTTTCACACAAACCTTATGTCGGACTCACCTCTCATCCTCACGCTCTTTAGTCTCTGTGATGGCCGAAATTGCAAGCTCGACTGACTGTGACATCCTTTAAAATGGATTCCATTGTACTGGCGCAAAGCTCTTAGTCAGGTACCACAATGCTCTGAATGAAAGAAATGGGCTCCATTCCCTGTATAATACTCTCAGTTGGCGCAGCCTATAAACTGTTTATAAAAGATGAAGGTAGCCACCCATGTGTTCAGAAAGTCCTGTTTTTAAGCCTTTAGTTTGGTGCTATGGCTTTTGCCTTGTTTTGTTTTGTTTGTTTTTTGTTGGTTAGCAAGGTCCAGCGTATAAGTGTCACACAATTGAAAGTCAATATTTGGTATGACCTTCTTTATTCTTCAACACAGCCTGAGCTACCCTAGGCAACCTGTCTTGTAATTTCTTTAAGTAGTAACGAAATAATTCTTCAGGCTTCTTGAAGGACCTTCAAAGCTCTTCTTTGGATGTTGGCTGCTTTTTGTTCTGCTGTCTGTCAGAATGACCCCTCACTGCTTTGATAATTTTGCCGTCGGAACTCTGGGCGATCCACTGTGTGTTCTTCTATTTTTAGCACTGGTATCTCATACCATAAAGTATAAAATATCCAGTTAAATCTGAATAATAAAATTTAAACATTCACCCAATTGCTGCCCACGAATAAGGGTTTAAAACCTTGCTCTTATGAAAGTTATACTTCTGCTATCATTTTTTCAGAGCTCTCTCATAGGGTTCAATTCAAAATTCTTTCAGCACCATCTCTCTCTCTCTGCTGCAACCCATGACCTAACATGACTAACTAGCTGTGACCATGGATACCACAGTCTGTCTTGTACCAATCTAACATGGTCCATCACAGTTAACTGAGCCACAGTATTGCAGACTTCCCAGTTTAACCTGCACTTAATGTCCTGCATCACCTCTGAAAAACATGGAATGATTATCATGTATTTGTTGTCATAGATCTTACTCTATATGAAATAACCAGGCGAATTCAGCAGATCCTCTGCTTGGTTAAAAAAAAATTCTAACAAGAGCGGGGATACTGCATGTAAGCTGGAAGTTTCCACTCACTTGCTGAGCAGTCTTTACCTTTGAAAATAATCTCTTGTCTTCCCATCCTGTCCTTTCTTTCTAATAGCTCTCTTCATCTTTCTAATTTGCCTACTTTAAAAATTCATCCATTTATGCTTGGTTCCCTTACTGTGGCCACGTTATAAACTACATGCATGGATTCATGACAGAGATGAGAAGGCGGTGTGCAGGTGGCCCCATTTAGTAATTTAACTGTCTCTGAGGGATGAGCTGAAGCTCGACAGTAGTTTGCATTAAACTGCCAATCAGATTTAATTGCTCACTGGATCGAAGGTGTCAGAACGCAGTTCAGGATGGCCCCAGCCCACTTTAAGTGGGAAATGGAGATTGATGTGCTTTTGTAGCCAGATTCAAGCGGCTCTTTTATGAGCTGCAGGATTAGACACTTGAGCTTTGAGTTCATTGTTCAGCCCTCGAGGTTGATGCTCAGTGATGCCATAGAGACTGGTGGCTGTGGAGTCACTGGGATAAGGTGCTGAAAGGCTTTACCTACTGGTATTTTCCCAGTGTGAGTAGCACATGGCTCAAACTGCGTAGATTATTGGTATATGGACTGCTACTTATATAGAAACCTTCTACTTAGTCTGAGCACTTATTACCAGTCTCATTCACCCAGTCACACATACATTCACACAGCATCTTTTACTTTGTACTTTTATCTAACATTCACACACACACACATAAGCCTAGCTTGGGGGAAACTCGAGGTTCAGTAGCTTGCTTAAGGATACTTCCACATATAGACTGTGAAAGCTGGGGATCGATCAACCGACCTTCCGATTGGTAGACGACCCACCACAAACAATTAAAAAGTAATTCATTAGCTGGGACAACATCCTACTTACATATAGGTTGAACAGCATATCTAGTAGATAATGGCAGATGGCTTGAGCATGAATTGAGGCTGTGGTTTGGGAAAGGCTTGAGAGGGGGCTGGGGTTGGCTCCAGATACGCTGATATCTACAAAATCAGAGCTTTCTTTTAAAATTGATATAACCGAGATGTTATAGCATCAACAGATCAAATGAAAGGTTGCACTCATCATTATGAAACTGTAGAATTATGAGCCAAGTTCTCTGGTTTACCTCAGATCTATAAAGGACTGCTTTAGATTTTCAGCTGGTTGAATTGATTTTAATGCCCATAACTTTACTGGTCTGGTTCGCTCTCTTGACTCTTGCAGTTTCATTTCTAGCAGCAGCAGCTGTCAGACTGACAGATACTTCAAAAGCAGAGCTTAAGTAAGAGTAAACATTGAACATTTCATCAAATGTACGGGGGTGCACAAGAATGCTGATGTTTGCCATAACAGCTTTATAGTTCAACCGATTACCATTACGGTGGTGACAGTCGTTATTGCTGGTATGTGGTTTTTGCTCATCCATCCACTCCTTTGTCTTTTGCTTCTGGAGGATTTGTTTTTATTGTGCTTCACAAGCTGACAGAGCGGGTAACAACAGAAATGCAACCTTGGCTCCTTTCAGTCCCAGTGACTGTAAATACTGTATCCAATAGAGAGACTGTGTGTGTGTGTGTGTGTGTGTGTGTGTGTGTGTGTGTGTGTGTGTGTGTGTGTGTGTGTGTGTGTGTGTGTCTCTTCCTTTCTGGTCCATGAAAAACAACCAGCCTTAAATTAAACAGTTGCTTCCAGCTTCAAATGTCAGCATAAAAACCTTTATATTGCCTCCATATTATCAGTCGTCGTCTCTGTTTTCAAATGCCACTTTTCTGCTTGTAAAGTATAGCGTATCAGCAGAGCAGCTGTGTATAGTTTTCGCAGTAGTGACTCATAAGTCGGCTGAATATACCAGCATCTAAACCTTTGTGACCCCTGCTGGTGGCAGTTAATGTCAGGTCTGTATGTGTTGTGTTTTATCTCTTAATGTTAGCATATTCTGTGTTGTTCCTTTTTGCTATTGAAACTGAAATTGTGCGCTTCGTTCGGTCGGAAGTGTTCGGTTCATTTGGTTTTCACAGGTGCAGTTGGCAGTAGAGCTTCATGACTCAACTTCATCCCACTGACAGCGTTTCTCTGTCATTATAGCTCGCATCAGGCGCTACTCCGATGTGATGACACTGCCGGACTCTTTCATCCAACGCCAGCAGCTTGACGCCAGTATGGCTGACACCTTCCTGGAGCATCTCTGTCTCCTGGACATCAACCAGGAGCCAATCACAGCGCGCAACACCAGCATAATCTGCACCATCGGTGAGTGTGACAGACAGTGAGTCTCAGTTTCAAGTTTGTTGTCTGACAACTGTTATGTGTCATCGTTGGCTCCGTGTCAGAAAGCCAGCGTCTGGAGGGGGTGGGTGGTCTTTAGCTTGTTGGCAAGGCTTTTTGGCTGATGTAGTTTGAAGCTTTTGCTGTCCAGAAAAAGATGAAAAACAATTAGAAGGAAATACACTATACAAACGGCTCCTAAGTCATCTGGCTCTGGCTCTGGCTTTCCAGATGATGTTTTGATTCTTCGCGAGGACATGGGTTTGTTTATCACTCCCTGAAGGGTTTTCATTAAAGGGATAAAGTAACAGGCAAGCAAACAGTTCATTTTAATGTCTGCCTGTAGCTAACAAAAATTTCTATCATTAACAAATTATACCATGAATAAGGCTATTAATAAAATATCAGGAAATACACAAAAAATAGCCAAAATGTAATTTTATTGTGGCTGTTTAAAACCTAAAGATCCTTTTATGGAAAACAAATAAAATTCTGTTTTTGGGGCCTACATCAAATGAATGAACATTTGATTATTGAAACTGCTTTTCTTTTATTCACTCTCTTTTTTCCTTTCAGGTCCGGCATCTCGATCGATCCCCAAACTTCAGGAGATGGTCAAGGCTGGAATGAATATCGCTCGTCTTAACTTCTCTCATGGATCACATGAAGTACGTACGGCACACATGCTGATCAGCCACAACATTAAAACCGCCTGGTTAATGTTGCCTGTTTATTCACGACACCAAAACACCTTTGACCAATCAGGGGCGTAAAGAAAGAACATCTGGAGGTGTTTTGTGGTATCTGCCACCCACTGTGGAGTGGCTGTGGCTCAGGAGGTAGAACAGATCATCTACTAATCAGAAGGTTGGTGGTTTGATCCCTGGCTACATGCCGAATATCCTACAGCAAGATACTAACCTCAACTTGCTGCTTTAGCATCTATCAGACTGTAATCTGGGGAGTTGGAAGACCTTGCAGTCTTTGTTTCTTGTGTTCCCTGAGCTGCTCCTGTGCAGTTGGGATGTGTGGATGGGAGTGGGTACATCCATGGCTTGTGATGAAGTAACAGCCACATAAATGCCAGCACCCATCACAGATAACAGATGATGATCCATGTGAATCATTTCACTGGCTATTGGTTTTAATGTTGTGGCGCATTTGTGTTCACACGCCTCGGTTCTCCACTCAGCCAGGTATTGATTCCCTGTCTGTGTCTTTCAGTATCACGGTGAAACCATCAAGAACATCAGAGAGGCGGTGGAGACGATAACCTCTGACCCGTTGTACTATCGACCGGTTGCCATCGCTTTGGATACGAAGGGCCCAGAGATCCGCACCGGATTAGTTAAAGGGGTGAGCATGCTTTGCGTCATCTATCAAACAGTCTAAACCTAATCAAACAGTCACATGCAGTCAGGTGTAAGAGGTGCAGAAAATAAGCCCATTCCTTGGTGCAGCACATCATTTGTTACAGGTTGCTACTTTTCCTGGAAAAACAACAGCTGTAGGCGTGTGCTCATCTGCCTTTTCATCATCATCTTATTGTGTTGTTGGTCGTGTTGCTGTTGCCTGCTGTCTGCTTTGCTGAACAAATAACTCCAGGCTGCAGGAAACCTCCTTGTGTGTTGATTAGCTTCAGAAATACTCTGCATGGCATTTGATCTGAGTCTGGGTAGACTAATTGAAAGGTGCACTTGAGTTACTAAACACATGCTAAATATAACTCTATTTTTACTAAACATTTATATTTTTAACAGACAAGATATTTACAGCATACAAAATTATATATGTAGGTGAATATATGTAATGGCAACCAATCAATCAACCAATAAATCAGTCAACCATTATTATATATAATAATGACTACCCACGTTGTATGTTAGCTGGGATATCCTTCAGTGCTCCTGCAAACCTACCTGGATAAGTGGTTAAGAAGATGGTGGATGCTATATTTGGCCATTTATAGCAGGCGTGGACATCAACAACATGTTAAAACATTCAACACATGTTAGGAATTATTCATTGAGATGTATACTTTTGACTGCTTGTTTTTTGTAGAAATGTGCAAAATATTTTTGGATTATTCTGTTAATTTTTAAACTTATGCTATGTTTGAATCCCATTCTTGTCTTTTTGACATAACATCTTCTTTTGGCTACTCCCTACTCCCATCTGCATCCATCTCACCGTATCCCTACTGTCCTCCTCTGTCATATCGGCCACCTGCACGTCCTCCTTCTCTACATCCATGAACCTTTTATGTGTTCTTCCTGTTTTCACCTTCCTGAGCACAAGATATTCAAAATCCTTCACCCAGTATTTCTACTATCCTTCCTCTGCAATTTTCCAAAATATCTCAGACTTGTCTCTCTAACTTTGTCTCCAAACTGCTCGATCTGAGCTGTCCCTCCGATGTACTCATTTCTAATTCTGTCCGTCGTTGTCTTACATCAAGTGTGCTGCCTTCTCAAATATTTGGAAATATAATTGTTACGTCATCAGTAAATACCAAATGCTTTGCACAAAGCAGCCAGTGTGTTCCTTTTAAAGTTTCATGCCTGTACAGTACAAAGTCTCTTGTGTTTTCATCATTGCTGCCACTCAAACCCTCTCAGATAAGGTACTAGAACTACTCATTATAAACACTACAAAACACACCGGCGTTTTGTAACACAGCACGCCTTTTAATCAACCAGTCACGGATTTCATCACGGTTCAAACGCAGTCAGTTTTTTTGATTTTCTGCAGCAGCACTCAGAGATCTTGTGTCTAAGAAAATTCAGTTGCTGGAAATGACAATACTACTGTATGTTTGCTTACAACAAGAGCAGTAATTGGAGGTTTTTGTGTTTCGTATCTGTTTCGACAGAAAGTGGAAGAAGAGGTGGAGCTGGTGAAGGGCAACAATGTGCGCGTGGTGACAGCAGAGAGTGACAAAGACAAGACAGATGGAAAGATAATCTGGGTGGACTATCCCAACCTGCCCAAAGTTCTCAAGAAGGATGGAAAGATCTACATTGATGATGGCCTCATTGGACTCCGAGTATTAGATATAGGTAATGTGCATTACACAGACAAGAGAAACTATGGTGTGAAGGGACACAGTATGTGTGGTCGTAATTTGATAAAAATATAAAAATTGTCAGAAAAATTTGCCAATTTATGGATCCGTCCCTGCTGTTGCCAAGGACAAGACAGAAGAGCAGCTCAAATATTTATTTAGCAAGAGAGATGGAAAAGTTCCATTCAGATATTATGTAAATAATACGTTATAATATATTTGACTACCTTTTTTGGGATCTGATCCCCCTACTCACAGCCCACAATTTTTCTCCACCATCAACTATAAATTTGGATCCAAATCAAATTTTACCAAAATAAAGGTCAACAAAACAGTATCAACACAGTCTTGTGTGTTTATCTCCCTCTGCTCTTCCTGGGCCTGTTTGGATTTTCACCTCAGGCTCCTTTATCCTCCCACGGTCCAAAGGCTTTCTTTGTCTTCAATTATGTGAACATTTGTCATTTTCTATCTGCGAGGTGGTTTTTCAGTTTTATGTGCATTCTTCTATAGCTCATTCTCATATATCTCATGCACTGAATGCAACTTTTCAGGCCAGTGTACTGATACAAACATGTCCACAGGCCTATAAACCTTCATCCCTGCATGCACGTATAACTTTAAATCTTTCTATGGATTCTTGAGTTCCATTATTATATATTACTTCTAATGTATTTTCCTTATTATCCAACAATTGTGCAATTTCCCATGCTCTGATTTTTGGTTGTATTATTGAATGTTTTTATAGTATCAATGCACCACTCCTTTGTGAGTCCCTGCATCTCCAACATTTTTCTTGTCAGGTTCGGACTGGGTGGACACGGTGGTGGAATCAGGCGGGATGCTCTGCAGTCGTAAAGGCGTAAACCTTCCCGGCTGCGACCTAATCGGCATGCAGTCGGTCAGCCCGCGGGACGAGGCTGACCTGAGGTTTGGCGTGGCTCAGGGTGTTGATATGGTGTTCGCCAGCTTCATCCGTTCAGCCCAGGATGTCAAGGATGTGCGTCGCGCTCTTGGGGCGCATGGTCGAGATATTAAAGTGATCAGCAAGGTGGAAAGCCGGCAAGGAGTTCAAAAGTGAGTCCTGGAAAAATCCAATTTCCAATTAATGCCATTTCTGCAGAGTTATTTTTAGCCAAACAGGCACTGACGGCATGAGTCTTCCACAACGAGACTTTGACAGGTCTTTTAAATCCACCGCTGATGTGATCTGTCGCTCCTGTGGACAGCCAGCTGTCAGTGAAGGAGAAACATATGTCAACTTTAGATTTTACACATCTATGATAAGCGGTCTCTGTGGCTGTCCATGTGAGTTATTGCAGCCAATTAATATACCTGACATAATTTATTTCCCTGCCTTCTTACCTCCATTACTTATCTCATGCTTTGTCCTGCTGCTCCCCGGCTGCTGACAGTGTTTAACTGCAGTTTTAATAGAAAGACATTAGATAATAAAGATGAATTCTTAACAGTAGTTAAGCTGTTTGTGAATATTTGGTGTTAAACGTCCTGTTTGGATGTCCTGCAGCTGTGTTTTTCCCTTTTAAATCTACATCAGCATCATAGCTTCCTGCTTTTCCTTTCAGTCTCTTTGTTCTTTGCTCATATAGGAGTTTGGATTTCATCCAGATCATTTAGGATTTAAATCAAAATTTTACGCTATCCTCGATATCTTTTGAAGATCTAAAAGCAGCGTGACAAAAAAAAAATCTGAATTGGAAGACCTAGTTTTTAGATAACGTGTAGAATCTTCCTTATTCCTCCTTTTGTGCTCTTTTTCCAACTCTCTCTTCTTGAGCCCAAACACTCACTCCTTCCTCTAATCTGTCTGTCAGTTTTGAGGAAATCCTGGCTGAGAGCGATGGCGTGATGGTTGCCAGAGGCGACCTGGGGATCGAGATCCCTGCGGAAAAAGTCTTCATTGCCCAGAAGATGATGATTGGGAGATGCAACTCTGCTGGGAAGCCTGTCATCTGTGCCACACAGGTCAGAGATGAACACACACACACACACACACACACACACACACACACACACAGAGAAAAAAAATCACAGAAAAAGAAGAAATATTGAGATTAAGACTTTTAACTGCAGTTTCAGCCAGCCGAATGTCAAACGGGTCCAACTACACATTAACCTTACACTCGTGCATAATGTCACTTGTCCAGTGAATTCATTTTCAGAGATGCACACATTCCCTCTCTTTCACACCCCTCTGCTTTTACACACATGCACACACACACACATGCGTGCAACACTCCCGCAGCCATGTTGAGTCACAGTGCTGTACTTTGTTTATGCTACAGCTCTTGACTCGGAGTGACAGCGTTATAGCAGGTTTGCTACTCGAGACCTGAGCCCACAAACAACACCCACACACATGCACTAATCAGCATTAGTCGGAGCTTCTTAACTAAAAATGCAGTCTCACAGGCTATGCTGCAAGCTCATTTTCCAACTGTCTGCCTCGCTTATTGACTCATAACACTGAGTCTCCAGCATACCAATAACGATTTCTCTAACTCGCACTCGTCTGCCTCAGTCTAAATGATCTCTTATTACTCCTACTCTACCATCTATCCATCCACAAAGCCATTACCTCCTGTCTTCGTGCTCACCCATATCACTTTGTCAAAATGAACAAAAATTGACATACAAAGACTCCGAGTGGCTTATTTTTGATGGACTCATTGGTGAAATCCATTTATAGTACCTTATAGAGACGTTTTGGTTATAGCTGAAATGTATTGTATGTGTGTCTTTGTGTGTTTTTGTGCATTTGCAGATGCTTGAGAGCATGGTGACCCACCGACGGCCAACTAGAGCAGAGGGCAGTGACGTTGCCAATGCCGTGCTGGATGGAGCTGACTGTGTAATGCTATCTGGAGAAACCGCCAAGGGACTGTTTCCTGTGGAGTCAGTTGCAATGATGCATTCGGTGTGTGTTTCTGTGTGCACATGGTGTCGTTCGGTTGCGTCTGACTTAGTGCCCTCTGATAATGCTCTAACCCTCTGTCTGTCCCTCTCCCTGTCTCTGTCGCTCTATCTCAGATCTGTAGGGAGGCAGAAGCAGCCATTTTCCACCAGCAGCTTTTTGAGGAGTTGCGCCGCCTCACTCCTCTCTCCTCTGACCCCACGGAGGTCACGGCGATCGGAGCAGTGGAGTCTTCGTTCAAATGCTGTGCCGGGGCGATTATAGTCCTCACGACCACTGGCAGGTGAGTATATCAGCTAACATTCATGATAAATGTGTCAGAACTAGCAGTGCTATATGCTATATCGTGACAGTTCACCTGACTGTCACGATATAGCATAAGACAAAGTTTTATTGTTGTTTGATGAGGGTTTCCTACCAAAAAAAAACAGTAAATCAGTCAGAACCGCTAAAGTCAAGAGAATCTTACGTTTGTTTCAGAAGAGCAGCAGCAAGAACCATCAACAGATATTACATTGATTAAGTCAGAAATGGCATGGAAGGAGAAGCTGTGGTAGAAGAGGGTTGCAAAGTAGCTTGCAGATGTAAAGAAGCTATGGTCATGTTTAGGGAACTTAAATAAGATGCTCTGTGTGAGGTCTGTGTGAAAGTTGCCTGACACTGAGATCAGCTGATCTACCGGGACTATAGCTGGCCTTCACTTTGTGGCCTGTTAGTTTAATAGAAAGATGCTGGTAGGTGGAGTTTGCTGCCATGTTGTTCTCTCTCCAGTTCTGTTGCAGCGCTAAGCTAAGAGCTAGCATATTTAGCACAAGTAACTAAAAAGCCTGATTAGATTTGGAAAACTATCCATCCATTTTCTTCCGCTTATCTGGGGCCGGGTCGCGGGGGAAGCAGCCTAAGCAGAGAAGCCCAGACCTCCTTCTCCCCAGCCACCTCCTCCAGCTTATCCGGGGGAACACCAAGGCATTCCCAGGCCAGCCGAGAGATATAATCTCTCCAGCGTGTCCTGGGTCTGCCCCGGGGCCTCCTCCCGGTGGGACATGCCCGGAAAACCTTGCCCAGGGGGCGCCCAGGGGGCATCCTTGTCAGATGCCCGAACCACCTCAACTGGCTCCTTTCGATGTGGAGGAGCAGTGGCTCTACTATGAGCCCCTCCCGAATGGCCGAACTTCACACCCTATCTCTAAGGGAGAGGCCAGCCACCCTTCGGAGGAAACCCATTTCCGCCTCTTGTATCCGCGATCTCGTTCTTTCGGTCACTACCCACAGCTCGTGGCCATAGGTGAGGGTAGGGGCATAGATTGACCGGTAAATTGAGAGCTTCGCTTTTACGCTCAGCTCTCTCTTCACCACAACAGACCGGTACAGCGTCCGCATCACTGCAGCCACTGCACCAATCCGTCTGTCGATCTCCCGCTCCCTTCTCCCATCACTCATGAACAAGACTTAAACTCATCCACTTGGGGCAGGGTCTCGTCCCTGACCCGGAGTGGGCACTTGGAAAACCATTTGAAAATAATTAACATAAATATATTATCATTGTTTGGGCGGCATGGTGGTGCTGTGGGTATCGCTGTTGCCTCATAGTAAAAAGGGGTTTGAATCCAGCCTGGACCTCCCTGTGCTTGCACACGTGTTAGTGATGTATGCAGGTGCGAATGTGTCTGTAATTTTTGTGAGGCCTGCAACAGACTGGAGATTTATCCAGGGTGTAGGAGATAGGCTCCGGCACTCCGGTGACCTTGGATTGGAAAAGAGGAACTTGGATAAATAATTTCTGTATTCGTCCTTGTAGATGCTAGAAACAAGTTTATTTGTCCTTCTCCAAACAAACATATAACACAGGCTCTTTAAAGTTTGCAGCTTCTTTTATCCCAAAGGTCCAGGCTGAATATTGCAGTAATGTTTGCTGCTTGTGCATCTTCTGGGTTTTATGGGGCTTCATTGTACTGTTTTTGTGTATTTTGTACTTTATATAATATATGTGAGATTTCCCGTCTCACATATATTAAATGTGCACACAGGAGGACACACACGTACCTCCTGTTACCAAAATGTGCATAAAAATACACTAGAATGATCTCCAATTAGTTTAGCCATTATGTCTAAGTAAACATACAACCATAACATATCAGATATTAAAACTGTGAGATTTAATTCTGATTAGAAAATAGTTTATCTGTAATGTCTGCAATATATTTCAAAAGTGTAAGCACATAAGATTCTCACATTCATAGACAGCAGACAGTCTTAAAAGCAAAAGCTTCTATAAATGAGTGAAGAAACTAACAAATGGAGAGGTATCTGTTTAGTTGATATCCTACTGTGCTCTGGGTGTTAAGCTGCTGAGTAAGTGCCGATTTTACTTTAAGATGTTGAGAGGAAGCGGTCTAAATGACCTTGAAAGCGGGATTAATAACGGATCATGGAAGACAGCAGCTTTAATCACAAAAAGTGAGTTATTATTATTATATTTGGAAGAAAAGAGTCCTGTATGACTTATGCCAAGGAGCAGTGATGCTGCTTTCATTTTTCCCTCAGTATGAAAGTGTTGTTCATGCGTGCCATCACTGATAATTTATTTTCCATCCTTAACTTTGCACTTCTTCTCTGCAGGTCAGCTCATCTCCTGTCCAGGTACCGCCCTCGCTGTCCGATCATTGCCGTCACCAGGAGCCCACAGGTACAGTCTGTTCTATGAACCAAAAGAAATATTACTTTTGTGCTGACACCTGGTGCATTTGTCTTACCATGAAAACGTGGCTTAGATCAGTGGTTCCCAAACTTTTTTCGCTGGGCCCCCTTTTGTTTTACAGAAAAATATTTGCACCCCCCCCCCCCCCCCCCCCCCGCACGCACAAACACATCCTCCAACCACACACACCCATATTTTGCTCAATTGCGGTTTATTTCACACCTCAAACATTTAGTAAACAGTTAAGCAAATACAAGTAATCTGCAGGTAGTAAGAAAATAAACTACTAACTCTTTTACGCTACGTCTGCACCTACACGGGTATTTTTGAAAATGCAGCGGTTTCGTCCACACGTAAACGGCGTTTTGAATCGCCGAAAACGGAGATTTTTTAAAACTCATTTTTTGCGTTTACGTGTGGGCGAGGAATACAGAGTTCTTGCAACGTCAAAGGTATGTGCCTTTTTTCACGTCAGCTGTGCGCCAATGGCAGATAGTCAGATTAACTTTACTGTATAAAGAGCTAACATCTCCGAAATGTCAGGAGTAGTTAGTCATTACAACAAGTGTTTGTGAACTAAAAATCAAGAATGTGGGATACTGTTTGTCTGTGATTTGGAGAGCCCAGCGGTGCTCCCGACACAGGAAAGACCAATTCTGCAGGGGAGACCTACCTCGGCACTTGTGCAGGTGAAACCAAAGAGAAGATATCCTTCACCATATTTTCTAGTCTTTGGCTTAGAATGAAGTTGGTTTGGAAGCATATTCAGCGATGCTTCATCTCCTGCTTTGCGTTTGTGTGGGAGCCCCATGGTTGTTTTTTTTCCCCCTTTTCATGCCGCGCCCCCCCCTGCAATGGCTCTGCGCCCCACCTAGGGGGCGGGCCCCACACTTTGGGAAGGTCTGGCTTAGATGATGATATCTCGCTGTTTTCAAAAGTGATTAGTGTGCGATGTCCACTTTTGCTGTCTGTCGTGGTAAATTGTGACAGTGTTGTCAGACTGGTATCACCAATCTGGAGTATTTATTACCGACTGTATTTCTGTTTTATTGAACTTTCTTGTTCTAAGACCAGTGATCAAAGTGGGTTACACGGTCTTTAAAAAAAGAATCATGGTTTCCAATAATGTCAAAGCAATAATCAGGGTCAAATTTGATGGAGCACATGTGAATGCTCTGTAATAACCCCACACTATGGCTGGTCACTGAAATGAAGGCAGCTCCCCCTGACGTCCATTATTATGACGTCCACACTTTTTGATCAATCACAAGTCATCTTTTAGTATCAATAAAATTGTGGTGACAGAGTACAAAATTGGCATGTTTCATTTTTCTCAGTAATATTAATTAAAAGAAAAGAAAAATAAAAGGATACACAAAAAAATGAATATAACAATGACCATATTTTAAACAAAATTACCTCATTCTGACATACTTTCATAGTCCTCTCTCTTCCTTCTTTAAATGTAAAAATAGGTCTCCATCTCCTGATAAATACGTCTTTCTGAAGTTATTTGTTCAATCAGACAGATTTCCAAATCCTATTCAACCACACGTGCGATGTTGGAGGCTCGGATTTCCACCATCTAATTATAATGCATTTAATTGCTCAACAGTAATCGTAACAGATATACCTGCAGGAATCTTATTTTGATGTATAGCTAACTTTAGAAAAGACCACAGTATGTCCAATATGAGCCTCCATATGTGTATTTTATTATTTTGTGTTTGATTTTGATAGTTTTTTTTCTTTGCTGTGTTGTTTTCTGTTTTACTTCCTGTCTGTATGATTGTTTTCTTCCTCTCTTGTTCCCAGTCTCCCAGTTAGCCTTCATTGTATATTTATACACTCCTCTTTGTCACATTGTCTGTTTGCATTCCTGTTTTTACTGGTAAATATATCGGGGGATCAACAGACTGACAGACTATAAAAATCAATAACCACCAAGCAACTTGCAGTTATTTTATAATGTACCTATTCTTTTTTTTTCTCTTTGTCAGGTCACCCGTCAGTCTCAGCTGTTACGAGGCGTGTTTCCTGCCCTCTTCCACCCTCTGCCCGCTCCTGTGTGGGCTGATGATGTGGACAACAGGGTCAACTTTGGCATGGAAATTGGTCAGTCTGTGCTCTGTTCAGCCCGCTTGCAGTTCTTATATAATATAAGCCATATTACTCACATGCCCTTATCTCTCCAACACCACAGGGAAAACAAGAGGGTTCTTCAAGTCCGGCGACATGGTGATTGTGATGACAGGCTGGATCCCAGGGTCTGGTCACACCAACATTATGAGGGCAGTGAATGTCCCGCAATAACATGACCTCACTGGACTCTAAATCTAACAGAGTTGCTGGAGGTTCATTAAGAGAGCCTTTAAAATCTTTTAATGCACCAAAAAGCCAAAGAACCACCCCTAAAATCGAAGCAATAACCTCTGTCGAAAGCAGCAGAAACACTCTACTTAAAATTTGAGGTTATTATGCGGAAACACCTGGTCTAATAACCGCTCATATGAATGTACCCATGACTCCCTTCAAATAAAACTTGACTTTAACTTTAATACGTTGTTCTCCAGTTCTTGTCAGGACACAGGCTTCTGTAATTGAACTGTCCTGCCTCCTGTTTTCATATTGAAAGTGAAAGTATTGTCTCTGTGGCTGCCATTGTTGAAGTACATTGGTGCTCTTTATAGAATTTGGAGATAAGACTTTCATTCCTACCCAGAGTCCCAAGCTTATCTCTGTGCAGCGGCAATTTTTTGGCTATTATGAGCAGCAGCCGATGATGCAGAGCTGACACCCCCTTTGTCAACTGAGATGACCCAGATGGCCACATCTGCATATTGCTCACCCAGAAAGTAATTATATCTGTTCCTGTGTGGGTCTTCCTCATGTCTCATAATCCTTTATTTTGTGACATCCTTGCTTCCTCCTTTTTTCCTTTTGAGCTTTAATGTGCATTGAATCCTCCCGCAGCAGTTTATTTCTCTCTCTCTCTCTTTCTACCACTAATAGCCACTTTTGCAGAGGCTGACTCACTGTAAATATTTCTGTGGTTAGTCTAATAGCGTTTTATCTTTCTGGGACAATTGGAGCACTTACAGAGTTTTATGTCTATATTTGCAAAAGTCTGTTTTCCATAAGCCTGCGGGAATACGATGTGAGGTTTTTCACTTATTCTACATGTAGATCTATTCAAGTCAACTGCTGAAGTAAAAGTAGCAATACCACAACAAAAGAAAACTGAAATAAAAGTATAGATATCAGATAAATTTATATTTAATCTTTTAAACCACCAATTTGACCTCTTAAAGTATTGTGCAAAAGCCACATGTCACTTCTTTATATTTTGCTACGGAAATGGGAAATAGGTGTAGAGATTTATTAACATAATTTATTTATTAAAATGTGCAAACAATGGATTTAAAATACATAAAGGAAAGAAGAATCTGTATAATACTAACAAGCTTGAAATATTCAATATTTGGTTTGAACGAATTTATTCTTTAACAAAGCCTGAACTCTCTCAGGCAGCTTTCTTGCAATTTTAGTAGTCTTCAGGAATATTTCTCCAGGCTTCTTGAAGATCATTCAAAGCTCTTCTTTGGATGTTGGCTGCCTTTTGTTCTGTTCTCTGTCAAGCTGATCCCACGCTGGTTTAATTAATGGTGAGGTCCGGGGTCTGGGGAGGCCGATCCACAACTGATGTCATGTGTGCTTTTACTACATTGGCAGTGTGTTTGGGATCATTGTCATGCCAAATATTGAAGCCGCTTCCAATCAGACTCTTTCCAGATGTTATTGAATGGTGGATCAATATGTGATGGTACTTTTCTCCATCTATAATTCCATCAGTTTTGATAATGGTGGTGATGATCAGAACCAAATATTGAAATTGTGATTCATCAATTCCATTCATCAATTCAATACCTGCTGACATTAATTTTCGGTCCACTTCTTGTGTAATTTGACACACCACAGCCTTTCTCCCTGTTTCCCTTCAATAAGAATGGCTTCTTGACACCCACCCTTGCACTGAGAGCTTTTCTGATGAGACTTCAGTGAACAGCAGATGGATTGACTGAAGGCCTAGCAGATTGGGACGTTGCTGGATTTTCCCCCCTGTTTCTTAAGGACATGGCTTTCAGATACTATTCATCTGCTGTACAGAGTATTTAGCCTCCCACTCGTTAATCCAAGAATAAAAATAGCCATCACAGCAATTGTAAATGAACATAATAGGTGCCCTTTTTATACTAAGTAGTAAATAGCTGTCAAATGTAATTTTTCCCTCAAAAATGTTGTAGTTTTAGATGTTTACATAAGTACTTCACAGCTGTTCTTAAGCTGAACATACTTTTCCCTGCTGAGTGTAATTTGGATGTAGATGTGTTCACAATTCGTAACAACACATAAAAAATAAACTACTCTGTTACATTTAAAATCCCTGCATTCACAATATTTCTTGACCTTAGAATACTGACAGATCGACTATAAAGTCTCTTACTTAAGAAGGATAACCAATAAACAGCTGACGAATAAAAGTAAATCTTGCTGTGAAAAATGTAGTCGAGTACTTAAATACATTTAAAATACTTAAAGGGGGGAAAAGTATATTACAGTAAACTACCCTGTGATCTATTTCATGATGTATCAGCCTTCATATCTCTCTAGACGAACTCAAGCTCTGGAGTTTAACTGCAGATTGAATTTATATTTATTATTTCATTTCTAAAAGGTGTATCTGCTTCACGTTGTTTGGATCACAGCGTTCTTTGAGGACTTCATTCATTTTTCTTTTATTTCCTTCATAAGTCCTCCCCATTGTTGGTACAAAAAAGGCTTGCCCCTTTTTGCTATTTAAATAAAGTTTCATCATCCCTCTTTCCATCACGCGCTCCCTCGCCGCATTGGTGAGAAGGGATGACGCGCATCCTGTACCTGCGAGGGATGCGTGCGTCTTGCGCCGGTTGGGCATGCGGCCTTGGGGGAAGGATGATGGGGATGCGGATGCCATGGCAACAAGCTGATTAGATTCCGACTATTATATGGACATTTATTTATTTAATATTTCATTTGCACGCGCTGGCGGCGCGCTTCTGCGGACGTGTCAGACCGACCTCTGAGTGTTGAGTCAGAAAAGGAAGTAAATTGAGCCGTAAACTGGACTCCATCTGCTCTGCACAATTTCCTGAGGACCAAGGATCAACAAGTTGCTTTTTTTTTTTTTTTTTTTTTTAAGGAAGGTTTGAAATTCATGGGAGCGCACAGTTTTACCTCGGAGCAGCTTTCTTCATTTAAATGTAGAGTCTGTAATCTGCCGTTGGTGCCATAAGAGGGGAAGGGACGCCGCCGTATCCCTGTAGACTGTGTCATTGAAAAGTGAAGTGAAGTGCATGGCAGCGCCTGCATGTGAGGAAACATGGAATGTGGTGCGTCAGGCTGTGAGAACCTCATCAAGTTAATTGCGGTATCAGGTTTTTTTTTATATATATAAAATAGCTTTTTTTGTAAAGGAGGAAATCTGTCTGTGTGTCTGACTGCGCTTCAGTCGCGGGTAGATGGGTTTTCCGTCATGGTGAAGGTGTTTTTTCCCGCACGGATACTGAAAATGACAACGTGTGGCGGACTCAGTGAAAACATGGGCTAGACCTGGGGTATTCTGACTTCCTTCCCAGCCGTATTTGTTCCCGTTTTTCCTATGTGCATGTGCCTGGTTGCTGGTCGAGTGCGTGTCCTCGACAGTGAATCAGTGCGTCTCGGAATGAGCGCTCGTTTGTGCCTTTTTTCGTGCGTCCTTTCTGTCCGTTAACAACCCATCCCTCCTAACAGAGTATCGAGTGTCCTTGTCTTTCATCCTCGGATGAATGTTCCCCAGTCTGACACCTTAGCGCCCAAAACATCTCTTACATAATGATATATGATGAAAGGGGCAAAGACTGGGAAGGCAGCCTGGACATATAGGCTACACGGACAGGACACGGACGGCCAATGAGCGTCGAGCGCTCTTATCTACAATAGACCGGGAATCCGGTGCCAATATGACCGGTGTCGGAGCGTTAAGGGCGACTGTGGAGCGGAGAGGGAGGGCCTCGGGCGGAGAGCAGCGTTTCAAGGACGAGGAAGGAGGACTGGCAGAGAAACATCTGTAAGGACAAACAAGACTCTTTAAGAAAAGAGGAAAAGTGAAGCTGCAGGCGTCACAGTGATAGGGGGGGATATTTTTGTCTGGATGGGGCTTTTTCCAAGGGCACTGAGGTAAGAATGGCCACATCCGCGGAAAGAGGGCGGAAGACTCCGGGAGAATGACTGGAGACACGCTGCACTTTTCTGTCGCTTCTTCAATTTAACATTCAGAGCCTCATTGACTTTCTCATCTATGTAACCTAGACAGGTCGACAGTACTGAATAGTTATTCTGAGGGGTGGGGGTCACAGGTTATATTGATCCTCCTCTCACACTCCTCCCCTTCCCTGAGTTGGGATGGATGGGGTGGCTGGAGGTGTGGGTACCCCTAGTAGCGCCGGGGGGTCCGGGGGTGACAGCCTGCCCAGGCGTAATGGAGGGGACTCGAAGAGGCGCAGTAAGGGCAGTTTGCCCTCTCCCGGCTACAGGCTGTCCCAGGCCTCGCTGGAGGGAGAAAGGGGCTCCTTTGGGGCAGATAGCACATCCTCAGGTGGACGCGGGCGTCGCCTCTCCATCATGAGCGCCTCCACCAGGGACGGCCTGCCCTTCCGTACAGCAGGCACTCCAACTACCCCGATTCCCTTGCCGCCTCCTCCGTCCTCCTCTTCTGGCACAGCCCATCCTCCTCCGCGATCAGTAGGCTTCGCCTCCCGTGCAGCCCTGGCCTCTACGTCCTCCACTGGGACCGGAGTCATGGTGGTGGCCACCGGTGCAGAGACCACCACAACCACAGCATGCAACACCAATGCAGCAGGAACCCCTGAGATGATGGGTCAGTCTAGCCTGGGTGGGTTTGGCATGGGATTGGACGGGGAAGACTACAGCAACTCCAACCAGAGCACCTTCATCCAGAGACAGTTTGGAGCCATGCTTCAGCCTGGGGTCAACAAGTTCAGTCTGCGCATGTTTGGATCGCACAAAGCTGTGGAACAGGAGCAGGAAAGACTGAAATCAGCAGGAGCGTGGATCATCCACCCCTACAGTGACTTCAGGTATGGAGCCCTCCCACACACACACACACACACACACACACACACACACACACACACACACACACACACACACACCCCTCCACAGCAGCTGGTCACTCTGATGTTGGTTTGTGAATTAAATGCCACTTGTAGCATTTTCAATACAGATTATGTTTTTTTCTGAGAAATGTGGATCAAAGCAAGTTGAATTCATGCTCATTTTTACAGAGCACACTTGAAGTATAATGATGGACAATTAACTAGAGAGAGAAAGAGAGAGGAAAAGGAAAACAGATCATGCATTAAGCAACCTCTTCACTTGTTAACAGGGGAAATGGGGAGGAGGACAACTGGGAAAGGAGAAAGAAATGCAGGAGGCTAAATATATATTCCCAGGGCACGGCAGTAGTGCATAGTAAATTACGTCAGGGTTAGAGGAGAAGATGAAGCTTAAAGTGGGGTTGTACAACAAAGACACAGCTACAGGTGCTCATGGAAAGAGCAGCGATCAGGGGCTAAGGTCTCCAAGATAGACAGAACGCTACAATGGCTGGTCTCCATTTCTAAGAGGAATATTTTATTATAGTAGCCTGTTGTTTCCTGGAAATAATCTTTCACAGATATAGACAAAAGGTACACGTCCCTTTCCAAGTAACTTAGGTAAAAAGTTCAGTATGTTTTCATGTAAAGGTGGCTTAACCAAGCACAGCGCTCCCTGTTGGTGGCGGATTAGGATTTTTCTGCCACCTGAGCTGAATAGTTAGTACAGGAATGGGTAAGCCGGGTTTGGTTACTCATTCCTAACGGGTTGTGAAAGATAAGTGCCCCTCCCTGAAACTGCTGGAGGTTTCTTCCTGTTAAAAGGGAGATTTCCTTCCCATTGTCTCCAAGTGCTTGCTCATAGGGGGTCGTCCGATTGTTGGGGATTTCTCTGTATTATTGTAGGGTCTTTACTTTACAATAGTGTTGTGATTTATACATCTCTCTCTCTCTCTCTCTCTCTCTCTCTCTCTCTCTCTCTCTCTCTCTCTCTCTCTCTCTCTCTCTCGCTCGCTCGCTCATATTGCACATGTTAAATATGCGTTATTATTTATGAGTTAATAGGCCAGGTATTCACAGAAAATCGCTCTCCATAATTGCATGTGCCTAAGATGTGCAGATGGACAGCAAAGGGAGAGGCAGCATTCATAATCTCCAGACAGACTGCAGCAACAATGGATGACTTGATCCCCAAGGCTCCTGGCCCACTTTTGTCTCATCAACCACACACAGGCACACACTGACTGTGTCATTTTGTATTGTCTGTCAATGTAATGATCGCTCACACGTGCTTCTTATGGGGCTGCTCGCAGGTAATGTGATGTAGGTAGTCAGCGAGGAAGGCGAGGCAGGATCGACAAAGAGTGTTGTGAATGAGTTTGTGTTTCATTGAATCTCAGCCTTTCCTGCATTAATTGATGTTCAACCAAGACATCTGATGAGTTAAATAGTCCTAATTAGCCCGTTGCAGAATTGCAATTGAATTTTAGTCAATTATGTATGGCATTCTAAATTATGCAAGTTGAGTATGCATTATGCATTATTCAGTCATCTAACTTTTCCGTTAAGTACCTGAAGAGGAACTTTGCAAGGCCGAGGCGCGAGAGACAAGAAGACAGATTACCTTCAGAGCTGCTTTATGTGTTTTGGCCCTTGCAGCCACTAGAATGTGTGGCAGCGCTTGTGCTCGTACATTTGGTCTGTCTTTACTGAGTCTGCCGATAAGCTCCCACACCTTTCACCTCATTAAGAAAAGATGTGTTGTTGCTGCACCTATAAGAATACATAATGAGGGGCAGAAGAGGTGAAGAAAATACACATTGTGGCATGAGAAGCATACAAAGTGAGAGATGAAGGGTGAGGAGAGTTAGAAATAGAAGCAGAGTGAATTCATGTTGAATCAGTGATGCTGCTGATACATGTAGAGTTGTCCTTGTTTGTCTGTATGTGCCGGACTGGATGATGGGTGGAAACTTGCAAGGAGCTGACATCTGGCCAACCGCAAGCAGGGAACCAATCACAGGCAACACAGGAGACACTTGGCCTCAATTACAGTAGATTTGGTTTTTTGGTATGACAACAGCTGAGCAGGTAGATACAGGTCGGTTACCCTCCACCACCTGTTCGTGTTCAAAATGGAATACTGATGAGGTTACAGAGAGCAGCTTTGATTGCATTTGCAATTCCTGTGTGTGTATAAGCATGTGTGAGTGCAGTTCACAAGTGCACACTATATGCATTTATACCCAAATGAACCGCACAGTGCACAGCTCGCGGTGTTTCACCAGGTGGAAAATCAGAAACCAGGTCGTGTCAGGTATTTATTCTGAGTTTTAGTTTGGCTGTCACATCTTCTTGTCTGTTTGGGTCTTCCCTTCTTCATTCAGGTTTGAATCAGCTGTCACATCCCCATGGAAACAGTAGGCTGTAGTACATAGAAGCAGAGTAATGTGCAGTGTACATGGACAGTGTCACCTAGTATTTTACTCAGCAAACTAAAACAATGCATATGATCCACATTTTAATCTGTGAAACCTGTATGATAGATACAAGATTGCAAGAATAAATAGATTTTCTTAAGTTAAAGATGAGAAATACATAATTCCCTGAAGGGTAATGTACTATATTGAGCAGTAGGAGTAAGTACTCAGTAAGTACTTAAACAAAAGCAAGTCCATTGGAAGAAAAGGCCAAACATTTTATCTTTTAAATCCCGTTTAAAAACTCACTTATTCAACATAGTTTTTCCATCTAGTTACTGTCCCTTTTTTATATTTGGTTCAATTTTTATTTATGTACTTTATCTTTTAGCTATATCTGTTCTTAGTAACTTTGTTCTTATATTCTTTCTATTGCCATATAATTAGTGCCCTCAACCTGATGACATATGTGGTACTTTGTTAATAGTCTTTTATTTAATCATGTCTTAATTTTCCTGTTTTTATTGTAAAGCACTTTGGTGTACCGCTGGTCTTTTAAACGTGCTATACAAATAAAGTTGTATTGTATTGTATTGTAACATAAATTTTACTCTTTCATTGCATGAAAGGAATAAGAAAAAAGAAACTGACTTGATGTAAGAGGAATATTTCTTCAGGTGAATTGCTAACAAGTCACCATCTAACATTTCAGATTGTGAGCTGTTAGCTGGTACTGTACAGACATTTAAAAACAAGGAAATAAACAAATAATAAAATAGATTAGATTAGATAGCTCAAGGAGCAAATGCACATTAAAATATATTCAAGTACCTCAAAATACTAGAGGTCAGAGGACAATGGCCAGCCTGGTTTGAGCTGATAGGAAGGCAACAGTAACTCAAATAACCACTTGTTACAAGCAAGATATGCAAACAAGCATCTCTGAATGCACAGCATGTTGAACCTTGAAGCAGATGGACTACAGCAGATCAGGAACACACTGGGTGCCACTCCTGTCAGCTAAGAACAGGAAACTCAGACTGTACATCAGAAGGTTGTAAAAATGTTTTCTGGTCTGATGAGTCTCAATTTCTGCTCAGACATTCAGATTGTAGGGCCAGAATTTGGCATAAACAACATGAAAACATGGATCCATCTTGCCTTGTATGGTCCAGGATGGTGGTGGTGTGATAGTTGTGGCACAGTTTGAGTCGCGTTGTACCAGCTGAGCATCATTTAAGCACTCCTTAGTTTTGTTCGTGACCATGCCCAACCCTTTATGATCACATTGTACTCATCTCCTTCCAGCAGGATAATGCGCAGTACCACAAAGTTGAAATCACTTCAAACTGCTTTCTTATAAATGAAGATTAGTTCACTGTACTTAAATGTCCTCCACAGTCACCAGATTCCATTTCCAATACAAGCACCTTCAGGATGTGGTGGAACAGGAGATTTATTCATGAATGTTCAGCCAACAAATCTGCAGCATGTGTGATGCTGTCATGCCAACATGGAGCAAAATCGCTGAGGAATGTTTCCAGCACCCTGTTAAATCTATGCTTCAAAGAATTAAAGCAGTTCTGGAGGCAAAATGGGGTCCAATCTAATACTAGGAAGGTGTACCTAATAAATTGTACACTGTATATGTACTAGCATTTTCCACCTATAATACAGCGCTGACACAAACAATATTTTCCATAATCTGTAAATTAGATGTGGAAATCAGAGCATAATCTTCAATATGATAAAATCACAATATGTTGCCTACAATAACAGTAATGTCACAATATATTTATGCTGTGATACTCTATATATCATGTGGTAACACAATCATCTATGACACATAGCAATATTTTAATAGGAAGAAAATCTCAGCGGGTAAAATATTGGAATTATATATGAATTCACTCAGCCATGGTGTTTGTGTGTTTTATCACTATAACTTAATTTCAGTAACCTGTCAGAGTTAATTAGCTGTCTGATTTGTTCCCCACCCCCGCTCCCCGTGACTTTCTTCTTTGCTGCAAATTCTGTGTCACCACAAGGAGTCATGAGCTAGTGACTGTAGTAAGTTAAATTTACTGAGGAGTCACTTTCAGAGAGCCTACATATTTTAATTTAAATATAGATATAATATTGATGTAGATGTCAACAAGTGCATCGCAAGAGGAGGAACAATCATTTTACCGTGTCCGTGGAATGTTTTTCCAAGCAGTTAATCAATAATCAGTGGTTGGATAATCAATTAGTCACTGGTTGAGGATTATTTTATGCTGATCAGTTAGTCACTTCAGTAGAGACATTATTAAGTATCTAATATGGTTAAAATGGCAAAAGCAAAGTCCACACGTCAATGTTAAATTAATTGTTTTAAAAGTAACCTCTCTAAGGTTTTCCATGGGAGCCTCGTTAGGTACAGGATTATGGTTCATATTGTTTACGGGGTCCTGACAGGCATAATGTAATTTACAGACATGTTCCCACAGTCAGAGTTAACAAGGCAAGTTCTCCAAGTCAGGAGTAAATCGCCTTCACTGCTACGACAACTGCAAGAGCGACCATGTTGCTGTAAATAATCCCCGCGTGTTTGTTGCCAGTGATTATGAAGCAATACATCTGTCAGTGTAAGTGACAAAGTCAGACAGAAGAGTGTGTGGGGCCGAGCGATGACTCATGCATGCTTAATATTCATCAGTCTAGTGGTAGCATCACACCATGAAGTTCTGTTACTAAATTGGTGCTCCATAGCAATCGACCGCAGAGCTTGAGTGTACTTTGTCTAAAAAAAGAGACACTGTGTGTGTAAATGAGCGAGACGGAGACAGCGTGAGGATGCAAGAATAAGCAAGTCATTGATAACGCGTTGGCTAAAGGGCTTAGCAGAAACGAGAGAGAGAGATGACACGAATCATCTCCCGATGATTGGATCGGCTCTTCTGTCATACTTTAATCACTTTCAGCATCCAAATGACATGAGTGATCGCCTGATTTTTTTTCCGAGACGGCTACATCACGGAGTCCTCCAGCATGACATTCAGATTGATGAGGCCTCCCAAGGTTACTGATCGTTTGCCTCCCTCTGTTCTTCACTGTCTTCCTCCTTTTCTCAAATCACTTCTTCTTTTTTTTATTAGTATGAAGCACAGGTGCTTTATCTTGCCAAAGCAAAGGATGAAGCTGTCTTGAGGGAAACATTCATATCTACTACAGCCTGACTTATATTACCAGGAGGACTGCACTTGTTATTGTCCTGGCTCACGGATGTGAATAAGCACAGATTATTTAAAAAACAAAAACACACACTTTCTGCTCTCAAACATGTACAAACACCTGTTTGAACACATTTGTAGCTTTATGAAAGTTTTTAAAATCTTACAGAAATCTTAGTAGAAATGTGAATTTTAAAAGGTCGGGGTGGTTATCAGGTAGGAGAGAGCTGGCCAGTTGCATTTTAAGAAGTGCCCTTCAGTTTGCAAGTTGGAGAACTGAATATTACAAGTTGGGCCCTGCTTTTCACAGAGAAGCCTCTCCTGCTTTCACTGAAGTTTTATCAGAATGGTGGCAAATTTCTTGCAGTAACGTCTCCCGTAGGCACTTGCATCTGCCCCTCCAACTTTGGGACCACCAATGTTGTATAACTGTGCCAGTAGCAGCTTTCTTTTTTTAATCTGGTGGAAATGCATTTAACAAGTTTTAGAAAATCCAATGGCACCAAGTCGGTGGGAAGGCTTTAAGAACGTGATACCCATCTTGCCCTCAGGTGCTTCAACTTTGACCAATCTTGTTTTGATGTGTCTCTTTGAACTTATGGAAATGTAAGATTGAATCAGAGTTGTGCCCCTTTGAATCTGATTTTTCAGGATTATATGTTTAGGATGGGAATGTAAAAATGGACGGATGCTTGGCTCTGCCTTTTGCAATGTGGAGGAACACAAGAGGAAGACATGGCGCCCTGATTCAGCCAAACAACATTTTTAAATGAATATGCAGGAAACGTAGCATTATCCACATCAAGTGCAGGATACAGTCTTTTTCTTTTTTTTTTAACAGTAGGAATTTTGACTCATCACAGCAGAAGAAGCATGCTCTAGGCTCTCTCTCATCTTCCTGTACACAAATCACATATAACATTATGACCACCTGGATAATATTGTGTTGGTCCCCTTTTTGCAGCCAGAGAAGCCCAGACCCATCCTAGCAGAACACTGCCTCTGCTGGACTTCTTCCCATAGTACTTCCTAATGCCATATATTAAAGCACATGCACCATGTAAAAGAAGACGTCATTCATCAGAAGAGGCCTCCTTCTTCCATTGCTGTGTTCCAGTTCTGATGCTGTCATGCCCATTGTTGGCTCTTTCAGTGGTGGATCGGAGTCAGCACGGACACCCTGACCCTGGTCTGTGGCTATTCAGCCCTATACCCAACAAATTCTGACATCTTTCTATCAGTCGGCATCAACTTTTCAGCTCGTCTGTTGGATCCAACCACGCTGCCCAGCGTTTACGCCCCTGCATCAGTAAAACTTGGTTCACCACTGCTCCTTCCTTGGACCACTGCATACCAGGAACACCCCATCCATTTTTGTCTCTGTTACGCCCCAGTCTAGGGGTACAGGAACGCAACATAAGTTTGAAAAGATTGCCCCGCCCTGGTCCCCAAAACCATACACAGAGGGAAAACCAATTTCTTAGTGAATGGTGGTTTATTTTTCTACACTGCAAAATGAAGCTCTGGGGTGAACAAAGGCCAAAATAACAAACAAAACAAGCTAATTCAGGAGGAGGTGCTATCTAAAACCCTATGTGAAATCAAAAATCAAACAAAAGACAAGCGCTACACCTAACTCCCTAACTGAGATAAACAGGAGAAAACAGTGCAAGGAAAAACAATAAGGCAGCTCACCCCTTCTGCTCCAGTGCTATTTACAATGAAAACTAATGTACACACTATATACAGAACTGAGAAAGTCACAAAAGTCATGGGTTTTGGAAGTCAGGTCTGCTGCTGCTGTCAGTGGCTGCCCCAGGACAACTGCTGGTGATGGATTTTGAATGCGACCACATGATCAGCAGACCAATCGGCAGCCGTCAGCTCATCCAATCCAGGGCCTGCAAAGACTTAAAGACACAGACAAAGAAACAGCCACCAAAATAGATTATGGCCAGGGCCATAACAGTCTCATCGTTTGGCTCTTGTCAAACTCACTCAAATCCTTACACTTACCCATTTTTCCTGCTTCCAACACATCAATTTTGAGGACAAAATATACACTTGCTCCCTGATATATCCCACCCACTAACAGGTGCCATGATGAAGAGATAATCAGTGTTATTCACTTCACCTGCCGGTGGTCAAAATGTTATGTGTGATTGGTATACTTCACCACACTGTCATTTCACAAAGAGCTTATAAGCAGGTTCACTCTTGAAAAGTGACAAAGTGACACATGCAGATTTCAGTCACAGTGAATACTAATCCTGTTCAGTTTTGAGTATTCTGTTAATGCTCATCATTTGAGCTGCTCACAGGTGACAAAACCGTGGTGTCTCTGTTTGTAAAATCATGTTAATATAGATTTCAGTAATACTGACTTATGCTAAACATACATATAGATGAAGCTTATATTGGTCCCAGTAAAGAAAAAAGAAAGATTTCGCTTACATTAATATTTAATATTTCTGTTTTTGCTTTGCGAGATGCTGCTAAACCTCTTTTACCACAACATGAAAGTCTTTTTTCTGTTTTTGCAAGGTATTTTTAGCATTTGCACTGTATGAGTTATGCCATTTTATCATCTTTTTACTAAAATCTTGCCAATAATTAAAGTGTAATATTTGGGTCATGAGCATGTGAGTCAGCATATTCAACTGGTTAAGATACTGCCAAAGTGTGCAAAGCTGTCTTCAATCCAAACAGCAGCTTGAGATGTTTTTGCCTTTATTTTAAATTCTATTTGTGCTATTTGGCAAACCTTTTAAAACAACAAGACAATATAAGAAAACAAGAAACGAAGATGGAGAGACCAGAGGTAAATAAAGAGTCCATCGTTATCTTTTTAGATTCTACTGGGATCTTTTGATGTTACTGCTGATGATGGGAAACCTAATCGTCCTGCCAGTGGGCATCACGTTCTTTCGAGACGAGAACACTCCTTCATGGATCATCTTTAACGTGGTCTCGGACACTCTCTTCATGGTCGATTTGGTCCTTAACTTCAGGACCGGCATCGTCAAGGAAGACAACACTGAGATATTACTCGACCCGAGGTTAGAAGGAGCATTTATGTGCATGTGTGTGTGTATTGTCTGGAATATCAGTGCAGCAGGACCAATGCCATAAATTTAAATTTGCTCTTCTGGCCATCTGCTGAGTTTGTGTTCAAACAAATTAATGTGTGAGATGTGAAAAGGTGATGTGAGGCCAGTGGCAGAGCTTTGTTCAAATCCCACTATGTTCCTGTTGAATATTTATGAGGAAGGTTTCATGCCAAGCAAATGTTGAACTCTCTTCCACGAGACTAGACTGCCTAATGAGGAATGACACTGGTCTTCCATCTCACTCTAACGTCAGGGCGATTCGCCAGAAATACCTGAAGAGCTGGTTCCTCGTGGACTTTGTGTCATCCATCCCAGTGGATTACATCTTCCTAATGGTGGACAGTCTGGACTCAGAGGTCTACAGGACGGCCAGGGCACTGCGGATAGTCCGCTTCACCAAAATCCTGAGCCTGCTTCGGCTCCTGCGCCTGTCCAGGCTCATCCGCTACATCCACCAGTGGGAGGAGGTGAGAAGCACAAACTCAGATATTTGTGGAAAAGATTTAATATTTAAGGCATGACTCATCAGAAGCCCCTTTTGCATGAAACAACATGCTTGGAGGGCAGAGGCACCCCCGTTTTGGATGTGTTGCTGATCAAGAGGCTTTTAGGGATAAAAAAAATCTAAAACCCCATTTGCTCTCTTTAACCGCACTTATTTTTACATCCTCTTCTTTCTCAGATCTTCCATATGACCTATGACCTTGCCAGTGCTATGGTAAGGATAGTAAATCTAATTGGCATGATGCTGCTGCTGTGCCACTGGGATGGCTGTCTCCAGTTTTTGGTCCCCATGCTGCAGGACTTCCCTCCTGACTGCTGGGTTTCTAAGAACGTGATGGTGGTGAGTCTCTGTGTTATTTTTAATATGTTTCAGTGAACGACTTTATTGTCAGGCCAACAGACGCAGGATGTGACGTTCAGGCTGAGCTGAATGAATCACACAAAACCCTATCTGGATTGTTTGAACAGCGTGCGCAATATTTGTTTGAGATTGAAGCAAACCGCTGCTTCTGAAAAGACTCACTGTTTATCAGATTTGCCATGCTTTGCCCCTTATCTGTGTTAACTGGCTCATGCAGCAACATGTCCAGTTGAAATAAGATTGACTGTAATTAAAAACCTCCGAGAGATCAGGTGTAGGTGTGAATGAGCTCAATCTGTGGAAGGCCTGGGGACCTGCTGGAGATTTTGCATGAAAGCATACAGACTCAGATATTCAACTGACTCATGTCTTGCAGTTGCCCGTGTGATGGTTGCTAAGCAGACTGATGCTGGGATTTTCCCCAGAGAAGGTCCCCTTGTCCAATGGACCATTAACGTCTTAGTATAATTGGACTCATACACAAAAACACACACACACACATAGAGGCGGCTCATTTTATTGTCCCTCTTTAGAACATTTATTTAATAATGCAAGATGACGGCCCTTTTATTGTTTTATATGTAGCGCAGCTGCTCGATTTTATGATTTTGGTCAGCACACTGGCTTTCGGCACTTAAATTGCTCTCCTGCAATATGTTATGATCTCAGCTGTATTTTCTAAAATGGTTTGGCTGAGCCACTCAGAGGGGAAAACACTCCCGTAACCCGACTAAAATAAGAACAGTTCAAGGCTCCAGCGTCTCTGTAATTAACGCTTGAAACTTGTTTTATTCCTCTGTCACCCTTCCTCTCTTCCTCTCCCGCTCACAGAACGACACATGGGGTGTGCAGTACTCCTATGCTCTGTTCAAAGCCATGAGCCACATGTTGTGTATCGGCTACGGTGCCCAGGCTCCCGAGGGGATGACTGACGTGTGGCTCACCATGCTCAGTATGATTGTAGGCGCCACCTGCTATGCCATGTTCATCGGCCACGCCACCGCTCTGATCCAGTCACTAGACTCATCGCGGCGACAGTATCAGGAAAAGGTGAAATATGACGCTTGTTTATGAGTGTCGTATGACTGTGGGTGCTTCTGACTATGTAGATCTACAAGCCATCCAGGTGGGTCCGTTCTAGCCTGCAGCCTTTAGGTTGACTCTCCTTGTTCAGACTTTAAACTTTGTTAAATTTTTTTGTCTGGGGTTTCAATTACTATTATAAGCAGTATGCTGGTTTTAATTAATGCTGAAGTACTTGAATGCTGATGCTAAGATTCACAATTTAAAATGAAACAAAAAAAATACTCCAAATTCTTAAATTTGAGCCCCAAACCAACAAATCTTTGCATGAAGCCAGTGCAAGGGGAAGCATAGATCACTGTGAGAAAAATGTGTGGAAAAAACAAGTTTGTGATTTATGTTGGAAAAAAAAAAAGAGTTTGCTAAAGTTATCACAGTGACCTTTGTTTTACTAGAAATCAAAATAGGCCCTTTTTAGTGTTAATGATTAATACAAACTGTGGGAGGCATGAACTTTTTTAGCTCCTAAAGAGGACCCTGCCAGAAAAAGTCAGATAACCACGGGAGTAGTGTTTTTCAATTTGGGGGTGAACCTAGCAAAGGGGTCAAGAGATAAACTAGAGTTCAAAAAAAGGGGAAAAACATTTCAACATATTTCTAACACCCGGAAGTACGCTCTAGTGAGATAAAGTATTTAAGAAGTTGGTGTCTGAAATCACTGAAGTTCTTCTGCATAATAAATATAGGCATATAATGAATTAGGGTAATTCACATTGTACAGTTAAAAACAATATTATACCCACAGTGTTGAAGAGATCGTAACTTCCCACTGGAGCTGTGAGTCAACATTCGTAGATTTGAAATTATACCTCACAATGGCTGTGCAAAGTGATGATAGTTTACTATCTAACATATATACATCTCAGTGTCTGAGTATCTATTGAGGCACTGACCCACACACAACAACACAAACATATCAAACTGAGGTCACATTTCAAGGTTGATTCTGAGATAAAATTTCTAAAGAATGTATTTCCACAGTCTGCGCGTACTCTTCTCTTAAAGTGAATGTGTTTGTGCCTTCGTTATTGCAGTACAAGCAGGTGGAGCAGTACATGTCGTTCCATAAGCTCCCAGCAGATGTTCGGCAAAAGATCCATGAGTACTACGAGCACCGCTTCCAGGGAAAAATGTTCGATGAAGAGAACATCCTGGGAGAACTTAGTGAGCCGCTAAAAGAGGTGATAAACTCACAAACACCCACACCATCACACATACATGCCCTAGATGCTGTGTTCATGCCTGCAGCAGATCTCTGACTAGCACTCCCTCCTCTCTTTATCCCTTCTTCCTCTTTGCTTAGGAGATAGTCAGCTTTAACTGCCGCAGCCTGGTTGCTAACATGCCGCTGTTCGCCAACGCTGATCCCAACTTTGTGACCGCCGTACTTACCAAGCTCCGCTTTGAAGTGTTTCAGCCATCAGACTTCATCATCCGTGAGGGCACAGTTGGACGTAAGATGTACTTTATCCAGCACGGACGCGTCAGCGTGCTGACCCGTGGCAACAAGGAGACCAAGCTGAGTGATGGGTCTTACTTTGGAGGTGAGGATGTTTTGGTGTCTCGTTAAACAAGAAGGAGAAGGTTTTGGAGGAGCAGAAGCAGAAGATAGCAGTAGTTTTTTCTGTGGTTTGTTTTGCAGAACTACTGTATATACTGCAATTTCCCTGTTATACTGATAAAACTGTCCTCTAATTGTCAGAGATCTGCTTATTGACTCGAGGACGGAGGACAGCCAGTGTCCGAGCAGACACATATTGCCGTTTGTACTCTCTCAGTGTGGACAGCTTCAATGAGGTTCTGGAGGAACACCCGATGATGCGACGTGCCTTTGAAACTGTTGCAGCTGACCGACTGGACCGTATTGGTAACTTGTGGTTTTTGAATTGCTACATACATTTGTTTTTTCAATACTGACAATACCAAATACTTGCAGATATCACAGGCCCTTTGTTAGGATTGTTCAAGCCGCCAAAAGATCAGGAGTCCTCTTTGAATACAAGCTGTAAGAATTAAAAGTAAAAATAATTCAGGATTAGAAATCTTTGTAATGTAAAAAAAACAGGAAAACGCTTGAGGCTAAAACTCCAGCTACGTGACAGCTTTACCTACTTTAAAAGATATCATTCCTTTAGGCATTCCGTTTTGTCAAGCCCAGTATCTCAGGTTACAAAGACATGTTGAAGATTTTATTTCACATTTGCGCTTTCTTTTTCTCCTCTACAGGCAGGAAGAACTCCATGCTCACGCGGAAGTCGTCCCAGGGCGGTTCTCTTGGTGGCAGCATGGGTCGTGGTGGAGGCCGAGGTGGGGGGGGTCTAGGAGGTGGTGGTATGACAGCAGGAGGTCTGGGTTCCTGTGACAGCATGCTGGTGCAGCAGATTGTTAAACACGACAGCATGCCAGCCATGCAGGATGCCATCGCAGCCGCTGCTGCCGCTGGAAGAAGTGGCACGGTGTCTCCTCGGCCACGCCCCGTCATCTGGGCGCCGCTGGTCCATGCTCCGCTGCAGACTGCGGCTGCAACAAGTAATGTAGCCATTGCCCTCATGCACCAACAGCAACAGCAACAGCAGCAGCTTCAGCAGCTGCAGCAGCAGCAGCACGCTCTTGGAGGAGCTTTTTACCTGCCCTCCCCTCTCATCTCCCCCTCTCCCTCCTCCTCTTTCCCTCTTTCTTCTCCTCGTGCTCCTGTGTTGCAGCCCCTTCGCCCCTCTGTGAGCTCTCTCATTGGGATGATGGCGATGGGAGGAATAGGTGGCTTGTCGCCAAGAGGATTTCCTGTCTCCCCCTCAACCATGGGCCCTCCTGGTGGGGTGACATCGCCTCCTGTTGCTAAAACTCCACCCACTTCAGCCTCCTCTGTCCCAACTTCTGTCCAACAAGGAAGGAATCTCCATTACAGCCTCCGACTTCAGGCAGATCATCCCTCAGCGATTTCTGGATCTCTTGGAGCCCCAACAGGAGGAGGAGGAGGACCAGCTGCACCTCCCCACAAAACACCAGCCACCAATCCGCCTGCCTCCAGTGGCCCATCAGATGGCAACACTTTGCTTACAGCTCAGCAAGGGGCAAAAGAGGCTCTGTTACGTCATGGAGGAAACACTTCACAGGGTCTCCCAGCACTGGGTAGACTCACCCAGGAAGCCAGGCTGCTCTCAGCCTCACAGCCCACCCTGCCTCATCGCTCTTGGGCTGCAGTGCAGCCTCACCCTCCTCTCCATCGGAAGGCCTCTGGCGGTAATTTGCTAGCAGCTCCGTTTCTGGCAGGGCAATTAGCCAGGGGAAGCAGTGCAGGCCTGCTGACCTCTAATCCTTCAGTACAGCTGGTGACAAATATGCCATTTAATGCACAAACACAAGCACAGGGCACAGTTCCTGTCCAGCCCACTATAGCACAGACTGTAAAGACACAGTCTGCAGCTCACACTGCCTCTGCTGCCACAGCTGCACACATGCCTTCTACATCGTCTGTGCCAGCATCTTCCTCTCCTCCAAAGCATACCCCGCTGTCCTCTGCCACCCCTTCCCCTGCACCCACTCCTTCATCTCCTACACCTATTCTTTGCCAGACTCCTCGACCGAAACCAATCCCAATGACCCCTTCCCGCTCCTCCTCTCCTCCTCTCTGCTCCACCCCTCCATCGGCAGGAACAAGCCCACTGTCGCTCTCTTCAATTCCTCGTCCCAAACCGATTCCTACACCCTCCTCCCGCTCGTCCTCTCCCTCTCCATCTTCCACACCACCTCCATCCTCTGTTTCTACCCCTGTTCCACTACCTCAGCCTTACGGGACCAGATCCTCACTCACATCCTCTTCTCCCCCTTCCTCTTTGGTTTCATCTTCTCCGCCCCACCCCCAGAGCCCAAGAGCGAAGGCATCCAACACACCACCATCTGCTTCTCCATTGTCGGGTGCCAGCCCTGTCTTGACTCCAGTCCCTTCTCCCACTCAAACAACCCGCACCCGAACATCTACCCCCTCCCAAACGCCTACTCAAGCCAGCACACCGGGTACCCCTACCCAGACCTTCACCCCAACACCTTCCTCATCTCCCATCCCTCTTACATCGGTCCCCTCCCTGAGTAAATGCCACAGTCCAACACCTTGTCTCCAGGCCTCAGTCTCCAGCTCAGCAAGAGTCCCCACTTCAAGCCAGATTCCTAAACAGGTCTCACCTCTCACCCCAACCCAAACTTCAACTCTGTCCCAAACACCTGCTAGCACTAACGCTCCAACTAAAGTAACTTTTTCAGTTCATCCTGTAAAGCAAACATCTCCTGTCCCAACTCCAAGCTCCACTGCCAAAGAAATCACATCCACAGCCTCCTGCTCAACAATTTTATGCTCCACAAAGTCCCCCTCTCTTTCTACCCCCTCCAGCACCACCACCACCACCAGCACCTCTCCTTGTGTTCAGCCGGCCTCTTCTAACCCCCCAAAACAAATACCAAGCACCATGGCTGCCCCTACCCAGTCCTCAAAACTCAATACACGTTCCACCCCTGTCCAGACCACACAAGCATCCACCACTGCACCCACCCAGTCGGCACACGCAGACTCCCCTGCCAAATCCACCTCTCCTAAAGGTGGACAAAAAGACCCTCAGCTGTCACCGGGCAGAAAAGACTCAGAGGGACTACGACACAAACTGCCCGCCAACATGTAAAACATAAAAAAATTTTAAAATTTTAAAAAAGATGAGGAGGAAAACCTCATAAAATGTTGGCCTTTGTGTTGTGGTGGGTGCCTGAATAGCAGAGCCATGGATATGCAGAGTTGTGTCAGAGTTGGCACCAGACAAGCCGTGATCTCACGAGGACAGATACATGTTTGCATTCACTCTAGGATGTGATTGTCTTAGAACATCAGGTGTTCACGTGACTCACAGCCAAGCCATCGATCAAGGATCCAGGAGAAAGACTTTAGGGGTCCTCAGCGGGGTTGATAAGGCGGAGTCTAAAAAAAACATCCAAATGTATACATACATATCTGTGTTAGTGATTGTTGGAGCAAGCTGGGGAGCTGAAGTGGAAATATGCTGCAGTGTATCTACACAATAAAACGGGAAGGAAACAACGTCTGGGAGTCTGGAAAAAAAAATTAAAAGCTAATGAAAAAAAAGCAATACTTGTGACGCATTTTTCTCACTAATTAAACAGGAAATTTCCTTGACAATAATAATGAATGTGGGAAGATATTAATTGTTTTCCTGTTTGAAGGAAAGTCACGATGACAAGATGCAGGCAATAGAGCAGATACTTCCTTGTTTCCAGCTCCAACTCCCTCTTGCCTCCCATTCTTCACCAAAGTGTAATATTTTCTCATCAGAATAATAATAATTATACTGATATAGCGTTTAAAAAGCACTGTAAAGTCAATATTCATATGAATTTGAAAAATTAGGAGCAGTCCACTTGTAGTTTTGTTGTCCCAGGTGCGTGGTGTTTAGTTTTTGAATAATACAAACCTTTTAAATCTACATGTTCGCTTTGACAGCTTCTGTAAATTGTATTTTTTTTCTTCTCTGTGTGTGTGCGTGTGTGCGTGCGTGTGTGTGACACACAATACTGCTCTGCTGTGCATTGTGGTTCACTTGATTTCTTTCTTTCTCCACCCGTCTCCCTGTACTGTAAATACGTGCCTCTCTGTGGGTCTGTTGTGTGCTTCCTCACTCCTCGGTCTCTTTGTCTTTCATCTCGTGTCTGTCTAGCTGCCTTTCATCTGATTTCACAGCTCTGGTCGCTAACTGTTTCTTTGACGCTCACAGACTCACTCCCTTTCTCTCAGTTTGCCCGACACTTTGCTCTCTGCTGCCGTCAGCCTCATGTTCAATTAGCGGTTTCCTTCTTCTGTCGCCCTATGACACTGTTTCAGCACAGTTTCCAGTGATGTTTGATGTTTTCTGTGGGTAGCAACAAGGCATTTCTGTCTTAATCCCTGATACCATGTTGCCTAGACGATATATTTAAGGACCAAATGTTTTATTTTTTATTTATCACAGCTTTAGCTTTTGGAAAGAAAAGACGGCTAATAGTGCTGCCAAACTGATGATCATAAGTGTGACACTGAGGGTGATGATTTTCTGCTTGTGATGATGATGATGCTGACATGATGATGATGATGGTGTATAGCTGGATGTAAGAATAAAGTGGATTTAGGTATCATCTTGTGAGTTGTGAGCTTATTGTGTGTGTGTGTGTGTGTGTGTGTGTGTGTGTGTGTGTGTGTGTGTGTGTGTGTGTGTGTGTGTGTGTGAGTGACATTTGGACCATTTAAGCAGGACTTTTACATTCATAACTAAAAACTGTTATGAACTATAGTTATAGTGGTTCTGCCAGAGGTTTTTTCCTGTTAAAAGGGGGTTCTTCCTTCCCACTGTTGCCAAAGCGTTTACTCATATAAGGATATATGATGGTTTTCTCTGTTTTCTTTGTATTATTGTAGTCTTGATTTGTTTTTGTGATTTGGCACATTAGAAATTAAATTGAACTGAACTGAATTGGGTTTCACAAAAAAGCTTTACACTGTTAAAAGTGAACTCTCCACAGTAATAATTGTTGTTTTGTTGTTTAATCATGCTCAGAGCTGTGACTGAGCAAACACTCCCACGCAAAAAGATTGTCTCACAGATTTTCCATATTTTCTTTTTTTTAACCGAACACTTCAATTATACTTTGCATTGTGGTTTTTTTTTTCATCAAAAAGGTGTAAATGCTGTTGTAAAGCTTTTACCACACTCCCAGAAAGACAGTTTACAGGAAAGCAGCAGCATAATTTGCATAAATCATGGAATTTAAAACTCAAATTGACTTGTAGTTGACTTGTTCTTTGTAACTGTAGATTGAAAATGTCCCACCAATTTAAAAAAAAAAAAAAAAAAAAAGTATTATGTCATTTTCATTAGAAATAGGTTTTGATTCTTAGTACTAAAAAAAAAAAAACTAAAAAAAAAAAACCTCAAGTTATTACTGTTTTATGTGAAATATGAATCATGGTATGTGTTTCAGCCCTACTGAGAAATATGGATTTTTTTGGTAGATCTAGACATGGTCATTCTTTGAAATGCAACAGATACCACATAGAAAAGAAAAACAATAACATAGGCTTGTTTAGGTTTTATCGGACACATCTGACAAGAAAATCCTTGTAGCTAATATGAAGGTAGAATCATATGTGCCGTTTAGTTAGAAAAAACTAACCAGTATTTTGGGGCAAGAAACTCACAAGTTTTTTTTGTTTTGTTTTGTTTTGTTTTTTTCAGATTTTAGTGGCAAATCACAGCGTACCCATCTTCTGCTGGCTGCTTTTTACAGGGTAGTGTGCCATGTCACAAAGTATAGATAATCTCAAACTGGCTTCATGAACACAACAATGACTTCACTGTACTCAAATGGCATCGGCAGTCATCAGATCTCAATCCAGTAGAGCACCTTTGGGATGTGGTGGAATAGCAGATTCACATTATGGACGTCCAGCTGACAAATCTGCAGCAACTGTGTGATGCTATCATGTCTAGATGAACCAAAATCTGTGAAGAATGTTTCCAGCACCTTGTTGAATCCATGCCATGAAGAATTAAAGCAGTTTTGAAGGCAAAAGGCAGTCCAACCCACTGCTAGGAAGGTGTACCTAATAAAGTGGCTGTATAAAACATAAACAATTAAGAAGTGTTTCTTTTTCAGATTGGGATTTGATAACTGCATTTTTCTGTGTAAAACCAACCACAACAGTCAGTAAATTGTAAGTTTTAAATTATCATATTCAAGAAAAGGAAATTAGAAAATACAAACTCGAAACTTGCCTTTAAATTTAACTCGAGCACAGAAAATAAATCAACGACTGCTTCCTATCACTGCCACTAACCAGCATTTTGCTTTACTTTGAATAGATTTACTTGGATGGATTATCCGCACACAGAGTATCACTTGAGATCCGACTTGGACTTGACCTCTGTGACTCAGCCTTGGAGTCATACATGATCTCTGAGGATTTAGGACTGAAGGTTTGGTGACTCAGGTCCAGCTCTGCGCAGTACAACCTCTACCTGTGTGGGATGAATGACTGGTGAAGTGTCTCTCTTCTGCCTCCCACTCTAGCTCTGCTGCTGCTGCCTGCTGCTCATGGATCCCCAACCCTAATCCTGTACCTCTCCGCAGAGGGCAGACACGCTCACTTCCAAGGTTAAGCTTGTGAATGTGGGGACACTTAAATCTCTGCCGCTCTTGAGAGGAACTAAATGAATATCCGCCTTCATGAGGGCGGATTACATTCCCACTGATACACCTGCTAACTTTCTGTCTCTCACATGTGTTTCCCCTCCCCTCTCATTAGAGTCCAAGAGGTTTTCAACAGCACTTCAGCCTCTGAGGGCGTCAGAGAGGGAATTATTTTTCACATCTACAAGCTAAGAGGCATTAAAGTATTGGATTTGCACTTGTTATTATTATTTGCACTGTGTTTAAATAGCCCCTGCAGAATCTCACAAAGCAACATTAATGTTTCAGCAAATGGATGAGTGTCTGACTGTAAATATTTCAGCTTTTTCGCACCTGTGCTGGCATTTTAAATGAGAGGGAGGTGTGAGGCTGGAGGCTGTGGATGGAAACGTGCTTCTAAGCACATTTACACAATTACATAGTGAAGCAGAGCAGGTTTCTGGTTGGAGGCTCTCAGTTCAGCACACTCGGGCCTGCCGGTGGTGAAGTGACCACTAGATGGCGACGACGCTCTAAAAAACAGGTGAGTACAGCGGGGTAGAAAACGAGCATCCCTGCGAGATAATCGCATATGACTAGTATGAATATGTTTCAGTATGTTTCATAGAGTGACAGGTGAGCACAGGACAGCCAGGAGTCTGTGAAGTGAAGAGAAGCTCACAGTGTGGAGTCAGGAGTGTAGCAGAGGTTAATAAAGGCAGACCAGCCTGGATTACCAGCCGTGAATAGAGGCGGGGGGATAAACAGGACTTGTAATTGCTGCTTGGCTCTGAAATAGACTCAGAGGGAAGTCTTCCTGCTGGAAACAAACCAGCCTAACAGGCTATTTTCGAAGGCAACTTTGATTATTTGAATCCTCATTATTATATAAAACACAGTAACAGCAGTCAGCCTACATAGATGGATTGAAAGGCCGTTCTTTCTTATGCTTTAATGTTATCTCCAATATTAAAACAACTTGTCTATATTACTGGCTTTCAGACTCACGCTGCCTTGTCAGACTGCTTTCTCTGAATGTTTCTAGATTTGGTGGTGTACCCAAGGAATTTTTGCACCTCAGTAAAACTCATTTTCAAATGAATTTCTATTAAATCTACCAGGCTGGCATAGAGAGTTTGTAAAGGTTTGTACACCCAAAACATATGGTCAGGTTGTAAAATACCGCACTGTAACCACACCAAAACATTAAAATGTATCAATAAAAACATCCGGTAATCTCACCTGACAGGTTTTTTTTTATGAACACTTTAAATTTTCATTTTTCCCCCTTCTCTTCTCTTTTTTTTTCTTTTCTTTTTTTTTTTTTAAAAATAAAACACTAAAATTCAGAAACTGGGCTTCACGTACTGTAATAAATTTAAAAATAATAGAAAAGTAGAATAAGAATAGAAATTTTTTTTTAAGCAGCAGCTTTTTAAAACGCCTTTTGGGAGGTCCCGATCCTGCGCTTCTGAACTACTGTGCAGCCCTAGGTGGGGAATAAGGTGCATTTATGTAGCGCGTAACGTGTTATTCTGGTAGCACAACCGCAGCACAAGCACAGATTTAAGGTTGGAGGAGAGGGGGGGGGGTATGGGTGGGCTCGCAGAGTTCACCACAAAAATATATATAGACTTCCTCCACCTTCACTACGAAACCCACCGACACACACTCCGGGAGCTACAGCAGACAAGGACAAGACTGAAGCTTTGAAAGAGCGAGGTGATTCCCATAACCACTTCAAACACCAGGCGCAGGTTTATACGTAAGTCTTGAAAGTTCAGTAGGGAAATGAGGCTGCTCTTTAGCGTCTGTGGCTGTGTCACACACACAAACACACACATACACACACACAAAGAAAAAAATATACCCCACTGCTCTTTCTCTGGAAAAAAAAAATCATAAATGAGTTGCTGTGTTTTGCACTTTAGCAGATTATAGCGTATACTTCCTTTTTTCTCCTCTCTCTTAACTGATTCACCGATTCACCAAAAGTCATTTTTAAAAAAGTCCCTTTAACAGTTGCCCTTTGTAGACACCACATTGGATGTGACACATCCTCTATACGAGTTTCATTTATCATATTCGTTTCCGTTTAACTTGAATCATCGATCAGCATCTGCCCTTGCCTTTAATTGGAGTTGGTACCCTTTCTCTTGGCTGACTTCCACTGCTCCATCCCCTTGGTCACCTCTACTTGACTTCTCGGGAATATTGCTGAGTCACGAGGAGGGCGAAGGGGGCGATGTTTCGACTCAAAATACCCGTGCCTGTGACAAGTAACCTGCGCAAATGGGCAGATATCCTTCAATCCGCTTTCAGCGCCCACTTTGCTCTGCTCACCTTTGCGCGGTGATGCCCAGAGGAGAGAGGGGGAGGAGCGGGGTCTCCAATCCTGCCCACCTTTCTCCTCCCTCCGCCGCTGACAGCTCGACAGACACCGCTGCTGGCCTATCGCGCCAGAGCCGGACCCCTCTCTTGTCCTTTCTCTCCCTCCCCCTGTGCCCTGCCCACCCCGGCGGTCTCCTCTCCAGCCCTGCCAGAGCCAATCCGCGACTGGGTGTAAGTAGGGCAAGCCGCTTCCTGGTTCTCAGAAAGGAGGAGCTGGGAGTCGGAGTGGGCCAGCGCAGGCAGAAGACAGGGGGACAGAGCAGCCCAGAAAGCCGGCGGTCTGCAGAGAGAAGAGGAGAAGGGAGCTGCGAGGGAGGGGGAAAAAACGCCGACGCACAATTTGGCGAGTAAGAAAACCTCGCAGGTGTCGAGCTGAGGACGACAGGAGCGGTGAACCCCCCGCCTCCTGGCGAAGAAGAGGCGAGAGCTGGGAGCATAAAAAAAGAAATATACGAAGTAGAAGAAGTCGGCAGGGTGGGACGAAGTAATCCAGGAAGTGTGGAGGCCGGTCAGGTGGGAGGCGACGAGCCAGGACAGGTGACACACCGGCACTCAGGTAACTATTCACCTGTCTGCCCTCGAAATGTCAGCAAACTAGAGCAATCCTGTAAAGTAAATGTTGTTTTTAGGGGGCATGGTTTGTTTTGTTTTTTCTGCCGTGACAGCACCGGCTTGCCTCGGGCGCTTTCGTCCCTCCTCCCTCCTTCCCGGTTTCTGATCGGGGTCACGGGAGGACTGAACACGTCACGGCTACTCAGTAACTCCCGTCGACATTTATTAAAAGCGTTTCGGTTTACTTTTAGAAGCGCACAGAGCCACACATGCTCTCACAGTTCTTCTGTTTTTGTGGTGGGCGAAGCAGGTGCTGCAGCCGCTGTTTGTTACGTGCGTCTGCGCGCGGCGGCGGCCAGGTGAGCGACACGGAGCAGGGTCGGCGGGTACATTTCTGGAGACTGGGCTGCTAATTATAGCCGAGAACACCGGCTGACATCCAAAACCTATAACCTGTTCTCACGCACATCACCTGCCTCCCTGCGCCACTCACGGGCACGCGGTGCAGTGGATCTGCTGGATTTGGTCTCTTGCGCCTAAACGAGCCACCCTCAGTGGTCTGTTAATCATCATTATCATCATCATCATCATCATCATCATCCCTACGGCGCACCCAGTGTTTTATTTTAATCCTGTCACAATCCTGTGTTACAAAGGCTGTAATGTTAGGTTAAGGCTTCAGCCTGCATCATGGGTGGGGAGGGTTGTTATATCAGTGGGCTTCTGTATGTGTGTGTGTGTGTCGTTGAAGAGGTAACCGTGTTGCTGACTTGCCCCTCTGACAGACCGGCCTAACAAGCTCAACTGGCTTGGGTTTGGTTTCCCTGTGCTGTGAGCAGCTTGGTTGGTTAAATCTTTAGGCGCCCTTGCAGGCAGTTAAAGCCCCGTGAAGCTCCCAGGCTCAGGTGTTACTGAAGGCTTCTTTATTTTCTTCCTTCTGTCTCACCTCTGTGTCTCTGAGGGGTGAGAGTGGGTGGCTGTGAAACCAGGGAAGGAAGGTAGCAAAAAGACAAGAAGGAGACCATAAAACAGCCTTTGTACTTTCTGTTTTCTTTTAGTGTGTGTGTGCGTGTGTGTGCGCGCGCGCGCGCGTGCGTGCGTGCGTTCTCTGTGAGCCGGTTACCATCATGTGATGGGGCATTTCTAACACTTACACTGGGTTGGCACCACACATGGAAGAGCCATCAGGGTTTTGAAATAATTTCTTAAAGCCAGCTCTGTTTGCCCTAACTTTGTCTGCAACATAATTAGACATCTGTGTTTTACCACCACCACCCTTGTTCCTGGTGTCCTAACATGACCTCCATCTTGGCCTGCTGTCTGCATGCCTGCTTTTTGTAGCCTTGGATATTTCATCATTATGTTTAGTCTTAATTTGCAGAAACATGAATACTTACTGTCCTTCAGTTAGAGAGCTGGGGACATTAAAAAAAAAGAAGCCCTCATTACTTGTACATGGTATGTTGCTAATCATGTTCATCTAAAAGGTGTGTGTGTGTGTGTAGGGGTGTGTATTTGTGTGTGGGCTTTCCCAACCCTACTTACAGTTGGAGAACTTCTTTTCCGAAGAAGTCAAAGTAGGAAGCAGTTGGTTTCTGTCGGTGTATTTTTCTTTTTCTGTTCTTCTACAAGAACTCCCCACTCCACTCCAAATTACATCTGGTGCATCATATGATAACTTGTGGGTGTGCAAGTGTGTGTGCGTGTGCGCGCTTATCCATATGCAGCATAGCTAACCCAACATATCTGACAAAACAAAAACGAAACGGGCGTCGTTTAGTTAGTCAGCACCTTGTGTTTTTCTTTATCAGTTGATCACATCTCCTCTCTTTGTTCGTGCACCCTTTAGTTAAAGGTAACAATCAAATTAAAGCTCTAGGCATTGTGTTCTTTGACATTATTGGGCAAAAATCAATAACAGCCTCTCTCACACTGTAATTCAAGTGCTCTGAGAGAGAGCGCTACACTCCTGCACCTCCTCGGGACTTCGTTTTCAGGCTTTAGAAAATCTAAACTATGACAGGAAACCAGTCACAGGTATTTTATAAACCAGATCAAAAGAGTAGCACAGAGCAGTATTAAAAAAAGTGAAACTTAGACACCGCTTTGGTTTAAAGAAGAAGTTAAAATTGTGTGTGAAGCCAACAATCACTGTACACTCATTTTTCTAGTCCATAACAACAGTTCGTTTGGAGGAAGGGGTGTATAGCAGAGAGAGAGGACAGCTGGTTTGTGTGTTTTCTTTCTTTTTTCTTTTTTTACTGCATCTTTCAATTTGATAATTCAAGCATTAAAATCTTTTTCTTTTTCAGGTGTATGACATCTGCAAACCTCTGAGCAAAAAACCAAAGAGTAAGGGGTGGTGCAAAGGAGAAAGAACAGAAAGCAAGAACACATCTTCTCCTGGGTTTATGGACTGGAGGTAGGAATCTCGCACCTTTTTATAATATGACTTACACTGTAAACACGTGTACACTCAAGAAGAGACTAGCACTTATGTGGCAACTGGAGACCACAAAATGTCAATAGATTTCAGGCGGGTGAAATAATCAGTAGCAGCACAAAGTGGGCAGGTACAGAATTATCCTAATCTCAGCTTTAAGGTGAGCAATTGAAGCAATTACCAATAGGTGTGAAAAATACTGTTGACTGGCATGTGGCACATAACCTACTCAAGCAGGGTACGGAAAGTCCAGCAGCAGCTGTCGGCTGCAGAGCGACGGCAGACGAGCAAAACTGAGGCTTTTGTCTGCATATCACTCACTCGCTCCGTCTTCCCGACACTTAAGCTGTCAGGCAGCCGTGCGTTACCGTGTAATGGGAAAACGATTATCTTGAAATGTTGTTGTGTCATCCAAGCATATTTGAAAGCCAAGGTCTTAACACCTGTTTCGAATGGCCGCCCTCAGCAATGGAGAAGAAATTGTGCGTCAAGGAGTAGACGGAAATGAACAGTACAAGTGGAGATAACACTTGCAGGACATAAAAGTTGTGTGTGTGTGGTGTTGAGTCACAAATGCAATTGTGTGAAGAGTGTGAAAGGAGCTTGCGTCAGTGCCTATAAGGTCACCTCAGGAACTGATTTTCCTGTAACTTCAGGATGCACGTCTCTCCTAATGTTATTCAAAAGTTGTGACTACACGGTGTCACCCTGCTAGACTTTTAAAAAAAAACCCATCTTGATGGCATGTGGTAGTTATATTAATTAGCTCCCCTGCAAGCTCATAGATGAATTAGACAGCGACATTAAATCGACACGGTTTAGCAGTGTTTCTTATCCTGTAGCTTGCTAAAAAAGTAATAATGTAATTCTGAACAAATTATATGCTATTACACAGAATTATTTAATAAATATATATTTATTTAAAATGTATTTTGCTATTTAATCTCCACCAAAATGTCATATTATCGGTGCCGCTTATTCAGAGCTCCATTTGCACTCATTTACCACGCTGAGTAATACATACATGACTAATTTGTGCGATATCAGCCAAACATATGAGCTTTACTAAATCAAACGTGTGTGTGTGTGTGTGTGAGGGGTATCCTCTGGAAACACTGGTCTTGGTGGGCTGGGAGCAGCATCGTGAAAGCATCCGTGTCCTTGGAATAAATATGAGCTGAATAAAGTGGTCAAACAGTTAAATATTTTATAGGCAACCTGGAAGTTAACTCCACTGTGGTTTGTCGGCTGCAGATGCTCTACTGGCTTTTAAAGATGGCTCAGGAATAATGCCAAAAATAAACCCTCATGTTTTTAAACCAGGCTGATGATATTTATAAGTTTTTGTTGTTGGGAAATAAGCACAAAGGAGCTTTAAGGACATCATAACAGTAATGTTAGACATAATCACATAGCGGAGGACGCAGTCTTCGAGGATTAGCGGCTCCTTCAGCTTCAGGCAACAATATGCTGGCTAATTTAAAAACATGCAATTAAAATGGAACAAGAGACATGAATCTCATTCATTCTTTTTTTTTTTTTTTTTTTTTTTCTCTAAAGCTAAATGATTATTCCAGTTGCGATCGTGAAATTGAGATTAGCAAACAAACCATGTAATGAATGGATATTTTTGATATGCCTTCTGACAGCATAAGGTCAGATCCACCTACTGAGAAAGCTGAGCTCTAGAATAAAGATCTCATGACCGGATTACTGATGCTGATTATTATTTAAATGAAGATGTTAGAGTTTCCTGTCAATGTCAGCAAGATGCCACAAACCTACCAACATTTGTGCTGTATGAAGTGCAGTTCCAGCCACGCTCGGTGCATATTTACCTGTGTTTCAACGTAATCCAGATAACGCTGGTGTTTAAATCCCACTGAATTTTACCTTTAAAACAGCTGCAGTTCTGTCAACTTTCCCTTCCTCTTAACTGTCATAGGAAGTAAAATGTATATTAATAAAATGCATGATGTATTGTTTACATGTTATATGTTTAGCTATAAAGAGAACACTCCTCTTTGAAGGAAGCTGGAGCATGAAAATGCCTATATGTTATGTAAAGTTATCTGGACTGAAGGTTAATTTTAATTAGGTTTGAATTTGTTTATGACTTTATCGTGTGTGTGTGTGTGTGTGTGTGTGTGTGTGTGTGTGTGTGTGTGTGTGTGTGTGTGTGTGTGTGTGTGTGTGTGTGTGGTGGGCAAGTTGGTGTGACAATTCATGTGACCACTGCTTTGCTAGAGTATGACTGGTGACTACCATGTGTCCGTGAAAGGGTGGGTATAAAGGGAAGTGACATTGAGTGGTCTGTCAGGCGAGGAAGAGAGTCACAGACCTACACACACACACATGCACACACTCTGATACATGCATGCACACAGTTCTGGGAAATGCTTTAATTAGGGCATGTGAGCCCATATAAATTCCCCCTATTCAGACATGGGTCTTTCAGTTTCATATGAACCGACTGAGTGGGAGGAAGGTGGGGGGGGAGAGAGAGAGAGAACGGGGGATGGAGGATGGAGTTGAAAGAAGTCGAGGTTTCTTTTTTAGCCCCAGATATCTGAAGGTGTCTCACCCTCTTTCTTGTGTCTCCTTTGTTCTCATCCAGCATCACTCCGACACCTTCAGTAGTGCCCTGCACTCTGACTTGTGTGTGTGTGTGAGTGTGAGAAAGATGACAATGTCTTCATCCAGCTCTTTATTGTCAATATATCCTTAAATAAATCCAATACTGTAACTGCGCTAATCAGATCTGTACCCGGACGTTTCCTCTATTTAAACATACATGGTTTTAGACAAGTTGCGCATTTTCACCATATATGGCGGTTGTTTCTCCACTTTAAAGCTGTAATGACACAGGGGTGACTGCATGGTGTCCGTAATCCAGTCTGCAGCGACTACAGTTGAGTCTTGCCCCCACTCGATCTGTGTCAATAGAGGAAGTTATGTATCTGCCATTTCCTCTTTTCAGTCATGAGTTTCTGTAGCATTTGACAGCCCTCCCTTGCTCTCGACCACCAGCTTCACAGCCCACGCCACCCTAGTGTTAACCAAGGAGCAGGTGGCCTTGACTCTTCTTCTTCTTCTTCTTGTAACGAGTTAAAGAGAAAAGGGGGGGCCTGAGGGAAAAAAACAAAAGCTACAGACTGAAGGAGTGATCGTGATTCAGCTCTTCTAGTAACAGTGCAATTGTTTCTGTACACATTGAGCGGGCGGTTATCATAAATAGGTACAATGAGACAACACTTCAGGGAAAGTGAGAATAAACACCCAAACATGTGCAGGCAAAGGGAGTCATTGCAGCTGAAACTGACCCCTTTCATGTGCGCTGCTCAGAGGGGAACTCCAGCTGCAAATGGAGGCGTTCATTCCAAAAGGCTGCACATCATCATCCCTTCTGGAAAAAATCTAATCACTTTAGTTTTTGTAGTTTTTGTTTTAAAATGTGAATTGCATTGTTTTTACTTTAAATGCGATTTAAAATAGAAGTATTTGTGGACCACAAAGTTTCGCTGAGATGTTCGTCCATCATTCAGGCTGCATTGGCTTCACTAACTGATCATTTGATCAGCAGTTAAAGTTCTCGTTTTCTCTCTTTTTTTTTTCTTCTTCTTCTTCTTGCCTGGTTTCTGATACCACAGCAGTGGGTGTTGCAGTTGTACACCAGTCAGCTAAACGGTAAAGCCCTCCCTGATGCTGGGCTGAAGTTCTGATAATATTTCAGGGATTGTAGTTACAGTAAATACAAGCGGCCTCCTCCTCTTCCCATACAGTTGAGCCAATTTGTCAGGAAAGTGACACATTGTTTGGTCATATCCTCTGGTCGTCTTTCTTTCTCTTCATTTCTACCAGTCTGGCAGCGTTCACCTGTTTTGTTTTGTTTTTACACATTTTTTTTAGTCTAATCTTCCCCTGAGCCGTTTCTCGATCATTTCTCGTGTGTTTGTCTTTCATTTATCTCTCCATCTGTTCTAGTGGTCGACCATTTTTTTTATAGAGCACAGGAAGAGGAAATTGATCAGGATCAGTTAGTTTTTGCAACATTTCTCTCTGTGAGGATGTGTGTGTGTGTATGTGTGTGTTCAGCCCTTTTGCAACATCTTCCTCTGAAGTGGGAGTTCATTTGTGCAGGACAACAGAAGCTGTTAAGACCCTCCCACTGTTTTGACAACTTTAATGTAATGGACCCACAATTACACACATGCCTGTAACAATATTGAGTGCTAATCTAGAGTCGATTCAAGAACCCCCCTTAAAAGAGAGGGAGAGCAGCATTTCACTTAAAAGTACCGCAAGAATATGTTGCTGAATACTTTCACGTAACTTTTTGCCCCATCTACTGATTGCCATCTCCAAAACCACCTCACCTGCTCCACCTACCACTGCTGTTACTACATTCTCGAGCACCCACAGGAACACACACCAAAATTTATTTTAAAAATGTTTTTTAAAAAATTTTTTGGCTCAGGTCTACAGTAATTTCTGCAGCACAGGTGGTGATGGGGTCGTGTTTGACTGCATTGGGTTGATCACATGGTTAAACCTCCCCAGCAATCTTATGAATATAATTTTATATCCTGCACGGCAAGGCTGAAAGCTTCAGTCGGACATTATATTATAAGCGGCTCCATGAGGAGTATCGAGCAGGACAAGTTAGTTTTCATTTAGCTCGAGGAGAGAACTGGAGATGTCGAGTATAACGTGCAGGGAGACTGACGGGAATTTAGATGTTAAATGTGTGATTTAACATCTAAAAGAACTCATAACGATATTTTTATTGTACCGCTACAAAACTGTGAATTGTTTTTTGTCTTTTCTTTTTCTTTTTTTCTGGCCAATTAATTACCCTAAAAAATACAACACAGAGCGAATGTCTAACTCTAAAAATACTACTTTTTTAAATTACTCTTCTTATTATCACGATATATTACAACACATGTACAAGCATGTTATTTCTATAATTTTCACAGTACATATATTGTATATGTACTTGCGTTTCAAAGCCATGACCAGTTATTGAAACTGATTTACATTGTAAGTTCTTATATTATAAACCTGTTGACAGACATCCTCTTATACACCTGTGTGTACAGAACATAAAAAAATTAGGAAAATGATTATAGATGTATTTTAAATATGTGTGTGTATCATTGTAGTATATTGCATATGTGTTAAAAAAAAAAGTGTATTTAAATATTTTATTGTATTTTTTCTGGATTCAAATTTTTGCCACTTTTTCTTTTTTTTAGTTTAAAATTTACGCAGCTGGGGGACTTTAATCTATTTGCAAATAAAACATATTTATTTTATAATGCAGGTTGTTTTTTTAGCCCCGATTACGTTGCAGTATCGCACTAGCGTCGATTGAAAGTATGACTGAAAAGTGACTTCCTAGTTGCTAATGAACTCTTCTACTGTACCTAATTTAAATATTCTCTCAGGTAATGTAAAAAATTAACACAACATATTTATATATATATATTTACACTTTTTTTGTTAAACTCTTCATGTGATTTCTCATCTAAAACTAACTGTGAAGATGTCGGGTTGATTTCTGACCACAGTTACTGCACCGGGTGCAGTACGCCTACACAGTTCATTTGCTCTACCTGATTGGCATGTTTTAACACTCCTGCTAACTGATACATTTCTGTATGTCTGACGTTTAGTTTTTTTGTTTTTTTTGTTTTCTTTTCTTGTTTTCACATGCAATCGCATGTCGTCGTTCTCTCAGTGGAAACATTCCTCAACTTCATCAGCTCAATTCGACTAATCAGATATAAGAAATCACACACACACTCAATAAGATAACATTTCCTGCTTTTGCCTATTAATTGACGCAGGGTGCGGCATTTAATTCGCCCACACACACCTTGATGTTTCAGCGTACACGCACAGCTGTGGAGTTCTGGGGCTAGAAACTGCTGACCAGATAAGGAGCTAAAAGAGGGGGAGAGCAGAGTGTGAAACCACTCTGTCAGCATGCCTACTTTCTCTCTCACACATCTGTGCATTTTCTCCATCTTAGGGTGAAACTCCCTTTTGGTGATGCTAATGATAGAGGTGGCTGCTACCCTCAGACATCTGCACACACACGCAAACGCATACACCTGCAAGGACTCGGCGACTTCCTGTGGCTGCGTGCATGTGTTCACCTCTTGCTCTATCGCTCTGTTTACCTCCCAGTCTTCATGTCATGGCTCCTCTCCCTTCTCTTTTTCTGTCTCCCCCCCCCTCCTCCCCCTCCACCTTCCTCCCCTCCACCTTCCTCCCCTCCACCCCTTGTAACTTAACTCTCTCGACTCTTGTTTCATGTCTCTTCGCTAACACAGATTGTTCGAGGCTGGGACTAGATTTTCCTGTCTTAACCTCCTCTCTGCTTTATCTTTCAGAGTATCTCAACACCCACTCCCCATTCACTCACTCACTCGCTCTCATGTGTTTCTCCTCCCCCATACCCTCCTTACACTTGTTTGATTTCTAAGAACATGTGTGTTTTTAGAAAACATACCTCCCTCATGTTCCTTTTTTAACTTTTGTTGCCTCTTCTCAAATCTCAGACCGTTTTCCTTCCAACCTCAGATTGATTTCTCCTTTCCGTCTCCTTCTTTAACTGGGGAAAACAAACAGAAGAATTTGACTTAAGGCTGATTTTGGGCAAAGAAAATAAGCACAAAAATCTTTTTGTTGTTGTTTTGTTTTTTACAGAAATAAATTGAAACTGCTTTAGAAAATGATTCAGAATGAAAAACATGTAAAGTTCAACTTAAAGTAGTTTAAACCAATCTTTAAACTAATCATAACTAAATCGTATCTTCCAATGTTCTGTGTTCCTTAAATCTTACTACACTTTGTTCACTTTTATAGTTTTATTACACATTTAAAAAATGTTTGAAAGTCTTAGCGGCATCCCCTCATTTCCTTCTCCTCCAGATGTCAAATAGATGCTTCCACAAAATTACATTAAACTATACAAATAGAATAGCTAGCATGAATCCTGTTTCCTAAGTTACAACAAAATAAAACCATGACTTTCTAGCAGTTATTGCTCAAAAGCCAACCATTTTGTCCCTTGCACACTGTAATGTCATTCGTTAAAGGTTTTCAGTATAGAGCCTTTGGATGCATAACTCTCATGTGGTAAAGGGAAACATAAAAGCCTTTTATTCCCATAGATGTCAGGTTAGAAGCTGGTGGATATTACACAATGTATATGTGCACCCAAATGTCTTGCCCCATGTGCTGATAAGCTGATAATCCTCCAGCAGATTCACACCGGCGTTCAGGTCTGGCATGCAAACCGGCTGCTGTTGTAGCTCGCAGTGGAGTGTTGTGGTGTGGGAGGGCGAGGGGATAAGGGCCTTCGCTCTGCCAACCAAATGAATAATGTAATGTGTTCTTGGAACTAAGACCACAGCGTGCGCATGCGTCACACTTTATACACACACACACACACACACACACACACACACACACACACACATCATAACGCCCCAGTTACAGTAAGGACAGAGGAGGGCATGGTTGCAGGGGCACTCTTAAATAAAGAAAGAACAAACTTTGCTGAGTAACATCAACTCAGAGGACTTCTCTTTTTTTCTTTCTCTCTTTTTTTTTTTTTTCTAAATTCCTCTTCAGTTATTGCAGGTTGCAATCGTTGTAATTATCATGATGGTGTCTCAAGTCTTGTCTTTGACAAATTCAAATGGCGATTCAAATTCACCCCCCTCGCTGCGTCTGTTTTTATATCTCCTGGTGGGATGCAAATGTTCAGTCCGAAGGGAACTGCTGGGACACACAGCAGGTGGAGTTTGTGTTTTATCTCCCAGCAGGGACGAGCTGCTTTACTAGAAGACCTGCCCGTGTTCGTTTAGTTTTGCTTTTTATGCCGTTTTAGACACAGTTGTCACTCCAAATGGTTTTGCGCCCCTGTAATGCCTTTGAGAGCGCTTAGCCTGGCTGAAAGCAGCGGTTCTGGTTTGGCAGACATTATGTGTGTATACTCTCATCTCTTCTCATCCCCCCCACGTTTCCTCCTCCCCCTACTCTTTCTCAGCGAAGGTGTACCAGTACCACATTCAAGTCATTACCCCCAAAAAAGTAAGGTGTAAAGAAAAAAAAAAGGTTGAAATCTTTCTAAACCCTTTAAATCAGTCTGTCAAACAGAGGAGAGACTTGGTGTGAGCCGGACGAGGTGTGTGGAGGAGAAACGGTATGAATTTGAATCTTATTTTTCATGTGTTTGGCTGCTTTGTTGTTGTTTTGTTGTTTTTGTGGCAGAGGTTGTTTAGCATCATGATTTGTTTTGTTGTGGTTTGGATTAACTTTGCGCTAAATACGGGGTTTTATATGAATGAAAACACTTGTACACGTGTTTGTTTCTTAGTCACCGTGTGTCTCTGTAGGAGGAATTTCATTTCATACAGAAACTCCGTCTGTAACGAGGACATTTTATAATAATTTATTCAGAGCCGCTGAAACGCATCTGTGTGCTCCCGTCGAGTCACTGAACAGCACAAACGTTTTGCACATAGCCACGTTCAAAACTGTTGCACAATTTTTCTTAAGCCTTCTTCCAATTTAGATTTACCTAACGACTTTGTAAAACTCTAAAATCGATCCATAAACTTGTCCGTCTGCTAGCGCGAGTACTGAGAAAGCCATCACAACACCACAAGTGCTCATATTAACCAACATGGACGGACACACACACACACACACACGAGCAGGCCACTCTGGAAAACATCTGACATCAGAATTCATAAAAGCTTTTCTCCTTCTCCCTCTCTCAGCCACAGTTTTCTGTGACTAGTATAAAGTCATATTTTCCCCCTTAGTGCTGGAGCCTGATATAATTGAGGTGGACTGGGAAAACTTACAGCCTTTAACGGAAAATAGGAGCCATAAAAATAATACCAACAGTTCTAGTTCCAGTTACCACACGCTCTCTGTGTGTGCAGTGGGATTTCAGCATATAGTCGATGGATAGTATAAGCTGCTTTTATACTGAAGAGTAAATCTTTGTGAGCAGGTTTGGTCAATCCTGCAGCTGTCGTTTTCCTGGCCTCCACACAAACTGCTCTCTCTTTCTGTTGAGCTGGTGGACAGTAACTGTGGATTTAAGTTTCCATTTCCTCTTCAGTAAAAGCAAATCCACGGCAGATCCTCCACATTTCTTTGATTTCTTTCTTCTTCTTTTTAAAAAAAAATACATTTCGTATAACCTGCAGGTTTTTTGACCAGTGGCCTTGCAGTTAGATGGAGATCCAAAAAATGATTTGAAGTTGTGGTCTGTATATTTAAATAAACAAATAGATCTTTGTTGTTAAAAGAGAGGAAGAGTGTGCACATAATGAAAGCAAGGGATGAGGAAACCGTCAAGTTGCAGAGGTGGTACATTCCTCCACCGTCGACAAAGAGTAGGAGGTGAGAACAAAAAAAAACTAAGAAAGAGATGAGATACAATTGTTGGAAAGATAACATCTGTCGCATTAAATGTACAGAAAATCAACACAATCCAAAATTCCATGGGTTAAAAAAACTTGACTTTTATCTACTTTGCATGCTCACTTTATTTGTGTGTTTTGGCGAGAGTAAGAGTGACGTTCAAAGACACGCCTAAAGGCAAACAGTCCTATCACTTATTTGACTTTTAAGGTAACAAGTCCTGTTTAACATGAATAAACTAAGAGTGACAGTTATTAAGAGTTAGGCTAATAGCTGAGCACTTGCTTGGAAGCTTTCAAGTGCATGACAATATGCGTTTGTGGTATCAGCCTGTGGGCTGGTTTAACATTAGTTACAATGTGTTGCAAGATTCAGCAACTTATGCAGACATGTCCTTCGTAAGCGACGAAAACAACCAGAAACAAAGTCACAAGGAACAAGAAGGGGGGGAGACACAAAGAGTGTGTAGTTTGTGGCTGTGCATGTCATAATGTGTCAGTATTAAGTGACTCACAGGCAGACAGAAAATTGATGGGAATCGTTGAAACTTCTATGCAATCTTATTATTTTCCGAATACGTCTGTGTTCTGAGGAATATGCCTAAAATAACAAGCTTGAACCACCAACCTCCCATGATGCTCTTTTTTTTTTTTTTTTTCTCTCTCTGTCTCTCTCTCTCTTTCTCTCTCCCCTGTGCCGGAAATTTAATGTGCACCGTTGTTTGCTCCTACCAAAACCCCTTTGTTTCTCGCTTTTCTGCAGGGCTTCAATTTCTGTTTTTTGAGTGACTTTTTGCTTGCTGAGAAGCATTTCCAAATATTGCACTGTGTGCTCTGTGTTTTGTTTTTTTTGTTTTTTTAAATAAAGAATCTGATTTTAATGGCGTGATTACCAGTGATGGAGCTGTTTGAACACAATTTTCTGCTCCAGTATCCTATCTGCTTAGTTTCCACTTTTTTTTCCTCTTCATTATCTGTTCTATGATGACCTAAAACGTTTTTTTTTTTTTTTTTTTAAATGTTATTTTACAAATTCAGAATTGTCCGTAAAATTTCAGGAAACTGTGAAAAATGGATGTTGCAAAAGGGACATTTTTATCCTTCTTTGTCCAGCACATGCTCTAAAAGTCAAACTTATTCAGTTTGCAGGAATCTAAGATGAGGAAAAGCGGCTAACCCTCATTTGTAATAATCTGAAAATGTCTGATATTCCAAGTCTGAGAAATGTGAATTTTAAAAGAAAAAGTTAGGTGTCCAAATAAACAAAAAACAAAATTGAGAAGGCCGTCTGAACGTCTTCACTCTTCTATATCAGCAGTTAGCCCTACATGTCGTCCTTGATGCCTCAAGTTCAGCGAGATAATTCTTTGTACAAGTGCGTTGGCTTCAGAAATATTAGTAAATATTTGTAACAGAATCTTTGGTGGTATTTTCTGACAAGTACCCAGTGACGTTCAACACGCCTAAGTTTCAAAGGAAGAGCACTTTGCACCAGTTTGTCTCAGTGGTGCAATGTGATATGGTTTAACTCTCATATTGCACCTACCTCACTGTTTTAATATGACTCACAATGCCAATATGATTTTGGTTCTTACACGTTTTTTTTTTGCGTTCTTTGATTTTACCAAAAAATACTTTTTTCTTCTATTTTTTTACATTTCACATGGTTTTGGTTGCATGTGCTTATTTCCTTCCTGCGAAAGTAGTTGTACTAATGTGCATGGTCTGAAGCCGGATGGGTATTAATGCACAGCAACCGCAGCGATGCCATAACCTTAGCCGCGTTGCGATCCACGTACCTGTTGGCCTCGTACTTGTGAACAGGGGAGGGGACGGCAGGAAGATTATGTTTATCGGAAAGTGTTCGGAAAATGGGCCGTTGGGTTTTGGAGAGAGGGGGCGCGTAGGCGACTTTGGGGGGGGAGGGGTATCTCTCAATGTGTCTTCGTCACCCTGCACCCTCTTTTGGTACGACAGGAAGGAGAGTGAGTGACAGAATGTGCGAACGAGGTAGACATCCCCAAGGATGAACGCTTAACCCCGACTTCTGACAAAGAGATCAGACCTTTTAAGTTGTCTGCACATCTGAAGGAAGGAGGAAATAGGAAAAAAAGAGTGGTTTTGAAAGAGAAAGACAGAGCGAGGAGGAAAGTGAAGGAGAAGACTTGCGAAGAACGAAAAGATGGAAGCCGTGAGACAGACGCTGCCTCGTCTCCAGCTGACGGTCCCCATGCCCATAAAGAAAGGGAAGGTAGGACTGACATTTACGACCTCTGGGTGGGTTCGTCCTCTCACCTTCGCACGAGAAAGAGACGGTTTGAGAAATCAAAAGGACCACAAAGTTTGCAGAAAGGTACCGGCAGGTTCTTGATAGGCATTTCATTAATTGCCTGTACTTTTCTTTTCTTTTCTCGTTGTTGAATGGGTGGGGTGCATTTCTGCGTGACTTAAATAGCCTGTCGTTAAGATCATCACATAACTGGTTAAATCTAACAATGGTGGGTGGGGGGAGCCACAGATTGGCACGCTATGTGTGCAAGTGCTCATGTGTACTGTGTGTGTGTGTGTGTGTGCCTGTGTGCTCTTGTGCATGCACGTGTGTGTTTAATAGGGTGTGTTTTGGAGCAGGTTAGTCAGGTGGATGTACTGTTGTTGAGCAGAGCCCTCTGGGCACTGTGTGAACACTGTTATTGGATGGCCAGGGGGCTGCCAGTTGCTATGGGAGGGAGACGAAGGGCAGGGAGGGGGAATCTGGAGCGTGAGTTGTTTGTGGAAAATCTGGTCTGCTCAGGTGTGTGAAGAGATATTGTCGACCAGGTACAGTGTGGACAGGGTGAGGTGCGAGCTTAGGGATCCAAAGAAGGGAGTTGTTGGGTCTTATTACTGTCACATCTCACAAAGGGAAATAAAGAAAGTCATTGTCCTTGCTTGACGTTCATTACGGGATTTTACGTTCAACCCACCGCTCATACTTCTTGTCGAAAAACTGGTTTCTAACATATCCTCACGCCACTTTTAAAAGACAAAATACAAAGACCGCGTTATGAGAGTCACCGATGGACCTGTTGCAACTCTAAAAATTTGTATTTGACGTCAGATTATTTTCGTCTTTATTAAAGCTTATAATTCTCTTACTGTTTTTTTTTTTCCCTTCCTCATTCTTTCACTGGTACTCCCCCTTTCACCCACTCTAGCCTGTCACTTCCTCCCTTGCTTGGGTTTTTTCCTTCTCTCTCTCTTCCATCAGCCCCTCTCTACCTGGTATTTTATTTCAATCAGCTAATGTTATAAGGGTTTCACACGAATTAACCTACTGCCCTCTCGTTACGACGCCTACAGCACATTACATAACCTTGTGTCCTTTCCTCATCTTCACTGTCGTTTTTGTTTTATATTTCCACCGTGTCACACATGATTTTATTTTTCTGCTTCCTCTTGATTTTTGTATTTCATTTAGCTCTCATTCAGTTGCCTTCATTTGAACTTTTTCTCAAATGCCCAGACCTCTCGACATCCACCAAAAATCACCACCTCCTGATTTAGTAACCTGGATCAAAAGCACAGGGAGAGTGAGGCGAGGAGGATCATGAGGCAGAGTTGTTGTTGTTGTTGTTGATCCCCGTTTAAACTGTACGTCAGGTGAAAGGGGAATCCTAGCCTCAGTGACACTTCGAGATTTATTTTTGGGAGATTTAAGTATGACTCTGTGAAGGATGGTCTCTTATTTTTTAGAAACTACACAGCAGTAACCTGTCTTTCTTTAAAAAAATGAGCCTGTAATTTGCTCACCCCTCTGCTTCTGCACATAAATTGAATTACCTTTCTTTCATGTAGGTGGCAATGTCTCCAGGAGAGGACGGGCTGATTGGGATTCCCTTCCCGGAGCACAGCAATGAACTGTTGTCCCACCTCAATGACCAGAGGAGGACAGGGCTCCTGTGTGACCTCACCCTGACTTCCCGCGGGGCACGCTACCCGACGCACCGCTCGGTCATGGCTGCCGTCAGTCTGTACTTCCGCCGACTGTTTGGTACAGAAGAAGCGGGCGGCGAGGGCGGAGGAGGTTTCAGCGTTTGCCAGCTGGATTGTGTGGCACCAGACGCCTTGGACGCCCTGCTGGAGTTCGCCTACACTGCCACTCTGACGATCCCCAGCTCTGGGATGAGAGATGTGCTGCGAGGGGCTCAGCTTCTGGGCATCCAGTGTGTGGCTGACGCCTGCAGAGACATCCTGGGGGAGACGGCAGAGGCCGAGGGGGAGGCAGCAGAGGAGCAGAGAGTTCAGCACACAGCTACTGATAGAATGGTAGGGGGAGAGAGGGTAATAGAGAAGGCCTCCAGAAGAAAAACAGACAGAAAAAAGGTGAAAAAAATTGGGCCATATCACAACATCAACTCCTCACCTTTGAACCCGCCGCCTGCTTCTCCCATCTCGCATCCTTCACCTGCATCCGACAGCTTCCGCTCTCTGCCTTCTACTCAGCCTCCTAGCCCCGAACGCCACGAGCTTCGCCTCACGCCTGGCCAGAACGGAGATCCTAAAGAGATTAGAGAACCTGGCAGAGGGGCTACACTAAACGGAGGGCTCCCTTATTGGCTACAAGACCGCCCTCGTATAGCCCACCCACCTCCCATACCGCCCCTAAATGACAAGCTGTCAGGGGATGAAGAGATTGAGGGTTTGGGCGAAGATGGTATGCCGATGGGAAGCACCTCCATGCCTACCTCTGTAGCTGATCGTGGTGCAGCCCCCTCAGTAGTGGGAGGGGGGAGAAAGAGGAAGTCTCAGACCCCACAGCAATGTCCTGTCTGCCAGAAGATCATCCACGGAGCAGGAAAACTGCCACGACACATGAGGACGCACACTGGAGAGAAACCCTTCCAGTGCAGTGCTTGTGGAGTCCGCTTTACCCGGTACAGAAACTTCTTACTACGATAATCAGAATGTGCTCGGTTGTTGTTGGTTTTTTCATCTTTTTTTAACTCTTTCTACCTCTTCATGATTTTGTCTTCTGCTCTATTTTCATCAGCAATGATAAGTTGAAGATCCACATGAGGAAGCACACAGGCGAGCGCCCGTACCCCTGCCCCCACTGCCCTGCTCGGTTTCTGCATTCCTATGACCTCAAAAACCACCTGTCCCTCCACAGTGGGGCGCGGCCCTTCGAGTGCCCACTTTGCCACAAGGCGTTTGCCCGGGAGGACCACCTCCAGCGTCACCGCAAAGGTCACAGCTGCCTGGAGTTACGCACGCGTCGCCCCAGACGTGGGCCCGAGCTTGTGGAGGATGAGATCGGTGACGGAGGCAGGAGGGAGCAGTCCAACCATCTGGAGGCTATGTCTTTACAGCCCCACTCCTCTACGTTCATCCCCCGCACAATGCTGGAAGGGGGAAGTGGCTCCGGCGCCGGTCCTCTAATATTTCCAGGTGACATCGAGAGGGAGCACTCTCTCGCCCTTCAGGCTCTGGCCCAGTTTGGGTCTCAGAGGCTGGCCAGCTACCCCGAGCTTTTCCTACGAGGGCTGGACATGCGAGCAGGCAGGGAGGCGGAGGGAGAAGATGCAGGAAGAACCCGCTCGCCAGCTACACATCGCGACCGGTGGGCCGAGGAAATGGAAGAGGAAATGGGAGACGAGGAGGCAGAAGAAGAGGAATAGTGAAAACAGAACGTCTGTTTGACTGATCAAGTGTGTGTATGCGTGTGTGGTAAAACATCCACAATAAAAAAATAATAATAATAAGATCACTCAGGTGGCTGGACTAATTACCTGCTGCTCACCGATAGAGAGCGCTTAAGAAAACAAAGATTAAATGAAAAAATATAATAAAAGAAAAATTGCAAAACGGGTTTTCTGCGATATTTTAAATGTTTGTCTTCTGGTTGTTGGCATTTGATTGAATTTTTCTTTTAAAATGTATTTCTTGTTTGCCGTTTAATTTCATTTACTTTAGGTTTGAGTTCTTTCTTATGTCTTGATTTTATTTTTGGAAGCTGGTGTGTGTCAGTGTGTGTGTGTGTGTGCGCGTGTGGTTCCTGGGATGCTTTTTACTATGCAAACTAAAATCCAGGGCTGCGGCATGGAGTGATAGTTTAAGATGTATATTTTAGTTACAAAATATGTTGATTCAGGTGCACTTCAGGAGTCATATCAGCTGGATCACAACAATGAGTTTGTGTGCCCTGTCCTCTGGTGGTTATCAGTGGAAATGCAGTCTAAGTAATTAGACTTTTTCTGTGCATTGAAAGCAATAATCTTACCTTCTTTTTTTTTTTTTTTTTTGTTGTTAGTTGTTGAGTGAGCTTTGATTTGGTGCATAAACCAAAGATTTTAGGTTTTCTTAAGAGGAGATGAGAGAGGTGAACTGTAGCCAATGTTGGGTTTGAAGGCAAGAATCTTCCCAACTGTTTTGATAGCCATGAGAAAGAAACCTGCTTCTATATTTGAGTGTTTAAGAGCTGCAGAGCTCTGTGTTAAATGCCTGACCAAAAAGAGACAAAGTCTGGGTCAATGAGTTGATGCTGATAAATGGTAAAGACAATTCTCCCCCCCACTCCCGAGAAGCTGTGGACTAAAGTCTTCCAATGCACTCACTCGGGTTCTTTGATCGAAGACGACGTGCCCCCACGCCCTTTCTCTATTTATTTATTTATTGATATTTATTAAGGTTCTTCCGCTCAAACTCTTTTGTAAGACCAAATAGAGGGTTGGACACAGATCTGATCCGCTCCTCATCCAAGCTGCATTATGCTAAAAATCTTTCCTTGTGGTCTCCATACACCTCAAAGCCTTTTTACAGGCAGTGTCTTTGTTTTGGGTTTTTTTGTTGTTTTTTTTGGGCCATTCATCCTCAAATGCATTCTTTGCACATTTAACCCCATCAGGTTCCATAACACAGGCACATTCCAGAGAGAAGGGAACAGCAGTATCAGGGGTTGAAACCCTCCCTCGTAAACGGACTTTTCAGCACGCTCTTCAGTTGTTAACTCAACATGTATGGTACTGTATCACATGTTGTTGCATGGCAGTTCTTATAGATCGGCCTAAAGGGGGCCGTTGTCTTTTCAGTTCATTCGTTTTTGACCAAAAGCTTTTTATCACCCTTTACCTGAAGCAGAACCTTCACGGGGTGTGATGCAACCATCAATTGCTTGAAGTGACAGCGTTTGTTTTTATTTTCACTTTCATTGAAATCTGCATTTTCAGAGCCCGCTGTATCAGCCACGCTGATCTGGCCTTGTGTGCACTGTCAGCTCTTTTCCTTGTAGTGAAACCTTTTCTCTGTTTCCAGTTTGTTTTGCACTAAGAGATTTTGGAGCTTCAAGCTTTTTTTTCTTTTATTTTCCTTTAAAATCTTTTCCATTCACTCACTTACTACCATTTAAAAAATTGTGATTCAACTAGAGAATACTTCTTTAAAACCCACATGCTTCCTCCTGTATATTAGTACAGATATTGTCAAATATAATATATACATGTATATATATATTGGGATGAAGTTGCCTTAGGTTTTGGTTTGTTTTTTGTTTTTTTTGTGCTGCAACTATTCTCAGGAAATCTTGAGCAATGCACTAAGTGATTAAATAAAATATCGAATGGGAAGAAACTGGTGCTGCAGGGTGATTGACACTCTTCATACTTGTGTAATGCCAGTAGTTTCATATTTGCTTTTATATCAAGTTGTTTGATGTTTAAACCACGAATGAATGAATTAAAATGTAGGTGAATACGAGTAGTGACAGTAAACTACTGGCCTTACTAGAACCAGTCTTACTGGAATGGCAGTATGACGGTTGGTATTGGGCATGAAGGGTGTTGGTACTCCCAGTCGGAGCTTTGTGAATGAATGTGGTTTAACTGATGCCAGCTGTGAAGTGTGAGTTTCTATGTGAGCTGTTTTTTGTTTTCCTGGCTTCGGTGAAGGGACATGGGGTACAGTCTGAGCAGAGACCCCGCTATCAGGGATACATTTTTGTCTTTCGGTTTTTAGTGGACCTTCTCAGTGATATGAATTCATTTTCCCAAGATTTGTTTCAGTTATTGTAAAGAGAATAAATAAAGATATCTAAGCTTGGCGTTTCTGTGTTACTGTTATTTTGTTTTTTTTACTTTTTTACTATTTTTTTTTCTTCCCATATCTGCCCCCATCTCACCCTATCCCCAGTATCCTCCTCCTATCACACCAACCTTCTGCATATCCTCCTTCACTACGTCCATGAATCTTCTCTAGGCCCTTTTTCTTTTCCTCCTGCCTGGCAGCTCCATATATCTAATGTCCTTCCTCTGCATATGTCCAAACCATCTCAGCCTTGCTTCTCTAATTTTGTCTCCAAACTGCTCAACCTGCGCTATCCCGTTGATATTCACATTTGTAATCTTGTCCATTCTGCTCAGTCCCCCCAAAAATCAGCATCTTCAACTTAGTAGCACTAAGGAGGCAGAGCTTGAGGAGTCTATCTACAAAACATACGTTGGAACAGATCTCACAACAATCTTGTAAACTTTGCCTTTCACTCTTGCTACTATCCTTCACCCCTCACACTCGTATCCACCCACTCCATCCTGCCAGCACTCTCTTCTTCACTCTCTTGTGCACTGCTTGCTTTTTGATGGCTAACCAGAGGTATATAAACTCATCCACCTTCACTACCTCTATTCCTCACATGTTCACCTTCCACCTCTCATTCACACGTGTATTCTATCTCGTTTGTACTGATTTTAATTCATCTTCTCTCCAGAGCATAACTCCACCTCTCTGGGATCTCCTACACCTGCTCCCTACTCTCCCTATAGTTTACAATGTCATCTGCAAACATCATAGTCCACAGAGACTCCTGCCTGACCTTATCAACCTGTCCATCACCACTGCAAACAAGATCCACAAAGACACGGTGCAGCTCCTGACTTTCTCTATGCTTCTGCATCAACACTGTCAAAGCAAACAGCAGTGCTCTTTCTCGGAACGAAGCCATACTGCTGCTCGCTGATCATCACCCTTGCTCTTTAACCTAGCTTGAATAACTCATAGTTTCATGCTACGGCTCATCAACTTTATTCTTCTGTAATTACGACAACTCTCCACATCACCCCAGTTCTTAAAGATCGGTAGCAGTACATTTCTTCTCTACTCGTCAGGCATCCTCCAACTGTCCAAGATTATGTCAAACTCATTAAAAAGTCTGCTGCTACCAGCATCTCCATATCTCTACAGGTACTGTATGTCAGTAGGACCAGCCATCTTTTCACTCTTCATCCTCTTCATAGCTGCTCTCACTTCCTCCTTACAAATTCCGCTGCACTTCCTGATTCTCTAACTGCCCTCCATCTGTCCCTCTTCTCTGGGGTTTAAAAACTAGCACATAGGCAATTTTCTAAGTCCGATGTCAAAATCCACGGAGAGTTGAGAAATAGTATAACGCACTATATCTGTAATACTAGTGAATTTAAACTTAAACTAAAAGGACCCCCCAACATTTAATAATTAAATAGTTGTGACTGAGCTGTGTGGGCAGAAAAAAAGTGCTGCTGTTATTTTTAACATTCTTGTGCTGACATTTCTTGTTAAGTGCCAGTAAGTGATCTGTAATATGAGCTAATCTTGGTGAAATATCACCTCACTGAGGTGTCAGTTATGCTTTCAATGGCATTGTCAGAAAAGGTGAAAAGTGATGGGAAATGAAGCGTGCCTGAGCTAGTTGACAGGAACGTATAGACTGAGCTGGCACTGTGTTTTCAGTCAGCGATCACTGTTTGTTTACAAAGTTCATCGTTATGCTGACAGATTAAAGAGTAATTGTTTCAAATATTCGTTTGTCCCGATTCCAGACAGATTATTTAATGATTCTTTTTGTTTTGTTTGGATTTTTATAGAATCGAATTGATTATTTATGCTATTGTTACTTTAATATCGCCTCCGTCAGTGCGCCCCAGGGCAGATTTGGCTACAATGTAGCTTGCCATCACCAGTGTGTGAATGTGTGTGTGAATGGGTGAATGACTGATTGTAGTGTAAAGCACTTTGGGGTCCTTAGGGACTAAGTAAAGCGCTATAAAAATACAGGCCATTTACCATAATATTTTGTTTTAAATATTTCTCATGTTTACTTGCTTGGCTGTTACATTCACTGTCCACTTTAATAAGTAAACCTTGTTAGTATTGAGCTGGGCCCCCTTTTACCTTCAGAACTGTCTTGATTCTTGAATTCACAACTGGAACACTCCATATTCAATACTGACACTATACCATTACATAGTTGCTGCACATTTATCAGTTGCTCATCTTGTTCAATTTTGTCTTATCAGTGTGAATTGTAGCTTTAGTTTCCTGTTCTTAGCTGACAAGAGAGGCACCCAGTGTGGTCTTCTGTTGCTTTACCCCGATTTTCTTCAAAGTTAATTGTGTTGCTTCTGCGTTCCTTTGCTGTAACAAGTGGTTATTTGAGTTGATGTTGCCTTCGTATTGGCTGGAAGCAGTCTGGCCAATCTCCAGAGAACTGCCTCTCGCTGGATATTTTCTTCTTTTCTGATCATTCTTCATAAACTGAAGAAGTGATTGTTGGGGAAAATCCCAGCAGATCAGCAGCTTCTCAAATATTCAGTCTGGCACCATCAACAATGGTTTGCTCAGTTTTCCTAGTACGGTTGTTGCACTGTGATTGGTTGACTAGATATTTGTGTTAACGAGCAGTTGTGCAGATGTGGCCATGACTGTGTGCTTGAATGATTTCTTTGGATCATAATGGAGGTTGAACTTGAGCTCACTTTTTCTGCCCCCTAACTCTAACCCAGGGGAAATAAACTTGCACGCAACACTTTAAGCCCATTATTTCTTAGTTTAAGTGATTGAGCTGGAAATGGTGTGGGGGAAAAAGTGAACAGGTCTTTAACATGGAAGTCATTCTGACCTATGAAAGGCACAGGTGTGAATAATAAAATAAACCGTGGCTGGTTTGCGTTCATGGTCCTAATTTTGTTCTGGCTCTGTCTCACCGTGGAACTCGGCTGCACTTAAAGTGAGTAACATTTGTGTGTTTCGAGTTCAAGTTCAATCATCTATGGAGCATTTTCACAGAAGATTAAAAGGAAATAACACCTCAAGTGTTTCAGTAAACATTTCCAGTCAACCAGCACACAAAATACCAAGACAAATGAAATGCCAACCCAAGTGGCAAAGCAGGCCTCACGGATGGTATAAATAAATCGGTGCCCCCCACCACCTTGCCAGGAGGCCATGTTTACTTTCAGATTAATAATTCGTACATAACCATGTAAACTGTGCACAAAATCCCTTAATAAAAATGATATGATGTGGCTTTGATACTGACCCAATAATTGTCTCGATGCACGCTCAATCAGCCAGGTAAAGAAATCCCAAAAAGTTGATTCTGTTCATCTGGAATTAATGTTTTCAGTGGGGAAAACGTTTCGTCACTCTTCTAAGTGACTCTCTGTGAATAGTACTCATGGCCACTGATCAGCTGGCATGACAATTTCCATATTAGTGAGCATTAGTTTTTGGGTGACCCAATAATTGTTTCTGTATGCGTGCGTGCGCGTGCATAACATAGCCTAACGGGTACCTTCCGCGAGCAGGACGTGACGTGGTCTCTAATCCTCTTAGTTTAATTAAGCTGAACCAGCAGGCGTAGGCTGCAGCTCCTTCGGCAGCCGAGGTTTAAAAGTCGACTCGATCTTCTAGAAAACGTAGACCCTGGGAGAAGCAGCTTTGGAGTTTAAAGCAGTTTAAAAGTGAGCTGGGGGTGGGTGTCTTGGGCCCCCTGCAGGATGCTGCCTCCGCGGATGCTGTGGGGCGCTGTGGCGCGTCAGGTTGCTCCACGACTCACCTACAGCACTGCTGCGCAGCCACAGGTATGTAGGCCTGCGGTCACACATCAATACACAGCACAGAGAAGAAAGTGGCACGTTTGTGAGTGAAATAAGATTATCCGGATCGTTCCACTAAGATTTTTAGAGCAACTTGTGGTCTTTAAACGTGTATCCCCCCCCCCAATATTACTGTAGATTTTACAGTAAAAGACAAAGATGAATGCGTGTTGTGCAATTTTAAAAAGTCCTATAAAGTACTCCTGGGTTTAATTCAGTAGTAGTCTTATGTTAAGCTTCACAAAAGTTGTATTGTTTGGCATTTTAATTTGTTGATATGGCGCCAAATCACCTCAGCATTAATCTCAGAAGTAAAACATTACAGGTTGTTTAAGGCAGCAGATGTCCAAACCCAGAAAGACTGACAGCTTTTTTCAGCCACACCTTTTCCTTTTTTTTTTTTCCAACTTTTCTTATTTCCAGCAGGTGAAGCCAAAAAAGACCATATTTGGTCCTCTGAGTGACCAAGATCGGATATTTACTAACTTATATGGCCGACATGACTGGAGGTAAAAGTATTTGAAGTAAAACCACCTTCATTACTCTCTAATGACCTGTAGAAACACCTTATCTCTCTCTGTTGCTCTTCTCTTCCGTTTTTTCTCCCAGACTCAAAGGAGCGCTAAAAAGAGGAGATTGGTATAAGACCAAGGAGATCATACTGAAGGGACAGGACTGGATCCTGAATGAGGTGAAAATCTCGGGGCTTCGTGGCAGAGGAGGAGCAGGATTTCCGACAGGCATGAAGTGGAGTTTCATGAACAAACCCAGCGATGGCAGGTAGGAGCAAGAGGGAACAGAAACAATCTGCGAATGATGCTAAGGTTTCATGAATAAATAATCTGTTGGCGTGTCTGTGACTTTCCGCGTTTGCTATGTGGTAGGCCAAAGTATCTGGTGGTGAATGCTGACGAGGGGGAGCCTGGGACATGTAAAGACCGCGAGATAATGCGTCATGACCCCCATAAGCTTATAGAGGGCTGTCTGGTGGCTGGGAGAGGCATGGGAGCTCGTGCCGCGTACATCTACATTAGAGGGGAGTTTTACAATGAGTCATCAAACCTACAGGTAATGTATGGATGGATGTGTGACGAACAGTCCGTGGATGAAGAGCGTTTGTCTTAATTGTTTTCTTCAAACAGGTGGCCATTAATGAGGCGTACAAAGCAGGGCTGATTGGAAAGAACGCCTGCGGCTCTGGGTATGACTTTGATGTGTTTGTTATGCGGGGAGCAGGCGCATACATCTGTGGAGAGGAGACTGCTCTAATCGAGTCTCTTGAGGGCAAACAAGGGAAGCCCCGGCTCAAGCCGCCTTTCCCTGCAGACATAGGTGAGGTAAACTCTCCACAGCAGCCTCCAATATCCTGCAGCACCTAATTATGGTTTAAGAAACTGCTAAATAGGGTTATATTCTAATTATAGTTATTTACTGCTCTCTTTCTCTCTCCCTAAAGGGGTGTTTGGATGCCCAACAACGGTGGCCAACGTGGAGACAGTTGCTGTGGCGCCTACGATCTGTCGTCGAGGCGGCGCTTGGTTCACCAGCTTTGGGAGGGAGAGGAACTCTGGGACGAAGCTGTTCAACATCTCTGGTCACGTAAACACCCCATGCACAGTGGAGGAAGAGATGTCTATTCCTCTGAGAGAGCTGATAGAGAGACATGCAGGTGTGTGTGTGTTTAATCCAGTTCTGTCCATGAAGAGTTTATGAAACATTACACATTTTTTTCCTCTTTTCTCTCGTATGATTGGTGCAGGAGGAGTGAGAGGTGGCTGGGACAATCTATTAGGAGTGATCCCAGGGGGGTCCTCCACTCCCATTATCCCTCGGCATGTGTGCGATGATGTGCTGATGGATTTCGATGACCTGGTTCGTGCAGAGAGTGCCCTGGGAACCGCAGCTGTCATAGTCATGGATAAATCGGTAAACAGTTGCCTGAAATATTGCACATTTCACAGGCTCCTCAGTGACAGCAGAAAGAAAATCTGACTGATGCGTCTTCTCTGCAGACCGATGTGGTCCGAGCCATTGCACGTTTGGTTGAGTTTTACAAACACGAGAGCTGTGGACAGTGCACCCCCTGCAGGGAGGGTAAGGAACTACATTCAACACTGGGCTCAGGCAGTAACTGTTAAAACATCCATTATCTCACCCTTTAAAATCTTTTTACATCCTCCTTACATTCCTTACAGTGCTCTTCTCTCTTCATTGAGCTATAATAAGCACTTGTGTGAACTGTCAACAAGAACATCAGGGTTAGGTGAAGCGTTTACTACTCAGGACATGCCTGAAGGGTACATAGGTATGATAAGTGCTCAAATATGTTATTATAGCAAAATAAACACTCTGGTAAGGTAAGATATACCTGTAAGAGCACAATTATCGAAGGATTGAAAACATAATACTGGTAAAACAGAGGTTTTATGACAAATTAATCATAATCTGAGCCTGTATTGATGCATTTTATTTGCACATATGTAATGTAAATCTCGGTTAGAAAAAGCCTTTTTAAATGTGTATAATTTTTGCATTAATTTGGACAAACAGTGCAACAGCATTCGTTTCATTGTCTTAGTAAAGCTAGAGTCATAATGTGTGAGTAATTTAATCAATTAGCTTCAGGATTTGGATTATTAGTTTGTGAAGAACACAAAAGGAAGCTACAACTGTTATTTTAAGATATCAAATAGGTTTTTAAGTCTTTATTAGAATTGGATTAAGATTAGGGTCAATAATAACTCCTCCGAGGTAAAACTTTGCTTAAAAGTTTCAGGAATTGTAATTTTATAATGCTTGTTCAACTCCTTCCTCTCCCACAGGAGTGGACTGGATGGATAAAATGATGTGGAGGTTTGTCCAAGGCGAGGCAGCAGTTTCAGAAATTGACATGATTTGGGAGCTCAGTAAGCAGATAGAGGGACACACCATTTGTGCTCTCGGGGACGGAGCTGCTTGGCCTGTGCAGGTGAGATTTCTTCTTGGAGGCGTTTTAAGCACTTAAGCACAAGTTCAGTAAAACTGAGCCTTCAATTTCAAAAGAAATGCTAAATGTGAAGAGTCAGGGGCGTTTACCCTCTTTTTTTTTTCCCTTTTGTGTGTGCAGGGTTTGATCCGCCACTTCAGGCCTGTCATGGAGAGCCGCATTGCTCACTATAACAAGAAAAATCCCGCAAGGGCGCCAGAGGTCGAGATGATCTGAAAGTGAAATGCCTCCCATTCAGTCTGTCATCAAATCATTCCATAGATCATTTATTTTAAGTGTAAATATTACTTATTGATCAAAGTTATCCTGATCGCAAAAGCTATGTGTGGACAACCAGTCTGCTTTGGTGATATAAAAGCAGCAATGACATCTTCAACTTAGTTAACTGATGCACGACGCAATGAAAGAAATGAACACATACGTCAATAAATTAGCTTTATTTCATAAACTTGAGAAATAAATTCAAATGCTTCACTGCGTACATGTCCAGTCTGATCTGTACAAAAAAAGGAGATGATCAAGAAAGGATTAAGTGATTGATGTTTGTTTTGTTTTTACTTTGGGGAAAGAAAAGAGAGTGGGAACAGGAAAAGATGTGTTAGGATGAAAGGAAAACTGGTCTGTGATTTACAGTCTGTGTTATCATTTCACAGAGACACACAGCTGAGCTGGTGCAGGTTTTCCCTCGATTCAGACCAAGAAGGCAGGCAGAATATTGCTCAACTGACCAGCTATACATCCAGACTAAAGGTTGAAGTATCACTCCGGCAAATGTCCTTCTTTGAACAATGACTAATGACAGTCAAACAAACAAATGGGAATCTTTACAAAACTTTAGCTTGTCCATTTAGACCCAAGTGCTAAATCCTGAAACCAACACAGAGCTGTTACGAGTCATCCTGGTGAAGAACAGATGGGCTCAGTTTGGGTGGATATCCTGTAAGACTCAGCAGAAAGCACTCGGTGAGTTCAGATTTTTTTTTTTTTTCTGCATTAGGGTGCCATCCAGAAAGGTATAGACTGCTGCTGCGGCTGTGTTTTAGCTCGAGGGAGTGGTGGAGGAGGGCAGCGATAACCCTGTGCCCAGCCTGAGGTGGTTGTGGTAGTTGAGGAGGTAGGGGGAACTGCCCCAGGGTTACCTGGCCCTGAGGTGGCTTTTGAGGTGGGGTGGTCTTCCTCTTCATCAGAAGAGCCGCCGGTGTATGCCACCAAACCTGTTTTCAGTCTTTTTACTGCAGGTGCTAAAAGAGGAAGAAGAGAGCAAAAGAAAAAACAGGAAAAGAGAGAGAGAGCGAGAGAAAGGCAGCACATGTGGAGAGGAGAAAGAGAGAAAAGATACACAACAACAGCAGCAGCTCATTTCAAGTCAAAGGTAATTATTTCAAACACATGTTGGGAGAAACAAAAAGTTAATAGATCAAATGTAAATCAACGTTTATGTCAGCCGGTTTGAGGAGGGGGGGTGGCGGCCATTCAAAAGCAGCCATTGGTTGGTGGGGAGCGACAGTGTCAGGGGCCGTCCAATCGAGCGGCAAGACGGTGTCACAGGACGAGTCGTACCCCACCCCCAACCGATATCCATCATCACACCGGAGACACATGGAAGAGAAGAAAAACACAGAGAAAAAGAGAAAAACACAAAAACAGGAGAGATTCTCGTTAGCGAGGGAGGAAAACGAACGTCGGACAATCCAGACTGATGATGTCGTCACGGCTCGACATAATCGCACTCCTTTATAAAAAGGAGTTGAAGGCACACAAAAGGTGTTGAGTCATAGCTCCGCCTCATTATCTTGAGATGTGTTGTCACAGCAGCAGACTCCTGGAAAAGCCCGTTTGAGGCTTATTGTGGCGGGCGCTGCATTTATCTCAGCCACAAAACCAGGAGTGGCTTTAATATTAAATATAGAAAAACGAAACTAAATCTGTTTTTGGGGGGTTTATGTAACAGACATCCAGCTTCAGTAGGCAGGGAGAGGATTTACATTTGTCTCTACAGCTCTACATTAAGGCTGTGAATAAAATTGAGGCCAGGCTTATAAGAGGGTCACAGTCCGTGATTTGGATTTGGGCAGGGATTTGTCAATCCACAGGATAACGCCCTTACCGGCGGGGCCTTGCGGTGCTTTTCTCTCTTCCACCTTGGGTCTCGCTCCATTCACAGCCAAGGGGGGTGGAGGCATTAGCTGCTTACTGGAGAACACAAAGAGAGGGAGTGAGTGAACTCTTCTCACTGACCTGTGAATATTATTAACCTGAACAACATCCTGTGTAAAATCTGCACACCTGTCCCTCTCACACGACGGGCTGGAGGAACTCTGTGGTTGGGATCCTGGATTCTCAGGGCTGCCCATGGAGAAGCCTGCACCTAAATTAGTCATATGAATGGGTCCATGCTATGAGCAGAAAAACACACAGGCACGATTAGGAGACATCCTCAACTAAGCCCTGCCCTGACACTAAAAAACAATACACACCTATTTACAACACCAAAGTGAAAAAAAGCTAGCTTACCACAAACCTGTGATTATAATGATATTTTCCCGTCCACTATGAAAGATACTTTTAACAGCTCTCCAAGCTATCTCAACCAAGGTACAAAAGACATTTGAAGAGAGCAAAGATGATATGTTAGGAGACAGAAATCGGAAAGAGAGGTAAGAGTGCTTCCTCGGCTCATGAAGGTGACTCGTGACAATGAGGACTCCGACATACAAACAGGGAACAAACAAACATGGAGACCACGATGTGGAGAAAATAAAATATAGGGGGTGTTTAAAAAAAAAAAAAAAAAACACCAGAGAATGATGAGGGGGTGAAAATGCAAAAGAAATGTATCACCTGGTATCCCAGCAGGCCACTGTCTGTCTCGTCAGGCACCTCCTCTGTAAAGCGTCTTTTCTGTGGTGGGTTGGCTGGGGCAGCAGGAGGTGAAACTTTGGGTGGTGCTGCAGCAGAGGGAGGTAAACGTACAGGAGGGGCTAGAGTCTGCACAAAAGACGAAAACAACAGTATCGTCTGGTTACTGATTTGCCTGCTATGACACATATCCTTGGCGAGAGTTTCACAGTTTATAAAAGTAAAATTAAAGAAGTAGTAATCCAAAGATCTAATTTTGTGCAGAAGTTTTGATTGTGTCAGATGTTTAGATTTGCTCCTAGTTAGCTTTCAAGGGGTAAAGAGTTAAGTGGACCTAGGAAAAAAATGGGATTGTTGTACAGTCAAAGATTTTACACAGTCTTGTTTTATTTGTGTTTCTGGATGCCTGCTTTAGTTTTAAGGCCATGTTACAATGAATCCTACCTGTGGCAAGATGTCAGGAGCAGGTACTGGTGCAGGCGTGGGTGCAGGAGCTACAGTGGGGACAGGGGCAGGGATAGGGACAGGTACAGGTACAGGGACAGCAGCAGGAATAGGAGCTGGAGCTGGGCGGAGAGGGTACTGAGAGGGAACACCAGCGGCAGCCACTGGCGGCACAGGAGGTGGGACAGCGTAAGGTGAAGGGACAGGCTGAGGCTGAGGTGGGGGTACGGGCAGTGGGTAGCCTTGCTGGTAGCCAGTAGGGGGGTAGTAAGGAGGTTGAGGAGATATCCCATTCACTACTGGCGGCTGTCCAAACCCTGAATAAAAACAAAAGAAACAAGCAAAACAGCTAGAATGAGGCTCTCACAGAGATGTCAATAAACAGATGTGTTAGACTGAGAATGTCTGTGAAGGTTCTCAGTCATCCAGGTCATCGTAGTCTAAGGAGCTTGGAAAGAAAAGCGTCTGGACTTCTTTAAGTTGCTTGAAGACGTTTCACCTCTCATCCGAGAAGCTTCTTCAGTTTCAGTTTCAGAACTGAAGAAGCTTCTCGGATGAGAGGTGAAACGTCTTCAAGCAACTTAAAGAAGTCCAGACGCTTTTCTTTCCAAGCTCCTTAGACTGAGAATCTTACAGCTTTCAGTTAAAGAAAAAGAGCTTTGGTACAGCAACAGAAACTACAGAAAAACTACCAGCTGTGGAGTACCTTGTGGTGTTGGCATCATTTGATTAAGGAAGCGAGAATACTCTGCATGGACCTAGAAAAGAGGAACATTGCATTTAATCTTGTTAATAGTTTTAAAAAAAATAAAAAATTTACTTTGAAAGTCATCCTATAAAGACAAGAGTTCAACATAATGTAACCATTATAAAAGAAAAAAAACATAAAAACCAACTGTAAAAGAACGAGATCTATCAAGATTCAGTTAAAAAACAACAACAACAAAAACGCCTTCGAACATTTACAGCACAAACTACCTTTGAGTCTCCACCTTTAAGAAAACGGCTGTGTCTGCAGAAAATACTTGTGGTCTCCGCTTGTGGTGCAGCACACAAATAATCCTTCACTATCTACAGCTCTGTAGCCGATGTGCGCATCTGCAGAAGCTGAGATCAGTGATCCCTTAAACCACAAGGAAGTGTGTGTTTCTTTGCTTAGTTTAAAAACATTTTTGTTTTATCACCAGTGAGTGTCAACAGTTAACACAGTGTGGAAACATCAGTGCCACCAGCGATTTAATTAATTGTTCATTTGCAATATTGATCTCGTACCATTAGTGTTTCCAGTTGTTTTGTTAAAAAAAAAGAAACAAAACACTTTTCATAACTAATCTGTGACAGGCCACCACTCATTACTTACTTATTATTTATTAATGCTCAGGGACTGTCTAGTGACTCCACAGTGTAGGGGTTTGCACCTTTGCCTAACAAGCAAAAGATCTCCAGTTTGATCCCGTGAGGAGACAAAAATCCCTCTGGGGTTGCATCAGGAAAGGCGTCTGCAGTAAATATCCGGCAAAACAAATATGCAGAGCTACCTGCTGTGCAACCCTGTGGATAAGGGAGCATCTGAAAATTGGTTTTAATGCTTGACTGTCTGCTGAAGCTGGAATGGGGAAAATGGACACTTGGAGTACTCACTGTCTGAAGCAGGTTCTCACACAAAGTCTTTGCTGCTGCAAGTCCTTCAGGTTTCGAGTGACTGGAGAGAAAAACAGCAAAAATAGTTCATAATCATGGAAAACTACCAATATTTGAAATCCACTGTTCTCTATTGACGCTGCATGTGACATATTTACACCAGACTTCATTTTCTAATTTTTCTAAAGGAAATTTACACAGAACTATATGACAGTTGAAGTAGTTTTGGGCTTCGTGTCTGTACAGTACTATCTTATTTTACCATCTTATTATTCTAACACCCAGTAATCAGAACTTTTTAATGTTATTGTTTAGTAGTGGGTGGCAAATAGTTTGTAGTTGCATTACCACCACCTTTTGGCCATTATAGTGAATAGCATCCCACCAGGCACTGGTAAAAAAAAAAGCATCAATCACATTTACTTTTAATTTATTTTCTTAAAAAATAATAATAATAATTTGGAAATTCTGACTGCGCTCTACTGCAGAAAACTCCAGAGTGTGGCAGTGTTGTGACAACGCTTCATTAGCCTGCGCCGCCTTTAATGGACAAAGACTGATGATACCCACCTGATGTAAATGTACATGGGTTCAAAGGCCTCTCGTCCAGAGGCAGGCTCCAAACAGCCGGATCCTTTCCCTCTGAGGAAGACTTTGGCCCCGGTCTCAGCCTGGATGTGCTGCAAGTATGAACAGCCGGGCCCCTCGACACGCTCTTTGACTGCAAAGCCCGGGACAGCGTGATCCAGGCCCACAAAGATCTTATCTTGAACAAAATGCATCTGAGAAATGAAAGAAAATATGAAGGGTTGCAGTAACTATGACTAAACACATTACCATACTGACAGTTTTCAGTCCCCCCTACATTTATGCCCCTTTTTAGACATTAGTTCCAGTATATCTCCAAACATTTTTAAATTCATGAATGTCTAGAGGTAGGTTGATCATTCCAAATATCGGCAGTATCGAGACAAACACTTTTATTGGATCAATACTCTATCCTAAAAGGTCAGACTGTATTCCACTGAATTGTGTTAAATTTTTTATTTTAATAAGAAAACTATATCTCAAACATGCACTATGAAAAATGTCTGAAACTTTTTGTGTTCTGTGTTATCACCTGTTTTATTTAAAGCCTATAACACATTTAAACAACAGAACTTGACCGAAGTCCTTTAAAAACAGGCACATTCACATTCCAGGTCTCCAAAAAATCCAGTTTCAAAAAGCTGAAAGGTTTTGTTGTGTTAACTAATTATTATAGAAAGTAACAGTTACAGGGATTTTGGTGGTCATTAAAAGGTGTTCAGATTTTTAAACTGATGCCCATTCATCTCATAAATCATGGCACACCGCTCTCCCCTACATAAGTTACCTTTATAAGTTAAAAAGCATCGGTATTGGCAGTAGTGCCTCTGTATTTATCGCACACCACTAATGTCCTTTTTTTCCCCCCCAAGTGAAGACTGTTGTTAAATCGACTGCTACCGAAGGTTGGATGCAAATCAAATCAAATGTCTTTTTCATTCAAACAATCGCAGCTTCTTTGTCTGCACTAGATGTTTGAAGTCTTCCAAGTCTTACACTTCTGAAGTATATAAAATCTAAAGCAACCTATTTACTGTTCTTTTGAAGGCATTGATTAAATATGACGCTAACTATTTATAATCTCACCCCCCTCACCTTTTCTAAAAACAGTAAGTGTATTGAGGCAATTGGTAAACTGATCGGTGCTTCAAAATTAGGTGGAAACAGAGAGTATGACCTGCATCCATGTGGGAACTGCCTTACCCCTGACTGAAAGTGTGGTTTGTGGTGGGTCACAGGGGGCAGTGAAGGAGCAGGGAGGTTGTTCTGCTGATACACTGTGACTGAAGCCCCAGTAGAGGAGAAAGATGGAGAGGATGATGAAGCAGTTGCAGCCTTCACCACCCCATTTGTGATGATCTCCTTGATTCTATTAACTGCTCCTGGAAAACGGAGAAGAGAAACTGTCAGTCGAATTACGAGCTACACAAAGACAAACGTTTATGACTGACTGAAGTTTAAAAGAATACTTACTGTCAACAAGCTCTCTTGTCTGTCCTTGGACGTGTAGATACAGAGGTCGATCCCTGATTGGAATGAGCAGAAACAAGGCCGAGTTTACATAAAAACATCAAACACCGGGTCTACTATCAGTTCGGTTAGTGAAAATGAGAGACAGTCACCCTGTTAGCGCTTTGGTCTTCTCCTCTGCTGTCATGTAACGGCCTCTGGTCGACACTGCAGCACCGCTCACTTTACTGATCTGTGGACAAACCATATTAAAAATTACAAACCACATCACGAGCAATCCGCTAGCTAAGAAACAGACCTAACTTTTGAAAATATCATCCATATTGTTGCTGACCTCATCCTGCGTTTGCCCACGTGTCAGGAGATTTCGACAATTAATTGGGACGTCATTGATCTCAACTTCAGCTACCACCAGGTCGTCTTTGGCTTTTGGCGGCACTGGAGGCTTTCCGACACCAAGGACCTGAAAGAGGGTACGGAACAAGAAGCATGCGTCAGTCAAGGCACAGCTCATTATTTTATACTGGAGACTTAAAACATACATTTTAACTAGAGCTGGGCGATAGAACGATAACGATATGTATTGCGAAATAACTTTTTCTCGATAGAAAAATTAAACTATTGCGATAGGCCTCATCTCTCTTGGCCTCTTAAAAAAAAGAACAGCCAATCCAAATTAAGTAGCGCAGAGCCGAACCAATCACAGCCGCAGCGTCACGTAACGTGACTTGTTACGTGCAGCACAAGTGCCAAGGCGCACATGTGTATTTGTTTGGGAAGCTGCCAGCTGGGCTGCCCAGGTAATGAAGGAAATGAGTGTGCCGACTAGAGAAAAATCAACCAAGAGCGTGAGCGAAGGTTACCGAAGAAAAAACCGATGATGGTTCCAATGCCGGAGAGCTTGTCGAACAGAAGGGCCATAGAAGTTCCGTAGTGTGAAGGTATTTCGGCTATTTCAAGTCTGACAAAAAACTTAGTAGCTTGCACTGTAAATTGTGCCGAAAGCAAGTCTGGAAATACAATAAACCGGTGCATGCTCAATCTCTGACTGAAAGCGCTAATTCGTCATTCGGCTTTTGTCAGACTAAAGTAACTGTTAAAACTGTTTGAAAAGCTCAGCTATACAACAAGGAGAGATTGAGAATTTCCTTTTAGTTCTCAGTTTATTTGATATTGAGAAAAGTTAGTCAGTTTTGTCTGTTCTTCTGTAAAACAAACTAAGATTTATTTTTAGAATTAATATTTTGTTTCTAAGTGGAATTGACAATTTAGTCTGTTTCGTTTGTTCTATTTTGAAACTTAAACGCTTTAGCGGCAGGTTTTGTGTAGTTTGCAATATTTGCCTTTATTTATCTGAAACTGAAGTCTCATGTTCCTTAAGTACATCTACCCTGTTGAACTTATTATGGGAAATAAATATTTAAATTAAAACGAGCTGCTAATTATTTCACATTTTACTTGTGAGCAACGGCACATTTAAATCTTACAAATATAGTTATTTGGCTTATATCATGATAGATATCGTTATCGCCTGAAATGAAAAAACATATCGTGATATGAAAAAATCTTATATCGCCCAGCTCTACTCTTAACAAAATAATCCTGTGTCTCCACTCATGTAGGATTTGGCAATTGATAGGTTTTTATTATCAATTACGACTCTGGCTTCCAAAGACTTTGAAAACAAGGTAATGAAAATGTTGCCGCCTTTTATTTGGCAATGACTCGCACTGTGATATTGTGACATGATTGTTCAGCCGAGCTCAAGCCAAACTGTGGAACAGGAGGACGTTGTCAACAAGGGCGTTTGTGTTTCTTTGTTTCAGTTTGGATATGTGCAGTGTTTAAGAAAATCCAGTTACAGAAATGTTCAATAAAATTGGAATAACTCTGAAGTGAAAACTATTTTAAGCTGCTCTCTTATTCGCAAGGGTTCGCCACTGTGGGTAACCACATTGTTTTGGAGCCAAAAAGGGATTAGCGTCTGAGTGTTGAGAATTAAAAATGATTTAATAAAGTTTTGACTCAATATAAAATTGAAGTTACAAGTTAACAATAAAATATACTGTTGTCACAATGTTGATGCAACAAATCTTTAAAGCATTAAAGATAAAGCGGTCCTGTTCATTAATCTGCAATATCACTAAAGCACTACAAAGCCATTTTACAGGTCTGTAAAAGCAGCATTTCCTCCTCCAGCAGGAACTGTAAAGAGTGACATCTGGTGGAGGTGAAGTGTACATGCGCAATGCAAAAACAAAATGTACTAATTTTACTTCACTGTTTTTTTTATTTCAGATTAGTTTCTACTTCGTTATTAAGATATTTGTTTGATTGCACTGTATTGCATTTTATTGAAATACATAACATGTTACTTATATATATTTACCTGCTGAAAAAAGAGGTATATGTTATCTTATAACCTTGATGTTGGAGTCTAAGTGTAAAAATGCAGGACAAGAGAGAAAATATGTGGGAATACAGTTAAAGCTTTAAATCAAATGTCATTATATAGACACCGTGTTTGAATATCCTGTTTTCTTAATTATCTTCTATGAAATCCAATAATATCTGAATATGAATATCTTTCTTATGTTTTTGTCAGTGCTGGTCACATGTACACATATATATATATAAGTGTATGGATACACCAGGAAGAACACATAAGGCTTATGGTAATAGGAATAACTATAAAAGTCTAATTTCCTTTGGAAGCTTCCTAATTGCTTGAACCCTCCAAGTACTAAGAAAAGGTGGTTCCTTTATTACCTCATTGAACACATCCGTTAAGAAAGGACAGAAGATAATACCGCCCCACAGAATCTCGGTGTTTATTACAAGAAATGATCACCATGACAGATTGTGCGTGTGTTAGGTCACAGTGCATTTTCCATTTCATAACATAGCCTGCTGATATGTTCTGCACCTTTACCCACAGGTCAACACAGCACTGCTGCGACAGAGTTGTTGAGTTTGTGTGATGAACATAAATGTATAAATAAAAAAAGCTCTATTAAAGTTTAATGATTACTGTACTGGACCCTATGGAGTAATGGTTGAATAATTTGACTTCAGGTAGACATCATCTCTCCAGGAGAAAAGTGAAAATAACAGTGGCCCTACAGTATGAAGATGTTGGGTAAAGTATTTTGCATACTGGAGGTTAAACAATCACAACATCCAACCCAAAATTATTAAATTTCGGGGTGGAACAGCCTTGTATAGTGCAGTCTGGGTACCACGCTTCTCTATTACGGTGTTGTGCCAAAAACTGATTGTCTGCCAAAAACGGATTTCCGGTATTTGCCAAAAACTGACTGCTTGTATTTAAACTGCTATAAGTAACTTGTTGGGCTATAATATGTGAAACATATGTCAAATGCATCCCTCATGGATGACATAAAGTCATCTTGAGCCGCAAACAACAAAGTAGAAGCCGCAATCAGTTTTTGGCAGTGACTTTTATATAACCTTTATTTATGCAGTTAAAAAAAAAATCTCATTAACATTAAATATGTCTTTTGTAAGAGTAAGTTGGCCAAGAGCACAGCAGAAATGGCAGCAAATATTACAATAGTTCTGTAAAAATATTTTAAGTGGGGATAAAGGACCAGATTGGTTATGATGTAAGTACAATAACACAGAGTTGTAAAGATACTTCAAAAACAGATAATTTTTAAATTCTATATATAACCCCTTTGTAAGCCCTGTTCACCGAAGTCTATGCCTAAAGATATTACACATAAAAAATACACAGAAACATTGGAAATCACTTTTTGGCACAACAACGGATTCAATAATTTATAAAATCGCCTTTAAAACAAAAGTAACTAATAGAAAGACCGCCATGCTGTTCATTACCTTATCAGGCGGCCCGGGGTTGCCTATCTGTGAGGGTTTGAGTTTGCCTTTGGCCACCAGCATGGCATTAATCTTGGCAGCCACAGCAGCAGCAGCATCCAGAGCTCCAGTGGGTGCAGCTTCAGCCTCCCCCATCCCACCAGAGCCAGACCCGGGCCCAGGCTGGTCCCATTTGCTGCGGCGGCTGGAACACAGAAAGACAAAAAACATTAAACTAGTCAAAAAAGTTTGTATAACCCTCACTTCAGCCCACAAACCCCCAAAAACTCAACCGTGAGGATAAGCAAACAACACCCAATGCTGTTATTGTTGACGTTTTGGAAACCAGAACTGTGGTCTAACAGGGTTTTTTCCTCTTTGTATTCAGTTTGCGGTCACAATCACAGGCACTCTGCCACCAAAATTAATTATTTAAAAATATTTTGTTTTTGAGTAGCTACAGGATAAAAAGCATGAGCTGCTCGCCAGCTGCAGCGCGACAGCACGGCCATGATTATATAAGGCGGCTAACGTTAGCGAGCTAGCCGGCTATCTGAAAGCATAAAGGCGGCGGCTAAACAGCACAATAAAAATACAAAAACTGTCCGGGTTTAAAGGCTTACCCGCTGCTCTGAGCCCCACAGAATGACATCAATGTTTCGTCAGATAGAAAAAAATCCCCGTGAGGAAAATCTCTCCAGACTTCTGCACAGCTCGTACAGTCAGCTGTGCTGATGGCTAGCCGCTTCGTGTCTCACCGTTTCCGCCTCCGGTTACTGCTGTTCTCGCTCAATGACGCCACCAGAGGGCGCCAGACACCAGCAAGTGTGTTCAAAAGGGGGAAAAAACAGAAGGTTCAGGTGGGATGCTTCTTCCTCACCTGTCGTGCTACCCTTGGCCAGTGTCTCTTGAGGCGATATCAGAGTTTCCAGTGAAGAGAAAACCCTTGAGATGCCGGACAGGCTTCATGACGAGGTGAGTTTTAGCAGGTGTACTCCTGCTTAATCCACTGAAAAACCTCATAAATGAAAGGACACAGGTTACTGCACTGATTTGTGTTGAAATTCTGTTAGGGTTTCAAATGCGCAAATTTAAACATAGTCAGTCAGTCATCTTTAAATGCGGAATAATTTGTCGGTTAAACTGTGACAGTAAGCCAAATGAATGATGTTCACTCAGTAAATATATGTATGGACTGATCATACATAAGATTAATGTTTGAAGTTTAACACTTACAGCACTATGATAGCAATAATAATAATAATAATAATAATAATAATAATAATAATAATAATAATAATAATAATAATAATAAAGACAATGAAACACATTTGGTGTGGTTTTCCAGTTTTGTATTTCTGTTTAATACTACTTTTTGGTTTCTGCTTTCTGGTTTTATTGATGTTCTGCTGTGTTTCTGTGTCTTTTTCTTTTTTTTCTTTTTTTTGGTATTCTTGTCATGAGTCTTGGTTTCCGTGGTCCACCCTCACCTATGTCCTGTTGTGTAATCAGCCCCAAACACACTGGTGTTTTCTTTATGTACTCTTGTTCAACCCCTTGTTTTAAGTATTTAATCAGCTAATCACATGGCGACAAGTTCAAACCAAGCATCAGATTGGGGAAGAAAATGCTTGTTGATCTCATCTGATCTATTGAGATTTTTCCACACTATCATTTATATGGTTTTCAACAAAAAGACAAAATGAGAAAATATGGAGAGAAATGTGGGTGAAAATGCCTTGTTGATGCCAGAGGTCAGAGGAGACTGGATAGACTGCTTCGACCTGATAGGAGGGCAACAGTAACTCAAATAATCCTCATTACAACTAAGGCAGAGGAGCATCTCTGCATAAGCAACCTGGCAAACCTTGAAGCTGATGAGCTACAGCAGAAGAAGAGCACACTGGGTGCCACTCCTGTCAGTAAAGAACAGGAAACTGAGGCTACAGTTTACACAGGCTCATCAAAACTGGAGCAGAGAAGATTGGAAAAATGCTACCTGGTCTGATGAGCCTTAGTTTCTGCTGTGACATTCATGGTAGGGTCAAAATTTGGCATAAAAAAACATGAAGTCATGGCTCCATCCTGTCTTATATCAACAGTTTAGGTTGCTTAAAAGAATACTTACTGTTTTTTTCTTCTTTTTTTTCTTTTTCTGCTCATTCTGTTGGTTTTTGGTTTTTGCCCTTCTCCCCCGTCCCTCTTCTCAGCTGTTTCTCTTTCCCTCTTTCTTTCTCCCCTTCTTTCCCCCAGTCAAGTCTGTCCCATGTTCAGTAAGTGAAAATAAAATAAACAATAAAAGGTGAATCAAATGGACCATTATGGCAAGGCTGGGATGGTCAATTTGGTAAAGTAAATCCGTTGGGCATCTTTCTTTGCCTTTAGACAACAATTCTGATGGCAAAAGAGCCAAACGGGACAGGCAAAAGAAAAAAAAAAAAAAAGTTTAGGTTGCTTGGTGATATAGTGGTGTGGAGAATATGTTCTCAGCACATTTGGGGGCCCTTGGTACCAATTGATCATCTTTTAAACACCTCAGTCTACACGAGTATTGTTGCTCACTGTGTCCTTCCTTTTATGACCACAGTGTACTCATCATCTAACGTTTGTTTCCAGCAGGATCACACCCCATGAAACAAAGCTCAAATCATCTCAAACTGCTTTCTTGCGTTTGACAATGAGTTCACTGTACTCAAACGGCCTCCACAGTCTCCACAGATGTCAATCCAGTTGAGTAACTTTGGGATGTAGTGGGAAGGGAGTTTTACATCATGGATGCATATCTAGTAAATCTGCAGCAACTATGTGATGTAATCATGTCAACATGGACCGAAATCTCTGAGAAATCAATCTGTGCCACAAAGAATTAAGGTTGCGCTGAAGGAAAACAGGGTCTAACCCAACACTAGCAAAGTGTTTGTCAAACAGTTTATGTTCCTGAATTTGCTGTGTTGCTTTACTTGCTGTATCCTCATGTTTTCTCTGGCTCGCTTTGTTTTTGGACTTTTCTGTTACTATCAAAGCTATTGAAACTTGTGATTTTTTAAAGTTATTCAGCATTCATTGTCCTGCACTTGGGTCCTCTCCAGCTTATCATGATACAAATGTGTTCCTGCTAACATGGACCAGTTTGTGAGTTTTGTAAAGAGACTTAAAATTAAATGTTTCTAAACTGACCCAAGATTAAAAACCCCAAGTCTGCTCTGTAAAGCAAAACAGACCCAGTCTTGCAGAGACCCCATTTGCCCCTATAGGCTAAGCCAGGCAATGGCATCGTGCCTCCTGGCTCTTAAGCTGTGCTGTCTTACTGAGAGTCACTCTGGCAGGTACAGGTGTTCAGTTACTGACCACCCTGGGTTTTCAGAGACAGGGCCAGGAGGTGCAGGTTTCTGTGGAAGGTGAGAACACCTTGCAGGGGGGCAACATGAATCAACAGATTGAACAACTGGCAGCCCTGCTTGTATTTCTGTTGCTCTGTGGTGCAGGGTGCTGAAAATTATCTGCTAAACTCTGCTTTCTTCAGTTTGATCAGGATCAACATGTGTCATGTTTTCATACCAGGAAATTGTTGGTTTGCATTTATCTATTGGGCCTAAGATCATTTTATCATTTTTATGGTAGAGGTCATGGATAGGTTTTGGTGTTTTTATAGTAACTAACATGCTTTTTACTATATGTTTAATTTATTTAACTATATCTTTTAAGTGTGCTGCAGATTTTTTGTTAAATGCAGATTTAGGTAAGGGTAAACTTTACATGCTAAAACTGTTAACTTGTAAAGTTCACTGTTTTAACTGACCGTCAGTCATTATCACCGATAAAAAACAAGCATGTAAGCTTACAAGGGAGGTCAACCTTTGAGCCTTGGAAATTAATCATATTTCTTCACCAGGTGAACAGAGTTTGCTGTGCAGCATTAAGCCATCAGGACAGGAGGTGACCTCACAGCTATAGACTTGATTGCTGAGGTGTGTCATTTAATGAGCCACCCGAGCTGGAAGTTCAGTCAGTGCAAAGACAGACGGGTGGAACAATAAGTTGTGTAACACGGTGCAGCCAAGCCATCATGACTGTAGTGTGATGTTTGTACAGACATGATTAAGTCTTGGTGTAGAACTAGCAAGCCCATTGGAACAGTCTGTTATTGATCCTGAAGATAAAAGATATGCTTTCTTATTTAATAAAATAATAGATATACTCTCGATCGCTGCCTTTTCATCCTCAGTTTTCAACCCGCCTGTCAAACTAAAATAATCAGCCTGGACGACGAGTAGATATTTAGTACTTTTTTATAATGATTTTTATTGTTCAAATTGAACGATGGCGCTTTTCCTTTATTTTCTTACATGGTTTTATTGTTACACTGGTTGATGATCAGACTAGTGTAAAAATTCAGCCTTTTTTCTACTTGCTCTGCCAAGAAGAGGGTGATATCCTTAATATGGTGACTTAAGGCACAAGACTCTGTCTGTGAGCTCACAACGGCCCACACACCTGCAGTTCAAACTTTCTGTTTCCACGGGGCAGCCAATCAGAAAAAAAAGAGAGAGGAGCAAAAGGTTTTGTTCAAGGTGGGCTGAACTGTGAGTCCTGCAAAGTGAATCCAAAATAAACTGTAATACAATTAAAATCCACGGACCTCTGTCTTTCTTTATTTATTGTGACTTTTAAGAATTTTCAAACCATGGAAAAAAGAACCGAGGTGTCTTCTCCAAAGTTAGGTGGGTTTTTTGGGTTGTTTTTTTTAGCTGTGGCAGGCAACTAGGCCTAGGGTGGCCAGGTGTCCCACTTTATGAAGGACTGAACACCATTTTTACTCCTTGTCTCGCTGCCCCACATATTGAGACATCGTCCCACATTTTGGTTGGCTTTTAAGTCAGTACATGCAAGTCTCACCAGAATCAAGTGAGTGCAAGTCAAAAAGAAAGAGATTCATTGAAGCACAGTTACTAAATGTTTTAAGAAAGAATGTTTTTAAGTATGTTAGGAATATTGCAATAAAAATAAATATGTTATATTTCTCTTTTACATCATCTTCTTAATCTTATTCTTTCAGCTGCTTGTTTTAAGGGTCACCACAGCAGATCACCTGCCTCCACACCACCCTTTCCCCAGCATCCTCCTGGGACCCGGGACCCTTTTAATCCGGTATGGAAATCTCATTCTTGAGGCAAGGATTTGTCCCACACAGACAAACTCTTGATCTCACCCTCACTCTGATTTTTTCTTTCACTTCACCTCCAGGTGGCACTCTAATTCTAACAATGACACTTAGAGCTACATTAGCTGGTCTATATGTCACATTTAGATAGTTATCATACTGGTGTTTTACTTTAACCTGTTGGGCCAAATAAATTTACAGTAAGCAAACGTATCCAGCTTGACCTTTATATTTGATTCTGCTGAACACAAGTGTATTTATTTAGTAAATAAATGCTCAGTAAAGCATAATAATTATCACTCTTCTTATCTGAAAAATGTAAAAGATCATTTTTCATATACATTCCTATCCCATAAAACCAAATGCTATAAATTCTTGAAAGTTTTATTTGCCATTTATACACATGCACTAGGTCTTGGTACATAGGAAATCTTGTTCAGAGCTCAGAGCTCAGAGTCAAATAAATACAAATATGTATACAAGTATAAAACAAAGTGCACACTGAGGTAAAGTATATTTTTTAACTGATAAAAATAAGAATGAAACAATATGTGACGTATTTAAACAAGATTAAGAAAAGCTGTAGAAATGTAAAATATCCGTTCCTCACCAACTGCAGGGTTCGCCGTGTCAGAAGTCAGAGGTCAGAGGTCAGCCAAGTCTTGACGCCTGACTCGACTGTTTACAGGCAGTATGCTGTGAGAGGAGAAGCCAGGGGAGCAAGAGACACAGAGAAAACAGAGGGAGCAGGAGCGAGCAGGGCATCCATGCCATATTTACTGCCTTTCCTAGTAAGAGGCAAAGTGTGAACTGTAATGTGCATGTTGGTGGATTTAACCTCCGGCCTTCAAGGCACGCAGGCCTGGGTCTCGCCTGATCCTGGCGGCTGACACAGATATGTGAAATCAGGGGACGTGATGAGGAGAAGGGCGCCTCACGTTGGGCTTCGACTGGGTTGAACAATGAGATACTGTCAGTGCCTATGTTTCAGTTTGCTGTCAAACCAGAAATTACAAGCAGTTTTTTGGGTTTTTTTTTTAATCTTGTGGTTGTGTGTATCACAGGCAGGGTATCATCAACCTGAAAGGGATATCTGCTGTTGTGGTGTTATAAATGTTACAGCTGATAACATGTCATAATACCAACCCCTTTTGTTATAAATAAAATGAGAAACTTACAAAGATAAACATCACATGAGGTGAGGCCATGCAGAGGAATGGAGGTGCAGACAAAGCAAAGTGTAAAGGGGACACAAAGTGATTAAGAGAAGGAAAACAGATGGGCAGATTGAATTTTAGAGGAGGCGGAGTGCAAAGGGAATCTTTCTTGTGTATGTCTGGAGAGAAAGGGAGCCTCTTATACACTTCACAGTGTGAATTTGGCCCGGGGCTGTGGCCTCGTCTCGTCTACACAGCGGGTTGCTTTCCTGAGCGGGCTGCCCAGGGGAGGGGCACCTGCATCAGCCTCAGACAGTGGTCAAGAAGAGAGCCTGATGGGAGGGGGTGAGGGGTGCTGAAATGGAAAGATGCTCTATGGTTCCAGGAAAGTGACATGTGCTGGATTTATGAAATCTTCAGGTAGAACAGAGCGATGCCCTCTGACGAAAATATTTGTCCCCCTTTTTTTCCCCAGTGGTCTCGAGACAATGACACCCTCTGTGGTCTCAGGATGAAATCTAAAGCTTCTGTTGCACGACAGGATAAAAGTTATGATTGGCACAAATCCGCCTCTGCAGCTACCAACACAAAGTTTAAAGATTGGCCGGCCTGCCATCTGAGACAATATTTTCCATCTTATTTCATTGGGTTGACCAAACACAGTGTATTTGAAGTTTATCAAACACTCAGTCATCCCTGCAGATCTGTGGCAGGACTTAATCACCTGATATATGGAGGTTAGAATACATCGACACCTCAAACCTGCCCGCTATGCAGAGTCAG